>NC_073701.1:44070051-45320051 GCF_023634085.1 Falco cherrug
TTAAAAAGCTTTCTTCGGCTTGCTACAGCAGTAGCTGTTATGGACAGCAAGGCTGTTCAGTTCAGATCTGAGTCACCCCCTTTGAACTGTACTGAAGAACATAAACGTAACAGCATGCACCTCATGCATGCTCTGTGAGAGGGGAAGAAATTTAAAAGTTATTTTTATCTTTTTTGTTAAAAAAAAGCTTCCTAGACCATGGAAGCGTTTCCCTCAAATCTCTTGCAAAGTCAATAAAGTCAGAGCACTTTAGAAACTGAGAAATGGTGATAGTACTTATTGCTTACAAACAGTTACAGCATGTATGAAGAGGGTCTTTATGGAAAGGGTAAATGGCTGTGCGTACAGTTCCAGTCTACTAGTGACTGAATGAACTACCTCAGTGTTTCTTACTGTGCAGCCAGCAAGCAGTTCAAGTGTAGCTTTGAGGCCAAGGCTCTGTGAGATGCCTGCCAGCAGGACCTCATCCCTACCTGTGGGAGGGAACAAGTAGCTGCTGATGCAGAGAACTGTCTTGTTTTCCCAGTCTAGGCAAGTCTGTCTCCGTCTCAGTGCTATGGTGGGAAAGCAAAGGAGCTACTACCATTTGCTGCCTGTGAAATGCTCCCAAA
Organism: Falco cherrug; assembly: GCF_023634085.1. Classification (NCBI taxonomy): domain Eukaryota; kingdom Metazoa; phylum Chordata; class Aves; order Falconiformes; family Falconidae; genus Falco; species Falco cherrug. Next base: position 44,070,663 of record NC_073701.1, read on the forward strand.
GATCCTCATCTTTAAAGTATGCAGGCTCTTAGCGATGATGAAGGCTTTGGCATACAGCTCACAGGATCAGGGAAAGTCAGCTTTCCTTGATAGGACTTCAGTGGACAACATCAGAGAAACTGAACGTACCTTGGCCTGTTGCTGGTTTGCACCTTAGGGTCCTGCCAGTATGCCAGCATATTTCACTGATCTGCTGTTTTGCTCTGAACTTCCTCACCACTTGTACATTTTGGCATATGTGAAGTGGCTCTTACTTTCTCTGGCCGGTCCCAACTGTTTACTCCAGCCTCTGCACCTCCAGACACAGAGGAGGCAGTTTGCCCAGTCAATAGCGCAAGATACTCACTGATACCTTAATGGCAGGGTGCTGAGGAAAATAAATGTAAACATTTAACAACTGCCTTTTTTCAGCCCATCTGATACTTTAAAAAGAAGCAGAGGCCCTAGGGAGAGAAAATAAAGAAAAAGAGTATGTGATCATGTAATGAAAGGCTGGATCATAATGAATATGCACAGAAGGGTTGAATTAAGGTTGTACTGGCAACCCAACTTCTGATATTTCCTAACTTTTAAGCAATACAATGCAACCTTTACAACATTTCTTTCATGTTGTTTTGGCAGGAACTGTTTCTCGCCATTGGTCTGGAGAGAGCACTTTGTGAGTTCTGTCATAATGGAAATAAGTAATAGAAATACAACTATTTTTATCTGTGCCACACACACACACATAGACACCCTGCAACTATTGCAACATGCTCTTTTCCCAGCTTTTTCTGAAGGAAGCTACTGAGTGTTCTTTATGGTAACTAGGAAAACTCAAGAGTTCAAAGGAGAAGAATTAGAATTTTTTGTTGCTTTTTTAAAAAAAATGTTCTGGTCTTAAAAGTCTGAATTAGTATATATTTGTTTAGGAAAATAAATATATACAGTGCGGTTTTATTTTTTTTTCCTGTTTGGGACACTATTCCTAACAGAATAAGGAAATGCAAGAAAGTGTGAAAGTGTTATTTTACACAGTACCTTGTTAAAGCCTTTGAGTATAGAAAAGCATTAGATCTGTTCTTTTCCTGTTTCTCTGTCAGTTCTAGCTATGGTTTTCTACTGTTTGCTGTTGACCTAATAAAGAAGTAACAGTTGAGAAATAATTGGTATTTGTTTCCAAAAAGCTGTGTATGTGCCTTAGATTGGCATAAGCTTTCTCTCGCCTGTTAACTGAAGAGTATGTTTTTGATCCATAAAATACATCAGCAATCCGTTCTATGTATAGAGATTATTTTTAGTGTAGGTTGATGTTATTGAAGTGCCACATTATTTCTGTGATTTAGCAAGCATTTGAAAGTGTATAGCAGTAGGTTACTACCTTTTCTTGTTGCTTTTGCAGAGGAAAGCATACCATGGGATACATAAAACATTTATTAATGTTTTAGCTCTCTTCAGTCCTTGCTCCAAAGACATGGTTGCAGCTGTAGTGACATTAATTTGCTATTCCAGGAGACAGTTGTAACCCTGGCTGGCCCTGCATGTCCATGCTGTTCCCCACAGGACCCCCATGGGGTCTGGTTGTGAGTTCCCACCAGGTTCTGTGAAGTTTTCAAGCAGACATGCCTCAAGCTACAGCACTGATACTGGAATCCTTCTCAGAAAGACTTTGGCCAGGCGAGTTGGATTAAGATGGGGACAGCAGTGGCTGCCCCCCCCCCCCTTGCTGCAGGGTGAGTGCCCCTAGGTGCCTGCCAAGGGTTATGTTGGGCCTAAGTTCTTTTTCCCTGAAGCCTTGAGGGCAGGCTGTCATTCATATTGTGTTGCCACAAGAAATTTTTGGACTCAAGCTCAGGCTCAGCGATGTCTTACAGATCTAGCCCACTTGCAATGTGGCATGGTGCAGTGGGGCAGGACTCAGGGCTCTCCGGCTCCGATCGTAAGCCTTCCTCTCAACACAGCATTACGACATTGAAAGTAACCACAGCAATGAGTCTTTTATCCTGAAAAAGTGTGGGGGTGAAGAAGTCAGTCGCCTATTCTTCCGAAATGGAGAAGCCTTGCTTTTGAAGGCGTAAGATAGGCTGGTATGAGTCACAGAAAGGGCAAAAGTCCAATTTGTGACCACACTGGGAGCCCCCTTCTCTCTTGAGCATGCTCACGTGCACACACATGCACACAAACACAAGTGCATGCACTACTGTACCTGTAGATTGGTGTATCAGGCAATTAATCCCTCAAACCATTTCTCACGCAAGTACGGTCCTGTTTAAGTAAGCAGGCCAAGTCCCATAAGCCAGTCCCGTTCTGCAGGCCAGTAACTGTCTAACATCTCTGCCAGTGCAAGAAGTTTGAGAGGGGATGGAAAGACTCAGAGGGGCAAGAGGAAGCCGTCAGTGTTGGTTATACCTACCGCATGTTCTGCAAAAGTAATGTCAGGAAAACCAACTCATGACATCCTAAAATGACAAAATACCGCTGTACTTACTCCATACAGAAAAAAGCTTGCTCTGTAGAGGGCTGAGTTTGATTTCAAAGGGACCACTCACAGAGAAGATACTTCTTGTGGCATAAGCCTCAGGTGCCAGAAACCAGAATCTGGCCAGGACAGATTCAACAGAAGGCTTTTCCTCTGGTATTGCTTTGATTTCAGCAAACAACATGTGACAGCATGCACACGGAGCAGATAAAAGGCAAATTCAGAAAATATTATTCTTGTTTTGTGATAAAGATGAATATTTTTTTCCAAGTGGGATAGTAGCAGGTGTGGCAGCACATGGGGCACTTGTTTTTAACAAAGCAATCATAGTTTGGATCCAGTAACAACAAAAATTTAAGAAGACAATAGAAGCAGATAAATTGCAAGCTTGTCAGTAGAGAGCTCCTCACAAAACAGGGTTATACATAGCCATTATTACACATCCATTTTTTCATTTCTATGCACTTATGAATAAAACAGGAGAGACTAATATAGATGAGATAAACAATCAGATATTGTAGTCCTGCATGGGAAAGTTATTAACAACAATATTAAAGTGAAAGGAGCTTTTAAGTGTAAAGAATGATTTAACCGTTTGCTGTCATGCTCTGCAATCAAATGATGTCCCCTCAGATTCCAAATTTTTACCACTCCTGTGTTTTTTCATAGTGCAGCTGGGATGGAAGGGGTGAAAAAGAGGTTTATAGTTCTCTGCTTTCCAGAGTTTTCTGGCCTGCATTATAGCTTTAGGAAGGTCTGAAATAATTTCAGAACTCCATTGTCCATAGTGGCTATATGTGGGCTCTTGCTCTGACCGGTGACTGCCAGAACAGCCTGTGTCAGTCGGCACAGGGCTGTTGGTCTCCCTGTGGTCAGGCATAGGGAGAACCAACATAGGTAACCTGCTGGAAGAAGAATATCCCAAAACCCACTTAGGCATTTCAGGGATTCTTTGTGGTGCTGAAGTGGCTTAAAGAACATTTAGTCCCGTGTTTAATGCTGTGTTAAATGGTGTTCTTGAAGGGTTGATTTCTGGTTTTGAAGGCAGTGGTTCCCAAAGCAAGGTCATCGCCCTCAGCAGGGGTCATAGCAATGACAAGTAGTGTCCTGAGCTCAGCCAGGAGTGGGTTTCTTCTGGTGTTTGTGCTAGTAGCTGAGGAGGCATGAAATCGGCAGCAGGGAAACAAGATTACAGCTAGAACAAGCTTACCAGATACTGCATTAAGGACAGCAAAAATCATTACATGTGGCCTTCTGCATAATGTTTATGCACAGAATAGGCATCTAAACATCTGATCCATCTAAACACATCTGAGCATATTTTTCACAACATATTGCCAGAGCGGAACTCCATGCAGTGGAGAATCCACTGGCCTAACTGTATTAACCAAAACCCAGGAATTTTAATAATATGTTTAAAAGAGTATTTCCTGTCCGTTAGAATTAAAACTGTGGCTGTCTGCAGATTTTAGGTGATCATTTCATCAAAATAATCAAAAGTTTTAGGAAACCAATATGTTGGTCCGGCAAGTATTCATTTTTCCTTAAATATCTACGGCTTATGTACTTTGATTTATGATGTAGAGAAAAAAAAACCAAACCCACATTCATTTACTTTCTAGTTATGTAAACATTTCTCAAGCAGCTTTATTTAGGCTTGTGATTTGGAAACTAGATGCGCTTTCTAAACGGATGGCTCCTTTGGACCAGTTACTGAGTACTAGCTACAAACCTTCAGCAAATCTGCCTGTCTCAAAAAAACTTGGGAACAGCAAAACGTGGAGACATTGTAACGGTAACGCTGGAGCTTTTAGGCTAGGCCTGCACAGACTACAAAGGCCATTGCCCACTGTTCACTTAATAAGACAGAAGAAACAGTAAAACAGTGACTATAATATGTAGCTAGACATGCACACCTGCCTCACAAACTCATCCCTCTGCCAAAGCTGGACATTATGGTTTTGGTTGTAAATCAGGTGCTCCTGCACGTGTTTAATTCAGTGCAGGGTCTGCCTTTGGAGGACAAATGATTTCAGATAAGCAGCTTTTTTATTCTTTCATTGTGGTCTGTCTTATCTAAATCCTGCATATCAATGCAATGAATAGTCTGGTGTAAAAACAGGTACTTAAAAGCATTTCTTTTTTCTTTTTTCTTCTTTTTTTCTTTTTTCTTTTTTTCTTTTTTCTTTTTTCTTTTTTTTTCCCGTTTTTCTTAGCCAACACTTACCACAACTTACTCTCTTTCCCGTTGTCATTCGTAGTCATGGCACTGCTGCTGTTACAGCTTTTCTATTTCCTTGCAATGGTATTAACTCTAGGCATTTTAATCAGTCTTTAACAGAAATTTAGCCTGTGAATTCTCAGGACAAAATTAATATAATCAGTTCTCTAGGACAGATTTGGCAGGCTGAAGGAACATCACATTGAGAGTCTGTATATTACCTTCCTTTAAGTACTGATAGGTTTTCTGGATATAATCAGGTGGGAAAAAAATAATTAAAAATCACAGATACACAGTTCTTACTTGTTCTTGGAGCTGTACATATATTGCTGTTCAACTATGTTTATGTGTGAACACTTCAAATATGCTTGTGTAAAAATGTAGTCATCCCTTTAACAGGATTGTATTGCATGTTGCATGCCTAAAATTAATCTTTTTGGCCAGTCCCCATGCAACTCGAACTCTTTCCCCAGAAGCGATGAACAAACCTGAGCACTCAGTTACTTACTTTCCTAAATTCACTCATGTGAGCAATCTCCCTGACTTTGATAAGATTATCCATATAATGGCAAATGAACAGGATCATGATTTTAGGGCACATAACCCAAGACTGCATCTCAGAGCTCCCACTGCATGCTTTTTCTCCTTTCTGCAAGATGTGCCATAAACTGAGGAATCTGCTTTGTCCTATATTGCCTATAAATTGCCAATTCCTACAAAAGAAAGAAAAAAAAAAAAGAAAGGAAAAAGGAGTTCCTGGTTTATAATGGTACTATTTTTACAGAACACAAGAACTGTCTGACTGTTAATACAAGTATCTTACATGAGCATGCTTGATAACACTGGGAAAGGAGGGAGAGGGGCCTGAATACAAGCAGAGGCAATAGTCGACTTTTATCTCACCAAAAAAGAAAGGTTTTTTTTCCTCTATTGTTTTTAAAGAACATCAGAAAAGACTAACTAAAACAGGAACAAAAATCTGGTGAGCAGAAACATGCACCTCTTATAAAATTAGGCCATTAGTTCTGATTTAGATTAACCAGATGTCTCAAACAGGCCTGTGATGAAAAACAAGGCGAGCACAGCTATGTAATTAAAAAATTATAAAAAAAAAAAAAACCAAAAAAAACCCCAACAACACAGAAAACCCACAAAAACAAAAACAAAAGAAAGAGGTGCATAGCACTTATGAATCTAAAAAAGCACAGCCTTGTGATCTAAGTCTTTTTGCCTTCTGCTTCCAACAACTTCCAACAGTGACCATTTGCCCCTCCCCACGTTTGTCTCTGATGCGTTTCCAGAGCCAGAGGAACAAAACGCTGCCCGATCCCCTCAAAGACAATGGAGAAGAGATGTGCCTGGCTGTGTGGGAGGAGCCGCTCGATTCTGCCATGTAGCACAGAGTACACATGCTTCGAACCGCATTAAGTGTTCCTGGGAGCAGGGAACAGAGTGTTCCAGCAGAATCTAACACACAGGCAAAGATAGAAAGCCATTTTCTTCACAACTACGCAATGCATTAATACAAGATCCTGAGCTTGCAGAGGATGAACCTACTGTTTCAGAACTTTTTCTTTCCTTGTCTTTTTTCATGTTAATTCACTTTTAAATTATTTAAGAGGACTGTTTTTTTCAAACATGATTTTTTAAAAAAATTCACTGCTTCGTGAAAGCCTGCTTATAAAAAATTACATAAGAGATGCAGCAGCCGCATAAAGCATCCCTTAAAGATCTGAATAAAATATCTTTGCAGCAATATTTTCTTCACCTTGGGTTTTTGTGCCACATAACTCAGCTAGTAGTCAGTGGAGAGGAAAAAAGTAGAAAGTAGTATGAGATAACAGGGGAGAAGGGAGAGCTAAAAGCATGTGTGTCTGCACTGTGGAACGAGAACATGGTGCTGTGCTCCACCACAAGCAGGTGGAGCCCCACCAGCTGCCTCAGCCCCACTGTGAAGCCATATCATTGCAGCCCGCTCAGGCCCTAAAACTGCACTGCTTCATACTGAGAAACCAACGTGTGCAAGGCCAAGGCAGGGAACGTCTACAGCACATTCCTTTCCTCCGTGTAGACATGCCTTCATTGTTTCCACTCAGTTTTGTTACCCTGGAGCTGCAGGGTATTTCCTGCAGAGTCATCTTCCCCCACCAGCTCAGAGCTTCGGTCTCATCTGCCAGGCAGCATGGTTTCATTAGAGCCATGCCAGAGCCGGTGCTGCCAGCACCCAAACACTTCTGTTTCACATAAAATAAAACCGAAAACCCAACAACAACAAACTTTGCCAATTCCTTCTGCCCACCCCCCCCACCCCCCACCCCAATCCAGATCTGCTCAAAGCTACCTCCAAGTGTGAGTGCATGTGGGTACCCATTGGGGTTTCTACATTGATAACACAGTATAAAGGAATTACTAGGGATGTCCAGGAGTGATCATAAGAGAGCTCCTTCAGTTGCTCAGTCCTAGAGGAAATGATCTGGCCATCAGTTATGCAATATCCTACTTTGTATCAACGGCAAATTCACTATATAAGGATGGCTTAGTAATAGCTGGTATTTCCTGAAGACTGGTCGTCTCTTTTGTTCTTAAGGAGTAAGAACTTTCGTACAGTAAGAAATAGTGATTGAAACCTGGACTTCTTATGTAGGTTTTGAATTGCTGCACTACTGCAGTGATTTCAACACAAAACAGTCGTAGAATGATGAACCACATTTTACTTCTCTGCTTTGTTGATTTAACTGCAGTATTTCAGCCAATGGCCAAAAGTATAACAAAGATGAACTTCAGTTGCTCGAGATTTGAAAAGAAGAGTAATTACAATTCTGGGACAAACAGAGCAGCTATGAGGGCTCAATAGCTCAAGGTGCATTGATGATGTGAAGAATCCCACTTTCGTGAGGTACAAATATATTTTGCGTTTTGCCAGATCACAGTGCAGTTGATAACTGTGGATCTCATTTCATTTTCAATCCAATAATCTCAAATAACTTTGACCCTGTGTTTGTAAATGCCAGAAACTTGCTCTGCCTTCCCCACTGCAACTATAAAGCAGCTACATTGACCACAGAAATGCTTATGTCATCGTTGGAGGTTTTAGAACAAAGACAATAGCAGTTTTACTATTCCTGATAAAGGTAAACACCCTCCTTTGTGAAGACAGACAAAAAAGATTACCTGTAGTAAATAAAGGTATGGATGGTCACATAAAAATGCAATAGTGTTGCTCATTAACTCCAAAGATTGGAGACCAAGCATATGTTTAATGGAGGGTGGAGGAGAATTTTACATGCGCTCATTTCTGAAGCAAATGAAACAAAGGCAGTGGAATATTTTTGTTTTATAACTTCCATGAGTCATTTCCAACTATTTTTATAGTTATCATTACTAACTTCTTCATTGATTATATATCAATTGCACTAACTCCTTGAAAAGAGGGTGACCAGCTTGCTTATCTGTACCTCCCTGTTCTGGAAGTGTAAGGTGAACACTAATGACAGCTGCTTGCTGGTGCGTACACTTCCCAAGTTCAACAGGCTTTCTTCTGATGTCAGAAGAGTTTTGCCATGCATGTCTGTGGAAAGAGGGTAAGATTTTACATTTTTCACTGTGCTGAATGATTTAGAAACCCTTCCTTTAAAATTCACCAAGCCAGTTTTCTTTTCCTTCTCCTGGCTTTTGGCCTATTGCCTGACATTCACATGTTGTTTTTCTCAGTTTTAACTGACAAAGCATTAAAATGCTGGGAAATAGATAAGGTCCTTCTTGCCAATAGCAGAGTATGAGATCAGTCATTGCGGAAAGGCAGAGTCCAGAGGATGCCTGTTAGGAACAGTGTCTCCTTGGTAGCCCTTTAACAGGTAGCTTTAAGTCCTAGGATTGCAGGACTTTGGTTACCCCATGCACATGTCAAATGGGTTTAAAAGCTATCAAAATTATTGGAATACTGAAGGGCCAGTTCAGAGGGAGTTAGGCATAAACATTATTGTAGAAGCAGTTATATTTATTTCTAGGATGGTTGTATGAACTGTTTTGCCCTTGCAAATCAAGCAACACAAACAGTAATGAATATAATTCCTTTGCTAATTTGAATTATTTTAATCCCTCTATGAATACTAAAAGAACTAAAACATATTTTAAAATTGATGCCAGAATGGTTAATGTTTTGAATGGCATATTTAATTAAAAACCCAAGAAATGATAAATTAAAAAAACCTGGTAGATTACCACATGGATTACAGCACTGATAAAACACAGTTCAACAGACACTTTCCTCAACAAGTCATTCACAATTTAGATGCAAATAGAGAATTAAATTCTAAATAAGTTTGAAAACATTTTCATTTAACAGATTTTGAAGCTTTACTATTAAATTGGGACCATTTTATTAACCAAATAAAGTCCTACTTCATAAGAGTATGGAATACAAACTGCAAGTAGTGAAGAACTTAAAATTTATTTAGATGTGTCATTTGTACATCCCAGAGCTAATAAAAGATGGGCACTTGGTTTTACCTCCACTTAGCAAAGCCTTTTATGAAAAGGGAAAGGGAAAGGGAAAGGGAAAGGGAAAGGGAAAAGGAAAAGGAAAAGGAAAAGGGAAAGGGAAAGGGAAAGGGAAAGGGAAAGGGAAAGGGAAAAGGAAAAGGAAAAAGGAAAAAGGAAAAAGGAAAAAGGAAAAGGAAAAAGGAAAAGGAAAAAGGAAAAGGAAAAGGAAAAGGCAAGGGCAGGGCAGGGAAAGGGAAGGGAAAGGGAAGGGAAAGGGAAGGGAAAGGGAAGGGAAAGGGAAGGGAAAGGGAAGGGAAAGGAAGGGAAAGGGAAGGGAAAGGGAAGGGAAAGGGAAGGGAAAGGGAAGGGAAAGGGAAGGGAAAGGGAAGTTCTTTCCTCTTCTTAGAGTTGTACAGGCTCTCCCATACTCCTTCTGCTTGTCCCAGCCATAACTGCCTCCCTGAAGACAAGGGGACATTGGGCTAATGGCCAATGCTCGCTCATGCCACCACCTCTGGGAGAGCTGTGGAGGGCTTGGATAACACAAGATGCATCCACAGGCATGCACAGAAGGAAAGGCCAGGACAGGAGAGTCTTTTTGTTCCTGTGTGGTTCCTGTTTAACCTCTGATTAACTAACACTCCTGTAGCATATTAATGCATTTCCTCACCCTGAATTGCAACACATGGCCCTGTCCACAAAGCCACAGTAGCTGTGCCTCTGTGCTGTGGCCCAAGAGAAGCGAGTCTACAGAGTGAAACTTTTGGTGCTGAGGACCCAAAACTCACAATATACAGCTTCTGGAGCTTGGTCCTGTGGGCTATATGTGACCACCTCTATCCTGGTCTGATGGGCTGTACGTGCATTAGTGGATGGAGCACTACAGGTGTGTGGACCTTCACATGCATCAGGCTACTTAAGTGTTGTGGGCATTGCTACAATGGTAGGAGTGAACTCCAAGTGTAGGGCATGCCGTGGAGAGCCCCAGGACTGACAGGACAGATGGATGTTGGTCACCTCAGAATATTTTTGCTGCCTGCTTGTGAAAGCTACACCAGGCAGAGCGCTGGTGCAACGGAGGATCTGGGCTCTTAGCAGCCATCAAGTCCATCTTGCAGCTGACAATGTGACTGTCTAAATATATCCATGATTAGGGCTACCCTGCATAGATTAAAGTCACAGCTCTGTATCACCCATCTGAGGCACAACAGTTGGCCTGATGACAGCACAGACATGAACTTTGTGACCTGTTTTTCCAAACTGTTTTTTAGAGCACGCTTTAAATATACTGGGTCACTGTCTGTAACAGTGGATCACAACAAATGCAATCCCTTCTCCAAGGATGGCTTCCTTAAACTCCATAAATTGCACCATGGTGGAGCAGACTACATGATTAGGAGGTCATATCTTTAATGTTTCAAATGCCTGTAAGTGTGCCACCTTGAATTTTTAACAAAAAAAAACAACAAAAAAACAACAACCCCACCCCACTAAAATGAGTGTATAAAGCATCAGTAAAAGCTTTAAGCAAAAGCAAAAAGTTCAAATTCAAGTGTTTCATTTTATCACCACTATAGCAATGATGCATAAGATACCCTGTTTTCTTATAATGCTACCTCTTCTTATAAAGAGGTCTCTGTTATCTGTCTTACACATTTCAGGGGACAGAAACTGATCCTGTGGTCCTGAACAAGCCGCTCTAATTTCTTGTCTGTCCAGAGCTGAATTTAAGGCATTGCTGCCTCGACAAACAGGAGTTCCTTTGCTCTCCCTCAGAAATCCCCAATATAATTATAGAAGATTCAATTCTTCCTGCATTTTTCCCTAGGCAATGACCTGCTTTGCTGGTATGGCAAAATCAACCCCGATTTTATCATCCAGCGGATGACAAAGTTGCCTTATCTTTTTCAAATAAATACAACTGGGAATTGCAAAAAGAAAAAAAAAAAGACCTTATTCCTTTAATTGTTCACTATTTTAGTATGAAGAAGTTACACACAGGGGAGCCTTGAAACTTCTTTCATGTTCATACCCTTTAATTCAATTACGGCCCTAAGCTAAAGCAAAGAGCTGGAGTCAGATACTATTGCTGCTGATAATGTAACTGCCAAAAAAATTAATGGCATATAAACAATTCAAGTAGCTGTTTTGTTATGAGATTCTCCTTCTGAAGCAGGTTAGTTTGCCTAGTAGATGACAAAATTATGGATGAATTCCTGACTCACTTTCTTCAGTCTTTGATTTAAAGTAGGCCACTGGATTTATGCACTTGAGGTGCAAAGAAATATTTATATTTTCTAAATGGCCTTCTGTGATCTGAAGACATCAATGGCATATATTTTCTTTGTATTGACTGGGTTTGGAGCCTAGGGGGAAAACAAAAGTGCAAATAATGGATTGATTTAGATGGAATTTGTGATTATAATCTAAAGATTTCAGACACATTTTGAGGATGTGTGAGAGGTCATGTAAAGACCCAACCACATGTGGGGTTTTCGTATAGTAAAAGTATTTGCTGCAAAATGTGTGACTTTAAAGAAAATGGATTTTAGGCTCAAAATCATTATTGTAGTCAAAGGGAAGGATTATCAGCCTGATACTGAGCACTAAAGAATGAGTAACAAAAAACAGTCAATAGGAAAGCAGAAAAATATTTAAATGAATTAAAAAATAAATGTGCAGTCATGATGAATACTATTACAGTGAGACATATTCATGTAGTACCAAATAAAGAACTCAGAAATACATATTCTGACCCAGAGAAGAAAAAAAAAGAAAATATGTAAAATGAAAAAATACTCAGAAAAATGTCTAAAAAATCCTGTCTCCTGAAACCCATGAAAATACCTAAATCTGCTGAAAATATGTGAAAAGGTGGATTCCATGATAAAGCAAAGATACTGAAATAAATTACAGTGTGTATTTGAGGAGCTGCATTTTTCTTAGGCATGTTGATTAATTAAATAATGACAAAAAAATGAAGCATGAACAATATTTGCTGTACATATTTGGGATGACTGGACTGAAAAAGGCATCAAATTCTGAACTCCTAACAGGAGAAGTCAGCTGTCAATCAAGTATCTACATACAGATCCTCTCTCACCACAGGGATGTAAAAAAGATGATAGCTTTGTCTGCTCTCACTTTCAGCTTTCAAATACTGCTTTTGATCAAACTGATCAGAAAGTTCTCAGTGAGGAACTCTGAATGCACTTGAAAGTGATGAAACATTGGCAAACTGGTTTGCGTCATCTTCTCCCAGAAGCTCTTGAGTCACAGAGTATCTGAAAATAAGGGTGAGGTGGGAGGGAGGAAACTTCTCCCCATGTAATACATGCAAATGCCCAACATCCAAACTGCGTAAGATCTTCTTAGGAAACTGGTGTGGGTCCTATAGCTTATATTATGAGAAATAATTCATCTCTAGTGAAAAAGCTGGTTCCTGGACTTCACTGCACCTCCTCAGGATGTCCACGCTGCCTGACCTCATTAATCTTGTTTTTCATGGTCACTGTACTGTGCAGTTATTCCATTAACATATTGTAGTACTGCCTGAGGCTGCTTTAATGTATGCTCTATTCTATATTTTCCTAATTTATTTAGGCATTTGTAGCGCATTGACCACTGTAGGGTCTCTCTGTCTATAGGCAAATGAGGAGAGCATATGGCGTGAAACTGTGAGCTGTTGACTGTGCTCCTGGGAAGACCTGTAAAAGGGTACAGATAATCTGGCACGGCAGTTCTACACATCAGCTCAATAAAAAAAAATATATTCAAAAATTGCAACAATTTTCCATATAGAGAACACTTTATATACATTTATGCCTATACATACTGTGCACTGAAGGAAGGGAAGGGAGAATGAGCCTACAGCCTGTAATAGGTGTTTAAACCCCCTGTCCAATTTGGAATTCAACTCAGAGTAGATGTTGCAGAGCTCAGAAGCAGACCACGTTATAAGACAGTGCAGGGAACAACACGCAGTTCACTCACTGTACATTCTATTTGCTGTCATTTTTAGAGGGAACAATAGAACTGGTCAGATTCAGCAAACAAAGTAAAAAACTGTGACAAGGCTGTAATAGAAATGGGCCTTCCTTCCATGAGATCATCCTTTCTGCATTTCACATATACACATACATTTCCTTGCTTGGAAATAAAGGTCATAATACTTCTATCCTCTTTGCTCACTGAGAGTATACATGGCTTCTCTCTTTAGGAACACAAAAAAGAACAATATGCCAACTGGCAGATACTAAAAAGCATGAGAATGGTTTGGTTTTGGTTTTTTAATTACTCCTAGGTTTAATATATGTTGGTGCAAGTTGTGAATCAAGTATCAATTATTTTGTTTTGCAAGAATACATAAGTATCATCTACTATTGAAAAACATTTTAAAATGTTTAAATGAATGTTTAAATGTTTAAATGTTTAAATGTTTAAATGAAAAACATTATTGAATTGCTTCACAACCAATCCTTATTAGCATTTTATTTTTATTATTAACTGTATTTAGTTGAACAGAAGCGGAGAGAAAGTCTGATATGTAAATGTTTCAGGTTTTTGTCATCATTTTTTAAATTGTATCCCATGTTTAATGGATAGTCATCAAATGGTATCTGTAGTACATTATGATATGTATTCCTTGTGTAAAGAAAAATATCATGGATTTTTGATGATATTTATTCAGAAATGGTTGGTGACTTTGGGTGCCAAATTTGAGACCCTTTAACAGATGTACCCATAGTTACTGTGAATACAGTTCACACACTAAAGATCTAGCAGAATAGTAACAGTGAGAAACTAATTCACTCAAAATCTAGGGAATTTAAAGATCAGGCAGTCCGCCTTTGGTTTAAGTGTTAAAACATCCACTCATCCCCAAAGTAAGCTGAGACAGCACTGCTCAAAATAATGAAAAGCCAGTCCAACAATGAACTAAGTGCTTGTCACCCCTCTGTCTCTCATTACATGTGCAGTTGCTGTCAGCACAGAGAAGACACGTTTTTAGGTGAGGGAGCAGTTACCAGCTCACAGCCCTGCCTTGACCATTCATCCCTCCATAATGGCAAGGAATAAGACAACTGGGAGAACAGAGCTGAGACCTGCTGGAATGGTAGGAATACCCTGAAAGGCTCAAAAACTAGTTCAAATTATTTCATGGCAAAGAAATAGCCTTTGAAATAGTTTGAATTACAAAAAGTGAAAGTTTACTGTTAAAACATTTATTGTTTCTGGGCCACAGGGGGCATCTGAACAGGGAGGGGAGAGCTGGAGCTGGATGGAAGAGGGAGTTTCTTACTGGCATGTTGCCTGTGCAGCATCTCAGGCAGCACGGAGAGCAGATATTTACTGGGGAAGGGGAGCCCTTACATGTTCAGGGCCTATTCAGTTACCATCTGATCAGCCTGGTCCTGGATGCAGGTAGGCTGCGACGGGAAGGTGACCCCATGGAAATATGAGAGGAGGGAAGCAGAAATATTTATGTTCCTCCCCAGATCCATTTTCATCTACAGTATCACATATAACTTTATCTTTCCATGTGATCCTGACTTCGGTTCTAGGTGGAGCTTCTGGAGGTGAGGAAATACTGAGAAAGTGTTGGAAGTCAGAAAGTGGTGTTTACACCTTGCATGTCCTGAGAGAACTGAGTTCATCTTCTCATAAAACCTGGAAGAAGAGTCCACAAGCAGATATGTGCACACCACAGTATTTTGTGGCCCCTACACCACAGGGTCATATGGAGATAGTTTTGCTGGAGAACTGACCCTTCCCACTGATTCAGGTCAAGAAAGCAACCGTCCTCTTGGGGAGAAAGTCCAGATTCCAGAAATAATGCAAAAAAATAAGCTCTTGCCATTATACTGTACTGAGAAAAGAAGTTTAAAAACTACTGAACATTATAGCTCCTCTAACATGATCGACCAGATCTCCAAAGCAAATTAGCCAGCACATCATCCTATTTGCAGTCCCAGCCTAAGAAAGATTTTGGATCATCAGAGAACCTAAATACAGCCAGTTGTCCTGCCAGTAGGAACATATCAGCCTTAAATCCCTGATTTTAACCATACCAGTGCATTCTTGGAACAGGAAAATATATTTACTCAGAAACTGATGTCCAGAAGTGTCATGAATACCAGCTGATCCAAGCCTGGATAACTTCTGGGTGCTTCTGATGAGGGGACACACCATGAATAAAATTATGTCTTATTTCAGCAAGACCTTTTGCCTCCGAACAGCTAAAAGCACATTATCAGGGCAAGAGGTGACAACTTCAGCTCCAGATAGGATGGATTCTATAAAGAAACCAGCTCCGGGATGAAACACGGGAAAACCTGTATAACTGCATACTTTGCACAAAGTAAATGAACAATTTATAACTCATTCACATAATGCAGTTGCTCACAGTAGGAAGCAGACACCACCACCATATTCACTGAAGCTTTAGGAAGACACGATTTTCACTCTGCTTACAAAAAAAGGCTGCTATCAAAGGCCTAAAGGAAACTGTAGGTGTTAGCTAGCCTAACCATTGTGGATTTGGCTGCCAGTTTTGTATCATATTGAGATTGTGCATGCTTGTATGCACATCTAAATGTCAGCTCCTTACATGCCTTGCAATCAGCTGGGTCATGTTAACGAGATCTTCCTAAGTGTGTCTTCAGGTGTCCTCCCAGCTAAACCAGGTTTAATCAGTCTTTCCTCAGCCTCATTCTCAGTAACAAATTACACCAGTACTTTCCTCTTACCCTCAGTGCTGTTAGAGCTCTGACTTGATGAACTGAGATAAAATGCATATGCACATGTTTACATGCAAAACAATACCGGTTCTTGCTTTATGAATGTCAGAGTGTTTGTCGTTGGAAATTGGTTTGAGTTGCTTGTTTCCAGTCTGGGCTTTGTGGAGGTGGCTCAGTGTGTTTTGGGGTGAGTGAGTGATACTGCGTGCAAGAAATATATGCCCAAAATAATTGAAACATTTGCAGACATGAGCATGCCTGCCCAAAATGTAAGAACTTAGAACAAATTCTCTGTTTGCATGGACTTTTTTTTTTTTTTCCTTATCTTTCACCTGAAGTTAAGTGGTACCAAAGTAAAAGAGCTGTTTGCACAGTGCAACTTCATTCAGAAGTAAAGCATTTGACTAGTTCCATGATGTAATTATTTTGCAGGGTATTTAAGCTACTGAATGATTATACTAGAATTCAGACATTCTTACAGTATTTTCCAAAATGAATTTCTTATTATTTTCTCTCTTACATTCAGTACATAAAGAAAATAATTTCTGACCTACATAGATGGCATACGAGAACACTCTCCCCTGTGTTTTCCAAAGTTTAATTCAACAATCAAAAATGACAACAGCCTAGATAAGCACAAATGTTAGCCAGCTGCACACTAGCACAGACATGTTTCACGGAGGAGGTGGTAACAGCTCGCACTTTTTACAGATACAAGGCTGGTGTAGAGTCATGTTTGCTTTCCATTAGATATGTTCTTAATAAATGTGCATTGCCTCATTGGAAACAAAATAAAACAACTGCTGCTAACCTGAAGACAAACTTCAAGACACCCTTCAGTTTTCTAGATCATAGTTTGTTATCTTGAAATAACACATGCGTTCTCATAAGCAGAGGTAAATTTTCTAAATACTAACAGATTTCCTACTGCTCAAATGCTCCTGTTACAAAGCATGTCCTCTAAGACAGAATGAATATTTCAAGTCAAATGTAGTGATTTTCCGTCAACGAGACTGAAAATTTTCCCTTAGAGCCCAAGCACAGGGAAAGCATGGAAAGCCAAAAACTAAGGACTGCTCTTTGGGGAGGGGTGGCTGGCTTCCAAGGGTACAAAGTACATGTCAGAGCAGCTGCAAATGCTTGAACTGGGATTCAAGCACACAACCGCAGCCCTCATGGTGATTAAGCAGTAAGTTAACTCTCTGTAGAAAGATCTGTTATTTACAACATGCAGTGCTCAGCACTCTATAACCAAGGAGGGAAGCACCAACTTGGCTTCTTTTCTCCAGTCTTAAATTTATCAGCAGCTTTCAGATCGTTCCCAACACACACTGCGCTTGAAGCTCAGACACCTGGTTATACCAGCTTTCTTAAACATGCATTTTAAATGTATTCCTCCTCTGATTTTATACTTTCAAACCAGTTCAGCTATCACCTGATTGCAGTTTACACACAACCCTAATCAACATATTACAGCTTGGGAACTGCTGTGCCATGTCATTCCATTAAAAGGAAACGAGCTGTTCCTGTGATGCATTTGATTGCGTGTTCACATGACAAAGTTAAACCCTTTCAAAAAAGAAAGAAGAAAAAAAACAAGTACTAAACACTTTTTGAACTGTGCAGCCATATGAGGTTAAGCATTTCCCATATCCTGCATAATGCTGCTTACATTATGCCTCTGGAAACCTGTCCCGGTATGCTTCTCACTGCCTGGAATCACAGGGTTGGTGGAGGCAGGATCTTGAAACCACTGGCACTGGCTTTCAATACACTCCTTATTTCCAAGTAAATATTCTGCAAGCGTGTGATTTTTTGGCACTACCCTAACTATTGTGGCATTGCCCTGAAGGACAGACTAACCCAGTTTAAAGTAAGTGTATTTAATGGTGCAGAGTTCTATAGCCTGTCTAGTAGGACTTTAGCCATGGCATTGTAAATTATTTCAAAACCAAGTTACAAACCAAAGTGAATTTTTTGGTTGACTTTTTTTTAATAATAATTTAAAGGTTGTTTTGCAGGTTTTTCTTTCTGCAAGGTGTACAGGTTTACCTAATTATAAGCACATTTATGAAGGCATCAAGTTTAATTTTTGGCTTTTGAATCAGAAGATAAATTAGTGTTTTAAGAAAGATGTATATATTGAGCTTGCTCAAAATATATGCAGCCAAGAGGAAGACAAACTGACTGACTGACTGACCCTCCATCCCTCCTACCCACAGACAGAAACCCATATACTATGGCCAGATCTAGTAAATGCTGATTCAGGGGGAGTTCATTTCAACTTCTTTAGTTTATGTCCAGCACATTTGTTGTATTTTATGTCAATGGCCATGCACTACTGACAGGAGATTCAAATTTTTAATGGAAAATACTTGGTTGTGTTGTTAATAAAGTGCCTGGCTGTTAATTTATGTATCAATAATAAAACATGCTTTAAGTATGATCATTACTCTGTCAATGTTTTAACACAGTAAGAAAATTATCTTCAGGAAGAAAATAGTCCTGAAATTATTCAACATGGACACAAGTTACCCAGAGTTCTAAGATTGTTCAAAGGGTTTCATAATGAAACTAAAATCATGCTCAGTTTGGAGTTTCTTCCATGATCAACATTTGGACTGGGCATGCTCCAAGGTCTATATGCTTCTTTCAAAGATTCTGCACTGGATTTTAGCTATGCTCCTTGTGAGCTATTTCATAACCAAATGATGGGGAAAGTGTGGTCCTACAGTCTAAGCAAAATCTAGTGAACTTGAAAAATTATGAAACAAAAAATTCACCCAAGGTCAGTGTCCAAGTACAGAGTATTAAGACCTAGCATACTCTTTCTTGGTGGACCCAGATTTCCCTTCCTTCCCGTTCCTGGTGAAGGATAGATAGAAAGTAATTTTGGCAGCTAAGTTAGAGACATTAAATTATTGTTTGTCACAGTAATCTTTTTTCCATCCATTTTGTTCTGATGGTAATGTTGCTCTGATTGCCACAGTAATCCACCATTTTTGTTCCACATTTGATGAGGGAACGATCAGGTAAGCCTGAATAACATGCAAATATGAGTTTGTATTTGCATACCACTGTCTTTTTTTGCCCATCAATGTTCTTTAAAACAGGAAAGGATTTTTCTTGGTTAGCACATTGGTCTACAGAAACACAAGAATGGAACAATATCACCATTATAGGGATTACATAAAGAGTTCAGAAAAATGTATGAAATTGTCCTGTTTTCCTGAGTATGCAAATATACAAACTAAATTTTGTTCTTCTTAACTGACTGGCATTCTATGTCTTCTTTGAATAGGACTTCTAAGGACTACTCAAAGCCATTACAAATGCAGAATGGACTAGGCCAGTAAGTCAAGGGAAAATACAGTTTTTCTCCTTGCAGACTCACATTTGATCTAACTATATTGGTCTAAGTATGGCCCTGACAATTTAAAGTGTTTCTCTTGCTAGTTGTGCTTGAAGCCTTTGCCTCTGTCTACAAAAACAAAGTGGCAATTGTGCTATCAGAGCTCTGGTGTTTGAGAGACTCTCAAATCCTTGCTGATGGCTATGGAGACAATAAATAAGATAAGAATTTGTTTCCCCAGTATATCTGGATATTTAAGGGTGAACCAGTCCTCAGGAGACAGGTGTCTAGACCAGCGAAACAGCATTAAGTAGCCTACCATCTGACAAAGCGGATAGCATAAGCATGGCCCCACTCAGGTCAGTTAGACAAAGCTTTACAAATCCCAATTTTGCCCCATCAGCAAGATATTATGTCAGGAGACTGGCAGCAGAAAGGTGGTACATGGATGAAAAGTGGGTCAATCAAAGGTGAAGAGGCACAAGAGAAAGTGTTTAGCTGGTATTGCTTCTTGAAGATAAGATTATCTGAAGTCTTGCATTTTCAGTTGTAAGATGCATCTTACTATTTGGTTCAAATATTTACTAGACCCCATCAAATAATCAAGCGAGATTTATTATTGTTGTTTCCAAAGCTGATTAAGGAGAACAGATATTGCTTGTTAATCTTTTCCTGTTATACATTTAGAATATATGCTCCTGCATCTCTTTTCAGGGCACAGATGCTAAAACCACAGGACATCATTTTAATCCTCAGGTACAGTCACAGCTATGGATCCAACTGGTTTTAGTCCAGGTAAAGTAAAGCCAACTGCAATATGCCTACTTGCAAAACCATAATTGGGGTAACCATCATCTAAGCAAATAATGTTTTAGCTGACGCATACACAAAATAAATCTCTCTCCTTTAGATATTAAGTTTATAGTCTCTTATCGCTTTACATGGTGGGAGGTAAGGGCAGTTCAGGAGTTTATCCAGTTTTGGTAGCAGGGCACAAAATGCAGAGCTTATTTCACTTGAATGCAGCCAGCCTTTGACCCTGGCTAGCAGGGAAACAGCTATTGCCAGAGTTGCAGATGACTCTCTCACTTTAGCTGTGAACCTTGTAGAGGAAAAATTAATAAATAAAAAGCTCCTGAATTAGATAGAACTTTTCAACCCCCAAGCTGCAGTAAGACTCAAGTGTGCTGAAGCAGCCAGCTTTATCTAGCGATAGTGAGCAACTCGTAAGATAGCAAATGAAGAATGCAAGCATATTTAAAGCATCTGCTTCAGGTTGGAAAGGAAACCTAAAGTACATACTTCTCTAGTTCAAGACTTTGAAGGAAATATTTATGGCTCATGGCTGCAAATAGGTAGCACATTTAAAAGTATTTCTTAAAATAACAAGGAGGAAGCGGTTGTTAAATTGATTGTTCATTAATTAACAGGGCCCTGGAAATAAATGTATTTGCCAAACAAATAATTAAAAAATATAAGCTAAACCATTTTTGGAATACAAATTATATCTTGTTTAAAATTAGCTGATTAAAGAGATGACAAGGTGTGTTAGAGCATCCCAGCTACAACAGTACAGAATTCATGGGGAAGAAAAATCTTTACTGCGCTGAGCACTGGAGGATGCACAACAACCAGCAGCACGTGTGAGCACTCTTTATTTACTTTCTGCTCCCACAGGTGTTCACGGAGTATTGTTCCTACATCAGCTGGCAGAAAGGGCTGAAAGCTCCCTAACCACTGCTGTGAGCATGCATTTATGCATAAACACAAGCCACACACACGTGCACACCAGGCAGGTGCATGCCTGCCTGTGCACACAGCAGTGTTTGCACTGGTTTGGTTTATCATCACTAACTGGCTTGTGATAGGATAGGGTGATATGGATACAGTACCTCAGGTACCCAAGCAAGGGCTCCTTCCTGTGCAGTCTTTCAGGCAGCAGAGCCATCCAGCTGCCACTTCAAGGGCAGCAGCCCTTGCCCTGTGCAAACACCCGGGTATGAACATCACATAACTTGGGCATTAGTCACGGCATGTTGCAGGCTATCCTGTGTTCATGCAAATAGCATAAAAGTGCACAAATATATAAATACCCTGTCAGCTCGTCTCAATTGAAAGTATCCCAACAGGAAGATGTATTTACCATGGGAGAGGAAGGGCTGCAGGGGCAGCTGCCAAGCTTCATGCAGCCTCCTGAGGCAGTGCTACCTGCCATTGCCCAATCATCCCTGCTGAGCAGACCTATGGAAAGGCTGGTCCTCAAGCTGCCCATGCCCTCCAGCTCCAAACTAGCCCTGAGTCCACTGGGGTAGAGTTATGGGCCACACACAGGGCATTGCCTCAAGAAAATCCCACAGGGCCAGATCAGAGAAGGGGATGTTTCGACTCAGTTTTCCCCATGTTGTTCATTGTGCAGAGGCAGCATCGTGTGCTTGCTCCATGCAATCATCACCTGCACATAGAACAGTTTTTTCCTGGTTTCTGCTCAGTCCTATCAGCATTGCTCTATGTCCTTTCCAACTTGGGCCATTTAATCTTCCATGGACATTTCTACAGCAAAAAAGAAACTTGGATTTCTTATAGGGCTGATGAAGTCCCCCAGCTTTACTTCTTTCTCTGGTGTAAACCAACCATCCCTATAGACGCTGGAGCAAACAGCACATACTCGAGATATACGATGCAACCTTTTATTGATGCAGGGTGTCTGCTAGCTAAGATTTCTCCTGAAGAGGTACAAGCCAGGTACATAAATTAGATTTAAAAAGGCAATTTAGTAAAGCAACAAGCCATTGGAACCCTTTCACTAACCTCCATGACTCAGTCTAAACAGGCTGATAAAGTGATTTGTCCTGCAGGAAAGTCATGTTTAAATACACTACCAGTATCACACTTCCAGCCCCAGAGCAGCCAGTCCAATGGCTTTTCTCATCCCAAGAGGCACCACCCATCCAGACAAGGAACAATACAAGTTTCTTCACACTTGCAGACTTGACAGTAAGTAGGCTGACACTACACAGCAGGCAGATAAAAATGAATGAAAAGAATGCCTTTTACAGCTGCTCTAGGTGATGGGGGGGCGGGGGTGGGGGTGTGGGGGTGGGGGGGGTGGGAGGGGAGGAAGAGAGGAAAGGTAACTGGACTCAGTCCTGTGTTTCCATGAGGGTGAGCCTTTTGTCTTTACACTTCACAGCTCACTGGGAGACGATTCCTCTTAAATTTAGAAGGGCATCATCTAACAGATTTTAGTCAGTAATGGAATCATTTAATCATTAGTACCAATACCACAGCTGGGAGATCTATGGCCAAAGGGGCAATGTTTTAGCCATATGTCTGATTTTCATAAGATGCAGAGATACTGCCTATTTTATCTCTTCTGTTAAAAAAAAAACCAAAAAAACAAACCAAACAAAAAACCCCAACAAAACAAACAAAAAAAACCCCACACACACAAAAAAAGCAAAGAAAAATCTTTATCTTCAGAAACAAAGCTAAAAAGATTTAAAGTTGTTCCAGCACTGATTTTATATAGTTTTTAAATATTCCCATGTTTTATTCAGGATCAGTAGAGAGACATATTTCATATAACTTTTCTGGTTATATCACTTCAAAGCAGGATCAGTGAAGAATGATTGCATGCTCAACAGCACCAAAATCATGTCGTTTCAGCAGAACATTAATTAATTTTTTGACCCTTCAGTCTCTCTGACCCAGTTCTGAGAAGCTTATTGCTGTTGTCAGGTCAGAACTTGTTTCAAAGAGCCAAGTGTTAACTTTCCACTTACATATTATGCTGGCAGGAGTCTGTCTGCTTGCATAGGATATGTCTTTGTCCTTGACCTGCATTATTTCTATCGTTCCTAGTGCAGAAACAAAGAATTAGCCTTCTAACACAATTTAGAGATGACATTGATCCGTGGGATAAAAATCCACAGCTGATTAGTTCTGCCTTCTTTAGGAGTTAATGAGAAAATAAACCTCCCCTTTAATGAGATGGACAACATAAAAATTATTTTCTGGGAAATAGATAAGATGCCCTATTGCAAAAATGATACGTGAAAGTAAAGTACCCAAAACCCCATAGAAATTATAAGGCTCAATAAATAGGATTGATAATCGGAGGCCCCTGGAATTCTCCTGCATGCTGGGTTAAGCTTGTTTTCCCTCCTATAACAGACCTACACCCAAGCCCATTTTGTTAGAGAATGATAAAACAGCACTGAGGATGGTCAAGAAAACCACTCAATCTTGTGGTGTGTTGTGGTAATTTAACCTTTAGCCTGTGTGGAATATTATACAGGAAAACCACTTTTGTTTGTAGAGCTTACCTCTTAAATGGGACCATCAATTGTAGATACGTGAAACTTAACTTGAATGGCAAGAGAGATAGAGATGTAGACACAGGTATGACAAGTACCTATATTTTTACAGAGCACAAATGCAGTTATATGTTACAAAGAGCACAACACCAACACAAACACACCCCCTATCCAAAAAAAAAAACCCACCAAAATTAAGAAGTTCGGTGCCATTTAAGTCATTGCATTCTGGAGGAAGCTTTCTGTGTTTTCAGAAACATCAAGCTCTTTTGAGAAATGCCTCAATTTGGAGCCCAGAAACTGAGGCACTTCTCAAGTTACAGATGTTATTGAAACACAGACCATGTGTAACTCCATGTATTGTATATGCTTTTTTCCCTCTCAAGCCAAATACATTTCTGTAGATGTGTTGTCATTAACTAAAATAATTACAATGTGATATGTGGATTGGGAAAGTAAATTGTTTCATACAAAACCGATTTCCTGTTAGAGATGTATTGGTCAAAGTTACAAATGCTATTAAGTAGTTGACGTCACCTGAATACATACATTGGTAAGGTATGGCAAAAATACATCATTGGTCAGTTTTACTTGTGCTTCTATGTTTTGTTTACCGATATATTTTTCTGCATCAATTCAAATAAAACAGTGTTTTCTTTAGGAATTTGTACTTTCTTCAAACCTGGAAGTGGAGGAACGGGTTTCTTTTTTTTCTTCTCTGTTTTTTTTTTTTTTTTTTAACTTTTGGGGAGAATCTAAGAATGCAAAGAAAAAGTTGTTAATCTCTTCCAAAATAGCAATCTGTCCTGTCGGTACTTTGTTTTCAGCTTCCTTCAGCCCATTCTTCCTTGCACATACATTTTTTCATTAGGTTTAAGTGCAGATTCTGCTTAACCTGAGTTCACTGAGAAAGTTGTGCCAAGTCAGCTCTTTCAGTTTTCATGTCTTTGTCCAAAGAGATCAGCAGATCAGTTTGCTTGCATCTCCCCCCCAGGGATCTTACTCACAGCAGAGGCCTAAAGATCTAATTTCTGGGGGACATCCTTGCAAAGCCAGTTGCTGCCTGACACAGCTGTTACAGAACACAGAGGAAATCACACCATGAAAATAATACTGCCACCTCTGGGTATACAACATATATATCATTCACACAGTGTTACAGGGGTGATGGAATGGCACGTGGGGGTAATTTTAAAGTCCATCTAGACTGTAAAAGTGTGCCTTTGCTAGAACATAGGGCAAGTCTGCATCTGTGAGCCTCGTGGCCGGATAGGATGGGAGAGGAAGCACTGACAACAGTAAAAGAGAAAATAATAGCCCTCTTTATAAAAAAGACTTTACACCCATATGGCAGTGGATTATTACACTGCCATCGCTGGAGCCCCTCTCTGCTCTGTTTGTTCTGAAGTCATCTACGGAGAGCAGGGGAAAGGACTGGATTAGCTAAGAGTGGCATGCTCCATGCTGTCCTGGGAGCATTACTAATCTCGTAATAATATCAACTGCAAGGCAGCCCTCAGTGGTAAGAGGGTGTGGAGCTAAAACAAAGGGAAGAAGGATCACCAATACAAGACTGAGACAGCAAAACAAGAAATTAAACAGGATCAAGAAGCAGGAAAACCAGAGAAGGAGAGAAATATTAGAAGATGAGAAGGTAGAGAGGGTGAAAAAATAGGCACAAGAAAACAAACACAACTTTACACCAGAGTAGAGGGCTCATGACATGCCAAAGAGCCCCAGTTCTTTTGGCACCTTTTCAATGACAGTAGGACTAACTACTGCGTCACATCAGTGCTGAGCTGCAAATAGTCATCTCACACAGACTTTTAATCGCTGACACCTCAAATTCAGAATAGCACAGCAAGAGAGCACTAAGAGGTCTGCATATCCTACAGTGGCCATACAAGGACTTAATCACCTTCCTCTGGTGAATTTACGGAGCAGCTGCTCTATAAGGCCCTCGTGCTTAAGTATGAATAATGTGTTTTTAGGAATACTGCTCACTATTGAGGAAGATTACCATGCATGTCCTTGGCCATGAACACCAAGAGATGAAACAGGTGTTCTGCTTGACCTCTATTGTAGAGAAGAGAGGATTTTGGAAAGAAAAATGTGATTCTTTGTATGTCCCATTTTATAGCCTACACAGTGCTTTTCCAGCTCGTGCAGCTGTGTTTGACTGTAGGAGAGACGAGTTTTCAGACTTTATTCTAGCACTTTTCACACCTAAGTAAATGCGATGTTGGCCTCCCTGGTGCAAATACACATCTAAAAAAGAAATTACCAAACATAGCTTTCTCTTCCTTTTTTTCCTTCTAAGTAACATTTAACAAAAGTGTTAGGCAGTATGTTGATATACACTTTTTCCCTGTTCTGGTTATCATCACTTATGATCCTGCAGAAGTAGGTATTTCTTTTGGCAATTTAGGGGAGGGTAAGTCTTACATGTAAAAACCAATCTGGAGAGAAAGGAACTTTTCCCCACATATTCACATTTACCCTGAAGGATGTCTGCACACCCTTAGGGCAGCAAGAAGCCAGCCTCAGGGCCTGGAGGTAATTCCTCTATGTGTCAAGAAATAAGAAAGGTTTACCTAAATGTTTATGAGAACTGGATCACTGTTTAATTGCAAGACAGAAATAAGTTGAGGATTTTTCTCTTTATTTGTTTTACTGTGTGTTTTACTATGCTAACAAATACTGTGTAGGAAAACAAATTGGGAACTTTTTATTTTTGTGCATAGCAAAAGTCCTCCTGTAGCCTCCAGAAAAACAGGCAAACAGACAAAGGAAGTCCAGAATGTAGCATCCATCAAGAATATATCTTGCCGTGATTTGAGATTCGTAAGGATCAGTACCATCCCAAACTCAAAACCCAGAGATACCGTTCCCAAAATACTCTAACAACGCCAGTTGTTACTAGTTGATAAAGCATGGCCCTGAGAAACAAGGTCAGTTGGCCGTTTAGAACAGCAGAATAGAAAGCGTGTAGACCATTGGGAACACCATATCTGGAATTTCAATAAACCACAGATTTGGTTTTAGCCTGAGACATCTTAATTGAGCCTGATTTTTGGAAAATCTTGGTCCCTGAAAGCAAGTCCTTTTGAATGATTTGTAGTGCAGCACTGAAAGTTAGTCACCCTTTCTGTAATCACTGTGTCTGAACTCTGTAATATCATAAAGACCTTCATATTTTAGTTGCAAAATAAGCACTGAATCAAGCTTTGCAGTCTCTTAGTCACAAGTTGTCTCCAATTTCCAAAAGAAATTGAAGGTAATGAAACTATTTGCAGGAGGACGAGTTGCAGGAAAAGGTTTTAAATTAAAAGAGTCAGTAACATCTTAACAATTTTTATGCTACTTTAAGCCAGGAAATTATTTCTGTGCTTGTCATACTTAGCTTCAATGCATATCTAACATAACATTAGTTTTCAAAAAGCTTTTAAAATATGGGTAAAATGAAAGAGTTAATAATCAACTATTATTAATAATTTTCCTAAATAATAAATATAAACATATTTTCACTTAAAAACTGGTATTTTCCAAACTGATCTCCAGCACAAGTTGACAAATACATGACAGAGAAAAGACTTTGGAAACTGGAAAAAGTTAATGTAGCTGCATTTTCTACCTATGGGTGTTGCTAAGGAGAGTCAAGTTTTCATACCCATTTGTGCATGAAGAAATTAAGGAGTTATATCCACAAACAGGCTTGCCTGTATCTCATGAATAAATACTGGCAATTGAATAGATTTATGCTCATGACTAACAATTTCTGGTTTAAGCTTCCTGAGCTATACCTGAAACACAACACAACACTACCATAAACAGCTTAGAATAAGAACTGTTTGCCCTAGAGAGTAGGTAAAATGAAGATGAGGTGCCAGGCACTGATCATATATTTTAACCTCAAAAGATGTTTAGCACCTCAGACTTCACTTTAGCCAGAATATCAGAGCTAACACCTCTGCTCTAAATGAAGATGTCTTGGTCTTTCTAACATCTCCCCTTGATGGGTCATCCAAATTACTCTGCCCATAGTACCATGCTGTTTGCTGAAAAGGAAAAGTGATATTTTAATAACTTAGTTATCTACATGATGTGTCAGTTCCATGTAGCAACTTCCCTGAAAAATTTCCCTGACTAAGTATTAGTCAGAGCCAAACAAAACATTTTGTAAACAACTATGGTCCAAGCTAAAACCTTGTTCTATTGTCAACCATCTGGATGAAGTGAGGACCCTAATATTTTCTGTCCTTGCTTGCCTGCCTGCAAAAACCAAAGGGATAGTACAACATGTGGGCTGGCTTATGTCAGTGCAGCTGTGTATAAGAGTGTCATGGCAAATATCACCTACATCCTGTCGAAAACATGGTCACTTTACATTATGGATTGCATCTATGACTGGTGGTGTCTTGCCATAACTTCACTGATTTCAACACAGCTATGATGATCTATGCCACAGGAAATCTAATTTGTTAGATTGCATAGCCAAAATAGTGTTTCCTGTCCATTATCCACATATGTACACAGGCAAAATAAAGAAGGGGATGGGGAAGGGAAGGGAAGGGAAGGGAAGGGAAGGGAAGGGAAAAAGAACATATGAAATTTCACATGATCTAATTTGGTTTCAATTTAGAAACACTTTTCTCCTTTTCGAGGTACATATGGAAGATATTTTCCCTGCCTCCGAGCCTTCTCCAAACATACAGGATCTGCGTCATACCCTCAAACTTGCATGGGTGACAGTCTTACCCTGATTGATTATCCTAGGGTCACACTTGAAACAAAAACTGTAGAAGCATTTGTTCAGGCAATGACACAAATCCACATTCTTTTGTATCTTCCTGCCCTTTAAGTGTTCTCGTATCCTTCATCAGGAACCTTTATCTTTCACTTTACAAAGTCTGAGAAGCATTTTCCCCTTCTATTATGTTAGTTATCCTTTTTGCTCTACTATTACTCAGAAAATATATAAAAATAAAAATCACACTTCCCAAATAATATACAACAAAGAAAAATAACAGACTTCTCACTTAGTCATCAAATTATTTGCCTTCTTCAAACTGTCAACAACTTCTTGATGGAATTATTTGATGATTAATTTCTTCCTTGTGATCCCAGGGAATAATTTCCCTGCTGTCTTTCACCTTAAGATACAAAGCTCCCTTGTTTGTTTAGAAGGTCTGATTGGCTGGTTTGGTTTCGGATACTGTACCACTGAAATACACTTATAAGTAGATGATGTGATCAATTCATACAGCAAAGAAGCATGAAGTCCAGTGATTTAAAATACTCCACTTGAGGTCAACCAGGGCTTACAGAGTGTCACAGATGGTTTCAGTGTACACCCCTGACTTGAGCCTTGGTACAGATACTAACTTTCAGTAATTATGCCAAGGATCCAAGCTCAAAAATCCCTCCTTTTGCAAATATGGGTGTGTAACTTAATCCATTTCAGTGGAGCAATATCCTCATTTAATGAGTTTTTAAAGATCTGAATTTTGAAATGCTTTACATGCTTCATTTCAAGAACCATCCACTTGGATTAACTAATTAGCACTAAGTATTTGGTGATGACTAATCTTCACAGATTTTCACATACTGCCATTTGTCTGCAGTTGGCTAGTCTCAATAACATTCCAGATAAATCATTTCCCTATAAATATTTTTATGCCTGCTTATATCTAGCTCCTGTAGATCCGTCATTATGGGCACATTACAGATCTTTGCTTTGGACTGTAGAAGTCTGTGTCTGCCCCAGACAGTTCTTCATGAGTACCAATCCAGAAATCTCCCTTGGGTACAACCAGACAACTATTTCCCTGAAAACTGTGTGAGAAAGACTCATTGGAGACTTGTTTTATGAAAGAAGAGATGCACAAACCCCCTTAATAACAAATATATTTTTCTGTTATTTTCTACCCAACAAAACCCACACATTTCCTATAATAAGGGCAAAATGCAATCTAATTTTCCTAAGTACTACTTAGTTCCTTGTTGATTTTTTCAATAGGAATGAGGAGTACAGCAGCATACAGCAGCACACACCTAACAAAGACTGCTGTAGTGCTAGGATGTCTCTCCAGCTGCTGCTTTATTGAAGCCTCTCTTTACAAGGTCTATTGTCCATGCATCATACTTCTTGTTCCCTCTTCTTCACCAGCATCTTCACTACCACAGATGGCCACTGCTGGCTGTGAATTGAAATTTTCTTGTGCAATAGACCCTATAAGCTCTCCTTTAAACTGCTGAACCTCTATTCAGTTTGCAATATTTGAAGAAATACTGCTCTTCCTTTCAATTACTGTGCCTTCAGCATTATATCTGGTCATCCTTTTTCTCCTTTTTTCTCTTTGTTACCTCTTTAAAATCAGAAAACGGTGTCTCTGATCACTGCAGACATGTAATCAGGATAATCAAAGGTAATTCCCATAGGCTGCAAAGATAAATTTTAGAAAATCAGAGCATCTAAATGTAAAAGTCTCGGGTTAGATAGCTTTAGACAGGTTTGGGTAGATGCTTCTAAGCATGTGTCTTCAAATGATATAAATACAGATCTCTACAGAGCCTTCAGGCCTCATGTTTTTAACACTAGTTCAGAACCTGGTAAAAAACTATAATATATCCTTGTAATGTTAAGCATGGCAGTAGCTAAGCTTTTTAGATTGAAAACCAGAAAAAGTAATGCACATTCGAGGACAGCCGTTGTTACTTATTTGTTTCACAAGAACTTAGTGTGTTAAAGATACTACGTCTAGTCCACAGGTAGAGAAAGTGTGATCTGGCAGATGGACAACATTTGGCTTCAGAGGAAAACTGGTTTTTTTACAGATTTTTCTGAAACAAATCCCATTGCCTTATTAATGAGTACAACTAAATAACATTTTTGCCTTTTGCAGTTTTCTTAATTTAAATATCTGTTCTATTTTGAAAGGATATAAGCTACAGTTACTAATTTTCTAGATACCTAAGGAAAAATATTCAGAACAGATGTAACATTGACTTTTTGATTTAGTTTGAAATATAACTAATCCACTTTGTGAACTATCCATTCTTACAAAAAAAAAAAGAATAGTAATAAAAAATAGGGATAGCCTCCAAGTCATTCTTCATATGTGACCTATAAAATTCCATTAAATCAAAAGTCTGAAATGATGACATTTTGATTAATGCAGACACAACTAAAAGAAAACTTTTTAATTTGGGACTTCTGTTTGCTAAATTCAGATATGAACAGAACAGAGCCCTGGAATGAGTACTCCAGCTGTGGTCCATGGATCCAATGCTAAACTGATTGCTTTGCAGCAGTTCAGCTGTAAGGCTTGCAGAGCTCTCCTCTACTTGTATTGACCAGCCACAAGAATATTTGGATGATGCAACATCTCTGTGACAGCTTCTTTTTTCCACCCTAACCATCACAAGAAAAAGCAGTATGATGGAGATGTCATCTTCCTCCAGCAGACTCTAATGGTTAACCAATATCTTTGGGTCAGCAGATACACTTCTGTCTTTTCCCTCTAGTTTTAAGAGAAACAGCATGACTGTATGTCCACCTTCGGCAGTGGTTCTCGCAAAGCCCAGATAAGACTGAGTGGATACAAATGTGAATACACGCAAGCTTGGCCCTCCTGACTGGAGGTAACTGCTGACAAACCACTTTTTGCTGTCCTCTGCATAAATTCCATGCTGAAAGAATCTGAGCCCAGAAGAATCTATTTCCCTGTCCTTGTTCTTCCCCATCATCTTGCAGTTCAAGGTAAGCTAATGTATTTTCCTCAGAATTGCCAAAATAAAAGAGTAACATCTAAGCTAAGACCAATACTTTCAAATCAGAAAAAGACAACCTGAGAAGTCCAAGTGCAAAACCAAGAATATATTCACATACATTGCTTCAGTATCACGGCTACTTTGCCAACAACACTGTTTATTTAATAGAGACATTTTGACAGAATCTAAGATACCCTGTTATGGCTGAGATCTCATTGTGCTAGGTTTTGTATGTGCAGAGAAAAAGGTAATTATTTTATTCAGATGTTGCAAATCCCATACTTACACATAATCCAGATATGAAATATAGTACAAGAAATGCTATATAAGAAGACAGATTTTGTGAAACTACTGCTTTCCAAGATACATGTTAGATTAATATGTTAGACTGTCATTTTAGTATACTGAAGATCATAAGACATGTTTTATGGTGCATTAAAATCTCATAATAACAATTTCAGAGAGTTAGCATAATATATTATCCAGAGTTAAATATTGCCTTGAATGATAAGGGCTAACATGCCATCAGGCTATAATAAACTACAGCTCTGAAATATCAATTTTCATTTATCAGTAAGGTCATTTACATAGCTAAAGCAAGAAGATAATGATGTATTTTTCACAATCTAGGAAAAAAAAAAAAGAAAAAGAAAAAAGCATGTCTTTTTCAACATCCAGAAAATATGACAACGTTCTGAGAAAGCTATTATTAAGTCATTTAACCTTTTGTACAAAATAAATTGTCATGGATTTAGTTATAAAACTGAAAGTAAATACATTCTGGTTTCTTATGTTGAATGTAAACAAATTTATTTAAACTCTAGGAGAAATATTGTATTCTGGCACAAATGTACTACTTTAACCAGGGTTTTGACAAATTGCATGTTTTTATCTGATATTTCTGTAAGTGACACAGAAAAGCCATGCAACCTTGCAGCACTCTGCTACAACTTCATCCCAAAGGGGAATTCATCAGCAGGAGTTACTCAGAGCTGCACATTGCCCTTAATCCACGTACGAGATACTGTATTTTAAGGTCTTTAAGCTGATAAAAGGTATGCTCATACAGTTAATGGGGTGGAAAAGAGGGCAGCTGATATATAAGAGATGGTGAAAGGGGCACTAGATTAAAATGTACCTTTATCCTCAAATCTCACTTTAACCTCCTCCATCCTCGTGCATGGAGAGCCACTGGTCTCACCACTGTTGTGTCCACCACTCAGGAGAGCTTCAGGCTATCTTCACCTGATTTGATGGCTGAATTTTCAGTGTGCAGTAGCCATTCCTCCAAACGACACATGGCCAGGCAAGGCAGCAGGCCACCAGGAATGTGTCCAGGCTACCATGTGCATGTGTGCCATAGGCATCCCAGAGCTCCAGTCACCCTATATCCCATGCTGTCAATGTCTTTTTGTTTGGCAGTGAAGTTTTGGCATTTAACAGCTTTATGCAAATGCAATTCCTCCTTCCTCAGCACAGATACATGGTGAGGACATGGCAGCCTCTGGATGTGAGCCACAGCCCAGAACCAGAACATGGTTAGCACATTTGTGCTAATGTGTGCTGACTAATAAAGTGCTAAAGCCATTGCTATGGCTGAGGATAAGTCTGGTACGAGGAGGTTTAGCTTCACCTCCCACATGCTGAGAGAGACACAGACCACTAGTCCAGGAACATATATCATTATATTGCCAAGAAAATGTCAGAGACTCTCCACCTGGCTGTTCAGTGCTTATGTGGTCATAGGAGACAGTCAGTACAGAGGTGCTCATGAAAACTCTGCTATAGAAGATATGGAGAAACACCTCCTGGGCACAACGGGTCTGCACCCTTAGAGAAAAAGAGTGATGTGGCTTCCTATCCACCATAGCACTTGACCCACATCAAACCAGTGATTCTAAGCCACTTGTGCCTGGATATGAACTAGTGCAAACAGTCCTTTATCCACTGTCCGGGACTAAACTGTTATTTACACTATAACCATTAATCATAACAGCAGGCAGATCAGGTCTAAAGCTGCCATTTAAATGGGTTCCAGGTCTTAGTGCTTTCGAGTTTGCTGTAAAAATTCACCCATTTTGTTGATCTCTCTGAAGTGTGCACTTGAAAGAGAACATCATGCTATCATGTTCAGCTCCATGTATGAGGAATTCAATGTGTGTCACAGTCAGTGCTGATTTAGTAATGTAATTTTACAAGGCTCTCAACTCACAGGAAGCAGTCTACTGTGTGCACACAAAGTTCAGTCATGTAAATAAATAGGCCACTCGAGTCACAGTGGCAGCCCAGAATGCAGCAGAGCCTCTACCCTGAGTTTTGATAGCCTGCTAGCTTTAAGCTCGACTGCAAAGATAGGTATATTTCGCGCTAAGTCTAATTTAATTCTGCAGTCAAGGTGATCTCTTGCCAGCCACTGTTCTTTACCCATGACATTCATTGTTATCACCAAAGCTTCCTCTGCACTGAGGTTTCCTTGAAAATCCTCCTTTCAGTCATGAACAAGAGCAGTCCTCCTTTCCTTTTTCCTTCCTTCCCCTTCCCCTTCCTTTCCTTCCCTTTCCCTTTCCCTTTCCCTTTCCTTTCCCCTTCCTTTCCTTTCCTTTCCTTTCCTTTCCTTTCCTTTCCTTTCCTTTCCTTTCCTTTCCTTTCCTTTCCTTTCCTTTCCTTTCCTTTCCTTTCCTTTCCTTTCCTTTCCTTTCCTTTCCTTTCCTTTCCTTTCCTTTCCTTTCCTTTCCTTTCCTTTCCTTTCCTTTTCTGGCACCTGTGATATAAAAGAAAGAGGAAGGGCAGATTTAACATTTCAAATAAAAGATAATGCCAGGGTTTTCTTATGCATTTTATCTCAAAGTGTAATTGCATGTGCCAGTCGCTGTTCACATGCCTCTATGGAGGTGACAAACAGACCTGCCACAGTAGAGCAAGTTTAAATTAGTATTTAAAAGATATTTTCTTTCTGTACCTTTAAACCTTTAACCTTTTCTATTTTCCCCTTCCCTCAGTCCTCTCATACAGCTAACATTGCTGACATTGCTGGGGTTTTTTTGGTTTGGTTTTTTATTTTTTATTTTTTTATTGCTGGCCCTATTAGCAATGTAGTAGAATGAAACAGTGATGGGGCCTGTATAGCATAAAAGGATGTTGTCAGGCTAGTGTGAGGTCAGATTGGACTTTGAGGGAAGAATTGAATGGTCTCCTTTCAAAATGATTGATGCCTTCTCCAGCTTTAGCTTAATAATTTTGTGCATCCTTATCAACAGCTTTGGGTCTGCTGCACTGAAATTTCTAGCACTGGTCCTGTCATCCCAGCTGAAGTGGATTGTCAAGATTTTTACTTGGCTTGGGCTAGTGCAGGGAACAGAGATTAAAACCCCTATAATCAGCTCCTGCAAATTCCCTTCAGTGTTGCCAGCCTACGGGTGAAATATGCTGGGAATGGGCAAAGGTAACATCACTACTCTGAATATAGCTCTGGGTAAAAATTAATATTGATGCTTTTAAAATATAAGAGTGAAATCTTCCTTTAGTTAAGTGATTGTCCCCATTTTCAATAATGCTAAGAATTACTAGGTGTGCAGTATGCTGAGGGAGAAAAGGGAAGAATAGACACTGAAGTGCAGAATTAGGAGCCAAATTTTTGCCAGCATGGTCAGGTTGGAGCTGCACCCCAGCTCTGGGGCAGCCCTTGATATGAGCACCAGAAAAGTGACATCACACTGCAGGTTTTGGTTCCACCACATTTATTTTCAGACTCGTTTGTCAATAACAAAAGAACAAAGTTCAAGCAAAATGCTAGGGTGTCATTTCTTACCAATAATGAACAAGACTAAAGACACCTCCTGCAGATTAATGACTGGTTGGAACCAGTTAATCACCTCAAGCCATTAACCCTAGCTGTTATTAAGCTCTAGGATCTAAACCAAGTCCTCAATCATTGTGGCTGCTATTCACCCCTCCGATTCACAGACCCATCCCCCAGTCTCTCCCCTGACTCTCGCTCCAAAAAAAATCAGCTAAAAATTGCATGTGGGAATTTGTATTACATGTGTGCAGAGAGATAGAAGCCAGCTACACAGATAATGAACTGGTCCATTTCTCACCTATTTCAGAGCAATACTCGTTTCACATCACGTACATGTCAGCACAAGGTATTTGTGGGCATTGAAAACTTGACACATTAGTTAATCAGGGCTCACTGATCTTTCCACAGGGTAATTTAGTTTATAATGTAGCAGGAAACAAGAGGAAAAGAGCAGGGAGAAAGGAGCCAGGGGGAACGGTGGCAGAAAAGGAGGAAAAAAAACCCTTCAGGAGATAAATCTGACCATTCAGCACTCTGAAGAGGAACCTATTCATAAAGTTCATTCTTGATGTATTCTGATAGGCTTTTGTTTCAGCTTATTTTATAACCCTATTGTACAGTAGGCAGCCTGTTGTTTGCTTTAATCATCTGTTTCCATGACCTTCACCTTTATTGATTCAGGTTCTTTCTAAGTTTAATGCAGTCCTTGAGATTAAAGCCATTTTTCTCCAGGATGAGTTGGTTAACAGTGGATTTGCTTTAAGAAGTAGAAGTCATTTTGATTAGTAATTTTTTTTTTTTTTATCACAGAAAGTATAGTTCAAGTAAATAAAACCTCTTTACAGAGATAAGCAATGGAAGGGGGATTCTAGGTCATAAAAAAAGTCAGCAATTTTTAACAGTATGGAAAAGTGAGTGAAATAAATAGAAGCCGCACTGCTTATAGTATATTTATGAGTGCTATCTAATACTGCAGATTTGAAGATTTAAGGTACACAGGATTTTTTTCTCCCCTCCCAGGTGTTATTTTAATCAGGCTTATAGTTTCAATAGGTAGAGAATCATACAATATGAAGTAATTTTCCCCAACAGATATAGTAATATAACTCTGTATTTCAAAAGTGTAGCAATTGAGATTATAAATCAAAGACAGAATTTACTGCAAGAATATAATAAGCTGAATCCTATTTTCCTCAGCAATTTATAGTTCTGATTTGATTACACAGCTTGTTTGCTTGGCTTTATTACTGCGTTAAACTCCCTCCTGCTTGGCAATACTTTGTTGTCTAATGTCTACCATCAACCTTCAGTCACATGTTTTGATAAGAAAAGCGACCAGCTGCTTCTTGCACACAGTGTATTAAACACTGCAGACTGCCTTTCCGTAGTCACACATACATGGATTTGATTCTGCAACCCCGTTACCTCACTGGAAACCGTAATGAATTACCAGAGATAAACAGATTATACCAAACCCACTGCAGTAAACGGAAAATCATCTGTTGACCTCACGGAGCTTTGAACCATTCCTCCCCTGACAGCAGACATTCATTTCCTGTTCCCAGCCTCTGCCAGGGTAATAATAAATGTATTACCCTACTCAGCTCTAGCACTTGGTAGCAAAATGAAACAGAGAGAACATGCAGTACAAATTAATATGCCTAATTTTTTCTGTGCCCTACATAAAATCCAGAAGGAAAAAAATGTGTAGAAGTATCCTAATCTGAAAAAAGAATTGAAAAATAAACTTCAGATAAATCTTCACTAGCAATTTTTCTCAAATACATTCTTGCCGTTATTTTTCCATTATACAGCATAATTTCTGTTAAAAAAAGAGACTTTTGTGAATTAATTATACATTTACCTTATAAATATTTGAACCACATATTGCTTTCTGTTAAAATGGTACAGATTTACGGGAACTGAAGCCAAAAAGCAGCTACAGAACCACCGCTTCCTGTTGATAACAAAACCTGAGCTCTACACCTCACAAATTAGCATCTGTTGTCTGGAGTTTCCTCTACAGTGCTTCAGCTGTGTCTTCACTAGCTATTGTTTTGTTTTCATCTCTGGTTGTTTTCTAAACTTCCTCTGAAATTGAACAATTGGGGAAAAAAAAATATTGAATGTTACTATGGTAACAAAAAAAAAAAAAAAAAAAGAAAAGCACTTTACGCAGACTGATGACTCAGGGCCCAGCTTCTCAATGGAGACCAATGCACTGGCGCTTTGTCCACAAATAGAGCACTCTGGGGGCCTATTTAAAGGTGTTGAACTCAAGGAATATATTAATTATGTACCTTTTTTATTTAGAATAGAGTATTTTTCTCTACTGAGCAGCTATATTGCATTATGTGCGGCATTAATTAACACATGTATCTTTATATAATATATATCCTCCACAGAAATATTCTAAGATAACATTAAGGTCAAACCATTACATGCTCAATAATTAAAACCAAAACTAAAAAAAAAAACAACTAAAAAAACCCCAACCCAAAAAAAACAAACAGAAAATCAATTACACCTATCTATAGGCTTTTTGACTCCCTCACACATAAAAATAAAAGACTCTTTAATTACTGATTCAAATGCCATTTCTTGTGCTCCACAGCAGAAGGGAACTTCCGGGTTAATGAGACCAATCCTCAGCTCTTTCAGGCAACCACACTGCAGATGTGAAAATACCAGACTCCTTAAAACAGCCATGACTTTTGCAATTATGCCTCCTGTCAAGAAGCTGTCCCAGAGCTTTAGTCCTGCGATGTCTCAAAACCATCCTCCCATTTTAATTCAAGTTTATTTGTTGCCAGATCATATCTATTCTTTTTCCAGAGCAAACCCTGTTCTTTAATTTAACTCCTCTCCCTCTTTGATATCTAAAATACCCTCACATACTCATACAGCACAATATTTTCCCTACCAGCTTTTATTCCATGAATCTAAACAGTTTTGTTTGCTGATCTTTATTTCTAAGGGGTACTGTCATTTATAGTCCTGTAGACTACAATCCTGTAGTCATCTTCAGTTGTCCCCATGTAATTTCATTCTCACTGAGCAGCAACGAACTCCAGATGTGGTTTTACCTGGACTTTGTTTGATGAGATTAATGCTTCTTTGCCATCATTTGGAATCAATCCTCTGATACATCATGGAAAACAGCATCATACGGTCCTTCTCTTAGGCTGTGTATCAGTTCATGTGTGTTTGAAAATACTACGCTAAACTATGCTGGAAAAGAATATTACAGTATTTCATCTTTTCATGGAAATTAGGACTAAGACAAACTTCTAAATTATCTGGGTTTCATCTCTTTCCTTTACTAGGCAGTATATTTCATCAAAATGTCTCTACCAACTCCAATGACTTTTGTGAAATCCAGTATTTATCAGTCATCAAAAGTCCTCATTTAACCTAAAGTAAGGAACACAGAAGAGAAGGCATTTCTTTATTTAAAGTGAAGGTCACATTGTGGAGCCCTTTGAAATACAAAACAACAAATCTAAGAAACAAATCAAAGGAAAATGTTTGATTCTAATTTTTAGATGTTTGTTTCACTATATATTCCCTATGTGATACACATGTCCATAAGCGATGGATGAGGCAATTATTTACAATCCCTCCAGTCCATAGGAAAATGCCTGATAAATATAGGGACTGAGGCAGAAGACAAAAGGAGGGTCTTCTGATGGTAACAACTTGGTAGAAGGGATGGGGGCAGATTTCTTAATCTTAATAGTTGAATTGTCTCCATCATCTTACTTGCGAAGAAGGCAAGCAAATAAAGCCTTGCGAATAATGATCTATAAACAGCTTACTTTAAAAGTAATTGACAGCTTCAATTGCTGTGATACTTCAGACTCAGGGGGGGAAACCTGCAATACTTGCAGCATAGTGTTGAAAGCCCTTTTTCCTTGTTGACTGCAGGAGAGATTCAAAAGTGGTTTATCCTAGCGTTGCATATAAATATATGTAAGTATTAAGCAGGAGCAGAAAACCAAACCAAAACAGTGGCTTTTAGAAACCAAGAGCAGATTTGATAATGTTTTCATCACAAAAGCAAATTCTTTAAATCAAATGCACATTTACATTCCTGTAAACACAGACACTTTGATATGGAGTTAATATGGAGTTAGTCTATGAATGTGATCAGCATTTTTGCTGATAAATTGCTCTTCCAGTGCTGCAATTTCATAGTTGCACAAAAGCTATAGGATAAAGTACAGTTGTTGACCACCGTTCAGTATAAAAACACAGATCAGTAGTTCAATGTCACCTTGAAATAACACAGGGCTATGTGGGATAATGGATCCTTGTATTTGCAGTTTAGAGTTCATCTAACTGTGAAACTAATGGCATTAACGAAAGCCAGGCAAAGCATCAGCAAGCAAGTTGTAAGCTTTCCTTGCCTCGGTCGGGGTCTATTTCACCCCTATTACCACGGACAGGGGCATAGAGTGCCAGATGTGTCACCACTGTGACGAGAGTTTCTGATGCTCAACAAAAGGCCAAAGATGAGACCAAACTCATTGTCTCTTCTTGTCTCAACTAGGATTTGGGTACAGGCATCTAGAGAGGAAACAAAAATTAATAATGGCAAAGCCTTTCTTGACTACAGGAAGTGAAAGGATTGGTCCAGAGTTCAAAAAATATGAACAACTACTGGACCTTTACAGCTCACCACTATGACATGATTAAACAAATACTATAATATTTTTTAAAAAATTGGTGTCCTGACTATAAAACACAACATTACAAATGAATGAGAAATGCAAATAGCAGTTCAAAGATGCAGAATAGAATCATAGAATTACAGAATGGTTTGGGCTGGAAGGGATCTTAAAGGTCACCTAGCTCCAACCCCCCTACTATGGGCAGGGACATCTTCCACCGGACCAGGTTGCTCAAAGCCACATCCAACCTGGCCTTGAACACTTCCAGGGATGGAGCATCCACAGCTTCTCTGGGCAACCTATTCCAGTGCCTCACCACCCTCACAGTGAAGAATTTCTTCTTAATATCTAATCTAAATCTACCCTCTTTCAGATTAAAGCCATTCCCCTTTGGCCTATCACCACGTGCCCTTGTAAAAAGACCCTCTCCAGCTTTCCTGCAGGCCCCCTTTAGGTACTGAAAGGCTGCTATAATATGTTCCCAGAGCCTTCTCTTCTCCAGGCTGAAAAGCTCCAACTCTCTCAGCCTGTCCTAATAGGAGAGGTGCTCCAGCCCACTGATCATTTCTGTGGCCTTCACCTGCACTCACACAAACAGGTCCATGTCCTTCTTATGTTGGGGGCTCCAGAGCTGAACTCCAAGGTGGGGTCCCATGAGAGCAAAGTAGAGGCACAGAATCACCATCCTCGACGTGCTGGTCATGCTTCTTTGATGCAGCCCAGGATACAGTTGGCTTTCTGGGCTGCAAGGGCACTTTTCTGGGCCATGTTGAGCTTCTTGTCCACCAACACCCCCAAGTCCTTCTCCTCAGGGCTGCTCTCAATCCATTTTCCACCTGGCCTGCATTTGTGCTTGGGACTGCTCAACCCACGTGCAGGACCTTGCACTTGGACTTGCTGAACTTCATGAGGTTCACACGGGCCCATCTCTCAAGCCTGTCAAGGTCCCTCTGAATGGTGGTAATAATACTAATACGAATAATACTAATTATAATAATACTAATGATGATGATAATACAGATTATGATAATAATAATAATAATGTGGGTCCAGTACCAGAACAAATGACACACTGACATAAAGAGATGTGAACAGAGCTGAATGGATTTAACCCCAGCAAAAGAGTTAACATATGAATACCACAGTAAGACACAACTCACAACAGATGGTTGTAAAAGCCAAGGAGCCCCTGTGCCAGCCTCACCTGTGAAAGCCATTGCGACAACCAACAAAGAGACGATGACAACTTTATGAAGAATGAAGTCCACGTCCATGAGCACCAGCTTAGAGCAGTTCCCCTGGGCAGTGCACGCTCCTGCCAGCAGATTGCTCTGAGCACAGAGCAGAGGTGTTGATACTCTGTACAGACACCCATCATGCTGACTAAACAATAAGGCCCTAAAGATGTACTTTAAAAGACACCTCAGTGACTTTGCCACATGTTTCTGAATTTTAGAGCTTTTAGAGCACCTAACTCTATTAGGCTTCTACTCCAGTCTACAAGTAAGAATTAAAAAAAGACCTATTGCAATGATTTGCGTTGACTTTAATGTGCTTTTAAGAAGAGATGACTTTCTAAGGCTGAGCTACAGTACTTTTTAAAAAATTCAAGTCCTTCAATTTGCCACCCAAAACCCACCTAAAGCTGTGAAGAATTTCTGGTTATTTGGGTAATTGCTGTTTTGAATATGCAAAGTTATAAAATTATTCCAGTCTACCTAGGGAGACAATTAAAGGAAAGCTAATTTGATTGTTTTGGTTTTTGTCATCTGTTAATAAGCCTGGAACCAATTCATGTCACATACAGAATAGTCCTGGGGTTGCATCAATATTACCCTGAAATTTAATGCAGTCTTGGTTACATTTGCCATATACTTATTTGTATTACAGTATTTATCACAAGAATAGGATTTTAATGTCAAATCAGACCTGCTTAATCTGTGCCTAGCTTATCCATATGTCTGGCTATTTGAGAGATTTAAGTGGTAACTAATCTAAACAACATATGTACCACTGATTTACTCATCTAATTTTTTGTTAATTCAAGTGAAAAATGACCTTAGTAAGTGTGTCAGATGGAGCAGATCTGATTAGTATTCTGTAAAACCTGGAAATAAATTGTCTTAATTTAAATGCTGATCTAATTTCTTGGTTCTTCCTATTGTTTTATACTTACAGACTCCATCCAAGGTATCATAAAAGGAACATATAGAAAATCACAGCACAGAAAGCAGAAAAAGCCTGGGTTTGTATATGTGTGCATACACATATATATTTTTTTTATTTTTTTCTCTTATTGGGAGATGCAAAAAGCACGAATTAAATTACATAAGTGATACAATTATGCAACTTTATAATTTGTTTATAATAATGCAGAAGGCTTTGCTGCACATGAAAAAAGAAACCCTAAGTCAATCACAGAAGTGTACTAAGCAAGAAAATGCTCTTGATCAGAGGAATGGCACACACTGAGACTGTTTCCTGCTGCAGCGTGTGCTGCTAAGCACTAATCTATTCCCATAGAGATGAAAACTGAGGATGAAGGGCAAAGCCAATCCTGCCTAGATTTTGACCTATGGCTCTAGGGAGATTAGTCACTTTATACAGGAAAACCATCCAAACAATACTACTGTTCAGTTATCTTTTTTGTGTGTGTTTATATGTAAAACCTTCCCCCCCACCCCCCAGAATAAAATGGTCATTCATTGCTTTACTCCTGAAGTTTTCTGTCTTTCCCTGTTCCTATTCTTCGTACATACTTCAGTTTTCTGATCCGCAAGCTCATCCAGCCTAGGTATAAATCAGCTTTCTGAGGGTCATATGTCTGGTCTCCATGGGGAAGCATTCTTGTCTTCCAAAATTCAAAGAGTTTCTTGCTAGAAAGTGCAGTATTTGGAGTGTGTAGTTAAAATTATATTTAATCTGTTTACACCCACAGTATGAGACAGTTAACTTTTATTCTTACTGATCAGTTTTCTTATACTTACCCTGTGCTATGTCAATCCTATTGTTTAAGACCAAGGTGGGAACAGAGAGGAGGACTCAAGTGTTTGTGGTATCTTTCAGGTTATACAGATCTATATCTGACTTTTGTGATGCACAGACAGGCCTGTCCTTTCTACTGTTTCACATACAGTTCTCTCCCTCTCCGTCCAGTCTTTCTTGACAAAAAAAACTGGCTCCAGAAACTGAGCTAGGGAGGAATATGGGAATGTTGCTTTAATAAGGCAGTGGACCTACTTAGATGTGATGAACCTCAGTTTACCCGGATGCAGAAACATACACTGGAGTGCTAGCCCTAAGTGCCACCCAAAACTCATCACTGCCAAGGTCCTTTATCAGCAGAGGTAGAACCAACCAAGCACTTCCTCTGCATCTTCTGGCTTGTTACTGACTCTGGAAACATGGGTTAGCTGGATGTTTCAGTGCCCTGCAAATGTCATACAGGGCAGCTGCTCCAGTTCAGGCTTTCTGCAGCCTGTGCCCAAACCAGTGATGCTATTCATCGTTCTGAAGGCTCATAGGGATGTTTTGGGGAGCTTGTAGCTACCTGGCAGAAAGTACCACACGACACAGCACAACCCTATTTCAATGAGAACCTTAGTTGCCCACAGTCCTACCACTCAAATTATTGTGGCCTGACAAACATACAGGCTGCTGCTAAGGACAGGGGCAGAGAACAAAAGCTATTCCAGGCAAAGCCACAACAGATTAGAGTGAGCTATGGAAGAGTGTTTTGTAATGGCAATCCTTCATATTTTTAACCCTCATTTTTGAAAATGCCTTCTTCATTTTGCCTTAATCTTTCTGGAAAAAATAGGATAATATCTGTGAAATTCAGACAGATTTTGTTGGTTAACTAGAAGTGAAGGATGAGCCAAAATCAGGCATGAAATTGAAAACTGTTCTCTCAGTGATAAGGAAATAAGCTGTCAGAGGCCTTGGATGGAATACTTGACCTAGCAGCCTTTCCATCTCTAATTTCATTGATTAAAGTTATCATTAGCAATTTTCTTAATTATGCATAATATTTCTGGTTTTTTGCAATCCTTGCTTTGTCTCCATAAAGTTCCTGCAGATCAATATCATCTTTCCTTAGTTTATTGCTAGGTTTAAATATACGAGATTAAAGAGATAATTAACTTCATTGCATGTCTGTAGAGCACCAGCCTCCAAATTTGCCTTCAATCCACATGAAACTAACTAAATTTTTGTGATATCTCCAACTTCACCTCCACCAATTATTTCATTCAACAATACACCATTTGAAAAAACACATTAATATAAGTAACATTATTGGCAAATGCAGAGGATGAGTGAACTGACACTGCTAGATTTTTCTGACCTCAGTAGCCCAAAAGGATTTGACAGATGTACAGCTCATAAATGTCCTTTTTACAATTACTGGTCAGGGAAGACAAGGACTGAACAACCATGGCTATCAAGACCAGGGAAAACAGAGACCTCCAAGCCAACACTGACCTGAGCCCCTAGGCTCATGCACAATGGCCACTGATATTCAAAGTTATCATTCTTCCTACAGGCTACAAGCCTCAAACTGATGCAGCACTGCCTCAGTTGCAGGGGTCTCTCCAGCCTCTGCCTCTGTGGCATGGCTTCTTCAAAAGCTGCAAGGACAAGTAGGACAGAGGGCAGGAAGGAAGAGCAATTAAATTTACCTGAAAAATGGGGCCAAGCATTAAGAAGCAGTCTTTCTTGGAGAACAGATAAAATAAACAGCATTATTTTTCATAAATAAATAAATAAAATTAATACATTAACACACAGTGTGGGGAAGTTTGCTAAACCCAAGTTATAAATATCCATGGGCTTCGCAGACTTTTGCACCAAGACCATCCTTTCTTAGCATTTGTATTTGCCTAGATAAGGTAGGACTTCTTCTGT
The DNA here is from genome assembly GCF_023634085.1 of Falco cherrug. Lineage (NCBI taxonomy): Eukaryota > Metazoa > Chordata > Aves > Falconiformes > Falconidae > Falco > Falco cherrug. Next base: position 44,115,382 of record NC_073701.1, read on the forward strand.
CCCACCTATTAAATTAAACTTAATTTTAGATATGTTTTAGAACCGAATGCATTTCAGTCCTCAAAATTCCCACAGTTGGTATGTAGCCGGGATCCCATGTGCCATGCTTGTTTTACCTAGAGCAGCTGGTCTGCTATATAGGGATATTTTCTCTAAGGTGGATGCTAGGGTTGAACCACATTGCCTTTATAATCAACCAAGGTATAAATTAAATCACTGTGTGGTCATCTCCGCATGAGATAAAATCCATTAACAGCCCTTTACCCACAGTTTAGATGACTGTGAACTGGCATGTGAAATCAATGCATGTATCCTGGCACAAAGATCATTCTTCTACCTACATTTCTCCATTCTGCCCACAGATTTACCTCTGCTTTCAGGTGGAATTCCATCTTATTATGTCTTACTTTTCATAGCACAACAATAAGCGTCAGTGTTAAGATATGAGAATTTTCCACGTACAAATCAAAAGCAACATTAATATCCCTAGGGAATTTCAGGGTCAATGCCATTTTGTCACCTTTGAGGCTAAAAATTTCCTTGGACTAGAGATTTTGGAAAATATAAATTTAGGACTAAATCTGAGATTGTGACCGCCGCATAGGCTGTAAATGATTTACAACGCAGGCTAAAATGTGGTCAGCATTTGGATTTGCATGATCTCCAAGGCCAGGCCATTCCATAGCAAACCATTTTTCTCTGCTCCCTTCCTTTCCCAAAGTCTTTATATTTGGGATTTGTAATCTCCTCAGCTGTCACAGAAATCTGTTTTTTTTATGTAGGTGAGACTCGATCCATTAATTGCTTTGTAAGCTAGGACAAGAGCTGTACAGTGGCATCAGAGCCGACCTGAGAAGCTGGAAGACTCTTCTAAAGATCTGTTATGTTCACACTGGGCCGAGCCATCAGATGCATGGTGTCAGCCTTCTGCCAAACATTTTTACTCAGCTTTGGTGATTCCTTTGGAGAAGGTCATATTAATGAATGGATACAACAATGCCTTAAATGGATGTTTCCTGGACTTCTGTTCACTCTTACCTTGCTATGCTGTTCATCCCAATGTCATCAGCAGATAAACACAACTTCCTCACCTTCCCAAGACTTTGTCACATGTTGGCAAATAGGTATATACCTTCAGTGGGGAGGCTGAGATGATATTCAACCAACCTTTTATTTCAGTTCACTGACTAGCATCATTTCGGTTCTGCCCAGCTATTTTTCATCCAAAACCTGCAGTAACATGTTTGTCCTGCCATTTTCCCAATGTGGAGACATAGGTTTTAGCAAAATACCTTCCCCATATTCTTGGCAGCTAAGTCTACAACATGACATCATTTACTCCTGGATCATAAATAAAGACCATATTTTATCCTGTGACCACCTCTTCGATCCTATGACATACTCATATCCTATGACCTTCTCATTTTGATCTGAACATTTGGTTCATACTTTGAACAATATTACTAAACTGTAAAACAACACAATGAAGGGTGTGACTTTCCTTTTCATGGTATTGCTCCCCTCTGAATACTGCTACTGTACCTGCAGTGGAAAAGAATTATTTGTTCTTGGAGCACCTTAAGGTACAGTGTTAGTAAGCAAATAAGTGACATGAAATTTAATACAAATATTTGAAAGTGTTACTGGGTAAATATTTTGCTTTTAGAAGCCAGATTGCACCAGTTGTCAGGAATTTCAAATCACTTTCTAAGGTAGGATCTCCTAGCATCTCCAGTTCTTCACAGACCATCTGACATAGAAAAACTTGACACTGTACTGTTCCACCAGTACAGTAGGTTTAATTTGTAGGAGAAAAGCATATGTCTTCCCAGAAAAATCTAGATTTTGAAAAGTCTATTTGCACAGTGGCATAACCTGGTAGAGCAGATGTGAAAATGAGAAAGATTTTGCTTAGTGAAGATTCCTTTCCCTCCTCTTTTTGCAAATGTAAGGCCTCTGGGCTACAGAACATATTAAGGACCTTAAACTGCAGAAAGGTAAAGTAAAGGTCCTAAGGACCTTAAGACTGGGATCGCAGAAAACAACCTTTGGGGGAATCCCTTAACTTAGTACGGCAGTATTTTCTGTTTGATCTGCAGTTCTTTGTACTTCCCCTACCCCCCATCCCCCGCCCCCCTTTAACTGTTGGTAATAATGAAGAGAAATATAGCTGATAATAATGAGAATGGATGCTGGTACTGTAATAAAGACAAAACTAGAAATGCTGCAAGAATGGCAGCTATAGCAAGGATTTTTTTAATGTAATTGCCATGCTATAATTGCCTATTCACCTTTTTTTAAACCTGATCTTAAAAAGTACTAAAAAATTCCATCCATTTCATCATAAAGCAGAAATTGGATATGAGAAAGTAAGTGAAAATGAAAAAGTAGCCTGCCACTCTTGAGTTAACCTCTCAAAGAAATAAATAGGTGTATTCTCAGGTTCAACAAAGAGGAAGATAATGGGAAAGGGGAAAGCATTCTTTTTCATTGTGCTTCTTGGCATCAAAGCTTAAGTTTCTTGTCAAAGAAGAATAAAGATAAAGACTACCTAAGGAGAAAAATGGTAATCTCCCAGCATACTCAATACTTCTAAAATAAGACCCTCCCTACAAGCCACTCTGCATTGGCACATCACTTTGCTCACAAATGGCCTGGGAGACATCAATTATGCAGAATTCTAACATGGTGGAGGTGAAGCATACAGCTCGCCTTGTCCTGGCTCACTGAATCCCAGATGAGGTTAATCCATGGCAAAGGACGTTTTTCTCCACTTTTCAGAGAAAAAAGCCCCAGTAACATTGTTATCACTACCCTACTTTATAAGGCATCCCTGAAATCCATGCTCTCTCACATTCATTTGTTTACTTGGACCAGAGCCACATCAGTTATCTGTATATAAACCTTTTTGTGGTTATTTGCCACTGAATCAAACACATTTATCAACATGGCTGATCAACTCCAGTTTCAAATGGTAATGTCTTTCTGAAAGTGTCAGTCATAGATACAGTTTAAGAGCCCAGCTTAATACTGCTCACCTCAGTAACCGTGGAAGTCAAACCCCATAGTTTAGTCTCATCTCAATTATTTACCCACTGAGTGGCCTTGGCAACTGATTAACTCCTTTTCTTATGGTGTCCAGCCTTGAAGGAAATAACAAACAGCCAAACTTCAAAGTAAACTGTTCAGCTCTGTAAAACAAGAAAAAAAATAAGCCAAGTATTAAATGCTACCATGCTCTACTGCAGTGTTGCTAAACCTCCTTCTCAATCTGTTGTGATACATGCTAAGCAATACTTACCTTCACTATCTACCATGTACTTGCTAAGTGATACTGCATCTTTGTTACCATTTATGACCATAACCTGTAGAGATGTTACTGAGAACAAACTTAATCACTTATTAATAGTAACAGAAAAAGGCAATTTAATTTTTGAGGTTTTATTTATGCTATTTTGGCATTTACTGAGTCTTAAATGCATGTCTTCATCTAAGTTTAACACTCCAATTTCTACATACAAACCACTGTGCAGTAGAAGAGGGAAGCTAGGACACTGCATCAGCTTGTTTGCTAAGAAGCAAAAATTTCCAAGGACTTCAATTGGGAAAAGAGCTATAAATGACAGCCATGAAAGACAGCTAGAGCAATAGCTCCCTGCCTCCTTCATTTCAGCAGCACTGGTGCAGCCGAGATTGAACTGCCCTTGGAGAAACCTGTGTGAGCATGTGCTGTAAAACTAAGATTATCAGGAGAAAAGCAGAAACTGAATGCACTCAGCACTAAAAGAAATTCAGAGACCACTTGTGAAATGGCTACTTCAGAGTGGCACGTGCTGGTCTCTGCTGAATTTAATGGAGCCGCCATACAAAAAGGCAGGCTGGGAAATCTGCCAAGTGAGGTTTAAAGAAGACTAAACTACTATTATGAAAGAAACTAAGAAAAGGACAATTATAAAGGGATCCAAATTTTACTTATAGTTAGTTTACAACTCGCATGTTGCAAGAAGATAATTGCAAATTATCCTACAGAGGGAATAATCAAAGTCAGTAGGATTTTTTTCTCAGCTTTTCAAACTGAAAGTTTTATACATTAGGAAAGCATAATGTCAGATAAATCAGTGCTTTTATTTCTTTCATCAGCTATTTTTCTCTTGATGCTTTGTTCCTCAAGCACATGTAGCCTAATGTGGGCTTTTCCTGCGAGGATGCATCCCATGTGAACCGGTCAAATCTGTTATGGAAGAGACAATTCTCCACAAACCTCTCAAAATTTATCAATCTCTTCCCCTGAACACAGGAAAGCATAATTTATATGGATTATGATCCAGAATTTAAATGGGTAAAAAAATAGAGACAGAGCCTCACTGATAGTGGATATTGAAGAAACTTAGATGTTTACAATGAGACATATGCTGAAGAGAGTGTCTGAATGAAAGAGGTGCCTGGGAGTGGGCTCAAGAGTAAGTGAAATTACTCTGTCTTTTCTAAACCAGGGAAAAAAAACAAGATGAACAGCTGCCAAATCCAGACTTTATTGGAGGCAAGGCTATTTACATCTGATTAATAAACACTTCATAGTTCACTAAGGAGCATTTGTCTACCTTTGGCTGCAGTCTATTGTCCTTCATCAATTGTTTTACATTTATTTTTGGATTTGGTTGAAGAAATTTCTAATTTCCTGTAATCTGGGAAAAAGCACATCTTGCAAAGGATCATAAGCTTGATGGGAAGGACAGGATGCATTCTTTATTTTCTTTCTTCCTCCCTCTCACTGTGATCTCAGGTCACATACGTAAGTGTCTAAGAGGATAATTGGCTTGGATACAGACTTCCCTGTATCCAAGCCTTCCAACCACTGGGCTGTTGGCCGCACTGTCTCCCAACAGCCAGGGTAACTGCTGTCACTTTTACATCCATATCATCTCACAAACGTCTCTACTTTTGTCACACTATTCTCCATGCTTTCGTAACCTTCCTCCTATTTCATTAGCAATTTCATACCTCCTGACCTGCCTTCCTTGTCAGTGTAGCCAACATGTTGCCTTGACCCTGCTTGGCTTCTTTTTCCAATCTACCCATGTGGCTCACATAGATCCACAATCTTTTCCTTGGAAATCAGCATAATGGAATCACTCCTATTGCATCACACGCAAATCTCTTTCTTTTAAATCTCCACAGAATTTATATTACCTCCTGCCATTCCTGTGTTGAGACCCTTAACTTGCTCATTCCTTTCATATGCCCTTCAGACCTTTCTTCCACAAATCCTGGTGGGACCAAGGTGTGCTTGAAATAAGACCCCAGTTCTGCGACCATGGCAGCTTCCCTGTCCATGTGTCACCAAGGTACACATTCCTTTAAACTCTCTCCTTATTCCTTCACCTCCATTCCTGTGCTATTTCATATTTATCTCATGAGATATTTAGTAGGTAAATTCATTAAAGAAAAGAAAGCATGCAAATAGTTCTTTGGTAGAATTCATCCAAAAATCCTGTAGAAGTTCCACAAGTGTGATAACATCTTCAGCACAAGGGTTGGTTCTTTTACATTATTATTATATACCACAAAATCCTCAGCCTCTTTCTACATATAAATCAACGGCATTTAAAACCATAAATTATAGGTATTAGAGGAAGGAAAAGATGCAGCCTAAGTAATGGTCTGAGATTCAGGGGGTTTCTAATCAGTTCAGGTTTTACCTGGATGTAAATCCCTCTATGTGCCTGGATAAGTTATTTCATGTGTCCATGGCTCTCTGTAGAATAACATAGTTTCCCTGGGACCACAGTTCTGCCATCTCTACCGTTAGCATTATAAACTCCTCAGGGCAGAGTCCCCCTCGCTACACATATAAATGATGCCTGCAGCAAAGAAACCCTGAACTCATCTGGGGTCCAAGGATTTAACATATTATAAACACTTCATTAAGAGTTTAGTATTAATATAGCAGTTACTGGTAATGCTGAAAAATGCTTTTCTTTTCTTTTTTTTTCCTCTCTCTCTCACAAAGACACAGGCACACACACACTGTTCACACAGGCTTTCTTTGGCTGCTATTGCCACCACACACTGACCTTTGAAATATGGAAATAAAAGTGCTCAGAAATAAAGCTGGCAGCAACAGCAGCCCAACTGTCGTCATTTAGAATCTGAAACAAGTGGGGCCATAGTTTGCAAGCTGTCTTCATAATTACTTGAAGCAGTTGTCACTCTGGCTCTGGTTTGTTCATTACACCCCAAACAAACAGCTGATATTTGTTAAAGCACATAAGCCACTTTGTTGAGGCAGGGTTCTTTATTGTGAGGAACCCTGCAGCTGTAAGTCACATGCAGTTCATAGTATTTCCTGATTTCCTTTGCTTTATTTGCTTCCCTGCATTCCCTTTACAGCAATAGCTTTTTTTTACCAGAGAGAGAGATAGAGTAAAAGAAAAAAACAACAGTTATATATATATATATACAAGAAGGTAAACATTAGCTAACATAAAGCTTGATAGGCTTAAGGTTTATGACCCAAATCTGTTTCCCATTAAACAAATACTTTTGCTGTGGTAAAGAATGCTTAGCAATAAGAAAGTCATGGATGGAATTTGAGACTGCTGCACTCCAGTGAAATGACTGCCACTCACAGTTCAGCGCCCTCCCTCTGCAGTAGCCCGAGGGGGAAGTAAATGGATGGCATTGATCTGAGCTGAGTCCAGAGCCTTCTGGGAAGGTCCTTTCTTTGCTTCCTTACATCCTGAAAACTGAGGCTCTGGCAAGCGTTCTGCAATATTCCATGTAAGACTGGTCAACTGGCTGATGGTTGTGGTCTTCTCTGATGAACCACTGGATGACTGAATGGGGAAAAGGTCCCCTTTCAGTCCACAGCTGGCAGGTTTCCATGACTGCTGGTGGAGATGAAGGAATGGAGAAAGTGTGCAGAAAGCAGAGTTGCTTTCACCTGGCCTGTACAAAGGGAAGAAAATCCTGTCCAACGAGGCTTTTTTCAAGCCTATTCTGGCAACATGAGTTTGAAAGAATAAAGATGATAAACGAGCTCAGTTGGCCAAAGAAGTTGACACAGTCTTCTGCAAGACCAAACTGTTACATAAGCTCTCAATATGTAAACAGAGATCTCAGCCTGATCAGCTGCACAGCAACAGTCACTGGGAGAAATAATTTCCTTTAAAGTAAAAACACAGGGAAAAAAACCCACAATGAAAGCATTTCAAATGTAGTGTATTTCATTTTGATAACATCCTTTATTACCTTTCCCATTACTTGCAGGGAATTTCTGTATGTGAAAAACTCTGGCAATCTTTCAGAATATATGGAAGATGTTATTGGTTTTCCTTTTTGGAGGGGAAGAATCAACTGAGGTGTTGTTGCTGCAACTCTTTAAAATATGCATAAAGTAAACAGCAAAGGTGAAAAAAGACTGGTAAAGGGAGAAAATGTGATTTATTTCTATCCTTTTGAGTTGTAGCTCCAAGCTCATTGCTGTGGAAACATAAGCCCAGCACATTGTCTTGCCTGACATCTGCACATCCAGAAAACTTGTACCAGTGCTGAGCTATTTGAGATAATGCTTTTATCTACGCAGCAACTGGCAAAAGATATGCTCCCAGACCACTAATCAATCTTCCCGTTAAACATGAGACAATGAGAAAGAAAGGAGGAAAGTGAGATGTAGTGCAGGGAGCTACCGGGCAGTCTCACAGGTGGTAATGGTAAGGTCATGTATTATTTAAGAACTCCAGGAAAGCCAGGAAAGGAGGTAGTGACTCATGAGTTGTTCTCTCACAAAGGGGTCAAAAAAGGAAAGCTCAATGGGGGGGAAGTGGGTAGGAGGTGAAATCCATTACAAGAAGATTACTCTTTTCCATTCAGTCACTTCCAGACTTCTGCTGAAAATCTATAAAAATTCAGTATGTAGAACAAGTTACCTTTTCATTATTCGTAATTTAGGCCTTTAATTTCTCATTCTCCTTCCTAATGATAACATCTATAGCTTGCTCTTGATAGAACTGACCTTGTCTTTCTGCTCTTGTCTGTGTCTGATTTTTATACTTCACATATAAGAAGCAGAGTTAGACCTCTGCTATTTTGCCAAGCACAGGAGAAACTGAGGACAGAGAGAAGAAGGGAATGGGAAATCTCAACACAGAGTATTTGCCACATCATTCTCAGTTGAGGTATGCCTATAATCCTTATAGGGCGAGCTAGGAGAACTTCCCAGGTGACAACTCTCACTCCATACTGAGATGAGCGCCAAGATGTGAAATCCCATCCTTCCATGCCTTGCACTTTCAGGGGAAGAAAAGTGAAGAGTGAGGCAAGAAGGGGAGCTGCAAGGGATACAACCGATTCCCAGTCTAAACCATCAGCAATAGGACTGCAGGGAGTGTCCTTGTGTGCACCTGCTCCACAGGCTGGATGGACATAGTCACTGTGACCTTGTCTCTCTGACAGCACCAAGCCAGCGCTGCTGTGGGTTATCTGCCAGTACAGTGAGAGACAAATTGCTTTTGTCCTGATGGCAGTTTTCTGTGATTCTGCCTTGTCTGAAAGAGTTTTTTCCATTTTTATGTGTTGAACCATACTCAATACTAACCACACTGTAAGAACGCAGAACTAGCAATATCATGGGGCAAACCTGCAAAGCTATTTAATTTGTTTACTGATTCCCTCCCAAATAGAAGTGAATTGTTTGTGTGAAGGATGAGGCAGAAACATGATGCTTCAATATATAACTCAAGTTAGGTTATTTATACAGGGCATATCCCTCCACCTGCATCCAACCTGTGCTTCCTGGTTTACCTATGTGCCTAGGCAAAGCAAGTTTCATTGGAGCTTTGGCAAGCCTGGCTTTCCCAGGCGTTACATATCATTTTCCCTGGTACCCCCGCCAGTAAGGGCACCCACTGAGAAGGTAATGGAATGTTTATTAGGGAGGGGGTGACAGCGCAGTAGCAGCCTCTTAAAATACTTCTTCAAACATGCCCATCAATGAATGACCAGAAAACTTTTTATGCTGGGAAATGTTAAAAGAAGAGGATGTGGCTGACAAAGATCAGAGAGGATGTGGCAGTGTAAAGGACTGCCAGAGCAGAAAAGTACGGGACATTGAACTGATGACCAAGCTGATTCTTCTACAGAAATTTCAAGACTTATTGATTTAAAAACTCTGAGACAGTACTATGATGATACAGAAATACGTATTAAAAGGTAATGTTGAGCATTGTAAAAGGCTACATATCTCAGCTGGGAAGTAATCTTTCTAGTAACGGCTGTTAAATTTCTTTCCATTCAGCAGGCATTTCTTTTGTCTGACTTACTAAACAGAAATGTCTGCCCATCCTAGGACAAGCACCATCAAGCCTGTTGCTACTACTAGGTGGACGGACTAGTCAAAACCCAAAGTAGAAAGCATCTTAATAAAATAATGATGCAACCAGTATTTATTGAACTCTTAGTATCTGGTTTGTTGTATCACAAAATACATTTTAGGTGGCCCAGCCTGTAAGGCAAGTATCTAAGAAAGGATTTTTTGTTTCCCTCCTTTTCTCGTTTTCTTTCTGTTTCCTCAATGCATTCCATTATTCAAATATTTTACAAGATAGTCAGTGTTCTCCCTCAATTTAAACCTTGGTGAAAGAGCATTAGAAAAAGTGACAAGACTATCATTCAAAGGAGAGGGTCACACTAGTGGCTTGTTACTTCATTTTCATGACAAAGATTGCATCTGACATTTAATACCCAACATCTTTCAAGAAATATAGTGAAGTGCTCCACCATTTTGACCTTTTCTTGGGTCTTTATTTCTGATTGGCCCATCCATTCCACTCTTTCCTAGGCATTATAGCCCTATCAATCAAGGAAATAGAGATTACAGTCCACTGTGAAACCATACACATTTAAAGGAGGCACCACAAAGGTTTTTAGGCCCCACATCTTCTGAAGTTTAGGATTGTTACAAATGGATCACTAGAAAATATTTCCCTTTTTTTAGTCTTCTCCAGCCTCTTGCAACAAATTAAGAAAACAATAAAGTCTTCAGCATTGGCAAAGATACTGTGGCCACAGCACCTAACAACATCTCTAGGCAACCATTTTACATGAAGAATGGATTTGACATGACTGACCAAGGATGATCATTGAGAGGCAGAGGTTTTTGCTCATTTCCAGATCAATCCTTGTGCTACAGCAGCTTTGTTTCTCTCTCTTGTTCTCACTCTCTTTCTGTCCCCTCTGCGTGTATTTTGGGAGAGGGCAGGTGACATTTAAATAAGACTTCAGAAATGTCCACCTGCAAAAAACATTAATCAGTAACACCTAGTTCTTCAGTGATGCTTTTCAACTGCAGATCTCAAAGCACATCCCAGAAGTGGGAAGGAGTATTTTGGGGAATGCCTTGTGTTTGATCCAGAGGCCACTATGGAACCAGGAGTGGAATCCAGTGTTCCCCATTCCCCATGCTGAGTGCTCCCTAGGAACCAAAATTATTACTGAAGACGCACAGGTAAAGACACACTTTTGAGCTTGTAGGAAGGTAACAGCAAAATATGGGGAACACTATAGAGCACCATCTGCATCTCCTTTATTCGCTGTTGCTGTATTTTCTCCCAAAAGAAACAGTGATTTGTATACTGCGATTCATGGCAATGACAAATAGATCAAGGAGTTTATGGCCACTAGTGACTGACATCAGCTCTGAATTATGTCCTGCAGTGACCAGACTCTTAGCCACATTACTGAATATATACTGAAATACCACTGAAGTTGCCATATAGTTAATACAACAACAGACTGCGCTGTCCAAGAAGCTGAGCAAACCAAATGGATTACATTCACACAAAGGTGCAGAGTAAAGAAGATATAAAACGGACAAATAAGAACTTTGGGGAAGGTATTTTCAAAAATGCACAGGCACCTATAAAGAGAGCCTGATCGAAAAACTTCATTCTGAAAAGCAATAAATAAAAGAAGCCCCCTGCTTTTCATTGTTGCTAATGCAGTCAGTAGTATATATATGTCATGGATACAGTTTTGCAGCAAAGGCTTTAATTGCTTTTAAGTGTAATCATCTATTAGACTCAGGCAACTTGTGAGGTTTAAGGAAGCAGAGTAAATTGTATGAGCAGACTGCAACATTGCATGAAAACTGGATGCAGCTATGATGAGGGGAGGACCAAGCAAGTGGAGTCATTTCTCCTCAGCACTCCCCATGTCAGTAAGTCATTGCTAGTCTGGTAACACAATAATAATAAGCTCTTCCAGAAAATGCCAATATTGCTTATTGTATCCATTTTCCTTTTGAGCTAGGGTGAAGGTTCATAAAGAATTCTTTTCAAAACTTGATTATTATTAGAAATCTAGTGCTTCAAAACTCATGTTTACGGAAACTTACTGATTTGGATGAAATTTTTGACAGAAAAAAAATGTAGGGGTCAAGTTTTTGAGATTTCAGGAGTTTCAAGAGTTCAATCACCACAATATTCTGCGTAGGGCACTCAATGAAGATTTTGGTCAAGGGTGCTAGCCCTGCTCCAAAAATAGTCTTTAACTTAAATTATGGAGTACAGGCTAATCCTTGGTGATGTGTTTTCCTCCCTTTATGCTTCTCTGCCAAAAAGATAAACAACCAAGCCCCAAGAAATCAAACCCCCAAATAATTGTACAAAATACCTGATTTCATCCCTGTGAGGAATGGAAGAAAAAACAAATGTGCAAAAAATGTTATGGGATGAGAATTCCCAGCCCCATTTTGTCAAGGAGGAAATTGAAGCAGGTGAGAAAAGCAGCTTTCCCAGAGCTGCAGTGCAAACTCCTGACAGATGGAGGGTTAAAAAACTAGGAGGTTTTACTAATACAGCACAGGGCTCGTTTTTCTGGAGAATGTATTTACTGTCAGTCAGCCCAGGGTTTGCACCACAGCTTTCCTCACAGAACATTTATACAGATAAACCTCCCATTTCCCCTAGGCTCCCTCTGACCTCTCTGCCTGTGGTGGGAGTCCCTTTGGGAATGGGATGTCAGACTGGACTCACAGCTCTGAGCGATGAGGACAGGGAGCAGGCACAGTACTGGTGTACCATCTTGAAGCTGTGCATGTTGTCAGGAACAAATGGAGTGGCACTCTGGCCGGGATGTGACAGGACCTCAACACATGCTCTGGATGGGCCCCACTGGTGAGGTTTGTGTAGGCTGATGGAGTCCCTTCCCACAGTGCTTTCTGCTGCTGTTCTGACATTTCACAGGACTTTTTTTAATCAATTGCTTTGCATTTCATTATTCCAGAAACACATATTCCTGGAAATTTGGCTTGCCATCTAACTGGAGAACTGCTTATATGCTAGTACTGGCTCTTGCTCATGTCTTCAGTTTGTAATTGGAGCTAGCAGTCTCCAATCTTCATGTCAGATTTATGTTGATTTTCTCTGGCTCTGTGAGTCCCACCTTCTTTCTCCCTCTTTGGCATCTGTGTTTTCCCTCCCCTTCCAGCTTGAACATGTGGTACTAGTGGCTTACACCTGAAGGGAACTTGTTCTGACCAAAAGGCACCCCTTTGAAATTCATCTGAATCAGGAAGAACTGAGACATTTCAAAAAGTGTATTCATTGAGCAACACTCTTCCTCTGATCTGGACTAAATTTTGAAGCTTTAAGAGGTATTGGTAATTAGATAGGAAAATGTGCCTGAAAGGCTCATCTTATGGACTAGCTTTCTCTTAAGTTGGTGGTGTCAGGAAAACCTCTGTAGGTTCTAGGCTTTGTTAAAAGCTGTAGGTTATTCACATTAACTTTGTTTGAGCTATATATATTGGCAAATGTGGCCAGTTTGGAGAGTGCTTGCTTTGTTTCTAGATTCTTTTGCCTCAGCATTAGAAAGAAAAAAACCCCACTTAATCTGCATTTGACAAGAATTTTAAATGTTGTTTGCAAAGGCCATTTGATTAAGGTAAGATTCTGATACATACAGTGCAGCTGAATGGCACCTTATTCTCCATTTGTTTCAGTGCTACCATGTGGCCACTGTTCCTCTCTGATTTTCATGCCCACTGAGGGACTTTTTGTGCATTATTCTGTGCAGAGAACAAATGTTCTTGTTGCTTACTCACTCCTCAAGGTGAGGGCAAGCATCTTCTGAAGTTTCAAAAAACATCACAGCCTGTGGTTCCCAACCCTTTCTGTCTTCTCTCTCTCTTCTGCTGCTTTACCTCCAAGGGTTATCTTTTTATTATTAAATTTCTTACTGTTCCCCAGGGTAATAATACCTTAGTCCCTTCCATGTAAAATCAGAAAAGATATTAAAACTCTTGACCTATAGAACTGTTCTGCCTTTTTCAATTAAAATTGTGCCCAAGTGATGCTTTAACTTTGCTTTCTGAGGAATATTTGTTCATTGCTGCTTTTATATTTTCTGTGCTTCTCTGTTTGGTTGAGTTGTTTGCTGTAGATGGTTTTCAGAGAGTTTTTTTTCAGAGTGGGAAAACAAAGTAATCAGTGTTGTGAGTGACATTTTTATCATGAAAAGTTTTTTTCTCAGGGGAAGGTTTACGTGGCCTTCACTAGAGATGGGACGTAGTCTCACAGTGAGATGCAAGTTAGTCACAAATTATGGTTAGAAATTCAGGTAATCTGTATGGGAATTTATTTAGCAAGTGGATCCCCTCAGCCAGGTGTGTTTGTTACCAGCTCTCATCTATTTTGCTCTGTGCTTTTTGAACCACAGCTATAGCGAGCTCAGATATCCCAGCATTCACCACACAGCTGAGGTCAAGTCCATGATTCAGCCTTTTTAGGCCTTACGCTCCCTGCATCTTGGGTACCACAGCTCATGGAGAAGTGTCCTGGGCAAGGGAAAGGCTTGGCATGTGGGGCCGGCAGCATGCCTACCCACCCCCGGGGCAGGGATGGGGGGAGCCTTCCCCAAAGCACCACACAGAGATGCTGAAGGTCCCCTGAGGACTCCAAGAGCCGCTACTAACCCAACATGTCCCAAAGAGGAGGCTGCCTGAACTTTCAGGTGATGGCCTCTGTAGAGCACAGACCCTTGTAGCCTATATAATTATATTTCTTTCCCCTAGTTAGGGTTTTGGTTTTTTCTTTTTCATTTTAAACGACAGTATAATTTATGTGAAACACTCTGGGACTTGATAACACTTAGCCTTCAGGCTTATGCCTGAGAATGCACCTAAGCATAAATTATTGCACAATAATTCAAGCCCTGTCTGGTCTTATTGCTTAATAAAATTAACATTGTGATATGAACCAAAATGTCTTGAAGTAAAATTGCACTTTTTCAGGAGTTCAATTGAAAGGAAAAAACCCACCACCACCCAGCAAAAAAAATAAACAGGTTTTTATGAGTGAGGTAAAATATAACTCTCTTTCGTCTTAAGACTTACTTTTTCTTTTTTACAAGCCAGCAACTTAGTTGCTTTTTATTCTGTAAGTAATGTGAGATGCTTTTTTATACATACTCTGAGTCGTTTCATCATTCAGGAGCAAAGCAAAACCAGAAAGTTGCATGTGTTCCTGGATTTTATCTTGAATGAAAAATACCTTTTCTCCAGCTTTTTGTAATGCCGGCAGTAAAAGGAATGGTACAGTGTTCTGAAGAAAATAGGAGACAGGAACTTCCCTGCCACTCTTGTCTTTAAAAGTTCCCAAAGTATAAGTGATGTAGGAGTTCCTCAGAGCTGTCTTGGTGACAAGCCAGAGTGTCCCTGCTCATTTTACCTTAAAATGTGTGCAAATGCGCACCAACACATAAGGAAACTCTAAGCCTAGGGATCTTAGCGACAAGGAACATGAAGAAGACTGACCGAAGATGCAGAGCCTTGCAGTATCAGTTAGACTGACAGGAAGGCTTGAAAATTAAAGGTGGTAAAGCACTTGTGGCAGGCAGCTTGTTTGCTATTATATGTCTGTAGGAATGTGGAAAAGCTGGCCTTTTACTGGAGAAGTCAGCCTGTCACAGAGTGCAAGGATACAGCCTTCTGCAGCTCAAGAAATTACACAGAGACCAGCCACAGATCAACCAAACACTTTTCCATATGTGTAACTTGAAACTGAAGCTACAGAACTCAATTTCTGTATTACTTAGTTTTAGGTCTTTGCCTATGCTATGGAAAAGATGCAATTTATTGCTAGGTTAAAGCTCAAAATGCATAATCATAGTTTTGTGTGGTTTTATCTCTTGAATAGAATGATCCCCTCTCTCCCCCTGATAAAAAGTGATTACACTGCTCATACCAATTCTTGTCAAGACAGGAAGATTGTTTAAAACAGTCTATGTGATGGTTAATACACTAAGCCCATGAGTGGTGCCATGGAGACTATTTTGCAAATGCACAAAATCTCCTTACAACAAAAAATCTGAGTCTGAAAGCAGGTATTTATTAAGGTAGCCCCAAGGAACCACAATCTAGTAACTGCTGGGAAACACAGAACAAAAAAGAAACAGAGGTCTAGAAGTGCAACTGAACGAAACAAAAAAGCAAGGGTAGCCTTTTGTCAACCTCTTATATGTGCTGGAATGAAAAAAGTGAATTTGAATCAAAATCAAAGACATAGAAACTGCTGGGTCTGCTCTCTACATGCCTTTGAACTGGTCTAAGCATGCCTCAGTCTAGGCTGGGAAACGTGCATGCACTAGTTTGAGGATTTCACAATTATGAAAACTAAAGAGCTTTTTGTTTGTATATTTTGTTTAGTTAAATGTAGCACCATACACATCTTGTCAAAAAGGGGTTTGAACAAGTCTTTATGTACTTTTAAAAGCCAAGTAAACAGAGAGACACTGACTGGTTTATCTCTCCAACCAACACACTAGGAAAGCAAACTTACTTTCTTCTAGGTACTACTTTTTAATTGGGTTCTTTCCAGCATAAACTCTACAAGAAGATCTTCATTTAGGCTTGCAGGAACTCCCTTAGGTGGGTCTAGCAGAAGGTCTTGGTCACCTTTCATGGGAGATGCCATGCTATGGAAGTAATCTTCTATACGTTATCCTTTCTGCATTGTCACTACCTACCCTCAGGCTTGGGGACAGAGGAGCAACAGGGCAGTAAATGCAACTACCCCAGAGTCCTAATACAGAGCGGAAATAAAAGGCACAATTTCCACAATGGGGAAGAGTCCAACATGAATAGCTTGGAAAAAAGCAAAAACCTTGGACAGAATGAAGAAAAGAATTAGGTCACTGACTCTGAGCCAGGAAAAAATACACACGAGGAAATTAGAACAGCAGAAGTATTTCGTATTAGCTCATCCAAAGATTTTAACGTGCATGGGCAGAAGTATGTTCTGTCTTCTGGAAAACTACTATGGGCAGGAAAGATTGTTAGGAATTACTATGCCATCTCCACAATGTAACCAGTCCTACACAAAAAATTACATATGTGGCAGTATACACATGATACGAGATATCCTTTAAGCTTGAAAGCCAAAAGTTGAACTCACACTAAAGAGAAACAGCACAAGGCCTGCTTGTTAACCCTTTTATACTGTATATTACACACACATTGCCAGAATATCATTAGGGTTGCAAAGAAGCACCCAGCACTGTTATTCTCCTCACTGCACGTGTGGATATACAATTAAATATTAAACATATTAAAATGATAACATTTTTTCACATTAAAATCACTGCCTCAGAAGCTGGAAGGAAGGTACTCTTGTTTCCAAGGCTTCATTTTTCGCAGAAGGTGGATGCAATGTAAGACATGGTAAGTAACAACTTGTAGAAGCCATTCCCTGGTCCATGAAGGGTAATAAATTAATGGAAAAAATCTGCACAGAATTACCAAAGGAAAATTGTGTTTGTCCAACCTGGTTACTGCCTGTGATGAAAGACTGTGGATAAAGAAGGAGCAGTAAAGATCGTTTGATTTGATTTCAGTAAGGCTTTTGACATGCTCTTCCACAGTGCCCTCTTAGCTGAGGAGATGTGAACTAGATGGATGGACACAAGATTGGTGGGAAAAACTGCTGGACTGTTGGGCTTGAAGGGTTGTGCTCAATGGTCTGAGGTGTTGCTGGTGGCCAGTTATGAGTGTGTTCTTTGGGTCAGTACTGGGGGTAATATGTCCAACATCTTTACCAGCAACCCAAGCAATGTGAGGAAAGGCCCCCTTAGCAACTTCGTGGATAGCAACAGAATGGAGGAAGCAGCTGACACACTGGAGGGCAGTCCTGTCATTCAGAGGGACCCAGACTCTGGAGAAATGAGACAGACGGAAAATCATGAAGCTGAATAAAGTCAAATACAACCTGCACCTGGCATGGAATAACCTCATGCAACAGCAGAGGTTGGGAACTGTCTGGTTAAACAGCAGCTCTGCACAAAAAATGCTGGTCATGGTGGACAAGCTGAACATGAATGAGCAGATTATTATTGCAGCAATTAAGGTTAGTCGTACATAGCAAGAAGATAACCAGCAAACCAAAGACAGTGTTTATTTCTCTGTACTTATCATTCATGAGCTCTTATCTAGAATATTCTGTATGGTTTGGGATCCTTCCATACAAGGCAAACTAGAGAGGGTCCTCTGCAGGAGGGTGAAAGGATAACAGTTCTAAAGCATAGAAAAGGAGAGGCTAAAGGAGCTGGATTTATTTAGCTGGAGAAAAGAGGCATAAAGGGGAGCATCCTCCACTGCCTAAAGAGGATCACAGAGGTATGCTGTAAAAGGACAAAATGCAGTGAGTGATCACACACTTTAGAAAGGGACACTGCAATAAGGGGAGTGACACACTGGAAGAGAGGCCCTGAGAAACAGTGGGATCTCCTTACTTTGAGATCCAAAGAACCCACCCGTACAAGGCCCTGAGTAACCTGACCTAGCTTGGGAAGTTGGCCCTGCGCTGGGTGGGGAGATGGAGTAGGTGATTCCCTTCCTCCCTAATTTTTTCTACAGTTTTATGGCTCAAAATACCATGTGCCTAAAGAGCCTAAAGCCCATATCATACATGAACTCAGCTTCTTTGCCCTGATTGGTGTAAGACTCAGTAGATAAACTCTGCCCACAGCTAGTATCCAGTGATCATGGGAATGTCCATGCTTTTCAAAAAAGCAACACCTATGAAGTGGTTGCAGCACTTCAAAGGCACTTTGAATTCACAAATTTTATCTTGTAGGAAATAGTCTAACCCCTGAGCAACTCACCTCAGTTCAAAAGAGAGTTTATCTGCAATTCATTTTCTGAAGCCTTTGTTGGAACAAGCCAACATACAGGAAAAAAAATAAGGATCGTGTGGCCAAGAGAAAAGCAAGCAGAGACTGACTCTATAGTCAATTGATTAAGGCATTGAAATAAGTGAGAAAGAACTGGTGACAATTAGAAGAGGGGAAGATCAGAAGGTCTCTGGTCCTCAGCATATTCACATTTTTCATGTGAGAATTATCAACCACGTTATCCAAGGAGAACAGCAAAACACCTAGGTCTTCCCTTCTAGTTAAGATAATTTTTGTATCTGCTCCCCAATTAATAATAAGGCAAAGGAATAATAAGGGAAAGAAATGTTAAGAGGAGGAAAGTGAGAATTTACATTGAAGAGACTGGAGAATTGAATTCTGTCCCTTTTTTAGCCATGTACTGTCTACGTGATACAAAACTGTCCCTCAAACCAACATTTCACAGGCACTGAGCCATAACAGGATTCCTTTGCTTTAAACCCCAAGTTCTAATGCAGAGAGAACTGGTCCACTTCTAAGTGTAACTGGAGCCAGTGTGAGCTGTGTTGTGAATATACAGGGTACAGCTATTTAATGTTCCTAGGACCACTCACTGCTCCCAAGATCAACTATATGGAGTGCCCCATCCATATTGTTCAGCTCAGCTTCCAGAACAGCATGGACTTCTCCATAGTGTCTACTGGGATTGGTTCCTGGCTTGGCGCAACTCCTGTGCTCAGGAATTGTCAAGGAGGAATTTTCATGAGCCAAAACCACGTCAAGAACTGTTCTAACAATTTGGAAGAGGGTTTGAGTGATCACCAGAGCGTAAAGGTTACGGCTACATGTGGAACAATGAGAAAAAGTAAGATATTGAATAAATGGTTTTGACGCAAATGCTGTCCTCCTCATTTAGTAAACATAGTTTTCCTGTGCTACCCGTCCAAATTAGCCCTTCAAATTATCCCTCTTTCCTTTCTTTTCTGAGCTGTTTAGTAGGTATGTGAGATAAGATCTCAGTGTGCTACTGATCAAAATCAGTAAGATCCCCCATCAATCCTCCTGCCTGTCTTTTTTTATCTGTTGCGGCATTTTAAACTTCTATTCCAAACCCTTTGTGTAAAGGCTCACTTAATCTCATGTTTTATAGTACAAAATCCAGTCAGGACACAGCCCAGGCTAGAACTGCTTTGTAACAAATAATAGATTGTCAGAAATGATAACAATGTTTTTGAACAACTGTGTGTGTTTTTAAGACAGGTGTGTTGCTTTAAATTATTCAGTTCTTTAATTTGCACTTGGCTTTGTCTCTCAGTTCAGGAAGTCTGACTTAAAGATTTTTAATGCTGATTTAGATCATCAAATAGGAAGAAATCTTGCAGTTCAGGGGATGTAGGTGTGAGTAGTGATTGAGGTATCTCTAAGATGTGTCTAATTTGTAGCATTTTAGAAATAATTCCTTGAGGCAAAAGAAGAGGTCCAGAAACACTAGCTTCTGAGTATCAGGCTAACAGACCTTAAGTCTTTACACTGCCTCCAGTTTTTTCCAGAACATATTCTTGCAGCTGGCACAGGCTCTGGTGCAATGGATTACTTTACGGCTGCGTTACATCGCCTTTGTGCTAACCTGCAATGAGTAAGCTGATAGGTCAAACATATGTTGAATAAAGGAGTGTCATTTCTCTGCAAAAGCCATGTTTACACTGTAACTGTAGACCTGTTAAAACTTGGACATTGAGCATCCTCGCTCCTGCTCCACAATTTCACATACCAACTAGGAGACCCGGGAGACCAAGCACACAGTTCCTCAGCGCCTGGTACACCACAATGGAAGTGCATTCTTCACTCGGTCAGAAATGCCCCATTCTGAAAGAAGAATCTTGCATGTGGACGGCATAATGTAAAATCCTTTTGTCATGAAAAAATGCAAACGTTTTGCTGAAAAGAATTTTTAAAAAATGTTTTTAGGAAAGGGGAAGTAAATATTTAAAAATTCTTAATCATCCAGGCTGCCAGCTGCTGCGGAGCCAAAGGCATTGTAAGCCAAGTAGCTGGGGAGACATCAATTCAGAGGCATCAGGAATGTGTCACGTTCAGAAGCCGGGCAATACCAGGGAGCCCTCAAGCAGGAGAAGCCAGGCAACTCAGCAGGCCTAGCTGGCAGAAAGCATTGGCTTCTTTATCATCAACATTCTTTTTTAGCAGAAAATACCTTTTCAGCATATTTTCAACAGGATCTAACTCTCAGAAATGCCAACAGTGACACTGCTAAGCCACCCTATCCCTGCTGTATGCAAACATCAGTCGGAGGATGGTGTTCAGCTTCACAAAGGAAGCGGGGGGCAGAAGGCTGGGGGAGGTCCCATGTCTCTAAGAAAGCAAGGTGCTGCCTCTAGGTCTAAATGACCTTTGCTACTTATACTATAGCAGAGAAATCACTTCTCAGTAGCAGATGATATTTTCACAGGGACTAGAAGGACCACAGTAGAATAAGGGATGACCTACCCTTTTCTGTCTGGCAGCCCAGGCCAGCATGGCCCCCTCCAGCAGGGGTGAAGCCAGCACCTCCTGCTAGGTCAAAGGCACTTAGCTGATCCTACTGCACTGATCTGTGAGGCAGCCTCAGTGCAGAAGTTTAGGGCTTTCACAACTTAGGGCAGAACCAAACAAGCTGATGCAGAACAGCTGAGTAATTGTAACTTTATTCAGATTACATCCTGGTGCCTAGCTTGTGAGTTTCAATGTCATTCTTTCTGTAACACAAGTTCCCTTGCTTTACGTGTTGGCTTGGAGCTGTTACAGGGTCACAGCACCCTTTAGGCCCATGGACAGACAGTGCCTGATAAGACAGACTGCAGGAGGATTTTTTTCTCAACCCAAAGAGGCCAAACCAGTTTTTCTGGAATTCTGAGCAGAAAAGCTCAGAAAACTGAGCCCAAACTTTGCTGTTATCCTAAATTGCCAAGAAGACAGATTACTCGTGGCGTTGTTTCAGTGGGATAGGACAGATTTCTCATGTGTGACCACAACATGAGCAATTCCTTAAAGGTTTGACCTCACATTCCTTCTTTTTATTTGAGCCTTCATCCTGCTTTCTCCTTTCTCCCTGGCCCCTGATTCTCTCTAAATATCCTCTTCTACCCCAAGAATGGAACTTTATCTCCATGTCACACTTTCTCTTTTCCTTCCATGGTTGCGATCTGTCTGAATTCACATTATCCCCCATTTTAGGCTAGGGGAAGGCCTGAAGCTCAAAAATCAATAGGGAAGTGCAAGAAAAGTAGCACAATCCAGACCTAGCCACAGGCAGCTCCTTTTATCTTCCTGAGATGAAATGTCATTTCTGTAACAAGTGCCTTTTCATTTGGAATCCATCTTTTCAATGATGAAATAACACTTCTGAAAGCACCACATCAGAGAGAATGGCTCTTTGGGGATACAGTGATAATAAGTATAGCGAGTGACAGGGGATAATCTCAGCAAGCATTTAGCAAGGTAGGAAGCACAATACCTATTCAACCTTTGATTAGGTAGAAAACTTCAAACTGGGATTAAGCCAAATCTCTAGCATCCATGACATCTCTAAAAAATGTGACTAGCTGCTGGGGCACGTGAAGAACTACCATCAGAAATTCAGAGACTCCAAAAGGCTCTGGATGTTTTTGCTACAAAAAGACTTATCCTGGACAAAATATTAATATGAAATTAATTTTAATTATTTTCCCCAGAGTTAGTATCTTCCCATTTCCAAATCCAAGGCAACAAGATCTCTATTCTTTGAATCGGTAAAATCTCACTCTTAATCTCATCTTTCTGAAGGTTCCCAGGACAGTACTGCCATCCACAGATTAAATTTTTTAAATTCAAGTGGCTTCACCCTGAAGTGCATATAATCCTGCAGTTGTCATTAACATGATGAGTCATAATAAGGAACTAAAATTTTGGAAAACTGAAATTCCACATTTTTCCCCTTTCTTAAATAAATAGAAGCACTGCTAAAAATAAAAGGAATAAAAACAGTTTTTCTGTAAATAAGCAGTTCTGCCTCAGCTCCCATCAAGCATTACCTTTCATTGCCAGAGTCATGTAGCACACCTGGGTGACTTATGTTTCCTTTTAATTTGTGCAGCTCCTTGAAAATAAAATGCCTCATTTTGTTCTGCAATACAGTAGCATTTCTGTAAGGTGCCCCAAAGTATCTAATCATTATAATACTTTCATTTTATTTCACTGAAATGAAGAGACAGTCACAGAAGATACTTAACTTTTGGCTTTTAAAAGAACAGTTAGCATTCACAATTGAAAGTATTTCTATTATGTCAGCTAAGATGATTAATAGAAAACAACTACTGTCTGGCAGATTACATTTAAAACTGTACTATTGAACACATCCCCAGTTACTATGAAACAAGCAATGTACAAGGAACGTATCATTAAATACATTTCAGGCAGGGAAACAGCTGCTAAAATTTGAGACAGGTAATTGTGTAAAGTTCAAATAATACTGGCAGAAAACCCACCCATTTTGTTAAATCCACCACTTTGAAAATAGAAATGCTTTTCTCTCACAGCAGAATAGATTTGAAAGTAAAATAAAAAAATGCACTTAGCCTTTCTTGGTGTGCTGTGGAAAAAAGATGCTTTGAGATCAAGTTTGGAAACCAACAGGAAAACTGTTTAAATACTGGTTTAACCATCAGAAGGACAGTTTAAAGATATAAATATGAATATGATTGTATCCATTGGTCTTGACTCTTGAGTTTAGTTTCATTTACCATGAACATGACTTGCACTGAAACAGGATGCAAACAGAATTTAAGCCTTTATTAAAAACCAGGCCTGGAGTGCTGCAGACTTGTCAGCTGCCCTAGCATGGGAAGAGAGAGGTCCTGTGCATGGGGAACCCAACCAGGAGATGTGCAAAGCAGAGGTGCTCAGAGCTGCCTTAAGTTCTCTGTGTCCAGTGCCACATGTCTTAATTTTATCATTAGCACCTCCCTTGCCCCCACGACCTCCTACTCTCAGCACATAAAAGCAAGTGAGAATGTAAAGAACAGGTGTAGCCTGCTGCTCCCTGCAGGTCTGTGGAAAGCTGGCTCTGGGCAGTCATTGCACCCTGTGTATTTTAGCTGCACCTAGGGACAGCCAGCACGTTGTGGGGCTGTGCTATACATTATTATGTAAGAGAGGCCTTCAGCTTCAAATGCACAGCAATTGGCATGAATTCAAATAAGACAATAAAGGGAATTAGCTGCAGAAAATTAATGCCAGGCAAGCCTGTTCTAAACACAACATGCTCAAACACCTTGTCTGAAAAACAATAAAGCTGAAAGTACATATTTGCAATGTTAAACTGCATGCTTATATGCATGGGCTCTGCATACAGCACATGCAAGCTGTCGCCATCCATCATACACAGGTGTGCATACACTTACATGCACACATACGCACACACAGAGTCATGAAATTCCAATCCACATTTAAAAGCATTCTGCTCGCTTTCCCCTCATCACACATTAAATAGGTCAAAATAATGAAAGCACATACATGAACAGCTGTGTGTGCCAGATATAGAACAAGCATATGATTGTGAAGATTAAACAAAACATTAAACAAGATTTCTAAGTAAAATGTTGCTGTTGTATGCTAGTAAGGTGAAGAATAATGCACTGCCATTGGTATAAGAGGCGTAACCAGAACCATCAGGTATGGATATTGATTGACAAGTTATGGTTAGAAAAGTTGTGCTTTGCATAGGTTTTTAAGGAATTTAAGAATTGGAATTTCAGTTTAGAAAATGGGAATACCTAATTGTGATTACTTGTGACAATTTTATAGCCCCAGATAGCTAGAACATTAGAACTGATGGAAGAATAATCACCATATTAAAAATTAGTTGAATTTTCTTAGTTTGTTCCTACTTACTGCTTGTGAGCCCATCTTCCTGGCTACTCAGCATCCAAACATATTGGAAGAATGCCATAGGAGCACAAAGGGCAGATGCTATGATTTATTAACAAAGTATTAAAGATAAGCATGTAGACTAGAAGTTTGAAGATGCATCACTGAGGAATTTTTGTGGGTAGAATTCATGTATACCTCTTAACGTTAAAGCTCAGTACCTGCCATTAGCCATTGTGTGCTAAATACATGATGAGATCAAATTGTGCAGACAAATCCATGTTTTTTAATTCACGATATTAAAAGGCATGTGTAGGTACAAATAAAATAATTTTCTAGAATTTAAAAATAGTAATTTAATTTCAGGGGTTTTATCATTTTGGTAGAGGACAGAAGAAGTGGGTGAGATAGCATTTGATGACAGAATTATTACCCAGATGTACAGTTAAGCTATGTACACAATTCATCTTCACACTAGATGTCTTTCTGAAAATCTACTGCATGTCTTCCCTCTGTGACAAACGTGCTACACATCATTATTTCAATGTTAATTGCAGTGAAGACCAGATAGAGGAGCTCAGAGTGCCTACTGTGCAAGTGAAAATTGTTTGCCCTATTCAAAATCGGTAGTGCTTGACATGGCAAAGGCAAATGCCACAAAGAACAGTGAATGGCTTTCAGTCTTTAGTGCTGATAAACAAGTTTATTGTTTCGATTGTTTATTTTCGGAATTAAAGCTAACCTATTCCTGTTAAACCCAGATATACGTCAATCAGTTGCTATATGTAAAGGAAGAAACTATGTCAGTCAGACCCACAGGAGAAAAAGGCCAAAGAGTATTTAATTAATTTGGCCCTGATCAGTTGTTCATTGGACAGGAAAATTATTGAGCAGCATAAAGAGCATAGCTGAGTATTGTTCGTTATTTTTCCTCTGAGGCAGACAAAGAAGAGATTTTGAAATTATTTATTACATTAGAGGTTTATTTGGGGTTACTGAAAGTGAAGTGCTAAGTAAGTAGTGAAGAGACAGACCTCCTTTCATCTAGGTAGAGACCACAACTGGAAAGCAGCACTTTGTGCTTGCTGTCAGCTGTATAAGGACAACAAACCAGATCTGCAGGCAGGCTGAAATGAAAAAGCTGCAGTCTCTGGTTTGCCACAACCCAAGGCTGGAGACCCAAATGTAACACAGCAGCCGCAATGGATGAGAGTGATGGTCAGATGCTTCTGCTTCTCTGAAGGAAACACATTACTGTATCACTTAAGAACTAAGTAAGGAAAAAAAACATTTTTATGGTCTTTGTCTATCTGTTGTAGTCCAGTCACAAAATTGGATGGGTACAAAATTTATTGGTAACTTTGGTAAGACACAAGACAATTTGAGAGGTATAAAGCTAAATAAATTCAACATTTGAAGATCAGGACTGCTGTTTAGCAAAACCACTCATTTTTAATCAACCCTTGAATACTTCTGCACCAGTGTCCCTGCTCCAACTTCACCATTTCTCGAAGGAGTCCTGGAGTCTTTCTCTGCCCTTGCCCCTCTGCTCCTGATTTCTGCTCCAGAACACACAGGTGAATGAATACACATACACAGACATGTTCCTTTTCCAAATACTATTCAATTAAATTTATTTCTTTCTTGTCACCCTAATAGACTACTAAATACCTTCCCCCCCCTCCTCAAAACTTCCCATCTTTTTTCTGTGGGACACTCTAAGCAGCATCGTCACATGATCAAAGTCTTTTGTCCCCAGCCAATTGTTGCTGGGGATGCTGGTTTGGGTGCTGGTTTGTCATCCAGGTTGCCATCTCTTTGTACACATGGGCTGCCGCATGAGTTGGATGATCATCCCCCACTTTGAATTTCTGTCCCCTCTTAATGTGAAAGGCAGAGAAGGTGCATGATACTGAGAGCTG
Source organism: Falco cherrug (assembly GCF_023634085.1). Classification (NCBI taxonomy): domain Eukaryota; kingdom Metazoa; phylum Chordata; class Aves; order Falconiformes; family Falconidae; genus Falco; species Falco cherrug. Next base: position 44,141,370 of record NC_073701.1, read on the forward strand.
AAAAGGAGGCTGCAACTTGCAGCAGCTGCACACAATGAGATCCTAATAGCAAATAGAAATCATAGAAATAACTATCATATCATCAGTGCTACAGTACAACAGCGAGTGGTTCAGTTTAGCATACACTGACAGAATGTGAATAACACTGTTAAAGCAGTGATACACATGCATGGTTCCTGCCTCAGCTATGTTATGAAAATATTGTCACGCTTGTGAAGCCCCTCTGAGGCATTAGCTGATTTTCACAGTGCAAAGGAAGAACCAACTGATCTCCAGAGGTATTTGCCAGGGTTATCCTCGCCACAAAAATGTATTAGAGGAGGCAGGTTATTTTTCAGCTTATGCATCAGACACAACAAACCCAAAGACAAAACCAACCTGCCTAACTCGGGCCAGAACACAGAATCTGGATTTCAGGGAATTTGAAACTTGAAATTCTAAACCCTCAGGAAATTCTGAATTCTGGGCAAGTCCCTTTTCAGTTCTTAGACATGGGGATTTCACAGCAGTGGCAAGAAATTACCAGTCCCATTATTTATGTGTACAGTTCCCTCCAAGCTAGGATGTATGCTTTTGGACTGAGCTTGCATCCATCAGTTTCATATTAAAACTGAGGGATTTTCCTGAATTACCACCAGTACGTTATGTTTATTCATAGATGACTCCCATAAAGTCATTGCTTACTTTTAAACTACATACTGTATTCAAGATTGTAATCTGAGCCTCATCCTCCTGACATTCCTGCCTTACAGGTCATTAGGAAGGTCTTTCACTCAGCCCCATACATTAGCTTCTGTTATGAGTCTTATGTTTCCTTGCCACTTACATACTTTATTTCAAATTCTACAGGGACCTTTTGTATTCCATAACATGACAGGACATTTCTTTTCAACTTTTGTTTTCCAGCTGAAGAACATTTTCAATAGGATTGTTTGTAATTTTGTTTTTGGTTTACACATATCAAGACATGACACATACGTACTTCAGACTTCTCAGCAAGTGTTTTAATGGAAATAAACATAATATCCTACAAGTGAAAGTCCTAGGGAAATGAGACAACAAAGGACAGATGTGTCCTGGATGAAAAACTTCTTGTGAGGGAAGTCTTTCTGCAGCCTTCTGTCTCCCTTAACAGTCTTTGGGCAATTCCATTCAACGGGACCCCTAGGCTTTGTCTCTCTAATGCCTCAGCTCTAAGCCTAGATGTGAGTTTGTCTTGGAAAATTTTTTTCATTGCCCAAACCTTCCTTCTACAGGCCCTTTACAACCCCACCACAACCGGACCCCTTGGCTTTACATTTCTAGTAACTCTAACGGTAAACATATCCCAAAGAGCAATCAGACTTATCAGGGGACAATACCTTTGGTTGCCTACACTTTCTCTTGGCAGTCCCTTTGCAGCACTTCTGAACTGGATTCATAGTCTTTGTCATTCTCCTGACCCTAAAAGTGGCCAAAGCTTTAAGCCCAGACAGCCCTTGCCTAGGACAAAATGAAAAATTCTTAGGGGACATGAATTTCTGTTGCTCAAACCTTCTGTGGGTAGCCCTTTGGCAGCCCATCTCCAACCAGATCCATAGGGTCTGTCTTCCTCCTAATCATCATAACCCAACCCTAAACCTAGACTTTTGCTAAGCCTTAGACTAAGATCCCAAGCCACAAAACCCATTAATTGGTTTGGAGCCTAATTGCTACTGTCCTTCAGTGGCAGATCTAGGTATTTTCTCTCTCGTAACTTCAGCCCCAACCGTAACCATAACCCACGCAAAGGCTAAACTGCAAATTCAAATGGTCTTTAATTGTTAAAAACGTAAGGTATGAAATGTTAAAAAAAGAAAAAAAAAAGAAAAAAAAAAAGGGGAAGTGTAGAGGAATGAAGCTGGTTAATTATCATTGATAATATACAGCTGTGGGCTGGCTTCAGGGGTGTCGGCTTGGCTGATGTGGATAAGGTGCAGCTGTGGCTGGTTCTGTGAAGGGGTTGAGAGCCAATGAGGAGAGAGTGGTTGAGGAAGAAGCAGAGGGAAGAGAGAATGAGTGCCTGGAGTGAGGAGAGACCAGGAGAAGGCAGCAGAGGCACTGTATGAAGAGTATGCTGGTATGAGATGGTAAAAGACCTTGTTGCAGCTTGATAGTTTGGAGAGTGCTGCAACAGGTCTTCACCTGGGCTACCTGGTGGGTTTATTTCCTAATACACAGAACACACCTATCATAGGCTTGAGATTAAAAGAAAGGTAAAGCCCAGGGCTTCAGCTGTGTTGGCACTGCAGAGACGCTACCAAGGAAAGATTTGGACAACAAAAATAAGTCTCTTCTGAGAAATTTTCTGTCTGGGCTGAAGTCTCAGACTAATGCTCATCCCATGTTAAGGGTTAGGGTAAGAAGAGGGACAAAGCCTAGGGGTCCAGTTGGAGTATGGCTGCAAAGTGGCTGCCTAGGGGAAATTTGGGTAACAAAAGAATTCTTTCATTATTTTGTTTATTTGTTTGTTTTGGCCACAGCTAGGTTTGTCTGGGGTTAGCTCTGTGGCTGTTTCTAGGGAAAAGAATTAGGGAAGACACAAAACCCTGTGATACAGTTGGGATGAGGTTGCAAAGAGGCTGCCAGGGGAAAGTTTTAGCAACAAAAAGAATTTTCCCCTTTTTGTTTTGTCAGTAGGAAGGGTTGTCTGGGGTAGAGGCTTCAGTTACTTTAAAGGTTACAGCTAACGCAAGGTGTGAGACAAAGCTTAAGGGTCCAGTTGGAGCAGGGGGCTGCAAAGGGGCTGCCTACAGAAGGTTTGGGCAACGAAAAGGCCAAGGCTGGAGGTCCTTATGTAAAGCTCAGCCCCTGGCTATAGTTAGGGTTAAGGTTACAGTTAGGAGAAATGACAATGACTCAGGTTCTGTTGTCATTGGGTCACAAAGAGGTTGCCAAGAGGAGAGCTGAGCAACATGAAAACTTCTCCCCGAGAGCTTTTTCCACCAGGGCCATTGCCTGGGGTCTTGTGCTAAATCTCAACCAATGGCAAGGTTTAGTTTTTATATTATATGTTTAAAAGTGTGAAGATTAAAAAGAAAGATTACAAAGTGACATAAAGACTTAACACAAACACATCAAATTAACTACCGACTTCAAGAGAAATATAAACCTTGTAGTAACTTTCTTGTAGTTGTAAACAAAATGTTACTTCCAAGATACCCATATTATAGCTAGCGCTGGTAGTGCACTTCAAGGTAGTTTCACTGACTTAGGAAGGATAAGGACCATTCTTGCAAGGGTTTGTTTGAGGCCCTCTGTTATAGGCAGCTGTCACTGAGGAAATTAACTTACGGAAAACTTCAGCCTCAAACAATTTTAAACCACAGGGGTTAAAAGTCAGCATTTTTACACTCCGGATGCTACCAGATGAAACAGACCTCAGTGCTCAATAGAGTTTGCTGCCACTGAGTGAAGGTGGCCCCAGCCCTTCACTCTCCATATCTGCTGGCAGCACCCACCTATCTATCACTCTCCAGTACTCCTGCTGCTGCCTTTCCAGTCCTCCCTGAGTTGGAGCAACTCAAAGACCTAGCCGAAATTCAGCTCAGCAAAAAAAGTGTAGAACTTTCTGCTGGATTAGTGACTTGAACTGGCTCACATAGGGTGAAACAAGAGATGAAGCTGAGGAGCAGAAGGGAGGTTTGGTGTTGCAGCCATGACAACAGGGAGGGAAGAAAGAGAAGCACAGAGGCAAGGGCATCATGGAGGAGTGGAACCCTCACTTTAGGATACAGCAAACAATTTCAGCCTCCTCATCCAACTACACGTTAGGGATGGCCTGTGCCAGTCCAAAAACAGCCCAGCTCTTCTCCTAGCTTTGGATGCCCCTTTCCCATGCTTCCATCACTTCTGGCCATTGCAGCCTCCTAACCCAAGAAACGAGAGAGTTTTCTACAGGTTAGAGAGTGAGACATTGCAGCGCAAGGCCGGAGTAAAACCAGTGTGTCCCATGGAAGAGGGCAGCACAGCAAGACCCAGGATGAAGGACGCTGGCTGTTTTCAGTCAGTTCAGCGCGGTGCTACGTGAGCCCAGAGATCCTGACCCAGGGACTCCCACAGAAGTCTGCAAGCTACTCACACCATTTCCCTCTCACTTCTCAACCTGTCATCTGGAGAGGTTGCTAACTGCTGGGTCATTTTGGAGTCCTCTAGCAGAGCTGAGCTCTGCTTGGGCTGTACAGTGACTTCGTAAGCCTCCACCTGATATGAAACCCCAGAGCCTCATCCAGAAGCAGTTATAGCTGGGACTGGAAAGAAAACTGGAAAATATGATTCTATCTCCTGAAAATGTCATGTTCAAAGAAGAAGGATCATCTCAGCAAGGCCTGCAAGACAAAACCGAAATTATGTCATGGGGAAAGAATTTGGAAAAAAAATATCTATTTGGGGAAGACCTTCACCTTGCTGAGAAGGGTATTTGTGTGTTTGCTTTCCCCTTCTTGGCAACATCTTTTCAGACCAGCTAGAGGGATCTATCTGTCTGTCATCTACATTTTTCAGGAGGAAAATAGGGTTTGCTTTTCCCTTGGAAAAACTCCCACTTTCACCATTGCACAAAGGACAGTTCCTGCTGAAGGACCACTGCTGTGAGGGGCCATGTGTCTCTGCCCTTAGAGGGGGCTGCCCGTACTGTCTCTGGCCATGACACTGCTGTTCTGCACCCCCGGCTCAGCCCAGGATTCCTTGCTACAGGGAACAGATTATATAGGGGAAAAATGTGAGAAGAGGGGGATAAGGAGAAGGAGGAATAACTAAGCCTGCCTAAGTTTTAACCTGGTACAAAGTTGCTACCACGGGGCTAGAAACTGTTCTTGGATCCAGCAATACAGACCTAGACAAAAAGTATTAACAACTGTGATAGTGAGGGTCCCACGTTAACAGACTGGCTGCCTCCTAAACTGCACTCTGCCTCTCTCCGCAGCTCTCATCACCTGATGATGACAGCCTTGGCCCCTCTCATTTGAAGTTGTTTACAAGCAGCAATGATATTTAGAGAGTATTTATATACTTCTTGTAGAGTATCTCAGCAGCTGGCAATAAGGGGCCACAACATGTGACCAATAACTCCATAATTAATATTCCCTTGGACAACTGTTAAAAATCTCTGGTTTATGGCATTTTGGAAGCAACCTTATCTAATAGGAAAAACATTAAAGGTGACTTAAATAGCACACAGTTTTCTGGAACATCTGGGCCTGTAGTCATTTATCACATAAACTATGAATAGGGCCAAACGAACTAAAAGTCATTCTGTTTTCCTTTTCCTTTATATATAGCTTTTTCCACTGGAAGAATACACTGCTGGCCCTTAATCACTTCTGCAATATCACAGACTGTCAACTTTATTTAGCAAAGCAATACATATTTCAGCAACAAGTCCATGTGGACACATTTACATTTTATTTTTCTGATTAACTAGGTGGGTTTATTTAATCCTGAGGGTTTCTTGATGGATGAAGATTTTTTATTTGGAAGCTAATACCGATTTTTTGGGTAACGACAAGCTAGCTCTGCTGGAATGCATTTTTAAACATATCTTTTTATAGAAGTTTTTTGTTTGTTTGTTTGTTAACAGCTGTTTATGCATTGTAGTGATTATCCTGTGCACTGAATCCTACAGACAATGACCACACAGCTACATACCTAAAAAACGGTTATGTGTAAAACACATATATACAAGGGCTTGATTACATCTTGAATCTTGAATAACATCTCTGTTAACAGAGGGTTTTTTAATATAATTTCCTAAATTTGCCTTTTCTGTTCAATTAGAAGGTAGGACAAACAGCACTGAATGCAGTGATTTGTTCTTCCCAATGTATATTGCCATCAGAGATGCAACCCCATTTTTCAGCCCTGCAATAAGAGACCTCTGTCACTCGATCTATAGGACTAAGTATATCGCTGGGTATCCTGGCCTCAGGGTGAACTGTGCCCTTCCCTTCCTTTTGTGCACATCCTTGAGAGACGACAGGCTGAGTTTCTGTTACATCTTGAACTGTGCCAATAAGCACTTTAGACTGGATCTCTGGATGCATATTACAGTCTCTGATGAAACCTTCCTTTTTTTCCAGCTGACTAACATGGCAGGGCCAGCTGTGTTTGCCACACAGAAGAAATTTTCCTTTTGCCATCCCAGACCAGCAGCAGCCTACCATATGGAGAAAATCAGGGAATTAGAGCCACTCCTTTGCTGCACCAAAAGCTCACCAGACTCTCAAGTGCTGCTCCCAGGTCTCCACATGTACCAGTGACCTGCTGAGACCTACACAGCCCCTCACCCTGCTCAGAAGCCGGTTTGGATTGCACTCTCTCTCCAGAAGTGAACTGAGATTCCCACCAACTAAACAAACTCCCCTTCCACCAGTGATCTGGGAATTTATTGTGTCTCCTCACACCACAGACACCTTGCTTGTTTCAGAAAACCCTGCCTATAGGTATGGCCACAAGCTGCTGATTTAAACAACTCAGCTTCTTACAGAGAAACTCATTAGTAATTCTGCTGCAGGCACATGGAGAGCAGGAACAAAAAAGGCCATGCAAGTTTAGTACTTTTGTTCAGTTTACTATTCCTTGAACTCCTCAGAGCAGCCTAGCCACTGATGCACTGTGCAAGACCCATGTTTTGATCACCTCTACTACATGCAGCTGCTGCCTTCCAAGCTCTCCCTCTCCCTCACTTTTCTGCAGATGTTCTAAAGTGAAAGTTTTAACTGGTAAATATTTGGTTTTGAACCTTCGCCTTAGCAAGTAACCTATGCAATTCTACTTGGCACCTAGAATTAGCATTTCCCCAGTCAATTGCTTGACCATTGTTTAACTTTTTGACGTTATACCCAAAGATGCCTTATCTCTTTGCCATTGTTTCACTTCCTCCTTGACAGTACTCACAGTTCCTTTTGATTCAAGTCCATTTTGGCAGGCAGAATTACATCCCAAAAGTGAAATGAGGCATGCAATCCAGCTCACCTAACCAAACTGTTTAAGTTTTGTATTCAAAGAGAGCGAGATGCCTTCGAAGTCCTGCCGAAGGGTAGCCAGTCCACCTTATTCAGGCACATCTAAAGGGCAGTATAGTTCACCAAATCATACACAGACTGGTAGGAAAGTGGCAAGTGCCTCTTAGCTAGCTGCCTAGTCCGCTTCTGAAGTGGGACACTGAGAGGTACAGAGAAGGAGGTGCTACTTACCGCTTGCAAGACAGGGCAACGTAAGGGCAGTCACTTAGGAAGCAGGAGGCTTCTGCCCTAGCTTCTGCTTTGCTTGCACATCATCTCCTGTGCCTGACGGCAGTTTTTTGGGGTTTTTTTTTTAACTTTACTGATAGGCTGTTGCATGGACACCATTTAAAGGCAATTTTTTTATGGTCCTGCCTAAAGAGATTTTCATCTCTTCCTAACAAGTTGAGCCACTATGAAGCCGGGCACATAGGAGTCCTGCATCCAGCTGGAAAACATGCAAAAGTGATCTTAGTTTTATGCTAGTGGGACACTCTTTGGGCTGATATGGGTAACATTGCACCTTGACAGAAAAGCAACTAAATCCTTTAACCTCAGATTGCCTTTCTAAATGTTAAAACTGTAACTAAGTGTTACACAAAAAAATGGACTGTCACTGCTTCCTACAGTGGGGTTTGCTATACTGCTGACTACACCTTGTGTCCTTCAGGCTTCCTCTGGGATCTTACAAAGACTTTGTGTGCCCATCTATACTTACACCTGGATAAGAGCAGGGCATACACAGCCACCAGTGAGGCTGCATCTAGAATACTGTGTTCAGTTTTGGGTCCCTCACCACAAGAAAGACACTGAGGTACTGGAGTGTGTCCAAGGGATGGGCAATGAAGCTGGTGAAGGGTCTAGAGCACAAGTCTGATGAGGAGCAGCTGAGGGAACTGGGGTTGTTTAGTCTGGAGAAAAGAAGGCTCAGGGGGGACCTTATTGCTTTTGACAGCTACCTGGAAGGAGGTTGTAGCCAAATGGGGGCTGGCCTCTTCTCCCAGATAACAAGGGATAGAACAAAAGGAAATGGCTTCAAGTTGTGCCAGGGGAGGTTTAGAATGGAGATGGGGAAAAATTTCTTCACAGAAAGGGCGGTCAACCATTGGAACAGGCTGCCCTTGGAGGTGGTGGAATCACCATCCCTGAAAGTGTTTTAAAAATGCATAGACATGGTGCTTAGGGATATAGTTTAATGGTGGACTAGTTGCAGTGGTAGGTTAATGGTTGGAGATGATGATCTTAAAGGTCTTTTCCAACCTAAATGATTCAATGATTCTATGCTTCTGTGAATGTGCACTGCACAGCTCATAGGGACAGGCACAATGAAGTGCTGAGGGAAAAAGGCAGGCACCTGGAGAATTTAGGTGCCTACAGGTGTGAGCAATCCATTGAAGCAGGCAGGCTGGATCACTGTCTAGACTTTGGCTGAGCTTCAGGTCACCATGAATACAAGATTCAGGCAAAGAGAACCACGCCTATGTAATTAATAAAATATTGCAGATACCTTCTTTGTCCTATGCATTTGGCAACAAAGGACAGTTATTGTCTCAAAGTATGGGAATGGACTGCTATAACCAACACTGAATATTTTCAGCTGGGTTCCTGAGGGGCAGCAAAATGATTTTCATAAGCTGACCTGTTCCTAGTTATCTTCCTGAGGCTGCCAACCTATGGTTTCAAGGCAGCAGCTGCTGCTGCTTTTCCTTTGGTGGTTTTTTTAACCCAGCTATTTAAAATGTTTATGTGCATTTATTTTGTGCATGCTCTTAACATTCCTCTGAATAACACAAGTATGAGGCAAGAATTGGTGATTTCTAGCAGTTTATATTTCTACTAAACTTCTCTGGAATTGCATGGGAGCAAGAAAAGACACATCTCTAGCCCAAGGCTCTCTCCCTTCTGAACTTCAAAGCCTGTCATAAACAGTAAAAGCTTTAAGACTTTTTTAATGAAAAGATGAGTGAATGCTTTGTAATTGAGAGTATAGGGCAATACATGTATATATACTACTACTACTACATACACACGTATCAGTATCCCCTGTAAAGCTTCAGATGTCTTAACTTTATCAAGTGAACTTGACAAAACTTTAGCAGGAAAGCAGTGAGTTATTAGCTATCAGTTACCTTTTAAGAGTAAATAGACTCCAAGAAAAGCCAGAGATCACTATAGTAGTGCAAGCAGAACTAAAAATAAACTGCTGGGTCACAAACACAAAACTGCTGAGAATCAGTAGCCTGAGGTAGGCAGGGGGATGCAGAACACCAACCACTGTACATGAAACACACTAATAGCTGCAGAGAAGCTGTCCGATAAAATACAGCAGTGGCTCACGGTCCAGGAGATTCAATCTGACACCATTCCAGGGATATCAGCATATGACTTCAAACACTGCATTAAGAGATAGAAAGCTTAATAGCTGCTTTCTGGTTTAGTACAATGCCTAGTGATAATATTCCTGAATTTAGAACTCATAGAATATCCGTCGCCTCCAGCAGCAATATCTCAGTACTTTACTGAGATCAAATCCTTTAGTGAAGTGTGTCAAATAGGTCAGAGGCAGATGACAGTACATGAGAAGGGGCAATGCCTCCATAAAAGCATTTAATAGAAAAACAATGTATAAGGCTAAAAGAGATATGTGAGAACACAGATATTCCTGACTTTCAAAGACATTTGCAAGCCTTCTAATTCTCCAGTCATATATTCTGTCCAATACTTTCAGAAATTGAAGTAAACACTAGACTGACAAACAGGCAGATGATGAAAGATCAATAAACCTGCCAAGGATATAAGAAACAGTGGATTGCCACTGGTTTGGATCTGCTACCTTGGCTTGGTGAAATGATCAGGCAGGAAAGAGAGGCTCAATGGCTAGCTCCTGAAGACTGGCTTTTTTGACCAGGGCAATTTTCTAGTAGAGCAAGCGAACTGATTTCACTTCCAGATCTCTTTTTCCTTTAGGTGATGGTCCTATGCAGTAGCAAACAAACAATTCAAGTAACTATATTCCTTTAGCTTGCACACCAAACCTTCATTTAAAAAAAATTTTGAGACTAATTAACCTTTGGAGCCTGAGCGCCAGGCAGAAAGTGGTTTTTTGATTCATTTTGCTTTACTGCCCATCTTTATATGAAAATTACTTAGAAGCTGAATATGTACAGTAGCAATGGCCTTTGAAGTTCAGTCCTTAAAGGCATTAAGTTACGAAAATGGTTACCCTGAAAAAGGGAGAACAGTGGACCTTACTTATTCATTCTTATGTTCTGTCTAATAACTCAGGGATAAACCTCACCCAGCTGTGTTTGACTGAGGTCAAATGCAATAAAAGACTGATAATAAATACTGAATTGCTATAGCAGTATCCTAGCTGATGGCGTTCTTGCATGAATAAACTGAAATCAAGACTGCACTTTGCGCTGAGATGTTGAGAGGTCTGCGGAGTTTAATCTGTTATAATTCAACAACCTTTTATATTTTTAAACAAGACTCTACAAAACAAGGTCACAAAGGATGTTCCTCATTGTTCTTAAAGCTACTATTTCCTTGTATATGGTACTGCAGGGTGGAGTACAACTATTTTCTGAAAATCAACTGAGAAAGCTATTAGAACATAATAAAATTCAAATGCGTAGCCTTCTCAGATCCTTTCCTAAGAGGTAAATATTTGCATTATAACTGCATTATGTAGGGTAATTTAATTCTAATGACAAAATTCTACTTCTCGGTATTCACTATGGATCTTAGTAGTCTGCTCTTCTGCCATGCTTATATCGTGTTCAGTACTGAAACTCTAGGATATGCTACCAGTTTTTTGTTACTTCTAAAACTACACATGAGATGATAGCTCGCCACTAGGTTAGCTGACTATGCTAGGTTTCAGGCTATGTTAGGTTTATAGTTTTGCTTTGCCAGAATAGACCACAGCAGCAAAAGGTGAGAATAGCTTTAGGCCAAAGTGTAGCAATCTTCCTACTTTTGCTTTTCAAGCCAGAAGAGTGACTGCCTGGAACCACAAGCTCTAACAGCCAGTTTCTGACTCTCACCTGCAACCTCCAACCTGCTGCTCTTGAGGGACAGGCAGAAGCAGTCACCATTTACACTAAACCACTGGTTTCCTTTTCCTCCCTTCACACATCCCAAACCCAGACTCCCAGAAAACTCGTAGACCCTTTCTTTCCATTTTCACATCTCTTTCTTTGCTACTTGCTCACTCCCCTAGACCCCCTCCCTTGACCACTGCTGATTTTCCCAACCCTTGCTCCACTGACTTCCCTCTAAGCCTGAGCTGGTCACCCCAGATATAACAAGGAGAGCAAAATTCATTCTAAAATGCTGAGATTTAAGATAGCCTTGACTAGACTGACCCCAGGCGATATGGTCTGTAAATGCAATCTTGCCATTTTCTACCCCAACCATCACATGAATTCTGTGGAAAAGAATGCACAGATACTTCTGAAAGTGACTATTCAAACTTAAACCTCTTTCTTTTTTTTTTTTTTTTTTTAACTGAATCTGTTTAATTATCATGCTATTAATTACAGAGCTGCCTCGACATATATTTCCCAAGTTGCCACATTGTGAGTGATGGCAGCAATGAAAAAGCAGTTAGTGGGTTATGACCATAATCATTATGAGATGTGCGGGCCAGGGCAGGTGACTTCAGCCAGACATGGAGGGAGGTGTGATTTACTTGAAAGAATGCATTGAAAATAATGGTATGGGGTCATGAAATTTCCAAGCCAGTTCAATCCTTTTTCTAAATTATTTTTATGAAAATGTTAGCGATAGAAAGGTTTTAAAGGTTATTCTGTTCCTTTGTCTAATTTTTTTCCTATAGTTTATTATTTAGTAACTTGTCTTGTTTCATTGCACACATCTTAAGCAATACAGTTGCTACCACTTCCCTTAGAGAAATATTCCATAACTTGCAATTTCTCACTTGTCAGGAAATTTTCTCACACCAGCTTGCATATTTCCTGTACTAATTTTTTCCAGTTGTGCTAGCAGTATCTTCATCTACTACTTTTAGCAAGAGCATCAATGAATATTGTTGTTACTATTCTTATACTATTCCAGCAGCTGTGGGACAGCCCTGTGTAGCCGGTGCTATATAACAAAGGTTCCTGCTCCAAAGCAGTAGAACTCCAAGCATTTCTTTCACAAGCAAATTAACATTTTGGCATCTCATAAGAATTCATTTCACATGAAACTTTTCCTCTGTTTTTCAGTGACACATAGACGCAGCCAACGTCTGTATTTTGAAATGCAGAAGTAGTGTATCTTTTGGTTTTAAGCCACTGGTGGATTTAGGCTTCGATATTTCAGAAAGCTGTTGGAGTGAGCTTTCCTGGGTATGCTCTGTTTATCTGCAAGGCAAAAGCATTCAGAGTTAATTTATTCCCCCTTATGAAGTCCTGGTACTTTTTCTTCAGCCTATAACGGAGGTTTCACTTTCTGGGTCAGGAATGAAGACCAGCTTCCCCATCTGACTAGTCCTTGGGCAATCTGGTGAGTCTAGCACTTTATGTAAAGTGTGGAAACCCAACTAAGAAAATCGGAGTTTACCAAGCCACAACATAGCTGTGAGTGGTAAGGCTGACAGTTGCAGCTGAACTTTGGTGAATACGGTATCAGTCATGAAAAGCAAGATATTGCAAATGGTCAAAACTGAGCAATATAGTTCCACCGGGATTTCTATTATCTTAGCAACAAGTTTCAGCTCTGAATTTTAAAATATGAAAATCCTAAATTTTCCTTAAAACAAATGTTATGGAAAACTCATCAAATTGAATTGGAACATTCTTGTTTGCTAAAGCCAAAAACTTTGGTTCTGAGTTAGTGTCATTTTTATTTTCATGCTGAAATGTTGTGATTTATAATTCTGTGAGGAGATTTTAAAGTTTTATTTTAATTTCAAAACAAAACATAAAAAGGAAATTACTCCATTTTTTAAATCTATTTTATTTAAGTATGGACATACCTCAATCCAATATTTCATTTTCAGTATAATAGCATTTCCCTACCTGAGCATACCCTGTTGGAAAAGTTTCAGCTAGTTCTTTTTAATGCATAAGCCATTCTCCTTTATAAACTTAACATTTCAAGATTAACAGAAACAGAGCATGTTTGTTTTCCTGAAGTAGAAATTTTGCTTAAGTTGTCCATTGCTCAAGTGTGTGATTCAGTGCCTAGAACTACAAATAACCCAGGTGATTTTTTTGCATAATTTGAATAGTTTGCCAATAACTTGGGTGTGAACTATTAAAGAAATCCATTCAGTCCCTACGTGCTGGAGTCATCCAATCCTGATGGGTGTGTACTGTGCATTCTTCTCAAATATATGGGATGAAAAATCATGAATGCTTGAGTAATATTCTTCAGGTAGCTTGTTTTGACCACATTCTCTGTTGTGTAATTTGATCTTAAAAGTCTGTACCATGTGATGTGATTCAGAATTTAGCCAATAACTCTTAAGCAAAACATTTAAAGGTGTTTCTTTATCTGCTGTTGATAGTTGTTCAGAGCATAGCAACTCTAAATAGTGTGCGACAGAATCCAGAAACTAACCACAGAAAGGTAGTGGCCAGTTGCTATGTATGGAGATGTTCAATCTGGCTTGACTAAGCTGTATATGGTGTTTCAGATGTATATGGTGTTTTGAAAGAGGGCTGTGGAATTACATCAAAAGAGTAACTACTTTAATCTGCATCTAGACGGAGTGGCAGAGACTGCAAATTTTGAAGTGGAACCATTAAAGCTGAAAAAAAAAAAAAAGAAAAAAGGAAGTGATTGTCAGAATGATGTGATACTATCTTAACATTAAATACTACCAGTCATGGGAAAAAATCATTTCAGTCTGACTTTTATCACTGCATTTATACAGAGGGCCTTCCCCAGCACTGCATGCAGAGTACAAGCCTGACTAGACTCCTTCAAAGAGATCCTTACATAGGTTGGGGCTTCCACTGCTGGGTTACAATCACCTTTTGAATTACCTCATCCTAAAAGCTTTCATTTGAAATAGTATGATTACAAGAAAAGTTGCACCAGGAATACTGCGTTTCCTGGATTTTCCTAAGGGCAGATTTTTAAGATGAAACTGTAAAACAGTAAAAGGATATCAAGTAGTAAATGATTCTGGAAAACTACACTGTAAAAATAAACTAGTTTCAAAATACCTTAGCACTTTTACTCAAAGACACAATGAATCCTTTCCTAGATCTCTTTGTCTGGGTAGCACACGCTTTGTAAACTTTCAGCTGGACTAGATTAATGTGAATGGAAATGGAGGGCAAATTCTTGTCTCTGATGCAGCAGAACACTCGCGTATGTTTAATTCCAAACACCTGATTCCCTCTAATTCAAACCTTAAAGAAGGAAGGATCAACTAGTCCCTTCATGACTGATTGTTACTAGTACTACTGCAAAACAGGCAGCTTTCATGTTATGTAAGTAGCACATATCCCTGAGATACACCAATGACTTTTAAGTGAAGATCTTGGGGGTTTGGATGTCCTGCTATCTCATGAAACTAAAATGTGAGAGTATGGTGCATGGTGACACTGAGCATCCACCTGGTATGGCACTGCAATATCAAATAGATGTCAGGATGTTTACAGCCAATGATGACAGTGAAAAGAGAGAGAGATTAAATTTACAAATAGTGTGGAAAGCACAAATCAGTAACTTTAATGTAAGAAAAAAACAGGGAAGATACAGTGAAATCCAGAGAAAACTAAAACCACGAGCAAGAAGATCAGAGGAAATAATTAAATTGTGTATGTGTGACCTTTTTTCCAGCATGTGTTGGAAATGGTAAACTGTGAGTACTGGAGAAAATGTTGAGCCAGGTATTAATTGAACAAGCCAGACAGAAATTTGGAAAATTCATGGGAGACGAAATGTATCATCGGCTTGAAAAGGAAACTGTCAACACATCTAAGAAACCAATAAGAGAGATCAGAAGTCTCACAGAGAAATGTGGAAGAAGGAACACTTCAGGGTAGGAAAAGGTGACATGCTACAAAGATGACCTGAGAGGAGGAAAATAATAGAAAACCCACAGAAGGAAAATAATAGAAAACCCAAAGAAGTCACATGTTATCCCAAAACCACCGAGGCTCTACCGCACTGTCCTGAGTCCAAGTCCTCTCTAGGTATATGACACAGAGTCAGGGAGGATTGCTGACATACACCTCAAAAAGCTGAGGAAAACTTCATCCCAGAGCAGAAGTCTGTCTTTCACGCTAAATTTCTTTGTAGCTCTGTCTCCAGAAAAAGACAAGAGTGTTCCAGTTTTAGTCTTTCCTTCGCTATGTGGATGTCCAGAATAGTATCAGAACTGGTGGCTGCACCAGAGGACCTCTCAGTTGGGTGTACTATGTTAAATTTAAACAGTTCATTATTCATTCTGTGATCCCATCATGAGTAGGCGAAATCTTGTTTATTACAATTTTACTACAGTGTGAATTTTGGATGTGTGATTTCATAGGATGAAGTTCATCTATCTATCTGTATTGGATGCCTAAAATACAGATGCCTGTCTCTAGCTGGTAACATAGACTTGCCTAAAATACACATGCCTGTCTCTAGCTGGTAACATAGACTCCTTTTTGACCAGGGACAGAAATAAGCAATTCTAAAGAACCATGTATTTAATCTACATCAGACATCTCTAGAAGAGACAAAACATAGTCCATATGTCTCAGTGATGCTCCATTAACTACAAACAGGGCTGTAGGTGACTGCTTCAGGTGGAGCTCCCTGTGCCACAGGTGTTTTTCACTTTGGAATGGAAGTAGTTTAGATCTTAGAGCAGTGCCAGCACTATGTGATTTCAGTGAATTTTCTAACAAACACGACTCCTTTACAAGAAAATTAAATGTGAATTGCCTGCAAGTAACCTTGGGGGCAATCAGATTTCATCCCAAGTACTGAACAGTTTGAAGGGGAGCTCAATTTAACTGAATTATTGACTAACTGAGAGCTGCAAAGGCTGTTTTTAAATCTGTGTGTTAAAGGTTGCTTATCAAATTAATATCAAGAAATGAAATTTCATTCTTCAGATCACTGTTTTTCACAAAGAAACAGGGATCAGAAATTATTTTAATTGAAAAAAGGATGTAAAACTGCTAGGACAGAAATCCTGGCCCAAACAGTGCACCACTGACATGTGAGGGTATGCAGCCCAAGCTAGGTGAGTGATAAGGGACCTCCCTTAGCCAAAATCTACCCAGGCTTCATCCTGAGTATTGTAATATTTCCAATGCAATTTTGAGTTTGCGTTGACCTGTGTGTCATCCTGAAGAAGTTATTTCACTGCCCTGAATGCCTTCCCTCCACTTGCCAGTCATACAGGTCAGACTAGGAGCTTTGCAAGACTGAACCTGACCCTGTCCAAACTAGAGTAACTATCAGAGAGCTCCTCCAGTTACTGCTGCTGCAGCTACTACTGTATTTGCCAAAATTAATAAAACTAGTAGTCTGGGTGTCTAACAAATGGTATATTGTATTTTGGTACAATGGTACATCATAATGGAAGTTTCAGAGCCCTGCAGAAGGTGGTGGTACCTCACAAGACAATTTCTAACCCAAATGCCATGGATTGTGTGATGAACTTCATCAGGAGCAAAAAAAGTTTAGAGGCATGCTTCAAAAGATGTTGGGAAGCAGTACACTATTCTGTATGATCATGTATTGTGACAAACAAGGTCCATGTTTTAATCCTTTCCTCCCTCCTTCCACTCTCCTGTTAAAAGGAAAAAAAAAAAAAAAAGGGGGGGGGGGGGGGGGGGGGGGAGAACAAGGGAGGGAGTAAGACTTGATGCCAGAAAGTCTTTTTGAAGTATCTGTTCTCTTGATTAAGAGTTTGGCAAGACCTAAATCAAGATACATCAAAGAGGGTTCAAAATAAAGAGCAGCTGAATGAAAATGTATGAGATAACAGAAGGAATAAACAATAATAACTGTGCATATGTTTAAGTCATCTGAAAGTGATTGCAACAATGTGTAAAATATCTGGAAATAGACATTAAAATGGCATCATAATTCCCCAAGAGAAAAAAAATCTGCTTAAATCTTAAATAAACCATGTTTAAATTAAACTGCATCCATTGTCCCCTTTGTGTTACAACTTCAGGAGCTTTCCCATCCTCTTTCTTTGATTACGTGTAATGTGGAAACCACTACTGTTCCTGCTCAGATTGTCTGCCACAGTAGTGGGTTTCTGGAGGTAAATATACTGGCAACATAGCCAAAACGAGAACCTCCCCACTAGTTATAACTCATATGGAAGGGTTGAAGAAACAAGGGCTTTTATGTGCCTTCTCCTTGCTGGCATTTATCTCCCCCAAGCTGAAAAGTCTTTTTTTTTCAATAGTAGGTTGTGTGGGGAGTGTGATTAAAGGTATGAGGGAAATGATTCACACTTCACTGCATGATGGCTTGAGGGCTGAAGAAAAGGCCAATAGAAGCAGATGAGAAGGCAAATACAGAACAAAACTCAGGAAGATAGTAGGCAGCAGAAGGCAATACTAGATTAATAACGTGATGGCATCAGGGTTTTTTTCCATTTTTCAAATTCTCCACTTTCTATTACCTATGGAAATAATCTAAACCAATCCAACAATGAGGCGTCTCTAACAAAGTTACCACGGATTTTAACACAGAATCATATCTCAGCATTAAAATAGCCCTGTATCTTACACTCCATTTATTTTCTTTGTTGAATACATTGAAAACTAATTTGAAAGAGTACAAGTCTTACAAAACTATTCCCAATAGATGTTATTAAAACTGATCTAGTTCCCTGCAGTACTGTGACTTTGCACTGCCTGTGTTTCCATTGTGATGTTGTAAACACTTTTGAACCACACCACCATAGTTGTATTTTAACAAGGTGACAGAATAATGTCCTTTTCTCTGTTGAATTTTTTCAAGCATTCAGACTTTAGAAATCCTTGCAGAAAATGGCTTATAACTAACAAGAGGAGACTAATTTTTGGCTCCAGTATTATCTGACAGGCTATCATTATCTGTCACTAATGTATTTCATGAAATGGATAAAAGGTCCAGGATATCACTCATGTAGCTGTTTTAAAATGCCCTGAGGTTTTCTGTTTTGTTGTTTTGTTTTGTTTTGTTTTATCTCCATCTGAGTGTGACAAAATGTGGCAGACAGAAGGGCACTGCAGAATACTTCTGAATCATTTCACATATGTTGAACACAAGGTGTTTGAAGATAAGGCTGTGGAAACCAATGCATATATAGATGCTTTTGCCTTACCCTATGCCAGATAGCATAGCACACTTACTAATGCTGCAATTCTACACAGGCAGCCAAGTGCAGACTATTTGATCCTGTATTTACATTGCTATTGTTTATAAGGAAACATACTGGATGTATTTGAAAACATGAGATGACAATTTTTGGTATGAAGGCCAGTTTTGCTTTCTGCACCCAAACAAGCAAGAGGAGTTATAAGTAAGTGTGGAATATAGCACTGTCTGTCTTGGTGTATGATGTTTGATAAAGTACCATGCACCTCTAAGCTAAAATATACCCTCCTTACCTACTCATTTAGTCTCAAAGAATGAGAAGCTCCTGAAGTAATGGGTGGGGTTCTATTGGCTGGCTAAAATTCAGTCGTATCTCATGTTCTCTCTCTTGGTAGTCTCTTGTACTTCTAACCTAGCAATTTTTACAAAATGGAGGTGGGATCTGGCATCTATTGCCTCCAATTACAAACCACCTTTTTTTGCTTACCCTTACAGCTATATGACCTGCTGTCATCTCCAGTCCAAGGCAAAAGAATTGATGTCCTGAGACTGGCTGAAGAAGATTCCTAACCAAGTAGCCAGCTACTCCCTTTTTTCATCTTTCTGTATATCCTCTAGAGACAAAGCTAATGATCACTTTTAGGATAATGGGGTCTACTTTTACTTGTTCCCTATTGCTAATAGATTAGACTGACTACTATAATATGAAGGTGCTCCTGATGACTAGCCCTGTAGATGCTCAAGAACATGTACCCCAGCAGACGAGGAATGCAGCCAAACAAAGAAGTATCTTCCCATAGCTGCCAAATAACCTAGTGGCCAAAGCAACTGCAACTCAATTAAAGCAGTACTGGCTCCTGTTTGTGAGTCTACCCAGACATGATCACTAACTGGAACATTGGTACTAATTTTCTACTTATTCTGCCATTCCTCTGAAAGTTCTGTGAAGTTCTGCAAAGTCCTGCTTCTACCTGCCCAGCCCACAGGTATGCTCTTGACCCTTCTGAGCTTTGCAAAGATCCTTTTCTAGTTTCTCCTCCATTCAGCCTTCCCTTTCTCCCTGCTGTGCAATGCAGTCAGAGCTTCCCAAGAGTGTCCTGACACCTCTTGAATCAGTGTTTTTTCAGAGAATTTTTCCCCCACCTTGACCTACCAAGAGTGAGGATGTGTGTCTCAGCTTGCTCTGCCAGGTCAAAGCCTATCTGGGACAAGATAGTTGGATAAAGAAGTTTCTTGTTTAGACAACCCATTACAATACTTTGGAAAATAGACTCATTCCTCTCATTTCCAAAGCTGATGACAGAGCTCCTACCACCTTGAAACTGCAACAGTCTGGTGTTTACCGGTTACCTGTTTGCTCTAAACACATTTCACTCATGGCTGCAGTCTCTTCACCTCAACTCCATCTTTCCCTTCCGTTCTCACTACATTCTCCCCACTCAGTGCTGCCTCCTGTCCTCAGTGCTCTCAGGGTTTCCTTCTCACTAGTTTATCTCCCTCCCTAAACAAACCTCAGCCTCTCTGACAGAACAAAACCAAACCTAAAAAGTCTCTCCAATCCCATTGCAGCACAGGGATCCCATCCTCCATTCATGGCCATTCTGGTGTTATACCCCTTCTTGCTCCATCTGCCAACTCTGTGTACATGAGGGGCACAGCTGCAGAGGAACATTCCTCTGGGAGAGGGTTGTCATGTGCCTGATTAAGCCACTAAAACTTCAGCAGCACAATCAACCTACTGTAGCTGTGCTGGGAATTTCACCAGTTTTTCAACGACCTCGGAGCATTTAAGATCTTCAGGGCATGGACTGTCTGCTCTGTACAGTATCTAGCACAGAGGAGCCTTCAGGCACTCTAGGACCAAAAGTAATTGGTATGGGTAATTCCTTTAGATTTATCAGCATAGGGCATTACAAACACCTTTCTAGGTTTCTGAAAGTCTAAAGGGAGACAATTGTTTAACAAAAGGACTTTCCTTCTGGCTCAGCCTGTAAATGCAATAATTTCCATTTTATTCTGTTAAAGAAAAAGACCTCTTCTTGCAAGATGTGTGCATATGTTTATGAGTAGTTTCCTTCCTTCTGTGGAACTAGCTACATTCATAAATCTAAAAACGGGTAAATGTCTCTTCAGCATCAGTGTCCATGACTTCTGGTACATGAACAATTAAAAACTGTATTAATGTTCTCAGTATTGCAGTCAAACGTTAAGTCCTAGATGTTTATGTTAAATATTTGGTTTTATTGGGTGAGTTTTAAGGAATAAATTCAAATAGAATAGGAGAGAAATACATACTTTTTTGGAAACTGGAAATTTTGTATTTTGGAATGTATTTTGGAAATGTTCTCATGCCATTATAGTAATTCCAAAATGGATCTGGTAGGATGCCAAAGTATGAACAGTGCTACTGAATATAAAGCAAACATGAAGAAGGTTAGGCTTGTATAGCTAAGAATAGTTTTGGAATAAAAAAGAACTTTTCAAGTTTGTGTTCTGTTGGAAAGCATTTTTTTCCAAAAAAAAAATATGATTCTGAGTGTCAAAAGACCAGCATTATGTGTAAAGAGGAATCCATCATGTAAGCACATACAGCTTTGAATACTAATGCTGGATGAATGACCACACACATAGCTATCTCACTGGACTCATCACGATGTTCCCTATTTGTAATAGCAAATCAAATTCTTTGTCCAAAAAGAGTCACCACTTACTGCTAAATGCAGTCATGTGATTGTTCCTTAGCCACATGGTACGATTTCTGTTCACTAAATGGCTGACCCACATTTGGGAACATGCCTGAGAAAATCACTGCATTTCAAATTCCACAATGAAAATCAACAAGAAAGCATTTTAAGAAGAGTGTGAAAGAGCAAGCTTATTCAAGACACTTGAGATATTTTTTGCCAAGTTCTACGTCAAAAGTGCCACATATTTGATTAAATTATTGTAGATGTCAGATTTTTAACCTGTTGGCTTCTCCTTCTCCTTGTTTACAGAATCAGAGGAATAGATCTGTCAGTTCTTCAGTATTTTAAATTCCATTTTCTCTTCTTAAATAAGCAACTCACCCACCCTCTTTCTCTGTGACTTTATGGCCTCCTTCCCTCCTGTTTCCAACAAATAACCCATGGTAGAAGTACTTAACATTCCTAGGATTTGCTCCATGACATTACACTTACATACCTCAAGATTGTCTTCACATCACCAGCTCTGTGCAGAGAACTTGCTGGAGTGTAGTGATGATCTTGGATCTGAAATAGATTTAAAACATCTCCAGGTAAAAAGAAATCTTATCAGTGATACATGGGGTTTTTTTTGTGTGCAATGCTTTCTATAAGGTTAACCAAAAGCATACCAAAATGCTATGCAGCCATATATTATTGCAGACATACTTCACCTGACACAGATTTTCAGCTGTTGTACTCCTCACGATCTATAAATTAATATTTTCATACCCCTTTTCCAGTTCTCTGAATCAGTCCGTCCCCCAGCATCACAGGTCCTCCACAAGCCTATTCAGACTCCCTCTTCAGTAGTGGCTTTAGTTGGTCAGCCAGAATCTCTTCCTGCTGACTTATCAGATGTTCTTTTCTGAAGTTTTAGCCTACCATACCAGGAATTAAAAAAAATGTAAGTAGAATGTACACCTTCAAAACAGACCAAACCCACCATTTTTCTACAGGATTAACAATGAAGAGTAAAATAACTTGTAATCTCTCATTTTTGAGAACTGCCAGCTGTAACAAGTCTCATGGGCTAACTAGATTAGTATTAAAAATGTCATTTTGCTTTAAAATAATTGTTAATATATGATTATGACAGATGTGCTCATTTAATGTTCTGTGAAACAAAGGGCATTTTAAGAAGTTGCAATACCAATGCAAAACAGAACTATAACCTGGAATACCAGTTAAAGTGCAATTCAAAGCATGTAGCTGTTATACAATAGAAAATGAGGAGTCAGGGAATGTCAGGATGGAAACCTGTCCACTAAATACACCAATTAGTTAAATATGTCTTTGGAAGGGCAATAAATTGAAAGTGGAATGTCTATGTTTAATAAACACAGCATAGAGCTAGAATTTGAATTTTTAATTCTCAAATTATTGTTGTAGAATGCACAAAAAAATAACAACCGGTGTGCTAACCCATGTATGAGAAACAATTTGGGTAATCTGAGACCAATAGTTTTCTCCCTAACTGCTAAAGATCACTGGACTTGGGGAAAAAAAAAAGAAACCCTGCTTGTAGGTAGGTCTACAGAAGGAATAAAATAGGGACTGGTAGATGATACATAAATAATAGTGCTAAATTTGAAAACCCTTTAGGTGTTTACTGATGGCTGATGTACAGACAGACTTGTAGAAAAGACAGAACTGAGGCACCAGGCAGATGAAACACATTGTGCTACCTTCCTGCAGAATACTGTAAACCACAAGTTTATTCTGATGTTCCCAGATACTGAGGCTGCTATGATGTATCTTTACTGAAATAACTGAAATAATTAGTAAGATACATACCAGAGCATCTTTGAAATCAAGTAGAACTATAGCAGCTGGGAACATGCAGCACTCTTAAAAACATATCATTTTTTTGCTATCGCATGCAATAGCTTCCCATTGCTATCTATTATTGTAGCATTCGCTCTATTATTGACTCCCACCGTTTCAAAATCATACAGCATTTTATTTCTTGGAAGATACCTCTTTATTTGCTTTCTGAACGTCTTTTTCAGTCTGACTACGTTCTGCATGAGCTCCCCATCTCTGGCATCATATAGGTGTTCCCTTGAAAGGCTCTGTTTACTTCAATAACCTATTCCTTCCTCCACCAAGGTGCTTCCACCCTTCCTATTTTGAAATATCCACCAAAATGGTGTGCTGCAAAATGAAACCTTCCCAATGAGATCTCAAAGCCATTGTAAATATATCCAAATATAATGCCTTTTTTGTTGTTGTTTTAAAGTCTGTATTCAAACTAAGAAAAGCAGATAAAAAAAGTTAAAAACCCTCTCCTTTCAGGTTTCTGTAAATACATTTTTTTCCTAAGAAGTGTGTAACTGTGAATCTGCATGCTGTTCCACATCTGTTCTCTTATCCCAGGCTATGTCCCAGTTGTGTCAACCACTTAAGACAGGAAAATTTGCTTGAGCTGAAATTCAAATTGCTCACTTGCATACATATGTGTAGATTTATTCCTATGTATTACAGGTAGAATGAGAAGAAACTTTAAGAAGTGTAAATAAAGCTGCTTCTGCGTTGTTTCCAGTAGTCCTAGAGAGTGCTGCTGGTAGGATTTTAAATGACATCTATACTGAGCTCTCAAGCCTTTCTCCGCTATTTCCATTCTCATTTCCACATTTTGAAGGACTCTGTAATCTTGTGCTATCACTTTCAAAAGCTTTCTTCTGCTAGGGGATTTCCCTGTTTGCACGGTGAATTTCACTGAAGTCCTGTAAAAAATATCTCTGGGTATTTCTTAAGGGTAAATAAATTTCAGGGAACTAAGTGGAGAGTGTTTCAGCTTGACGTCTTGAGGATCACTTATACTGAACCGTGTAAGTCTGTAAGTGATTCATCTTCTTGTGTATGCTAATTTGCATTATGTTTAAGACAAATTTAAAAATCACCCTATTATACATACACAGTAGATACTTGCTGTACACTTTAAACTTGGATATAGTATCAAGTGAAGCTGTAGTACTCCTGGTAGTCAGGACTTGGTACTCCATTGAATTCTGTGGAAGTTTTGCAGTTTGTCTCATTACCTTCCCCAAAGTGGCAAACGTGTATATACGTATTACATGTACACATAGAAACATGGTATATTGAATC
The DNA here is from genome assembly GCF_023634085.1 of Falco cherrug. Lineage (NCBI taxonomy): Eukaryota > Metazoa > Chordata > Aves > Falconiformes > Falconidae > Falco > Falco cherrug. The sequence continues at coordinate 44,165,506 of NC_073701.1, forward strand.
GTGCATTTTATTCAAAACAGCTTCATACGGATTACAGGCCAGAAGTATGCTACTCTCGACATAATCTCAGAAGCAGAATTCTTCTTGCTGTTCAGTTTTCTTGAATTCTATTGGCAGAAACCCCAGCAAAGAATGTGATAATGGAAAATGAAAGTTAGATTGGTTTTCACTGTAAGATAGCTCCTATCATAAATACCTTTGATAACCACCTTAAACTCTACTGAAAATTTTAAATAACCTATAATGAACACCATACACTTAAAAAGACTATATGCATATAAGCAATTGACTTCTTAACTGCATATAACACTAATGAAAGCCAATCAGGCATTCACCCATTTTCTGATAATTAGCAGCTGTTATCTGGCAGATGCCATTTCCTACACATGCTTTTGCTCAGGGTTAGTATGAGAAAAGTTTGCTGAAGGCAGGACTATTTTTGGCCCAGCAACACTTATGTTGCTATGTGCTCTCAGATTACTGGGCAGATAGGAGCACAATGAAGTCAAACAGCTGATCTGCAAAACTGAGAACACAGTGCGGTTTCCTCCACTGGTGCTTGTTTGTGTATAAATATGCACATGTGCACAGGCTATGGGTAATGAAAGGTTATTTTTCTCTAGATACAAGCACTTCTAGATGCTTGTCAAAGAAAAAGGCCACATCCTGCGTCCTGTTACAACCCTCTGTTAAAAAGCAGTGAGAAACCCTTAGCAAGCTCTGTGAAATCACTCTGTAAAGTCGTGCCTGTTTGTACCTTCTGTTTCCTGAGTAATTTAAAGTCGATCTTAGTTAAGATAGAAGGAGTGTGTACCAGTGCTGCTGCAAACATAGCTTCTTTCAGTCGGTTGATAATGGCAACGTTGAGAGCCTTTGATCATCACCATCACAGAAAAGCTTGTGATGGTTACAAATACAGTATCACTTTCAGTTCAGGTTAGATGGGGGATTCTTCCAAGGTCATTGGTAAAATCTAGCCACTACTTTTTCTATAAGGCCTGACTCAGTACCTTTCACCTCTCCACTCTTTCTATTCAGCCATTGTACTGGGTGTCTGGTGAGATACAAGCCAAGCTGTCTCTGCAGGTTAGTTAGAAGAAGCACCCAAGCTTGAGCCCATGTATTTTATTCATGAATGTAGCACCCCCTCAGGCAATGAAACTCACCAATAACCATGGTGGGCCCTGGAAAGGAGACTGTGATACAAAGATGCATTGGCCTGTTCCATGGATATGTAGATCTGCAGCTTTTACCACAGTAGGCAGTACAAGAATCTCCATAAACAGTACACACAGAAATAATAAAATACCCTGTATTAGATGTTGATATTTAGGTTAGTTTTCTCAACCACATGCCTACTTTATGATTAATTTGCTGCTTTAGTTATATACCACTGATATATAACTGGTGGATAAAAGTTCTACATCCTGTCTCAGTTACAGCCACAGTTACAGAAACAAATGTCTTTCCCTGTGTTTTCACCTAACACAAGGATCCTGTGGGAGCAGGTGCTTCTGGTCAACATGCTACCCTCCCCAAAGCTGCTTCTGCAGAGACAGCAGGAACACCATGCAAATCGCTGTGTGTCAGGAGCACAGCCTGCAGTGCTCTCTCACAAGCGGGGCTGATGGAGACCACCAGTTCTGGCTTTCCCTCTTTGCCCTTTCCTCTTCTGTTAAGATATTTGGGACAGCACAGGGCACCGCCAAGCTTGTTTTGCATTCTACTAGAGGTAGCTTTTCATAATGTGTGGGTGAAGGTAAGTTGTGTGAAGACATGTCAGGAGGGCATCTGGGGTACAAAAGACTCCAAACCCAGACAAGGTCTGTCCCACTGCATGTAAGGGGATGATGACATTGTGTCCATCTTTCTCCTGTAGGCACTTTCCCAGTAGGAGCCTACTGGGCACTAGCAATTAGACACAGTGAGCAATATCTATGCTGTCAAGTATCTGGCGCCCCATCCACTATGCCCTAGCCTCACATGACTATATATAATAGAGATGTCCCTCTCCAAACACAGAGATGGGGAAGGGTGGTAACCTGCTCCACTTCCCTAGTGATGACTATCTCTCTAGTGAGACATTCTTCAGTCTGGTACTTTGTGCCTTTTTCAAAACCCTGTTAGAGGAATGAATACAGCTATGATCCCACTTTCTCCGTAACTCCTTTGGGATGTATAGTTTGTCCATGTAAGCATTCCTGCTCTGGATTAGACCATCCTATGTCGTAAGTGTTCTAATTTGCTTTGAGCTTTGTGATGGATTTTTAAGACATCTTTTTGAAAGTTCATTCTTCAGAATGGGCATGCAATGACAAACTTTGGTCCTGCTGCAACACAGTGTTCCACTTTTTTATCTTGCAGATTAATAAGGTCAAATAAAATCAGGGAAAGAACACAAGTTTCAGATTCTTTCTTCCAATGAATCTAATTAAAGCAATGACATACGACTTAATTCAGTGAAGCCCTTCACGTTATCACTGGAATTACCCTGGCAGGAGAGTCCCCTGAAGAGATCCTTTAGTGAAGATGAGTGGTTGCCTCTGAGAGAAGACACTAGTCTTAATTTTAGAGGCAGGTACCTTGTTTTGGTAGTGTTGGGATGTATTAGTTCTCTGAATGGGATGTATCTCGTATATCAGTTAAGACTGGAAATGCTCTGATTTTGTTGAGGGTAGGAAAAGGAAAATCCCAGCTTTGAAAATCTTCATAACTTAAAATTTCTCTTGGACATATTAAAAAAAGAAGACTAAGTTCAGACTTGAAACTGGAAGGGAAATCCCTGACAAGACAGAAAAGGAGAACCTGACATTTACTTAGGACTCTACAACTGAGCTAATTCTCAGTAAAATGCTGTTCCAGGTTGGACAGCCATAGGTTTCAGCACCAGTTGCAGAAGATTACCGAGGGCAGTTACATGGCTTATATCTGTCTGCAAGTCCCTAACTTAAGGCATCTTTTGGAAATTTACTAGTAAACCCTTGCAGAATTTTTTTTCTACACACGCACCCCTCCCCACCACCACCACTCTAGATTTCTAAATCCTCTTCAGTGCCATTCATAGAAGTCAACAACTGAAGACTACAATTCCCCCCGACAAAAACCACCTTTCCTTTCTGCAATGTTAAACAAGTCTAGTGGGAGAAAACAATTACCAGGGACTTGCTGCTGCAGTAAGCAAATGTCAGTCTGTAGAAAAAACCAAAAATATTATAGAGTAGAAAACAGATTACCAAAAGCAGATGAGCCTAAGGGAGAAAAATACCACTTTGATCTACCGTACTCTTTAATGTCAGCCATATACAAGTGGGAAGAAAGACCTTGGTCTCTGACCATCTTTTTAGTACATTTCAGTTAAAGACATGGGAATACAAGTCTACACAGGTATGTGCTAAATGAAGAAAACACTTAGGTTTAAAACTGAAAAATCCCAAATGGAAGAGATATGTACATTTTATTTTAATAATTACTCTTTGTACAAATTTTTTCATTGGTTGGTGTCAGGGAAACTAGTGATGGGCTAGAAAACTTCCCTGATAACATGAATCTCAGAGGTGATGGAAACATAGGAAGAATGCTGATACTATGTAAGAATTTCTGTATGACTTTGAGCAATGAAGTAGTACAAATGGTAAGAAATTTGGCAGTAGAAGCTGTGTCTTTGCTGTACAGAGCAATCACCAGCTACCCAAATACCAGCACTGTTCTTTGACCATGATGAGGCAAATGAAGCTGTAGGAAGCATTAGGCAAACTGATTTTAGTTGGAACCGCAGTGCGGAAAAACAATCCACCTGGCTTTGAGAAGAGTTAGGTCATTGTATGAAAGGGATTACATGATATGGTTGCCTGCAGTAGCAGGGGCCTGTGTTTCAGGAAGCCTGGATCTGTTTGTGGAAATCAAAGCAAAAACAAGATCAAGATGACAAGTGCTACTTAAGTTGCTGAAAATACACCTTGCAGCAGTATGTGAATTATAACGTTTGCAGTAGCCTGAAAACTATCATTTGTTCAGATTTTTCATTAAATCGGGAAGCAAGGACTCAGAGAGTCTTCTTTTTTATCTATACACAGCAGCTTTGCCTCATTTTCTGTAACCATTGAGAAGCTTTGCCAGCAACGAATTAAAAGGTTTAGAAACAGGGAGGAAAAAAGATATTTCCTTGCTTTGTTGATAACTGGATAAAGCAAAAAAGGATACTTGTGAGATAGGTTGGTAAAAGGATCACCGACAGGCCTGAAATGATCTAGAAGCAGTGGGCGCTGGCAAGGCAAACATAATTCATTTATTGCAAAGCTGTGCACTTCCAAGCATGATCCAGTGGATAGATCAACATTATCACAGTAGGTTCCCATGGCATCTGCTGCAGAGGGGTGTACCACTCTTCCGAGTAAGTGCTGTCTGGCAATATACAGTCAAGTCTTGTGAGATATCCTCAAAAGGGATATACCAATTACTTTAATGGAAAGAAAACAGTTTGCATACATGATTGAACTTTCATGTTATCTGTATAAAGGGCCTGGGGAGTGTGAAATGACTCATGGGTGGCTTCTTTTTTAGAATATTGCTGAATAAGTTATTAGACAGGCAGCTACCCTCAGGCCAGTATATTGGGCTGAGGGAATAGGTAAACACAGAAAGAAAGAATGAAGGGATAAAGCATGTGAGAGAAAGCAGTTGCTCGTACAATACTGTCCTGCTTCCAGGCAAATACACTTTCTAGTGTCTTAAATTTCTTCCTGTAGTAACAGACTGAGTACTGTACTGAACTTTAAAGACCTTCATTAGTTGCTAAGTTGTGCTGAGACCAACCACAGTGCAACTATTCAATAAAGATATTTCATAAATATGTTACTAGACTGCTTAGCATCTCAGTACCAGAAAGAAACAAAAAGCCCCAAAGACCAAGCACAAATTAGAGCTGTTAATCTTTAAAGACAGCTGATCTTTCTGAATATTCTGGGACTGACTTCTTTCTCCCTGATACTAACAGAGATTGGTACATACAAGAATCACTCCTGTTATAAATGAGAACTGTTTGCTTGTTTTCTTTAGATGAGCATCTTTTTCATAGCCATACCATGGAATTAGCTTGCATTTGTTCATTCCTGAGGATCTGCCTCCCCAATTTACTGACATAGCTAGCTATGCTGTCATTCAGAAGCACTCAAGTTTGTGTAGGGAAAGGGGAGAAGCTGGTGTACTGAAGTGCCTGTGGGCAGTTGGGAGGTTACATCCATTGAAAAAGACTATGACTGCAGCAAAGAGATCTTTCCTTCAGCAGTTTTGTTCAAGCTGTGAAACAGAATGGGGTACTCAATTATTTATTTTAAGTTAAATAGTATGATTCACGCTTGCACCATATCAGAACTGGTTTGATTTAAATGTAGTCTCTCTCCCAGTCTATGTATGTCTACCCCAGGAAAAGCAGCAACAGCATAAGGAAAATTATTATTTCACTGTTCCACCATTTCCTGCCAGACTCCATACATGAGAACAAAACTGTCATGCAACATAAATAAGGTAATATGAAAAAATGGTCGCTGAAACTAGACTAAGCGGTGCTTTCAACATGCAGGAAGATTCTGCTTTGATTATATTTGCAGTTGTCAGTTAATATCTACCTGACAAAGAGAAACAGATTTCTTTCTCCCTCCCTTCAAAGCTCTTCCCTCCAATATTTATTTTACTGAAGTCTCATCAAGTTATAAACACCAGCTCAGAGCTCTTCTTAATTACTGCCTAAGAACATGACTGCAGTGGATCAGCAAAAGTTAGGCTAATTTTAAAGTTTTTGTTTTCCAGCTTATTTGTGGTATGAGAGGGAGATAGGCTATGAAATTGCTATCTGATTGAATTTCACCATAAGAAAGTTTTCAGGGCTATCCAAATAATAAAAAATGCCTCATTCAATTCCCTACACACAGTGTGAGTCTCATCACTATAACATGGGTTATAGCCATGCAACTATTTCTCTGGGCAGATATAAGCTAAATGTATTTATCTAGCAACCTCATAATCAGAGCTGCCAGGTCCACAGCTGAATGCTCTGGTCTTCACCTCACTTTTCGGAATGAAACAAGAATCAGGTTACCATAAAAGGAAAGTAAAAGAGACTGGAAAACAATATGAAGTAATGAAATGGAATGTATCTCAGTGATAAAAATCTGTTCATAATAATTATATTGAGTAGTAATTTCTATCTTCCCTCAAGGGTCTGTACTGGGACCAACACTATTTAATATCTTCATCAACAACATAGTGGGACTGAGTACACCTTCAGCAAGTTTGGAGATGACACCAGGCTGAGTGGTGCAGTTGATTCACTGGAGGAAAGCAAGGCCATCCATAAAAGACCTTAAGAGGTTTGAGGAATGGGCCTGTGAGAACTTCAACAAGGCCAAGTGCGAGGTCCTGCACCTGGGTCAGGGCAGTCCTCAGCATCAATACAGACTGGGGGATTAATAGATTGAGAGCATCCCAGTGGTGAAGGACTTGGGATAACGGTGGACGAAATATTTGACATGAGCCAGCAATGTGCACTTGCATCCCAGAAAGGCAATCATATCCTGGGTTGCCTAAAAAGAAACATGGTCAGCAAGTTGAGGGAGGTGATTCTGCCCCTCTCCTCTGCTCTCGTGAAACTCCCCCAGTTGCCATGCTGCATCCAGCTCTGGAGTCCCCTGTACAAGAAAGATATGGACCTGTTGGAGCAGATCTAGAGGAGGGCCATGAAAATGATCATTTTCATTGGATTGAACATCTCTCCTATGAAGAGAAGCTGAAGAGAAGCTGATGAACAGAAGGATGGAACATCTCTCCTATGGAGAGAAGCTGAGACAGTTGGGGGTTCTCATCCTAAAGAGAAGGCTCCAGGGAGATCTTCTTGCAGTCTTTCAATATATAATGTCTTATAAGAAAGAGAGACTTTTTACCAAGGCCTGTAGTGACAGGACAAGGGGCAACAGTTTATAAGCTGAAAGAGGGTAGGTTTGCATTGAGCATAAGAAAGATGTTTATTTATTATAAGAGTGGTGAGACACCGGAACAGGTTGCCCAGAGCCACTGTGGATGTCCCATCACTGGAAGCATTCAAGGCCAGGCTGGATGGGGCTTTTAGCAACCTGATCCAATGAAAGATGTCCCTGCCCATGGAATGGGGGTTGGACTAGATGATCTTCAAAAGTCCCTTCCAACCGAAACCATCCTGTGATTCTGTGATTCTATTAGTACAAATCTTTTCAGGATCTTGGTCCCTGGTGTGACACCTGATAGATGGGCTGTTGTATCTGATTGAGTATCTTGCAAGAAGGAATTCCTCACCAAGTAACAAACTAGAAATTTGCCATAGCTTCTATTGAAATTCAGTTCATCTGTGTACCTAGCCATGCCTGAACAAGACTTCTATTCATTACATTTAATTTATTATATTTATTTATATTCTATAGATATGCTAGAAATTAAAATAATGTCAGCATGAGCTGAAGAGGTTTGATTAAAACCTAGAAACTTTATTCAGTATCTTAGTCTACTCCATACTCCTATTGAAACATTTTTGTCTTCAAATATCATAATTTTTTTTATTCTTTCAGCACCTCCATTTTTTATCAATAATCTCACTAGAAGGGTTATTGCTGCAGAACTTCCTGCTGAGATCGTATTAGGAAGCAATGGGAGTGTCACAGAGGAATATGCTCTTATATTTTCAGTATCACCTTTCTCCTTTTAATTTCCTGTCTATTTGTATGGGAGGAAGGGGAGAGCCCAGAATCCAGACTTAGTAGATTATCTTCCTGTCATTCTCTGCTAATACAAGATGCTTCCCTGCATGGCATTAACTACTGTTTTGCCAAGTCATCAAAGTCCCAAACATTCTTCCCAGGAAGACTCATATCTCACTGTTGCAAGTCTTGTTTCATGCTTAGCCAAAACAGTCCTTCTAAAGGCCTTCCATACAAATCTATCAACCCAACAAATCTAACACCCAAACTATCTTCCTTCCTTGGAATTTAACAGCCTTCAGTTATACAAAGATTTTTGTGAGAAAGCAGTTCGCTCTGTGAGCATCACAAGTAATTGTTACATCATACAGTTAATCCAAAAACCCAGTAAATTTCAGCCCCAAAACTTCACAATCCTCCTTTAGATAACTAAAAAAGCCATAATGAGCAGAAATGTGCAAGCAACATCAGCTATTGGTTTTGTTATAAACTTCAGTACAGCTTCACAGGAGTGAAGGATTATGAAAATTTGTATTTGTGCAGATGTTTGAAGATAAAAGGATAGAAAGTTACTTTCTATATATATATATGATGGCTAAGTAGACAACAGTGGACAAGAGCCTCTAGGGCTGAGAATTCTCTGTCTGAACATAGAATGCAATAGCTGTTCATTACACAAGACACAATTTCAACTATATCCATTGGGGAGTCTTTTTTTGTACGGGTTCCAGTTTGAGTGCCTGTATGACATGTACAGAGGCATGTATATCACATGTATAAAGGCACACATACACACATGCATACACTGTATGGGCATTTCCTACTACTTAATTTCCAAACCTGTCTTCCCAAATAAAAGCAGTACTAATATAGAGCTAATGTGGGGAGCCTGTGTAGTTCAGTAATTTAGAATTAATTGCTATTAACAGCAGTTAATATTATTAACTTTTAATGAAATTGTTAGTTGTATTAATATTCTACAAATTTTAATCTTTAATTACATTCAAACATTTTTTAAAAAATAATAAATTAAAAATTAAATTCAACAGAAAACATGATGAGGCATGTAAATATGCAATTACAAACAGCGTATGTTTTTTAAATATTCTTTCTCATACAACTAGAAGGAAGATTAAAATATTTTAAAATCAGTATAGCAAAATTTAGTACTAGTACTACTAATTCTATATTCCTTTATCACTACCATAATGACAATAATAATCTAGTCCTGGGAGTGTTGCCTTCCTGCTTGTTTCTAGCAATTTTCTAGAAAACTTGATAAATATTTTGTACAAAAAATCTGTCCAGGTTTTTCTTTCAAAGTGCTGTAATTTTAATTCCTGTGAATATCACATTTAGAAGATAAGCGTCAGTTCCTCATTGGAAGAGTCAGTGTTTCATAAGTTAACATTCAGCAAGGCTACATCCCTTGTCTTCAGCTACTACATTCCCAACAATTCCTTAATACATTTATTATTGTTTTTTCAAATCAAATCAAGTAAGTTTAATGTGGTCATTCCTGTAAAAGGAATGCATTTCTAATATTTTGCAATCATGACTCGTACATAGTTCAACATAAGCAATCAGCCCATGTGATCACTGTGAATATTGACTTGCAGGAACCAAGGAAGTATGGGGCTTTCCAGGTCACTGCTGCAGTGTAAGCAACTTTTTAGAGAGATGAACTATTATTTCTGTCAATTCACTTGCATCAAATCACAGAAAACACAGAGACCACAGACAGAAACCCTAAGGAACAGGAGTTTCTGGTGACTGACACAAAACCATGCAACATGTGGTCAGTGTGGGTGAATAGGGAAGTTGTAAATACATTAGAAAAAGGATAGGATAGGCTTTAGCCAGTGAGTTTAGGGCTGCTTCAATCCTCTGGCACAAACGACTGATGTATCAGAAACTATTACAGCTAGGTTTGGGCCCTCTTAAAAATTCCCCATTGTGACTTTCTTTCCCTTGGAACTGGCCTCATCCCTGTCAGGGTGTATATTTACCCGCATTGACTTGTGCAAGTTAGAACAGATTTTCAGTGAAATACCATTTGAGGTAGGCAGGGTACCCTCTGAAGATCATAGAGCCGGCTGAAAATTTTATGGTGGAATAATTTCATGAGAAAATGCCAATCCATCAAAATCAAAAGGTGTCGTGCAAGGCTGTAGGCTTCACAGCCTTCTGGCAAGTGTTGTGTCGTGATGGCACTAGCCAGGCCATTGAGCACCTGTGAGCCTCATGACATGCCTCAGGGACCTTAGGGCTTTTGCAGGTTGTGCAGCTTTCCACACTTCTGTACCCCTTCCAACGGTGACAAAGCCCTGGGATTGCAATCCTTCCTGAAGGCTTGGCTTCCCCTGCTGGTGCAGGGAGCCTGGCAGCCCTGAAACCCTGACTTACAGCCAAGGCTCAGAGGCCTGCCTCTCATGCTCATTGATCTTGGCTCCTACATGACACAGGGGCTTCTAACCCTTTGGCTGTCTCATTGACTTTGGTTTTACAGCCAAGCCAAGAGCTGTAGTGCCTGGCTTTCCACTCTCACTTTCACTATGAGTTTGCTAAGCCAGCTGATATGATACATTTCTAGTTTTCCACATGTAGGCATCTTCATTTTTCATTTCAAAATAGAGCATTCTTGGTCAGCAAGTCTGCACTATTGAGGTGATGCCAGTTTATCTTTACACGTATTCTGTAAAGCCACAAGTCTCTAAAGGCAAAACCAGCTGCTCTGCTCATCTAATCAAACCACCCCCTTCTATGTTAAAGGGTCTACTAGTAAAAAGATGCTTCTGACAGAAAACATTACATCTATATGTTTTTTGCTAAGAAAGGTTGGACCAGGTGATCCTTGAGGTCCCTTCCAACCTGCTATTTTATGATTCTATGATTCTATATTGTTTTATCTTTGTACTGATATTTTAGGGATAAGGATTTTTTTAGGTCATACTGTTGCTGTGGCAGGTAATCTCAGCATGCCAGCTAAAGTCAATAGACACGTGCCTTCTGCACACTGGCAAGACTTGGGTTAGGGGTTATCCCTATATTCTATTTCCATTTGATGGAAAGAAAAGCCCTCAGTATATGACAAGTGACACTTAAACGACCAAATATAACATTTGTTTTAGGCTTCACCAGCAAGAAGCTCAGGTGACACTTCCGCATGGTCTCACACCCTTTCTTTCTCCCTGGCACAAAGCTAACCTGCATCTGCAGTGAAGACTGGGTCAGGGAAGCAAGGGAACAGCTGTTCCCCAATGGTGTGACGAGGAGCCAATGTTGCAGTGGTCAGCCATAACAGCAAAACTTCCCTAAACCCAGTAAATTCACCTGTGAATAGAGTACCAGAGACATTTTCCATCTTCCCTGCTGGAGCTAAGGGAGCAGACTGTGAGAAAGAAAGAAAGAACTATTCATTTGTTAAGATTAAACCCGTCTAATCTCCCCCACCCCCACCCCCCCTCACCCCCACCCCCACCCCCTTCCATTTAAAAGCAAACTAGGAAGATTTCTGAAAAGTTCAGGAGCCTGCTTAACTCCAGTAGCCTCATCTAGCATAAGCCTCAGAGCTCTGCTGCAAGGTAGCTGTGATAACTTATCATTACCACCCTACTGCAGATCACTAAACAAAACCAGTTAGCTTCATATTTCCTTTTTGAGTGATTTTCTTTCAATGCTTAAATGGCCTGGTCAGACATCCGATGGTAGTAACAGAATCCAAAATAACTTGAAGAGAAGTCAAATAGAAAATTGTTAACATTGGTTGCAGGTGCTAGTTCTGCACCAGCTCCTCTAGTTATTGTGTTTATTAACTTTAAAATCACATTTCCTATTTTTTATTTATTTGTGTCTTCCTTTTGACTTCAATGAACAACACAAAGAAAGCAGAAACCTTCACAGGAACAGACAGACTTTGTGTTGTGTGGCTTTTCACACAAAGGTGCTAGGAGGCACCCAGATCACTCTAATTTAAAACAGTAGCTACCAATTTTCATGCAGATTGAAGTAAAATATTTTGTACAAATTATATATTAAATTAAACTGATTGTGTTTTTCCTAATACTATGTATATAGATCATAAGCTGAAATGTGACATTGACATATGTACCTGCCTTCCTCATTGTTTCATACAACACTTTCACTGGTTGGATTTCCTTGTAAAGGCATTTCAGTGTCCCATCGAGGCTAAAGAGAAAAGTTACGATGAGAAGTTCACAGGAATTGAGCTACCTTATGTGATTTTTCTCCCCCTGTTCTAAGTTCTTCATTTCCTCTTCTATATAGTTTCTTTGGAGTTCATTTAATCAGATATATTTTCATCCAGGGAGGATGTAATACCAAATATTTAATACCTGTGAAAAATAAAACCAGCACTGATACTTCACAAGTAAGGCGGTCTGCTGTTCCTAGATAATAATAGATTGATGACCATTAAATACATTTTCAAGAACAGATTTTGTAGAATACTTTGCAGGTCCCTGAGGTTTCCCTGTTTTCCTCATACCCATTGAAATGGCTGAAATTTCACACGTGACCTGCCTCTTTGAAAGCGGGATTCCAAATGAAAAACACACTTTGTTTCCATGTGAAAATCCTTCAGGGTCAGTCAGAGGTTCCCTGGGTCTAAGTGCACACACACAGCTCTCAGGAGATCTTCACTCTGGCAAGCTACTCTTGGTTCCACTTTGCTCTTCTGCAAGAGACGCGGGGTTTAGAGCCTCTGGAGGGACAATGGGGTTACAGTTCTCTGAGCTGGCCGGCTGTCTCACCAAGGCACACTGAAGTTTTTGCAGAACTAATGTGGGGGTTGGTCTCTCGCCAAAAGAGCTAGAATTTGAGGTGTCCTCTACAGTATTCCTCCTAGTATGATACTTTCTTCGTTTTTTGGAACTACTGCCTCTTTGTTTAATACCTTATTATTGCTAAAGACTTAACAGCAGGGAGTTTGGGCCCTTTATATTTCTAAGAAAGACAGAAGGGAGCTATAGGAAACCTAAGCTTTCCTTCCTTGCTCCTTGTCCCCAGAGTACTTTTTTGAACGTATGGCACGTGAGATGAAGCGCTCATCCTGCAGTCAACGAGCAGCACCAGGGGACGGATAAAGCAAAGATGCAGTAGAGGGCAGGTTTATACTAACACAGCATCATTGTCCTGTGGTCTCCTCCACTTGCTGCCTTGTGGCCAATGGCCAATGCACCCCATCTGGGGTAGTGCTTACACACCCACAGCAAGGTTGTTTTGATAGCTGAGTACCTACTATGTCTAAAGTGATACAGTGCAGTTATTTGAATGAGCACATTTTCCTCTGACAGAGGGATCTTCTCAAGGCAGCATTCCCTGACTTCTGATAGTTTTCTTACACCTTTTTTTGGTGTTAGTGTTGCAGAGAAAGCTCATGTATACTCTAACACTATATCCAACACAAGTTCAGTTCTTTCCAGGACTGCAGCTTGCCTGGTCAGGACTAGATACCTGTCCTTAACGAATTCAATCAGAGCTTTGCCCAGACCTTGGCTGAAACAAAAACATCAGGGAAGGGACCACCAGTGGCCTGTCATACATATAAAATAATGTCATCATAATTTTTTTAGACAAATAAGAAGGTCTAGATTAGACTAGTTTCATGGCCAGACTCTCCAGTGTGAACACCACTGTTAGCATTAGTGGTGGTCAGCAGCAGACAGGCCACACAAAGGGGCAGAGAACCAAGGCAGGTCAACACAGAAGTGCAGATCCCAAATATCACCATCCAGTAGTCAGAGGCTGACTAACTCTCACAGCATGAGAAGTAAAATAGCTCTGGGTTTTTGTCTGATAATTGTAACAATTCTGGAAATTCTTGCTGCTAATATTTTTTTCTTTCTTAATTCTTGCTAAACTCCTCTGTGACGTCCTCTACCAGCTAATATTCACTTATATATTTTGGAAAAAGCATATCCTTTTGATTTACTGTCTTTCTGTCTCACTTAAGGTCTCTCTGGTTTTGTGGTGCTGGGCTCGGAGACACAAGGCTTCAGTCCTGACTTCCCACATGCCCATCTGGAAGTTGGTGTGGTCCAGCTTGCAGCTAAGAGCCTGGACCATGGTCCACAGGGCACTTCCATCCAACCTACTTCTTAATCCCAGGGAGCAAGGAACAACGTGCACAGGCAGCACACACAGTTGTATGTCTCCCCCTGTGTCTGTGACACCCCAGCACAAACCACCAAATTCTTACTTCCAGCCTGTTAGAAAGGGTGAAGGGCAGTGTTTGTTGCTGAGTGGGAAGGGGGAGGAGAAGATGAAGGAAACACTGATCTAACCTAAAGGTAGAATTTAATCCATGCTACATAGTGTGAAGTATGGAAAGTATGCTTCAACAGAGCACCAAGACAGAACACACAGTAATTAGTTCATCTGAACTCATGGAAAATTCCCCATCTTTTCAGAAAGACCTAACAAAAACAATTGGCATTTGTGAGACATACTCCTTGTGCAATAAAAATTTCAAGGCTCTTTGTGCTGTCCAAGCATGATCAAAATAGATCAATATTGCAAATACTACCTCCCAAATTTCCATCATTGTTTACATCTGACTCTGAAATACCCTCAGGAATATGCCAAGCTGTAATAACCATCTTTATGATGTCAATGACTTCCTAATCTGATGTGAGATATTATGCTGATGCATGTATCTGTCTCCCTGTAACATACTAGGCAGAGTATTTGGTAAGAAAGGACACTGCAGCAATAACGGTAGTCAGTAATTCTCTTGGCCTACCAAACTCTACTAATTTTAAATTTCTGTCATATAACCAATTGCTTTGCACTTATGCTGGCTTTCAATAAGTCAGTTCAGCTAACTTAGAGGATCCTATAGATTTTAAAGATGCTGTGAAATTCCTGCTGAATACACATAGCCATTTTATAACTATCAAGCAAAATTGTTATAGATGGTTACCCACAATATACTATGCTCTTTCAAAACTAGTCATTTAATGACTGCTCTGCTACTAAATTCCTTAACTTGTCCCACTAGAGCAGATAATTTTGCATTAGTTTTTGATGTGCTTAGAATTACCTTGGTATTATTTTTCCTCATTTCTTATTTATGGAAATAAAAATTTATTGTCTGCAATTTTCTTAAATGCAAAGAATCTGATACAATAAAATGCTCTTGTATTGAATCTAATATAAGAATAAGTTTGTTATTGAAGAAACATAAGGTCTGCCTTTAATTTTAACTATATTACTGTTACTAAATTATGCTCCTGACTGAGATGCATGTGATCTTATGTGTCTTTTTCCTTTGGTTCCTTTGATGAAGGCCAGTCTATAACTTTATTTGAATTCACTGCAACTCCTACTGTACTTAGTCTTAAGTACATAGTTACATGCTTGACAGGAGCGAGGTTTTTCCTACTAGTATCTCTTACAATTAGGACAAGAAAAGAATGGGTAATACTCTCTGTGGAACTCCAGAGTCTAATGAAGGACATGGCTGAACTAGTTATGTGATTAGATACAGAAAGACCACCCATATTTGGAGCTATTGACTAGATCCCAGCAGCAGATGCCTTTGCAAGGCAAGGGTAGACTTCAGAAAATTACAAATATATGTAGCAAGGCATCTAAAATCAGTTTTTATTATGCAGTAGCTCTGTGCATACTGAAGACAAAGAAAGACAAAAAAGCTGTTCAGTGATATGAGTTAAAGGCAAAGGTTTTCCACAGCAAGTGGGCAGATGTAGAAACCATTGCTTGAAATCTGCTGACACTATTCCTTCCACAGCATGAACCCTAAGTGAAGTAAACGCAGGCAGGGGAAGGGTTACTGTTTTCCCAGCTGTTCACACAAAAGGACACTTTGCACCTGTTCCCAGTGAATGAAAGTTTGCTTTGTGTAAAAGCAGTTCATCACCCCAGCCTTGGCGTCAGGGTGGTGGAGCAGGCAAAGCCCAGGCCCGTTCTGGCTGGAACCAGCGTGCTACGAAGGAGGAGGGAGGCTGAAGGGCAGGTCCATTGCAATCAAGCTTCATTAGCTTTAATGTGTAAACATGCCCTCACCTGAAGGTTGATGTCACAGTAAATGCAAGCAGCAGAGATGGTCAGCTAAGAGTAAGCAAAAGATGTGTATTTTTCACTTTAATCCCAGCTCTATTTAGTTTACTGTATTTGCTCAAGGCTGGCTCACTTTTCCTATCTACCAGTGAGCTATTATTCAGAAAAGTCTGAGCTACGCTGCCCTGTATAATTATAAAACAATGTACTCCGCGCTTCTTTTGATGTACTCTTAGATCTACATCTCCTAAATTCTGATTTGTCTCAGACATTGCCATTAGGTTTGTGCCAGGCCCTCAGCTGGGGGAAATGAGCATAGGTCTGTGGAATCTTAGGGGAGCCCCAGAAGGTCACACCAATGGAGAGCATTTCGGCTGTCTTGAAGAAATTTGTTCTCAGGTGATGCAGTCATGGCAAGCACATGGACTATGGTCAGAGCTAGGACCTAGACAAGTATTTCTATATTAAAACATAAAAAGAAAAGAAGGATTTAAAACAGAATCCCATAACTAAAATAGAAGCTTCTCCTTTTCTCATATCTAAGTGGTGAGCCAGCAGTTTAAACGCTTCTCCTCAGCACAGGGGTCAAGAACAGGGCACATGGGCCACCCGTCTGGGCCAGTGGCAGATCCAGACTTCCTCTACATCTTCACCCCTCTGACCTTCAGAATATATCACCTCCCACCCCCACTTTAATCCCGGGGTCTTTACTTTGGAGCTTATAATAAATCAATAGACATTAAAAGAAAATCCCTGTGGGAGCAGCAATTGTGGCCCTGTTATAAAAGCTTAAATTCTTCACCTGTCACTTGAACAGCAAAAAAAGCTTGGATTCCCCACTCCAGCCCAGATTATGTAAAACTATTCAAATCCTGAGCGACAGTATTTATGAAGACAGCTGTTGGGCTCTCTAACTGAGGGAGGCAGGGGCAAATGCTGTGGAGTCCAGTAAGAGCTGTCCTGCTATTCACCCTCCCAGGGATCCTTTACAATGCCTTTTTTCTCTCTCTCTTTTTTTTTTTTTTTTGGGGGGGGGTGTGGGGTGGGGTGGGGGATTTTTTTGTGTGGTTAGGGTTTTCTTTTTTGTTTTGCTGTTGTTTTTTGTGGGGTTTTTTTTGTCCAGGTGGAGGGAAATGATAAATCAGTCAAAGAAATGAAAAATTCTCAAACCAAAAGTTCTCAGAAATGCCCTTTAAACTGAGCCTGATTCAGAGGCGGTTCTCACTCACTTCTCCCCACCATTTTGGGGTTTCATTACTTGTCATAGAAAGTGGCAGAAGGTGGTGGGGTGAGATGCCTTGTGAGCTGGTCATTTGTCAGCACCATGTAACTTGATACATTTCTGGGAAGAAGATTACGCTAGAAAGATGCTATCATGTTTTCAGTCAATCAAATGTTTAACCACTCCCCTTCATCTCACTGAAGTTCTGCCATTGCCCAGTATTGCCGTTCTTGGTGGCATTTCAAACTACTTTTACCAGCAGGGGTTTGGAATTCAGTAAAACCAAGTGGTTTCCCGTGGCAGTGGTTACCATGCATTGGGGAAGGCTAGAGCAAGAATCCCAGCCACTCACCATTACAGTCAATTGCGACGGCCCTGTTGACTTCCCTGTGTTCACTGGGTTCTGAATACCCATGCTGTAATTACAGGAGTAATTGGAGAAGCCCCTGTTTACACCTCTCTTTCTTCAAAGACTGGGCTTCCACAGAAGTCAATAAGGAATATGTTTTTACTGGGAGGTGGATCAGGCCAGTGAAGTTTTACTGAATGTGCAGTGTTCATTTGACCTGTTCACAGAGTGGTGAGGCACTGGAACAGGTTGCCCAGACAGGCTGTGGATGCCCCATGCCTGGAAGTGTTCAAGGACAGGTTGGATGGCAGGGGCACTGGAACTAGATGATCTTTAAGGTCTCTTCCAACCCAAACTATTGTATGATTCTACAATTCTATGATTCTATGACCTACATCATACCTGACATCAGCTCTAACAATATGATGATAAATCTCCAAGATGCATAACAAAAACACACGCATAACATGCCTATTGCACTATGACAATAGTCTTTTCAACCTTGTCTTTAGTTCTGACCAGGAACTTATTTCTTATTTTTGTGGCATTTGTACAGTTACATTTTACATGGACAGACCCTGGCCTTTAATTTGTTTGATTTGGCAACACAGAGATGCCATAAAACAGTACCAAGAGGAAATTTGGAGATTTCCCTGCACAGAAGCTGTCCTGTTGCAGCCAGGTCAAACTCAGCCCCTCCTCCTGGCACCTTCCAGGCTGACTGGCAGTGCAAGGCATGGCCACAGCCCTTGCACTCCCACTGCTCCTAAACCAGAATCACGTTTGCCTCATGTAATATCAGCCATCAGAAAGGTAGGTGCTTAAACCCTTCCCAGCCTAGCTTTCTGAAAGAGGTTGGATGAATTGTCCGCTGGGGCTGCCTTATCTACACAGACTACAGAACGCAGCTGAGCCCAAATTACTTTTATGTGGCTAAGAGTAAGTAAAGCCAGTCTAGACCTAAGGGGTCATTACACAGGATTTCAAGCTGCCACAGAACTGGAAAAAAGGGAGAATTAGTTTTCTTTAGTGTCCTTTATTCTGTTGGCCTACAAAACAAGCCAGTGCATTCAGAGTTGCAAATCTACCTATCAAAAAGTTACACTTGTGAATGAAACTTCCACAGATGAGAAGGCAACAAAATAAAAGCAATAACAAACATGAATTCTGCTATAAAAAGAAATGCTGTACAGTCTTTCATATAATGTAATAAAGTTATATGATTAATTTTAAACACCAGAATTCATGTCACTGTATTAGCGTTTACTTAATAATGAATACTTTCTGACTGGTCTGGTTATTGTCTATGAATTTTGAGACAGTGGATGGGCAAGCAGAACACATATACCCCCTAAAATAAACTGAACACTCCTAATCCAGAGACGCTGTCAGCTTCCTTTGCAGAAGTGAGGAGCATTCAGTGCAAAATAAGTTGAAATGAGAATGGAAGGCACACAATCCTTCACAGAAAAATTCTCACATATGCTGCTATATTGCATTTATAGCTAATTATTTTTTCCATGTGAACAGCTCATAGATGCAAGTTTCAATTATAAATATTTGTGCATATGGCAAAAAATAGCAGTTAGAAAATGTTTATCCTTCCCTGATTTGCCTTGTCAAAACATACACATTCATTCCTTTGTTTGTCTTGTCTTCCTGAGAAACACCACTGTAATGCGTTAAGAAGCTTCACAGCAGAAAGGGAATGGGAGTCACCACCAGGTTCCAGTTCTGCACCATTTGCCACCAAATGACATACTCTAACAAGGCTGGGACAAGAGGAGGGAAAAAATGACATCTAATTTGAGAAAGGGTAAGTCCCTCCCTGGAGTTCAAAGTACTTGGGGTTTTCTCTGCCCCAGAGAGGCTCAGCAGCAGTTTCTCAGTGGTGCTGCCCATTGGCATGTTCTGGATAAACACTGCAGTTATTCTTCCCCATCACATTCAGGTTACAGACACCTCTCCCCTGTCCACTGATGTCAAGACACTGTCCCAGACACCTGGCACATCCTGGGATCATGCTCAAACTGCTTGTTAACACAGCAGATATGTTAAATGGAATCAGCTTGGGAGTTTAAGGTCAGTCCCCAGAGATAACATTATCAGAAGAGCCATTTGACTCCAGCGGGAGCAAACACATCTATCAGACTCCTTTCCACATCCCTTGCTAGAATCTGATAGGAAAAAAAATCCCACAACACCAGAATTCATGAATCAAGGTTCTTGCTACCTTTATTTATTGACAGTGGTTTGTTTGATTTTATATGTCCAGCTGTCTGGCTTGCAGCACTAGCAAGGTAGCAACAGCTTTAACCAGAGGAGTCTCAGGAAAAACCCAAATCATTTATGTAATGTTTCCCTTTTGTGCTGCAACAGCATTCAGATCTGGCTGTGCCAGCACAGCAATGCAGGCATCATTACCCAGAACATGAAGCTACACAGTTTTCGTCTTTATCAAGTCCTTCATTCTTTCCTTTTGAACTATCCCAGACTTCAACACACACAGAGTTCAGAGAGAGTTCAAGCTCACTGCTTACACCAGGAGGGCTGAAATCTTTGCTTTCCATTTCACAGGGATTGTTGCAGGTTCACAGAGCGGGTAAAAGACGACACCTAATATTTGTGCCAGCCTGGCACTCACTCCATGCTGCTCAGCCTCCTAGCTCTGCTCCTCACAGAGCTGGGATGGAAATCCATTTGCAGCTAGAAAAGCTTGGCACATCAAAGGGATGCTGTCAAAGTGGTAGGCCTGAAATGCTATCTGTCCTTTCTTGTCTACGTTTGTTTGCAAAATCCACGTTAACTTTTCAATATAGAAGTGTTTTATATCCAGGCATAGCATGGGATGAATACTTTTCTAGGTCAGTATTAATGTCAGAATCAATAATAGTCCTAGTCTGGTGAGTACACAAGGGAAAAAAAAAAAAAAAGCACCAAATTACCCACACACGAAAAAGGGGGAGAGGGTGAAGACATCTTAGGAAAGGAAGAACTTCCTTTGGACTTGCAGAACAGCATCAGAAATGAGTATGAGAAAAAGCACGTTTTTGGAAGTTAGGGAAATGATATACCATGCACCTTCTCCAATGTAAGCTTCAGACCTCATCTTTAAAAGAAGGCATAATATATTTTAGCTTATTGACTTATTTGTGGTCTGTGATAAACAATGTATCATATAACAGTCATCATCCATTAGACTACAGTGCACCCTAAGGGGGGTGGAGGGGTGGGGTGGAGAAGGAAATACTGCGATCCCACAAATGGAAATGTTTGTGACAAATGGAAGATGAGAGAATTATCCCTGAACAATGTGTTCCTAATATTAAAAAGTGCAACATTTTTTTAAATCTTCTGTTGAGTCCTACTGAGACATTTACTTCAAGAAGTAACAGGTGGTAGTAAAAATAACAAAGTACTGCTGCTGAATTAACACACTGTTTCATTTGCTGCTTTAAAATATGTAGTACCATTTAATTTAACTCTTTGGTTTTAACAGATTAGGTAGCTGATCTTTTTCACACCAGTGTAAGTAGGAGCATGCCCCTTTCAATTTGCTCCAAGAGCAGGTTCCAGCACTAGGCATGCAAGCCATGGCAGATGGCCTGTTCGTGGGAGGGCTGGGGTGGCTTTCACCCTACAGAGGGTACAGCACTTGCTTCTGGACTTGCAGATGCTCCCAGCCTGACAATGTGAAGGTTCTGCCCTTTGCCAGGTGCAGCCTATGCTACAGGTAAGCAGCCAGCAGTTTGACTGGACCTTTTGCTCACTCTCATTGGCTCTGACCAGTGCAACGTGGTCACTTGCACCTCGTCATGCTACAAATAGTAAACAAAATCTGCCTTTGCATTCCTTCATCCCATGCCTTCCCTCCAAATCAAATGGGTCTTGTAAGTGCATTTGGGCAGCAGGTTTGCAGAACTGTAGGCTCCCTAAGGCAGAATCAGCATCATCTGATTTGCCTGCACAGGACCCAGCAGAATGGGGCCCTAAACCTAATTTGCTGTCTCTAGGCACTACAGTAATATCACTAATTTAATACAAATAACAATGAGAAGAAGGGACACACTATTTACCATACTGACTTCTTCCCATCCACAGATGCTCGGCAGGACTTCAGATCTGCATTTAGGGAGTGTGTAGGCTTTGCTGAAATGCCCATTCTTTGTACAAATATGCCTCCAAGCAGCAATAAAAAGAAACAGATGCAGATCAACACTAACTAATCACATACCCACTGCACTATATATGTAACTTCAGGCATCTGAATAGTCCTACTGGCTTTACATCTGTTACAGAAGCACAGCCTTATTGAGGGCACTGTCCTCTCTCCTGGCATCAGCTCTCCCCAAAAGCAAAGTCTGAAGGCAAAGGGAACAACACCTACATAGGAACTGGGGGACACCAGAGAAGGGCAAAGTGGAGTAAAGCCGCCTTCACTTTGCCTAACAAGCTCTCAGGTTTTGAGACATCCTGTGAAAACTTGCTATCTCAGCTCCCTCTGCTTCCCATGGAGAGACAGAGGGGGTGGGCTGATTCATCCATCCCAAGACCTAAGGGGTCTGTTATGAATCAAGGTGGCTGGAGCAGAGGGGGAGCCTGGATGACCTGCTTATACTGATATCCCGATTTTTAGATGACTAACATTGGGTGAAATAAATCTCATTCTGATGGCTGGCTGAGTTCTCCTGCCTACCACAGCATCAAAAGTGAAGTGAGAGAAGAGTAAGTACATGCCCTTCTGCCTGGTGCAGCCAGAGTTCAATCAGAGCGGAAAAGGCAGTTGTGACCTGTAGGCAAGCAGTAGGTGCCTAACTTTGGTATCATGTCTCCTTCCCTCCACTAACTGCACAGAGACAGAGCCTGGCAGCCCCAGCTAGGAAAGGCTCAAAGTACTTATTGTACTCTTTATCTTAGACACTGTCGTAGGTGTGACAACAAAATCATTCATGTGGATGAGATGACCCAGAACCTCCAACAGTTCTCAGGAGAGTTATGGATTACAATGACGCTACACATTTTGGAGAAGGGTACAGAGAGGGCCAGTCAAAGTGACTGACAAAATAGAGTCCATAAATCTATTTTAGCTGCAAATGGATCATATTTGATTGCAAACTTCTGTAAATAAAGCCTTCTATTAAAAAAAAAAAAAAAAAAAAAGAAAAAGAAAACTGTGGTAGGTGGGGTATGTGCTTGTTTATATACCTATGGCTTTCTGTAGGAAGCCCCAGAACATTGGTGCTTCTTCCTGTTTTTGAGCTGCCCTCTTGTGTCTTGTGATCAGGTGGTTTCGACTTGTATGAATTCACACCACCATTCGTCTGCATCCTCTTGGCATGTACAGAGACTGAGAGTCAATGACCTTCCACACTACCTCCACTGCTCCTCTCAAAGGATCTATTATGTGGCTCACTGGAAGAGTACAAGCCTGGTTCTGTTTGAGTCAGCATGACTCTTACAGTATAAACACTGAAAAAAACCTCTCCATGTAGCTAGTCTCATTTTGCATTAGTCAGGAAAGGTCAAGGCAAAACTGGAGTCAGGATAAAATTGGTCAGTTTGGAATCAGTCCCACTTGAGCCAAATTTCATGTTTCCGGGGGGGGGGGGGGGGGGGGGGGGGAGAAAAAAAAAAAAAAACCAACAAAAACCCCTTCTCTACATCGCCTCCTGTTATCTAAATACAAAGTTTAGTGAATGTTGCTATACATGCCACACAGATGCATTTACATACAGTAATTCCTTGAGTGCCTTAAGAAACTACCAGCATGAGTAAGGAGACTCTGCAGCTACCAGAACAAATTCAAAGGCTGAAGTTTGTATTCTTTCCATTTCTATTTATATTATAGGGTTGGTTTATTCAGTGACTTGCCTCTAAAATTAGTGGCAGTCCCTTCTAGAAATACACCCAGGCCAACAGAAGATTCCAAACTGGCAGCTTCCCACTTAGTACCCAGACCCACTGTTGTGGATTCAAGAATAATCAAAACAGCCTGAATTTCAAACTGGGAACAGGCAGACAAAGCTGGCTTGGTATGTTGTTGTTTTGCTAATTGAGGCAGAAAAAAGAAAGTACAGTGTACCTGCTTTATCTGAACTAAAATAATTAAAATACCAGTTTGTAGAAAGAGTAATTAGATGCATTACTGATGAAACAGCAGAAGAAAATGGCAGTTTGTTAGCTGTCTGTTCTTCATGGGATATCTGTCAGTTAGAAATTTGATGTCCCCATTCGCTTCAGCCCCATCCTTCCATCTGGCAGCAAACCCTCATGGAAGAACCAAAAACCAGCATGAGACAGGCAATGAAATAACCTCCAAGCTTTGTGAATTTGAGGGTCCAGGAGGCGTAAGAAAGCACTTTACATTACTGTTCCAGAATTGTAGGTGCCCAATAGATAGCCAGTAATATATCAGAGAAGATATGTTATTCAGTAACACTAACTGGCAATGATTTTCTTGCTCTATGTTATTCTAGCCTCAGTACTTTCCGTTAGCTGTCTGCATCCCCATCTCAACCATCAAAAGTATAGTGTTTTCTGAAAGATTAGAGAGAGAAAGATTTAGGGTTTGGGGGGGGGGGCTGTTTTCATTTTTTGTGGGGTTTTTTCCTTCCCACAGCAACTCACTGTCCTCTCCTTTCTGCTGGACTATTTCTGGAGTGGAAAAAAAATCTCCCTGCTCACCATACATAGATATGACTTTATCATTTTTCTCTGAATATAAATTCTCTAGTACACATTAAAGTGGAGATTTTTGCAAGACTAGCCTGCTTTTCTTTGGCTGAAATGAAGGGTCATTATGGCTCACATCTTTCCATTGATGGTGATCGTGTGAAATCTTTCAGAAATACAATGCATTATAAGTTCCATGAGTCAGCCATGGACCTCTTTGTCAATGCTTCATAAGAAATGCTGTGTTTGTCTTCACAGGGACACAGGTGATGCAGGCAGCAATAAGGCTTAAATCTAAACCATTTTATTTCAGAAATGGTTGCTCCTTTGATGCTCCCTGATTCACAGCCATGTAACCTTTTATCTTCATCTCCCACAGTTCCCCACTGCCATCCTTTGATTTCCTATATCCAAATGCCCAAATGATGACTCCAGCTTTGTTTCCCCCAACAACTCTGAATGTGTTAGTATAAATAGTGTTTTCTCCTCCTTATTTTATATTGTCTTATCTTTCTAGTCCTTATTGCCAGCCTCCTAAAGCTGTTCATCTTGTCTTCTCACCAGCATTTACTCTTTCACAGTTCAGTCACTGCACAGAGCCCTGCAGTACCCAACAGGGCAGACACAATTTCTGCAGTAACACATTCCTGCACATGAGTTTGTCACTGCCCCTGAATAAACTGTTACTCTAGAGCAACTGGGAAGATGTAACTTGGTGTGAAGAGAGCTAAAAAGTCCAGAAGCCAAGGTCCCTGTCTCAGGAGGAAAAATTTTGCCTGTCCAGACTCATCCCATCCCACGTCTTTCCTCCCAGTCTGAGCTGTTCTGCCCCTCCATGACTAGGCATGGCCACCTCACAGCCTGGCTTGGCCCCAGGAATCACAGAATCAGCATGACAGTGGCCATGAGGGACAGAGGAGGGAACACGTCTGAAAAGTCTTTCTTCTGCCTTGCTCAACCTTAATCTCCAGTGTATTGAGCCATAGACTGAATGAAAGAACAAGCTCTGAGACTTCCAGGTAGAACTGCTGCTTCAGCTCCTGCATCGTACCCACTTTCAACACCGAGCACAAGCTGATTACACTTAGCAAAGGATAAAGAGATCATGCAAAGGAAGAGCAGCAAACAGAGTGGGGCCAGCAAAAGTCTTACAACTGGTTTATTTGCTCTGTGCATTGTATATACAATGACGAATGTTATGTTGCTCCTATGCTGAAGTAATAGGGATGTGAAGACACCAGCTAGACAACCAAGGGTGATGATCCGCTCCTCCTAGGTACTGGCAGTAGTTCCCAGCTGTTTTGAGACCTCAGGGAAACTAATGTTGATCTCTGTGTTGATTGCCCTGTGGTGTGAGAACAAGAAAGCAAAGGATGCTCATTGTAGTCTTTTACTATTGACCTGGAATCAATTTGCCAGCCATTAGTTACATAGTCACCTTACACAGAGTAATATATAGAGATATGCTTCTCATTGTTCACCTGCTGGAAGACCGATCTCATTGTTGGCAGATGCGACACAACGCTAGGAAGTGACATGGCCAAGCCAAGCAACGGGGACACACCTCAGCCAGGGCAGCATGCAGTCACCCCAGAGAAGTCTGAGAAGTTGCTCCAGAGCTTGCAAATAACACTTCAGAACAGAGTGTTGCTTGAACATAAATGTCCTTAGTCTAAAATAATAGACCGAACTAAATAAATAGACTTTGCAGTGAATGCAGCAGAAGGTGTAGGAATGTATGCATTTTCCCTTCAGACATGGGCACATTTGCCTTCAGACAAACTTTGTTTGAAGTTTCAGACACAAGTGTCATTTCTTCTAAGCCCAGGCATAAAAGAACCATTATTGGCATCATCACTGTGAAACAACAAGGAGACCCAGGAAGGACACAGCCAAAAGAAGAAAGGAAAAGGGAAATGACATATAATGATACAGTGATTCAAAATCTCTGCAGAGGCTAGCAACCAGAGCTTGAAAAACTGTAAAACAAAGATAAGACTTTGAAGTGGTGAATGTGATCTGAAAAGGTGGATTGTTAATACACAGCAGTATGATGTGGATAGAGTGAATGTCAAAGGACAGCTTGGCATCATGTATAACATGGAGCATAGCTCATTTCTCTGTTTCCTTGGTCTGCCTGCTCACAAATAAATTCTAGAAACTTATGCTGAGGCAAATAACTCCAGCTCCAGGGGAATAATTTCCTGACTTCTGCACAGAGTTCATTACTCAATAGGTAAGATAAAATGGGGGAAAAAACAACTACAAAACCCTCTCAGCAATAGAACACTACTTATAAGAAGCGTGATATCATTTTTAGAAATTAAAAATAAGTAGGACAAAACAAATATTTCTGCATATTTTGTAAGGGATTTTTGAAGATGTATCTTAGAGCACTCTAAAAAACCCTCCTATACACATGCCAGCATGATGGCTTTTAATAAGGAAAAGAAAAGCCAATTCAACTTATTTCTTACAGTACAAAACAGAAAACTTGTTACCAATTTACTATCAGGAGCTTTACTTCTGTCACTTCTTTTAAAGTAAGTTGCTGAGCTATTTAAACAGTCTACCTCACAACTCTTTAAGTGGTTCACAAACTCGTATATAATTGTCCTAGTAATTTAACATCTGACTTCAGAACACAACCTAAAATCATTAACACTTTGCTTCCTCTTTTTATTCTGTCTCTTTCTAAAGCAATAGATTCATACAGGCAGTTCTGTGTCTACCTGCCTAACAACCATATTTAAAATCTTTCGTTGTGTTGTTCATCTTAGCATATTATCATTACTTTGGAAGTATGCACAGTTTGACAACACAGGGTACCATACTGTAAAGTATTCCAAATAAACACATATATAAAAGCAATTTCATTGACCAGGAGATATATTTTTCTTTTAAATGTTAATTCTTTCTCAGTACAGAGGAAGGAACATGATAAAATGACTTAGCAGACAGAATTTGGATCAGGGAATCTGGATTTACCCTTCCACCATTTTCCTATA
Source organism: Falco cherrug (assembly GCF_023634085.1). Classification (NCBI taxonomy): domain Eukaryota; kingdom Metazoa; phylum Chordata; class Aves; order Falconiformes; family Falconidae; genus Falco; species Falco cherrug. The sequence goes on from NC_073701.1 coordinate 44,192,521, forward strand.
TATAGCAATAGAGCCTAGTGGACAAATAAGACAGTCAAGTAATACTTCCTTTTAAAGGCTACTGTAAAGCATAAATCTGTGTGCTTTAAAACACACGTGATCTTATATGTGTGTTATATGTATGAAGTATAAATCTTTGTGCTTTAAAACACAATGATAGCATATTTAAAAGAAGATTTAAGAGATTCTCTGTCATGTCCCCTAAACTTTTGGTGCAGAACTACATTCACACAATTCTGCTTTCAAAAAGCAGAGAGAAATGTCATACAAAGAAATATTATACAAACTTAAATAGAATAAACTAAAGCCAAGGTGCTGTACCTAAGTTTGTTATAAGTAGGGTAGAGAAACTGTCTTTGGCATTCAATTAGGTTCAAAGATAGCAAACCTCTTGTTTATGATGCAAAGTAGTAGGCTCATATATCCAGCAAAAATAAAAACTGCAAGTTCAGCAAAGTTCTTCAGCAAAGAGGAAGGAACATGATAAATAAAGAACAAGAGAAGAAAGCACCCCAACCATACATAAGGGAGTCTGTGCTCAACCCTCTGCAATTCTCCTGTGCATAGACAGTATTTGCAGTTTCAGCCATATTCAGTAGTAAACTCCACCTATTCTGTATATCAATGACATTCTCATGGCAGCTGAGAATTTGGCTAAACTAATAAGTCTGGTCTCCATCAAAACGGATTATTTCAAATGCAATGAGATAGGGCTCTGAAAGTACAGTCTGACATTTAGACCCCAATATTTAATTCTGCAGATGTCTGCTAATCCTCTAAGCAATGGAAAATCATAATAGTCAAGGCAGGTGCTCATTTCTGTTGCTCACACATGTCTTAGGGCATCCAAGACATCCACACAGGCTGGCAGATGTGACACAGAGCCTGTAGAAGATCCGTCTCTTTCTGAAGCCCCAGCAGGTTATCCCAGGGCACCTCCAATGTACCAGATGCTTGTGTGTGCAGGCAACTTGATCATGTCTGTAGACAATAGAACCAGTAAAGCTAAAGAGCTTAGTCAGCTCACAAACCAGAAAAGCTCAGTTCAGCTGTGTGAGACCCATGTCTTTCTAGGTCAGCAACTGAAGATTGAGTGGGATTCCCTGCTACATCGCCAAAAACTCCAAAACTACGGCTAGGCATCCCAATTGAGCCTTAGTACTATCTTAGGCTGGGAAGAATCACTTTCTAGGCCCTTCTGGCTTCACTGAGCTAATTTCTGTTGACTGTAGAGGGAGCCTATACACCTGCCATGCAAGCACTTTCCTGTAGACAGCAAATTTAGTTTTGATCCTGAGTTGAAATCCGTCCTTTAAAAGTGGCAAGGAACAAACACAACCATCAAGTTTTTCCATTGTCATCAACTCACTGTTAATACCTGAGAAAAAAGAAGCAATGAACAGATCATCCAGAGATTCAATTTGAGAGAGAAAGCAAATGTTAGTGTAAGGTATGAAGCTGGAACCAATGCATCTCAGGGTTTTGGATTAGGTATAAGTCTGGGACACAGTTACGTAGTTGAGGAGTAGAACATTTCCCCATACCCAGGCAAAACATTTATATTCCATCCTCTCCTTTGTGGGAAAGAATTTGAACCTATGTTTTTTACTACTGGAATATTGTCCAAAGAATCAAGCCATCACATGCTGTTCTTCCTCTTTCCTCGCAGACTCACTGCTCTTTGTATGGATGCATTAAATGTTTACTGATCCTAAGAGTAGAAGGATTACATTTCACAGTGCTTGGGGCACTTAGTTAGCAAATGAAAGACCTCCGCTCCAGTTCCTGTGCTGTATCAAGTGGAAAACAGCTTTGAACTTAACTCAGTAGACAAGAGAGCAGAAACTTCTCGTTTGATTTGATTATTTTTTTAATGGATACCAGATTTATAGATAACACAAATCAATTTGATTGAAACTGCAGATAACACATGAATATGACCTATTCATCCTCACCTTGACCTGCTGTTTTTTCAAATGCATTTGGCTTAGCTCAGTTACCACGAGAAAACAGTGGAGGCAAAATTAGGTGAAAACTTAAATAAAATTCTCTACTGGCTGCTGACAGCTGTGTGGTCAACAAGGAGTACTATATGTTAGTGAAATCTCCCATATAAAGGCTCAATTCACACGTGGAGTGAAGTATAAAACATATTTTTAAAGGTTCTTTTTAAGCCAGCAAGAAGGTAGTCTCATTGGTCTGGGATAAAAGATTTTTGAGAAAAAAAGAAAACAGTAGAAGCATCTACTTTCCAGGATACCCACAAGATTTGTTTATGATACATATGGCAACTATATATCTTGTAAAGGTAGGATCCTACTCAAATTAGTGGGAATGTTTATCTACTCAACATATCGATACAATACCTAAAAACTGTAGGGAGCTCTTTTTACATATGTGTACAGTGCAGCAAAACCATGGTAAGTAATTTGTAAAGTAAATTAAAAGAGACCTGGCTTTTCTGTGCAAGACTAGCATCTTAAATTAAGACATCACACACTAAATGATATGTTGCCCATAAACATGAGTTATTCTCTCACAAGTGAGAGCTTTCAACCAGAAAATTGTCCTTACAATTTCTATATTCAGCAGATGCCAAGAGTAGCTCCTCCAGAAGGAACAACTGAAAACTATTGAGAAGCTATTGAAAAGCTTTAGAAGGAACTCTTGAAAAGCACTGCAAGCAGGATGTTTTCAGTGTCACCAAAACCTAACTTAGTTCTTGTCTCTTTGTTCAACTGGTTGAACAATGAATATTCAGCATAGACAAGCAGTGTGTAGGGAAAGAGACTAAAGAGGGAGATCAAGTGCTGGGTGGAAATCCCACCAAGATCTCAGATTAATAGCTCCTGAAGTTATAGTAGCATTGACAAAGTTGCTCTCAACTGTATTTTTAATAAACATTTCCATCATTTACTTTTTCAGATAGGAAATGAAAAAGCAAGTACGTGTGGCTTGCAGACTACTTGACAGCAGGTCAGAATTCTATATTTTTGGTTGATGATCGGTGGATCTTTAGAAAGTATGACTGTTCATGGTTCCCAAAAATGAACAAGACATATTTACTAAAATGCAGGGTTCTACGCTACAAAACTCCTGGGTCTCTGAGTCCCATTAGGATTTAGGAGCAATTTCCCCAGACAGTATCGGATTGTTCTTGGACTTTATTAGTTCCTGACAAACTTTTTACGTACTGATGTATGATGCATTAAAGATATAAAGTGTCATTGCAAAGCATTCTTGCAAAGGAGATTGCTCATTACCCTGGCTTGATGATGAAGGCTTGCAGCACAGTTTTTAAGGGCTTTCTTCCCAGTTTTACCTTATTACAGTACTAGTGATTTTTCTAATTGGAATCCTCTTTCTTTAATTTAACTTAATTGTGACAATAATTGTCGTGATGATCTAGAGAGTTCTGCAAAGTTTAGGATACTGATTATGCTTCTGGCCTTTCAGAAGAGTCCAGATAAAGTTGTTTTTTACTGCAGAAAGGGAAGAAAAATAAAGAAATTCAGCCTTTGAAATAAGAAAGAAACATTCAGCATTTCAAGGTCAAGTGCATGTGTGGGAAGCCACTGAAGGTTCTGCTTTTCATGCCTGTTGGCCCCTTTTATGAAAGTACTGCTTTGCATTTGCCCTCTCCTTTTTCTGTCTTCCCCTTGATGCTTTGGCTGAGAGCAGGAAGTAGAGCAGTTGGTGAAAGCTCAAACACACAGGGGAAAAAAAAGTTAAAACATTTTCTGTGGTCAGAGGGGGTTGGGGTTTGCACAGAGGACAGAAAAATGTTTAATTTAAAATGTGGTGAATCCAAAACTGGTTGTGCCCACCTCTAAGCGTAACCAAAACAGAGCAGGCACATTAAGCTCAGTTCCACTGAAAACACAGACCAAGCACAAAATGGAAAAGGGCAACACAGGATGGTGAGGGCTTCAAGTAGTGCAGAGAGAAAATACCACAGGAAAGTATTAGCGTGAACATAAGCCAGCTGTATTATTTAATGATGGGAGGCAGGTCCTCTGTGTGCTCAACTTTTTATATGTTTTCTTGTAACAGCCAAGCATTCCATTTGGGTAGTATTCATGGTTTGCAGAGCCACTCGTAAGGCTGTAGATTTACAGTAAAAGGCCATTAAAGTGAGCAGTTCTCGCTTTGCAATAAGCACAGCTGTTCTTTGTTTCTCATTTGCTTGCGCTGTATGTTGCTGTTGCCGTTTCATATTCTTTTAATTGTGATAGATTCTGATTAATCATGAAACTTAAGAAATATGTTTGAAACTGAGATTCAACTCATTTTGATATCTCATATCCCCTTGACACTCAACAGGCTTGCAGAAACTCCTACAAGTCATCTGCTGAGTAAAAATACTGCCCAGCAATCCACAAATACTGTCCAGACTCCATCCTCCTCTCTCTTCCATATACAAAACCTAGTCTGTACAAAGACCAGAAACCAGACACATCTCTTAGCTAGGACTGCCTTCTCCAAAGATAAATGGCTGGCTCTGATAGCATTGCCTTCAGTTTCCCTACCACCTTCCCTCCGCTGCCTGATAAAGAGGAAAGTTTAGATGCAGGCTGATAAACACATGAGAACATAGAGAAATCTCATCATCTGGGGATGCTGGGCCTTCAGCTGTGATGAGTTAGTGCACACACTTGCTTCAGTCATGATCTGTCTGCTCAACAGCTGTGAGCCTGGGATGCTACGGCTCATTTTGTGTGTTTAAGCAGGCAGAAAAGGTATGACCTGTCCTAGTTTAAGCTCACCTATAAACATGGCACTGTATGTTTCCACACCAGGTGGATATCATGGTAATCATAGCCTGAGTAGAAAAAAAAAAAAAAAAAAAAAAAAACCAACTAAAAAAAACAACCAAAAACCACCATGTGGCTGCAAACCTGCTTTCTGTTACAATCTCTTGCTTTCAGGTGCTTGTATCTATGACAAACAGCTGCCCACGGGGTTGAGTTCTTTTCCAGACAAAGTCATTGTTCAAAAGGTAAGCAGTTATTTTCAAAACTAGACACAAAAGCATCACGGAATGATTTTCTGAGAGGTGAAAGGAGCTGTAAATACCATTTTCTCACAACAAAAAATTATCTGGTCTCCCTTTGGTTAATTCTGTAGCTGAGCTGGCTGATGTTTGGCACTCAGTGTGTTTAGCTTGTACATTCTTAAACCCCTAAACTGTACCTCAGGAAGGCTAAGGTGCACTTTGAAAAGAAATATTTATGGACTGTATACTGGCAACAGCAAGAACATAGATACCAAGAGAAGAACTCCTCTGATAAAGCAGCAGGCATGGTACTCTAGTAAGTCTGCTTCTGGTATAATATACTGAGTCTGGCTGAGATGGAGTTAATTTTCCCCATAGCAGCCCTCATAGAGCTGTGCTTTGTCTCAGTGGCTAGAAGAGTATTGATAACACACCATTGCTGTTGCTAGGGCTGAGCACATCTGGCACAGCATCAGGGCTGTCTCTCCAACATTCCCCCCTCACCAGTAGTCTGGGGGTGGGCAACATCTTGGGAGGGGACATAGCCAGGACAGCTGACCCAAACTGACCGAAGAGATATTCCACACCATATGACTTCTGTCCAGCAATAAAAGCTAAAAGGAGCAGGGAGAGCATTTATTATTACGACATTTGTCTTGCAGAGCAGCTGCTACACGTACTGAAACCCTACTTCAATGGAAGTCGCTGGACATCGCCTGCTGATGGGAAGTAGAGAATAAATCTCTTGTTTTCCTTCGCTTCTGCCTGTGGCCTTTGCTTTTGCTCTATTAAACTGCCTTTATTTTAACTCACAAGCATTTCCCATCTTTCTTTCTTTCTCCTCTGAGGGAGGGGAGTGATAGAGTGGCTTGGTGGGCACCTGGTGTCCAGCTGAGGTCAATGCATCACAGTCCTTTTTGGCACCCAGTGTGGGGCACGAAGAATAAGAATAGTAACTGGGAAAGGTAATGGGCAAAACATGGACTGCAACACAGCTAGAGAGTGAAAAGGTCATGGTGAATTTCTGTTATTATAATTGAGGTGAAGGGATGAAGGGTGTATTGTGTGTAAATTGTCCACTTTTATTTAATGTTGTGATGAAGTTACTTTGGTGTGTGGAATTATTTTTTGTTCATGTGAGTAAAGGTTGTGCAGGTTATGAAGATTGTGGGATGAATGTGGATTTTAATGATAATTCTTAAATATGTGATTCACAGAGGCAAGGGGTGAAATGTGTTCAGTTTGCATGGCAAGGTTTTGTAGCTGAGAGGCTACAGGGATGGTTTCTGTAGAGAAGCTGCTAGAAACTTCCCTTGTGTCCTACAGAGCCAATGCCAGCTGGCTTCAGGATGGGCCTTTTACTGGCCACAGCTGAGCCCACCAACAACAGTGCTAGTGCCTCTATAACAACATATTTAAGAAGTGGGCAGCAGCAGCCAGAGAAAGGAGTAAGAATACATAAGAGAAACAACTCTGCAGACACCAAGGTCAGTGAAGAAGGAGGGGGAGCAGGTGCTCCAGGCACCAGAACAGAGATTCTTCACCCCTGCACCCTGCGGTGAAGACCATGGTGAGGCAGGCTGACCCCCTGCAGCCCATGGAGCTCCACAGCAGAGCAGAAATCCACCTGCAGCCCGTGGAGGACCCCACGCTGGAGCAGGTAGATGTGCCCAAAGGAGGCTGTGACCCCATGGGGACCCTATGCTGGAGTAGGCTCCTGGCAGGACCCTGTGGACCCATAGAGAGAGAGAAGCCCACACTGGAGCACCTTTGCTGGCAGGGCTTGTGACCCCCCATGACGGAGCAGTCTGTTCCTGAAGGACTGCACCCTGTGGAAGGGACCCATGCTGGAGCAGGTTGTGAAGGACTGCAGCCTGTGGGAAGGGCTCCCCTTGGAGAAGTTTGTGGAGGCCTGCCTCCCTTGGGAGGGACCCCACAACGGAGCAAGGAAAGAGTGTGAGGAGTCCTCCCCCCGAGGAGGGAGTGGCAGAGACATGTCATGAACTGAGCACAACCCCCATTCCCTGCACCCCTGCCCCTCAGTGGGGGAGGATGTAGAGAATTTGGGAGTAAAGTTAAGCCCAGGAAGAAGGGAGAGGTGGAGGGAAAGTGTGTTAAGATTTAGTTTTCATTTTCTCATTAGCCTGCTCTGTTTTGATTGGTAACAGATTAAACTTATTTCCCCAGGTTGGGTCTGTTTTGCCCATGATGGTAATGTAATGGGAGAGCACTCACTCCCTGTCCTTTTGTTGCCTTTTCTCTCCCCTGTCCAGCTGAGGAGGGGAGTGGTAAAGCGGCTTTGGTGGGCACTTGGCATCCAGACAGGGTCCATCCACCACGTCTAACTACCCAGTCCATACTGGAACACAAACCAGTTACCACCAGTGAGCATTTGGCAGTGCCTAGCAACACCAAAGTCCAAGTCTGTGCACATATTGGACTGGGACTGCAGCAAAACTAGTAGAAATGAATACGTATATGGAGCTGTGATGCTGATTAAAGCCTGCAGAGTGCTTCTAATTTCTTGTGTATGTGATACTACAGATGCCACGATCCTTATACGAGTCCTCAGGCACAAGTGGCCATGCCGTAAGACTCACACAGCTGGTTTAAGTTAGAAGGTCAGTCTGTAACTGGCAGAGGTTTAAGGAAGAGGCACCCCTCGCTGGGGCACCCCCTGCCACAGAGATGGTGACCCCCCAGCAAGACAGTGGGCAGGCACTCCTGAGAGTGGAGACTCAAGCACTCCAGCAGGGTTTGCACTGGTTGTTTTAAGGTACCCCACAAGTATGGTACACAGTATTTCTCCACTTACTTGTAAACGAATTGTCAAAATACCTTTGACAACACAGTGGTGGGGATGAAAAAAGCAACAGAAAATAAATATGGGCCCTGATGAGCTTTCGGTAGCTGGGAGACACATGGAAGGTGGCTCATTCAGCTCCCAAGTTTGAGAGGAATAGTTCAACCAGCATTCAGGAACAACTTTATGTGTGTGTGCGTGTGACATAACCTGACACATGAAACCTGCACTTTTCTCTTTAATATCACGTAATCAGCTTTCCACTCTAAAAGATGCAGGATGTTGCGTGTGCATGCCAGTGAAAAAGCATAACTGTGCATGTAGGCTGGAGTGCATGCGTGCTGGGAACACTGAAGATTGCTGAGGATCTGACAAGTTTAGGGAACTTTAACTGACCTAATTAGGTACAATACCACCCCCTTTTCCCCACTCCTGCTTTATTTCTTTCCCAAGGAGACATGACCTCAGGGAAAGTGCTCTGATTAGTAAGTTCTCCCAACTTCAGAGATACAGAGACTGTATTTCCAGCTGAAAGCCTGAATTACTAGGGAGGCTGGAACTGAAACTTGTTTCAGCCTGTAAATCACAGGACTCTGTGCCATGGGCCAAGGTCTGTTTTGATTTGGTACAGCATAAAGAGATTCCTATCAGAGTGCCCCATATAAACATTGAAAAAAGATTACGTTTCTAACCCCACAGCAATGAGCAGATGTAATTTTCCATGATTCATTTACGGGTTAAAAAAGTCAATAGAAGTGTTACAAAATGTTCAGTTCAGTTCAAAAATAACTACTAGCTATACATTAAGCAACCCTCCAAATACATGATAACTTCTGGGAATGTCAACCAAAGAGTGTACAGACTGGTTGGTAAATTGCCTCTGTGTCAAAAATAACGAGTGTGTTTGTTGAGCAAGGTCATTACAGTAGTTCAAAACTGTGGTCGGCAGCAGCATGCTGGATGTTGCTGAGTCTGCAATTTTGTGGCAATACAAATATCAACAGACAGGCCAACCAGTGCAGAGTCAGTTTTTGTAACAGCACTGCGGGATATGTTCAAGACTGATTTATTAGAAACTTCATCAACAGTCGAGTTAGGATTTCCCCATTAGAGACTTCTGAAGTGCAAATGTGAACAAAATTACACCACATTGCAAACCCAATATGTTTTATCCAAAGCTTTGCATGCGATTTTGATTTTAAAATGCACAAGTCTGAACGCATTCTTTGGAATGTTTGTTTGTTTTTTCCAGCTGGAGTATCCAGCTCAGATCCACGTACATCAAAAGATAAAGTAGCTTCACTAAAGTTTCTCCAGGGAAAAGACTTAGTAATTCAACTATTGAGAGAAACTAGTAATTAACATGAGATGAGGTGTATCTGGCAGCAGCAAATTACATTTCTGGCCCTCTGTCATACCTGTATATCTCATAGTTGTTGTTGAACTTTATTATTATAACAATCTTATGAAGAACGGCCTTATTCTTCTAGCACAGTGTGTATTTTATGTGTATAGGAACTGATAAAAACATGTCAAAAATTAGTTTTGGGGGTGCTGAAGGAAATCAGCATCTTCCCATGGTCAATTCCACATGCAGAAAAGAACAGAATCTGCTCAATTACTTCATGTGAACTATTCGTCCAGTTGCAGCTAAATAGCAGTAGAAATTTCAAAAGTCTTGCATCTGGCCAGAAATCATCACAGGACCATCTTTCTAACATCTCCACCCTTTGCTTCCTTGTTTTTCTGGAAATATCCAGAAGACATTTTTAACAAGATATAGAATTAAACAGTGTTTTCTCGATAATCTAGCTGTAACTCTATGTATAATTATTTTAAATGAAACAATATACTTTAGGCTAAAGTCATTTATATTGTAATCTTTTGAAGTTTCAGTAGAATCCTATTAGCTTCTATTCTATTTTGATTTTTCCGCAGAAGCATGCCCAGCCCCAAACACCCCTATTTCCATAAAATGTACATTCCTGACATTCATTACCACAACATTTCTGTCTTGCCTAAGCAGCAGTCAAGTGACTAATATCCTTCCTTTCAGTTCCTCACTCCACTGGCTGCCTGCTTCAGATTTCTTAACCACCTAAGCTTATATTATTAGGTTGTCAAATGAACAGATACCCTGACAAACGCTTTGTGCAAGTGAAAATCTAAGTGCAGTATGCCTTCCCGTGTGCTCTTAAAACATGAACTTTTCAAGGCTTGAGGAGTGGCAGGAGGGGATGAAGGGCAGGTGAGAGACAGGAGGGAGTCTCCGCGTGTTGGTGATAGAGCTGGTAGGGATGTCAGTCCTGCTCATGAGACCTATGCTCACAGCAGCAATGTACCACCGTCTATTCAACTGGGATCATTTAGCTTACAAAGTAAAACTGCCAGACAAGATTTGCTGGGTTTTTTCTGCCAGCACGTAGAGGATAGCTCTGTCCTCACTGAACCACAAATAGTACCACCCAAGGACAATGCCAAGGAAACATGATATATAGGAAGAGAAAAAGAGAATGCTTCAAGGATTTTAATTTGGGGCTGAGACAAGTTTCAGGAGTATGAATTACCACTTAGTTAAGAAGGGAGCTGGAAACAAAAAGAGAGCAATAGTTGAAACAAAAATGTCATTCTAACATTGCTATTAGTTTACGGGTTTGAGGTGGGGTGGGGTTTGGTGGTTTTGGTTGGGTTTTTTTCCTTCTTAAAAGCTAAACATGAAAGTTGTTCTTCAAACAGTCAGCCATCTGGCCCTTACTGGATGTTAATGCAGCTCCTGAAATCTGATCTGAATTCATATAGGCAATGATGTCCTTTGAAGTTAGCAAGCACATAAACACAAAAGCTTTATCAGTAGGACCATTCATACGGCAGTAAGTGATTGTAGAGCAAATTCATCCAGCCGCAGCCTGTCCCAGCACAAAACTCATTCCCAACAAAGCATCTAATTTTAAGGATGGGATCCCACTCCCTGAGCACACAGAGTCTCCAGTTACTCACGTGATGTGTCGGGTACTAAATAGGGATGAGTGGGATTGACCCCATGACCTCTAGGACAAGCTGCAGGGCTGTTACACAGGGGACTGTGGCCTGAGTCACTCGCTGATTGTGTACCAACAACAGTGCACTGCAGCTTTGAAAAGATCTAAAAACAAGCAACTTGTTGTGTCATTCAACAGCTACCCAGTGCAAAAGAGCCTGGCAGGGTCTGCTTCACAGGATGGCACAGGTCACACTGATCTGTGGTCTGTAATGTTAGCCCTCTACCCAGCAAAAGCCTCTTGTAGCTGGCTCTTTTAAGAGACCTCCTACCCACAGCTTCCTTCCTACAGCCCAAATTAACACAACAATTTCTATTAACATAGTTCAGAATCTCTAAATAATAAAAATACAGAGTAATACAGAGCACTATAGAACGATATAGAATATCAGAAAGTATCCAATTAATCTCTGGGGGGTACTACACCATCAGGAGCACCTGCAGGTTTCTCCTAAGTCATCAGAACATTGTTAGGCAGCTGGACATCCCTCAGCTCCGCTTGTCTTATCTCCCAGCTCCCATTTAGCCTGTCAGGATTGTTCTCTGCCAGAGACATTCTCAGATGAAGCAGTTAGCTCAACATCCTTATTTCCACCCCGATCTCCATTTTTCCACTGATACCTCCACCTCTGGAAATGCCACCATGTAAAGAACAGTCACAACTTCATTAAACCACAAAGCTAGATACTTGTGGCCTGAAAACAGTATTTCCTATCATGGTCAGACATGACACAATTTACATGAACTGTGGCAGCTCCAGGATCATATCATGTTGGGGTTTCATACAGCTTTGTTTGTCTTTCTGTGTCATTGCAATTCTCCAACAACCACAATGTAAGTTTCTAATACGGCAGGCATTCTTATCTTTACATTTCTCCTGAAAAATTGTCAGCAGCTGATAACTCATGATTCATTAGTGCTGTTCTGCTGTTTCTCTGTTCCCAACTCAGATCACAGTCTGATTCAGCAATCTTCTTCTATGAGGCATTGTATTATTTTGATAATATTTTCCAACTGCTTGATGGAAAATAATAGGAACTAGTAGTTACTCATTTAAAGCTGTATTTCCTTCCAAATTGCTTGAACTCAATCTCATGTCAGACATGAACTTTTCCTGAAAACTCTGTCTAGCTGCCTGAAACTGGATATGCATGGCAATACCTCCTCTTAAGAATATCTCCAGAAGCTGGGAACAATTTAGGACAACTCCAGCATTCATTTTATCTCTAGCTAACAAACAAATTGGTAATTATTTTTTTTCAATAAAGCAACAGTTCCTTTGCCAACAAAAAGTTCCCTTTGCTTTATTTGGACAATTTTGCTGTTGTAGAGAACATATAAATAGTTTCCAGGCTCTCACAATAATTTTGAAACCAATATAAAATATATTCAGCCCTGCACATGGCTTTTTCCTATTATTAAATTATTTTCATATGGCATGTTAACATATTTTCCTGTCACACACATTGGTAATTACAAGACACACAAAAAGAAAGTCATGTCTAGGATTAACATGCAAGTGACTAAAAGATCTGGGAATAAAGTGACCTGGGTAGTTTTTTCAGGAAGAACTTTATCTCAGTGGCATTTCATGTAATTGTTTGTCTGAGACTTGAAGGGGAATTTATAAACGGTCAAAATGTAACTCAGGAGTTTCCCCAAAGCACTTCAATACTATTTATCTGCTGAAATAAAGTCTCCCTCCAGTTTGTGTTCAGTTCATAATCAAAAAAACCCGTAACCTCTGTATCCATGGAAGAGGCCTACCAGACCATTTTGACAAAGACTAGAGTAGACTTCTTACCAAAACAAGTAAACAAAAAGTCGACATCTGTGGATTCAGGCTCCAAGTAAAAGCCTGCCTTTTTTTTTGTTGGAGCTTTGGTGGTGGAGGAGGTTTTAGCATTAGCTCTTTCGGAGCAATGTACCCACATTCTCCCTCAATATCTTCCTTTCAGTTGTCCAGGGACAAGCTCTTCTTTTTATTGTCTTTCCTCATTTCCCCTTTCTGTAAAGTCTTGAACACACTCCTTCAGTTTCTCAAAACCTACCCAATGAAGAGCTACATCACACATTGATCAGATACTTTTGCACAATAGTGCTTTCAGGTCACTGATATGGGCAACTGGATTAGGCATAAATGTTCCTATATTCTGCTCCAAAGAGCTGTTGTATCTCTGCATGTATGCTGGGGCAAGTATGAGGTGCTAGCTTCAGCTTCACAGTGATCTGCTTGTACTCTGTGGTATGTTAATTTTTCTTCTAGATATCTTATTTTTTCTACAGATAATGTACATTTTTGTTTGTCTAGGTTTAGTCCAGCCAAGCTGGTTCTTTCCAGAGCTGCCCAGAGCCTCTGGTATAAAAATAGACCTTCTGCTATTTTTTCAATCAGTCAAAATCTCTCTTTAGACCATCAAGACTAGTTGCATTTTCTACTGAAATGACTCAAGTGCCTAAGCCAACCCAAACAGGAGCTTGAGGAACCCGTGCCTGCCAAAAAAGGGTACTGAATGTGAAAACCCCCTGCTCTGTTTCTGTCATAGCATCTGCCAGCACCCTCCTGATGCATCAAGCATATGAAAATGTTTAGCGTCAGCCATTTAAAAAAAAATCTTTTCAGTTGTAGGTAGAGCTAAAACATCCTCTTTCTTGTGTATTTTGTTAAGTATTTAATTCCATAAATAAGCAGCTGTTTCCATCTTCCCTTCCCCCAGCTATCTCTTCATTGAAGATAAAACCAGAATTTTCAGACACTGGTGAAGTACATACCACATAGATAAAAGTTTCTCATTTCTCTTTCTACTCTCTATTCCCTCAGAAGTGCTTGATTGTACAAAGAATTGCTTTTAAGGACTGGAGCTTATGGAGCCAAGTGACCCTGCTCTTACCTACCAGGTGTTTTTCATTAGTTGATACTCTTAAAATATTGGAATATACCTATGCTACTTTGCAAATCTGCTTCCTCGAAAAGCCAACCCACACACATACTCCTCACAAGATCTTGACCTTGCTATTGATCATCATTGAATAAAGTCTGCTCTGTCTGGAAGGAGTAATGTCAAGTATTACAGTTAGCTTCTCCACACCCCAAAGACTGGTTTGACCAAGGTGAAGTCCAGACTGAGGGACCCACAGATGCTTCTGAGCCGTGGGCTGCAGCCAAGATCAACTTTGTTTTAGGTGAAGTCCAAATGTGCACCAGCTGTCCCTACCACATTTCCAGCAGTCTGGTTTCACAGTAAGGCACCCTGGACATGTGCTGAGCCAGTGTATCTGTATGGTATTGCCTTCAGGGATACAGGCGCTCTTGAATTAGGGCTGCAAGTGCACTGAGATGTCGTCTGTCCAGCTCTCCGTCTCCCAAAGGACATGTCTTCCCCCAGCAACATGACTGCACAGCCACTCATGTGAGGTCCTGCGGGCCAGAGCTGGCCTTGAGGTGCACTGAGCGAGGCAGCAGGAGAGCTGTCTGCCAGCCCTGCAGCTCGTGGCCTGGTGGCAGCTGACTTTTGCCCATCTTTTCCACAAGGGACATAAGATACTTCTGCTCAGGAGGTGGGTCCTGGCTCTCTTTTTACAATCACTGACATTATAGGGAGCCAAAGCCCAAGCTGTGGATTTGCACCAAGTGAGCCAGGGCCTTCTATATGGGGATGGAAGACAGTTTATGGTATTCCTGGATTTTGATAGAAAGCTCAGCTGTTATACAAATGCAGCCAACATTTCTCAGATGTTGGCCCTCCAGGCCATGGAATATATTCTGACCTGTGTTTGCAGGGTGTTCAGCATGAGAAGGGTCTCTGTGAGCCAAGGCTTCAGGACAGTACCTAACAAACACAGAAACAGATAGTGATCATAGTGTGTTAAGGCATTTTCCTCTCCGCTGCAAGAAACAGAGATAGTAAAAATTAATTGTTACAAGATTAAAAACAGGAGAGTTGCCTGTGGAGCTGGCTGAGCTGTCATCGTGCAAGGGGTGGGGAGGAAGAAGCAGTCGCCACTCCTTTTTCCAGTTAGGCAGAGGACTGCATTCAGTGTGCCTCCCTGGTCACTTATAAAAGCTTTGTGTAAACAGAAACAACAGATTTTCTTATAACCTCCACTAAAAATCATTTCTCCCTTTTATGCATTTGTTATGAGGAGGTATGTGCTTCCCTGAGCAATTCATGTTACCAAGAAATAAAATCTCTTTATTGGATATGTAAAACTTTCCAAAGAAGAAATACTGATCAAGCCCAGCCACAGCCCTGGCCACTGGTATATGACAAATTCTTCTCTTCTGCCTTGAAAGTCCTTTATATTTGTGTGATTTTCCAAAGGCAGGCCATGAATAAATGATAGTGAAGCCAGGTACAGTGTTTTCTCCTCAGAGGTAATTTAGAGTGAGTCTTACACTTGCAAGTGTATTTTTGCCAATTACTGTGTTTCAATCTCCAGGCAAGGGCATGGCCAAAGCTCAGCCACTCCAGGATCTCCCCAGAGAACACCATAAACAAAGCACTTGCTGGAGATGGCCCATAATGTTGACAGAAGCAGAAACAAAAGCAGACAACTACCACTACTTCATCTGCTTTGCCTTTCCCTCTGATAGGTGTTTGAAGGGGGTATACATATATATATGCATGCATATATACATGTACGTTTGCATGTGTGGGCATTGAGAGACCATGGTAGAGAGCAGGGCAACACAACCACCTGCTTTCACCTGAGCAACTGAGGTGTCCACACCAGGAGAAGCTCCCCAGAGCACGGGGGTAGGAAAAGTCAACAAGCCCCTGACTTGGGCACTCCCACCCTGGGGCCACAGCCTGCATACAAATGGGGCCAGAATCATAGGAAGGTTTCCTATCCCGTAAATTCTAGGTTTTGTTTCCTCTGTTTCCATCAGCCAGCAGTGCCCAGGACCAGGACAGCCTCGCAGAAGGCAAGCTCACATGTCAACTTTCACCAGCAATTAGGTCAGAGGTGGATTGACATCAAATAACACCTTGATTCTTTACTACGTATTATTATGGACTTAACACCGTCAGTTGTTATTGATGCATGTGGCCAAAGTAGGACTCAACAGTCTAGGTCTGAAACTGCCTACTAAGGAGACAACCTCAGTTTTGCACTTGGGAGATGTTTATTTGCAGATTCCTGGGATTGCAGGAACAATGGTCCTTGCTCTGGCACCAGACCCACTCACGCAGAGCACTCAGGCTATGCAGAAGGGTTTGAGGGTAGCACTGTAACACAACAGAATGTAGCACTTGTTTTTTCCCTAGCAGAGATCGATGTTATGCCCATGCCAAAACAGCTGGTTGACTCATTGGATCATGTCAATCATGCTCCTCCTGTAAGCACTCTTTTCTAGTAGGGGTACTAGTTGACTCATATGACAACACCTAATTGCAGAATCCTGTCATCACCTTTTCCTGAATAACTGATCAGAAGGTATTTGTCATGACCGCTTTCACCAGGATTTAGAGGTGAGGGCTAAGGAAGACTGAAGTCAGTTATGCCATAAACTAATGCAAATCTGTAGAGGAACGAAGGCAGTGAGTTGATTAGCATTGATAACGTGCAGCTGTGGCCTTGATGCAAAGGCAGTGGGTTGATTGACATGGATGATGTGCAGGTGTAGCTCGTTCCTGCTAAGTGGTTAAATAGCACTGAGGGTTAGATGGAGGAGTGATGTGGTCTGAACTTGGAGGAAGAAGATACAGCACAGACAGTAGAATCTGACCTAATGGTAAAGCCTTGTTGTAGTCTACTAGTTTGTTTATGCTGCAACAATTGGTGCCCTGTGTGAGGCTGACTGAGTTGCACCCTGACTACAGCTGGTGCCCAACATAGCTGAGACAAGTGAGAGAGCCTGCCACCCATAACAGACACTGCGAGAGGTGAGCCGTTGCAACTAATCCATATGGGTATGTTGCATTATTTGTTGTCCATCTTAACTCAAATTGCAACTTCTGGTACCCAGTGTAGATGGGGACTAGCTGATACGGCTACAAAAGAAGAAAATTCCACTTTAACAATGCTTATAGATATATTTGAGGGAAAAAAAGTGTAAAGTATAACAAGAAGGCAATAAGAACTTTGCTAGGATGGTGCAAAGTAAATGATGTGCTAGTTATGCTGAAAAATTTCTCCAGCGTTTAGACATGGCAAAATTCTGGAAAATTTCTTTTTGAGGCTGCCTCGAGGGGTGATAAAATTGCAACAACATTGCTAACAATATGAAGATTAGTCTTAGACTTACTGGAACAATTAAATGTGGACAGGGAGAAAAATTCTATATTTGCAATGCTTACGGATATATTTGAAAAAAGAGGTGTAAAATGTGACAAAATGGCAATAAGAATTCTGCTAGTGTGGTGTAAAAAGTATGATTTGCCAGTTACAGTGAAAAAGGTTTTCAGCGTTCAGACATGGCAAAGTGTTGGAAAGGTACTTTTTGAAGGCTGCCTTGAGGGGAGACAAAATTGCCACAGCTTCGTTAACAGCATGGAGCTTGATCATAGATTCACTGGAACAATCAGATGTGGACAGAGAAATAAACCTATATTGACAGTGCTAACCAACCCACTGCCTTCATTCCTCTACACAAATCTATTGGGTGGTAGAGAAGACTGGGAAGAAAAATTGGCAAGAGCAACCAGGCCTTCCAAACTGAACAGTCAAAACAAAAATATGTACACTGGTATTAAAATGGAAATGCTTCAGAATATTTTGGGTAGGTGTTATAGTTGCTACAGGTATAAGGATATAAGATGATGTATTTAGGAACTGATCATTAGATACTCTGTAAACAACCTGTAATAGTGCCTTAAAATTCAGAGTCAAGTCTGCAGGCCCATGAAGTTGTTTACAGATTTTTAAAAGGCCTTCTGGAAAATCAGTGCTGATGAATGCTGTGATCCTTGACTGAAACAAAACCAAAGCATTTCCAAGATTTTTGGAACTCCCTATTGTTGCCAGCATGCCATGTAACTTCATTTTGTAGATAATGTTGATCTTTCAGCCTACACTTGTGGCACTGGAAATGGAATTTATGTACAATGGAAAGGCTTTGCTGTTGACTTCCTGTCTAACTCATGTTAGTCAAATATATTTCAGAAAATCCTTAGCAAACAACAGTGTCTGCTGTGTTTGGTACCTATAACCACTATTAATCAAGACTATGTATTCTTCTACATAAGCAGTACAAATGGTATGAGAAGTAGGAGCTGTTCATTTGCAATTCTGCCTAAGCCAAAGGTAAATGGCGTTCCCTTCTCATGTCCTTTCAACACAGTTGTACTTTTTTCCCAATGAAACATAGCTATGACTCAACTTATAGCCCTAGGTAGTTTTTGTGTGTAGTTTAGCGCACTCTTTCAAGAACACATGGGCTCAAGTTTATATAGTATGTCTTTCCTAACATTAGTATACGATTGTGTTAGAATAATATTTCTGCACTTATTTTTTGTGCTCTCGTGTTTACATTGAAGATGGTTCAAATTTTTCCTGCAAAGAGGTGTTCAGTGTTCCTTTCCAAACCTTCACTAAATATATAGGACTGTGAATGGTGTATTTCCAGTTGTGTAGCCTATTGCTTTTTTTAAAATGGCTGCAGTGTTACAAGAAAGCTTCTGTCTATGATTTCAGTTACAATGGCCGTGATATATCTGAGTTGAGGATACCGTGTGTTTAAAAGGTCATAACATTTTTGATGTCTGGTAAGTTGTACATGTACAATAAACAGATACAGGTTCTTACATTACACTAAGGCGTCTAGAGTGCATCATCTTTAACTCATCGTGGTGCCCAGTTCCTTGCATATGTTGATCTTTCTTACTCTATCCCAAGTGAACTGTTTTACAACAGTCATACCTACTCCACCTTACCTAAAGCTATTTAGTCAACATATACTTCTAGAATGAGAGCGACATGGTTTGGGATTGTTGTGGGTCGTTTACATTTTTTTCATGATTGATCCTTTAATTAAATAATGGTGAAGACCAGAGAGTACTGATCACCTCTAAGCAAATAAAATGCAGGTTGAACATATTGTAGCCCACAGGACCAACAACTCAAAAACATATTCCCTCAAATGACTACATTTTCATTACACTGTATCTTTTCCCATTTACATTTCCCTACCAAAAGAAAAAGCCAACCCAAACAAAACAAAAGAAATAAAATAATAATCAGGTATTGTCACACTGTGCTAATTCTGTTAATTGAAAGAAACCACAGTATGTTGGATGCCTTCAGAGACCTGTCTGAAAGAAGCTTAATGGATTAACTGATGCTTCCTATTAAGTATACAGAAAGTTTGTTTCCTTGCCATGTGCTTGTATTAACTAATCACTAAACTGTAATGTAACTATTTAGCTCTATTATTATCTTGAATTTGACAGATTAGAGTTTGATTTTTGTCAGACAGTCTAAAGCTAAAGTTCTCTAACCCAGGGACTTACGTTAAGATGAAAAGATGCAGAGTAGGTACCTTTACAAACTTTTCTTCACATACTTAATCTTCAGTTCATCACAAGCTTCCAGAAAGATGAGCCTTGTTTTTATTTCAGAAAACGAGCAAACTAATTGCCAGGTATTTATGATCTATATGTATACAAATCTTCATGAAATACAGTCTCAGCTTGGAAGGTTCTCTGTTCACGGTTGATTTACAGTGCATAGTTAATGCCCAATTATGTCATTGTGCCTTTTGCCAGGGTATGAATAATTCATGATTGTTCTCTAACAAAACCAAGAACAGGTTGATTCATGATCTTGATCCACAGCCAGAATTATGAAAAGCACATGAATATTGGAACAGTTCAGGATTTGGAAAGAAGGGAGGAAGGCCAGGCTTGACGTTCTATCTAGATTATCCACATCAGCATCCAGAGGTTACATGGTAAGAATTATGCTGACTAAGAAGTGAAAAGAATATGCAACTTAATACTTGCAAAGCACTGCTGAAACCTGACCACTTAAGCATTCCATCAGCCTTGTGACCTAGCCACAGTCTGTCTTCATGGTACCATTGCTGAGGTGTTGACTGTGGACTCATTTCTGCTGGTGAGTCAGAAAGATGACTGTGATCCAAGGAAACAATGTCTAGAAGGTAAATTTATTGCTCAATTCATCCTTTACTATCTACCCCTTATAACACCTCTGGGCAAAGTCTTCTGACTCCTTGTTGGTCTATGTCATATGGACAGAGAAGTAATCCAAGGAAAAAATGCCAAAGGACCACATAGGTTACAAGCAAATCTGCATACAAAAAATCAGAAATGAGGGACTACATTTTCATCAAATGGCTGACTGATAAATTGTTAAGCCTGAACCTTTAATCCTGACTGCATTACAACTCCGAGTTCAATGGTAGATCCTCTTTAATAAGGTCAGCAGGACACTGCCTGTAGAATGTGGGCCACAGGATTAGGAAGCCCATCTGCCTTCCTAGACCATTAGGTATATTTGAAGTTCAGATGGTAGAAGCCCACTGAAGTGTCAAAGCAGCTCTGTGGAGTACAAGGGCCGTAGCAGTCCTTAATTAGGCATGGCATCTCACTGACTATTGCATGCAAAAAAACCCACCAAGCTGCCAGATCAGGAAGATGGGTATAAGCACTGGAATGGGCTGGAGAAGGGCCAGTTTGTTACCTTGCATTACACCCCAGCCAGAAGCACCCTGTGACAGAGTATATCATTGCCCCACACTGTCTTAATAATCCTGTCAACATGTCATCCAGCCACTGTCGGTTACTGAATAGAGCCCCAATCTAAAAACACGCAGCCTGCTTCTAATTTCTACCCAAAATGAGTTACTGATGACCCAAGAGACAGAGAACTTCCCGCTTACCCAGAGCTGGCTTACCTGCTAGCCCCCAAAGAGGTGTCTAGAGAGTTATACTAGAAGCTGGACCTTCACCTCAAACATCTGAAGATACTCTACACAATACAGAGAGAAAGCCACCTCTGGAGGGGTGAGTTTGTGCATCCTCACTGAGATGTGTAAGACAGGTGAGGTGCTCATCCTTGCTGTTACGTCTTCTTTGCTGTCTACAGAGGGAACTTAATAAGTTTAGACTAGATGCTTAACTTTCAGGCCATTCACCTGGGGATGAATTAATCCTACTCATAAGGCCCTGCCCTGCAATGCTTACAATCCAAAGGGACATGCTAGCATAAACATGTCATAAGGAGAAATGACATCAGAAAAAGGATGGAGGTCACCAGAAAAAGAATGGAATAAAGGCCAGATCTATATACAATTATGTTACTTACAGAGGTAGCTGATTGATAGGAAGTAAAAACAGATAAAATGTAAGAAAGATTAGGTCCATGGTGGTAACAGTAATTAGTATCATGAGAGAAAGAGGCACTTCAATCTTTACTTCAATTAGAAGAAAAGGGAAAAAAGGAAAAGAAAAAAAACCCAAACATTATCAAAGGTTCTTCTGATCCCACTTTATTTAGTATAAACATGGCACTATTCTATATATGCCAATAGAGAAAACCAGATATTTACTTGAGTGGGAGAGCGTGGCTTTCAATTTCAACCTCCAGACAGCATTACAGAGGACTCTGCACTCCCAGCACTTCCAGAGCAGTGCTGAGGAGGTTATCAGAAGACAGTGGGCGGCAGCCTATATAATCCTGTTTGCAACTGTGCCCTCAGAGTCAGGTTTCCACCAGAAAGGGCTTAAAACAGCTGATTCAGACTTTCTTTTTATTGCAGCCAGACATAGTAAATAGAACCAAAAATTTGGCCCTCTCAGAAACGAAGCCAATGGGCAGATCTGTTGCAGTTATTTCAGAAGTGTATCTCAGAGCTGTTAGTTTTGCATCATAATTGGCTGTTGCTCAGGGATACTGTGGCCATAGGGACCAGCAAAAGAAAAATTTCCTTCATCTGCACTCTGATGCAGGAGGGAAGAAATGTTATTAAACACCAGGTCTTCATTAACGCTTGAGACACCATTGTGCAGTACACTGTAAGGAGCACTTTATCCCACTTTCTTTTTTAAACCCTCAATATGATCTGCTTTCCTTTTAAGCATTTACTGAGGGGGCATGTGGAAGTATTATAATATCTAAGCATGGAGTCATAGTTTCAGATGGCTGTCAGCTGAGATTTTTTAAAGCTAAGACTTGTCTCTCAAGAGACTTAGCAAGAGTGAGAGGCTTTAAAGAGCAGTCTGCACAAAGTACCAGACAGTGTGAAGCAGGAGATGGCTTTGCTATGCTTGGACTTGACAAGCAACCTTTTCCCTCTTTGACTTCTGTCATTTTAGGATGGTAATCTGCTACTCTAAGACCACAGTCCTTGGCAGAGGCTGGAGCACCATCAACACATGGATATCTTTGCTTATAACTGAAACAGAGGGTAGGAATGAAAACTCAAAGCCTAGATTAGGTGGAGCTCACTGCAAAAAATATCCTCTCCTCTAATATTATCCTCTCTGCTTCACAGAATTTCTTGATTGATTGTGAGTGCTGAATGTGTTAAAGATAAGGGAAAGCTCACAGTCAGTAAACGGTATCAGAAGTGTTTTTCTTTCTCATTGGAAAAAGGTTAAACTTTGACTAAGAAACAGCTAGAAGAGTAGAATTCTTGTCTTGGTGAGAACGTCTAAATGCAGCTACAAATGGTTCTTCTTTAGCTTGGTTCATACCTGTTGAAATGTAGTGCAAATAGATATTTGACAGGAAAGTCATGGATTGCAAATGTTGGGTGAAAAAAATACAAGTTTGTGTGTAATCTGTTCACTTAGGTACCGTGATGTCTAATGAAAACTGGCATTAAAAAAATCCAGCAATGTAAAAAGGAATGTAATTTACATGTATGGATAAAATGTCTTCTAATGAAGCAGGTAGTTCATGCCTTCCCTGGAAAAGCATTCACCCTACATGTGTGGTATCTTTTGCAAGTTGGTTAAAGATAGGCACGAAATCAAATTTGCAAGCTGTCCGGGCAGGAATGGACTTGAGACAAGGCACTGGTTGTCTGCATGTATTGCAATGCGATCTCCTGTCCCAGCTTCTGCAGATTATGTTGTCCAGGAGCCCTGCTAATAACCAGTACAGGATCAGAAGAGATTTGTACATAGTCTGAATCTGTGAGGCAATGGGGATATTTGGGGCTGGTATTAGGAACGTGCCTGCCACCCGAGGCACAGTAGCCTCTGTAGTCACAGATAAATCCAGAGAAAGCCACAGCAAAATTCAGAACTTAAAACCAGGCTATCTCACTGTATGAAAAGGACATACATATACACGCTGGTTTGACCAAGGCTAGGGATATGCATCCTGCATTAGGAAGGGCTCTATATCAGGGAATCAAAACAACAAAATTCAACAAGTTAAATAAGTGCAGTCATCAAAAAGCATAAAAATAAATTATTCTCCTCCAACTGGATCACTTAGTAAATCAGCACAGCAGAGCCCAGAATCACAAAACGAATGTTGTTTCAGTAGAGCGAAGTGACAGGGCCAACAGCAGATGCATTTCTTGGCACTGAGCACTGCAAATTTTGTAAGCAGCAGGGATGAACCTGTTTCACCAAAGATTAAGTCTACACAAAAGCATCGCATTCAGCACTGGGAGAGAGGCTCATCTATTGTCCTGGCACGCAGCACCAAAGATACGGTACCCTGGAGACAAAGTGTGAGGCTAGTTGGAAACACACTTGCCAACCTGAAAAGAAAGAGAAGCAGCACAATGGTAACCAGTGAAGAAACAGCTGGGCACGGTGGCACCAGGCTGCGTCTTTCAACCCATGTTATCAACACTTGTTCATAGAGCCAGCGTGTTGTGAAGAAGCGCTTGTCGCTTTGCATTTGGTCACAGAGAGATGAGTAGTGCCCAGTGTCGAAGGAGGCAGGTTAGAGGGGTTGATTTGTTTTCTTTTAATACTCAACAATATTGGAAAGGGCATAGTTAAATGGTAAGGCTGTCATGTGCAAATTTATATCACAATAGTGACTTACTGCTGACATTTGAGAAATGCCAAGAAGACTCGAGGAAATTTTGGAAAGATACAGGCCGTGGTCAACACAACTTTTAAGAAGCACACTCCTAATGCTTCACATTCATGCCAAATCCAAGGGCAGGGAAGCATGGCTGTTGACCAATCCCAATATACAGCATCCATAATATGGGTAGGGGTCAGAACCATCCAGTCCCGAATTTCACTCCATGGAAAAGCTGGTGCCTAGCATCAATTCTTTCACCCATTTGAATCTCCTTTTCAGTATTTATGGCAGAAACTCACTTCTGCAGCTGTATCGAGAAAAACAAATCAGCCATAAAATGTTCCATCATATGAGTTACATGCAGGTTTTGAGGTAAAGGAAAAATGTGAATACTTTTGTGAAAAGTGTGGATGCTTCTGCTCCAAGTTATCTGAGAAAAAAATACTCATAATCTTTCTTTCTCCTGTTTGGATTCCCCTCAAAAAGAATCTAAGAAAGTCCTTTTAACGTTACAATGGCCAAAAGCTTTTTTTTTAAAAAAAAAAAAATGGTTTAAAAATTGATCTTAAGGCACATACTATTTCAATGATCACAGCAAATTGTAACCTTTTAAATACGCTTCCTTGAACTGTTTCCTAAGAGGAAATCAGGCGCTGTAAATGATCCAAGGATAATAACATTATAGCAAACGCTGGCTGCTGCGCAAGTGAGTAGCTGGACTGTCAAGAGATTTGTTTTCCAGAAGACCTGTGTTGAAATTAAGCTATGTCCACTGACCATATCAGCGCTGTGGGATCAGTATTCTCAAACGGCAAACACATGAGGTGGAATTTCTGACCCATTCTGATTTTCACTCACCATTTCAGAGGCAATGTATGCAAGTGCCACCCAAGCTTTCAGGTCTTGGAACAGTACCTTCTGCATTCTGCACCCCAGGGAAGCTGCTTCACTCTGCTGCTGCACACTTCTTGAGCCGTGTTTCACAGCAAAGTTAATGACAGCAAACCACAATTTGTGCTCGTAGCTTGTGAGCATGCAAGGAGTTGGTCTACTCATACACACAGCTGAGATAGCCAGACGTCAGCGCAAGGGCCTTTTCTCCAGTCCAGAGGTTAACAGCAGTTATGAAGGCAGAGAAAGCTTTCTTACATGTGGAAGACCAGTTGCTTTTTATTAGGACTCAGTAGTTTTAGGGTTTTCTTACTACTCTGAATCAAAATCATTGATTTCAGGGCATCCTGCAGGGTTTAGACCTTGTCTTACACTCCCAAAAATTTTAAAATGAACAAAAATTATTAGAGAAATGAGATAACTCTAATATTTAGTTTGCTTCTCTTGAAGCCACTGGAGAATACTGCTGCACATTCTCTCATTTCTTATTTTGGAATGCATCCATTCCACCATGACCCACAAAAACTACTGGAAGGCACGTATCTCCTTTCTTGCCACTTTGATGTGGAAATACACATTACTGAAATGTTCCGAGTTTAGAATTAAATTACTCTAGTCCACAAGGTTGAAGTAGCTCTGTCCAAATTTATATCTTACCAAAAAAAAAGCAAACCCACTTCCAAAAACAAAATTCCTGGTCATCCTGAAGATATATCTATACATAAATTTCAGATACTCCCCTGAGCTCCCCTCATGTCCTAAGAAGACTGAGTTCTTTTTTTTCACTTAAGCTTTTAACATACAATGAGTATTTTTCCCATGTCTACATACAGGCTTTGGGTATTTTTGTCTACTCTAAGAGGGAATTTTTTTAGTGCCTATTCAGGGAAGTAGGCAGCAACAGTTCTGCTAAACTGAAGGTCAGCTAATGTTTTCAATATGGTCGTTTTCCAGTGGTTTCAGCCCTCATCTATATAGATAAATGCCTTTAAAACTGCTTCCTTGTACAGTAGGCCTGTGAGGTCACTGCTAGAAAGAGAGAACAAAGTTTTTTTCCCCAACATACCATAAAAATAAAAAAGAAAATAAAACAGAGATCTTAATGATGATCATTTAAATGAAAACTTTCAGTAAAAGAAAAGTTTCCTATAACATTTTTTCTGCATTTGATGAAACCTTGTCAACAGGTTTGGAAAGTAGATGCCACATATATACTTTTTTATTTTTTAACATTAAAAATATCTGTGACAAGTAGATAGGGGTACCCTATGAACCATTTGTCCCAGCAAACTAAGATTCCTAACTGTCAAAGCTGACTACAAGATGTTTGAGAGGTGTAAGAGCCACAGCCCCTTCCATCTCCCTTTCTCCTGCATCTGGATCCAGTCTAGACCTTGATTTCTGAGTGCAAATCCCTGCTCGTGCCTTTAGCTAGGGCACATCCCAGGTCGATGTTGTGAAAAAGTTGCTGGGATCTGTCAAGGCACGTGCAGGACCACTGTGGGCTGCTGGCTTCTACAAGAGTGAGTGGCTTATGCATCTCGTTGCACCTGAGGCAGAAAACCCGGGCTGTCATGCCTGTTCACGTTATTTCTTCTATGCTGTGTAGACAGAGCTGAGCTGTTTTCCACATGACCAACAACTATGCTAAAATTTCTGTGGCTGGGAGACGAAGTGTGCATCTGGTGAGCTGTACCCCAACAACCTATGGTGACTTGCCTGTGGTCCATGAGTTATCAGCATCAAGGCTTCAGCACTCTGGAGCCTAATAGACACACTGCAGCCAGGCACAGCCCCAGACCTACCACCCCACTACAGGATCAGCTTTTTCCTGCCCACTTGTTGTTGCAAGTTTTTTCAAGTTTAATTAGTCTAAATAGTTAATCAATAGATGGCCACTTCACACAGTTGTGAAACAGGTCACTCAGTACTGCCCCAACAGCTTTCATGTTACCTATGTGCTATCAAAATGTATTTGCCACTGAGGGTCTGAAAGTTGCCCATCGCCCAACCCAGTGCTTGTTACAGAACACAGCTCAAGGATAATGCAGTCCAAATGCTCAGTCATTCAGGGTACGTCCACTATGCTAAATAGCAGGCTTGGGTAAAGGGCTATACTTTTTTTGGCATTTCTGTGTCTACATCACAGACCAGAGAGTGGGCCAAGTGCAAGTGGAGGAGCCAGTCCATTTCGGAATGTGTTGCGGTGCAAACCTCATCAGAGAGAAACTCTCAAAGTCCTGGGCATGTGTCATCTATAGACTCTAAAAGTACCTCAAGAGATTTTTCCTAGCTGGCATTGTATGGAAAAATGCAAGGATTATTGTTTTGTTAATTTATGATATCTCATCCTTTTACATTAGGCTTAATTTCTAAGGACACGTGGTGCTGTTGTAATACTAAGAGTGGGCATTAGACACATAAGAATAACTTCTCCCACTCGCACTCTCAGACATTTTGAATTAGTTTCAGGGAGCCCTTCAACACAGCACCCACATCCACCCCCTCCCAGGGTGTCACAGGTCACGCCTATAGCTTTCACTTCACTGACAGATATTAATCAAACAGACTTCAGACATTTGAATAAAGAGAGTGTATTTTTAGCTGGTCATAAAGATTTCAGCTTGCGTACTGCAATGTATTGAGACAGAAATCTTTCAGACTAACTCACCAGCCAAAATCTTCCTGATTAAAGGTATTAAAGATGCTGTAAGGTGATCTTGCTGTAGGTGAAATATGCCTGTGCATCAGGAAAACCACAGAGACTGAAGAGGGAATAGGAACAGAGATTTTCTTTTGATGTTTCTTTGCAAAAGTCAGTTTTCATTCTTTTCTCTCTGATGTTTTTTTTTCCAAGAACACTTTTTTCCGTGACATACTCACTTGAGATGGCTGATAGGTATGTCTAATTGGAATTTTGTCTCACAGTCATTACTGGAAAATTTCTATTTCCTCTTGAATTGTTGGTTATTTCTTCCATTTTCTAGATCTTTTCACACTGACGAACAGCTGGAAAAACCATCAGGAAAAGGTAAAGATATTTCACTAACATCTTCAGGCGAATCAGATTAATGGCAAGATTTCACTTAGTGTTAAAAATATTTCAGTGCCACTTATGGAAACAGTATACAAAATTTAATCAAAAAGATTATCATGCATCTGCTTAATTATTTTTTTCTTGTTGAGGTTAGCAAAGAAGCATAAGTACAAAGGCTGCTAATCAGCCCGTTTTCCCTCACTGATCCACATCCAGTATTAACAATGCTATGCGTTTTTCAACCAAAGCATTTCTTAAAAGCTTTAGAAATCTGTATCATTATTTTACAGACAGTGCCACAGAGGCAACGTGATGTTTGCAAAATTACTCCATAAAGCTGTTGCAGAGTCAAGAGCAGAACCCAGATCTCTCTAATCCCATCTCTCTGTCCCAGTCATTTTTTTCACCATGAAACACGAGGACAGAGACGATATACAAAACTTCATGAAATAGATCAAAGATCACCTCACCCACACTCTGTGCATAACAAATCTTTTCCTTCTAAGCCCAAGAACGGCAAAACAAAGGTGAGTTAACTTTGACAAAGGGGTAAAAAAAAAAAAAGGTCTCTGAGCATCATAGTGCTGAGGTTTTTGTACAGTTGCATATGTAAAGGCTGATCTTGGAGGTGGCCGCCCAAGGCTAATTGGAATTGGAGGCATTTATAGCTATAGTATTCTCTAATTATAGAAAGGATAGCACTTCCACTTATGCACAAATGCATGGCTAACTGTTCAGTGATAATGGGAAGGGAAAGAAAGAAAAGTACTACGACTATTTAATGAGGTTTCTGAAAAATGTATTACATTATTTAAATAGTATTTAAGTGCAACTAAGTCTTGTTAAATTGCCACTCTTCCATGCACTTCTCATATTAGGGAAGTGTGTGGCCTTGGGCTGAGAGCTGGCCATGCTGGAGGCTGGGTGGTGGCCTAAGCTCTTTGCCCAGACGCAGGCAGGTGACAAGGAGCCATGAACTGATGTCTTTATGAAAGGCTTCATGCTTATGGTAGGCATCATGCTATCTAAGCCAGAAAGAAATGAAGAAGAGGGGTGCCTGCACATGTGTTTGTATGTCCTACCACAATTTTGTTTCTCTGGATGGAGACGTTGCTGTTCTTTGAGAAGGTGACCAGTAAGAACTGCCCAGTGTCTTGGGAACGCGTGACAGCCACACATGGAAAAGCTGCTGTACCTTCCAGCAAATGCAGGAGTACTGCAGCTCAGGAGCCTTGGTCTTGTCAGCAAAGAAATTCCATTCATCAGAGATACACAACCTCACATGCTGACTTGGTGCTGTTCCACCAACTGGTCTATCAGTGGGACTGTTCCTTCTTTCGTGACCTGATGTTAACTAAGGGCTCAGCTGTCTACCTGGGTGCATAGCTGGCATAAAAGCCATTGATGGCCGTTAGTCTGTTGCTATTTAGAGCAGCTGAGCTTTAGTACCCAAGTATTTTTGTCTAGAAAAACGAATTGCTTCTGCTTGCACCAACTGCCAAAAGCACACTTTGAAACCACCAGCAACTCTGACAGGGACAGACACTAGGAGTGGGAATAGAGACACTACGATCTGAGACTGACAGACAGACAGAGGTAGAAAGGAGCCAGCTACTGGGAGATTAAGCACAGCTCCCAAGGGGCGATCGCATCAGAAAGGAACAGAGCTCTCCCGAATCGGATTTAGCTGTGGAGCTGGGACCCAGCTGTGCTGTTAACAGCTAGCTGTGCTGTTAACAGCTAGCTCTGCTAAACTAGACCTCAGCAGCCTCAGCACAGCCCTCTCCATCACTCCTTTGTGTTTCAGAAATGCAGAATGTCAGAATGTGCTGAAAGCTTCTTCCCTGAGACTTTTTCTCTGGCAGGATATCAGTGAACTGGCATCTCATCTAGACATTAACACCCCAAGTGGGCAGTGATGAGGAAAGAGAGCACCAAGATGTCGCTGTTAGAGAATTTTTTTCCATGTAATGCATATAGACTGGGAAGTTTTCATGACAGTAAATATTATCAGAACCTATGCCTGATTGACCTTCATTGGAAAATTCTTTCTAGCTATATCTGAGTGGCCTTGTGTTAACAGAGACATGAGGCCCAACCTTCATTTGTTAAAAAAATGCACAGGCAAGCAGAGGAATGGCTAACAACACCTTACAATGGAAAGCATAGAAATACAACACAAATTAGTTTACATTTTTCCACACTGCGTTAATGGAAAAAGTTATCGCTTAACTGTTTACATTCATCAGGATAAATGTACACAGGTTTTATATAGGTTATAAGATCCAGCTGGGATATACTTACTCATTTCAGAAATGGTCATTCCGTTTGCAAGACAAAGGAAAAGTCTCAGGTATGAACTGACCTCCCTTCTCCACAAGGAAAAGAATAAAATAAAAAAAACCCTGCAACTGTGTTAAGCTCCTGTGTAGAAAAGATTCGTATGTTAGCATTAGACTTAGTGCTCTTGAGGAGTTTTTCAAAGTAGACTTGAACATGTGGTTCTGTATGCTTTATTTAAAATAATCTTATTTTTAAAATCCTGCCAAATACCAATTCTTCTGGGCATCTGGAATACTGCTCGTGAGGACTGTATGGCTGCTTGGGAAAAAACCCACTTATTTAGAGGCACATCTGAGGTCTGACTCTTTTGAAAAGAGGGCATTAAGATACCTTGCACAGGATAAGCTATAAGGCATTTTTAAAAGCAGCAGCTGGTTCCTTCCAACTTGGGCAGGAGGCAGACAGAATTTCCTTTGTTTTTAATGGATTTTAAACTAACCCTATTGT
The DNA here is from genome assembly GCF_023634085.1 of Falco cherrug. NCBI lineage: Eukaryota > Metazoa > Chordata > Aves > Falconiformes > Falconidae > Falco > Falco cherrug. The sequence goes on from NC_073701.1 coordinate 44,223,035, forward strand.
TTAGGGAAGGACTGTGAGATAGCAAATGCCTGAGCAATATTATGTCTTGTCTGTGCTACACCATCTGCCTTTGCAAAGCTACAGCAATATTGGAAGTTTTCTTGTATGGTATTTCATGTTTTATGTATGCTGTGATATCTCTTCATAGTATTAACTTAAATATTTCAATACTGTCTCCAGCTTTAAAGAAAAAATCTCCCCTAACCTCCCCCCACCCCTGCCCATCAACTGACATTATGTTCATTGGAATTCAGTAAATCTAGCAGGGGGTAGTGGCTTCCTATAGTCCACTTGTAGGGTTTTTTCCTGATATTTTCTATGGAATATAGATTTACATTTCAAACAGACCAATGGACATAACTAAATTTCAGGCAGTGCCTTGCTGGCTGACAGATGGCAGGACAGACATTCTCTCTCATCAGGCATCTTCCATGTGTCTCATGGGGTGAGGGAAAAATGGGCAGAAATAAAAGATTTGTCATAGAAGTACAAATTATAGTTGTAAATCAACAGAATGAGCAAAGATATGAAGTCACATAAAACTCTGAGTGACAAAGTTAGATTATCTAGGCAAACTCCAGAAAATGCTCCACTTCACTGGATTTTACTGAATAAAGAATATAGGGAATTCTAAATGTATCCATAGTTAACTCAAAATCAGAAGTGATCATGAAATATGGACTAGGTACAGCCTGCCTCTGCCAAACCCCAGACTACACATCTAGAACAACACAAATATGCTCTAAGTGAGAGGGGGGTGAAAGGGGGAGGGGGGGCACACAGGGCAGAAATCACTTGTTTTCCCCATTCTTACAGGGATAAGACAGAAATTCAGCAGTTTTAACCTTTAGTTGAATGAGTGGAGACTTAAATGATGCTGATGCTTAGCTATGGCTCAAGAGAAATTACAAACTATTCACAGATAACTAACTTGCATAAGTGCTTGTCAACACATAGAGCAAGTTTGATGTTGATCTCCATACATATTTGAACACCTGAGAGCCACCAGAAGGTGCCTCAGGACAAGCTAGTGGTTTTATTTCCAAATTAAACTGGCCTTCTTGAATAGTTCCTCTATTTGGCCATCAAGACAGTCTGAAAAAAAGTCCTATTAGAGTGAAGAGGAACCTTGACTAGAAGGATACTGCCCACATCAGTGTTCATCATCCAGACGACTTGGAATGAGACCACAGTTTCTCTTTAAGAGTGTTCCTCTAGATATACAGAAGCTTTGGAAACATGAGGGTTAGCACTAAACTGTCCCTTATTCTTACTACCTAGGACTGCATCAGCCAAGCTTCTGAAACTCCTTCCTCAGGACAACAAAAAGAAACCATATTTCTTCTCTTTGGCTTAATTTTCCACCCCATGTATTACAGGTGGCAGACGGGCTTGGCAATAAAGATGCTTTTAGAGGCTGATCGACACAGAAGGACAGACCTGAGACCACAAAAAAAGATAAACAAGCTAGTGCAATTTCAGTATGCCATCAAACATCATCTCTAACATACAGTAAAAATTAGACTCCACAGAGATTTGTGGGATTATCTACAGCTATGCATTAACTAACTTTCTACACAGACCATATTTTTCATTTTTTATTACTTGACATAATCACTTCTAGTGACTTAAATTGCCTGGCTTGGTGAAAGTAGAATGCAAATCATTGACTTCAGTAATTGTTATAGTACTTACCCCAGTGTTTAAATTTGCTTAAAATAATTTTCCTGTTAATGATAGTAAGAACGTATATTTTTAGATCTTTAAAATTCAATATTTCAGTACCATTTGTATTGCTCTTAATATTAGCCTGGCATTTTAGAGGCAACTATGGGTTGTTTTTTTTATTTCTCAAGGCAGTAATCCAATTCCATAGGAGATGTAATTATCTACACCAAAGAGATGTAGATTATTACACATGAGAAATCAGTGTGAAGGGATGGCTAGTCCAGCAGGATTTTTTTTTAATTGAGAAGTTATAAAGGTCATAGGCACTGAAATCTGATGGAGACCAGCTTTCTTTTGTAGGTTTGCCTTCACATTTGCCTTTTGAACATGAAATAGAATATTTTTTTCCATGGAGAGGAAAGGTAGCTATTCTACATGCTTTTCTATTAATGGGGAGCTGCTCTGTATGAACAATTAAACCAAAAATAAATAAAGCCTATTTCCATCTGGGAGCACAATTGAGTCAAACACCAAACACATAGTCAAAACAATGGTCTTTGAAGGTTGGCATAACTCCAGAAAAAATTACAAAGCAAAGGATGTTCAGTTTTGAAATGCGTTGAACAAAGTAGAAAACAAAAACCTCTTGAATACACATAACAGATTTGTTTGTTTTGATCAGAACTTTTTCAACCTCAACTTAAAAGTAAAGAGTTGTTGAAAATAGAGTGATGGCGCAAGGGAGTTACAATGAAGTAGCTGAGAGGTGTCACTGACATTGTTCAGAAAACCTTTTTCATTTATCAGGAATGAACAGAGCGGAAAAAATAAATACGATCATCTGAAATCACTCAAGTTTCCATGTTTTCCATTCATGATAAAGCTTAGAGAATATATGATGTATACAGAGCAACTGATTTTTCTGTTACTGCACAATAACCAAACTAAAACCTAGAGACTAAGAAAGAAAGAAGAAAAGAGAAAAAAAAACCCTTGTTTTTTTTATTTTTAACAGAAGTAGTACATAAAACCAGTTAGTCATTCCTCTAAATCCAAGAATCCCAAAACTCAGGAGGAATGGGCTTCTGTATATCTGAAAAGCAGTTTCAGAATTTTTTGTGCTCTGTTTATTATATTCTTCTCCCCGTAGATCTTCCAAGAGTTCATGTGAATTCCAGCTACAAAACAGCTGCCCGTGAACAGCTGAATGATTACCCATGGCTGGTTTTATATGCCCTGTTTGGTTCTTTCTCCACTGGGTGGAAACAGAAAACAAGTTTGGCAAGGACACAGCTAAGGCTCTGGACACTACACAGCTTAACACACATCGAGTTCAAGTCTACTGATGTTCCCCCAATACACAGGCTGAGATTTCTTTTTAAGTTAGATGAGGCTAATGAGAGGTCTCTGTAAGAAGCGTTTGACCTCTGAGATGATCAAGGAAATTCCTAGCCTGAAGAACTAACAAGTGACAATATCTTTCAGGTCACCAGCACTTCAATGCTAATGTTATAAAGGCCTCTGTGGAGATACACACGATATGGTGTTACAGTTAATGTGCAGTCATTGGCTGACATATGGCTGATCTGAAAAGTCATAATAGTTTTTATTCACATTGCGCCACCAAATTTTACTTGAATTCTGATGAAGTTCAAGAAAACACTGTCACTCTGGAATATTATCATCTGCTAAAGGAGGATGCACACTGCAATATATTGAAAGAAGTAAGCTCTTGGTTGGCAATTTTAGTAGTTGCCCTATCAGCCATTGGAAAGGCCATGACTGAAATTTATTACAAACAAATAATTACATATGCAAATTTCTGGGATGTTTGAAAATATTTTTTACCTCTTTTTGAGGTCACGTGTGGCTGAAAACCTACAAACTGATACTTGTATTGCAGCATATAGAAGAGAAACCCAGATATATTAGGGTGAGGGACTGAAAAGCTGTAATAGATTTGCAAATAAAATTGTATATTAGATTTAGATTTCTGAACATATATATGTTCACAAACTTATTTAAGCTTCATCTAACCAACTTATCTTTCCTCCAGTTTACCAATATCACTAGATTTCCCCAGTGCTGACTTCCTTGGGAACTTCTTAAGCAGCACGGCATGAACACATAAATAAGAATAAAGTGGACTGAGTATTTAATGGATTCAAATCTACATTGGCAGAGGTACCCTGGAGAGCTGGCACAGAGCTTGGCCACTACCCACCTCTCACTGCACGGTAAGCCACGCTTTTGCCCACAAGCTCAGTAGCTTCTGGAAATTTTAGGAGTTCACTGAGGATTTGAAATAAACCTTTCATCAGCTAAAGATTAACTTTTAAGGTAAAAAGTCATGAGAAAAGCTTCTCTAGTAAAAGCCTCAGGATTTCTCAGGAACTTCATGCCTAAATTCTGTTAAAAGTCAGACATCTTTGTAGTGCAATAGTTCAGTGGTCTGTTATGACTTTATTTTGTTAATTAAAAATATACCCATTGCTATCACTCACCATAAATGAAACCTTCTGTTGTAATCTACCTGCTGAAAAAATTACTTACACTGTCTGCTTCCATCCTTCCAGTGCGATGGCCAGATGCTTTTGCAATGTGATTGGCAGAAGTACTCTACGCTACCTCCTCTTGTAGCTCCACATAATGGTGGGTTGAAACTGAGCAAGTATAAGATGTGGGGAATGGGTTTGCCTATGAAAAGGCATTTCAACAGTGTTGTAAAAGGAGATCAACAGTGAAAGTACTGTTTTGAGCCATGTCAAGATTTGTGGGAATCTGTATTCCCTCAATGTCAAATCATACATTACTTTATAGAACTGCAAAGGTAGATCATTTTGTCCTGGTGGTGTGAGCAAGGGGAAAAGCTGACATGCCAGGTAGAGAACATGTTTAAACAGCACCGGGTGATAAACAACAGCGGGCTTATATTTACACTGAGGTGCAGAAGATGCATACTAGAGATTGCCTTGATTTTTCATTTCCTTGGGGCCAAGTGCAAAACTCAAGGCAAACTTCTAGATTGGGACCCCAGGAACTATACTTTGTCCTTGAACTCAGTAGCATTACTAGAGGGAACAGACATATTTCTTTGCTTAGTGTAGAGTTATATCCTTGCCACTCCTGTCCTACAGCCAGTGCCTAAAGGAAAATGAGACTCTTTCATGATTTTAGCGAGGAGAGCCTGGGGTCTGCATAAAATAATATTTCTGATTTATCCAAGCTTATATTAAGATTTTAAGCATCTGGGAGTATTACATGTACATGTAAACAGAAGATGCTCTGCACATGTGCAGTGCATCAGGCCCTCTCCTCTGCATGTGATATTGAATATGTGGTATACACACAAGTGCACAGTTGTGAGACACATCTGCAGCAGATCTGACACTTCTGGCATCCAGCTCTTGAGGTTTTCTTTATACAAGGGACTCAGGGAATGGGTCTATGGATCCTCTCCTCTGGCAGCATTTGGACATTTTGTCACTGCTCCCAGCACAGCTCTCTTACGCTACCTCTCCACTGCTTGAAATACACTATGAAAATAAGGGCAGCTGTGAAAACACTGCCTGACTGCTTAGGCTGCTGAGTCGGCTGGCTATTTACAGCTCTCACCACAAACAGGCACTCTCATAGAGCTTTAATTTTATATCCTAATTTTTAAATTACACAGCTTGTAGTTCTCTGGGCAACACACACCTGAAAAGCCTAGCTGAGTTGGACAATTACTTGTCTACATCACAGTTTACTCTGAACACAGCAAATTCATGCTGCTCCTGGGTGCTTCCAGCCCAGGGAAACCTGGTCTTGGGGCAATGATTTCAGCAGGAGAGAGCCTGTGCCTGCTCAGTTAACATCATTCAAGAAGGTCAGAAAGACAAGAAGACATCTCCCCACATCAGCATGTAGTCACCCGCACTGGGAAACTATAGACTGCCTCAAGTGTCTGAGCCTTACAGTGTTGACCAGGGCTTATTTTACCTGTCTTAGCTTCTGCATAATCTCCTATTCTCTGCTTGTTTAGACTGTAAAGTACTCTGAGCAGGGACATTCTCTTACTGAAAATACAATAGGGTACACGACGAGGACTTTGGTTATAGGCAAAAGGTCTCAGCTTTGAAGTTATAAGGGCTACGTAAGTTAGAGAGGTATAGGCTGCATGAACACACGCATGTGTATAAGTGTGTGCATATATAGGTATTTATACTCACATAGACACACACAGATTTGCACATACACGTATAATACATATTTTTTTGACATCACATATGTATGCAATAAGAAATTTTACTTAGATTTAGACATCTAAATCTAGACTTATCACAGCTGACTCCCTTTGTGAGCAAAGGGAGAAATAAGAAATGCTCCAGCACTAAACCCCATCCAGCACATTACACTATGGACTGTTTTATGCTAATACCATATTTCAAAAACTGAAGCAGTCTGGAAAGAGGAAAGGTAGATGGCTATGAATCATATTCAATTTGTAACAAAAACTGAAACAGCTCCAAGACATTTTAGCATGACGTTGTACCTTTACTAAATCTGCTTGATTTCAAAATTCATCACAGCAGACTGTCACTAACACTATAGGGAGCTATTGGTTCAGTATTCCCATAAGAGGTAATAATTTCCCGTAGGCTGGAGGCATCAGTGTAAAAATACTTTCTACATAAAAAAAACCAACTGTGTGCATTTGCCTTCAAAGAGTAAAACCAGTCAGAAAATCAGTTTTTGTCTCTAGTTTATCAATGTGCACCTATCGTTATTGGAGGCTTGCTTAGCTGCATTACCAACAAAGGATGTTGAACTAGAGGTTTCCGCTGGCAAGGAGTTCAGGGCTTGGAGAATTGCCCTCAGATTCAAAGACAGTCTGAAGAAATCTGATTTGCAAATATGCATGGGGGAGAGGATGGGAGGGAGGAAAGAGAGAAAAATAACTTTGGGGATCAGGAAAAGATTATTTTAGCTAATATTTATGCCAAAAGGGACTCCTTCTGTTCCACTTATTACACTCCTTTGCTAACTAGCGAAAAGGACTCTGGCATATTTTCTTAAAATCTGAAGCAAGCAAGGTTCACAGCAGAAAGATTTGTATGTAATGGAAAGGTAAATTTCTTTCCCTGATACAAGTCACAGTGAGGACATTCCTTTCCTGGTATTACAGTGCTTTTTTGGGTTATTAATTCCATCCAAGCTAATATAAACTGCCCTGAAGAGCATAAAATGCTTTTATTCTGGACTAGTGGCTCTGAGGAAGCTGAGTGCAGCAGTTTACCATGTTAGCAATCCCCAGCTCTCTGCTCTGACTTTCTGCTTGAGGTAAATGCATGGTAGGAAAGGCAAAAAGCAGGGCCTGCTTTGCACTAGTTCACAGTACAGCATGGGAGCTTTTGTGGCCAAATATTAAGTTGTCAGCTTCTGAAAGGGAAGAAGGAGCCAAAGCTGGAAAAGGGATGGCAACATCCTAAAGCGCTGCACTGGCTGCTTGGTGAACACAGGCAACAGCTTTAGCAACATGCACATGCCAGCACTGTACAAGTGTGTCTGTGTGGTTCTGCTTCCCACCTTATCATATCTCCTGGATGCATTGTTGGGCTGGCAGGCTCTCAGACATCCCCCCTACCTTTTAACCAAGACTGAGTTCACCCAGGGAAGTGCCTCCCATGGCCACCTAGGAAAGAGATCTGCTATTACCTGTAAGAGGAGGAACAGCCTTAAATCAGAGGAAAACTTCCATGTACTGATGGGTTAGCTTCATGGTGCAGCTCTCCTAACTCCTCCCTGAAAGAGGAGATTATGGCACAAAGGTGCAAGAAGCAGCAAGGAGTGGTAACTGAGATAATCTGAAGAAATGCTGTAGAGTCAAATGATCTGTGTAGAAATGTTTGCAAATATGCTGCAAACTGTGGCACACCTTTTGGATACTCGGGGTGTTAGTGAAGTAAATTGTTCATGACCTTGCTATAGCAAATGATCCAAAGTAGACCAGAACTGCCAAATAGAGCAGCTTTGAAACTCACTGCAGTCTGAATTCCAGACTGTTAATTCCACTTGGAAAGCCTTAGCATCTAAGACTAAGGATTAGGGTGGAAAAGGGTGGTTTCGCAGCTTCCATCTTTCTGGGCAGAATGAAGAGGCAATGACCACCTGGAGCCCAGACCCCAAAGGGCCCGTGGCAGTGTTGCTGGGAGCAGGCCAGTGAGTGCTGCGGAGGGCTGAGGTGGGGCAAGATACACAGCCCACTCACTGCTGAGAACAACATGGCAATGTTACAAACCAGCTGGGGTCTGTGGGCAGGACAAAGTCATAATTCAGAAGATTATTAGGAGGGCATAAATTAGACAAATACAAATACATACTCAAAATAAGACCAAAGGCAAAGGGAGCAAAGTGAAAGGCAGGGAGAGTCACCGACATCCAGGAACCTAGCTCTGAGGGGGCTGTTCAGCCCTGGGGATAGTGTTTCATCATCAACCAAAATGTCAAGTATTTTAGTCAGAAAAACATACTCATGCCAAGTTACCTAATATTTCCTTTGGGAAAGCAATTCTAAATGAGTTTTGAATTATCTCATGACAACCAGAACGTTTTTTGGAAAACTAACAGAGAAATTTAGCACTCTAATCCTTTCTAGATTCATTTACCATGCATCCCTACTTCAAATGAAATTTAGCATTGATACAGCTGATTACTGCTTTACAAGGATCTCATTACAGCTCTGGCAGATGGACCTACAACAGCTAACACAGAGTTTGGTTCATTCCTTGTCGTTCCATTTCCTCTTCTCTTCCCACCCCCCCCCAAATCAATAAACAGGATTTTCCAAGCTGGTTTGTAAAATATTCCCTGCAAACAGTGAGATATTTTCTATCCAGCTGTTCCACATCAGTGAAGATTTGTTTCTTAGCATTGGGCAATGCTATTATAAAATAACACCTAACCAATGATTAATGTTGAAGAAAATGCTGGCAAGAATGTGGGTGTTTCCTGAATCAATAAAACCTTCCACAGAGCTGGTAAATCTTAGTTCTAACAGTTTTCTAGTACAAGCGAGAAAACAAAGTAACTTCCCATTTGCTTTTATCGTGAGTGAAGCTGGATTGTAGGGTGGGTGGGCAGGCTGGTTTCTGAGAGCTGAATTCCCACTCAGATTCAGGGCTCACTTTCTTGTTCATACGCTGGGAAGGTAAGCAAGGCAGCAAGGGAAATTAAAGTCCTCCCTCTTCCCCCCTCCTTCTTCCCCATAAGCCAGATTCTTCAGGACAGGTAAGCATTAGGACAGAGTAAAGGAGTCTTAGGGATGTTTGTTGTAGCTGAGGCTCTGAAAAGGACCTGGAAATGCATTTCACTAGGCTGCTGCAGAGGGCTCCTCTTGGATGCTCTTGTAATGGCCAGTGAGCCTGGGCTGAGCCCCAGAGCACAAGGGTAGGGATTATTCAGGCAGCCCTGAGGTCCATCCAGCCCCTACGAAGGACTGCTGTATCTAGAGAGACTTCTACAGCTGTCTTTACACATAGGGAAACCTGTCTGAGAGCATCATGGTGGTTTGACTCCCTCTGTACGACCCTCCGAAACACATGAAGTTTTCCCCAGTTTCTTATTCTATGCTACAACTTTAAGAGACACAATAGGGACCCTCAGCCACAAAGGACAAGGAGGAAAGGAAAATACAACTGAAATGCAAGTCAAATACATATGACACCTACCAGACACTCTGTTTTGCTGGTCTCAGTTACAGTATGTAATGGCATAGGTTCCCTGTTTGGAGAGAGAGAGAGAGAATGGGAAAAAAAGCAGCCTGTTTTTCTAGATAGAATTAGCCTTGAGTTTAAATTACATAATAGAAGAGTTTGAAACTTAGGCTATGGTTGTGAAGCAAAAAATAGATCTACTGGAGAGGTCTGCAAAACCTCATGCCACCAGGTTCACCCCTCTCTAATTGAAACCTTTCCCAAAGCTCCAAGGGGGAAGAATTACGTGTCCTAGAAGTGCCTTCCCTCCCACTGCTTGGTAAGTGGATTGCCTTCCTGCCTCAGGCAGCTTTTGGGTTATAACCACTGTCAAACAAAGAAGCTCATTTGGCACTAGAGCCTGACCGTTCGTATTCTTCAGGAGGCCTATAGCTTTTCTCATCTGGAGTTTTTCCATTCTGTTCTTTAACATCTGAAGATATCTTTTCCTTCCGTCTGCACCCTGTCACACTGGAATCAAGATGCCAATGCCACAAAGACATTTTGACCAATGTTACATAAATGCCAATATGGGGAATTTCTAGTTTAGCAGCATCAGGCAGGGCATGATTCACACATGGAGGGACTGATATTGGAACTTAATGGACTAAGCCAGGAACAAGATTCTCTCCCTTCATGGGAAGGATAGAAGCGTCCTTCTTTTTAAAAAATTAACTGTACCTCCTTAAACTAACCAAAATTGTTCCTGCACTGGAAATATAAAGCATTAGCTTTGAAAAATAAACTAAGTGAAAGGTTCTTTCAGGGAAAGGAAACATCCTAATTTGTCTATTGTTAAAAGTATTATTTAAAATGTTTAATTAAATACACTCATTGAATATATTCAATATGGTTTCATTTTCCTGTTACTATCTGTTCAAGGCTTGGTACAGCTTACACGGTCTCATAATTATTTCTGTAAGCATTACTGTAAGAGAACTAATGCCACAAATAAAACGACAAATCAAGTTTTTAGTTTGCAGCCTCCCATTCAGATGAAACAGAACATTGTACAGGAAAATGAATCAGGATAGGAAGCATGAAATTATGGGGGAGGCAAATAGAAAAGATTCAGTGTGCTCCTTACAGTAGGATCCTGCAGCACTGGCAATAGGCAGGGTCAGAAGAAGTTTGAAGGAGAGAAGACTTGTTAAAAAGCCTCAAAGCAGCATGTTTGGGTGTTCATGTGAGATATATTTCCCAACTCTGGGACCATTTCTGTAAACAGCTGCCAAAGAGAAAGCCAGCTTATAGTTTGTTATGAACAACATCCTTCCTTGTTATTGTCTGGCAGATAGTTCATAAAACAGCAGTTTTGTCATTTCATGTTATTTTGTTCTTTCTGGTTGTTTTTTCTAAGACTTCATCCATGGCTGCCTTTAGCTTTACTGAGCCTAATTCTGTACCTTGTCATGTATGCTTTCACTCCCATCACCTTTAAATGGACTACGTGCCACTATGTGCAATGCACAGACAGAAATCGAGCCCGCCCCACCATGTGAGATGCAAGGAGGTGCTGGCCCAGGCCTATGTCAGCCAAACACCCAGCAAGAGCTGGGCCTGTTTCTGCTCTACAGCTGCCACTTGCCAGCATGGATAGCAAGAGGTAAGTGCTGGTGATTTACACCTGCCTCAGCCTCCCGATCTGCAATGAAGACACTGTTCTTCCTCTTTGCAGTGCCTGCCCAGGAGGGCCCAGATCCCCACACAGGACCTCTGGGTGTTATTGCACACACATAGCTGGGCATGCATCCTGCCTCCTTCCCCTGGCCACAACCCAAAAAGGAGGAATCCAGCTTCAGGGTGGAGCCAGGCTCCTGAGAGAGTGCTGGAGGCAGACTTCCCAGAGCAACAAGGTGCTCCAGACACTTTTCCTGCAGCCAGCAAGGCAGAACAGCAAGAACGGTCTTGCCTCACCCATGGCATAAGACAAACAAGAACACCATCCCAGTGTGGCGTCCCCATGGGGAGAGAGCCGGACACCAACATGCAGTGCCACAACATTCACTTTCTATCCAGCAGGCAGCAGAAAAACACCACAAAGTCTTGCTGGTGAGAAAGGGGTAATAGCTGGACATGAGGCAAATGCAGTTTTGCTATTAATGGATCAGCAGGGGAGCTGCAGTGAGGTGTTTTTACTTCTGCTTTGCCTTTAATGAAATCATAGCCAGGAAAGCAATGTTCTCACTCGTTCATAAGCTTCAGATACTGTGGAAATACAGATTTACTTCCATCACTCAAGTTAATAATTTTCTGAAGAGGGAAATATAACAACAATGAGAGTTTATCTTCCTGAGCTAGCTATCCTCCTTTTAACTTCTAACAAAGGAGTGGCTTTTCTGTTTATCTTCATTCCAGCTTCAAGCACTCACTCTAGTGAAAAAGAAGTATTTCCTTAGTAAACTTGCAGGAACCCAAGAAGGTGTACACAAATATTTGTAATGAACTGTATTATTCTGGATATTGCTAAATTGGGTAACAACAGTATAAGCTAACATTCAGCCCAAACTCAAATGATGCCAGAATAGTCTGGACAGCTGAAAAGGACATGAGGAAGTTACAAAGCATTGTTTATTTTCTATTCCTTTCTGAAAAGGGTGATCTTCAAGTTTCTCTTTTGTTTATCCAGACAGGGCTTTATGTGCTGTTAAAACATAAATTAAGTGATTTCACTTAGATACATTAGATTTACATTGCATACTGAGGTAGTGTTATAAGCTTTTCTTGATTTTTTGGCAAGTTGGCTTCATTTCATTTGGTCCTTAACTTGGAAAATGAGAATTTGTCTCAGTGCTGAACTGAGGATCAGCTTTTTAGGAGGTATGAGCTCCCAATAGTTGAACGGAGACCAACATTTCCTCCACACTTCTGAAAAGCAGGCTTTCAGGTTTAGAGGAATTATTTATTCCTTGAATGTTAGCCTGATTCCAATTTACAGTTCATATGATTTTCCTCTATTTTCAGTGTTTCCTGCTACTGTGTTGCACAAACCATAATCCAATTTCAAGTTTTCATTTTACATTAATATGGTGGTTTCGAAACCACTGTTTCAATACATCACTCCATCACTACAATGTATTTCTGTCTTTGCCCCATTTTCATCTTCTTATTCCACCAGTAGTATAAGTGTTAATTGATAATAAGCTCATGTTCAAATTCCATTATTAATAATAATAAAGTGTTATCTGGTACATATGTGTTTTTCACAGCTGAGGGGAGAGTAAAACTAGGTTCTCCAAATATACCCCTGGAGGAGGGAAAGGGAAGGAAAAGTACTATCACAATCAAAAAAGATGATGTGAACTTCATTTATAACTGCAGTTGCCTCTGTAAATATTTACCCCCATGCTACCTGTAAGCCAAACCATTTGGTGTAGGATTCAGAAATAACGATTCAGCATGAGCTTCCTATCAGCTCCACATGATGGAAACCAGTTTAATCATTTGCCTTTTCTGGCTTTCCTACACTTGCCTCACTGCCATTTACACTGAGATTTAAGGCAGTAAGATAGCTTATCAAACAACCAGGTAGAGAAAGCCAGGGGCGTCTGTGTGGCTCAGGCCAGAGGAGGTGATAATATTTCAGTGGCAGTGGCAGGCAGGCTGTCAGCAGCAGCACCAGGGCTCAGTGACAGGGCTCAGCCTCCCCGCCAAGCCTGCTTAAGCTCACCAGACTTTTCATGGAGCTACTGGCACTGGCCACAGAGAGATGTCCACCCTGAGGTGCTGTAGTGCATGGGAACAGACCACAGACACACCTACACAAACAGCTCCATCTCAACTCTGCTGGAGCTCTACCCCAGCAGCTCATAGACCAACTCCCCTTCAGCAGCTCCTTAGCCACATGAGCAACAAAATATATACCAACAAGTGGCTGACCCCAAGATAAGGGAGGAAAAAGGATGCAATACAATCTTGCCATAGTTAAACTCCCTGAAATCAATCAAAAGACAGCAGAGCTGAGAAGTATAAATGTGAGTTGGGTGGATAAACCTGAAAAGAAAATAGGATATGATATGGTTTAGTGCCGTTCAAGGTCTGTGTTAGGATCCGCATTTCCATAATGTACCTAGATGGCTTACACTTTATTGTTAATAACAGTAATAATAAAGACATTTAAGTGAATGAAGAGAGTGCACTTAAAGAGAAAACAATGAAATAGTAAAGTTAATGGGAAAATTATTAGTATTTAAGGACTTTTCTTGCCTTGAAGTCTGATCCTTACAAAGCTGCATAAAACTCTGGAAATCCTGCTGTAGGCAGCAACAGGGGCAATGGACTCGATACAGTTCTGCATTCCCTCTGCTTCTGTGAGAGTACTGTGTGGATTCATGCAAGGAGTGGGAGATAGTCACTGCCCCATCACCATATTTATAGACCTCCCCAGACAGTCAGGCATTTGCGAGTGACCACTGGTAAATATGGTAAGTCTGTTCTGCTTTCAAATCATAAGGTCATAAACATATCGTCCAAAAGCACTGGGATGGCTTCTACTTTGTTGATCCATTTTTTAGATCTATTAGTGTTGTTTATTAGATTTATGAGTGCTATTTGATTACAGCCTCTGGACCCTGCTTAAGACAGTTTTATTTTATCAAGCAGAGAGTCTGTAAGGTACACCAAGGAAATCAGGTGATAGAAAATTATTTCTCATTAGTATGGTTGTTTCCCATTTGTGAGAGGTTTTCCTGTTCTGGAAGGGGCAAGCAGAGGGAATTTTCAGTAACGTGGGGTACGTGAAAGAATTATAAACTTCAAGTCATTTTTTTCTCAAATTTTCTGGAAGAATAACCACCTTTACCCTGCTTTTTGGTTATTTTTCTGTCTCTTATGCCTTCCTGTGAACCTCCTTTTGTCCCTGTGCTCCCCCTGAGCTGGCAGAAGCTCAGTTCCTTCAGGTTGGGAAAGGAGGAACAGGCTGTCATTACAGGATACGAGCGTAAGCATTCATTTCCTCACCCAGAGAAGTACCAAGCTGCTGCCAACTCACTCTGTGTCTTCCAATATTTTGCGGTCTCCTCTGAACCTTTCCATGACTTCCTTCAAAACTTTTCATGACTCCTTACTGACAGTGACCACAGTTGGAAAAAGGCTGATGCAGAGTAAAAGTGGGAAGCAAAGATGCACAGATATAAGCATGAAGGATGCTTACAACTTGGCAGAAGAGAGGTGGCTCAAAGGCACAGGTGGCAGCACAAGTGAAAGCGTTCACAGGTGCCAACAGCTCCCCGTGAAGAGCATCCGGGCACACAGGGCACCGCAAGGCAATGCCACAACCCGACTCAGAGAACTCCAAGATGTAGTGTGACTAATTGCGGAGGAAAGCTTATACTTTTACCGAGCAATAAAGAGAACTAGAGCAAGTTTATAAAAAGATCAGATTCATCAGAAGACTAACATGTGGAAAAGTGTATTAAAACAGCTCCTCTAGTACACTGCAAAGCTGGACATATCATTTACTCATCAACCTTATTTTGTGCATTTTCATTTTTTGGTCTTCTGCCTCTAACACGATACTGACCTAGGGATCTCATTAACAATAACTAAAAATAAAATATTAAACACATATTGCCTGTTTCATGTTGTAAGACTTCCGCAAGGTCATAATAACTTATTGGCAGGTAGTTGTCACAAGACCTATTAAATAGGTCAGCTTGTGATCTGAAAACGAGCTATTTATTTAAGGTTTTCTGTTTGCAATGAGTGTCTTTTCACCTCATTACATGGCGGTGTTTCTGACCCTGGTTTAGAGTTTTATAGCGAACAGCATGGGCTCAAAAGCAAATAAAACAAGGATTGCTTTGGTACACTCCCACATAAATAGTTCTTTTGTTAGGAGGCAGCTACTAAAACTTGCCAATATTTACCATATAAGAGTAAGCATATGGAAGAAAAGGAAGATATATAGGCCAAGGAAAAGCAACTTCTTGCACTCAATGTTTTTCCTAACTCACACATTTTTACTAGTGAAAAAGAAGGGACAGTCTCAGACAACTTGAACTAGCTTTTGAACAGTCATGTTTCATAAACAGAATTAAATGGGGCAATGTTTTCCTAGTGTTGGACTAAGGGCGCTGATCCAACAAGCACAGGGCTCTTTCCATTCATCAGGTAGGGAAGAAGTGCTTGTTATATATGTCTTTTTACCACAAAAAAATAGGTATTTTGAATTAGTATGCAAGAGAGAACTTTTGGAGAATCTTTGAAGAGGCATACCTGAAGATTCAGAATAATTGCCAAGACACTTTCTAATGTATGGCTCGGAAACTGGAGGCATAGCAAAGAAATCCTCCTAAGTTGGCATGCTTTTTGCTTGTTTTCCCTGTTTTGTAACTGATGTACTGTTCTCTTACAGGTGGCACTGTGCCATCACCTCCTCTGCTTCTGACATGTTCTTGCATCTTAAGCCTAGTTTGAATATTTGGTCCATGTTTTGTTTTTAATGCTGTGGGGACTGTCAAAGGAAAAACAAACTCTCTAATTAGGAGATTTTCCAGCTGGAGAAAGCAAAGTTCCAAAACTATATATTAAAGGAAGGGAGAACTTCCCCAAATGTCAGTGACTGCAGTAATAGGTCACGCATTGTATGAGTGTTGTACTTTAAGCTTTTAAATGGAGCCATTAGAAATTGAAGCTTTTAGTGCTGACTGTAATGTAATGTGCAGAATGCTTTGTAATCCTTGAGAATAAAAGCAATACAATGCCATTTTATGTATTTTTCATCATTAAATCATCAACCTATTTACACTGGGGCTAAGGGTTATTATCTCCATGTATTATGTGATGAACTGTGATGAAGACAGGCTAGCTGCCTCGCCAAATGGCGCAGAACAGTCGGTGAGAAAGCCAGGATTACTGGCATCTGGGTACCTACACTGTACCTCCTACAATGTATATTTGTTACCACTGACCAGCTCTTGTTCTTCACCAGAGATTCTGTATTTGAGTAGGCATTCTGTAGGGAAAAAGATTTGGCAGCATGAAACACTGCTCACTTTTCTGTGTATGCTGAATAAAAATACACATGTATATGGTGTGGATAAGTAGAGATGCACCAATAGGTAAAATGATTAGTATAATTGCAAATTTAGTTTCTACTTGCTTGCTGAAGTATTGGCTGATAATCTTTTGTTAAATCAATATAAAGTACCATAGCTGATGTCATTACTTCTTAATTATTTTCAATTCTTACCAATGGCCTAGAATGGGGACCTTCAGCCTTGAAGCTTCAGCCCCTGTGAGTTGGTTGCCAGATCATTGCAACCTTTGTGTCAAAACATCTGAGCCAGCAACATACTAGCAGAAGTCATTGGTGACACTTTACAATGGCAAAGCATTCCTCTGGGGAGCAGACAGGGCACACCTGTGATTATTCTGTGGCCATGACAAAGGGCACTAGGAATCTGGGTGCCGAGTTTCTCATCGACATGAATACTGAAACCCACATCCATCAGGAGGAAGAGATCTTCAGCAGTTAGGAGATCTACAGTGGTGCAGCACAGCTAAGGCAAGGAAAAACTATTCAGGCAACTGTAGGTCACAGCAGAGAAATACTGAGTTATGATGAAAGAAGAAATACTGATGAAAGAAGAACAATTTCCTCCCCAAAACCATCTGCCATTTTCCATAATTTCCTCTGTAGCTGAGGCTAGACTTCCCTCAGCTGAAGGTACCAGGTTTCTGGGTTGGCATGTTCGGGCCAGAGAAATCAGCAGGGAGGAAGAGAAGGTAAGGGAACTTGACTAGAGACAGGGCAGGAGGGAACTTGACTAGAGACAGGGCAGGAGACAAAAGGCAAATCGAGATGCAAGAGAATGCACTAGGAAGGAAGCGACGTGGTAGAAGATGAAGCAGAGAATAAAAAATGTAAGAAATGTTCCAGTCTAACAGTTTGCTGCTGCCAAGGGAGTGGTTCTGTCTCCCGTATCTCTGCTTTGGGTAGCACTTCTTCCTCCTTTCCACCTGCTCTGGCACTTGGCACTGTCTCGGTGAGGCAGTTTAGCTCAGTAAACCCTAGTAAAAACAGCCTTTCTTTCTCAGTTTTTTTCCTTACTCTCTTTCTTTCCTCTTCCTCCTCCACCTAAGTCTCTTTTCATCTGGACCACCGGGCTTGGACAGAGCAAGGTGATTTCACAGGAGCCAGGATTCAGGGCAGTGGACGCAGGATTTCCTGAGCACAAGGGTTGATTCTGTCCCCTCCTGAAGTTTCACCCTGAGCACAGCCATCCCATCATCAGGCAGTCGCCGGCATGTTCACCTGCACATTGAATCTGTACTGAATTCCCATCCAAACTGAGGGAGGAAGGGTAGATGGTTGCTGGACTCAAGTCTAGAAAAAGCTCTTAGGGAGGCATTTAATAGATCTTTCTTTATTAAATCTTATGATTCAGAGAGTTTGAATCAATCTGTTTGTTTGATGCTGCCATTGCTGTGACTTAGGGTGCCTAAAGAAAATTCAATCACAGACTGAGATTTTATTTAATCCCTTCAATCACATCATGCTTGAGCATGAAGTTATTTAACAAAAGAAAGCTGTTTAGTAAAGAGTGTTATTGTTACATTATATGTGAACATATCCCTCGTGCTGTTATTAAAAGATTGTCTTCAGATTCTGACCTCACAAGCATGTTAATCTCATCCTTTGAGCGTTAACCAGCTTTTGCAAATAAAGGCCAATCTTGTGTGCCGGAGTAGACACATAGAAGCATATTCCAGCTGTTACGAGGTTACAACAGCTTCTAGTGGTGTGAGGATTCACGCACCCAAATCATGAGCAGAAAATCTGAATTAAATGTATCCTTAACTGCTTTGTCCTTCAGATACTGTTAAGATGTTGAATTCAGAAGAGGGCTACAAAAAAAACTTGATCTCGAGAAAAATCTGTCTTACAGAGAGAATGGTAAGCAAAATAGCTTGAAATTCTTCAAAGAAAAGGTCAGAGGAGATCTTGCCATGATACATGAGTAAGTGTATGTGGAAGAGATTTAAGGTAGACCACCCTTTGTGCCTGCAGTGGCAGAGCAAGACTCAGCGGCTGGAGGCTAAACCTAGAGAACAGCTGTCACTGCCTCTCTGCCACAGCGTCCCACAGGCACCAGTGCATGGACTGCATTTGCAGGAGTCCCCACTGTACCATACTCAGAGTGCCACAGGGTGGCTGAAGACAGGGAAGGGGAACCTCAGGAGCACCTGATTCATACAGGGCTACCAACAGCCCCTTAAGCCTGGGTGGTCCCAGCCTTGGAGTGCCAGCTCTAGAGCACACACACACCCCGCAAGGAACTCTGTCATGGATGTCCTCACACATTTTCATGCCATACCAGACAAAAATGAGGTAGTTCTGCACTTCACAGTATGTGATTGTTCCTGTCACCCTGACCTCCTGGTCTCATAACTGTCACTCTCATCATTCCCCTTGTCTTTCCCCTTCATTCCTTTACAGTATTACCTTCCCCTGACCCACGCCTCTGGAGAGAGGTCTCTGTGCGTACTTGTGCATGAAGCTGGTAGCATTTCACAGGAGGTGGAAGAGGAACTGCAGTGATAAAACACAGGTCTTCACTGGTGAGAGGAAGCTGGGATGAAAGATTTGGGGTTCTTTGCTCGTTTTCATGTAAAAGGCTTCTTATAGTGTGGTATGTCAGGGATGTCTGTCATAGCCTGACTATCTGCTAGTGACTGTAGTGGCAAGGAAGGGAAGAGGCTGTGCCTCAAAAGAGGAAAATGGGGGTTTAAGGAGGAGAGAAGGAAGCTATTTGAAAGACAGAGAAATTAGAAAGGGGAGGGACAAGAGAAGAGCTGAGAACTTCAAGGGGAAGCAGAGACACTGTTGCTACAAGCTATAGCATCTGTCATATGGCTTGGTAAATGAGAGGAGAGCAGTGGACATTATCTACCTTGTAGTTCAGTTAGATTTCAGCAGTGTCTCCCATAAGATCCTCATAGAGAAGCGGATAAGTATGGGCTGGATGAGCACTGAGGTGGACTGAAAACTGGCTGAATGGCCAGGCCCTGGGGGCGAGGGGTGGGTGTGATCAGTGGCATGAAATATAGTTGGAAACAGCAACCAGTGGTGTACCCCAGGGTCAATACTGGTTTCAATCATCTCTTAGTTTAAAAGGCACTTTTTACCACAGGGACCTCGAAACACCCAACTGAACAGATTATTAAAAATATTTTGTAAATACTGCTAAAAGTCTCCCACAGTTTTCCAAGGAAGATAAGGAAGTTGACAAGTTTTCATAGAAACGTGCATCAGTCTAGCTGATCTATCTGTACTAGATTCCATTAATAAAATCTATCATAAAGTGCTTTCCTACTTAGCTCAACAGTATTATCATTGTGGTTTAATGCATTTATACAGCAGCAAGATAGACATTTGCATTTTATTTCCATTTTAACATGAAAGCCTGAATCAAGGGCTGTACTGCTTCCACGGTTTCTTTGGCATTGCACATTGCTCACTAGTCTTATCAGAAAACAAGAGACACTTGAGCTGATACTGTGAGGTGCCTCACATAAGAGAGAGCATTTTAAAAAACTCTCTTTCATGCAGTTCTCAGCAGCACTTCATATGCAAAGTGCTTGAGATGACCTTTAACACTGTTGTTGCAGAAAGAAAAATGTGTTTTCACTCTCAGAGTCTTTAAGATCTCCCTGAAAATGGGATCATCTTTGCCTGGTACACTTATACATCATCTAGCATAACAGAAGCACATTTTGAGTCAAACAACTTCAGTAGTGATATAACACAATCATATGTTGGAGTGAGCAAGGTAGTCCTGCCAGAGTAACATTCATTTGCACCTTAGTTTTCCCCACTGTGAGTCTACAGGGAATTGGAGCTTTAAGGGTTTCCGCTGATTGCAAGCCTATTTTGTTTTCTCCTCAAGAGAAAAAAAGTGAAGCATCCTACCAGTACAACCTCCATTTTGCAAATTCCGCCATGAATTCAAATGCTTGGTTCAGAGAAATAACCCAATTAACACAAAGTATAAGGCTGCACTGTTCTTCCAAGGTCTGTTTTTGAGTCAGAGTTTGATATAGAAAATGTTTCTGGAACTCTGGCACTCCTCAGCTAAGTCATTTGTTTTTTTCTTCTTTCCTCTTTCAAGGGTTGGTACCAGCTCAATGCTGTGGAGACATAATGGCCATTACCCCAGGACCTATAGATGGTCTGCACTTAGCTTCACCAGCAGCCAGACCAGAAAGGCTGAGCAGGTTGTTTGACATCCATGGAGCTAAACAAAAACTCCTTCACCTATTTGTCAGTTCAGATGTACAAGCTAGATACTACAACAGCTACCTTTTAGACAGTGGATCTCCACTGTGGATCTGAAACAAACAGTTTATTGTACACATCCCCAACCAATAAAATATAAAGTATGGGGAGCATTAGAGGTTAGAGATTCAGAACATCCCCTTTCTGTGTAGTGAAAGGCATAGGGCTAGACAATTGGAAATGGTGTCTCTCTGAAATCACATCCCTTATTACTTTGAAAATTGCACTTTAATCTGGCATAGATACATTATTCTCTGCTTGTTTTTAATGTAACAAACATGATAAAACAGTATTTCTAGCTCATTGCCTAGAAGTATTATTTCCCCAGGGAAGGCTTTTAACATTCCTTCCAGCCAAGAAAAAGGTGAACTTTTGAACCGGGGCTTCAAACTATTCAGAGTACTGACAACAAAACTACACATTCATATTGCTCGGTGAAGCCTACTACAGGCATGTTTTGTTGCAGTGACCAATCTAGAGCAATCACAAGGATTCCCATGGTGTTTCTGTGGTCTTTCTAGCGCCAATAATAACTGCAAAATTCTGTGTGCTACCACTACTGAAGTCTCAAAAATATAAAAAATCTTTGAAGCTTTAGAAAACTTAAATCTTCTGCTTTGGCCAGCTTTTTAAGGTTGGGGGGGTTTATTACTGTAAACGAGCCAGAATTAAAGGTAGAGTTCTGGGGCACTGCTGCCAGGAAAGACAAGAACTCCATGCTGCTTTGTTCTCTAGCATGGATGTAACATCCACATGGTACCTGGAAAATTAACAGGTTGAGTGGGTGGGGTTTTATCAGAGACCTTATTTCTTTCTCTCTGTTCTCTTTATTTATTTAAAACCATGGCTTTCAACTTCTGGGTATGGCCTTTATGTAAAGCCAACAAAAACTCTAACTGTAGCATGGTGCAGAAGAGCAAACTTCATGGCTTCTGCCTACTAAAAAAATACAGCTAAAAAATTGTATGGAGTCACTGGCACATCCACAGAAAGCAAATTAATGGCAGTCAGTAATTTCTGGTGGAAGAACAAAATATGGAAAAATGCTTAACCTGAACACATAACAAGCTGCTTAATGAACTAGATCAGAGACTGATTTGTTCTGTAGGACAGAAATTTTAGTCCCAGATTTGGGTATCTCATATAAAATATAGGGCTTTATATAAAATATCAGTTGTGATCTCAGTCAAATCTAGCATTAATTTTCTTCCCCTACCACAAATAAACTTTCCTCCTCACACACCTGATTCTCCACCAAAGAGTCAAAGGCAGGAAAAGCTGAGAAAATATCATTGCTTTAACCTCGTCCCAAACCAAATTTCTTCTGACCGCTGTGTCATACAAACTTTACAGTCTTGATCATCGTGTGAAATCCAATGCAAAGTTTTACTCACTTGGTCTCAGGCAAACAAATATATCCAGCCTTTTTCCTCAGAACTCAGTAACACTTTCTTTCAAAACAGAGACACTGAAGGATGAAACAGGCCTATGATCCAGACCAGAAACAGAAACTCCCTTGGCATCTGGGAAAATGCCCATCATCTGGATGGAGTCTGGAGTCATTCACATTTTCTCTTCTCTCTCCTTTTCCACTGTCAAGAAATCTCACTCGTAGGAACCCGATAACAGTGAAGGAACAGAATTAGGTGCCCACGGCTGCAGAGCAGTTTTGGAGTCTGGTTCCCCCCTCACAAACGCATCGGTCTGGCCTTGCTGGTAGGCAACTAAATCAGTTAGCAAGACAAGGCATACCAGCACCTCTAATTCTATCATTTCCTACAGTTACTTGAAGCATTTTTCTTTGCTCTCCTTCACCTCCTATGCTCATTCCAAATCCCAGTTGGAAATACCTGAATCTCCACTTTTGTATATAGCAATTTCTGGCTTCTGAGCTAGAGGTGACAGTGCCAGTCCAGGGGCCAAGCAAGGGACAGAGACGGTAGAAATGTCACCATGGCACGAGCCCCACTTGTGAATCTCGGAGAACCTGGTCTGTGGTCCTGAACTGGGTATCTGCTAGATGGTGTTACCAACACACTTGTACAAGAATGTTTATGTAGTTAGGAATAAACCCAAACATTTCATAGGATAAGACACATGATCTAACCTTAAAAGTGTTTATTGTTAAAAACAAAGGAACAGGAACCTAATTATCTTACTTTGGAAGAAAATTTTGTTGTAAGAAAATCTAATACTCTTAGTTGCTTTCAAATTCCTCAAAGTATCTTTAACCCTGAGGTTATCCTGCTTCTCAGCAGAGAGCACGCTGTTTCTCACATGCGTACAAAACAAGGTTCATGCCAGAGAACTGTCCATTCTGTAGAGAGGCACTGACAATGAGAACCTGTCTGCTCTATGTGAACATGGCCAGCAAGCCTACGAGCAGCATGGCAAGGCCATTTGGATTGAGCCTGTCCTGGCTTTTCATCTATGCTTTCTTGAACAAAAAGCCTTCAAGAAAAGGAACGCTTCTGAGTGCTGTCCACACCCACAAACAGATGTAGAAGTGGGAAGTGAGTACAGCAATTGGCCATGATAAAGTCTCAAGAGAGATTTTGTAACCCACAATTGTCCAGGATAATCCCAGCCACGTAGTTTGTCTCCCATGAATACTGTTTGACCTCAGATTTCTTTCTTGGAGCATGTGGCTGGCTTTTTTCCCATGCCCCTCCCCTGGGCATTCAATGGAATAGCTGTTTACTAGTGCTTCAGCTATTCCAAGTATAATATGAGGGTGTCAAAAATATAATGTTATTCCAGGTTTACAAACTTAGTGGCATGGTCAGTGGCATGTGATTAAATAAAGTAAAAATTCAAAGGTACGTTATTAGATAAAAAAACTCTTTTAGAAATCAAGACCTCACAATTTGTTGGGGATTTTCAGAGAAGGTTACTTTATAGAAAAATCTCCATTTTACATTTGGAATAGTCACATTTTCAACAGTCTCAGATTTGTTGGAGTTCCAACCAAGGCAACTGCAGGTATATATCAAAGCAGAAGCTCTGATTCTCTGTGAATAAATACCACATAGCAGCAAAGCATTGTGGCATTTTTTATTTTTAATCCTATAAAAAGAAGATACCCACCTTGTTAGTTCAGCACCTCATGTTCTAATAATAACAATACTTCAACACTTTTCTGATTTTACGATGCACTCAGAATTACGAAACTGACATAAATTATTTAGCAAAGTGTTCTTGGACAACAGCTGAATCCTAAGAAGACTCCCAGAAGAGTCCTTCTTACCTTCAATTGTATTATTATCTCAAGGAATCTTACATAATCAAGGTGATGAGTTTTACAGTATGTCATTTTCTTACTCCAAACCCTATATTCATGCATGAATCACACATTGAGAATAGGGCGAATACCAGTTTAAAGATGCTTTGTAGGGGCTATTCTTTATGATGAAAGCCATTAGTATAAAATCAAGGTCATAGAGTTGGGAATTTTCTTTCTGAAACTGTGTTATTTTGTGTGGTCCCAAAGCCCATAATTCATCTCCTGGTAGCAAGTATTCAAGGGCAAAACTATAGGGGTAAGCAAGGGAAGAAGTAGGTCTACATTGTTGTCTAACATTATTTTGACATCAGAAAACTACTATATTTTTGACAGATACTAAGGGATGCTTATTCAAGTTGTGTGCATGATTCACATGCACAGGAGTTCACAGTATCAACAGTGGTAGTGGATTTTAGAAGCTATAAGTAAAACATTCCAATGGAAAACAAAATAACACGATCTCTGCCAATCAGTCCTTGGAAAATAAACCACATTTGTGAAACAAGGAGGCAGAGTTTCTGTTAAATCAGCTTGTCTGAAACATCTGTAAATTTTGTTTTGTACTCAATGAGTATGTTAGTGTGTACAGAGGCTACAAACAAACCAAGTGGCTGCTGGAAGGTTTGGGTCATCCTGCTGAAGCTCCATTTCAGGTGAACAGCTAGGCAAAACCACAATGTATAAATGTTTCACAGTGTTCTTGGAATCTGGGAGTAAGATGGACCTAAAACATCATAAACTGTCCAACAGGGATGAATTTTAATCATATTAGCATGTTCAGTAGCCCAGCCATGCTTTGAATCTGCTTTGGGTCTGCTGCAATATGACTGTGAATAATAAAAGCGATAGCAGCTACATTTGCAACTTGCTGGTCTGCACTCAGGGTTGTTACCATATGACCTATATCTGCCCAGAACAAGAAAAAAAAACAACCTCATTTAACATTGCCAGTGGAATACTCTGGCAAATCTCTCTTCATTTCTCCCTCCTGCTGCATTTGGAAAGGAGTTTATTACTGTAGCTACTATTCAATGCAGTGACACTGAAGTGTTCTCTAGACAACAAAGAACTGAGGTAGAAAGCGTTGTCCTTTCCAAAATGCAGAATCTCAACCAATATTGGGAACAATGCTAAATTAATACTTGAAAACCTGGTAAATTTCCACCATTGTGCTGAGCAGCCTTTATTTAATGTGCAAATCCTAAAGAAACAATAACAACACAAGGGAAAAAGAGAGAGAAATACATCATTTTGTGATCCTGCCCACAGCATTATACAACATGGCTTACTATAATGCAACAAATAATTTGGGATCTCATCTGGAGTACTTTCTTTATCTGTGCACTTGTCTAAACTGTTCCTGTTACAAACTCTTTTGCTTTCAATCTCATTCATCAGGAGAGCCTTTTGTTGTCTGAAGGCTAAGGAAACAGAGGGGAAAACAGGCAGCCCAGGCTATTGTATGTCACCGAGCAATGTCTTACTGCCACCTTGTGTTGAGCCAAAAATATGAATACCTCATATTTCACAGACATTTAAACAACAACAAAAAAGCTCTTCAGAAAATAAACAAGGAACACTTTCAGGGAGGTGTGTCTGAATATGTGAATACATATATAGCATTATGAAAATGGGTTAAGAGTTCATAAAAAGAGGAAAATGTTTTATTTCCATTTCAAATTTGTCTTCACAAGCAAGTGGCAAGTATCCACTAACGGTTAACAGACTTTTGGCTGTTAAAAGCTGAAAAAAGGAATTTATTTTTTTTCCTGGGGAAAATTAATGCACATTTATTATTTTATTCCCCGTGTAGATTATTTTTTTTTTTAGAGTTGCATCATGAATAATGGGGATTCTTGAGAAGGGGGAGAGATTTTTATCCTACTCTTGAGCTATTTTTCAAACATTGAAAACAACACTTTTCACACATCGATACATCCAAGTAATGAAAAATTCCTACAGTGCTGTAGCTTCTTACAGTTCAGAATAAATCGCATGCTGCAGACAACTTTCCCACTCATGAGATAAATCATATACAAAGATAGGATTGGTCCTTGCACTTCAACAACTTACAAAATCATTGCTTAAAGAAAATCTATCCTCTGCTAGCTCCACAAAGATTAGTTTCTCTTGTGAGGCAATCACTGCACATCAAGACATACACACACACATGCGCAGGCACATGCAGACAAAGCCAAGAGATGGCAAATTCTTCTCCAGCAAGCATTTGACCTTGCAAAATGATGGTAAAAGAAAATAGTTAATCAAGTTTGTTAAAGTTAAAGATGCTACCATTGCTGTGGGTTTGCTCTCTATCCATCATTACTAGGTAATGCTATCCCTAACGTGATGGCTAACTGAGCACCACCCTTTATGCTTTAAATTAGTTGTTTTCAACTTGTAGTTTGCAAACCCCTCAAAGTCCTGTGAACTATTTCTAAGGTGCCAGATTTTTAAAAAGGGCACATATCTTTTGTAATTAACGATATAAGCCAAATTTCAAAAAGCTTTCTTTCTCCATTGGCCAAAATTTAAAGATCCACAAACTGAAAGAAGTAGGAAAGCACTGAATTAAAGTTCAGACTTGATCTCGAAACTTTGGGGGCCACTCGCAAATGCAACATGTTCTTTAGGACTCCACATAATTTTATTTTCAAACATGTTGAAACCAGTAACATGTTACTGTCAGCTTAACTGCTAAGTACAATGCCAGTTATAAACTGCTTGAGGATTTTCAAGGTGGTTGTGCCACCATGGCCATGGATGTCTTTAGTACAGTGGATCACATGATTGTTAGACAAGTCTTCAATAAATCAGAAAGTATCTTATGGTGGTAATATTGACTGGTGAGAAGTGGTTCCGCTAATTCCATCATCATCAAATGGTTCATATGAGCATTAGAAAACGGTAATGGACTAAAGCTATGCAAGTTTCACCTCCCCGAAAGTCAGTGCCTGTGATGCCATTAGTCCCAGCACAAAAGAACAGACGTACTATGGCTTCACGCAGTATGATAAGTGGATGAACTAGTTACTGAATTTTGTGTGGATGATAAAGACTTTTTTCAGACATTTATGACCATTGCTAACCCCAAGTCATAAAAATAAGCTTGTTTAATGTACTTGATAGAAGCACAGTGCTGTCTGTCAAGGGTTCACTGACTTCAGTGACTGCAGTCTGTCCTCAAGGCTTTATTTGCAAGGTTGGTGAAAGTGCTTCTACAGCAATAAGAAAAAAAAATAAAACAGTAATAATTAAATACATATAATATGAATTACCACTTAGGTTTTGATGTCTGTAACTAGAATAAGTCTTCCCACTCCCATGTTAACTCCTGGCTCATTATAAGAAACTTTCATCTTTTAGTATTATTTCTAACCAGGAAAATCTGTGGTTTAGGCAGTCACGGGAACATGTTAACAAGGTCTAGATCTAGTGAGCTGCAGAAGATATTATGGGACAGCTTGAGAGGCCCAGAAGAGGGGAATGCTTCATATCCAAGTGAACAACCCAAGTCACACTGCCTGTGACTGATGAACAGACAAGATTAAAAAAAAAAATATGGCTGAAAGACAGGAATAGAGGTAAGAGAATCAGAAAAGTGGCAGAAAACACATTATTTGTGCCCCAGATCCTCCTTCCTGTTAAGAACTTTTCTAAGAGGGGAATTTTCAAACCCTAGAACACATAGTCTTGAGCGACCTCTTTATAGTACCCATGTTGGGCTCTGTTGTGGTTTAATCCCAGCCGCCAACCAAGCCCCACGCAGCTGCTTGCTCACTCTCCTGCCTGTGGGATGAGGAAGAGAGTCAGAAGGGTAAGTGAGAAAACTCGTGGGTTGAGATAAAGACAGGTTAACGGGTAAAGCAAAAGCCACTGCACCCAAGGAAAGCAACACAAGGAATTCATTCACCACTTCCCACGGGCAGGCAGGGGTTCAGCCATCCCCAGGGAAGCAGGGCTCCTTCATGTGTAACAGTTACTTGGGAAGAGAAGTATCATCACTCCAAATGTATCCCTCATTTCTTCTTTTTCCACATCTTTATATGCTGAGCATGACATCATATATGGTATGGAATATCCATTTGGTCAGTTGGGGTCAGCTGTCCCCACTGTGTCCCCTCCAAACTGCTTGTGCACCCCCAGCCTACTCACTGGTGGGGTGGGCTGGGAAGCAGAAAAAGCCTTAACTCTGTGTAAGCACTGCTCAGCGATAACAAAAACATCCCTGTATTATCAACACTGTTTTCAGCACAAACCCAAAACACAGCTCCATACTAGCTGATATGGAGAAATTTAACTCTATCACAGCCAAAACCAGTACAGGCTCCCACTAGGTTCCACAGCAATGCTTCTACAGCCCTGAACCTTCCTTGCTTCCTAGTCATCTCTGTTTCCTCAGGAGTCCTTCAAACTTTGGCAAGTCATATCATCCTGTCTCGGTTCTGCTGGTCAAGGAGAGGTTGGAAGGCAGGTCTCCTCTTACTATTGCTGTATTTGTTACTGGCCTTTCCTTCTTTAATTTCATTTCATTTCATTTTATTTCATTATTTCTGTTCCTCGTCTTTCTCCTCTGGTCTTTACCTTCCCCTTCTGTTACAAAAAGAAGCAGCAAGGCATACCTTTTCAGTCCCAAAAGGGCTCAAGGTCACCTAAGTCAGAGACTCCTCCTGGATATAAGCAAGAAAGACGACAGTAACGGGGAGTTTCTCAGACTTTGTTACCCAAGGCAGCTTCTGTCACTCTTTAAGTCTCAGTCAGTTGTAGGGCCTCTAAATATGTAATATGGTAACGTGTTTCTATGAGACTCTCCCAGTCTGCATAACCTACTCCATGCATGCATTCACAGAAGTGCCTCACGGTCTCATTCTAGATCCTGCAAAAAACACACTTGTGCTTAGTGTGCCAGCCTGTAAGCATAAAGATCTGTGAGGCCAAATACAAGTAATTAGAGATTCATGCATTTAAATCTCTTTAAGAGTAAAGGAGAAGTAACCAAGCCAGTCTCTTCTGTTGCAGCATTGTCAGATCACCAGCACTCATCCAGATGTCGTGCTTTCCTCTGGCAGGATGTGGGTGTAAGTAAAACCTACTAAAAAATGGATGCTTTTAAGACTGAAGATGTCCCTTTCTTCCACATTGCAGGGAGAAAATTCAGCCATATCCACAGGTAAAATACTCATCAAATCAAAGCTGCACAGTATGGATTTGGGTTATAAATCCACAGGAAATCTGACTGCTGGTGCCTGATCCCAGCAAACCCTTGACTGTGTCACAGCTTTGAAGGCATTCAGTTGGAAAAGTCTGCCTGGAAGCCCAAGCACGTGAACCATGCCTTTGGTGGTCTTTGAGTAAGACTTGTTTGATGGCAGCTATTAGTGACTTTTAGCAGCCCAATATCTTCTCCTACTTCTGTAAAACCAGAAGATTAGAAGTCATTCATTTCACTATGAGAATGAGGTTCAGCTGCTTTTTCTTACAAGAGTTTGAAGTATTTTTTTGTTAAATTCTTAATCTTTTGCTTAGGCTTTGTGACTGAAATAGCTTTATATTGTTTTAACTTGCTCGTGATAAACACAAGAGAAAATGTATGCTCACACAGCAGCCTATTGTTCTGTGTAGATTTACCCACACCATCATGAACAATGGCTGCTCAGTTGCCAGTATTTAACTATAAACAAACACCAACAAATAAAAATGTTTGACAATAAATTTAATTACCGTTGCGGGGAGAAGATGTTTTTTTGGTCTTACGTAACACCAGGGAAGAACTTGCTCAGGAAGGACAGTCAGTATTTCAAGCAGAGGAGATATGAAAGTAAATCATCAATGGAAAAAGGGCCCTGCATCTGGGACAGAGGATAAAACAGAGCTCAGCAGCCAGCAGGATGCAAAATGACAGCTGTTTAAACCACATTTCTAACTGCTGTGGCCAATGGTTTAATATCTCTGAGGAGCAAGCAGGCAGCCATGGTGGGGTGGGACACAGAAAAACAGAAAAGATCAGCATATTATTACTTCTATTGTGACCAGACTGTCTGTTCCTGTCCAACTTCTGTAATAGCTAACTAGCAACTGCCAGAGTTTGCTCCATCTAAACATCTGGTTATCCAGGCCCTGCTTTCCTCTTTAAAGCTTTAATGAATTTTAACATTTGAAAGTATTTCCCTCTGTCTTACTGAGATAAAACAAGATATAAACAGTCCCCTTGGTACAACCTCTGCTCAGTAGTGATCCCAAAATGGCTTATTCCCCTATCCTCCCAGGCAATTTATTTGATCCTCAGATCTCTTATCTCCTGACTTGCTGAAAAAAGCATCTGGTGAAGTACACATAAGCCCTTTGCCTTATGAGAAGGACCATTCCCCAACTCTGTCCAGGAGCAAGAATAAAGCTGCTGAAGAGGATACTTCTTAACTCCGAATACTGTGATGAGGCTTTGCAGCAATGGAGGATGCTACCTCCTGGCTCTGATAATTCCTCTGTGTGCTGTCTCCACCCACGATGAAGCACACCTCTCATCTGCAGCAGCCAGTCTGTGAATGCTTTCAGCTCTTGACTTATTTTTATACAGCTTGTATCAACCAGACCTCCACAACTGTCTCTAGTGAAAGTCTTACTAAGCATGTTCCACCTTCTCTAAAACACCTGGATTTCATGTTAAATCTGTCTGTCTGACAGGAGGAGGTTGGGAATACAACTAGCAGTCTGTATCAACAGTGATCAAAACCAGCCTTCTAGGAATATAGAGTCCTACCTGGCTGTGTGAAAGGATGAAAGGAAGGGAGGTGGAAGAAACTGACCTGATGCTCCAGTAACTCCTGGAATTACTCCAAACATGCTTCACAAGTTTCCCATTGAACCAAACACCTGTGTGCCTTCACATGATGCATCGCCTATTTGCTCATCCACTTCTTATTCTGAGCACCCAGAATACCTCACAGGCAGGCAACCTGGGTTTAATCCACTAGCTTGGTACTATCAGCAGCTGGAAGCCAGAAAGAATTATGCCAGTGAAAGCTTCCACCCAAATTTCTGTAAGGTGCTTCCACACTGCTTTAGGAAGTCTTATTCAGCTGTTCATTCACGTTAGCTTACACTGAAACCAGTTACATGAATGAAAAATCTAGCTGCAGTACTGTACGCAGAGAATGATGGTAAACAACATACCAAGTTTGACAAGGTCTCTGGTGAGAAGTCACAGGGTACTGAAGCTATCCAGTTTTTCACTGTTTGCACAGAACTACCACATCAGAGGAAGAGGAAGGTGACAGTATTTCTTTACACAGCCCTGTAAGCCTGCTGCTATATCCACTGAATCCTCTAAGACACTGACAATAAGGAAATTCAGAAAAAAAGGGAGAATGAGTATATGGCTGAAGGATGGATTTTTCTGCAGCAGCTTGCTTCAGAGCATGAATGATTACAGCTACTACTCCTGGCTCCTGTTTCTCCGAGTTCCCAGTCTATTTATTGCCATCATCACTCCTGCCTTCTCACTACAACTGCCCTACAAAACGTCTCAGCTAACTCACTCTACCACCTCACAGGTGCTGTTGCATATGCATCTCAGCTGTCCCTGCTCCCCAAGCATGCTTCACTGCAGACAGCTGTGAGAAACAAGACCGGGCAGAGCAGAAACCTTGTGACATACACCACTACACATTAGGGGAGCTCCTGCCCTCTTCCAGGGCTCATAACACCCCATGAACCACCTGCAAATCCCTGAAAATCCCATCCACTTTGACTTGACTGGAATGAGAAGAGATGAAAAGAGCACACAACATGGATGGTGCTATGGGCAGTTTCTAGCATCCAAAAAGAATGTAGACTGTATAGATGCAAAGCATAGCTAGAAATTACATCACATACTGGAACGCTATAACTGTTGATTAAAACAGAGCAGCCATTTTTCTTTGGTCTTTGGTCATGCAACAATACAAGGCAGCAAGTAAAGCAGAATTTTGTGTCTCAGACGAAAACTGATTTTAGAAATAAGGACATATTTGCCAGTCTACCTGTAAAGTCATGCGAAGAAGAAATTTGTCCCCTTTACTTGGGAAGTTAACAAATTTTATTTTCCTTTCCCCCTTCCACACCCCTGAAATAATCCCTTATCCTCCTGGGAGGGCTGTCCTTTCCTGGCATTTTCTCTTCTTTTGGGTTTTTTCCATACACACTGTCTGCACCTACACACTCAACATGTTTCTGCTACCATTAGTTATCTGAGTCTTGTAGCTCAGGTTTTGGGAGAGCTTATCAGAGAAAAGGGAAAAATGAGAAAATCAGCTCAGTGGACCTTCCGCAGCCTGCCAAAATCTTATGTGACACCAAAAGACGGGCATAGCAGGAGGTGTCGATGATGGCTACAAGACTAGAAACACAGATCCATGTCACAAGGGAACATCATCTGTAAATTTCACATGTGGTCTCAGCTGGAGGCCATCTCTGAAACCTCAACTAGTGGTCTCTGCTTGAGGCAGGATCTCATGGTTGCATGTCATCTTCCTTTCTCCAGTTTTCTGGGAAAAGCGATGCATTAACTTGCAGTGTCTGGAGACATTTTTTTTATAGTCCTTCACAGGAACATTCAGGTTATATTCCAGATTTCAGCTGGAGATCCCCTTAGTGAGCTTTTTATGGCACTTGAGATGATGGAGCTTTGACTTTTATTTCACCAGAGTTTGAGTCCTTAAAAGGACTTACTCGTCATTTGAATGCCCACCCCATATCCACAGATTTGTCACTGGCTACTAACACATCAGTGAGGAATACCAAGCACATGCATAATGTGGTTTTTTTATTATATCTGTGTGGGGCCATTATATTTGATAGATTCCATTTGAGGGAATTTAGGCGTCTGTGTAATCAACCTGTGAGATGATGCACATGAAAAAGCATCAGCACAATTACACAGCCAGAATGAACTGTGGCATTTAGTGGTTAACTGTGTAAACATACTCTTGAGTTAATGTCAACTTTTGTATTTGATTCCCCTTGGATTTGTTGTTTGTTCGTTATTTTCCTTTGAGGATAACATTTCAAAAGGCTAATCCCTACTGCTTCGAAGCTATGCTTCTTAGACAATAATTACACACAGCAACCATGCAAGCATTGATGTTTGACTTGACACTAATCCAATCCTATCATTTTATTCTATTTGCCTGTAACGAAGATGCCTTTAAAGTAATACATAAGTGAACTGTGAATACCATCTTTCATTACTCCCTGGACTGGAATTATTATTTTTCTCTTAAATTATGTCCTATCTAGTTTGCAGTTGTCTTGGAGTTCAGGGAGCTTGGCTTAATACTACACAAGCACAGACTGCTTTCAAAATGGCAGCTTTTTTTTTCCTAGTGCCATGCTTTCCAAACGCTCATATTTAAATCAATTAAAACTGGGTTTTCTTTGCTAAAATACAATGCCTTGCAGTCTACGGAGAGCTATTTCCAGATCAGTCCCAATATTTAGTTTTCAGCTTTTGTTAGGCTTAAAAATAATGTACTTTTTCCGTTGTAAATATGGGGGGGTTCACTCCATCCAGTATCACTAGCTGAACTAATGTTTCTAAAACATTTCAAAGGCAATTGCTTTTTCACAGAAAACTCCAGGGAAGGAGTTAGACAGTAAAACGGTTATGTCTATGCTTGAGGTCCTTAAAAGCAAGGAGCAAAAGGGGCCTTGTTTAAAAAAAAAAATACAGAAGCTTATAAATTTATAACTGTTGTGCTGCTTTGTATTATTTTTTGTATTGCTGCCTGGCAGATTAATACTGGGTTTTATCTTGCACATACCTAAATGCCTCAGGGATAAATGCACCAGTGATCCAAGGTAAAAGCATGACACTGGCTTTCTTTACATGTGGATGATTTACAAGATACTGAACATTGCTTCTGTTTACTATCTCAGAATTTAAGGCTCAAGACAAATTACCCTCCTTTTCCTACGTGTTGGTTTCCTTCTCTATAAACTGTGAAGTAATTATGATGGTCAGATAAATGGGACTTGGGAACTTCACCCAGATACATGGGAGATACACGGGAATGGGGAAAAAGACTGATTTCACTAACCCAGGAAGAACAGTAATATAAGTTTAGACATTAGCACTATCACTTAATCATTTAGCACTAGAACAGTTTATGCAGTGTCTATGCAGTCTCCATCCTTGGAGGTTTCACAGTCCCACAGGATGAAGCCCTGAGCAACCTGGTCTGGTCTCAGAGCCAACCCAGCTTTGAGCAGAGTTTGGACTAGAGAACTCCTGACATCACCTGTAGCCTGAATTACTCTGTGACTCTGTGCCTCCCCTCATCCTTACAGCCACAGTGGCATTTCTAAAGCAAAAACCCATCTCAGAGGTTGCTGGATTTGAACAGGTTCAGAAACTGATAGAGCAATTACTTCTACCCAACTTCTGGTGCTGAATTATGGCAGAGGTTTAACTTCTGTATTACAGGTATGAGGTGCTGAGACCACTGTAAGAAGCGATGCCTGGCATTAGTGGTAGTTGAGTAGTGAGTGATCTCACAAGGTTGAGGCTTCAGTGGTGTACTGCAGTGTATCGCCTGACAGCATCTGGACAGAGAAATGAAATGAACAGTAGGCACTAACCCAAAGGTTTTAACAGCAGATCTTTCGGGTGAAATCACTTCACACCTGAACAGATTGATCAGAGAGAACAAAAGTGTCTGAATGGGATGGTTTATCAAATAAATTAAAAGCAGAACATTTTGAGAGGTTGAGAGAACAGCCTGTAAGAAGTGGATAGCACACACCAAGTAAACAGTAGTCTGGAGTAAATCTTCCTATGACAGTGGCTGACCACTAGGCTATTTGCACTGTTGGAGCTTGAGTTCTGAAGCAGGTCTTTTTTCTTGTTACTATTATGATCATTTGGTGGCTAAAGAAACTTCGGACTCCATCCTGACCAGTGAATGATCTCTAGCCATCAGTTTTCTCAGGCAGTAATTCATGTCCCTCTCCATTCAGGCTAGGAACGAAGACACTAAAATTCACTGTGATCATCCTTAGAAGCCTCAGTTTAACCCAAGGCATGACAATTTTCTGTTTCCTGCCAATACAAACTGAGTTAGCTGGTGACCAAGTTAACTCAAAGCACAGTATTATTTCTGTAAGGTTAAATGCATCAAAGAGAAAAGATATAAATCGGTAAACTCTGTATGAATCCCAAGTTAACAAAATGGAAGTATGTCCACAATCTGAATAGCTAAATTAATCAGAAAAGTCTTTCTATTATGGGCCAGGTTTTTAGGGATAATCCCCCAAACAAACTTTAGTCTGTCTACAAGCAACGCAGAAGATCTGCATTGGCAATCTCCAAAGCACTTTGCTATGACATAAACAGCATGTGCAACAGACTGAGGGGAAAAAAACATATTTCTTTAAATAAAAACTTCAGCTCTTCTGTGGAGCTACAGCCAGCTCCTTCATTAATTATACTCTGTAATACTCAGTTTTGTAAGACATTGTTGCTGAATCTTAACTATAAAGTCATTGGAAACAGTGACCCATAACTTGGAAACGATACCCAATGACAGAACTAATTAGGACCACTGAATACAGTTTTATTACTGGAAATTACTCTCTTATTAGAACGATAAGAACATATTTCTGGCCATAAAATGCTCCCAGTCTTTGCAGTACATATACACAAAAATACACATAGAGAGAAAACAGTGGATGTGTACATGGATATTGCTAACCGGGTTTGCCTGCAGACCACTCACAAAATTTCTACTTTCATGCATATATTAAATAGGTGCATCCTGCAGACTGGAACCTCTAGTGATCATCTCGCTTTTGGGTCAATACACTTGCTTGCTTTATAAGCCCACTGCTAAAATCACCTATGTAGCCAAATGATAGGAAATGGAGAAAGGGCTTGAGGGCAAATAAATACAAGAGAATAAGGATTTTAACTAAAAAGATAAAATCCTCATCCACTGTAGTCAAAGATACTAGTTTCAATAGACTGGATTTCACTGTATCTTTTTTTAAAAAAGGTTTCAAACAGCATGTCTAGATACAACTCTATGACTTCTTTTATTTTAAAGTGCCATTATTGTGACTGTGTTTTAACCACTCCGTTCTTGCAAAAGGAGTTGTCTCCCACTGTTTTCTCCTTTAGAAAAGAAGGAATTGTTCTTACTTTTTCTCTCCCTTCACTCCCCCCAACCTTTCTACTCTTGGGTGGCTACTCAGTGAAGTTTCTTTCATTAATGTATATATTTCCCCTCTACTCAGCAATGCATGCATAGTCTCGGCACAGACACTTTGAGAGGATTATGAACTTTACCAGGTATAAAGGAAAGAGTTGAGTTGTCCATATCACAAGGCAGAATGAGCACAGGATATGTAATACTCCTTGATCTAAGCAAATTCTGGGTTATTTTAACATGTAGCAAGGCTTTGGACCAGATTACTTCCAAGTGTGTCTTTCAACCCCAATTATTATTCAATTCTAGACATTTAAAATGTTTCAGGACAAATTCTTTCAACATCCTTCACAGTTTGTTGTACAAGATGATTTATCCTTTTATACAATAAGCTACTCTATTAGTGATGGCTTCTTGCAAACTCCTCAGAGCAGGGTGGATAGGATTTTCTTTTAAATGGAAAAAGTATGATACAGCACAAAGGAAGAGAGGAATGATGTCTGTTTTATAGACATGTACAGATCAAGTGGCTCATCCAGATCACGAAGAAAGTTCAGTGCAGACTCAAGTAAACTCTGACCAAGCTAGTTCCAATCCAAACCATTGACCACACCACATCTTGCAAATCCTATTAATGCTCTGAGAAATGCTCTGAACCAGAAGAGAGAATTAACTCTTGTCAATTGTCAGCTGTTCAAGTGCTGTTTCCAGATAGACGCTATGTCCCACAACAACCACAGCCTAAATATGGTGTGAGTGCAAACCAGCAAAAGCATGTGAGGCTGACACTGACAGCTCATCCTGAGACCCAGCTATATTTCATGTGTTGCTATGGAGCAGTGGGATCCTGGAAGCATGATGTTTTCTCCCATTTGTGAGCTACTTTCATATGTGATCTTTCCTGAAGATGAGCTTCTCTCTGCAGTATACAGCATATGTCTTCTGGCTCGGTATACCTGCAAAGATCCAGAAGTCTGATTGTGTTCCTCTGGATTTAATCCTAAACAAATGGAACTTAGTATTATGCCCTGGAGGTTAAAAGCAGCTTTTCCTTAAATTCAGTAGATTTCAAGGATTCCATCCAGCTTCCAAGCATGATGCCATTTCACCAGTTTTAAATAAATGCAATGGTTTTAATGCAGCAGATTTTCTGAACAGGATAATGTAATATGTATGTACACTAGTAGGTAGGCATTTTAGTAATATGCTGTATTATCTATTATCCCTTCCATTATGAGATTAACTGATTATTTTGGCAGTTTAAATAGATTTGTTTCTCTTTCACAGGGATGAAAATGGTGCTGGCATACCGTGGATGGCATCATTTGCCGACTGGAAAATTTATTCATGAGATGAGTTGGAACTGAACAGTGTTTCAAACAACTTTCAGACACTGTTAGATAATTATTGGGTCAATTTTATGGTGATGTTTTCAAGTACCATTTAGGCAATATTTAAAAAAAAGCAAAAAGGCAACTTCAAAATTTTTTCCTGTTAAAGAAGATAGAAATATGACATGGTTTAAGTTACTAAAAGCTGTTGTCTTGCCACCCTCTTCAAGTGAAGTACTTGGCTTCTGCAGAAGAAAGGTTTTCATTGGAAGGAAAATTTCACAAGGATTTCTTTAGATTATCAGAACTATTTAGAGATGGATTTCTTCAGAAATGACCCACCTATGAGATTTTTCCATTTGTCTTCTATATTGAAAGGCTCCTTATTATAAAGAAAGAGTTATGTAGGAAGAACTGTTTAACAAGGTAGACAATGCAGAAATATTCTGTAAAAATAATACTCACATACACCATGATATTTAATAAGTGACTCTAGCCTCTGAAAACTTAAGCACTTAAAGACATTTCACGGAATTACAAAGTTCCGTCTTAAACATGAAAAATCATTTTTATCGGTTCATATTACATGTTAAAACCTAACATGCCAAAAGAGCAAAGTATGAAATAAGTATGATATAAGTGAAAGCTAAAGGATGTAATTATCTGCCAACACTGAAATTTTAGTGACCAATTCGCGAGCAATAAGCTGGGCTAGGGAATCTCTAGCCTGGTAGCTCTGTGGGACTGAGATAAATCCAGACAATGTGCTAACAATGTGCTAGAAAAGGCAGAAAATCCCAGAAATGAGCAGTCAGTAATTTCTCATTAGCCCCAAATCCAGTGTTTGAGCTCTAGCACAAAGCAAGGTGTCTTTTGGAGGCAATGACTGACAGGGTCCCGGAAGAAGTCTTATATAGCAGATGGCAGAAGTGAACACCATCCAGAGCACATAAAAGTTATGTTACACCGGCAAGGCCTTATTGTGAGCGCAAAATCCCAGAGCTCACTGACTTTTGTGACAGAGCCGCTGCCACCATCACTGAAAGAAGGATTTCACCCCTTCTGTATAGTGGAAGTCAACCAATCACTTTTGTCATACACAGGGGATGTGAAAAAAGCCCATGAGGTAATTGGTAGCTAGTCAATATTCAAAAGGGAGAACTCAGGAACTACCAGATTAGTTTATCAGATTACTTCAAATATAAAAACAAATAAAATTATTCTTTTTTTCAACAAAGATCTACATACAGCATCTTGTCACTTTCACTTTATTTTGAGTTCTGGTTTTTCGCTGTTTGAGCGGATATACAAAATTCCAACCAGAAATAAAAGTAACATTTCTTTCTTAGTATTACCACTGTCTTCTTGAGTCATTATTAATTTGAAAAATAATAATTAAACACTTTCTAAATATGGACATCTCATCCACTGACTTCTGTTTGCCATTTTGAGAAATAATTGTAAACTTGCTTATTGAAAGTACTTATTTTTCACACAGACTTTTGCCTTCAGTATTGCCCAATACCTTCCATCAGGCAACATACTCACCTCTACCCATACTGGTTTTCCGCTGATCTCTTTGGTAATTTTTCCTCAGCATGAGTCTCAGCTGGAAAACTCAAACTTTCACTAAAGGGTTTTATAGATAATTTTCACAACTTTTGAAGAAAAAATAATAAATTCCAGAGTAAAAGCAAACCCACTCAATGCACTTACATTGTTGTTTCCCCTTTTAAGAAATTACATTTTGAGCTCTGAATAATTTCATTATTTCTGCCAGTGAATAGACTTGTCGCTATACTAATCTTTAGATTGTGACTCTATTAATCCTTCTTTTAGATTATCATTTTATTTAGATTATCATATTATGTCTGAGGGGGTGGGTGCAATTCTGGTCTAAGGAACACAGCTAAAATTCCAAGCCTTATTCCTAAGAGATGTATAATTCATTTAGATGCTTTGATTACCAAAATAGCTGACACCAAGTCCATGGAGACTGCTGTTCATAGTAGTTTGTAGCTGTAACTCTGTTACCATAGTGTGCTATCAAAGGATCTGAAATATAGGAACGTGTAGGAATATCCTGTTAAGATGATAAATCTGTGGATTTTTCCACTGCAGTAGAAAATCATTAACTCTTTCTTAAATATCAAAGGCACAGCACCAAAGAAAAGAAGCAAGCTCCTCCCAGCTCTAGGGAAATTGCTGCCCATTTTTTTCATGCTCTTAGCTAGTCAGCTAAATCCAGCACTTCTGAATTTGTTCTTCAGGACACATGGATGCAGACAGGAGATTTTTAGAGGTGTTCACACAGTAAAGTGTTCATGTTGTAAATGAAATATCTCTTATAATGACTTAGTCAAAGGGTGCTCGGCTTTCCATTGAGGATGAATGCAACAAAAAGCTGCTTTCTTTTGCTTGACTTTGTATTATGTTGCAGTCACTAGGGAACTAGTAGTCTAATCACTGCCTACTGACTGTCAACACCAAAGCAGCCTCTGAAGTCAGTTGAATTGTAATAATTTCCCAGGTGTTTTCAAATGGCTACAAAGAAGATGGTAAGAAAATTACCATGTGGCAGAAAGACAAATTACCACAACTATTTTAGGTTTACATCTATTTTCATTACAAGAAATACCACCCCTGTTTTCCTCCATTATCTCTTTCCTTAAGCTAACGCTAGAAGAAACAGACCATAGAAGTGGGTGCAGTCATGGTAATTCACAGTAGATTAATTCTTTCATCAGTTCATAGTAGAGAAATTTTCTCTCATCCCCATGAACATCCATAAGAAAAAACTGATCTATGCTTCCTTTATCAAAAAAATGTTGTCAATAACAATTTAAAACCATTTAAAATCAAAAGCAACATTTCCCAGTTTGGGGGACGGTCAGTCACATTGTACTTATATAATACTATATATAGTTGAGTCAGACAAATAAACAGGACAAATTGTCAGCCAGGATAACCCAAGGTAATTCAAGGGATTTTGCTGACTACATCACTTGAACAAACAGTCTTAGAGGTGTACAAGAAGCAGTGCTAGCTTTATGGTGAGCTTCATAACTTCTGTTCCACCAAAAATAATATTTCACATACATTTCTTTGCCAACATCCAAACATCACCTCTTAAGGTTTCAAATGTCACTATTAAAAAAGAATGATCCATTGTCTGCATATCCAAACAGTGAACTGGTATGTACTAATAAAATCAAAAAGCTCTCTGCCCAGGTAATACTAACAGCAACATCTGGCAACTAGGTAAGTAAGCACAGCAAAAATTCCCTTTCACTTGCCCTTCTATTGCCCTCATAGGTTCTTTAGTTGGAAAAAAGTGTATTTTATTGAATTTTGATGATAAATTTGAATTAACTTGATGATCCTAGATATGAGTTTATAACTTTCCAAAATACTAAGGGGGGGGGCAGGTGTGTGTGTGTGTGGGGGGGGGGGGGGGTTCTAAAGTAATCTCCTGTCACAGCACATTAGGTCCTAAAATGCATATGCAGAACAGAAAAATGTTCGTAGAGATTTGATGGGAATCCTGGTCATTTTCATTATGATGATTATCATGTGGAAAGCCACTGATGAGCAAACAGAAACAGATGTCATTCTTTAAAACTTGTCTTGTCTTGGCAGGACTATCATATCCACCAAATCCAGCTGTCTAGATAAAACAACATCAAAATGTAACACTGGGGGGCAATTGAAAACTTTTTCTTCCCATTATTACATGTTTTCTGGTGGTATGCCATACAGAGCTGGCCAGGAAAAAATAAACAGCCTTAAGGCTATATGAAAAGCTAGTTAACAGAAATTTAATGTAAAACTATGATTTTTCATGTACAATTTTATCTTGTGATTTACCCCATAGCTGGCCAATCAATACCTGTCATAATAACAGCCTTTTAGAGTGCTCATGGTGATGAGGATGCCAGGTCCTTCTGACTCAGTGTTAATCTTCTGCCTACAGCTTTTACACTGAACTGTGAAAAAGATGGTTATGAAGGTCATTAGGAGAAAACCTCTGCAACTTTCGATGTAATGATAGCTGTCCTGGGAACGACATTCAGGTAAAAGAATCAGTCTTATTTATCAACATTCAACTGCACAGGTTTCAGCTCTGTATTCCTGACTGATGATTTGCCAGCTGATTCTTTTCTCCATTTCAAAGTCACTTTGCCTTCAGCTAAAAAACTACAGTTCTTTCCTTCATTATGCCTCTATTCCTGCAATAATCAGCTTGCAGAGAAGAGAATATAACTGTCTGAAACTAAGTGCAGCGGCACAGAAGACACTGGTTTGAAGGTCTGGAATCCAGGGCTGAAGATAATTTGAATTGTTGCTGGTTTATTTATTTAGGTTTTTTCTCAGTTTGCCACTTGTAAAATGAGGTAAAACATTTTGCAAGACCCTTAAAACACTCTGGGAAACAAAAGATGTTCACACATTGCCCAGATTATGTCAGGGCCCCCACATGTACCAACAAGCTTTGTAAGCTCGTGCCCCCTCCTTAAACACATTTCTGGTTGTGTGTACTGTGTTACAGCTGGCCTGTGTAGCACAACATATTCTTGTTCTAGCTGGTGCCACTTCCAGCCAGGAGTTCTTGTAGGTCTCCTTGCTGACAAAAGCCCTCACATACTGCAAAGTTTTCTGCCAGCAGGGCAGCAGCAGAGGGCCCAAGCTACACGTGAGTGATGCCCATGGATAGAACACAAAATCAAGATAAGGCACAAGTTTATCACTGCTGAAAGAACAGACAAGGTTAGGCAACCTTGAAGCAAACTTCACGAATCTGATGGCATCATGCTTAAGACTCAGGCCAGTAAAGGTGTACCTTAGCAGCTAGGGGCTAGAAAGCTTGAAGACCATGGGAAGGATTCATGTAAATGGATAGATAAATCTGGAAGAGTCACACTAAAAGCCACTAAGGAGAAAGAGTAACACCTACCGGGGATCCTAAAGTGGGTGCCCAACATAGGTCAGGTGAATTATCCCCTGAAGCACACCGCATGCATAACAGGCTTTATCACTGACTACAGAGAGACTGAAGAACAGTTGCTTTAGATATGTGTCTGTCAAAACACTGATGAGATAAAACCGTCTCCCAAATAACTTGAAGTGAAATTGGAGAAAGCAGGCTAGCAGCTCTCTGATCTGCCAGGTGAGATTCAGACCTGATCCCTTGGCTGTTGTCTCCTAACCCTGTTTCAGCATTCTGTTTTGCATGATACCGCATGCTGTTGGATTGGATCCTGAGAGATGAAAAACAGGCACAGCATCTGAGAAGAAAGGCTATCACCTAGATCGCTAAGAGCTATCAGTGTTGTGACCAAGACACTGGAGTTCAAGCTCACACCCAAGCAATTTGTAAAGAAACTCTCAGAAGAAAAGAGGAACTACAAAAGGGAGTATACATAAAGCTGAATAAAGTCTTCTTAAAAAAAGAATTATGTAGCTTGGGAATTTACTCACATGTAGTAATACTCAACAAGTGCTTTCTCCTAAACACATTTT
Organism: Falco cherrug; assembly: GCF_023634085.1. Lineage (NCBI taxonomy): Eukaryota > Metazoa > Chordata > Aves > Falconiformes > Falconidae > Falco > Falco cherrug. Next base: position 44,266,030 of record NC_073701.1, read on the forward strand.
TTGGAAGTAACTCTTCAAGTGAAAAGGTTTCAACTCTTGAAGTGACCTATTTTTAACATTAAAAGCATTACCTACCCAAAACAATGCCTCACTAGGCCTAAAGCAAAGTTAGAGAGAGGCAAGTTTTACCAAGACATTCAAGTAATTTCTGGTTTACTTCAGCCCAAAACAAAGCCACTTTTCATTACCCTAATACAAATACCTACAGATGATTGCAAACCAAGTAGTTTCATACAAAAATTGATGAAAAATAACAACTCTGTTTCTCCTCTGCCTTTTATCCCCTTTGGATATTAGTTATATTACATTTGGGATGTCATCAGTTTCAGAAAGGAAAGAGGTTTTTCTCCATACAGTTTAGGATATGCAGAAAAACGACCATTGGAGTTCCATAGGAGTTAGTTCTGGAGAATAGAAAAGGCCTCTACTTTTTGTGGCATTTTAGAAAGATTTTCTGTTAAGGTTGGGGTGGGATGGTGTTTATTTTTTCCTTTGTTTTGTTTTTCTTCTATAAATCATATTTTCCTTCCAGAAGAAGTTAAAAAATAAATGCTTTATACAGAAATCATTGTGTAAAAGTGGGAAAGCATACTGCATCACTTGCCAACTTCTGGGAAAGTATTACTGTCTACTGGTTTGTTTAAAAAAAACAACACTATTAAAGGCAGAATTGGCAGTGCATGAAAAAATCATCTAATAGTTGCTCTCATTATTAAATTCCCATTAGCTTTGCTAGATTTTAACCATTTGGCAGAGATTTCATACAACAGGTATCTGCCATTAATCAAAGTTTAAAACTTCTCAGGCAAAATGTTCTATATTTTTGAGACCAAATCTAGAGGATAAAAATGTACTGTTTGTGCCAGAAGGACAACATGGGAATTTTTTTCTTTCATTAGTCTAGCTTTGAATTAGTCAACTTGAAATTTTGCTGACAAATACAAAAATAGTTTGTGTAGTTTATGTTGATTCCATGAAATCTGCCAAAATTTGTCGAAGGTACAGCCTTGGAAAAATGGCAGTCTAACCCTGACTAAATTTCAAAAGGTTTCTGTCCACACTTACTGAAAGGATCACCTGAACTTGAATGCTCTGTGGCTACAACTCTGGGACAAGCCAAGACTTTCCTCTCTAACAGAAAACAGAAAGCTTCCTTTCTTTTTTTCCTCTAATTAGGGATGGGAGAAGGAGGCTGCAGGCTTTAAGATGAGCAGTATTTTGGGTGCAGATCTATGAACCCAGAAATGACAAAGTACCAGAGTGTAAATCTCCTTTGGTGCCTTTTTTGGTCTCTTTGGGGAAGAACCCAGTTCAGAGGACAGAGCAATGGCTGCAAAACCTGCACAGCTCCCTGCCCAATTTCATCCAGTTCTGGCATTATGATGGGTCTTAATCACACATTCAAGCTGTGTGTTGCTCAGGGTACAGGATGTCCTAGCTCAAGGAATGAATCAGCACTAAGGAGTGTAGGACACTGCTGTCTTTGGACCACTGCTCTTTGTTCAAAAGCTGAGAAGCATAAGGTGACTGAAGATGGCAGTCATAGGGAGAGAAATAGGAGTCCTCATGTGAATGTTTCCCCAGAAAAACAGTTTTTATCTTTTCATCTACTACATAGTTCTTTTGTGGTGCTACCCAAGCCATTTAAACTGAACTTTTCACAGGGTTCACTAAAGTGCATGCTCTTTATTCTCTGGATACTTGACTTGAGACCTGAGGTCTAATAAGCAAGGGAGCAGAACACTTAGAGCTGCAGCTGATGTCAATACCACCTGTGCTCTGAGCCTTTTAGGAGTTATTCAGAGCTAAGTATATGGAAAGCAGGATATCAGACATTTTTACTTGGACAGCAAGAATGAGTTATTTTTGCCAAGTTACTTTTAACAGATGTGGCTGACTCTACCCAGTCTTGTGAGAGCATCCATGCTGAGACCACATCTGCCAACCTTCTCACCACAGAAATGCTCCTAGAGGAATCTCACTGATAGACCAAGAGATAAGACTCCAAGTGTGTTCTGAAGTTTTAAGCCCTTCATTAGGATGCCCACATACACACAGAGTAGACTGCCTGACCCTAGGATTGACTCTTACCTGACTTGCACTGCAGCTCTCAGCACAGCTTGCATTCCAGCTGGAAACCCATAACCCTCACCCCATGACCAAGTACTGGTAACCCACTGCACTTGTTCTGTCCATACAAAAGTGCAGCAGATGAGGTGGGGTACACAGCCTGATTTTTTAAGGCCAGATCATACTGCAAAAAATGTGCCACAAACCCCACAGAGCTATTACCAGGACTGTAAAAACATATTGTTTGCTTCTCTTGTTTTCAAGAGCTGTCAAGCAGCCATAAACCCATCATGAACTCAGAAGCAAGCATCCATTCAAGGGACTAACCTGGGAGCAGTGCTCAGAGAGCACAATAGCTAGATGAGTATGTTCAGGATACACCAAATTCTGGAGGCTATTTGAAATGGGACACAGTAAAGCCCATTTCCAAACAGCTCCATCAAGGACTGGAGGAAAAAAGAGTGGAGCAGAGAAAGCTTTTTACCTCAATGTAGACAGCATGCAAGATTTTGAGGACAAACAGCCAAAACTTAGGGGTATTGTAATAGAAGGCCCCTTTGGCTGATGCACAGATACCTTTCAAGAGGTAACATAACCAGCAACCAGACATTTTCTGCTACATGGAAAATACAGCACAGATCCATCTATGAGGCTATCCTATGACTTGGATGCAACCCACAACCCGAGCCAGCCAGGTATAGCTGAGATGTCATTTCTCCTTGCCAATGTGAGAGACCTTCTAGACTTCTCAGCAGCAGGAGACAAGTTGCATCTAACATATGATCCGATACAGAACAAGAGAGACACCTCAGGAAAGAATAAGAAAGAAAAAATGCAACAAATTTTGCTTGATAACCCAGGAAGAAAGTTGATGACTTTTCCAGCCAGCTCTGATAACCTACACATCTCTGAAGGACCTGCAGGGACATTGCTGAAGGTATATAATCCTGGACCACATTATTTTATTTCCGGACCCTCTACCCTAAAGAGGTTGTCAATAGCCAGAAGGACAGCTAGATGTGTTACAGTTAGAGGCAGGTCCTCAACAGGGCTGTAAGTCGCTTCTAGACAATGCTGCACTCATTTATTTCTCTGCTGTGAGACTAAGCTTCACTTGTGCACTAGAGGTCTATTGAGAAAGATGATCCTGAAGGCTACAAATCAGCTTAAATTTTGGCTTAGGTAAGGTAGAAAACTATAAACTAAAATAATTGCTTAGCTCTTAAGAGGCAAGGCAGCAAAGCTGAGAATGGGTTTGGTCCACCTGGCTATAGTTAGTCCTCTGGCAAACAAATGAGGCTATACTAATGCTAAGGCTAAATCAAATGAAAGGATAAGGAGCTGTATAGACAGAATCTGGGGATCTCCTACATTAAGAAGTGACTTGCCAGGTGAAAAGGGGAAAGGGCTGGCTGGAGCATCCATCGGTCTACATTGCTGAGGTAACATGAAGCATAAGGTTTCAGCATACAGAAGTTTAGCAGCATGATTAATGTGCAAGTTCAGAAGGTGACTGCAGAGGCCGGTGAGGACACCTGACTATTTCTGGAACAACCAGGAAAGCGGGGCTGGAGAAAACACTTAGGACAGAAATGGTTATGTTCAAAGTTAGCAGGGATCATTGACCTGAAGTCTTGTCTTGATCTGTAATGGGCCATAGGTCTAACTTGGAGGTTAACCCTGGGAGGAGACACCTGGCAAACCCTGCAGCTCTTTAAAAGACCATGGCTAAGGCTGATGGCAGTGTTACAGACCAGGTCAGCAAAGGCCAATGAACTGATGCACTGGCTGTGCTCAAAGCAGACTACCAGGAAAAGACTCATAAAAATGACAGCTGATTAAATTTAGCTTCAGACTGTAGGTGTATTTTTAGTCTAAAGTTAGATGACAGAAAGCTGAGATTTGAGCATGAATATTAGGATTTAGACCAGAAAAGGCCATTCACCTATTTATTTTATAGATTTAATAATCTATCATTATTTATTTTAGAAAACCCATGCAAGATAACTGGTGCTTAATCAGTTAAATGACTTGGTTATATTTGCTTCTGAGGATGAAAATTATAGTTCATGGAATTAATGCTATGGCAAAAGTTTGTCTAGGATTGGGTTTATAGCTGGAGCAAGGATGATACTTGTTTGAAAAGATAGTATCTTGTGTAACTTAAGAAGAAAAGGTGATAGGAGACAGTTAAGTACACATACATAATCCAAGCTGAGAGAGGTACTTGCTTTATTACAATTCGGTCTAAGAGGCAAGTTAGGCAGTGCAAGTGAATTCTGGGCAAAATGAATGCAATTATGATTTCAACTACATCCAAAAATAGTCCCCCAAGTTATGCCAGAGAAGTGTTTAAACCTTTAAGAATATTTTTAATTCTCGGTAAAGAAAGTTAGAGATAATTTTCAATTTATAGCACTAACAAATAGGAAGGAAATAGAATGACTTTTAATATAATTGCTACTAGGTTAATGTAAGTATACTGATCACATTAAAGATAAGTCTCAGCTAGAATAAAAAAGTGAACAAATAATAATCATAATTTCAGAAAACCACACAAAACAAAAAAACCCTCCAGGTCCGAGTCAGAACTACTTGATCAAAAATGGCCTTAAAACAAAGTTTCCAGCTAGCTACACTCAAAGCCACCTAAACCAGTCCCAAGCACTGTATGTCAGAGAATAGTTCACACTAGCCTTGACCTCAGGCTAGCACTCTTACTTCTTTCTTTTACCAATATTTACACAACTGTCACTTTCAAAAATGACCCCAAATGGCAGCTGTCAGAGCCCAGGCATGGGTACCAGAGAAATGGGCCTTCCATCTAGCCCAGCCATCTCCACCATCCTCTGAAATGCAGGTAGGCAAACAGAATAGCAGTTTAGACATTCAGAAGTTGGGGTTAGATTTAGATTTAGGATGAGGACTCCATGAGCTGAAGAGCAGGAATAAGGTCTGGTCTGGTAGACCCTGTGCTAATCTGGGGACTGGTGCTTGCAAAGGGCCACCTAGGTATTTTCATACAAGAAGTTGTGGATGTAAAGTCACAGTAGCAGCTTTAAAGCACATTCAGAAGATTTCAATTAGGCAGCAGCAGAGCCTGTTTATGCACTACACAAAAATGCAGAGTACCAGGAGCAGAGGGCACAGCCCTCACCCCTCTCGAACACAAAGGTGGTTTTGCTCCCCCAGGAAGGGTATGGTTTCACTTGTTGATTGCCTGTCTCCTTCCCACTGAGGCTGTACTTTTTGCTGCAGACCCTCACCACTCCAGCCTGCCCAGCTGCAGTGCACCTAGGTCTTTACTTGGGGTTGGAAAAAGACAGCTTTGAACACTGTAAAATCTCTAGACATTTGCATATTTCATCAGGCAATAAGGTCTGTCCCATTTCATCTGATCCTAATGTCACCTTGAAAGCAGCACAAGGAGTCAAAGGAAAAAAACCCAAAGCTCATGTTCCTAAAGGCCCTACTTAAAGTAAACACACTTGTACTATCAACTGTCTGATAGGGTAAGCACTATTTAAAAAAAAAAAAAAAACACAAAACCAAGAACTTAGTATTCATCCAGTTTGGCCTCTAAGAAAAAGAGCTAAGATAAATACTGTAATACTGCCACTGTCTTTCAAACAAAGCCTTTGAGTTTGTTTTCTTATTTCATTCTTTTGGAATAATCCTCCCTCAATTCATGGTTACATCCATTGCTAAGCAAAATCAAAGTAACTTATACACACCAGTTTGGGGGTATCATGTTTTGGTTCATGAATGAGTTCTGAAAAAAAAAAAAATCTTTACAGAAAATGAAAATGTCATACTGAAAAGGTTACCTGCATTTGCAAGTGTTCCTTCAGCCATCTGAAAAACGTGTGTTCATTACACACAATTTGAACATTTGTGGAGATTAGTGCTTCCTCACAAGCTATCTAACAAATAAACCACCTTTTCCAAAGCTTCACTTTCTAATCAGGCAACCAAAGAATGCCTAAATCAATTCTAATGGTTTCCAATCAGTTCTGTAACACAACAAAATAGTGAATTACCAATGTTTGGATGAATTCTCAAATATTGCAATACTAAAATCTGTCTGTTCACAATTATTCAGTTAGCACACTTGTTAAAATTAATATCTAATTATAAATAATGCAACCAAAGGATAGATCAGTACTATTCTTCCATGAAGGATGAACAAACCAGCGTTAGATCCCGCTGAATGAATCAAAACAAGTGGGGGGGGAGGTTGTTAAAGGCTTGCAGGTATTTCATCTTCTCTTGCAACTTACTATATACTTGACTCAGATCTTTCCTACCAAACTTCATGAATGTGAAAAGTAAAAAAAAAAAAAAAAGGAATAAAGTTTAATAAAATGTATGGATCAGGTTACCTTTTGTAAACGGGCGTTGATCTTGAAGCCACTTCCATCTGACCTGCTAAACAAATCCCCTAGAAACAAATCTACAAGAAGAAAAACTAGTTCTCCACGCCAGCATTTGATAAAGAGGCTTTAAAAAAGAAAATGCTACTGCTAAGCCTAATCAAGCACTTGTTGAAAATTTGACTTAATTGCATATGAAAAGGAGGTGACTGTAAATTGGTAAATCTTCACATGGTTACCTTGGTAAGTTTAATCGTGTACACTAATTTTTCTGCATGTGTGGGGCATATTTCTGCACTTTTCTTGATGTATTTTCTTTACAAAATTTTGTTGCTGAGAGATTCTACTTATTAAAAATAACTCATAAGTATTCACAAAAAAACTCGTAAGTTTTGACTTACTAAAAAAGAAATAAAGCTTGGTAAACTGAAAAGCAAAAAAAGATTCTATTTTTAATACAAGATTTCTTCAATCTTGCATACTTCTGCAACAGAACTCTATTTACATGAATATCTGGAAGCTCATGCCAAGCTGCAATGGCATTCTTGGAGCATGGAGAAGAGGTGGTTATTAAAAGAAAAAAACAAAAAACCACAACCAACTAAAATCAACAAAACCCGAATCAAACCTAAAAAAGCAAAAAGAATGCCTGACCAAATAACGATCAGTTAGATGTGATTACACTTCACAAAATAAAAAGTCTTGAAAGATTAAAAAGTGATAACATAAATCTTAGAGCAGTGATATGCAATCATATCTTTGCTCAGAAGTGGAAAATAGTATTAATTTGTTATTATTGTCATTCACGACATATCTTCAATGTGATTTTTAGTGCTTGTCCATTTTAATAAGCATATGTGCTAATTAGCCCTTATCTGTTAAAGGGGAATGAACAGATGTTAATATATTTGTGGCTATTCACTACAGTTCTGAAAAAAGCCATTTCCATCATAAAGATACTCCTTTTCTTTCTGTAAGTGTCTGAATAATTGTCTTCTAATAGCTGAAGAGTTTGTAAAAAGAAATACTTTGAACTAGCAAACTTGATGAAATAAATGGATTCTAATCACTTTATAAATCAATCTGATGGGACTATATAATTACACAAAAATCATATTCAATATATGATATTCAATAGCTCAAGAAAAAATTCAACATGTTTGAATAAACTTATTCTAATAAATAAAAGTGCCGAAAAGAAGCCAGCAATCACAAACAGATTTAAGATTCCTTTTAGCAAACAAAGAAGCTGAATTAAAGAGGTTGAATTAAGAATCTTCAGTTATAAGTTGAAATATCAGATCAGTTTTAGAGAGACTAGTCATCAAAGTACCTTAAAATAGAGCTTCATAAATCACAGAACATAAGACTATTTACTGATCAATCAATAGATAAGTTAATTTGATAAACCATTGTCTTCATTATTTCATTACAACATATACATAGTGTTTGCTACAAAATACGTTCCTGCCGAAAAGAGTGATTAGACTCACCTTACATAAATGCTAAATTGTATTTGCCTAAGCATTCAGCAAGTAATTAGTATTTGTACATAGATGATTTTGCAACAAGTAGGAGTCCTGAGAGCTAGTGACTTTGTTTTTATCCCATGTATAGTGATCCCACTTATTGATGGGGGAGTGGCAACAGGAAATTAGGTGGCTGCAGTACCAGATGAGAAGAGTTCCTAATTACACAGTTACTCTGTACTACCTAATTAGTTCTACTGACTAATGCTGACCCTGCTTGCACACTCAAAGTTAGTGGCTGTTTAAACAGCTTGCTGAAACTGGGTCCTGAAGCTGTTGAAACCCGCATTTAAGCAGGATTTGAAGTGCAGGAAACTGTTCCTGTGCTAGTGCATATATCTACATTATTGTCTTTAGATTTTTTTTTTAACTTGTATATTTTCCCATATAAAAATTCAAACAGCAAGTTTCTAATAATCTTTTCTTACCATGTTCCCTAGGTACATACAGCTATAAATCTTCAGGCTGCAAATAAAGAATGCAACAACCAAGCTCTGATTATTCTCCAGACCTGGTCAAAGAAACCTGCATTGGCGTGGAACTTCTAAACAGGGAAGCTGATCTTCAGAAAGAAAATGTTGCTTTGTCCAGAAGTAGCAGTCCAGAAGGTGCCTTCAGTTCCTGTGAAATACAGTCAGTATCAGCCTGTATGGACACCACCATAACTCCAGGTGACTATGTTCAAAGACAAGGTTATACAGAGTCTTCACCTCTGAAGCTTCCCGCAGAGGAGGGCACTGGGAGCCACCATGCACATTTCCAGTTTGACCGGCAGGCTCTGGCCAGAATTTCCACTTCTCCGACTTTAAGGCGTCTGAAGATGGCCTCTGCCTCGCAAGCACTGTCATTTCGGGACTGCTCTGACACAGCTCAGTGGGGGAATCAAAAGGAGTACACCAGCTCTCTCCACCACATTTGTAAGAGCCCACCTCGGTGTACTACAGCTTTGTCATTGTCATTGCCTTCTTGTGTTCATGCAAAACTACTGTCTTCCAAAGCTAAATCTGAGACAACTATAGCAGATCCAGAGTCTCCTGGCCCCTTTGGTCTTGGAAGATCAAAGCTTCCAAGCCAAGAAGCTCCTCTCAGCAATGACAGTCCCAATGAAACACTCCAAAACTCTTGGAGAGCCAACTCTGCTGTGCTGCCAAGGAGACTCCCCCATCCCAGCCCTGCACCACAGGAGGGTGTCCAGGTAAGAGGACTAGGATGATGCAAACTCCTTCTCAATCTTACATAATCACTGTTAGTCCATCATGGCCCCATGCATAAAAAAACCCACAGTTCTTAACCTGAACTGCAAGCTGGCACGTGTTCCTTTGACACAACCGACTGAGTTCTACACTCATCAGGAAGAAAGATTTTTCCTTCCAAATCAGCAAGAGTCAATGGTTCCAGACTTGTCTCTCAGTGACCAAGTTGGTCTAGTCTGCTCCTGTACATGGAGCAGAATCCTTTCCCACTTCTGTCCATTCATTCTGGTGAAAGAACCAGACTAAGCAATTTATCTAGTTCTCATTTGGGTTTTAGATTATTTCCTTTATGGGGTATTTCAGCAGGATTCTTCCTAAGCTGGGACAGTTCTCTATTCTGTTCTACTGAATAACATTACTAACCCCAACAAAACTAGGAATTAAGTCATTCAAGATGGTTGAGCCAAATTTAAGGTTTGCTGTTTGCTGCTGCCAAAGGAAAAGGTCTCATTCCCTTTCTTTATTTCCACTTACCTAGCTCTGCCACTCACTGCCCCCCCTCCATTTTTATGTTCAACTCCATAAACAAGCAGGCAATTTTGCAATCTTTTCTGGAAAAAAAAAAAAAGAAACATTGGTCTGGTGAGCATCAGCATCAGTAAAGAGAAATACGCAAGGGAGGAGCTAGCCCTCTGGTTTTCCCTGGCAGCAAACTACTGTTCAGCTATCCCCCATGACTTCCCCTCAAGAAGAAAAGGAGAGGCACTGCACAGGCCAAGTTTGCACTTAAGTCTACTCTCAAAGACTTTGCATTACTTACACAAGCAGTTAAATTCAGGCACATGCTTGACTCCTTCCTTACACAAAGCACCTACGCACACGTTTCGCTGAAGATGAATAGTGTCATATAGGTGTATAGCTCTTGACTAACTGGTTAGTTTTGTGCCACAGACCAAAAGCTATTTCCCCCTGCCCACCTTCAAATACAGAAAATTATCTGGATATCAAATGAGTTCTCCTCCTTTCTCCACAACAGTGAAAATGATTAGTCAATGTCTAAGTATGTAGAATATTAAATAATAAATAATTAAATAAAAAGAAAATAATACTTTTTCACAAAATCAGATTGCTTGCTTGCTTTCTGACCAAGTAACAAGGGTATCTCATTTTCTTTCAGAAGAGTGGATTGCCTATACAAAGGTATGCATATATTTGTTTTATATTGTCCTGTGCTTCATTTCTCTACATTTTTAATTAATCCGTTTCACTGTAAGACAAAACTGACCAGTGAGATACCTATGTGTAACTCAATTTTAATTTGTAGATTCGCTTTGTGAAATGCCTGTTACCAGCTTGTTAAACCAAACTTTTTAATGCTATTTTCTTTCAAAAGTGTTCTTGTCCCCAACACATTTAGCTATATTTCACACAATATTTCAGCTGGACCATTGGAGAGCTCTGCACTAGGAACTAACTGCTGTTTGGATTAGCAGCGTCAAATTTCAACTGGAAGAATGTGAAACATCTCATAATCCTGAGCAACATTCTTCAAACCTTTGTGGGAGGGAAAAGGGAGTAAAGAAGCCAGCAGAACAGCTAGATGTTTTTCTTATACGTGAGCAAAGTAGATCTAGGACTGCTGCTGTATGGACAGATTGTTACTTCTACAAACTAAGAAGAATACTTGAATTTTGAGTTATTTCTGGAAAGATAAGGTGCTGCGTACCATAGATCTGTGTAATGAGTTGCATCAAGCTCTTACAAGCAATTATCAGAAAGTAAAAACTTGATTAGAAATGAGTTTGATTCAGCCATATTTGTTTCCTTAAGATGTTCAAATATTCACAGAAGGGAAACAAAGTTTGTTTTCACCCCACCCAACAAGGAATTAGGAGCTAGTACCTCCCTTAATAACCATCCCTCTCTCACTGATGGTGCAGCGCTCACTTCACTGCACGATCCCCTTGAAGATTTCAGGTGGGGCATGCAGGTCAGTGAGTATATTAAAAGCACCAGCAGTGGTGAGCAAGTCTCGCTGAAGACAGAAATAGCCTCACAACAAACAGCAATGCCCTGCTCCTGTGACCCTACCACAACATGCTTCACTTGTTAAGGCAGTAGGCATCATTAGCTGAGCTGTATCTCTTCTTCTTCCCAATGTTTACTCATTTTTTCAGGTAAAAGCTCTGTTACAACCTGCAGTTTACAAACAGGTCTGTGTTTCAAGTAAGTTTATAGCAGGCTGACACAGTCTGAGTCATTACACAATGCAGTTCCCTAGATAAGGTTTAACAGATGTGTGTGTGCACCTGAAATCACACCTTTACTGTAGAAGAGGCCTCCTAGATTTTCTGAATTGTTACAACTCTTACAAGTGTTACAACTGTAGTGTTTTGAAATTACAATGGAGATGGAAAGAGTAGGGGGAGGGAGAGATCTTTGCATCATCACAGTGTGAAAGTAGGTGATCTGTAGCTACTATGGGAGAGCCTGCTCTGATCAAACTCAAAACTGTAATACATAAGTATATCTCACTGACAGGCTGAAGATTTGTGTGATCTGTAGCAAACTGGGAGAAAATTTGAAGATGCTGAATGCAAATGGCTAAACAGGAGAACATTAAACATGTAATGTACACACCTTCTCTTGGTACCACTTGCCTGGCAGCTTCAGAGGGAAGCCACTATATGCCAGCTAGGATACTGACTCTGGACTTCTATCCAGACACATTTTAAAATCAAAAAATCACACAAGGAACAATGCAAGCTTTGTTCTGTAGCCACCAGCAGGAAAGATTGACGAAAGGAGATTTGGATGATATATTATGATTTCTATTTTTTGTTCTGAGCAATATAAGAATGTGCAGAAATATAAAAAGAAAATCACCAGTTTCTGCTTTAAAAAATGTTTTTTGTCAAGTTGAATTTGGTCTAAGGTCTGGGCAACGGCTGTATTCAGCTGTTCCTTTATCCAAATCATTAGGCTAACTCCTTAACAGCAAATCCCTTTACACCACAGTCAGAGAAAACTGCTGAAATGTCAGATTATTCTTTCCATCTAGAAGCACATTGTGATATTTGGTAACCCTCCTCCAAGACTTATGTATAATTCAGGGTGAAAACATACCTCCATCCTTCAGTTTCAATGAACATTTCTTCTCCCTGCTCCCAGGCTGTACTTTCAGAAGTCTTCCTTAAAGCAGCAATGCTCATTTTAAACAGCCTTCCCTCACACAGCCATCAGTCAGGAATGCCAGTACATCTCTGTCGGCATGGCAACAGGCTGAACTGATGTTGATAAAAAATAATCAGCCAAAATAAATAAAGAAAAAGGACAAGAGGGGGAAGCACAGAGAGAGGTGTGCAGTGGTGACAAGGTGAGATGATAAAGTCAAAGCTGACATGGAAGGAAATGCTGCTAAAAAAAACCCATTTGTTTACTCTGAGCTCATTTTCTCCTTGCATCATTCAGCATATCAGAGACTGTGTGGAAAACTGGCTTGCACTATTTCCCAAAGACAACTGGCTAATGAAGAGTCTTCTCAATAACTGCCAAGGCAGCTTGTTTTCAGTGAATTAAAGGAGCTGGGCCCGTCTATCTTGAAGTGCTCCTCTTCTTCCTTTAATGTCTCATACGCCCATAAAGTGTCATGCTAACTCTTTGAATCAGGGAGTCCAAATACCCTCCCTGAGTGGCCAATAATATATCTGTTATTTAGGTAATGTGATATATATAGATGTTTGTTTCCTGGGGCAGCTATCTAGACTAAGATTATGGACATATAAAGATACACACCTCTAAAAAGCAATCAGCTGAAATTCTCCATGCCCTAGAAACAACTATATGCACACGGTATTTACTTGTGCAGACCATGAGCTGGTTCAGTGTCTTTAACAATTTTCCATAACTTTTTAATGCAAACCTGTGACATCATCTTGTTTCACAAAACGAGTAGATTTAAAGGAGGAATTATTGCAGATGATATCTCCGCAGGTGCTTGAGTTCATCCCTACAGAATAAGCATTTCTGTCGCTCAAACACTTCAGTCATCTGCCCCTAGTAAGAAAAACAATCAAAAACTAAAGAAAAAGGCAAAGCCGCAGGGTATGTAGGTGTGAAAAGATGCTAAAATATTGCATACAGATGCAAAAACTGGTAAATTTCATTACACAGCACTTCATTAGTTTCATTTCTCCCGTAAAACTAACAAAGGCATCTAATGTATCTAATACATCTACAGGCATCAGGCCAGGTGATCACAGATACCTGTACCTTCACCTGTGAAGCATAAGTCATTAATCAGCCCAGGCATGTCAGATTGCAAAGGTATATTGTAGACACAAATCCAAGTGACCTTGGCATGCTCCCACACATCACAGGCTTGCATACCTCTGTGAAGAGCTTGTTTAGACATATGTGTCTGAAGTTCAAGGCCTTTTTGATCTAGGGAAATGACACCATTTAACTCCGTTAATGATGAAACTGTACTTCCCATTAGTAATCTTCATAAACCACTAGCCTCCAACTTCAAATAAATTCTGAAGTAGGCTAGGTACTTTAAAAATCAATAACACATTGGCAAATTTTTCATGTGAATCCAACCTGAAATAAATCTCCAAAATTTCCCAGTACTGGAGTGACAACTTTAAGAATTATCTTGGTATTATATTGCAGCATCTGGCTTGCATAATAACCCAGCTGACTAAGAGATTGCATTGCAGAATCACTAGAGGTTTCAGAAGCATCTTAATACAATTGTTACCAACACTTAAAACTTGCACTGGGTAGCACTCAGTGCATGTCATCAGGAAGCAGTCTTCCTTGCACTGGTATGGTCTTACAGACCAAGAAACAGATCCCACCCAGAAAAGGTCTGAAACCATGTGTTAGGTTTGGTTTTATGAGAAACCTCAGTTTCATTGTAAATCCCTAAAGTTAAATAAACAGATCCCATGTTCCCTGTTCAGTAGAACTACTAGAAAAGGAAAAGCTTTTAGAGAACTTGTACATTGCACATTGTAAACTGCTCAACACATAGTTTTCGAGCCCTAATGTGTCCACATGCCAAGTGTTAAAGTCCTAGAGCTGGCCCTCCCAACAGCTTACATCTCTTTCTGTTGTTAGCAGCAGTGTTTCATCTATAAAATTTGGTTGGTTTAGCTAAGGCAATTGCAAGCAATGTCATTGTCAGATCATAACAAAAACCATAATCTCCATGTCCTGCTACACATATCAAATCCCAGTTCTCTACCTCCAAGCCCACCAGTTGATAAGTTATCAAGTGATTATTCATGCACTTAAGGGGAAAAATACACCTGCCAGGTTTCACATCAGGTGTTGGCAAATGGGTAGATATTCACAGTAAGGTATCTGCCTAGGCCAAAAAAAGCAGTAAGAATTACACTTCACTGACCAAAAATACCATCCACAATAACTGATGACTGGAAAAGAGAATTTTTATCTATGTACACACACTTCATTCTTCCTCCCTCAGTTACTTAATTACTGACCCTTTGAACTCTAATGCAGCCTTCATGCATCAGTCAATTGAAGACAGCACAACAGCAGCTGTAGGTACCAGTCACTTTGCAGCACAATGCAACTAATTAGGTATCGGTGTGAGTTATTAGCAAAATCCAAAAATTTTTTTTATGTGCACCAATAGTTTCTGTATTTGAATGCAAGCAGCCTCTGGCACAAACACCCTGTTGGGAACAGAATACTGTGTCACTTCACTTGATGGATCTATGTCCTGGACAAAGCCCTCCATTAGTAACAACAGTGGTTAGAAAGAGCCATTTGTTTTTGATCAGCAGGGCCACTGAGTCATATTATATTCAAAATACAAAATATTTGAATTAGCAAAAAAAATAAAAAAATTTAGAAAGAAAATAAATAGCACAAACTAGCCAAAAGGTTAAATATTTAAAAAAACCAAAAAAAAACAAAACAAAACAAAAAAACAAAATGAACAAAACACACAAAAAAAACCCCAACAACATACACACACCCACCCCCCAAACAACATTTAAAATGTTTCACTAGTATGCTGGCTTTTCTTGAAACCACCTGAGTTATATGAAGGTTAAAAGTAATGATAAACCACATATCAACTAGAGACATGGTATTTAACTGCTGCTTTGGACGCCAGTGCCAAAACATAGATTCTGAAATTTCTGCTCACTTTTTGCCTAATCTCAGAAGAACCTAGGGATTTCCAATATTTAAATTCTCTAAGTACCTATTATCTGAGGCAAGCCATGGCCATAAGCACCTTGATCTCAGCAGCAATATGGAGTTGGAAAGAAAATTAGATATTTGCTGTCAATCACTGAACTTTTCTACTCATTGTTCCTTTAACACATTATGTCACAGCCACTGTGATTTGGTTTTTTAGCTCATTTCCTCCTGCATCAGCAAGGAGCACTTCAGAAGTTTCCTCTGCAGCCAGGAGCAGAGGAGATGATGTGTGCTGTTGTTGCGTCTCACAGATCAGCTGAGCACAGGCGTAGCTCCGTGGTAGTGAGTCTGCCGGGACTCGAGGTGTTCCCTGGAGACCTCCTGCTGTCAGACAGTGCCATGGACTACCTGTCCCACGCAGTCCTCCTGCTGAGCACAGGTCAGATACAGGGTGGGGTTTGGTCATCTAAGCCCAGCAAAAGCCGCGACTAAAAAATGTGTAGGTGTGGGATGGGGCGAGAGGATCGGTGCAGCAATGACACATGAAGCAGAGCAGCCTCCACGGGGTATCCAGTTACCCCGCACCAAAGTGACTGCATTGCTAATTTTTAAATTCCCCTCAAGCCTTTCTTTTCTTTTTTTTTTTTTCCTTTTCCCCTGTGTTTTATTGCTGAATGCATAATGTAAGAAGTAGATAAGGGGGCAGGGCATGGATCACCTCCCTCCTCCACAGACTAGGAGCAAGCAGAGCCCAGGCCAGGATCTCCACCTGCAAGCAGCAGAGTTACAAATTCCTAGGTGCACAGCTTCAAGCAGAGGGAAGAAAGTGGCCCATGCCACTCTTTTCCAGTAGTGGTCTAATCACAGAAGATGGTAGACCCAACTAATGCCTGGAGGTTGCTCACAAGACCTTCCAACACTGAAACGTAGACTTGCAAACAATTTCAACAAGTATCTATTGTGGAATACAGTATAGTGTGCAGTGTGATTGCCAGAGACCAGAAGATGCTGGTGACCAGAGATTAGATTTTCTCAATAAGTCAGTCAAGGTCACAACCAGCAGTTTCATGAAAGCAAACAAGATATCCATAACTAAAATCTAAAAAGAGGGTTTTGACTGTGATTCCGAGTCACACAATGGCCTGAAGGTGGGTGCCACATTTAGAAAACTATTCCAAATTTCTTGCTGAACAAACACAGGCATTCCTCACCTCTCACCAGTACATTCCTACATCTAGATCCCCAGCTTTCCCTGAGCCTCACTAAGGACCATAAACTACAGCCAGCACCACTGTGCTAGCTCCAAGACAGATCTGAGGCTTAGGGTTTGTAGGATTGTTTATTTACAGGAGTTTAAAATACCTGCATAGCTCCAAGATATCACTAATGAGCAGACATACCCTCATTCTTGCTTCAAAACAATTAATATCTTCAAGAATTGGCTTGAGATATGATGCATTTTCCCACATAAAGAATTGACAATCACATACCTATCATCTGAAACAAGTGGGAGTGTTTAGCATCATCCAATACCCCAGCACAGATAGACATGACTCTTGCTGGGAGGAACCCAACAGGCTTAATGGGTTTTAAATCTGGTGCACAAACTGTCTAAACACAAGTATTAAATCTAAGCCAAGTAGAGTATAGTACCTCAGGCTTCATAAAAAAACCAAAACAACAACAAAAAGCCCCACCACCAACATATAAATAAATTTTCTTTCTAACTATTTGTTCTTTTACTGATAACACTTTTGTTTCACCCATTAGAATCCAAAAAGCCAAGATGGCCATTTGCCAAAAGAGGAGTTGTGAGTATTTCACTAGGTTTTTTTTCGTTTTTTTTTTTTTTTCACTGACCTTGCTTTCTCCCATAACTAACCTGGGTAAAAATAATTTCTTTACTGCCCTTGGAGAAAGCCAGCCAGCAAGTGATCTAAACTCAGAGGTCTCAGCCAAACCTGGGACTGCTTGGACATTAATCTGCAATTAAGATAAGGTGGCTGCAGTACAGCCACCAGTGCCACTGCACATCACAACACAGTCAGTGCTGCTGCTCTCCATCCCCATGGGTAGTGGGAGGAGAGGTGCCCTTGGCATCGGGAGGGTAGAGCAGTGCAGGCAATGCAGAAGCTCTCATTCAAGGTGTTCAGAGGTGGCAGCAGGTCCAGCGCAGCTCCCTGGGGTAAGAGAGCACAAGGTGGTTCGGTTGCATCATTGCTCTGCCCACAGTGTACCCTGTATTTTCTGCATGCACCTTCATGCCTAGGCTCTGGAGTATCTGCCTAATTCCCACTCATGTGGAAGTGATCTAGGCTATCAGAGTAGCTTTTTAGATGCTTTTTTAGGCCTTTCCTGTCCTCATAAGCACCCTCACACTCACCAGTGACAGCATACACACCAACACACTTCAGTTAATTTCCTTGTCTAACACATCTTGTCTTTTCCAGTTATGAAAATTTTCACTTACTATGGCATCCGAATTTCCTGAGTGTTGTTCATCATTCAAAAAATCATTTACAAGTGTCTTGATAGCTTTACACCCCTAAACACATAACTGTGAACAGTCCCTTCCTAATATATTTTTGCATTTTGTCTTCTAAATCTTGACTATCAGAGTTTCTGCAAGTGAAACCAATGCAAGTACTCAGATTAGCACGAGCAAGAGTTCCCACTTCATCCAATACCATTTCTATAGCATTTGAAAGAGCATAGCCTAAAACTGAAAACTTTATATTCAGCAAAATATTTTAAACTTGCAAAAAAATGCATTTGATATTTAGCCAAAAATTATTTCTGAGGCTATTAAATACCATAAAATTTAATTTATGAAGGATCATTTGCTGGTGTATTTGTTAAGTGTGTGTATACATAATTGCATTATTGTTTCTGCTCCATTTCAAGCTATTTTTCAAAATTAAGAGTTGAGCTTAAACTCTGAATTTCAAATACTATAATCAAACACATATTTCAAAATTGGCTTGAAATCAGTGCCTAAAGTTCAGACAATAGAAATCCATGTAATACAAGTATACTGTTCCAGAAAGCAGATAAAACTTAGGCAAACACCTTATAAGTCTATGCTTACAGCACTAAATTAGAGTTCATAAATATTGGTTAAATTTTTTACACGGCACTGTCAGCCTGAAAAACAAAGCCAAACCAAAAGCAATTGTTTTTATTTCATGATGCCTCACACAGACAAACTCCTCCTGCTCTTTGAGTTTTCTAAAAGCTCATTTTATAGACACTACTCTGCAACTGACCAAAGGAGTTTTTTCAATATGTAGCTCAAGTTAAAAAAATGTTAAATAAATAAATAATCACACAAGCTTTGTATACCTATGGCAGGGGGATGATTTCAGCTATGAGTTTGTTGTCCCCTACTTCTGACAGTGCTGAAGGAAGCAAAATATTTTATTTGTTCTGAGAGTAGTCCATTGCCTGTTGCCGTACCAACGATTTGCCCTGCCAAAGACTTCAGCATTACATAAATAAGACCTTACACACCCATACCTAAGCCACCTAACACACCCCACCCATAGCTACTAACAGACCTCCCATCACTCCCTCACCTCTGTGTAGGAGAGCCTGGAAATACAAGGAAATCACTCCTGTTAAGGGCAAACTCCTTACAGATCAGAGCAAGGTTATTAAGCTGGGTAAACTTCTTAATGGTCTTTAAAACAGTGTATGAATCAGGGTAGTTTTTTGTCATTCAACAGGCTAAAGACAAGCAGAAGCAAGCGTCTGATCTGGAAAACTGTCTGTCAACCTTTAAGTTCATAGACTGCAGCACATATGAATTTTTCTGCTTTAAGGTATTAAAATATTCAGTGTACTATAGCAATGATACTTAAAGATGAGAATAAAAATGTTGTGTTCTTTTTAAATTACCATTTTTCACTACATTAATCTGGAGATGAGAACATCCTGTAAAATTAATGCATAAGCATAAGGTGTATTTTTTTTGTTTGAAATGGAGGAGCAAAACAGAAACTGTGAGCATCACAGAAGCTTACCAAGGGCATCACACACCCCCAGATTTTGCTAGGCCTCCAGACTGCCCTAGATCAGGGAGGTACCACCTTCAGAAAAAAGACATCAGGACAACACTCTCAGCAATGCCTGCAGATCTGGGAAATTCTGCAGAATCTGCCTTGCAGCTTGGACACCAAGCTGACCATGAGCCAGCAGCGTGCCCTGGTGGCCAAGGAGGCAAATGGGACCCTGGGGAGCATTGGGAGGACTGTGGCCAGCAGGTCGAGGGAGGTTGTCCTCCCCCTCTGCTCTGCCCTGGTGAGGCTGCACCTGGAGTGCTGTGTCCAGTTCTGGGCTCCCCAGTTCAAGAGAGACAGGGAACTACTGGGAGGGTCCAGTGAAGGGCTACCAAGATGATGAGCATCTCCCTGATGAGGAAAGGCTGAGAGAGCTGGGCCTGTTTAGCCTGGAGACATGACTGAGAGGGGATCTTATCAATGCCTACAAATGTCTTAAGGGTGAGCGTCAGGAGGATGGGGCCAGGCTCTTTTCAGTGGTGCCCAGAGACAGGACAAGGGGCAATGGGCACAAACTGAAACACAGGAAGTTCCTTCCGAATATGAGGAAGAACTTTACTTTGAGGGTGTCAGAGCACTGGGACAGGCTGCCCAGAGAAGCTGTGGGGTCTCCTTCTCTGGAGACATTCCAAACCTGCCTGGACATGACTCTGTGCAACCTGCTGCAGGTGAACCTGCTTTAGCAGGGGGCTGGACTAGATGATCTCCATAGATCCCTCCCAATCCTGACCATTCTGTGATTTAGGGAATGAAACCGCAGCTCACAGAGATGCCAAGTTGGACTTGGTCACCCCCACTGCTGCCTTAGGGGTGCATTCAGAGATGGCCACATAGAGGTCACTGCCAGAGTTCAGCCACAGAAATCCCACCAGAGCCTGTCTGCCAAAAGGCTTCTGGCCTCCAGGCCCCCTAGCCACAGAAACACCAAGCTTGGGCTACCAGGGTAGTATTCAGATAACTCGCATCTAACGCCATCCCCTTTGCAAAGCAATCCTTCCACTTCTCATGGCAGGCTGTTATATGCAGTTCCACATAGACTTGGTTGTTGGGGACTCCTGTCCGTGCTTAACTTATATGTGAATGTCTGACTTTGGAGCAGTTCAGTAAGGTGAGAGTGGCCACCTTAGGACTAAACAAAACCAGTACCTATGAAGACCCAGACCTTTGGTACATTTTCCAGATGGTATTTTACCATCTAGAAAATAGGAACCTATCATCCATCCCTGCTTTCTAGCGGCAGCAGCACAACAGACTAAATTCTTTAGCATTTGCAAGCTGCCCGCTATTTTTTGATACAGGATTCTACACAGACTATCATACTGTGTTACTTTCAAACTCAGTGTGTTTATATTATAAATATTTTGGAGGAAAATGTCAGCTTTTTAAGTCTTTTTAAAAGAATCTTCAAGCTTTCAGAAGAAGAATCACTAATACTGGCAGTTGGGCTTTTACGTGAGCAAATAGACCATAGATTCTTTTCATAAGGTCTGAAGCAGTTAGTGCAATCGCCGGTCGTTTTCTTTCTTCTTTGATCAATAGACTAAATCCTGGCATGAATTTATAAAGGCACAAAAGACTGAGCAGGAAGATGTCGACAGCCGGATAGAAGTGAAAAAAGAAGCAGCAGTGTGGGAACTTTTCACAAGTGAATGCACTTACTTTCTGGATCATTTGCTGGTTCTCAAGATGGTAACTTCAGATTTTATTTCTCAAAAACAATGAAACAGTATTTGCCCTGCTGTCAGGATGGCAGGCATTAAGCTACCTATAACCTCTCATTGGGTGCCTACAGGGGAATGAGTGAAGGGGTCGTTTTTTCTTCCATCTCGCCTGCTCATTCTGTTTCCACAGTTCCCTTTGTTTTTTATCTTCTTGATGGAATCTCTTTTAGACATCACTTTCTGCAAATACCATCTGATTGCAGATTCTTGCAGTAGTTTCAGCTGATTTTCCACTGTTCCTCTCACTAACACTGAACTGAAGCCATTCTCCAATTGACTATACTGGGTATTTCTCTACTGCTAGTCTGTAACTCAATACTCTTCATTTAACTTCATATTGAGCTGTGGTTAGATTATCTTGATTAGAGTGTGAAAGCCTCAGAATTCAGCAGACCTGTGGTTTTAGTATTACAAGAAAACAAGCAAACTAAAAAAACCTCCTCTCCCAAAAACTCCAAATTGCCTCCATAATGGTGAATTTGAAGAGCTTTGAAATATGGACAAGAATATTACAAAGTTAGAAGAATATATGCACTGTTTGCATCCATCACACATCAAAAGTTAGTGTACCCATTTAAAAGGATGGAAAATTCCTTATATATCTTCCTATAATTTTTCTCTTATTCCACAGACAATTTCTGTTTTCTTATTAGTCAAAGGAAAAAGATAGTGAAAAATTTTCCATGTTGCTGAAAAGTTAGCCTAGGCAGTGCAAGAAGTATGGCAAAGTAAGGGGAATAAATAGAGAAGCAGGCTGAATTCCTCCTTGGTGGGGCAGAACAGGAAGGGAGAGGAAAGGGGATGACAGGACCAGCTATTGGTCCAAGGCAGGATGGAAGTATCCTTCCTTTCATTCACTTTGTTCAGAGACCTGAGAAGACTAAAAACAGGTGAATCTTGTGAAGGATATGGATAACAGAAAACATGCAGGCCCCTTAGTGAGTCTGATGTAGGAACTTACAGACAAGCCTTAGCCAGCCCTGCATGACCCATAAATGATAAACTATTCAATCCATGCCAGCTTCCCAAATTCTCCTGCCAAAGAAAGAACCCATTGAATTTGGGTAGCCAGTTTTACAGATACCTGCTAATCTAAGTGCTTGCCAGTACAGAAATATCCCACTGATTTTAATGAATCTTCACAGGGAACTTTAAGACCACCATAAATCCCCTTTAAGCTCTCAGGCCAACTGCCTGTGGCAACCAAAGAATTACACAAGACTAAGCAAACACCGTCACTAGCTCTTCAGTCTTGGTACCTGGGTGATGGGTTTTTCCATTAATGCTTTTCACACATATACAAAAAATTCTACTCTGCATCTACATTTTTTAAGCCTGTTTCAGATTTACGTCAGATTTAGCACAGCTCCAAGATCACCATCAGAGCTTAAATAATGTAAAAACTTAAACAACCAATAAATACACATACAGTTAGTAAAATAATCCAAAGAGATAAAAAAAAACTTCATGACCCCTCTAATTACACTATTCCAACAATATATTTTTTCCGCAGTAACTCTAAACAACTTTTACAGCAGCATGGGGTAGGAAGGAAAGCATTCAGAAAGGTCACAGAAATATGTAACTATGACTCTGATGTTATTAATTCCTTCACACAGATCTGCAGGGGGCTCAGCTGCCCCTCTTCTGCCAGAGGGCACAGCAGAGGCATAGCTGCCTCTGTAGCAACCTCAAAGACACCCCAGAGACAACACTCATATCCCTCCTCCTCACACAAAGCCCAATATTTAGCCTTCAGGCAGGTCAGGAGAAGTTTCTCAGAGTATTGCTTCTGCCCTCCCCAAATCAAATGACCATTTCATGACAATTATAGTGCAAACTTGTTCTTTTTTTTCTTTTTTTTTTTTTTTTTGGGGGGGGGGGGGCGGCGTGGCAGAGAAAAAAAGACAGTCACAAATAGAAAATAACATGGATTTGCTTTTTGCTTTGTTTTTAAAGAAATTTATGAACACTCTAAAATACCTCCAGAATAATGAATTTCTCTTAGATGTGGATTTGTGGAGACTTTTTGCAAACTTAGAGGAGTTAAACAAGGTAAGTAAAAAAATAAAAGTCTTACTGAGATCAGAAATCAACTAACTCACTAAAAGGAGAGGAGAAACCATTCATAAAGCCTCTGTTCAGATTCAATGCTTACATTTGGAACTTAGTTCAGATAATTAGTCCTTCCTTTATTTCTATTTCGTATATCAGTGGGGGTCAAATTTCCTCAGTGCAAATTATTTTCATGTGCCTCCAGCAAAAGATAAACAGGCATTTGCACAGGGAGGAGAGCTCATTTGGCAGTTGTTTCTAAAGTAAGCATGAGTCTGAGACTAATTCTAATAAACAGCATCCTTTTAAAACAATTTATGAAGATAAACTCTGCACAATCCTTACAACAAAACAGTAAGAATAGCAAAACAACTACAATAACAAGTTTCATTTCACAAACAGATGTGCACCAAGACTTTGCTATCTATTATGCCACTCCAGAAGAGCAAGTTGAAACAAAACAGTGACCACCCCTCTCCAGCTAAGGTTTCCCTTGGTGTGGGTGGAAGGATATCTCCCACACAGGCTGCATGTTCTGTGTTCATGTGCTATTCACCCTCCAGCTTCCAGGAGAGAGACCACGAGGCTTGGCTGCGAAGTGCTCCAGCTCTTTGCTGCTTGTTGTTGGTGGCCAGTTGCTGGGAGATCATTTTCAACTCCCAAAAATAAAGGAACCCATAAGTCCAAAACAGCTTTTACATAATTTTAGAAGCAAAACAGTAATTTTTATTAGCTTGAGAGGTGTCTTACAGGACACTTCAGCCTTCATAGCAAAGTGAATTTTGGAAGGAGCTCTTCAGGTGCATATGTTGAATGACTGATCACAATCACACCACATGCTTTAAACCAGTTACTTGCTCCAAGTTCTTTCCCTTAATGTAATTCCCTTGCCTTAACAGATAACGTTTCCCATTTTAGCCAAAACAAGAAAAGCAGGAAAACTCTTCAGAGTAGGGGCAATTAGCCAGAGCTCAAATACATGAACAAGTCACCTCTGCTCAGGGGCTGACCTCACACCAAGTGAGCTGCTGCCAGTGACCACCTGAGCAGGTTTGGAGATAGAAAGAAAGAGATTTTTAGCTGATGTGTTTCACCTTGCACTGGCTGAGGGCTAAGACCATGCATGCAGCCAGCTACCAGAGTTCAGTTGATGTGTTGTTGCTGATTGCTTTGGTCTTGTTCAAAGAAGTGAGTAGGGTACACTGCTGTGTGCCATTTAGTGATCACTAAAGCTCTGAGCTTGGCTAGAGTGTGGGCATGTCTTCCAAGATTTATCTTTAATACGTTTTCTGTTTTGTTTTCTAATTTTGTTGTCCTCATTAATGAGAATGGTAAATAATCATCCATTATGCATACTTCTATATAAAATAGTGATCAAACTTAGGGGAAAGTAGTGGCTGTCAATACCTGTAATGCCTTTTTTTTCATACATTTTACAGCATGTCTTTCTTCCTGACAGCAGGCTGAATCCATTAAAAAAACGCATACTGTAAAAGGTGTAAAATGCACCCTTGCCCAACAGAAAGAATAGGCATTATTATCCTATTAGCAGCTCTGCCCCCATAAATACACCAAAGTAGTGTGTGTAGCTACAACAGCAGTTCATAGCAGTATCACAGAGAGTGATGTTCCCTTCTGGCCTAAAATTTGGCCAAAAGCTGAGCCTGGCAACAAATTTGTGTGGAAATAGTGTATTCAGAAGGTAAGTGTGGGCTCAAGAGGAGGCTTTCACACACATCTGGGCACCCTTGAATCCAGTGCAAACATATAAAGCTATTTTATGGGGCATACGTGACTTTTTATAGTATTTTATAGAAATTTCCCTCATCTTCAGTAACATGAAATAAACTCAGATTATGAAAGATGGTATCTTCTTCAAATGACCATTAAGAATTCCTTAATTTTCACAGCTCTGTCATACACAATCAGTGTTTTCCAGTAGATACCATTCATCCATCGTGATTTTTCATGTTAAATACAGCTTCTATACTAAAATAAGTTTAAATGGAATAACTTATCTTGTTTCAAAGCTTTTGTCAGATGGCATTATCATGATTTAAATGGGTATTTGTACAGATTTGCTTTAGCTTCCGACTAATCAAAGCACTCCAGGCATAATTCTGAAGCTAATTCTGGCAATGTAGGGGAGATAAGTATAGGCATCCCATTAGGTTTGGAGCCTCTGAAGAGACCAGGGATGGGAAATAAAGTTGTTTTAAACTTAATTTCAGAAGATCACTGATGCTAATATTTTTTTTTCCACCCTTACTTAGATAAGTCTCAGTTTTCTGAAAACCTTTTTTGAAACTGTGAAGGAGCATGTCAGCACATCAGGCTCTCCTATGGATTTCAGGTCCATACTCAGAAAGGTAATGTGGTTAGAAGTATTCTCGCTATCAGCAGGTCCTTGCAGCAGACCATTTATCATAGCATGCAGGTGCTTTAGAGTAATCAAGTCAGTCAAGGACCCACCATCTGCCACAGGCAGTTTGGTCTCAGCCTCGAGTACCTCCTGCCAGTGGGATATTTCTTTTATTTCATTGGCATGTTTGAGGTGGTTGTGGAAAGGTACTCTGTGTGTGGAAAGAATTTTCTTTTCTGGGGAAGAGTAGCTCAAACCCTGAGACTTTTCCACTGGCAGAGGTGAGATTCTGGCTCTATGGAAGATGTTACCCTGAGACCAGACCCCAGCCCCATCACTGGATGTTCCCTACCTCCTTCCACTCCATCACAGAGAACCTTCCTTTACTCTGTGTACCAGACACACAAGTGTATTTAAATGCTTAATTAAGAGCTCAAGGGGACTGAAATACCTCTTATACTTTGGCCTGTGCCTCTCAAGTAAGAGAGAGGCACAAGCACAATTGTCCTGCTGCTAAGCGCTGCCCTGCAACCCTTTCGGGCAGCCTGCGTGGTAAACAAGGCAGCTGCTGAAAAAGCAGTCTCCAGGGACTCTGTTTCCTGCACAACTTCCCAAGGACTGAAAAGCTGGAAATATTAATACGGATAGAAAAATCAATCCGTGGAACTGAACTTTCCCTAGTAGTAGGGGCCACTAGAAAACTGCTGGGAAAATACTAAAACAGACCCTACCTCAGGGTTAGGATTTTAAAAAGGGAAAGGGAGCCTAGAGCTTGGCTTCTCACCCCCATTACCTCTGACTTCAGGCATTCTAATCAATAACATTTGTGTGAGACAGAGAAAATCTCAGACAAAACTGAGTTCTGTCATGGATGGCATTCAACATTTCTAAGAGCTGTCTAATGTACTTGGATATAAAGTGACATTCTATATGAGGCCATGTAAAGCTGTTGCATATATAGTGGGTTTTATCTTCAGCTTCTACATTAATTTCATGTCTCCTATTTCTAATGAGAACAAAGTCTAAGAATGCCTCACACATCTGCAGAGCTGTTAGAACTGTTCCCATGCATAACTTGAGCACTGTTGTAGTTTTTTTTACTACTTTACCACTTTTACTACTTTTTAACTTGCCCTTTACTTTTTTAACTGCCCCTTTCCCTCTTCCCCTATTTTCCTAAGTACGTGGAAATCTCAGGTAAAATGCACATTACAAAACTAAAACTGTTGTTCCTACCTTTGTCATGACATTTTTCTTTCTTGATAAGTTTCCAAGTCTTTTCTGCAGTTTTTCCAGGGTGACCTCTGCCAGACACACCAGATTTATTGCCTTAATTATACCTCCGCTGTCTTCTACTTGGAAAACCTGAGGCAGAGAGAAGATTTTGGCATCTACCTGAAAGTAAA
The DNA here is from genome assembly GCF_023634085.1 of Falco cherrug. Lineage (NCBI taxonomy): Eukaryota > Metazoa > Chordata > Aves > Falconiformes > Falconidae > Falco > Falco cherrug. The sequence continues at coordinate 44,292,977 of NC_073701.1, forward strand.
GTGATGGTGGTGGTGGTGGTGGTGGTGGTGGTTGTGGTGGTGGTGGTAGTGTCTTCAGACAGCCTTATGCCAAGATTTTAACACCAGACTAGGGAAGTTCATTGGAAGCAAACCTGCGTAGACAGCATTTTACACAGATTTTTTGAACTGCAGAGGGTATCATAAATATGAAGTCACCTTTCTGAGTGTATGTTCCCCTGCACATGAAAGTCCATACTTGTAATACAGAACAGGCAGGAGGAGGAAGCCAAAAGGCTGCATTCTTGCAGGCAGGAAATACATATTGCTGTTGTCTCACTTCTAGCCTCTATCATTCAGATATTTTCACATGTAATCCCTTGACTTGGTGGCCTCCACCCTAAAAAAAAATGAAATGGTTACAGAAAAGAAGAAACAAAAATCAAGCTACACTGTAAAATCTCTTTTAGGTGTTTTGCTTTGATGTGTCCTGCATATCAGCTTGGTTTAGATGCTGGGTGGGAACACGGTATGTAGGGTATTACGTGCTTTAGCAGATGAAAGGACTCACATTCTCTAAGTACAAAAAAGTCCCCAACTTCTATGCTATGCCATATCAGCAAGGGCACAAAAACCTCAATGCTGGAGAAGCATATGATGGCTTCCTTCTGCTTAAGGAAAGGTGTATGTGATACAAGCCAAAACAAGGGGAATAGAAATCCAGGAGCATGTCAGTGCCTTTATGTGTCTTAGGAGCCTGCAGTGAGACAGCAGGGTGGGTTTTGGCTGAGCCCTGGCAAGAAAACCGGGCTGCTCTCCTAGCTCACAGTATTTGCTGACCCACATACCTGAAGGAAGGAAGCAACATCCTGGATAGGACAGCAAGCAACCCCTCTGCAAGGCAGCAGTTTAGCTCTTCTAACAGGTTTTGCTTAACCATAAAGAAAAGGTAGTGCTTGTTATCTAAACGCTACCAGTAAGTGAGCATTTACCTCCCTCTAAGGCTGGAAAGAGCTATCAGCAATGTCTTCATGAAATTACAGCACTAGGGTAGGTTCAACAATGCATCTGTCTGAAGCAACAGCTACAGCCAGTGCAGAAAGTGGGGCTCCCAGGGAGAGGGCTGTGCTCTTTCTGACTTATTAGCAGACCAACATGTCCTGTACATACTTAAGACTGATCTTCAACATTACAGGCTTAAAAAAGAGAATCCTGAAGAAGTGGGGTTTTCTCAAAGGTAGCCTAAAACTGGGAGTACATCTCTTTGTAGCAAACTCTTCAGCTTTTAGGGCCTGGCAGGGTTAACGTTGCTTGCTCCCATGCCTAGGAAAAAGTTCCCAAGTGGGAAGAAGTAGGTGACCCTAAAGCAGCCCTTAAATGTTACTCAGGTTTTCCTGATTAATTTAAAATAGCCAATAAATAAGAGCACTACTTGATCTGCTAGTATGGCCACCGTACTTGAAATAGGAAGCAGTAAAGTTAATCTGGAGGAGTAATGCAATTCCCCCTGTAGAGAGCTGTCCTGATTTGGGTTTAGAGACTTAATTTTCTTCCTCGTAGCTGAATAAGTGTTCTGTTTTGGGTTTAGGATGAGAATATTCTTGATAATCCACTGATGTATTAGCTGCTGCTAAGCAGTGTTTACACTAAGTCAAGGATTTTTCAGCTTCTTACACCACTTCACCCCACCAGTGAGTAGGCTGGGGGGCACAAGAGGCTGGGAGAAGACACAGCCAGGACAGCTGATCCAAACCAGCCATACCATATGATGCCATACTTGGTGTATAAACTGGGGGGAAAGCTGGCTGGGGGCAGCTGCTCAGGAACTGGCTAGGCATCAGGCAGTAAGCAATTGCATTGTGCATCGTTTGGTTTATGTATTCTAATTATATTATTACTATTATTAGTATTATTATCCCTTCTGTTTCTCTTGTATTAAACTGTCTTTGTCTCAGCCCATGAATTTTACTTTTTTATTTGTAATTCTTTTCCTCCATCCCACTGGGTGAGGGGGCAGTGAGCAAGCGGCTGTGTGGTGTTTAGCTACCTGCTAGGTTCAACCACAAGAGCCTTTAGCTGCCCCTGCTGTCACTGTATGAGAAGTTCATCCTTGATCAGTCCCTGCCTCGTTACAGTCAGCTGAAGATGCAGAAAACTGTTTGCTACCTCCCTGCCAGGGAGCAAGCTGAGGTTTTCCTTGTCTTTAGCAGTGGTGTGAACAAAATGAACAGTGCAAGAGGCTGCATCTGCCAGAGCTGCTGGTTGCTCCTTTGCATCGACTGATGCGCTACCCCCTCCTCCTTAACAACATCTGGAGAAGGAGCACTGACGAAACAGAGAAAGGCTTTATCCAGTCACTTAAAGAGAAGGTGGAAAAGTCAATACGTAAGTTGCTAAGGTTAAATGTCAAGTGTGCAATTAACAATTAGCAAGTTATGTGGCCTTTCTGTGCACGTCTCTTTCAGTGTGAATTGGTCAGGTCTCCCTGCGGAGATGCAATGAGGACATGCATGTCTTTCAGCAATCCTGAGCCCTTCCTCATTCTGTAGAAAATGATTGGTGCCACTCTTATGCTGTCAAAGTCTCTCTGAGCGAGGTCACAGGACTCCCAAATCAGTGAGTCATTTGTGTTTGCTCAGAATCATCTGCCATGACATGCAAACAATTAAGAGCAGATCACAAATTGGAACAAATCAAGAACTCAAACAAAGAAATCTTTGACTTGAATTTATGTCTAGGGAGGATTTGTTGGGACTAATCCTTAAGAGGATAAAATCACAAGGGGAATATTACGTCCATGACCTTTCACTAAATGACAGGGTCCTACCATATAACATACTGAAGAGCTATCTCAGCTACAGATTTTCTTTAGCTATTGTGGGGGAAAAAGGGGGGTTGGTGCAGGACTATTCTTAGGATTTTTTCCTGCATTTTGTTTTAAGTAAATAATTTATTATTTTTAAATAATTTATTAATTCAGTCTTGTTCAGGAAGCTATAAATGGATCTCTGTAAGTGTCTTATGGTAATATAGTACGTCAGCAGATAAGTTTATTCCCCAAAGGCCTCATGCAGCCGCCACTGAAATCAAAGACAAGACAGTGCCTCAGCAAAACACTTATCCTGCCAGTCTTGGCAGGGAGAGGTCCCAGGCAGTGCTTCATCCTCACCAGCAGCACACCAGGGCCTTGACCCACACAGCGTGGTGGCTCACTCTCTGCTGCCATCCCTTTCCCCATCCTGGAGGCTGAAGGCTTGAACATCTTCTTGGGAGATGAGGCAGAAAAAGAGTTAATGTCTTGCAGAGACAGACAAATCTGGGGCTCCTTCTTCTTGGGTAAATACTCCAATGACAGAATTACTACCTAAAAGAGGGACTCTGCTTCTTTCTCTTCGTGCCAAGCCTTATGAGGAGTCTAGCCTAATGGCCACACAAGGAGCATACCTTTCAGCACAGAGCAGCTCCTGTAGGAAAATAATACGGTTTTGTCACTAGTCTGGAGAATTCTGCTGAGAGGACAGCAGTTTTAGGTATGGCCCCAAAGACCACGGGATATCTGGGGAATATTACTGGCAAACAAATAAGTCCTTCCAGAGTTTAGATACCTCTGGGCCAAGAAAACCAAAGATAGAGGGGTCACCCGTGTTTATTCACAGACACCTGACAAAGACCTGCCTTCATTTTTTGATCAGTGAATCACTGACAGAAGGAAGAGTTGCAGCCATTCCCCCCCCCCCCTCTTCTGGGGGATGGGTGCGTGTGTCTGAAACCATTATCTGCAATATCACTCAAATCTTGGAAATAAAGTTGCATGTTAAAGTTTTGCCTATAGTGGCCCTGAATCGGCAAAGACTTAGTCCCCATTTTTCGCAATTTGAGGTGCTCCCTTCCCAGTTAAATACTTCAGTCACTTCTGGCACCACTTCCCTTGAAATTAATTCTCATTAATTTGAAGTCTTTTGATCAGGCTGTATATAATGAAAACTGTTTTTCTCTCATTACCCCAAACAGTTTAGAAAGGCAGGATTTTTTTTAAAGGACTTTTAAAGATTACAGTTTAACTGAGTTTAATATGATGCCTCCTGTTCCCCAGTCAGATTAGTAAATACAACCTTTTTCATTTAGCAGTGAACTTAAGCATGTTTGAATGCATGGTTTGAAATGCTGGCTCTGCTGACCTAAGAAAAGTTCAGGCAGTTTTTACAATGAGGCCAAGGTTTCATCTGGAGCTTCACATGTGGGGCGCTTTGGCTTCCACTAGATAAAATCAGTATTCAGCATCTTCTAGAAAGAGGATTTTTGCCAGCCTTGGCAGTAACTGATGTTTCACATATTTCAGGGGATCTGGAAGGTAAAGTCAAGTGGTTGGACAACTTTCAGAAGTTCAGGCAGCTGCAAGAGATCATAATTTGGCCTCTGATCTGGGATCGTGACAAGAGATTTTTTTGTCCCAGAGGTAAGCAGTTTTTTAAAGGGCATTTTTCCTTGAGGAAGGTTTAGTTTCCTATCTATTTTTATAGCATGGTCTCAAATTGGCTGGTTGTCTATATTCTAGTTACTGGGGATGGCTCTGCTCTAAGAGGAGCAGCTGCAGCCCAAGCACTGCAAACACTGTAGCTGAACATGCAGGCTGTGCACAGTGCCTTGGATGGGCTGCTCTCAGCTAACATCCGAGAGAGTAAGATTGTGTGATCCAGGAGGACTCTCCAGTGTTTGCTTTTAGGGGGCAGAATTAAATGGGATAGATGTAAGTATTACTACCTTTTTTATAAGGATATGAAGTAAAATTATTTCCCTCTTTCACTCCTCTAGCTGAGCCAAAGAAATTTCTGTTTAAATAGCATTACAAAAAACTACACAGCATACCTAGGAACAGGTGCACCTTTCTGCTGTGCTTACCCCCTTACCCAAACAGACAGACTTTAAGCAGCATTATGGTAACATCACCAAGTGGGTCTCACCTCAAAGATTATGCCTGTTCATGTGCAGGGTTGCAAAAACCATTAAACTCACTCTGAAAAAAAACCAACCCAACCTAACATTTCAAAAGTGTAAACACATTTAAGCAAGGGAACTGCTAAAGAAACAACCCTGCTGTTGTTAGCTGTGTGATGTATTTAGCCTGAGATAAGAGCACACATGCTCAGTTTGTTTAACTCCCAGTTCATCATCAGATACACAAGATTCCCCATTTTCTCTCTCTCTCTCTCTCTCTTGGGTCAAGTGTTTGAAGCAAAGCTTAAGAGAAAACAGCAGTGAAAACGTTCTGTCTTCAGTGAACAGACTTCTCCTTCATGAAGGGAGGCTAACATTAGCAGGTAATGTCCCTAAATGTCCTGGTATCAGGAGTTAGATTAACAAAACCGTATTTTGTTATGGCAGGTCCAGAATGAACCTCTGCAGCAGTCTTTAGGCAGGTGCGGGAAAGAAAAAGCAAATGTACAGCTTGTCAGGCAGCCTGAGAAACAGCCAAAAGGATGAGTAATATGAATGATTGTTTATTGTCACATGTGGGTATTCAGTCTGCCAGGTGCTGAAGAAGTCAGCATGGCTGGCCAACGCCTGCCACTCAAAGGGCGCATTTTACTGTCACATTCAAGGTGGCCATAGGAAAACAGTAAGTTTAGACTTTCCTACACAAGGTGCCCCATGTGCCCAGGAACCAATATCAACACACCTCACCCCTCTGGCACTACATTCACTATGTGTTTCATTGAAAATTACTGAAAAGTCCAGAGGTTTTTCCTATTTTTATTTCATACATCATGTTTGCTAAGACTGCTGTTTTGATGGATACCTTGGAACAAGAAGGTGTTATCCTACCAGGTGGCTTCCCTTTTATGAACAGCGCACTCACACAACATGCCATTAACTCCACAGATAGCACAGCGGTCCCACGTGAGCATGTTGATTTCTTTTTACAACGCTGCTCCCAGCTGTCTGTCACCCTGGCAGAGTGGAGACTCACGTCTCCAGGCACACAGGCATCATTTTGTAGCAGGGTACAGGTTGCTTGCTGGGGAGCTGCTGCAAAATCTCTACCTGTACAGGAGAGGAGGATTTGCTCCTTGCATGAGCAGGAAGCAGAGCCTGGGCAGTTTGGAGAAGGCCACCATCTGAAAGGATGCTGGAAGCCACACGCCACGGTGGCTGCAGGGCTGTAAAATGGTTTGACAGAAATGAGCACAGCCCATGTCTTACATGTCCTTCACCACCTCCTCAGGAGCAGAGGTGAAGACAATGAGCATGCAACACTTTCTGTCTCCCAACACCATTATAACTTTATAAAGGGAGTAGCAAAAGGGATATGGTCCGTTTTTCGGTGGTTTTGTTTTCCTTTCCACATGAGAAGAATTATGGTAGCAAAGGAGAAGGCACATCAGGGACACAGAGAGCAGAAGAAAAGATTGCTGTTGGTGTTTAGGTGATGGCGGGCAGAGGAGAAGGAAAGCCACTGAGTCCTCTCCTGCTAGTGCTTCCTTCTGCACTGGTTGCTCTCTTGATGAGACATCAGCCACCAATGCAGGAGGTAATGGTGGCCATCACCTGATACTTCTTTCTGCAACACATAATTAGAAAATGGAGAAGGAGGTATGAGCACAGCTCTTTACCCACCAAGACAGCTGGATGCCTGCAATCTGCAATATAAGAGAGCCTGACATTTGGCCACTTGTCTGAATGAAATATCTTTCGAGACAAAAAGGGAATCAAAAATCAAATATAATCCTACACAACAGAAAGAAGCATGTCCTAAAGTCACTGCTGTGAACAGACTCACAGATTTGGTGTTGATTCTTGTTTGAATGAAACTGAGATCGCCAAGACCACAGTTGCATTTTTTTTTTGTAAACCTGTAATTGAGAATGAGCATCTGAAAGAAGAGGGTTTGTTCAGATGTAGGAAGAGAAGACTCGGGGAAGGAATTACTGTTGCCCTCAACTGTCTAATGGCTGGTTTAAGGCAGATGGAGCTAAAGGTATCTTGGAGTTGTACAGAGAAAGGATGAGACATAACAATGCAAATTCCAGCACAGGGTATTCCCCCATTAGGCATTTGGAAAAACTTGCTAACAATTAGGGTGGTCAAATATTGGTACAGGGGACCAAAGAGGCTGCAGAGTCTCCTTTCTTGGATATATTCAAAACTTGACTGAACAACCTGCTCTAGTTTGGCCTGCTTGGAGTGATGGATTGGTTGGACCAGAGACCTCCAGAGGTTCCTTCCAATTGATACTGTTCAATGACTCTGTAAACATGGTATATATCAAAGAAACAGAAAGGTTTGTCCACAGCAGTAGACAGGATTTACAACAAATAATTCTTTCCTCTATAACACCCACAAAAGCCTACTGCTGTACAAGAGATGCTGTGGAAAACCCTCTATGAAGTTTTTGACTTCATAAAAACTTATAGAAAGGTAGTCTTTATAAGATGTCTAATACACATTAACTTGCTTGTTTGTGGTCTTCTGGCACATAAGAAGGTCCTCAATGGTTGTTTCTTTATTCTTTGTGCAGATCGACAGAATTTTAATTTTCAGTAGTTACCGATGTTTTGTGCAACATTAATAACACAAGTTTTCAAACCAAACCTTTCAGAACCAAACACCCAAGAAAGTGTTTAGGATCCTGCAAGATTGCCTGGAAACAATAGTTCTGACCAATCCCATCTGCTATGAAAAGTAGCTGGGCATTTCATACCTACTTTCCATGCCCAGAGATGTCCTATTGGTACAGAGTAGCTGGAGGAAAAATTATGAAGCCTGCATCAGAGAAAGGAGGTGATTCTGGAAATTAAATAGGAAAGCAAGTTGGGACCAAAAAGGAGAATGAAAGACAGATTAATGGGAAGGGATAGAAGGAGCCATAAAGAGGTCAAAGAACCAAACTCTGCAAATCCAATAGAGTCCAGGTTTCCTGCAGGAAGTTGCTTTAAAAAATATTCTTGTTTTTGTTAAATTTCTCCCTATTATTATTATAATAATACCTGAGTTCTCAACACGGTTTGGAGATCAACCTGAAAGACTTTGAAGCATTCTTACAGTTGTTATATTCCTCACATCCCCATGACCTCTAAGCTAGGAAGAAAAGATAAGCCAACACTGTTTTGTGTAGCTTTTGACAGGCTTTTGTGATGTTACCAATTAATATTTCATTAACTTTGTAAGTCTGTGAAGAGGGCAGCATACCAGTATTTAAAGGCACCAGGAAAAGTTGGCACTTCCCTACTTCTTTATCTCTGCGATTTTCAGAAGGTTCACTGTTCACCAGTTAGGATTTGCAAATTTATAGCATGTTGATTATTGTATTTTTAGGTACTCCAGGTGATCCAGGTCACTTTTTCCTGGCAGGCAATTAGTTGCTTTTTCGTGATGAGATAGCTGCTACAGGGTACAAGTATTAGTAGCCAACGAGAGACACAATTTTTTAAGTGTTGCATTTGAGAGTTCAGACTAGGGGATGAGTAGTTGTGTACTACATTGGAAACAATGCTGCTTTGTTAAAAGTATTTTCTAAGATACAGTAATTCATGGATGTGCCTTATCTTAGAAGTAGCAATTCCTTAAAATAATCACACCATAAAATTGACTTTTTTTTTGTTTTCCTCCTCAGAAAGCACAAGACTCCTTGATGTCTACCTCTTCTTGTTCAATGATTTCCTATTAATTACCAAAATTAAACGTAACAAAAAGGTAATAATGGATAGAGATATACATGGTTGCAGTTGTTATGTTTTTTAGTTGGTAAATATTTTGATCGTACTTTGGAAGACTGGTCTAATGATAAAAATACAAGATGACAAATTGGCATGAAGGTTGGGTGATACTTTCTTATGCTAATAGCAAACCGTAACACTGATTCAAAACCCAGCTTCTAGGCTCAGCAGTGTTATAGGAACACTATAACAGTATAATTCACATTGTAAGACCATATATTTTCCTGGTGTTGTTCTGATGTGCTGGATTCCTAAAGCTCAGAAAAGTTCCAAGAACATAAGAAGTTTTCTAATGCACTGGATGACCTGAAATTCCTAAAGCTTCAGTGTAGGTGTGTATCTAGCTAATTAAGTTTATGTAGCTGATGCAAGTTAAGGCTAAGTGGACCTGTGCTAAATCTCAAGAAGTTTGTGTCTTATTTAAAGACTTCTTGGTGTTTTTTTTTTTTTTAAAGAAGTGGATGTTCTACCTTTGTAGGAGATGGAGAAGGCATGCAGTGAGAGGTTCTAGACCAGCAGCACCATCCCTTAGCAATGCAGGGGGGTGAAGGGAGCAGGAATTCAAGGGACCTGGTGCCCACAGGCAAGTCCCTTTGGGGGTTGCCTCACGTACATGTGCTGAAGAACCTTCTGTGAAGGGCCGCAACTCATCTGGAGCCCCAGCAATTCTGTGTTCTGCATGTAGGAAAGGGGAGATGGGGAAACACACATCCAAAGACTGAAGAAAAAGTCCTGCTACTAAAATAAGAGGGGGGGGGGGGGGGTAGACTTTTGAACACCTCAGGCTGTCTGTTTTCCGCTTGTGCACTTGTATTGTGTTTCTACTGTGGCTTTTCAGTATAAGGTGTGACCTTGCAGGAGAGCCCCAGGTACCGATGAGGTTTTCTGAGGTTCCTCAGGTGAATAAACTAAGTAAGTTTGATAAGAGAAAGCACATAATTTAGGACTGTTCAGTGCCTACACTTCATGAGCAGATGGCAGATAACAAGCTAACCAACTTCATTTTCTATTCCCAGAAATATGGGGGCTCAGAAACCAGCTTTATCCCTGTCTGTCCTTCCCTCACTCCTGAGCTGCAGTCCTTCATAAGAGAGGGTGGATTTTGCACAGTCCTAGACCAGCCTATCCCACTAGACAGACTGATACTGAAAAACATTGACCCCATCCACATCACAGGTATGTGCCTGCGTGCATTTGAATGTCTCCATAAATACCACCTCAATGCACTGTGTATGTGGCAGTGTAAGGATAAGAAGCTGTTTGCCCAGCAAACCACCCCCAGACGCCTGGAGTGCAAACACCAGTGCCTCAGCACTGTTTGACTTCACATGAGAGGCACAAGCTACTAACTCAGACATTACACCCCACATCTCCCTGCCTCTAAAAGGGTGTTTCAAGTACACACTAGCCACTGTCAGATATTATCCTTTCACCCAGAGAAGGCATCAAGACTCCAATGACTTCTTTCTCACAAGCCAAGTATTTCCTTGCCCCAAGTGTCCTAACAAACCCTGTCAAACCCCTGGCCACTTTCCCAAGTGCATTTCCAATTCCATGCTAGTTATGCAGAATTTTTTTCGGTTGTCCCACTGCCCCACACCCCACTGCCCCGCTCTCCTGAGCGTCCTAGCACATGCACAGCAGCAATTCTCAAGGAGGCTGGAGAGGAGATTTACCTCCAGCCGCTGCTCTTACTCACCTCCCCACCAGTTCTTCAAGAAGGTGGAAATCACCCACCGTATGTCAATGCTTCCTTGCTTGCAGACATCCAAATGCATTGCCAGGGGAAACCGCATCCAATAACTGCCTAACCCTTAGGTAAGGAGCCGGGGAGGACTGACCTTCACACAGAGGGTGACCAGCCTTACCCTGCCAAAACAACATCCCTGGAGTCACCAGATCAGAGCTTGGGTGAGGGAGCAGGCAGGAAAACCAGGTCTTCCCTCAGTCTGAGCCACTCATGCAGGCTCGCTCACACCTCAGTCTAGCACTGCCTAGGTTCCAGAAGTCTCCTGTACCAAAGAGAAATAAGAGAAATACAAATCCGTGGGCTCCAGGGCCTGCGAGCCATCCTGCTCCTAAAGACTGGGAGAAAACGCTCAGGGAGCTAGACTGCTCTGTAGGAAATCAATAGATACGGAAAATAAATCTAGAGCCCATAAAATTTATGGAAACTTTGAAAAACATTCACCTAGAGTAATTAGCATTCAGCATCAATGTTGATAGGAAATACAGGTAGGCAGTAAAAGGCAAATGACTAAAGATGAGGTAAAGAGATGAGCACAGAGAAGAATAACGTTGTTTTAAACATCCTCCAAGTGCTGTCTGTCTGCCTCACGAGTCTCCCTACCAACCCAGCAGAAATGAAGGAAACGCAGCCTCTGCCACCCACCTGCGGGTGAAGGGGAGGGCAGCACCATGTTTCTGCCTAAGCCCAGACTAGATGCAAGGTTGACAGCTTCTGGGTGCTGGAGGGGGTGGTGCAGCCACCTTCTGATTTGCACACACAAGACTGGGCAAAAACATCCACAATGGAAATGGGAATAAGATTTTGGGATTTTTTTTCCCAAGCCACCATTTCCTACATTCAGAGATTTCTAACCAGGGTCCTATTATGCCCGTGATCCAGATGCAACCAGCAAAACAGACAGTTACCTGCTGCATCCCAGCCCAGGCTCTGGATGCTGGTTATGGCCTTTCCCTGCACTCTGGACCTCATTGCCTGACTTCTCTTGAATATATTTCTAGCAGCTTTATAACAGCTGTAGCCACAGCAGTCTCCATTACTTACTGTAGTCTTGTAACACCTTGGAAGCCCTATCCCAATACAGGAACCCTTGGAATGGGGTACAGTAAAAATAGTGAGAAAAATAACTATAGGGAGCTTGCAGTTTCCACCATTTTGTGTAAAATGACAAGCAAAATTTCCAGTCTCAATAGGAAATGTCCCTTTGCAGGAAAAAAAAACCCAAACAATTATTGTCAGGAATATGTGACCTTGAGGAATGCTGGCAATTTATTTGGAGTCTCGAGATTTTTACTACAGGTGGCAGTAAAAGATTAGTTAGCATGTTCTCAGAAAGGGCAGCATGTGATTTGTAATGATCCATCATGTTAATAAAAAATGAAACCCTGATTTTTGATCTAACAAGTACCTTTGTATCCATTATCTTGCTGAGGGTTGATCTCACTTTGAAATGTACCTCAATATAAGAACTAGAAATACATATATATTGCAATATAGAAATACTCTTTTGGCAGGAGGCTGATCATTATGCAGGATAATTCTAGCCCAAAGCCTGCTACGTGTCAGTGAAGGGGTAAGAGATATAATGGTGTGCTCATAACATGGAGAAGCTACCCTAAGAGCAGAACTACCTGCAAATGCCAGGACCAGGTACAAGAGATATAACTTTACATGTAAGCGTAAATAGTAGGAACCCATCTCTGAAGATTGTAAGCAGCAATGTACTTTCTAATTAGGAAATCTCTTTCCTTTTAACATTCTGCTCTGGATTTGATCTTTGCAATTACTTATTATTGCTCCACTAATAATCCTTTACACTAAGTTTGAAGGGGCCAGATCCACTGGTACAATGCTATATCGAAGACTGACAATTTTACAGCCACAATTTTTTTTTTTAGAAAACATCACTGAGAGCCTGGTGCCAAGCGTTGCCCAGAAAATTCAGTTTTAGAACTGTAAAGTTCTATTTCCTATTGACCACAGACAGACGGAAGGCATGAGTTCTGAAACATACCCCCTCTGCCACTACGAATTGCTGCTGCTAACTGATTTGCTGCAGTAATTTAACCAGTCCATGCTCCACTTTCTTCTTCTATAAAACTTGGATTATAGGACACTTTATCTTCCAGAAACATTTTGAAGTCTGACTGTAGAGCACTTGGAAATGCTTGGACAAGAAGTGTTACCCAGCAGCAAGGTATTCTACATAATACAAAGCTTCAGAACAAACTGTATGAACTGGATAAGTTCAAAACGTTATGTCAACTGTAGCAGACTCAGAAAAATGCTGCCTTGCCTTGGCAGCTTGAAATCTACTCTCTCCTTGGGCTGTGTGGGTTCGGAGGCAGGGCTCTGCTTGGGGCCACTGCTCACAGGGAGGCAATCCCACACCTTTTTCACCATTGCTTTATTAACAGCAACACCAACTCCAGCTAAAAAAAACAGTGTCAAGTGAACCCAGTGTATTGTAACAGGTTGCTGTGCCCCCCTCCATGCTACTACCAGCCTACCCAAAGCACGCCTGCTGGCTGCCGTGAGATTTTGGCTACCTGAAGATGCTCTCCCCTCCTCTTCCCCCAAGCTTGCTCTGTAGCAGGCTTAAGGCACCCTTTCACTCCGGGCATGAGACGTTGGTGCTGATTTGTCCCTTTGCCAGGAGACCTGCTAGATGATGCTCAGTCACCTGCAGGACTCAGGAGATACTGCTGTCACCCGTTAACTTCTCCTGCAGAGGTCTGGCAGGAACCGGTGCTGCTGGCAGCATGCCTGGCCCTGCAAGACATTGCTGCTGGCAGCTGCCGGAGGGCACCCCAGGCTGCAGCACTGGCTCATGCATGCTCCCCAGGGAGAACCCAAACACACCATCACCCTGAGTGCAGCCACTTCCCTACGTGGCAGCCATCGTTTGGACCTGTTTGAAATAAAATAAAAATGGGCCATTCCTCTTTAATTTTTTGTATTTGTTTTTCTCTAACTTCAGTTACGATTTAGTCCACTTTGAATGGGAACTTCTCTTAATGATCCTCAGCTAGACTCAAAAGCACCTTAGCTACACAATGGTAAAGTAATGAAAAATAAAACAAATGCAAGCAGAACTGACTTTCTGAAATAACAAAGCTTCCCACAGAACAAAAAACTAACTAACTATATATATAAAAAAATGCACTAATAGGGTGCATTACTACGTTAAGAATCAGAAAAGATGATTACATATATAATTTCTTCAATCATAATCGGAAAATGTGATATAAAATAGGACTGACAGCTGCATGAGGGAATTTATATCACTTTATATTTTTCTGCAGTCTTCAGCCTGCGAAATGCTTTCCTAATACAGCACGAAAACAGGTATCGTCAGTGCATAGCAGTCTTCTTGCTGCAAGCTCAGACAGAGACTGCCAAGGTAAGTAGCATACTTCTTTTTCTTCTGTAAGTAGAACACTTTTTTTTCTTCTGTAATTACACAATTACATTTTCTCTAAAGGAGGATCGCAGCCTAAAAGTGGCTGTGATAAGAATCTATTACAGCTGTGACATTTGACCAAAACCAAACCAAAACAAAATAACACTCCAGTGCTCTGGCTCACACATTTGTTACGGAATTTTTGCCGTTGAACATGTACCAATTTTATATCAGGGTTGATAGCAGGTCATATTCTTGTTGAAAAACATTATAATTTCTGATTGCTAAAAAAAAAATATGCCATTTCCTGTGTCACAGAAACGAAGACAGTCAGCCCCTCCAGAGAAGTCAACATCAAAACAGCCCCCCCACCCACAACTCATATGCAGAAGTACTCAGATCAGAAAACTGTATCATGCTCGTCTATGCATGACACTTCTTGCAATTTCAGATGGAACAGATGGCATGATTAATTCCACTGTAACATAAATGTACCCCTCATTTTCACACTACATCACATTTCTAGTAACAACGCTGTATATAACATCTGAAAGTGTGGTAGGCACTTCACAGAAGTGTTTTTTTTCTCCTGTAAGTTGAATTTCATTCTGTAATACCTAATACACAGAAATTTGACTACTACTCATACTAATTCTTAAAAGTAAATTGCAGCAGATAGACTTACTCAGGGAAAAGCAATGAGTGAATTCTTTCCATTTCCAAGTCACTTGGAATAGGTATCTACTATAGGTGTCTACGCAAGAAGTCACTACCTTCTCCTGTTACTGAAATATTACTGTTCTCTTTCAAAGCTGCCTTCAGACCACGTGGCTCCCATCTTCCTAATGTCTCCGAAGCCCAGTTCATCAAAGGAGAAAACCCTGCAGTGAAAGGTTCTTTCCACTTGGATGTGGTGGCATTACCACATTTTGTTGACCTTGGGCTCTCCGAGCCCTGGGAAAGGTAGACAGGCCAGCACTGGTCAAATGAGCTACCTTATTTCAGCCCCCCAAGAAACCCAAACTGAGCGTGGTCAATATATTTTTTTTAATAAACTTTCCAAGCCAAGCCAAGCCCATGGGTTTAGCTGACGTTATTCTGCAAGGCAGAAAGGAAGCTGAGCTGGGTAGGATTGATACCGGTGAGGACCATCAGAGCAGGGCCTCAAGCTAGCTAAGCTTCATCAAGAGGAAGACAAGTAAACTGCATGAAGTCATACGTGTCATATTCCCACTGACTCGTCCCACACAGAGGGCTGTTACGTTGCAAGCTGCCCCTTAGATCTCCTGATTTTTGTGAAGCGCCTCCCTGTGCTCCCTGGCGAGGCCCAGGCTGACCCTGCCCACCTGCCTCCCACCGCCATGCTGGGCTGTGCCGGCCGCACGGGCAGCGCACGGAATGCGCTGAGCGTAGATGCAGTGATTCCCCTGCCCCACTCTCACCTCTCTCTCAGAAACCCAATACTCAGCAGACACGTGAAAACACAGACCTGAAATACACCGCTGCTGCTCATCCCACCCACAGACTGCCCTGCCCTCTGTTCTCTTCCCTCGGTGCCCCCATCTCCTCCCCCGAGCCTTGACAAGCTCCACAGTTTAAATCCTGACTCCTACATGTCCACTACTGCCTGGCAAACCCCTGTTCACCACCACCACCATCACCACACTGTGCATCAGACCCTCCTCCGCCAGCAGCTCCGGAGGGGCCAGAGCAACTGCCCGGTGCCAAAGCCACCACGCCGTGCCAAAGCCAGGCTCTGTGCTCTGCCTGACACATGCAGGCTCTTCCCACGTCCTCTGCTGACTCCTTAGACCTGTAGGTCATCCCATTTCTTTCTCCAGCTTTCTATTTTTCAAAGCAATATTTTTAACTCATTCAGGTTGTAAATACATACAAGAAACAACCAGATGGGTCAATTACAAGGTTGATGAATGTTAGCATAGCACGAAGAACAGAAACCCTTCTCATGGGTTTCTACTCTTTGCACCAAAGCATAGTGTCTACATGCACTACAGCAGGGAAAGCAGCTCCTGACTAGGCAAAATAAAAACCCTGGGGTGGGAGAAGCACAGCTAGACCTTAAGCTCATATTGCTGCCAACTAATTTGTAATGTCTAATCACAGCAATTCAGAGACAACTCAGCTTCTGCGACCCAGACCATCTGGACTAGCACAGAGAGAAGGAAGTTACGTGTTTTAAATCCATCTCTCCAGTCATCACCCCCTGCCATCGTACCTGGATGACAGCAGATATAGAGCCGAATGCTGTCAGCACGATGCTAGAAACTGAAATTCATATGGCAGCACTTGACACATCTCGGAGGGGGACAGAACTTGTGATGCTTATAGCACTGGGGCTGTCTTTATTCAGAAGAACAGGTAGCCCAAACTGAAGGGACAGCATTAAACTATATTACACAAAAACGGTGAAACAGCCTGCAGCAAACATTACCATTACAAGCAAACAGAGCGTTAAAATCCTACCTTCCAACCAAAAAGGAAACCCTCGCTGGAAATCCCTGACCCCAGACACAGACTCCAGCGGCATGTAGTGGCCTGACAAACTTGGAGTCTCAGTTCTGGCATAATTCATGTTCACTTCAGGAATTATGAGCATGGGCCTGAAGAAAGGCTAAATAAAACACAAAAACTCTGGGTGGTTATGCATCAGAATTACTGGAACTTTATTAAGATTGTCTTGGTTTACAAATTATTTTTTCCTGTTACAGAAAAAATGGCTGTCAAAGATAGAAACGGCAATCTCCAATTACACCACGCAACATGAAACCAAGAAAAGCACTACTTTCTGCTTCCCAGCTGAATCCTCTGAAATTTAATAACGTCAGCACAGCACGAACAGAGCCAATGGAAGACTGTTGTGGTGATAACACAGTTATTGCTTCCAGCATGCCTTAAGTTTCTGAAGCTAACAGATTTCTGACTTGACTAGACTCTGTCAAGGAGTTCTGACCACAGGATGTAGGAATAAACCGGAAGGGGGAAAGGAGCCATGCAACATATCTATCACTCTTAAGACGCTCCTTTGCTTCAGCTAGGAGAAGGCTCTTGCCATCCCAGGAAGTTTTAATACAGCTTGTCATTTCCTAGAAAGTGGGACGAGGGAAAAAACCTGTGTTGGTGAGGAGAATTCATTCACCAGAGAAGTCTAGAAGGGTTATTCCAAGACCATCCAAACTGCACTAATAAATGTCATTAAATTAAAATTGTGTAGCCATAGCTCCTGACAGTTATACCTCCCTACTTACTAAACTATAATATCGCAAGATTTTTTTTTGGCATTAATATTGAGCTTGTGGAGGCAGATCAGTAAAAGCATGTATTGTGTTGGGTCTCCTTTAGTTTCTAAAATGAGATAATGTCAGTTTCTTTGGAAAAGGTCGTAATTACATCTAACATTCAGTTAAACTACAGATGCTACAGAATATATAAAAAGAAAGAACAAATGTGCAATGATGCCCTGCTTTATTGCGATTTTTTTTTTACCTGAGGTTTTTCACCACCTTATTAACAGCAGATCTGTCATTATGCATTCTTTGCACGCATTACAGCCTTTAGAGTGCAAGTTTGCTCCACAGACTTCAGTGCTCCTTTTGCATTAAACCGTTCAGTACTTCACTGCTATCCCAGACCTGTGGCCCACATAGCAGAAATGTGCCCCTGTTAATCACTTTATTTTTCCCTCTTTTTGAGGTACTGGACAAGTAGAACACTCTGAAATTGCTTGCCACAATATCCATGCAGGTTACTACCACAGCGGGAGGGTGCTCTCACCAGATTAGCCTTGGCTCATCCCTTGAGATTAAGCCACAGTCAACAGAGGCAGGGAAACTTCCCTCAAGCGACTGTGCCACTTCTCTCACCTTCTGTCCCCAGTCAGCAAGTCTCCCTCAGCAGAAAAATTAGCCTTTGGAATAACCGCTCAGTATCAGAAATTACTTCAGGGGGAACTGCACAGAAGTCACACAGATGAGGGATATGCTGACGAATGTATGAGTGCCATTGCAACCGGTCACATTATTCACAGGGAAGCCAGCATTCGCCTCTGTTCCACAATCAAATTAGTCATGAGTTCAAGTGTTGCCCTTAACCCAGCTCCTCCCCAGCTCCACCCATGAAGAAGTGGCGGTACATTTTATCTACTTGAGCTGGTTCACCTGTACGTACAAGCTATGGTCTGGAGGCTGTGTATATATATATGTACTTACGTGGTTGAGCACCCTCCAGATGCAGTCTAGACTGCTGCGGTACGCATTCCTGCTCTATCCCCTGTGCCTGGGGTGAGCAAGCTTTTGTCACAGCTTCCTGGGAACGGAGCAGCCACTCAGGCTCCATGCCACATGGTGCACGTGTAAGGCAGGAAAGCAGAACAGAGTGGAGACAGGAGATCTGCTCCAGGGCCTCAAGCAAGCCGCGAACACTGAGCCACAACTTGGCATACACAGCTGTGCTCAGTACCCCCAGCCCCAGGCTCTTGGAGCCAATGCTGGTAGGACAGAAAGACATTTCAAGCCCAGAGAAGTCACACCTGAAAGACTAAGCTCTGTGCTTTGCATGCTGGTGGAAGGGAAGGGGTGTTTCACTCCTCTCTATGTTTTTTGCCAAAACGACCTTAAGCCAGGCTTGTTCCATTCACCAGACAACTAAGTAGTCCCAGAGATTCAGTATTTCCTGGGGGCCAACAAGGAGGACACCCCAGGGGAAGGAACTATTCACACACAGATTCGTTGGTGAGACATTAGCTCAACAGGCTCTTCTGTGGTCTGGAGAGAAAGGCATCTCAGAAAGCATATGAAGCAGAAATTAACTTCCCAGCTTGAAGTGCCTTTCAGACAGACCTCTCCATCTTTCTCCACGGTCTACACTGAGCCCCTAGGAAGATCGGCTGCAATGGCTAAACGTAGCTTTTTATGAATGCTCCCACAAGTCAGCGGTGGCTTTGTCACCCAACTGATCTCACACACATTCACCACCCGGTTTCTCTCTACAACTCAGTTCAACCCTGAAAGAGGTTTCTGTCTCACGAGCGAGTCCTTCATTAGCCTAACAAATAAAACAAGTGCTACTTCCAAGTCTTCCAGTTATGCCGACTGTCCAACTACACCGAATTTGTTGCCTGAACACTGCCAGTGATGGAAGGATTTTAATTGAATGCAGGAGACGCAGCAGCCTTGTGCAGGTATTGGGAATGGAGAAACTACTCTGAATTTAACCTGTGAAAAAACAGATTTGAAACAGTCATTATCACTGCCACCTCAGAAATGTGAAAGCTTTTCTTGCAGCTCCCCACAAGACTAAGAAACCGGAGCTTGTTCTTAGAGAGGTGGCTTCCCAACAGTTCAGTTGTAGAATGATATATCCCCCATTTCAAAGTAGCTTTGCTGTGTGAAATGGGGCAAGGTAGTTTTCAACGACAGAACTGGTCTGTTAGAAAGGGCTACTTTATTTTTTTTATTGTCAGTAATCATTCCTTTAACAGGTT
Organism: Falco cherrug; assembly: GCF_023634085.1. Classification (NCBI taxonomy): domain Eukaryota; kingdom Metazoa; phylum Chordata; class Aves; order Falconiformes; family Falconidae; genus Falco; species Falco cherrug. The sequence continues at coordinate 44,312,299 of NC_073701.1, forward strand.
AGAAAACAAAAATGACACTTCAATAATATTTCATAGTTAATACAGAACCGGTCGAAGCATGGTGTCATCTTCTCATCCAAATCCACAGCCGCCTTCCAAATTGCAGAGTTTAGGAATTACAGTGCACACTGGACTAAATTCTTTCACAATGTAAGGCACAACTACATGATCACAAGTAGTAAATACAAACACTGAAAATAGAACTTAAAAGAATCGAACTTCAATTAAAAAGAAACAAAACCAAAACACACTCATGCAAAAAAAAAAAAAAAAAACCAAAAAAAACAAAACCAAAAAAAACCCCAAACTATCTAAACCTACCAAGATGGTATGATCCAGTTTAAAAGAAGTACAGTACTCTGTAAGTAAAACTGCAACATAAGTCTATTATAATACATTACCTCTAAATATTGTGTAGGAACTTAAAACTTTTTCCATTTAAATTTTATACAATTATACAGAAATTAAGCTGTATGAGCAGTATTCACATCTGCAATAATAAACTGATCATCAAAATTCAGAAAAGAGGCAAACGAGACAATGTAATTTGTGGCACACATCCATTACAGAATACCATTCATCAAGTTCAAATCACAAGTACTGAAGAAAAAAACAAGACGACTAAATTAATGGTGAATGAGGCTATCCACAGCCAAACAACAAAGCTGCATACAAAATTGTTTTTACCCAGCAGACCATAATTATGAAAGCTTGTGGTTATTATTTATTTCCTGTCCAGCAGCTAGAGTTTGCAAGAGTTTACCATAACTTGAAACTATTGGATACTTTCAAACACATTAAAAAAAAAAACCAAACTACTGAATTTTTTTCCTTTTTGGTGATAAACTTTAGCAGTTTTGGCATTCACTAATTTTTACATATCGTGACAGTGAGTAAACCTTATTAAACTGAACTAATGTTTGCATTTCACACTGAGAGGTAGTTTAAATGAAATCTTATGTAACGGCATCAAATGGTGGGATTTTCAGATATTTTTTTTTTGTGACTTTTTTCCTTTTCTTACAAAAGTGACAAATCCTATACAAGCAGCATTTTGGACACATTGCTATAAAAAGTTCTGGTATTTGCTAACCCAGCGAGACATTTTCAAACATCCCTTCTGTGCCAGGAATCAAGCTTTAGCGTGATACAGGGGAGTACTTTGTCATAAAGCCAACAGCAGGAGCCTGGACCTGCCAGCACTGGCCTGTTGACATACAATGATGAACACTCTTTCCCATCCCTCTTTACCCAAAAAAGGCAGGAAATAAAGATCAATTTGGTTTTAGTTTAGATCATAGGGGGAGGAAAAATTGGAAAACATGCCTACCAGGCTTCTACTTTCATAGTAATGTTGATCCAAAAGGGTTAGCAGGGCTTCAGTAATCTTCCAATGAGCAGATACTCCTGTATCCGCTGCACAGTGAGTGCATAGAATGTGGTAAGCTACAGACAAAAGGCAGCGTTTATTACATTAGGCAGAGTTTATTACATTAACTAGTACCTATCCTCTTCATTACTGTGATCTTAAACGGCATCTAATGTTCTCTCTAGAGATGCAAACCTCTTTATTCAGTGCCCCGTAAAACAAAACAAAAAAACCCCACACCCCAAATTGAGTTTTTGTGGTGGGACTTTACTATCTGAATATTGCTGTTCTTGAAAAGTACACCATTCAGTGCTTTTGGAGAGGCTGTGGTTGGACAATAATTTTAAACTTATCCTAGAAGGGATACTGACATCAAGACTTCAAAAAATAAGAATTGGACAACTGTCAAGACCCTTGAAAATACATAAAATTCACGTTTTCTCATTTTATAATCTTAAAACAAATCTCTACAAAGATGACCTGTGCGTGACTACATGTTTTTTGTTTTTATGTGTGCTCTCAGATGATGATCGCATTTTTGGTACAAAGGAATTATGAGTGCAATTCTCCTTACATAGCAAGGGGGCAAATGTAATACAGTGAAAAGTCCAGCTGAAGATAAACCATTGTCCAGCTGAAGATAAGTCCATCGATTACAGCTAACACATGCAATGCAAATTATGCCATTCCACTTACTGTAGATTATATTCAGTTAGACAGCAAAAAGTGCGTAGTGCAAATGACAGTGTTGTTTCCTAGTCCTCCAAGAATATGAGAGTGGGAGGGGTAGTACTTGGAAGAGTAATTTATCAGTTTCAACATACTCAAACCATGATATCAATCTTCTTGGCATAGTTTACAGTCTGTTCAAACTTAAGCTCCTGCAGTTTTCTGTCTGCCACTCAGTCATAAACTTTTTAAGTATGCAACAAGCACTTGTTCCTTCTTTGCATTTAATTGATATTTAACAATCCAGAAATGCACTTGAGTTTTCCAGGTCCTTTCTTTAGGAATATCACTTCTCTTATCTAGCATTAGATGCTCAACTGTTCTTGCTTATGTAATAAAAACGCAGCAAGGTTACGCTACTTCATGCTTCTCCTCCCAAATCTCTTCTGGCTTCACTCAAAAAGCTTTTCCAGTGAGGATTCACAAATAATCCTAATCAACCCAAAACCAACAAAAGTAGCCATTCATTGTTCTTGTGTACCTAGTGCTCCACACTCCATGGGAATTTGGTTACTTGACACCTTGCAAAAAACAGAGGAAAAAAACTCACACTGTAACCTACAGCCTCAGAGTCTTGTGCCAGAGAGCGAAGCCGGCTGAAAAACGAGATCCCTCTAAACCTCCTGCCTCTGCTGGAAACTGCAGCAGAAAATTCCTTTTGCGTCTTCAACTGCAGACAGCAACTTTTCCTACTGTGACTCATTAATTTTATCCTCTTTGTTCAACCTTTGCAGAAAGGGGATGATTACTGGAGGAATACACGGGGAGTAGAAATAAGTAACAGGGAAGTACAGCCAGCTAAAGACAAATGCCTGCCACCGACCTTTACAACACTACCTGCCTCCAGAGGGGCTGCAGAACCAAAGTATGAAGTATGTATTGCTGACACGGTGAATTTGGCATTTTGGAGGCAACAATACATGGGACTGTGGCTCTTTGACTGGGAAGAGAGGAGAAGTCTCCAGGAAGTTAAAGAAGCTCTTCCCATCCTTAATAAGACTATCCTCTACACTTTTCTGATTGCCTCTGTAGCTTGTCTCAGCCAGTCTCATATTCTGCCCCCCCAGCAATTCTGAACATGGATGGAGTATCCTGCAGAGGGGACAGTTTCACAACCAAAACTCACACTTCACTGTCCTGCTCCTGACGCCATGCTAATGCCTAGTAGTCAAAGACAGCTTGAGGATCCCACGCATCTATGGGTTCCAGCACCGGTTTTACCATCATTTCCACCTCTTCCTCTATAATGGCCTCACCTCAGTGAATCACAGCAATCTGGTTCTTGCTAGAGGCTGTTAAAACACATCACTTTGCATCCTCTGGTTCCAAGGCTCTGGTCTCTTCTGCCATTTTATTTTATTTTTTTCCCCTCTGTTCCCGTGTTTGTGGTCTGAAAAATCAGTGCATTTCACTATTTTGTCTGGAATGCTTTAACTCAGAATGGTGAAAGTTACAGGCTTTTTACTAGGTTTTCCTATTTGTATTTTAAAGCAGTGCAAAAAAAAACCCCACACTCCTACTGAACCATGCCCATCAAAACAGTCAAACTCTGCAAGCAGATTTATAAATACAAAGCTTTTCACCTTCCAGTTTCCCTTCTTACGTATCCCATAGGTCATTTTACTGAGCTTGAGCACAACTTTCAACCTGGCAGTAAGACCAAGAGCATTATAGGGTCTAGTACACCACCAGCTTGTGAACAAATACAGACTAGCACTAAGAATCATAAGCACAAAAGAAGTCTGAGATTTAGCAGTGGTGCCTTAGATTTACTCTAGTGAAAAGCTGTAGAAATCCTGACCTATTGCTGCAGACTCAAAGCTCAAGCATGAAAGCTTCTACCCCGCCAACGTTCCTCTGGATTTTAACAATGCTTCTTTCTACAAACGTGTATTTAAAAAGCATTTCCATCCCCTCAAAAAATTGGTCATATAAACTACTCAGCAAAAAGCAGCCTTCAGAAACCAAGCTGGTTTTGCCCCTGAAACTGAGGAGCACCAGACCAAGCTCTGATCTGTGGTCAGGCAACCACATGGATTCAGCAGCCAGCTGAGTGAGGTCACTCTACTTGTCTTCACACACAGGCAGCCCCAAAGGCTGAATTAAGAACAACCATACTAGAGCTTCTAACACTTCACCTTTCCTACAGACCTCTCTCCTCAGCTTCCACATATGCCCATTCAAAAGCAAAATGCCTGAACACAGGTGAATCTTCTAATCCTTTTCCTAACTCACACTGAAAAATTTCCATTTCCTCTGCCTCATCCATTTAGTCATGGGAAGTTTCTCTCTCCCCTCTCAAAATCCCTTCTGCTCCATGTGGTTGTCCTTCCCCCGAGAGCAGCACGAGGCTTCATGCGGTACACACAGTGCAGAGTGCATCTAGGCTGGAGCACAACTGTCACACCTCTACTCTTCCCACATTTCTCAAGTCATGTGTCAGTCAAAGAAAGGCTCAAAAGCAAACTCTTCAGATTCTCTCAATAAGTAAGCAGAAAAACAGCATTTCCAGAGGCAGAGATTCCATTCGCATTTTTCTACTCAAAAGACTCCTGGTCAACAGTTACACTGACAAGGAGAAACAGCGAGTCCAGAGGCTCTGTTTATATGGAAGCTTTGCAGCAATTGTTTCTTTTGAGCAAGCAACTCACAAGTTCGCACCAGAACAGCAGGTCAGCATTTCATATAAACCACGGCTGTATCCCAAACCCTTTTACAGTGAGGAGAACCAGTTACATAATTAAGCTGGCTTTTGGGAAATAAGAATTTAATCTTAAGAAAACTCCTTGAGGAAGACTCCTCAAGGCTGCAAATGTAGAACTAGACAGGTAAGCTAAGAAGGGATATGAAACATACAGATCACTACTTCTGCAGTAGAGGGATTTAAGAATTTCTTTCACTTGAGAGTCAATCAGGAGTACACATTTTTCATAAAAGAAACTCTTCTTCATTCACATATAGAACTGTCAAGAGATAAAAGCAAATGACCTGCTAAGCTTCCATCATTGTGACAGAATTTCATTCTTTAACTTGGGCAAGTAGAGGAATTCAGCACACAGTCCTTTTCTCTCAACAGCTGACAGAATTTAAGACACAGAATGGCTTGGGGTGTGGGGAATTTATTAGGGTTTTTAAGACAAGGAGTCCCTAACTATTGGAAGGCATAACCCGTGCTCAGAAGAAACAACCTTAACAGTTCTCCGAAACACCAGATACAAAGGGAAGAAAAGTTACAGATAGGCAGGAAAGAATGAACAGGTGTAAAAAAAAAAAAAAAAAAGAAGTTTGGAGCCCACATGAAATCTAAAAGAAACCTCTGTTGCAACAGAAAAAAAATAGAAACAAAGATCTAAAGACATATATATTGGCCTCTTATTTAAATGAGTTCTTTGGCTTATAACTAAGCCAGTGGCAGGTGAGCAGACTAAATCATGTAACTAACATAACATTTAATGGGGATCCGATGGAGCAATGGAAAACTGAGCTTTGTTAGGTGTAACAGTTTGGCTTCTTCCACCAAAAGCTGAGGGAAAGGACAGAAGAAACGGTCAGATAAACTGCAGAAGTCTCAAAAGAGACTTTTTCTTAGTGGGGTACCTAGCATGGAAGGTCTGAATGTCCCTTAGAACCACAACGATCTCTCAGGACTTCCAGGGTATGGGCAGAGGGAGAGATGCACTACAGGCTACTACCAGTATAGATTTGCTTCTTAAAACCCACATATGAAGGTTCCTGGATATTAAAATCCATCAACTAAATATGAAAAAGTTAAATCAATCAATACAAGATGGAATAGTGCAATGCATCACGTAATATTCCTACAACGCCAGCTAAACTTCGTCTCATCATCTGTTCACACACTCTCTCTCTCAGACACACACACACAAACTACGGAATACAGTATGTGTAAAGAAGTTCCAGTATCCAAGCGCTGTATTTGTATAAGGACTTGGGTGCTGATACTACAAGTTCTAAGTGGGCAAACAGAGCTGAGTTGGAGTCGAGTCCAGCCATTACCCTCACTGTGGAGTTCAAACTTCAGAGAGAAAAGTCCAAGAACCAGAGAGATAGAAGGAAAACAGAATCACAAGGGGTTATAAAGAACATCAGATATGCAATCAAATGCAACAATTAGTTATGCTTTTACAGCAATATTTGATACATAAAATCCTCACAAGTTTCTGCATCTTCCTTTTTCTTTGAAGGAAACGAATAAACTGCAATATCACATAAACGCTGTTTCTCTTGAACAAAAAAATAAAAGATAAAAAAATACATTGTTACTCCTCTGTTTAAATTTTATTTACAAATAACTGGGTATTTCTAATCTAGACATAGAAGCTCTTTCCAGGATAAATGGCAATAAGCTATGGATGATCTGAGCCCATGTCTCACAAAAAATACAATAGTTTTTACTTGGTATCAATAAACATTTTAAAATATACTAAATTTTGCCAAGTGTTACAATCATCGTCCAACAGAATAGTAGTCTGAGTGCTGAATGAAGTGCATCAACAGAAATTACAAATTTTAGTGTAGCATTTCTTTGTCACTCATGATGGCCAGTTATCCTTGCAAGTCATTAAAGCAAGTATCACAAACTCGGACAGGCTTCTTAGAAGAAGGAGTTAAGGCATTCTTTGCTGAGCACTCGGCACAAAAGATATTTCCACACTGTCTACAGTGATGCTGTGAAAGAGAAGAAACGTACATGCTGAACATCAATGACAAGGCATCGATAACTAATAGAGATCACTATCATGTCAACTCCCATGTTTCAGAAGTTATTTGAAATTATAAATAGTAGTTACAGAGCACACAGAAGGCCATGGGACTAAATTGTTTCTAAAAAGTATAGGAGCAAAATACTCAGATGCACTTCACTGAGTTGGGAAACTATACCAGTTTCAGAAATTAAGTGGTTGAAGTTCATCCTCCTCTTGAACTTGTTCTGGTCACATGAAACATGTTCTTACATGTAACTACCTGCTTTCACATTGAGAAGTATCCTTGATCAAAGCATCCAGCAGCCTTTGTGCAACTACCCAAAGAACATCACTGAAACAATGCAGGACAGGGAGAGCCACCTAATACCAAGTCAGGAAGCACTGCAAAATGAACCTCCCGAATATTCCTCATCTGTTTCATTGCCAAGTCACTTGTTGGAGGGATGGTGGTGTGAAATCTGGATGAAGGGCAGACCCTGCCAATTGAGGGATGCTAACATCTTAGCTGAAGACACCTATTTTTACAAAGAAGGTCTGACTACAGACCTAAAACACATCCAGTTGTTTCTTCTGTTCCATGTCTAGTTAGTGTTTAGAAATATATAGTCACAAAGCACCAGATCATGTTGATGCCTCGTATTTTCACAAATATCTAATTTCAACATTTTTGCATTCCTTTTAAACCTGTAAATCCAGTTCAGGCCGGTTATAAATAAGTTTACTGTAAATACCCTTACAACAGTGTAATTTTTCTTGCTTGCTTGGGGAATTGAGCTATTTTAACACTGTTTATAAACCGATGCTGTTAAAATGGCAAAAGCATTGTGAATAAAGTAAGTGCCACAAACTTTGTTTTGAACATTTAAGGCACTGCAAGCAATAAATGTATTCTGACATGTCCTGAGTATCATGGCACTATTAAGACCATTTTCTGAAGTTTGTATCCCATCTAAGAGTTTGAATACAACAGAAAAAGAAAATCCCCACAGACACACAGTAAAACACACCTACCCTTCTCACTGTCACTGAAAAGCCTTTTCCACAAGCCATACAATTCTGCACCTCATTGTCTTCTGCCCACTTCCTGTTGAGAGCTTGGGTGTGTTTGATCTATATTGAAGATATTAAAAAAGCAGAGTTTTTTAAAATGCATGTCCAATTCCTACTAATTTCCTCCATTTTCACTGCACACACTACCTAGTGCAGTATAAAAGCACCAATTCTGTGATGATAATGAGAGCTTGTATTTGTTCAGAGAGAAAAATCTTCCAAATTTCAAAACTCTAAGCAGATTTAAGAACTCCAGACAGCAATACAGCCCTCGTACACCACAAGCATACCATCTTAATCATTCTGGAAAGGTAACCCACCACCAGTCTGACACAAACTTGAATTTCTCCTAAGTTCCCACACAAAGAATCAACAGCTTTAATTGCTTCAAATCAAATTATACCTGTAATGACTGGTTTTCTCGGCCAAGTTCCTGCATTGCAGCAGTAGTGTTGTCCAGCTTTTTCTTCATTTCTACAAGTTTGGCTTGAAGCTTTTCAATTTCTCCCTCACTTTTTATACACCTGAGGAAAAATATTAAATAGTGAGCTCAAAGCATACAAGGCAATGTACACTGCCTCCTTTGGGCAGGCTGTCATGTCTGAGAAGTTACTCTCATAAAATCCAGCCAAAGATATCCTTGCTGTGAAAAGTTCTTGGATGCCTTGACTGGAAAAATGTTTTGATGTAACAATCAGTTTAAGGTTATCCGGCATTGCTCCCAAGTATCTGTGGCTTATTAATACCTGGAGTTACTCCCAAAACCAGGGACAGTACTGAATGCAGTACATCAACGGCAAGCCCCGATAAGTACCCCTGGGCAAGAGGACACTCTCACAAACCAGCTGCAGCAGATCAGGTCAGACAAAGGAGCAGAAAAGAAACCTTTCTCTTCAGCAAGGACACCTACCGTCAGCTGAAATTCAGTTAACTATTGAAAGCCAAATCTCAAAGGGTGTTTTTCTGTCAAGTTGTAAACAGCTACTGGATGAGTTCAGCACAGTATGGCAAGGGACTGCTGAAGAAAGAGGATCTCACTTGAATTGATCCCATCCTTTTCCAAGGTCTACTGCTCAAGAAAACAACTCAGCAAGCTTGACAGTATCGAAAAAAGTTTTCCACTGCCTTCACCAAACATGTCAGGAAGTAAGGATGAAGACAGTTTCCTGTCCCACAGGTGTTTCTTCTACCCTTGTAATCGCTGCTTTCAGGTAACTCCTGCTGCCTGAAGGAAAGGCACTCTGCTTACCTAAGATTTAAATATACTGTACAGACAATAGCAGAACTGGAGAAAAGACGACTGTAATTTTTCAGGAGGAAGAAAATGCCTCCTGTGTGAACCTTAGCCTATCTAATCCAATTACACATTCAATCTCGTAACATTGAGCAGTGGGCATACCTAGAAGTCCCTAAGCAAATTCTGTTATGGAGGCACTGAAGAGTCTCTTCCAGGCTTCTGGATGACTAGTGCATCTACTCTGACTAAGTCAAGGCAGTAGAGCCTCAGTGTGATGGAGAAGGATAGTTAACTCAGGTAAGAGAAGCTCTCTCTGACGGGCCTTGCAAAATTCATACAACAGATCAGATGAGAAGCCACAACCTACATACCTCAAAGTTCAGAGGAGCCTAGTGGATTTGGAAGGCTCTTTACAGATGGGCATAAATCTTCGAGCATAAGCACAGAGCTGTGGCTTTCGTGACAAGTAAGGTCCTGATAAACCTGACTGATTTTCTAAAAAAGTCACCCTGTCAAAGCCCTCAAAGAGCACAGCTTGTTTCCAACAACCCTTTGCTATGCTTTGGCAGGGACAACAGAAAACTGCTCTCTGGAAACTGCACCCACAGCCCAGGCACTAGGAATAAACATAGATTTAAATAAAGTATGCATAGAGAATCCTGAACCAACTGAAACAAGTTTTCACTGTGAGGCTATCCATTTCCCAGAGTACACTTCCACATGGTCATGACCACAGCTTACCTCTCCAGCAATGCTCTTCTCTCATCCTGATTATTCTGCACTGTTGCTTCCAAGACAGCAATGTCCCCACGTAAATCGTCCGTCTGTTTCTCCAGCTCACTCACTCGCCTCTGACTGCTTTGCCACTCTTTCTTCATGGTAGCCAGGTTTTCATTCAGGGCTGTGACCTGCATGGTAAGCTTGGTCTCCTTTTCCTCATGTTTCTGGTTTTCTTCTTCTTTCTCTTTTTTCTCTGTGTGCTAAGAAAACGATGGAACAATGAAAAACAACCTTCAAAGTATTCTTTCCCTATATTTATTTATCTTACCATACTAGAATCACTACTTTTAATAAACAAACTACTAGAAAAGGGCTGTTATCTCATTGAATTTTCCTACCCTATTAAATGCTTTGAAGATTTCCAACCTTGTCATTTAAAAATTAACGTAAACTGACGTCAGGTCTCTGCTTCCTCTCTGTCCCTCGAAGAGTCCAAAGGCACGTTCATACAACAACAGACTCATACTCTAACATACTAACCAGTTTAGCTTCAATTTCAGCATATTCTTTCTTCAGCTCCTCTTCTCTCTTTTTCAGCTGATCTTTGACAGCTTGATGGGTCGTCTTCTCCTGTTCCAGAGCTGAATTCATATTATCTATTTTGCCCTGCAGTTCTAATTTCTGTTGAATCAATAGCTGGTTTGCATCCTTGAGATTTGCCACATCCTGTTAGGATACAGAGCTCAAAGTTAAAGTAATGACACTGAAAGTATAAATGATTTAAATTCACAACTACTGTAATTCTTCCCAAGGAGAGGACAGCAATAATTTTTAGTTTTATCACTGGAAGAAAGGATGATTTTATAGCACAAAGTATCAGTGATTTTCATGATCAAATATTTTAAACTTATATTATGAACAACGTTCAATTTTTAAAGTAAATTTAATGTATGTTTCCTACTCAAGTAGTGGAAGCTCTGCTGGGTTATTTTCTACAGTTCTTTGAAAACATACATTCTTTGTCATTTTTTAGAGTCTGTTCTAAAATTTACTTCACCTTGTTCTCTGGTTGCAATAATGAGGTTAAAAGCATCATAATGACGATGTAAAAATGAAACACTGATGGAAGAAAGCTAGTTTCTATTAGTCTTAAAAGTATAAATAATTACCGTACATTTAAAGCAAGTAGGACTACACATTTAGTTTTAAATATGTTTTACTTGTTCTTCTGTAATAAAACACAAAAAAAATCCTGAGGTAGAATAGTTAAATTTATAGGAATAATTTTCCTTAAAATGACATAGCCAAGCATGAAGGTACTAACAGACTAACAGGGGTTGACAGTTTTCCATAGAGCAAAATTCATGTCACAAATTAAAATCAAACCAAAGACAGTGAAAGAACATATCCTGAGGACAGGGGGATGCCCTATAAATGCACAGATATCCATTCCTTGGTAGGAGATGGGAAACAGGATATAAATCTTTAGGACACAATTTCTGGTTTAGTCTGATTGCTTGTAGGGAGATTGAGAAATGCATTTTAAGCTGCCATTGGTGTGCACATATTTTACATACCTCTTTATAAATCTTCCTCTTTTGAATAGAGATTTTAGGAATTATGAGAATTATAATAACCTTTCCCCAAAATCCAAGAAAGTATTGGGCATAGACTGCTCGACAGAAACAAACTACAAACCTCTATCTAAAAATAAGAGACCATTTTTTAAACACTGGAGAACAAAAGAACATCTGAAACTCATAAGATATCATGTTACTTTATTTTTATTAACGTATAGGGACTGCACCTTCATTTATACTTGTGCAGCAACTTAAACCCTGTGTGCCTAACAGATGTAAACACAACTACTAATAGCATAATATGGAAAACTCAAAACTACAGGAGTGTTTGTTTCTACAGAGACTAAAAAATGAAATACATAGAATGTGGCAAGAAATTGTTTTACTGAAGACTAAAATTTATTTAATTAAAGTCTCTAAACTTTTACCCTTTAGAGAGCTCATTTGATTGTTTTGATTTTGGAAGAGGGTCTTTTATGAGGCTCCTGACATTGTTTCTTCCCCAACTGTGACTTTTTAGGACATTTTAACAAACCACAGCGTATCAAGGGAGTTTCAACCCTACCACACATCCTTGAGAAGTACCAGATGTGCCTAGAATATCTGGGAAACTTCACATTCATGACACACTTGGACATCCTTTCTGCACTTCAGAATAGTCAAGCAAGAGTATGCACAGTGATTCTACAGTGAAACAGAAGAAAAGCTGTGACATACAACTCATCCTGAAGCTAAGACAAGTTATGTGCTCTACCTGGCCAAGAACACTGGGCACTGGCGCTCCAAGATTATCACTAATCAAGTCAGCATTGCTCAGGAACTTCAATGAAAGCTGGGCTTTGGTTCCCTTACCTGTAATAGTGATATTTACAGCAACCATCTTTGAAAAACCATTCCATATAGTATCTACTGAGCAGGCACATATTTCTTACCAGATAACCAACCACAGGAAGACTCAATATGTCTCAATATACCTTCTCAAATTCTTGTTTGCAGGCTCTAAGCTCTTCACCCAGCTTGGCACTTTCTTTTTCAAGTCTACTCCTTATTTCCTGGAGCTCTGTTGTTTTACATTTTTCATTAGCCAAATCTTTTTCTTTCAAAATCTTAAAGAGAAATAAAAAGTGCTAGAAATATTACTTATTTCAAATTCACAAAATAAATAAAAAAACCCACTAAAGAAACAAAAAATATACAGGGCCCAAAACCTACTTGGAAGCTTTGTAATTAAGGGAAACAACTGCCACATTTCTCTATTCACAGTTCGTAGTGCAAACAAATAGCAGCATGTTTGTAGTTTTAGATTTAAAAGTACAACGTTTTTCCACCTGCCTAGTCACTTAGAACAAACTAACAGCCTACTGCGAACCAAATTCACTTCAACTGTATGTTAAAAGTCTTTGCACCAGAGGTTCAGTAAAACTGCCATTGCTGTGCACTACACAACAGTGAGCTATGCCCTCGACACCCCCTTGCTGTTTAGAGACGTAACAGAAATTAATAAAGGGTGCCTGAATGGGGTGGATGTGTCTGTGTGATTTCAAGACAGAGGCATTTACCCTGTCATTCTGAAGATCCTGTAACATTTTGGTCTTCTCACCCAGCTGCTGCTCCTTCTTTGATGCATCCTGCTCCAGTGCAGACTTTGCTTTCTTCAATTCCTGAATCTGCTGATTATTGCTAGCGATTCGATTTCTACTGGAAACTAGTTCTTCTTGAGCTAGAGCAAGTTTTTCTTCTGTGGACTAATTACAAAGAGAGTTCTGCAAATTATCTGTCAGTGTAAGAGCTTCAGATACTCAACAGTCACTTAAAACATTTTCCACATGGTAAAACCATTATCTAGTGTGCAACATTTAGTTTCAAATGTTAATAAAGCATAGTTAAAGAAAATTCTATGTTACAAGTTACCCTAAGTAAAAAGAAACTGCCCCAGTACCATTTCCAGCAGCATTACCTTACTATACATATTCCAGCTTGCATCCTTCCACAGAGAAAAGGTGAAAACACACAGAAGGACAAAGAATAAAAGGTGACTGATTAAAAGAGAATGAATCTGAATTTGTTCACAGAAACTGATTTTATTCTCTGGGCAAATCAACTGGTCTATAACTCTAGACAGCTGTTACTTAAAAGGCAGTGAAGCTATACTGTGAAAATTTCAAAACTCATTCAATGCTATTTTTACCAATGACTAAATTAAGCTAGTGCTATAATAATTGTAAAATTTTTGAAAAACCTAAAGTCAAATGTACAAATTGAAAATGCTGATATCAGGACAAACATTTTACTGTCTCAGCTGCACCAGCATTCTAAAGACAAAATTTAAACTTCCATTCAAAATCTACTACAGATTGTATTTTAATTTGCCTCTAACTCTCCCCATTACTAAGAAAAAATCCTTGCGTTTATCTTTCTACAACAGGTTGCAAAAAACCAAGAAACCACCTAATACTTGCACCCAAGACTCATTCTATTTGCTCACAACAAAGTCAAACTTCAGGGTTCTTCTTAAGTTAGTATTCTGGAGGTTATTTTTTTTTTAAGCCTTTGGCTTAGGTAAGGACTAGCTCGACTTAGAAGCATGTTCCTTGACAAAGAACCAATGAGAAAGAAATTACCAAACTCATCCTCCACTCCTCCAAAATACTGGTATTTTATGGAAAACTTTGATGCTACAATACAGAACGTGAGATGAGGAGATTTAGTATCAGTAATAAGCTTCCTACCTTCAGTGAACCAGTAAGAATTTCAATTCTTTCAAAATAAACTAAAATATTTTTGAAGCTCTTACTTAAATCCTAATCAAACCTCTTGTTGAAGGTTAGTGATTTTAAAAGGAATAAGCGCAACTTTGACTTCACTTAATTATCCATATGTTTTAGCCACTCCTGTGCTGATTTAAACACAAGTTGATTTCTGATACCTCCTAACCCTCCTTTGTAATGTCTAAACTATTTTGCCTATAGTCAGACTGAGTTTGAACCATCAGTGATGGAACACTGCTAATTCAATAGCACTTCAAGAATCCCAGTGGCTCTTAAAAACCACACACTGGCTTTTAAAATTAATTTGAAGACAAATTATTTAATTTGCTTTCTGAGTTATTAGAGTTTACTACTTAACACTTCACAACGTATTAAGTAAGAAATGTTTTTAAGCAAAATAGGGAGTGCTTTTAAAATTTCAAGCCTTCAGCAAGGTGAGTCTTTCTGAAAGCAAAATTATCTCTTTCTGCTCCACTGTGAGCAGTGGAGTACCACATTTTCCTAACAATGAGAAAGGATGGTAAGTGTAGCAACATCGTATAACATCCTCACAGGAAAACCCAACAGTCTCTACAGGTTTAGGAAGAAACGTAATGAAGCCACAGCTTTTACTCAAATTTGTTTCCAGTAGTAGAAATGTGGTTACATCCTGTTTGTTAGCACAGAATGATGGAATTTGATTAATTGATAGTGACATCAAAATTAAAAGCCTCCCATAGGGGATACTTGTCTTTCAAGCCCCCCACACCTAAAGTGTCTCCACTGGACTGGTTCTCTCATTGTGTCTATACCTATGCTAAAACAACGTAAATGTTCTTGTAAGGGGAGACAGTATTCAGCCTACTCTGCACCGTATTATGCACAAACATTTCTATAAATCAGTAACTTGTAATGTAAGATATTTGGCATTTTGCATACAATTTGGCATACTACAGCTTACATATGTAAGTGCCTCTTAATTGTGCTGTGATTAATAATGATGCTACCTATCTACCTTAACTGGAAAACTATTCAATATATTCTTAACTGTGTATCAACCTTCTATCTATTTATGCCTGCCTTTCTGCTTTGGCCAAAAGTCCCTCACAGCATCTTTTGGAAATGGGCAGAAATCTTCTGGCACATGGTTAAACAATCCAGTTATTATCCTTGCTCCTGGCCCAGTCTCCACTGAGACTGTAATTCTGCCTGATTCTTTTGGACAGCTGAGGAGCTCACATCTTTAACATAAAATCACCTCTCAAGACATCTGATGCCACTTATTTAATTTCCATTCAGTTTTGCCATTACTCCCAGAATATGACAGGTGTTCTCCTGACAAGATACCCTCAGTCATGAGATGCTCTTTAGGATGACAGACAAAACTGAATGCAAGGAAAAGGTATAGAACAAAAGATGCCAATTTGTACTTATTTTTGTAGGGTGGCTGGTACAGAGTTTAAAAAAATAAATAAAAAGATATCACAGTCTGATTCACTATAACTTGGGCTGTTGCAGTGCAAATAAAAGTGCCAACAGCAGAACTGGTCCTAGCTGGGTGGCAGGACCTGGATTCATTCCACCTGAGATGCACAAATGAGCATTATAATCTGGCTCCCTGATGCCAGCTCACAAGGAGAGACATGAAATTATTCACAGATACTATCCTGATCTTTCTTCATTTCCTAAAAAGAAGGGTTAGACTGACCGTAGGCAACTTGGGCCCCTGACCTGAGGTTTGGCAGCATGAATATTATCCCAGAACATCCACCGGTGATACACTGACAGCGATGCCAATATTGGAGGCAAAGAAACATTCTTTTGAGAACACAGAGGAAACCAAAACTGACTACAAAGATTACAAATGCCAAGACTGAAGGCTACTTGGCAGAGCTCAGGAGAGCAGGATTCACACCAAGTATGTTTGCACTAACTCAGAATCAATGCAAAAATAAAATTCTGCATATTTAGTAACTCTTCTATACTAAAAAAATGACATTTTCACACAAAAACATATTTTGTGTGTATAGAAAAGGTATTAAATTATTAAGTATATACACATACAACATATTTGTATTTGTGTATATACATACAGAAATATTTAGTGGCATTCTTCTTTTATTATATATATTCTTTTTTATTAAAAACTACAGCTTTTACGAGCACTCAAACCCTACTCATTTTCTTTTTTCTGTCATAGAGGCAAAAACGTGTGAGTGTGGTTGCTGTTACAGACAGTGCATTTTCAAACCAAAGTACATTTGCAGCAAATTGTAACTACGTACTCACTTCCGATTTTGTAACACTTTCCACTTCGCCTCTGCAAGCCTGAGAGCTTCAAAGTTTGCATCTGGCTCCAGCTGCGTGGCTGGGACCTTCTGCTCCTGAACCAGAGGGCAGGCCCCAGCGTGCCGCTGGCACCCCGCGAGCAGCGCGCTGCTGCATCCCCCGCTGCAAAACCCCCCCGAGCCCGCCGCCCCCCCGCCGGCGAGCCCCGCAGTGACATTCCCACCAGAGGCCAGCAGATGGAGCTGTGCGCACGGCCCGGATCCCGTCACCCCTTCCCGGGAGCTAGACCCACCACCCCGCTCATGCCACTCACAGGCTGTACAGCCTGCCACCATCCATCCCCACGCCTGACACCTCGGCCTCACCAGCAGCACGGTGCTACACCACGTGAGAATACTGGGGTATTCTTCCCCTTGTGGTATTTTTAACTCAAGAACACCTAGCATTGCTAGGACCTCAGGGTATGGCCCGGCCCTGCACAGTGCTGGGCTTCAAACCGTGCTGACTCAGCACAGCTGCGCATGGAATTCATCTCTCTCCTAAAAATCCTGCACTGAAAGACACCGAAGCCCACCTTCTATACAAATTTTAAAATCTTCTACTACTGCCTACCAATAAGATTCAGAGCAATCTGAACCCCAGCCCACCCCCATCAGCTTTGGTTCCAAACTTTAACCAAAATCCATAGCTCTGGCTCAAAGGATCTACTTTTATTGAGTAACTCACCCAAGGCAAAAAACATAATACAGACAACTGACTTTGAATTGGACTGTGACACTCTACCACGAAGTTATTCTGACTTGATGGCATTTTGACATTCAGCTCTCAAGACTAACATTATCATGCTGAGGCCTTCTGAATGCACTTTTTTTTTTTTTTCCTTCATGGTCTTCCAAGACAAGTCATCACTGCTTCTTCAGGTTACCGTTGCAATAAGGAAGTATAACCATGATTATAGACCAGCTCCCCACCTTTCCTCTCTTCCATATTTTACAGAAAAAAGTGGTAGCAAGCAGACCTCACTAATCCCAAGTATGTTTTTAAAAATTCTTCTTAAAATCAAGCAAACAGCCTCCAAGTTGGTACATCACTTCAGTACTGAGGACCTCAGTCTTCTTCAGGCTCTCTAGGGTCCACAGACACAGAGAAATAAACCAAGGTACCTGACCACTTATCTTGATAATCTTGGTTTCCCATTGCCACCACCTTACTTTACCTTTTTGCATAGATGTTCTCTCTCTCTCTGGCTACCTCCCCCATTCAGGTTTAAAAGCATGTGGGACACCTACTGTCCTATTTTAAACTTGCCAGAACTAGAGGTTATCAAGCTGGTTTAATAATACTTATTCAGAGCTATTTTTGCAACAAGTGATACTTAAATGAAAACTATACCAAAAAAACCCAGTTACTGAGCACATCAAATACTTCTACAGGTCATTGCATTACCAAATGTTGATCTAAATGCACTGCAGAAAATTAACTCACAGAGGTACATGTGCTACAGGACATAACAGTAAGAAAGAATATGTTTACATGCTTACACCACCATTGCTCGTTAATCATGCTGAAGTGTTTCACAATTTAACATAGCGATTCAACCAAGCTGCACTGGAAGTAAAGCTTCTGTAATCTGCAGGGAAACATGGCAGGTAATCTAATGCTGCAGAGGAGGAGTAAGATCAGTAAAACTCCAATGGTCTATATGCAAAGGAGCCATTTATCTTCTTAAAATAACCCTGAACCTGGAGTTTGGCTAGGGCAACACAGCGCACATGGGCCTATCTGAAATGGCCACAACTATTTCAGCGATAGGAAAGGGGACTGAAAGGCCTCCGCTGGGAGAGGTGAAAGGGAGCGATGAAATCCAAGCAGTCACCAAAGCCTCCCTTTGTACATACAAAGCAAACAGAAGCTGACATCTAAAACAGATCAGATGATCTGTCCTCCCAAAGTGCCTATTCCTCTCCATAAACTTCAGAACAGCCTAGAACAACAGTGTCAGACAGACACAGACAAAGCTGTAGTGGGATTTATCTGAAGTGAAAAGTGCCAAAGCTACACATCTTGCCAGTAGACAGCCAGTCTCTGCCAGCACGGTATGTCCTGGGACTAACTGGAGCATTGGCTTAGCACTGACATGAAGGAGGAGGGCAGAAAAAAAAAGGACAAAACCCACCTTTGCTGACTGACTCAAATCTCAGCAGTACCTCTTTGAACACACTACACCCTAATATCAGATCAGATAAATTACACTTGGGCACAGCAAAAACTTCAAGGACTAAGTTTGGACACTTGTATTCCAGACAGGTCCCTAAACCTACTGTTTCTATTTGTTTGACATCTCTGAACATCTACAACCAGCCAGGAAGAGGTGGAATGGGCAAGAACATGGGACAAGACTGACAACTAAAATCCTAGTTAAATCACCTAGAAGACAGCAGTTTCTCACACGCTGGCAGACTTTACCCTAATCAGCTATGCTGTTTAAATTAGTTGAAAGCTACAATGTATAACAAGAAAAAGCAATATGAAAAACTAATTCTTAAAAGCATACAAAAATAAATCATCTTCCACTTCGCTGCTGCACACATGCAAGGGTATTTCAGGTAAACTGGCAAATACCCTTGGTTTTAGATTAGTTTCAGGATGTCCTTCGTCCCAGGGGAACGGATTGAACAGCACTAGATTCTATATATAGCAGAAGAGCTTTTTTACCCCTATACAGTTCTAGCACTGTGTCTTGGTCTTCAAAATGGATATACACAGATCTACTAAGTCATATATGACATTAAAATGACTGTAAGTACCTTAAGGTCTTGCCTGGTTGCCAGCAGCTCAGACTCTTTCCCATAAAGATCCAGCTGCAGCTTCTCCATGTTTTCCTTATGTTTTTCATGGCTCTTCTGTAAGTCTGCTAGCTTTACTCTTTCTGCTTTAAGCTCCTGTGCTGACAAAATAGACTGCTGTTGGAGTTTATTCTCCAGTTCTGCCTGAAACATAAGAAAAGGAAGTTTCAGTTAAAGTTACAGACAGTAAGCTTAATTATTTCAATAAACTGCATTTCTGCTGCAAGATGAGAATTTTTTTCCCACTTATGAAACAACAGTTCAGTAATCTGATGTTTGTCATTATTTTGTAACTAACATAACAACAAAACTTAATTCATTCAAAAGACTAAGTGAAAGACATTAAGACCAAACATTAAAAACCTACATAATGTTTTCAACTCTTAAAAGTTTCCGCAGACTGACTAAATCACAAATATGACCACATAGCATTGGGCAGCCAAAGCCAGAGCAACATTTAACAGTGCATGGCACACAACACAACATTCCCTAATCTTGTAAGACATTTGAACTCTTTCCATTATGGTTTATGAGTTTCATACTGTCAGATAAATTCTTCTGGTATAGTAAGACAAGACTTAATTCCTGCAGAATTCCTATGTCAGCACTGGTTCTTTTTTACTTTATTACTGTTGTTGATGTTGTTTCTATTTCCAACAGCACCTGAAGACCTTGTTTCCGCATCCTGACCTTATAATTTCCTACAGCAAACAGCTGTTTCTCACAAAGATACCAACATAAAAGCTGCAGCATTTATCACAGAAATTTACATTAATTTTCTTAAAGGATTAAGAGAGCCCAGTCTTACCTTTTCTAAAAGGGCAGTTTTTAATTCAGCTTGCAGTGTTTCACTATGTTTTTTCTTCTGCTCAAATGATTCCTTTAACTCTCTCAGCTTTCCCTGGAGATGTTGTTCGCTTCTTTCTTTCTCCTTCAGAAGACCCTGAATTTCCAGTATTTGCGCTCGTGCTGAATCAAGTTCTATCGACAACTGCTTAGATATCTATATTCAAAAATATTAAATAACTGTATATAATTTTAATTTAAATCACCATTTGTACATGCTGTAGTATGTGAAACTGCCTATTGAACTGTGTGGGTGACAAATTACGTTCTTCCAAAAGCAGACAGACAATTTCACAGATGAAAAAACTGGTCAAAGCTGTTAAAACTAAAGATACAGCTGCAGGAAATCAGCTCCCAGAAGAATGCTAGAAGTTGGGGAGAATCCCCTGACTGTAGGAATGTGAAAGGCTTGCCCTAGTCTGCTTTTCTCTAGGCATCTGCCACTTTCCTCTGCCAGAAACCTGATACCAAGCTAGCCTTCTTGTGATGCAGTATGCCTACCCTTATGTTATTACAAAGAGCTGCAGGTTATTTGCAAGAAACAGTTATCAAGTATGCTACTGTTATTTCTTGTACACGGAACTAGGCCACCCCACAGCGCCACTGCTGCTACCTTCTGCTTCAGAGCTCGGTGGTCAAACGCTTGGCAAATAGATTTCAAGAGCTACCATAACACACTAAAATCATCTGTTATTTCCATTTCCTACCCTTAGAGCAACTGCAGTCTTTGCTCACCTTTCAAAGATAAGAGCAGGCAACTCTTCTTAAGCCAGCAGTGGTCTGGGCTCTCCTGCTGCCAACTGCAGCAGGTACCAAACTCATCCTCCTGCACTGGCCACAGAGCACCACAGTGCTTCTGCTGAACAAGAGAGGAGCCAGGGGGGTAGCAGCAGTAGTCATGGAACAATTACCATCCCACCTGCACATCCAAACCCTTCTTCAGGCAGTAAGAATCCATCACAGACCATCAAACTGTGTCCACTGATCATATCTTTTCTGATTCCTTTAGGGAACAGGTGACCAGTTGGGTAAGGAAATACATGAAAGTGGATTTGGCCTTCAGGCTGCCAGCTGGACTACATGATTTTGCAGTCTGAATGCTCATCTTTAAAAAAAGAAGTACATTTGGTCCTTAAGCAGTCACAGGCAAGTGACTTATACAAGTTTGCAAAAGCAACTAAATCTTTCAAGAATATCTGAAAATGTCTAGTCAACCCCACAGCAAACACACTGATTAGGCCTCAGACTAAAACAGATCTCAGGAAACAAGTAACTTTTATTGTATGCAAGTATGAAACAAGATAAGGACATGGTAATACAAAGTAACTGTTTCACTAATGAAAAAACCTGAAAAGCTAAAATCGCTCACTAAGGTCTGTGGGGCATATAAAGGTAGAAGTAAAACCTGAATGTTAAAGCTTCATGCTAACGTCTAGGAAATTTTCAGTCTCGCCTTATTTCAATGCTCCAGGTAGGTCACAATTCAAGAACTGCAACCTCTTTATCTCTAATAGGCATGTGAGACTGAAAACAAATCTTTTGAACATTTATTATCAGTAGTTTCTAAATTTTTGAAACTAAATGGACAGCTTACCCCCTCCTTTTTTTCCAGTGAGTTCTTCAACTCATTCCTCTCTTTAGCAACTGACTCTGTTTGTACCTGGAGCTGGTTCTTCACTTCTTGGCAAGATTTTTCCTAAAATACATAAGACAAGGAAATATTCCTGTGAGCTTCTAAGACTGGCTATCAGGTATTTTTGCATGTTCTACAAAGCCTTGAAAAATTATGCCTTCCTTTTCAGTGAAAAATATTTCCTTCTCAGCTACAGACATATTTTAGCTCAAAATTTCTCAAAACTTGAACAGTGGTAAATTTAGGCTGAACACAGCTGATACCCTGTACTAACAAATGCAGCCGCGTGCCAGAGTTTTTCTGATTAGGGGTAGTCTCCCTGTCTGAAGCTGCTGTTGGTAGCCCTTCTTCTTGTGGGAAGCAATAGGCTCACCACTCCTCAGGATCCAAAATTTCTTGATCTAAAACTTACGAGCAAGTACATTTGCAGGACTTGTACGCAAACAAAACCACATTTTAAGCACAAATATTATGTAATTAAAAAAGTGGCTAGCCTCCAAATGAGTACAGAATTAGAAGCAGAATCTGGACTCCTATCTTTTAAGTCTAAATTGGGGAGAAAATCCTTCAAGTGTTTAGGAGAAACAAATATTTAAACAGCACTAACTAAGTAAAGCAAACAAAAAGGCTTATCTTAGAAGGGTGAAAGAGTGAAGGAAAAAATGTTATTTTTAACTAGAAACAGAATTGTATTTAGATCAGAATAAACGCAGCTCTGATCAGGTTTTGGGAAATGGTGACATGTAAAATGAGAAGGGAATGAGAAAGGCACCCTTACCATGTTCGAGGAAGGGCTGCAAGAACATAAGAAAATCTACAAAACACGTATTCATATAGTGCCCGTTCATATTACCAACAAAGCAAAACAGGGAAGATGCATGTTAAGGATAGTGAAAGTTCACCTGTACCATAATAGGTTGTTCTTGTTGTTCTGCTTGTGAGACCTTTCTGAAACTCAAATAGTTCTAGTACTCTGATAACACCTTAAGCTAGGCATCTCCACAAACAACCGATGATGTTACTTTGCCTGCAGTACACAGCCTTCCAGTATGTCCAGAGAAGTGCACAGGAAGGTTCTAGATATAAAAACTCCAAAAAGGAAACTAAAATGGCCTCAGAAAAATAACATCATCAATATGGTTGCACTTTAGCAAAGGGTTTATCACTTTGTGTTGTTACAGTATGGCTGATGTGTTTTTAAAAAGGGGGACATCTTCCATCAAATTGTTTCACCGCTTGGTTCCATTTAGTTTCTTCACCTTATTAGTCATGCAGCAAGAAAAAAAAAAAAAAAAAAAAAAAAAAAAGAGATTCTGTTGTGTGATACAACCGATGTTTACTACTGTAAACATCCAGACAAAAATTTAAGGTAGGACACATCTATGAACTACTAAAAATCACAATTTTGTTTTTCTTAAGGCAATTAATTTCCACATATTGTCACTTCATGTACCCTGGTTTTAGGCAGAAAGCAAAGTCATTTTATCAGACTGTAAATACATGAAACAATGTCTAATGAAAGAAACTACTAACCATTTCTGCCACTGCTGCTTTTCCTTTTTGTATTTCTTTTTCTAATTCATCCTTTCTTTTTTTGAAGGATTCAGAACTTTTTGAGAGCTTGTCTTTGGTAGCTGTAAGGTCCTTTAATAGAGTATCCCTCTCTAATTTCACTTGTTGCAACTCTGATGTTGCTGCTTGCATTTTACAATCTAATTCCTTGAGTTGTTTACTTGTATCTTGATTTGATTTCTCAAGGTTTTCTTTGAGGCTGGCCTTTTCCTCCTCCTGCTTTGAAATTTGCTGTTTGGCTTGTTCAAGGGCCTCAGATTTTGTCTGCAAATCCAGTTTAGCATTAGACATCCTGCAAATATATAGAGAAAAAATAGTATTTTTTTAAAATTCTTCTTCACAGGTTCTTTTGGATCATTAAATGTCTCTATTATTTAAAACATTAACTGTAGAACTACTTCAAAGCATGCCTTTTTCATCCAGAGCATGGGCATTTTGTCTCTCCAGAGAAGGCATACCAGCAACTCTAAAAACAATATTGAGATGGATTTTTCTTCCTCAACTATAATGAACAGAAAATTCCACTTCGCTTCTTACGCATAAATTGCAAATTATTATTTTGAAAAAGTTGACAGAGCTCTGGATATTTAAATATGGACCTCACTACATCAAACTGTTCAGATATTTAGCTGGCAACAAGCACAGTGAATAAGCTGAAGAACTGTATTGAATCACAGCAGTCAGCAATTCACATGAGGCAACATGGCAGATGGAGTCTGCATGGCGCACAGAGTGAAAGAAAACAGGTGGGACAAAAATCAGCTCTCGTAGCAGAGGGAACACATCACTTATCTATGATTTTAAGAAATCACAGGAGAGGTGAAAAAAATTTCAACTCTAGTCCAAACCACTGCAGTTTTATGTCTGACTTTGAGAAGTACTATAACACAGGAAACACATACGCTTCTCTTGCTGCTTCAAGTTGTTTACTCAGGTCTGCTGTTCGGAGGTCTAATTCTGTAGATTGCTGTCGCTGCTGCTGCAACTCCTGAAGAGCTTGTTCTCTGCTTGACTTAGCATCAAGAATGTCGGCTTCAAGTTTCTGAGATAGAAACATTAAAAATTACACCCATCAGAACACATCCAATAAAACAACACCAGCAATAAAAGGCATGTTACCTAATCTATGAGTATCATTTAGTGTAGAAAGTCTTCACTCTAAAAAGCAGTCACAATTCTCACACACTGTCTACCTATTTTATTAGTTCACTATTTATTTTTCATTGTTGAGTTCCTGCAAATCTCTTGTTCCTTCAGAACCAATTTTGGAAAACATTCTGGAATCATAAATTAATGGCCAAGCAGCCATTTAACAGCAAAGTAACAGATAAAAAGGAGAAATCTGTGAAGGCCCTACCCAAAACACATATACAAAAAAAGGCTATACACAGTGCTCAGCTTCGGGGCCAGGATCTCAGCCATCACAGAGCAGTTTCAGCAGTTTCAAATGAGTGCTGATTTACATATCCCAAGAACTCTGCTGTTCTTATTAACAAAAACAAAGACACAGACTACAGCTGTGAAGAAATCCTATGCTTTCCTAGAAGAGGCTTTTCTAGTGTATTTTTCTGCGGGTACTTGTTCATTTAGATGGAGTGTAAAGAACACAGGAGTCTTCAGCAAACAGGCACTGCTTACGCTCTTCAACACATCGGCTGTTTTACAGGCACTTCTGCTTTCATGCAGTGGCTGCAGAACAAAATGGCCAAGTTCCCCTGAGAAATTTCATGAGGGCTTTTTGTTTTCTTTTTTTTTTTCCTAATTTTTTTTAAATATCATGCATTCAACTGGAATAATCCCAAAGAATAATGATTACACCAAGATTTTACACAGAACTGCATTCCTGTTGACAGCATCAACAACACTGATCAGTTTCACACTTTGGCTACCAGGAACCTCATAAAATCTTGTGCAAGCAAGCACTGTATTCCTCCCAAGCATTTCTGTCTGTTGGTTGCTTGTGAAATTTTAGCAAAAGGATGAAAAATAAAAACACAAATCAAAGTGGGCAAGAAAAAAAAAAACAGATTGTAAAAGTAGACAGAGATGGAAGCATGAAATAATTATGCTGATAATGCAAATGTATTACAGTTTTATTTTTTCATAGCATTGGATTTAAAATTTCATATGGAAAAAACAATCATTTTCTTCTATAGTGCACGTATGCTAGGAAAAACACCCAACTCAGACTTGAGCATAAAGACTGCTCATCTCCCTCCAGACAGAAAGCACTGCAAAACCAACTCTGCATTGCTCCTAAAATCCCTGTATCATATGATTTTATGTATTGTGAATTTTGACTACCAAGAATGTTTACAAATAGTTAACAAAGGTTAAAGCCAGAATTTAGAAGCTTCCAAGAATTATGACTAATTCCTATCCTTAACCGAAAATACTGGTATCTCAAAACACCAGAAGGTTCTGCAAACCTTCTGCCAGAATTAGGCATACCTTAAAGAAAAACTGATTCCAGAACTGGAATGCAAATCTCAAGATCAAGTTAGAGGAAAAATATTGATAAATACATCTTGAAAAAAAGCCTACTGAAAGGCTTTAGAAATAAACCAGGCAGGTAGCGTTAACATGGGCTTACCAATGTAACACATAGTCCCTGCTACCACTTGTAAAGTGCATAAGCTTGAACCTGAAGACTCTAATTTTGGGACATACTCATGTTCTCTCTCATAACAGTTTCCACATAGCACAGAGGTTGGTTGAAGCACATATACAGGAAAATGACAGTATAGTGGCAATGCTCTAAACCTGTCATCTTAGTGTAATATGCTAGCATGGTAGACGGGGAAAATGGGATTAAATGGTGGATCAGGAAACACTAGTGAGAAAGAAAAGCTACAAAAGTGGTATTGATATAATCCTTCCCCCATAATTTGAGCACAGTTTTTATCACATACGACCAAGCAGTGGAGAACATTGGTTTCTGTAAGCTCAGAAACTGTGTTCAATACAAACCTTAAGCTGTCCTTCTAGCTCTTCAGTTTTCTGTTCTAAATAAAGACTCTTCTCTTTGTATTCTTTAAGATTGGCTTCCAGCTGAGCACAGTATTCCTGCTTGTCATTCAGCTTAGCTGTAACCTGATCCAACTGAACGCTGACCTTATTCAACTCCTAAGGTAAAATAAAAATACAAGGGTTG
The DNA here is from genome assembly GCF_023634085.1 of Falco cherrug. Classification (NCBI taxonomy): domain Eukaryota; kingdom Metazoa; phylum Chordata; class Aves; order Falconiformes; family Falconidae; genus Falco; species Falco cherrug. The sequence goes on from NC_073701.1 coordinate 44,338,798, forward strand.
TCAGTTTTTAAATAACTAAAAAGAATTACTAATGTCGTATATGCTTTTAAATGATCTGAAGTATTCAAATAAAAAAGGAAAATAATGTTTCTTTTTATTCTGAGTGGCAGGAAATTGAGAGGGAAAACACACACGGGCACAAATTCTCTCTGTTGAACAGACAAAATTTCTTTTAAAGCCTCCATATTCCTCTCAAAACTTTATAGGCTGTAGGTTAAATCTTAACAAAGGTGGCTTAAGTTATAAACGGAAGAGGAATTATACGTAATAAACATGCTAGATCCTGCAGTTAGTACAACAGTAACTAGAAAGTAATACTACAAAACCTTAGAGAAAATTTATGCTGTATTCATGAAATGAAGCACCACCAAAGACGAAAGCCAAAAGATGGGCACAGTCCTCCACATACAAGAGATGATTTCAAATGATCTGGTTCAACACAAAACAACGTAATTTCTGCAGAAGACATGAACACATTCACCTAATAACCACTATGGTAACAGCTACATCAAAGCTCATTGCTCTCCAACCATGCTGATTTAATTATTAATTATTTAATAGTTGCAAAAAGAGGTCTTCTGTTTATATCAATTAATTACATTCCCACGCCCAAAAATGGTGCTATGTTAGCATCTGCTGGATGTTTCCATGAAGACCGCAGCCAGCACTGACTCTAACAATGCAGTATTTGATACAGCAGCCAATGGAATGCTTCACTAGGATTAACAGACATTAAAACATGCAATTTTAACAATAGTCTTTTGGGGTTTTGTATCAGTTAGCATACAGATAATTACTTCTGAATACAGGCAACTGATTCTGAATTTATCTGAATCTGCAGTAAGAGTTAAAACTTGTTTTCACTTGTACCCAGTGCATTGTACAACCTTTTCTTCATAACATACGGGTGAGAATTTAATTATACCCCAACAGAACAGTTTAGATTCTGAACCATAATGTTACAGCAAGGAGGGGATTCCCAAGCATATTCTTTACACTGCAAAATTTACCTGGTCCAGATTACAGCAAAAAAACCTGAATACATATCATTTAGTTAAAATAGCCTAAAGGATGATTTCCAAATGCATATTCACATGTTTATATAGTTTGTAAACAACTATTCTTAGGTTTTTAGGTAACATAGAAACTTCATGTTTATATGTTGCTCATAACCTGTTGCTTATCTTGCAGTGCGTGCTGAGCAGTGTCCAGATGATTCTGAAGATCCGCCCTTTGAGCAACTTTTGATGCTTCTGCTGAAAGTAGCAATTCAGTCTTTGCCTTTACCTGAAAAGACAAGTTGTATTTCATTAGAACATCTACTTTACTGTAGCTCATTTGAATTTTTTTTATACTCATCAGTAAGTTTAATAGTAAAATCAGTAGTTTTCATGTGCTAGTGTTAAAAAAAAAAAAAAAAAAAAAAAAAGGAGCGGGGAAGCGGGAAGAAATACTTTCAGGGTTTAGACAAATATCAGGATTTTAAGTCACTGTCAGTTCTTTGAGCTAAAAAACCCACATAAAACCAAAAAAAAACCCCCATCAGTTTCACTCATCTTCTATTCTAGGAAAAGATTTTTACTTACTAACAAGGAACAATGTGATACACTTAGTGCATTCACACAGATGCATACCTTGATAACCTCAAACTACATGCACATTTAAGGGTCTCCAAAATTTTTAAAAGCAGAAAGAACAAGAAACAACAAAAATATGCTTCTACATGCATACCATCTTTCTCTGCTCCTACCTGCCTGTTAGGGAGCAACCTCCCTTCTTTCCAAAACACCCACCAAACAAAGTCTAGAAGGTGGGTATGAATGGTGAGGGTGCAGAGTGGCAATATTCAGGGTCACTTGTTACTGTGATTTACTATTTTTCTCCCTAATAGAAATGCTACTTCTCTAAGACTGTAAGGAAGCTCATTTTGCCTTAAAAACCAGTTGCAATAGTCCATAGATGATTCAGTTCTAGCTCTAATGTCTTGCTGAAAAAACAGCCCAGACACTGTAGTGAAACCCAGTAAAAACATCACAAAGCTACATCAGATGTTCCTAGACCTGTTTGGAAATTGAGTAACACTAATTCAAAAGACGCCACAATGTATTAATCCAGCAACAACAGTACTAGCTGCTCCAAGTGCACTGATGCAAGAACTTCTGTTCAAATGTCATTTTTTCTTTGGGAAAGCTGAACATAATTAGCTTTTAGCTTAAGCAGCACTTCATAGTAGGAGAGTCCGCATTGTTTCCATACCAGGCAATTCCCTTGTTTGGTAAATTAAACTGACAACAAGGTAGCCCACAGCTTTTTTGTTTGTTTGTTTTTGACAAAACACATAAGCATAGGAAATTTCTAGGTAACAAGAAGATCTTAGTGACTTTACAGACTTTCACTCTGGAGCACAGAATCCAAGACTGGTAAGAGCAGGGCTTTGGATGTCTAATCATTACAAATACAGTAAGAGATGCTTGAGGACAAGAGTTTCCGCAACTCAGTTATGAACTCTGGGGGGGTGTTAATTAACAAAAAAATAATATAGCAAAAAAAAAACCACAACAAAAAAACCCCAACACTTGCCATCTATTGCTATTCTGAATCCAGTTACATTTTCCTCAGTTTTATCTGCCTTATTCTACTTCATTCATTTGTTAGTAGAAACATGCAATTTTTCTCAAATGGTCTTGTATGTTCTCTGGAGAGAATACAAAAAGCACAAGCAGGATTTACCATCACCACACAGTATAGAGTTACCTGTACATCAAGTTGTGATACTTTCTCTTTACTTTCATTTAGCTGGCTGGTTAGTTCAGTGATGTTTGCCTCCAGGGAAAGCACGCGGTCTTCAGCAGCTCTTAGATGAGCCTTTTGCTCCTGCACTTGCTCATGCAAATTCTCTTGGGCTTGTTTATGACTTTCTGATTGATTCTTCAGCTTCTCTGTCAGCTGAGTTACCTGCAGTGAAACAAACGAGGTATATAGAAGGCTGGAGCAGCATGTCCAGGGAAGTCACAAACCTGTGTCTTATCGTGGCTCTGGAGACTCAACACCACCACATTTCTTTTTCTGAACTATTACAGTAAAGCTATATTGTACACAATACCAGAGTTTAAATAGGTTACCAGTTGAAAATGGAAGCAAAAGGAATCGTCAACTTGGTCTTATTGTAACAAAACCAAAATACTACGGAGACAACAAATGCAGGCTAAACTGAACTTTGGTGTTGAAAGTGGGAATTAAACCTCTTTTCAAAATAATAAAACCAAACATGTATCTGTATCCAAAAATTATTTGTAAGCACATATTACTAGCATATGTACATAGGAAACATCTAGGAATTCCTGTCCCTATATGCTGACAGCAAGGAAGTCACCAAAACTCAAGTCCTGTGAAATTTACAGTAAGATCTTTAAAGTAAGTAACAAAGAAACAGAAGAGTACATTAAAGATTAGTGTCGTATCTGATGAGATAGGAGAAAAGGAAACAAGATTCAATAATGAGAATTGAAGCATAGAAACAAGTCTCCAAGTTCTTACCTGTATTTGCAATGCATGGTTTTTCTCTTGCAGCTGGTTAAGAACTGCAGTTTCTCCTTCACCAGCTTGAATTTTGGCATATAAGTCCTCTCTTTCTTTTTCTAGCAGTGAGATGTTTTCCTTGCTTTTTTGAAGCAAAGCCTCAAGATTTTGAATTTTTTGGTCCTTATCTCCAATTTGTCGTAGTACTTGCTCCAAATCATTCTAGAAATTTGCATAATAGCTTCCTTAATTATAAGGACCTTAGAAGTTACTCCTAACGCATAAAATGTTGGATAAATTTATTAAACATTTTCTGTATATTCTGTTCTAGATTTACAAGTTAATTTATTGAAACTAGTATAAGTCATGCAAGTCACCTTTACAGAGAAAACATATTCAAAATAATGAAATCCTTAAATATACTTTCACATGAGGATACGTGTTACCTGGGCTTCTCGTAGTTTTGCTGTAGTATTTTGCTGAAGTGTCTGCTGCTCCTGGTACTGCTGTTTTGCCTTATCTAATTGATGCTGCAATTCTGTGGAATTTGCTACTTTTTCCTTTAGCTGAAAAAAAAAACCCAAAAACCAAACCAGACTAATGAATGAACGATCACCATTCAGTATGCCAACAGTGCTCTATGTTCAATCTAATGCTGAAAGATTTTAGTCTAAAAAAGAGTATTTGAAAACTGGTATAAATATAAAAGTGTGTAATGCTAGTTAAAGCATCAAAATCTAACCAAAGCATTCATTACTATTAATAGGTGAGATTCTCTATCACAAGCGAGAACTATAAAACTATCAGATATATATGGATGGAATTTAGCTCTCAAAAATCTAAAACATAAGAGATTTTTAGTATGATTTTTTCCAACAGCTGTTAAGATGTAACATGACTGATGACATAGATACCTGTAAAATAACATTATTATCACTATTATTAGCAGTTTTAGTAACAACTTCAGTTTAGCAGTGTCTGCAGTGCTGTACTGGTCAAGGCTTTGCAAATTAGCTACAGAAAAGCTTTAAAGCTTTGACAACGTACCACTCAGGTATTTGGCCAATCCCCATACAGGCAGCAGAAAATCAGCAACATATACAAGATGCTCATTAACACAAATAAAATTTAATAAAACAAGTGTTTTCTGCCCATCCACCCCACACTGGTTATTAACTATCAATGACCTGCTTTGCCACATTCATTTTTATTTCATGTAGGGCTTTATCTCAAAAATACCTACACACAAAACTTCACCCACATGGGCTTAGGTGCTCCTACATCTTATAAAAAAGATCGTTAAACAAAGCTCACAAGTGCAAAATGTACATCTTTTGTTCATCTGTAAAGCATCATGAACATACATGCATCCGATAAGCATTTAGCCTTACAAAAATCTGTAATGCAAGTGGCATTTTCACAGATTTTGATAATTTTACCACTTTAACAGCATTAGTCAAATGAAATTCCCATAAGGACAAACTTTATAAACTGCAACTTCACCACAAGTGTATGTACAGACTACTATCAGAACCAGAACAAACTAGAGTCTGCATAAAAGCCCCTACCTGTTCTTCAGCACGAGAAAGTTTTAACTGCAGATCAGCCACCTGCTGCTCTTTGTCCATCAGTTTCTCACTAGACAGCTGCCTCTGCTCCTTGAGCCGCCCGTGTGCTTCCCCTAGCTGACGCTCTGTTTCTAGAAGTTTACTGTGCAACTGAAAAAAAAGTTATCCATGTTTTAGTCATTCTTTAGCCCATAGTACTGTATTTTAGATCCGTTTTGTCAAATGTTTACCCTAAGTTTTCATAATCTGGAGTAAAACAACTACATGAGCTCCTGAAGTCATGTATGTATATCACACACCTCAGAAACACAAATCATGTTTAAGAACAGCCTCAACTGCAAAGGCATGAACAAATATTCAAAAAAGTAAGTTGGAGGGACCCAGAAATATCCTAATTTCTCTACAGAAACCCCTCAATATGAGTTACAGAGACTTAGTAGAAACACAAAGAGGGCAATCCTTCTAAGACATAAGGACTATCGTGTAAACTAGTGATGCTTACAGCAATCTCAGCTTATATAGCACACACCTTCACAATATGTAGCACAATATGGCTGAAGCACCATGCCTTTACCTGCTCCGCTGGCTCCCACAATATACTGCTCTGCATTGCTAGAATACTCTAAGGGTGTAATTTTTAGCTTGTCCTGGCTGCATCAATGGCATTCATTCCCTGCAGACCAGAGATGCATGAACCTTCGATGCAGAGTACATAGTAGCTTTGGTGGCTTATAGTCCAGCAGCGCAGTAAGTAGGGGGATGAGCTCTTCCAGCTGCATATAAGCTTGCCTCATGATTTTTTCAGTCAACAAAAGCAGTACCGCACCATCTTCAGTGTTCAAAGATGGCCTTTTACAACTCACTGTTCTAAAAAGCTCTCTCCATAAAATCAACTTTTCTTCTACTCGAAACTGTCACTACAGGTCCTGGGCTACCTCCTGCCTACTTCTACATGAACACATTCACAGATACACAAATGAACTTTCAACTCAGTGCAAAAAAAAAAAAAAAAAAAGAGACTGGATCAGACCTTGCAGCACAGCAAGAACTTTCCATAGGTATCAGGATAAACGAAGCCTACTTCCCTATGAATTTATGTCCAAGACCCTTAAACCCTTCACATTTTAACTCCAGGTACTCCCTTCAGTATCCCTAAACCTTTCTCAAGCTTTCCTCAAATCCCTACTAATATCTAGGCAAAAGGCAGCACAACCTTGCTGCTCACTGCAAGCTACCACTTGTTGACCAGCTGTCTGTCTAGCAGGATGGAAAAAAGAACAGCGCTTTTGCTAACATTACATCTTCCCCCCAGGCACTGAGGGGGTGAGGCATGAATATAAGTCTCTCTCCTTTACCCAGCTGCCTGTTTCCACAATAATTTAACACTGAAGAGCCTAATGCTGAAGACCTTTGGGCCACCTGTTACAATCTGGCTGAAGTTATCAAACAATGCAAATGTTACAGGGGATGGAGACCAAGAACCAAATGTGCCTATGTCTTATTTTCTTAGGAAGCCAAGCTAAATTATTTGTTTATATGTCCACAACCACAAAACCTGTGAATGAAAAGCTGTTCAGCATGTGGCTGAGATGCCAACTGCTAACTGTGACCGCACAGTTAAGAGAGGTAGAAGAGGGCGGACACAGTGAGGAAAAAGACCATAATCTCTTCTCCAGTAATCAAGAACATTTGTCTTTCTTCCACAGGAACCGCTAAATTATTAATACTTCCTCCTGACTAAAAATACAAACAAGAGCGGCAGGAAAAAAATTAATGAAGAAAGGGTGCAACAAGATAACTATTGTAACTATTCATGGGTAACCTGATACTGGGAAAGAATATTTGGAAAGGGGAAAAAAATCAGCAAACGGCATTTTACAAAAGTCACTTTTACAGGCACAGTTAAGAATTTTTCAAGGACTTTAAGATTGACTTTAAGTAAACAGAACCATAAAATCCAGGATTAACCAATGTTTCAGACAACAAAATGCACAAAATAACATTTAGACTTTCAAAGATACAATAAAGTAGATTCAAAATCTCTCAACAACCATATTTATCAGCAGTTAACATTTCTTCAAGACTGAGGGAGCCTGTATTTTCTTGTGTTACCCTCTTCCTACTGTTGCGCAGAACCAACATTATCACTGAAGTTTCCTTCCATTGTAAAGATCACTTCCTTTATAACACTCAAACTCTAAAATACACAAATTTAACCAGACATGCATCTGTTCAAATCAATTTTGAGAAGATGGCAAAGATTCTTTGAAATTGTGGTTTGACTAAACAACTACATATATGCCATCATAAGCAGCATCCATTTTGTCAACACAAGCTATGGCACTACATCCATAAAATGGTAATTCCATTAAACTATTAAGTGAATATGAGAAATTTAGTCTTTTCATGACAATAGTAACCTAACCCTTATTTGGAAGGAGAGAGAGGAAGAGAAGTTTTTGCTTTGCTTCAATTTTATTTTATGCCATGTATGAAGGGCTTTTTTTCCGCCTCCACTATTCTTTTACAATACAATTCCAAAACACATCCTGAGATCCAGCGGCTTGTTCAGGTTTCCTTGCTTAGATTGTCTTTATCCCCAATGGTCTTTATCCCCAATATCCAGAGAATATGTGATGCCTCCTTTGTCTTTCATAGTAATTAATTCAGCAATGTTTTATTTGCCTTCCTCCTCCTTCACTTGCCCACCCCAAATATTCTTCTTGAAAATGCCCTTTCAGGCTGAAGCCAGATTTCAGCTCAACCTCTTGGCTGTGCTTCAGAAGCTTGCATACATGTTGCCTAGGCAGAATGGGGCAGTTTACCAAGTGAGGATTCCTAAGCAGATAACTAATATAATTATCTCCCCTCCCCCTGACAGAAGACTGATGGGAGAAGGAAAGTCATTCTGGGGATGTAATACATACATAATGAAGTTTTGCCAAGCCACAGTTCTTCCAAGATAAGCTATACATGCACAGCTTGCAACTTCATCGATTTCAGACGTGAAAAAGAGTTGAAAATTGATAAACGCTCACTTTAAAATGACAACGCTTCAGTGAGAGATTAAAATTACGTACGTCATACTGGGAAAAAAAAACCCAGATTATTTTTCCCATCTTAGGGCTGGACACGATTCCTGATGCACAAATATTTCTCCATTACATTACAATGAGAACACGTTACTCCCCAAGACACTAGATATAACAAAGTTCAACCAGCCTCAAATTTCAATAAGCTCAATGTTAAATGGAAGTCCAGCTTCCATAACCCATTGGAATCAGTAGAACTATATGTAAAAAGTGCAGGGATGTATGCTCAGGGTGTTCTCACAGCTATCAGCAATATACAGAGGAGGTGTTTGTGGAGAGACACAAAGGAAGCGATATTAAGACTTCACATTACCCCTGCTTTTCACACTAGGTATTCTCTACTGTATTCACTATTCAACTTTAAAGCAAATGGAGCATTATTCAGTTTGAATGTAAAACGAAGAGTCACTTTTCTCAAACTTCCTACAGAGTATTAAAATTTCTACTAGAAGTGAAACTACTTCTGATACTCTACCGGAATTTGTTTTTCTCATAATCTAAATTCATTATAGCTTCAGCTACCATACTGAACCGGAATAAATAACCTTGCTGACTTCTTAGAATTTGTCTATTACCGTATTTGTCATGGAAACTCAATATTCTGGGTTGTCCTCTAACTTTACAATATTTTCTTTATTTCAGGGAATGTCCCAACAAAAAAAGGGGAGGGAAAAAATTGTAGGATGACAGAAGACTTCATTTAACACTGTAAGAGAAAAAGAGTGGACAAAAACCTGTCTCAGATCAGATAAACCCTTTTTTATTCATGCACCAAAAAAAGTAAAATCAGAACATGAGAAATAAGCTACAAAGTTTATGCTCGTTCAACCGTAATTTTTAAAACTGTAATTATAAAGATAGTTTTAAAAAGAGCTCCAGATACAAAAATAAGGTATTTACCTCTCAGAAAAAGTAGAATTATACTACAGACAGACAGATATTACATTAACCTTTCCAGAAACAAAAATGTGAAAAGGCAGTTATAAAACTGTAGATCTTGCTGAGTTTGATTGTGACTTAGAGGCTACAGCTATCCTCATCTGGCACTGACAGAAGTTTGGACCTACTAAAAAGATTCAGATGTAACAACAAATACTGAAGAATTTTTGCGCTCTTATCAGAGCCTCTTCTTTTTGCCTGTTCTTTTCTTTACTTCTCTGAGGGGAAGAAGTGATTGTATTTCATTCTCTGCAGCGTCAGGAAGTATACTTGTTTATTCAAATACCAGCTAGCGTTGTATTTATTCAAATACAAGCGCTGGTTAATTACTGCCCTTCAATAAGGAAATGCAAGTGCACATGCATGAAAAATATGTATGCACAGTTTAAAAAACCCTAACAGGATGGTTTAAGGAACCATCCCAACAGGATGGTCTAGGAAGCTTAAGGAACCTTACCTGACTGAGCTCGCTTTGGAGTTGCAGGCCATGCTGCTCTTTTTCCTCCCTCTGCTGCTGCAGCTGTTTACATTCCGCCTTGAGATGCTGGTACTTCATCTCTACTTCAGACAGCTCTTCTTTAAGTTTCTGGCTCACTTCCACCTTCTCACCTAGCTCTGTCTGTAATCTCTGTATCGAGGCTTCAGATACAGACAGCTTTGCCTGAAGCTGTTGGCAGTCCAGGTCCTTCTGGTGAAAGCTTGCCTGCACATTCTTCTTACTCACAGATACTTCATTGTGTTTTTCTTCTAGCTGGGTGTAGTCCTGTTCCTTCTTCAGCAGCTTCTCAGTCAGACTCTACGAAGAGAGTTAGAGTTACACAGCAATTCAAGTGCAATCCTGCTTACAGCTGTTCAATGCATTATTCAAACCTCTTCTCAAGAGTTGATGCGGAACACTGAACAACTTGCTCAAAAACATCATTAAAGACAACGCTGACCTCTGTTTTGTACTACACAATTCTGGATCCCATACAGCACACAGTTTCAACTGGAAATACTGTTTTTCATACTCTCACAGAAATCTGCTTCCCGTCACTGAGAACACCAGAGAAACTCTATTTCTTTATCCTGAAGACTAGTTTGCTTTCCCTGAACATTCAAGTTCTAACCTATTACAAATGCATATGCTTGTGGAATTGTTGAAATAGTAATCTGAGTTATCAGTATACAGAAGTTTTCAACTATCAACTCCTTTAAACAATTCCCTAAGCAACAACATTTGTGGTTTAATTCCCACCTAATCCAGTACAGTCATCATGCTGGCCATTTTTAGAAGGATCCTAATTTTGCCCTGTCACTAGCATGCTCTGCTATCCAAATTATGGAAGAGAACCCATGAAAATTAAGAAAATCTCTGATGTTGATAAATCACAGAATGAAACACTCATGATTAAACCTTCATTTTAGAAGATGGTGTTTTTACACTTAATTCATACCATCTAATTTCCTTGCACACAAATCACCTCAAAGAGGATAGTTGTTTTGAGCTTGAAAACACTGAAAATTGGGATTCCCGAAAGCAAAGGCATGAACATTGCTGAGTGTCAGATTTTAATTACCACATTAATGACAGTAAATATTGCAGGGTCTAAGGTCATAGTATCAAATTTACATGCTGAGACAAATACTGGGGAAAAAATTATTTACAGGTCATTTTCAACCATTACATACTGATTTTTATCAAATTGCATGAAGTAATCAAAATTATACTCAAATAAAAATTAAATTATCTTAATGAAAGATACAACTCCAGAAAGTTTGGGTATTCCCCCAAGCTGAGCTGAGGCACTAACTAGAGTTTCAGAGATCTCCAAGCATGATGAAGGAGCCGTAAGATCCATTTCAGTTTTCCAGTGGCACTTTTTGAAGCACAGAAACACGGTTGCATGGAGGCCCTGGTCATCATCTAACCCAGGTAATTAATTCCATCTTCTTGAAATGTACTAGCAGGTTCCATTTATTGCAGCATCTTACTGATACCTATCTCAGTGAACACTACTATGCACGCCTTTTAAATGTTTGCGTACTTCTGGCAGTTTCAGTAAATACTATATTCTCTAGTGACCCTTTCAATTAAAATACAGAAAAATAAAGAACACTTCTAGCGTGTCCAGCTAGAAAATATGCCAAGACTGAGGTTAGCCTTATATATCAAAACTTTAGAGTTCTGCAACTCTGGAACAACACTGTTTCAATGATAAGATAGATAGTGCTGCAATTCTAGCTATGCTGGGCATCTTAAAAGTATACTTCTTTGCAGTATCCAGAGATGAAACCTGCTTTGCCAGAAGAAAAAGCTGTAAAATCATTCCGGTAAGTTGAACACTTAAACGGTTTTGTTCTTTACAGATTTTAACAAAGGATGACTATATTGGTTATATATATATATACACACACACATATATATAAACCATACATAGACTTCCATTTTTCAATTGTGATAAAATAAACAGAAGAAGCTATTAAAAAAAAGAGCTGTTAGAAAGCAAGGAATCTTGCAAACGAAAACTCTAGCAGTCCAGCAACCCGTGTGAGAGCAAATATAAATAAAGCCCTAAGTGTTTGTTTAAGAAAATATATACTTTCTAAATGTCCTGGTTTCAGCTGGGATAGAGTTAATTTTCTTCTTAGCAGTTAGTACAGTGCTCTGTTTTGGCTCTTATGTGAGAACAATGTTGATAGGACACTGATGTTTTTAGTCTTTGCTGGGTGATGTTTATACTAAATCAAGGACTCTTCAGTTCCTTGGGCCCTGCCAGCCAGAGGGCTGAGGGGGCACGGGAAATTGGGAGGGGACACAGCCAGGACAGGTGACCCAAGCTAGCCAAAGAGGTATTCCACACCATACGATGTCATGCTGAGTATAAGAACTGGGTGAAGAAGGAAGGTGGGGACATTTGGCATTACGGCGTTTGTCTTCCCAAGCTGCCATTACACATGAAGGAGCCCTGCTTCCCTGGGGATGGCTGAACCCCTGCCTGCCCATGGGAAGTGGTGAATGAATTCTTTCCTTTGCTTTGCTTGTGTGCGTGGCTTCTGCTTTACCTATTAAATTGTTCTTATCTCAACCCTTGAATTTTACATTCCTTTCCGATTCTCCTTCCCATTCCCCTGGGTGGGGGGAGCGAGCGACTAGCTGCGCGGTGCTGGGTTGCCGGCCAGGGTTAAACCATGACACTAAAGCACACAACTTAGCCAAAAATTCCAGCTCAAGACTAAAGTTTGGCTACTGAATTCTAGCCCTGAAGTAGTGTATTTTGAAATGTTTCTTGAAAAATAAAACAACCTGTTGCTGTTACAGGAATAGAGCACATAAAGAACATGCTGAGGCCAAGTGCCATCTTTACCCCCCTGAGGTCAGTGGCAAGGCTACCACTGCTTTTAGAGTATGTTTCACCCTCAGATTATAGAAGAAAGTTGCAATTCCTTTTTCATTAAAGAGAAACGACCAGGCAGGATCATTAACATTCATAATGAATCATGTTCCTGAAATACCAACACACCACAGAAACTTTTTCATCATAACCGGGCAAGACAGAGCTCAGGTATTGCTCTTACTACTACTCCATAATCGGATCCAGACATCTCACGTAGAACTGCTATGTGCTGTTTTATGAAAAGTCAGTGCAGGGCACTAACAAATTTTAAAGGGGGCCAGGGGGCAGGGAGAAAGAGAAACAGTTACTGTTGTCTTGAAGCAGACTGAGGCTCTGGAAAGCTTTCAGGAACACTAAGTCAAAAAAGAAGCAAAGCTTCTTCACCATTACCTTACAAACTAACCAAAGGACAGCCAAGAGCAGCAGCTACACACACTTCGAGATGCTGTTCCGCATCCTGCACTATTCTTCGCTCTTCCTCCCTGGTCTGATGATCAATACAGCAACCAATACCAGCGTGTAAAGCCTCTGCCCCTGACAGCTGAACACCCTCTGCAGTCACAAAGGGCCAAACAGAGCTGCAAACTGCTACTGTTGCTTTCACGAGAGAAGAAGTGGGTTTGCCTGACAGCCCGCTGCCTCCATGTGTGACTGAAGCTCATGAGTAAATTCAAGGCCACAGAGCTGCCAAGCTGTGGTCATTCAGGTCACATCAGAGGAGCCAGCAGTGTTCCCTACCTGGACGCACGTCCCAGCTGCATCCCAGACATATAAAGGGATATGTGGGCAAACACAAGCCACCTCTCTTCCCCAAGTCATGATTTCCACAGAAAAGGAAGAGGGAAGGACAGTATGTTACAGAACTCGGCAAAAGGCCCTGAGCCTTGAAAGCTCACCAGATACAAGCGCCAACATCACAATGATCCCTTCTTTTATAACTGCTCCTTGGAAAAATACATGTAATACATGTTAGTACTGACCGTGGCCAGATATTAAAGAACAAACTCTGTGGTAATTGATCAAATTTCAGAATAGTTGTCAATAGAAGGTTAGAAACGAAGCATTTTTCCCTGTAGATAATCCATCACCATTTTTCTAAAAAAAAACCCAAACAAAAACCCCCACATGCAATTGGTTTAGAATTACAGCAAGCCTTACACTTCAGGGAATACACTGCTTTTACACATTAGGTCTCTTCTGGGCTACAGGCCATGACTGGCCTCTACAAGGCACGCCAAGCCCCATAATTACAGCACTTTATAAATGAAGGAAAGGCAGTTCCTGCTGGTCTCAGAAAACTGATCCTATCTACTTATCATCTGCTTTTCTCAGTACAGCTCCTGAAAATACAAGAAACAGCTTGCTTGCTTGAGGTTGTACATAAGCTTGAAAAACTCTGCGTCAGTGCACAGAAATATCTTCCCACATTGCAATGGAATTATAAATGGATGTACATATCAAAATGCAATATATTCCATTCTGCATTAACGGCTCCTCCTTCCTCCATGACAGCATCTTCAAGGACGGCAAACTGTTCAAAGTAGGAGCAGTTTCTGTTATTTGGGAAGCTAGTCTTACCTTTTCCAGTTCTAGATCCAAGTCCTCCAGGGCCAAGATTCCTTGGCTAGCATACCATTCTTATGGATATCGCCTTTCAAAAAGCTGCATAAAGAGGTGGCTGTAAACTGCTTCAAGTCACTGAAACTGAAAGAGGAAAAGTAGCTTGCTGCCACTTCTCTTCTTCCTATTCCAAGTGGTGTTTGGCATTAACCCGACATAGCAGAGGACTCTCTCTTGAAGTATGGTTATCTTATGCATCAATCTGTTTCACTCACATTGTTAATGGAACAGCAATATATTCAGGCAAGGGCTCTATACTGTATAGCAATAACTGCCAAAAGCCTGATTCACTGTTGCTGGTCTGTGGAAAAGCGCAGCATGACAATTCTCACCATTTCAGTTCTGCACCTGATTTAACAAGCCAAACCAAAAGTCATCCTACTAAAGGCAAGTTTAATTTACCAACTTTTAATTGCACCTTCTTACATTCTTTGAAAATGCTGCTTTAATACTAGATTACATTAAAGAAACACTGTTAGGTCTCTGCCCTTTCCAATTTTCCAAGATTGACAAGGTTGCTGGTAAATACACATATGTAGTGTGTACAGCTTATATACAGTGTTATATATACATGCCACAAAAAGCAGCATGCATCTTTCTCATTGTCTCCTTTCTGCCCGACCTCTATTTATTACCCCACAAGATATGCTTTCTTAATGCAAATACAAAACTCAGCAAGCTCAAAGAGCTTTGACAAAAGCTCTCAAGGAATACTTACAAGCTAAGAAGCTTCTGGAGTTTATTTCCATTTTCTATCATTCATTACTCTGATAAATGGCCAGAAAATATGACAGGAGTACCATCTAAAAGCTAAGAAACTGCAAAACCAATGAAGAGAGCTCAAAATGTCTTCTGAGTTATGATTCTTAGGCAAACGTAATATGTAAAAGGGTACTGCTTTTTTCTTTTAATGTGTGAGGTGGCAATACTGCTTAATGACAGTAAGCAGAAACTGTCACAATTAGAAATCCGCAACCATAACAACCCTGAAGATTTCAGTTGTAACATAGTAATGATCAATAAAACACAGCATTTGCTTGTACATTATGATATCCCTCATGTTAACCAAAATAGCAAAGGAATTCTCAACTTCTGCCACACCAAGAAGTGTTTTGTTAGTCTTCAGTGCTTCCCAAGGCAACACGTGATGTGTTTCCATTTTAATGTGAGCTAACAAGCACAGGAAATAACAGCATTCTCACCTGGTTTTTCTGTTCTAGCTCTTTGACTGAACTTTTAAGTTTTTGCAGCTCTTGAACATACACAGCTACCTCCTGAGGTCCTTTGGCAAGTTCAGCTCTTAACTGGTTAATAGTAGCCTGAACAAACAGAAAAATCCACATTAAAAACAAACCTTTGCATATATAACCCAACAAAAGCAAGATGTTTGGTAGCAAAATAAAAAGCATCTTGTATACGAATAAACAGCTTAAGAAAAAAGTCATCTGCAAACTAATCTCAGAGCACCATCAGCTACAGAAGCACCACGGAGCATTATTTCCCAGCTTCCTGGCTGAGATTCATTCATGTCTTATTTCAGAAGACAAAAATTGGCCCCAGTCCAATAGAAAATGTCAGATAGAGCCCACACCGATAAAAATCACAACAGATTATCCTTTAATCATTATCACAGTTCTAGCTTCAGGTGAAACCCTCCCAAGTCACCACAGTTACACAGCCAAAATCTTTGCCTCCCTGATAAGGAAAGCATACTGGAAAAGGCACTGGAAGTGAGTCTGGCATGTGATGCAAACTTGGTGTGTGGCTTTGGGACACATCAACCCTGCAGGTCAGCATGATCAGAGGAACAATACTATCCCATTAAATACCCAGGATTGGTACAAACAGAATATATCAATGACTGCACAGTATTTGAACACAGTAATGGAAGCAAACAAGAAAAGCACTTTAGATGGGTAACAATGGCTGCCCTAAAGCATGCTGTGTATGAATGCACTCACTTCGAATACACTATATAATAGTGACCTTTTTAAAGAAATTTTCTTTCCTATTGTTCTCAACCACAGAATTCAGTACAAATGTATAAACACTGAATTCAAGAATGAACTAAACAGAAGTAGTAGACAATAAATATCCTATTTACAGCCTTCCTACAGAAAAAAGGAAGACTAAAGAGAACATGTGAACACATTATATGACTACATATAGTTACTAATTGAGTTTCTGTAATATTGTGCTTTACAAGACTTCTGTTACAGAGCTGTTCTGTAAAACACATCCTCGGATCTGTCCTTGGCAGAAAACATTCCAGCATGTTCTCTGAGAATAGTGTATGGATATTTCACTACTGAAAGAATATAATGCAGAAAATGCGCAGAAGCTTGCTAAGGACACCACTGCAGTCTTTCAAACTAGAATCATAATATAAATGCATAAAGATACATTTCTGTCATTCACAATTCAATAAGCCCATCCCACATTTCATTCTTAACATGGAAATATATCATGGGTGAATAGTCATTCATTATATTGTCTGGCTGATGTGTCTGTATAATTAATGAACCAATAAGCAAACAGGAACATATCTGTTAAACAACCTCTTGAAATTATCTTGATACAACAGAAAGCTACTTATAAGGATAAAAAAACTTTCAAAAAATTTACCTCAAATTTAAGTGTCTCCATTAGAAAGCAGAAAAAATAAAATGGATGGATGAAAGATGGAAACAAGCAGTCACAAAAGCCGTTAGTAGAAACACTTCCTCAAATTTGTTTTTTAAGTATTCCGGTGTTTTTAATGCCTTTGCTTAAGGGGGGGGGGGGGTGGGGAGGGTGGGCAGACAGGATGACACAACCGAAAAAAACCACAGTCCTGGCTTTATTGAATTCACACATAACTTAATCTACTAATCTTGTTTAATTCCGTGGGCACTCAAATTAACAATCAAACCTAGGACCTGTATTTTATGACCATTTATCAGATACTGAAGCAAGTGCCGATCTGCAGAGATTCACAGAAATGTGTAGTCCCACAGCAGTGCAGCTGTTTTCATAAAGTGTCTATTATGCAGGAGTCACTATAGAGAAAAACTAAACATGGAAGGAGTAGCTCAGAATGTATGTTCATCTGAGAGGTCTAGACACCAGAGTTTCAGATGCAACTCCGAAATATGACAAACACCCAAGGGAAACAAAACAAAACAAAAAAAGGACAGCAATGAATACATCTAGGCAACAATTGTACAGCTATACTATCCTTCACATCCCTCTCCTGCAGCATTTGAAGATGCTCATATAGGGGTCAGATGATCTTTGTTATTCTCTTCACCCACACCATAAATTTAGCTTTTTTTAAAGACATCTCACTTTGGAAACCAATTTAATACATGTATTCTCAGCCAGCTTGGCAAAATAGCTAAGGGTGGTGTAAGAACCAACTAACATTCTCAGCCCCTGAGGTGGTCTTAAAGAACAAAGCTGAGATGAAACACGGCCAAACTTTTAAGGCCAGAACTGCATCCACTCTGTCAATGAAGGACTTCCATTTCATGTTTTCTTATAGCTGACACTATTCACAATTGTGTTTTTTTTAAGAAAAGTTTTCACCACTATGACTTTGAGTAATGTTTATTTTTTTTTAAAGTCAATTTACATCAATAGAAAAGCTTTTATTTTGAACACATCTTGGGCTATTGTTGCCATGTGTTGGAATTAAGCAGAGAAGACAGTGACACTTCTGAGAAGAACCAGATTGCCGCTGCTTACCATGTTCTGCCACGCAGCAACTCTGTCTTCTCTGGTTCAGCCTACATACTGACGATACTACACAGACATCTGATCTTATTATAATTGCTGCACTGTGGTTTATAATCTTCCATACATCTAAGACTTCTTATACGAGCACATCATAACAGCTAGGTGCATCATACAACCTTCTTCCCAATCTGCTGCTACTTCCAGGAGGACTGAAAAACACACTTTCTCCTATCTTTTTTCCTGTTGAAGGCTGCACTTTATAGCTACATTTTAAAATGGCAAGTTATGTCAAAACAAATATACTTAATTGGGGTAACAGGAGCAATTCACACTTCTGTGAGAATGTTTTAAGATGAAAGATTTTTGTTAGCCCATGTCACTAAGTCATTTTATCTTCACATGAAAACTAAAAATCCAAAACCCCAAAAGACTATAGAAACAGTATTTTGAAATGAAATTTGAATTCTGCAGCATAGTTGTGGGATCTCACAGTTAAAACCATATTACAATTACACAGCAACTTACATGGCCACATAACCACATTATATTCACAACTCCAACTGTGATATTCCTTTTTTCACATCTGATGAAGCTCTTGGCATACATATTTTAACTTGAAAACAATGATAGATTCATGTTTAGTACAATATTGTACCCTAGTACAATTCCAGGAGATCAAGATATCTGTTTGGAGGCCAGGGGGCAGGAGGGAAAGCCCTGAGGAGTTTAGAGTAATGCCAGGCAGCACTTCTCTAAAGCTCTGCAGTGCAGAAGAACTAGAAATTTAAACCTGCAGTTTTGAAATCTAGGGCGCATGAAATCCCAGAATAAAAAGCTGTCAGAAATCCTTCACATCTACAAATCTCACTAGGACAGAGGATACTAGGAGTCCTACAGAAATCCCAGGCATTCCCTACGTAAGCTGCGAAATTCTGTAAGGACCCCACTTTACTGGGGACCACAGCTCTGCATTAACAAGTTTTGCTGGTATTGCTGCATTGGTGGGGGACAACAGAAAAGGGGCAGGGCAAAATTAAAAGGTCTCAAACACAGCTGACAGTCTTCACTGAAGACTGTTACACTGTCAAGTAATCCATTAATAAAACAATTCCAGCCAACCCACCAATGAGGTGCAACAATACCCCAAGAAGCAAATTCTTCTGCAGGAATGGATTTACCAACCCCTCAGTAGAATAAATTTTGGTGATTCTGTATTTTTATCAGGATTTCTTGCCACTATCTCTGTCAGAGATTTCCCTCACTGTTGTGTTAAACAACATCAAACAGGCTTTAGCTAGCAGTGGATCCGAGACAGTTTGAGGAGTAAAGTTCCCACTTAAAGATCCAAGTCAGAGCTGTTGCAACCCTTTTTCTTCATCTTGTATGGAAACAGAAATGTTCAGTGGTGGAAAAACAGAGGAACAAAACCAAGAAAACTGAATATTTGCTATGGGAGAGGCAGTTACCTTTGCTTCCTTAAATACAGAGTTATCATGAATTCTATATGCAAGAAAGAGACAAATGTTTTCAAATCTCCCATCAGCAATCTAAAATTTCTTCTACTGACTCAGCCAAAGCAGAGCCAGCCTTCAAAGTACTTCTGAAGAAACCAGCATATTCTGCAACTCAAGTAGACAACAAGGTCCCTCTTAAATGACATTAATTTAGAAAGTTCAAATCCAGGAAAATATGGAGAAAAAAAATGTAAAATAATAAAAAAAACCCCAACCAACTAACATGAGAACAATAGATTTTATTTTATGTTTTAAACAGCATCAACAAAGAGGAAAGTTAAGATGGTGTTGCCTGGAAACAAGTTACAGGTGACATCCTGAAATCTTGACCTTAAGACGTGATGAGGCCTGGCAGTCACTCACTTCTGCTCTAATCCATAACAGGCAACACTTGGAGGCCAGGATGTATAATGGGGTGGGGGGATATGCATGCAGAACAGATTTGTACCTTATACACTAAATATTCCTCCAATAATTAATAGGTGTAAAAAGGCCTCCCAACCTGACAGTAAAAACTAGAAAAAACAAAAATTAAAACCAGTTTACGATATCCATTGAGATTTTTAAATGTTGTGTAAGTTCAAGAATTATGTATGTCCTATAAGAATATTAAAATTATTATCTACCTTGTACTAATAATTTATTTTTACATACACTCTAGCATCCATTTTCAGACACATTCACGCAAAAGTTAACCAAACTCATCATTTTCAGAAACAACTTTTCATCTGCATGTAGCTCACTAAGCCTTTGAATCACACAGGTATTGCTCTATTTCTCTCTCCCAGTAGATAGAGCACAGATCTGCCAGAAGATCTTTTCCTCTGCTATCAGGCTCTTGTAATAACTTTTTATGCCAAGAAAAGGTTTTCCACAAAAAGCATGGGAACTTTTGGAGGGTAAATAATGACATAATTAAGTAATTTACTGCAATGGATAAACCTGTCTATTAGATAAGTTAGAAGATTCAGTTAAGAAAAAGGCTTTTACATTATGATGAATTTCCATTTTCATATGAAAATCATGACAAAGCTAGTGGAAACACCTTTAGGTATGATTATTACCTCCGACTCAGCCTGCTCTGCCTGCAAGTGCTTGCACTCATCTTTCAGCTTTTCAGATTCTCTCTCACGTTCCAGTGTCATTTTGTCCATCAGCATCTGAACTTGGACCAGCTCTTTTTTCAGGACGGCCACATCTTCCACACCAGGCCTTTGTAGCTGGAAAGTAGAAAAGTAGCAGTGAGCAACACACATGCTTCCAGCGTCAATGTCATCTCTAAAAATCTTTGAAATTGTCAATTTATAGACAAGGTGACATATACAGTATTACAGCTGGGAAAAAAAAATAATAGATTGAAACCCAAAAAAAACCAAAACCACAAGAAAAGTACTTATCATTCCCAAAGGAAACAGGATTTAATGGCTGGTTGTCAGTTCTTGCCTGCTAAACTCTGAACTTTTTGATTGATTTCAACCAAATCTGACAAATGGGAAAAGGTCTCAAAAATCAAATTTCTGGAATTTTTATGTAGGTAGATGGAGAGCTTCCCTGGGAGAAAACACTGAAGTGACAGTGTCAGGGAATCCATGCAAGAAGTTTATCTGAAGTCACAACTGTCTGAGAAGTAGGCTGCATTGACTCTACCACTCCACAGAACAGACTACTGTATATACTTTGCTGCTGTTAATACTCACAAGCCCATCTCGGGACTGAGACACAATAATCCGGTGCTGCACAGACTTTTACAATGATACTGCCTCTGTCTTCAAGAACTATTTCAGAAAACCATAAGAACAGATTAAAAAAGGGCAGCTGAAGGAAATGTCTTGAAGGTACTGTTGGACATGCCTCATACCAGACCCCCAGGTAAAATCTGTCGCTAATTACATCTAAGGCACCGTAACATCCCTCAAAATGAAAAGCTATGGAGGGAAAAGAGGGGGGTGATAGTGGACACCAAAAAAAGCAGAGAAAAGGAGTACTGGCACCTAGAATAGAAAAGCTACAGGAAAAGGGTAAGAACGCAGAAGAAGAAAGGAAGACAAGAAACAACTAAACAGAGAGGAATGGATAGGTCCACTGGCTGGGCAGGAGCAGGAGGGACTCATGGGCCCTTCAGGGCAGCTGACTATAGGGAAGAAGGGGGATAAACGAGTCCTACTTTCCTCCGGAGTCTAAGCAGTGGTTGAGTGGGAGAAACTAGGAAGTCCCCTTCACTACTGCTTTAGAAGCGGCACGACTGCTGGGTCACTGGGATTGGTCCCTGGCACCATGGCTGTACATAACAGTCAGCAGGAGCCAAAATCCCAGAATACACGCACATTGGTATTATCAGCCAAGCACAAGAGGGACAACATTAACATAGGCATGGTGATGACAACTGCCAGCCGTTCAGCCACCATGTCACAAAGCACCTCTCTGAGCATGTCTGATGAACGTAGCTGTCCGGGGACAGTCAGACCATAACACCTCACGGAAAAAGGGTGATCTAAAGACAGCTGTGGAAATCGGCAATGGCATTGCTCCAAGTACAGGCATGCACAGCACATCTACATGTGTGATATCCTGCAAATATGCTGAAGGGTAGACCATCAAACAAGCAGACTATAGCACAATGTAGGGTAAATTTTAATAGATAATTCAGAAACAACATATATTTTCTCACTGGAAAAACACTGAAAATGTAGGTCAGTGAAACAGATGAGAAACAACTGTGTTTTGAATTTTTCAGCCCACAAGCAGATGTCTGCAAGTTCAACAGAGTTTGACTGTTTTAAAACTGCATTTGTAAGCTTTTAAATATATCCCTCCCTGGATTTGAAAAATAACAAAAACATTAGTGTAATGTGAATACCAGCTCTGTCTTTAAGTCTTCCACTGTACTTCTCTCCTTCTGCAGTTCTTGTGTCAAGTTTGTCACTTTCTGTTCTACACCTTCCCGAAGGCTGATTTCTTCATCATACTTTGATTTAAGATCTAATAAGAAGGAAGTTGAATAAATGAACACTTGCACAAGTTGCACAAGTAGAGAACAGAATCAGACCTCACATTAATACACTTACCCACAATTTCAGTGGCCAGTTGCGCTGCTTTTTGCTCAAATAAGTCTTTCATCTGCTTAATGTTAAAATTTTCTACTTGGACCTCTTCTAGTTGCCGTTCTAATGATTCTATTTCCATAAAAAGAACAGTATTATTTTCTGGAAGAGCTAGGACAATACAGTTACTCACGCCCATAACGAAACACAGCAGGTAAATAAGTAATCTGAATTCACTTAACATCCAATTAGCTTAGCAAAGTGAACAACTTCACCGAAGTTAAATATCTACAAGCATGATGCTGGAACCTGTCACTAGTTGAGTACTCTGCAGGATTAAGTACATATTGGTTTTCACTGGTCATAAATAGGCCTTCAGATCACTGCAACATACTGCTGAATTCTAAGCCCCAAACTGCAGTTAAAAGCTCTTTTAATCATGATCAGCTAGACATTTTATGGACACCTAAGGAAAATTCTATTTCATGTGTGCCTCACGAACGAAAACATAATGCAAAAATTATTGATCTGCAAAACAGACAAAAATTCAGTTTCCTTTCCTAGTAATGAGTACAGAAAAACACTAAACAAAACCAACCCTCACAAATGCTATAATCTAAATATCAACAATCACTGACTTTCCCAGAAAAAGACTTGTACTGAATTCTTGAATACATAAAATGATTAAAAACATGTTCAAAACTACTCATGAGAAGTGCTTTCAGAGTCAGGAGAACTCCTGTCTCACTGCTAGAAATCAGAAACCCCAAGCCTCTGGAATATTTCCCCGGACTATAGCTATGAAGAACTATCTATCTTAAGCACTTACAATTAACTTTTTCCCAGTAATTGTACCATTCCAGCTTTCTAGCACTTCAATTTACCGAAAGTGTTTTTTCATAAACCAAAAAGCTATAATGAAAACATATTCAGAAATTCCAGAACGGTGCAGAAATTAATATAATAGAATGTTAGCCACCTGTAGATGTAGCTGTTGTCAATCCATCGGACTTAGAATCCTTAAGAAAACAGAATAAATTGATCATTAGATGGTAGCAATGAAAACTACTACTTCCAAAGTTCTTCCCATTTTTGGACAAGACAGGGGAATAAACACTTCTGTGCTCAAATACTGCACAGCAGTATAAAAATACCTAATTTCATACAGTTATATCTGGAAGACTGGAAAAGACCAAGATGATTTTCCATTTCATGTATCACTACACTATGAGGCTTCTAGATTTGCAAGACTCTAGTAACAATCCCCATCCCCCTCCCTTTCTTCAATACTGAAATCTGCCCTAAAAATGGAGGTTACAGACATAATTAAATACATTCTGAGAGGCATTCTGTCAGAAAGCGGCTTCTGAGGTTTGCAACAATTCAGCATCTAAGCAGCTGATAGTAATAAAACAAGCAAGAGCTTCCTTAGGGCACAACACACCACAATTTGCCTTGCCTTGTTTGTTCTGCTTATCTGGACGTCTGTGAAACAACAGTACTCTTCTTCAGAAGTCCTTACAAGAAAGGCATCATCGCCTTTTCTCATAGCAGATGAAATTTATTATTAGATTTCTTTTGTTTAATAAATGGAGTTCTGAATAAACCCAACAGAAGGTAAAGTCTCAAGTGAACTTGCAGTGAGTAGCATAGAAGAATCATTACCTATTCCGACTTTGTTCTTCAGATTTATATATACAGTTACATTGCGGAGAGATAACTAGCTTTGTTTTCAAGAACATGTCAATATTCAAATTATGGAACTAACTAAATCAGGCCACGTGCCTTACAAAAAAGGTATTAATCTTCAGTGTCAATGCTGATGATAAACCTGCTTCAAGTATTTTAAAGCAATTACTTGCTGCCGCTGCCCCTGCAATTTCTCTAGTTCCTTCTTCAGCTCTTCTGAATACCACCTCTCCTCCTGGGGGGCAAGAGAAAGAACTGTAAATTTGGTTGTTTAAGACAGTGGAACACTTTGCAATTTGAAACAAAGAACTAAGTGCAAGTAAAATACATTTCCAACCTTCAGCGAAGCCTGTAAGTCTTGGACTTCTTGTCGGAGCAGTGATACTTCATCTCTGAATAAATATATTCCCAGAGTGGAGAAAATGAATATACAGTGGTTATATTTTGTCAATTACATACAGGTTATAATGTGTATTAAATAACTGGAGTGATAGCCACACACTACATAAATATAACTTAAGTAATTATAAATAGTTATTTTTAGATTTTTTGAAACTTGGAACAAATTGGATTAATAGATACTTATTAGTTCACTTTGCACATCACTTGAAAAATGCTAAACATTAATTGGACAAGTAAAGAAATAGATATGCAAGGAGTCTCATGAAAACAGAAGGTAAGTCTAAATCGGTGCATCAGCTCAGCCACATAAATTCAGAATGGCAAAGCTGTGCATTGGTACATTTAACTGTTTTGCATGCCTTTTTATGAAAAGGACAGGTTTGTTCGCCTTCACTTCCCGTATCATGTAAAGGAACACTGCCAAGAGACAGCACACTATCTTACTTCTTTTGAAATACACAGTTTTATGTAATTTTTCATCCACACAGCAATTCAGCATGCCCCACAGACACACTCACTTAATGGTCTGAATGTTTAAAGCCTCGGGATTTTAAGTTCTCAAATTCTGTGCTTGAGTCTCCAGCCAAGCAAGAACACAAGATCCAAGGCTACAACTGTTACTAATTGATTTAGACAGCAGCCTTCTGAATCACAAGTCTCCCTACAGAATTGCACAACTATACATATAAGGATAATGTTGCATTACTCCGCTATAGCCACTCCAAACCTAGAATACACAGGTCATCAAAATAACGCCAAATATATGTGTGTGGGTGCCAATGCCAATACATTCTCTCAGTTTTATACCATACAGTTTTGTTGCTTCTGTGCTGCATTATCCCCTCCTCCACAGATGTTCTTTTAAATTATCTACACTTAGGAGGAAAAAAAAGTCAACAAAGTAAGCTATTCCTTAGCTAAAGTGAGAAGGCATAGATTCAATCTACATTAGCATATTAACATCTGGTCAGGGTCATCAAGAAGCAAGTGAAACACATGCTTGAACCAGTGACGCAAGAATTCCAGGGTGGACCAATTTTAATAGGAAAACTAACACAGGATATTGGGAGGGTAATTTTTTTTCAGAGGAAGGTTTTCTGCTATTAACACATTATTTCTGCTTGTGTGAGACATTTGCTGGAGGTTTGCAAATACTACTGCACTGAGGCAGGTGCAGCTGTAAGCCAAAACCCATACATTGGTTGTGGGTGGAGAAGACAGAGCCGCTTTCTCACCAGTATCAGTAAGTAAATCAGCTAATATTCACACCTAAGATTATAAACAAAATCTCAGGCAGATGAAACAGCTTACTATACTGAAGTTGGGCTGAACATATACCAGATCTGCAGTACTAAAGCACTTAAGATGCTCTGGTCTTTGTAGCAGATAAAAGGTTTTGAAGCTGTATAAAAATAGGTTGTAGTAGAAGGGAAAGAGAAGGGGAGGAGGAAAGAGTTTGTAGTGTAAGGACCCTTCTACAATAGTTGCTTCAATATTCCCAACACAGTTTTGCTTGGCAGTTTTAAGATGAAACCTACATACAGTTTAACTGACCAGTGGAAAACAAATGGAGAAAAAAAAGCGTAAGAGGTAACTGTAGACATTGTAATTTTGTTTTTCTTACTGCCATCCAAATCCTCACCACATCTCCCTTTCTGCTACAGCTGTTACAATTCCCTCCTCCTCTCAGCACATCTAAGCCTCACCATCTGGCAAACCCTTTTTACCTTTTCCTTATGCTCCATGTCGTTCCCCACCTGGAATGCCAGTGCCTCCATCCTAGCACTGAACACCAATAGCCTTGCTGAATCACAACTGGAGAGGGTTACATGATTAACTCTTGGCACTTAACCATGGTAGTTTATTGCAGGGGTGGGAGGAAGAGAACACAAGGTAATTCATAGTACCTAGCTTTCTCTATTGACTAAATAAGGAATTTCACCTCCCAGTCTTGGTCCCATGAATTACATGTAAGCTTCACTCCCAGATGCAGGCTGCAATATTTAATATGGTATTTCAAGTCTTGGAAAAACACGTTTATGCTGAATGAGAGTTTTCTCAAGCAAGCACGCAACTGAGAAACATTAAAGAATGCCACATTAACAGGAAGAAATAGCTCATGTGTTACACAACAGCTCTCACCAGACTCCTTTCACTCCATCCACACTCCCTGACCTTGTCCACTTTTTCAATTATATGAGAGAAAACAAAGCCACTTGTCCTTAAACTGTCAAGAGCCAGGAAAAAAAAAATTCACCAGCCAACATCTGGTTGACATTGGAAAATTGCAGGCATAAAAATAAATATTTCATAAAATGTATAAAAAAATATATTTATGACCAATAATTCCCCTACGTGAATGCTATTATTATACTAAAAGTATTATTTCAGGTCGAAGCTATATCACTCTGAAAAGGCTTAAATCAGACAGAGAAGAAATAACTCATTCTTGAATAAATGTGCACATAGGAAACCCAATATAACTCCACTAGTACCCTACCACTTTCTCCTATATAAAGCCCTAATTTTGATTTCTTTTGTTGCAGCAGCTGGGAGAGAAGGCAGCTATCCACAAGGAAGGTCCCGTCTGTTGTGAGGACAAGACCTCTGCTGATGCTGGCTCTCGCTGGCTCGCCAGCTCTGCACAACACCAGCAAAATACAGTAACAACTGAAACGTGTTACCTTCCACACTCTTCTCACTGAAGAGCCACCTTTTCTCTTGAGTTAGTTACATAAATATACATATTTATTTCAGTGTAGTTATTCATCATTTTGGGTCCCATTTCTACTAGTGACAAAACACTTGAACCGTTTACTTCCCCGCATCGGCAGAAGCCAGCTCAGTTAGCAGGTAGCCACCTGCGGGGTCGCACAGTGCGTACCCCCGCTTGCTGAATGAGGCCACAGGCAGCTGCTCGCTGACACTGGTGTGCACAAACAAAGGGACTTTGGGGTAAATGTGACAGAACAGCAGCATGGACTGTCATTTACAACAGTCCAAAATAAACACTGAACAGAAAAAGATCTAGCAAGAAGCAAAAGGAAACCTGTGTAAATTTTACCCCTAAGAAAAAAGCTTCCCAAACCAACACAGGCAGACTACTCAGTTAAACTCTTCTAGAGAAAGTTTCATACAATCAGCTCCTGCTACATACCATTGGTCTCAAAAATAAAACAACCCAATATGCTTTCTAGCAAACAAATCAAACACCACAGTTTTGACTAACAGTTAAATAAAACAGAGATTTCTGAAGATCAGCATGGAGTTTCTGTAACACAGAAGGAGAACTAGCGACACAGACAGAAACTTACAAGATTTGCAAATAACTAGGTAATATGGGAACCTATTTAGGCAAATACTGACATTGTAATTGCCTGGTAAGTACTCTAACTACCCAGGGGCAAAATCAGGTTTCCTGTCTGTCTTCAGGGCTGTCCTCCACCATACTCAAAAGGTGAACTTTCAGTTCTACGCCAGAAATTAGGAGGAAATTTTATTTTTTTTGCCACACTCCTAAAAATCATTCCAGTCTATAATATTGCATTGTCAGCTGCATGAGAAACAGGTGACTGAATTAATAATATAAACATGTGTATCTGATTTTCATTTATTGTCAGATCAATATCAGCCAATGGAAGTTTCAAGCTGCTTTTTAATTGTAGCTGGAAACGGGGCATGAACATTTAAATACTTGACTACATAATTAAGTGTTCAAATTAATACATCCTTCAATGTAATCAGAAGCAGCTCAACACTGACACAAAAGCAAATGCACAAATGAGTACTGTTTCACCTTTCCGGTGACAGATGACCTTCCCCTCCATGAGTTGAATCAATGCCAGAATTATGAACCGCTTCATAGTGCTTAAACAGCTCCTCAGCTGATCCATGAGACTTCATACAGAGGGGACAAATAAAACCCTATTATAAAAAAGGAAAAGAAAAACAAAACACAAAAAAAGAGGTAAGAAACAAGAAATATTTTTCATCTTATTTTTACACAGAATTTTAAGTTTTGTTTGTGCATCTAAAAGGTGGCAAGTTAAGACTCATACTCATTTTTCCATGCTCTGGTAACAGTTTTGGCAATTAAAAAGTTAGAAAATGCCTACAAAAGTAATAATTCACTTTTCAGTGTTTTTTTTCCCAACAGCATTACATACTAGTAACAAAACCTTTATTTAGAAAAATAAGAAGTCATTTCAGAAAGACTGCTCTGCAATTTCTTTCCCCCCTCAAGAAAAGAATTTCCTATACAACTTTCCATAAAATCAGATTCTTCTCCCAAAGAAGAGACGGGTTTGCTGTTTGGTCTTAAAGAAGGAGTTACAAAAATCCACTCTAAAGCACAGCTATTCATACACTTATTACCACCACATTTAGGCTACTGATTTTAATACGGGCCAAAAGATTAAGAACCACTTTTTACCTTGCATATAATTAATTAGTAGACACAATTCAGAGAAATACTACCTCAAGAAATTCAGATCTCTACAGCCATCCACCCAATACATCCATTTGCATTCCAGTATATTTCCTGCAAGCTTACCAGAATGAAAATTCAGCAGAGCAATGCCCTCGTTCTACCCATTGGCCCACAGACAAACGAAAACAATAAATATGATGTACCTCTAAACATTCATGTGGTGTCCAAAGTGCCATTTATAAGAAGTACCATCCACCTCATTTTATCTAGCAACCTATTACACCTCTTTTTAAGTGCTGGGCTTCATACTGGTTCTTCACTTATTTGGCTATCATGCCAACTCTGAGCCCAATTCCCATTTACACTACAGCCCATACACACCACAATGGCAAAACAGAGATAGGTGAGAGGAAACAATTTAGTCTCACATTAAAGGCTTCCTGTAATTCCAAGCTGTG
This sequence comes from Falco cherrug, assembly GCF_023634085.1. NCBI lineage: Eukaryota > Metazoa > Chordata > Aves > Falconiformes > Falconidae > Falco > Falco cherrug. The sequence continues at coordinate 44,368,163 of NC_073701.1, forward strand.
CAAAGAGAGCCTCGTGTGAGATTAAGACCCTCTGTTCCTTAAATACATTTCAAATACACTTTTGCATATTTCTGTGTCACCTTCAGCTCCTTATGCCAGTATGAATCGCTGCACATTCCAACACTAAACCAAGGCTCTCCAGTATGCAAGATGAAAGTACTACTGTGGGATTATCACACTTCACCTAACATACACTCCCATACGACTCCTGAAGGACATATGAAGAGTTCCGACACTCCTTTACTGCTTTTAATTTTGCATTTGCATGTTAATAGGCAAGGCACAGAACTTTAAATATTAGCACAAAGTGAACATCCTGAATGTGTATGTTGATAACCACAACAGCACTCATCTTCTAACTTGACATTCACAGTATTTTGTTTGACAGTCACTAAGAATTCAACAACCAAACACTCACATGGATTCAACCTGGGAGAACCCTCATATTCAGCTACTCAAACATGGCCGGATCTCCAGAGCACTGGACAGGGACTTTATAACTGCTATTATTTTTCTAGTGTTTCAGAAATCAATTTCTAAATAGAGTTGCTTATCAAACCCATCACCTATCATATTGAAGATTGATTTTGGCACAACTAGATCAAACAAAACAATATACTCCTTCCAAAGCAGACAACGGGCATTTACACTTAACAACCATTTATTTATCTCCAGAATTGATCACCACTTTTACTCCAAATTAAACCATGTTAATGCACATATATATGTATATGTGCCAAAACTGCTACAGAAAATTTGTTTAAACTACTAGGTTCCCAGCAATGCTAATCTCACACAATTAGCATGTAATTATATGATGGCAATAACAGTCACTTTAAGTAAAAGAGCCAGAGGAAGGTTCCCCTGGCAAACAGCAATGGCAGTGAACCAGAGGAGGGATCAAATAGCAAGAGATATTTTTCTTCCAAGTAGATGACAGCAGTCAGTCTCATACAATGACAGTGAAACAGCATCCTTTTGGGATGACATGCTACCAAGAGGTTCTCAGTGTTGTGATTAGTTTCCCTGTGACAGGAACGTCTGCTGTTAACAGAGAAAAGCAAATGTTCCTTATAGCACCACTAAGTGCATCTAGAAAGAATGAATGTAGAAAATTGCTCTCGCCTCTCCTTGCTTTTGCTCTTTATTTCTTTCCATTTAAACAGCAAAATCTTTTTCTGTGTTTGGTTTTTCATGGGTTTGGTTTTTTTGTAACTGGGTTTTACTCTGTGGAAAGAGGAGCCCTGGAAAAGAGGAAATAATAGATTATATTTGCAACTAGCCCAGAGGAACAGCAATCATTCATTTGTCTCAATTATAAGGTAAAGCCAGCCCACAATTTCCCCAGCAGGCAGATCTGAAGGCAGTGGCTGCAAGGACAAGGGGCCAGAGGCAGAGCAGAGCTGCCAAGCTGAGGGAACATGCTGCAGCTGAGAGCCCACAGGAGGACAGGAGCTCCGGGGACACAGGTGTGCCATCGCTGGCAGAGGAGGGAAGAAGCATGGACAAAACCTCCTCTCTGCAGTAGCCACCCCCTTCCTCTCACACAGGCAGGGATAAAGAGCGTATCACCCATGAGCCCCAGTCTCTCCACCAGCACTGCCATGACCACAACCAGCTTCACTTTTTGGGGACCTGGTGTTGGAGTCAGCACTGGATTACAGCTCTCACACATGCCCTTACTCTAACGCAGCGTTTTCTACACATCTGATGTACAAGCTCTAACAGAGTAAGATGTCACCCTTCTGCAACGGGGCATCCTCGCCATCCTTCCTGTGCTGAGCTGGGGTGGGCAGGAACACCAACTCCTACAGCTGCAGGCACCAACCGCTCGTACATCAGCCTTAAACTGCATGAAGCCAGCACCCAGCTGTGTTTCGCAGGCTGGTAATACTCAGATATCAACTCTTCTGTTGGCAGCGTTAATTCAGGTCTCTTTAGAGTAAGAAAATCGGAGTCACCAGGATCTTCCTGGGCACCAGACAGTAACAGACAGGAGTTCAAAGGTTTCCTGGGCCTGCAACTATTAGCCCCAGCTGACAATCTTGTTCAGGGACTTGGGTTGGCGAGTCTCTTGCTTTCTCTCTTTAAAAAAAAAAAACCAGCCATAAAACTATCTCTCAGCAACATCTTGAGATTAATTTTGAAAATATATGCAAAAGTGTATTTTATTAATCTAAAGGCAAGTGTGTGAGAAGAGGGGAAGAAACCTGATGGTCTGAGATGCTTAAATATTGTACGCATTTTTTTTAGTTCACAGGAATTCAAAGTGCAAGATTCAAAATCAAGTGCAAGATATTCCTATATTGGGACTATGCCTGCCCTGGATAAAGAGGAGACTGCAGTTACAACCATAAGAGGTAACACTTGTCACCACGACCTGGGGGAGCTGAGGTGTCCTTTCCAGTAAGCCTGAACTTGGCTCCCTTAACTGACAGACCCCTTTACAGAAGAAGCAAGTATGACAGCAATGGTCTTGTAGCTGAAGAAGGAAGCTACCTTATAAAACATGCACAGCTATGCTTTTCAAAAGGTTGTATTTGCCAAGAGACACTTAGTAGGTTTCCTTTAAAATGGATTTAGAAATTACTTTGCATAAAGCACAGCCACAGAGAAGTGAAAGGCATTTCACCTTCTTCATTTAATAAAAGCAAAGACATAATTTGTAGCCCCTGCATCACTGCACTGTAAATCGCAATGCCCTAACTGATGTTTCTAGTTGGGCTCCTTCTTTTCTTTACACAGGGAGAAAAGAGCACAGATGTTAAATGATTATTAGTTGAGTTTTGTTTTTATAAACAGAAAATCTTTTCACCAGGAAATGACAATTTATTGAGTCCAAAGCTTTCTGCACATGCCCATCAGTTAACGGAAAACAAAAAGAAAACCACAACCACCATATGCACAAGTTTTTATCAGGAAGGACTTCTTAAGATCACCACAGAATTTCTGAAGACAGACAGAGCAGGAACAGTAAAAAAGAAAGAGTCCCAACCAAAAGCCCATATACACACACAAACAACCCACTTGGAGTCTGCACACAATTTATAGCTCAAAATAGCCCTTGGCCCAGCAGTCAAGGCATTCCAATGAGAATGACAGAAATGCTAAACTTCAAATCCACATTTTTTGATCCCAAGGGAAACATTTCTCTTTCAGGTGGACACCTGCGAGCCATGCCTAGCCCCAAGTGCCTCCACAGCACCACACTGTTTGCCATGGGACAGGCCTTCCTCAGTACAAAAGACTCATCAAAACACACCAGTTTCACTCAGAGAAGAACAGAAATTGCTACATAGAGGTTTTCCAGGGAAGCGTCTTGCCTCACCTTAAGTTATAATGCCAAATTTCACCAAAGTTCTTGGACTCCGTGGAAGCACCAAAGGCTTCTTTACTTGACTTTCCCAAGGCAGACTGATGAATAAGCCTGTAGAAGAATGTTTGCAGCTATTTCCCCCCTCTAATAGTTAAGATTTAATTTCAGGCCTGATAAAACTAAGTATCTCAGTACTCCCTTTCCTGAAAGGCATGGAAGGTAAATGATTCCTTTCAGGTAACATAAATATTCATACAAATCATTAATATAACATGCTTTGGGAAATATGCCAGGATGCCAAAAGCAACACTGGAAAGAAACTCTCACTCCAAGAACTACCATATTTGTTTTTATTGTACCAATATAATTTACAGGGCTATTAACTGTTGGAAGAACTTTGGTCTCCCACATCAAAACACACTGCTTAGGGAGAGCTGGGGCACAGATCCACAGGTGCACAGTGCACAACCAGACCAACTGCAGGCTACCATAGAGCCCTCCTAATCCTCAGACTATTTTAAAACTGATTCAGAAACAGTTTACATAACAGAAAAATTAATGTATAGGACTGAATGGATTGTGTCTCTGGCTTCTCCTTATATTACTCTTGTAGGACTGGAAGGGGTAGGGCAGGGTGTAAAAATATGTTTTTTCAAATTTCAGCCTTCCCAGAATATTGTCTTACTTGCAATGTTTTTTCCTCACCATTCTGCACAAACCTGATCTAATGAAGTTGTGTAGTGTGATGTTTTGAAAACCAGTACTTTCCTTACTCACTACCAAAGACAATCGAAGATTTTCAAAAATATTCTCTCAAGAGGCTGAAGGCTCCCACTTGTGGTTTAAAAAACAACCAAACATTTACATGTCAGTGTCTACTCCCCAGTCACTACCAATGCAGGGCTATTCAACACAGTTAATGGAGCAAGAAACTAGTCAGCTAACCTAACAAATATGTATACCATATGTAGGATCAGCATAACAGCTCTCTGGGCTCCATCGTTGATAACCAGAGCCTGAGACACCTACATACACATGCATTAAATCTGTCTTCATCTGCCAACTGGCCTTGTTTCCCCCAGAGCTTTAATGAAATGGTCTTTGTAGAGCTAATATAAAATCTCGTCTTAAGTAACTAATGAGTGCAAGTACAGCTTGCAACAGTTTTTACACAATGGAATTCAGATTTGCTCATATAGTTGGAGTCCAAGAAATAAGGTACCCTATTTAACTTTGAAAGTCACAGCCATAGCTACACAGCTTCCTTAGCATTTTCTTGAAGTATGTGGTGACTGTGTAGTCTATTCTCCAATCCCATTTTTATACTGCATAGAACTGCACAAGGGGTCCCCTTTAGGCTGCTATGCTTGCTGCTGATCTACAGCTGCATGTAATAGGGAGCCATATAGCACACATAGTGCACACATAGCTCTATTTGCTAATACAGAGCTTCTGCAACATCTTGAATTTTTATGCCAGCAATTATGAGTCAAGCTTAAACTTTGCTGTTTTCCACTGAAGTCAATTTTATTCCACAAGCACTCTCTCTGGAAAATATTTAAGTACTGTGGTGAAAAACAAACAAACAACAACAAAAAACCAAACCCCACAGAATTTCAGTTTAACTGATACTTTTACCATACAGAAAAGATTAGTGACTATTCTACCATATACATGCTATAGGACAGCTTAGCACAATCCAGTATGCATTTTAACATGCTTGGCTTCACATGACCAGGCTTTAAGTTTAAATAAATTTGAATTTCTGGGCTTCGCCTCTGACCTTCCAGAAACACTGGGCCACCACTCAAGCCTACAGCCTGTTTCCAGTAAGCTGCATGAACAAAAAGCAATAGCTGTGATTCAAGCCCAGAAGAGCTTTAACACCTTCCAGCCATGACCTAGGTTTGTCCATGTCTCAGAATCCAGACTTAGATTAGCAACTCTTTCACAACTGTAGGTACAATAATCTGTATGCTGTGAATGAAGTCCAGCATGTTTAAAACCTGAAAGTAAATTCAGGATTTGTATGGCACATTTATGTGCCGAGAGGAATAAATGCTTTTCTGGATTTCTGACATACAATTCCAGCTTTTGTGTGTCACAAATATTTGGGAAAATTCTAAATTCACTGCTCACATTTTTCCACTGCAGGTGAACCTCCACAACCTTCCCTGATACAAGATTCTCCAGCAGTTATACAGTAAATCTAAGGTAAAACTCAGATATTTTCCAGTTATACAATGATTTAAAGGCTGCAACATTTTAATGACAGATTAGGAATTGTATATACTTAGGGACGAAGGACAGCAACTTATTGTTTCAGAACTGAATGATGTATCAAGTAGTTCCCAGGTGTTATTTCCCAAATACATACTGAAGTAATTAACTGAACCCTTACAAAGTTCTCAGAGGCAGATTAAACTGTCTGCCTAGACATCAAGGGGAAGACCACGTTTCATAATTTATTTCAGAAGTCTTACATTCTGATAAAAAATATTCATGGGGTATTTTAAGTTAAAGAATAAATAAATTAGGTCACTCTTTATATATTGTTAAAAGGAAAATATAGATGACTTTTCCATGCCTTTCACCAGAAAAAGCCCTTTCCTCTGTGTTTACATGAACAGTAAGATGACAGTGGCTTCCTCAGATAACATCTCTATTTAATCATTAGAAAAGTAGGTAAAAGGTAGTGTTTTCTATAATTAAGACCTGTAGTCCTCTTTAATTTTATAAGTATTTACCTTCCTGAACAAAAACAAAAAACATGACTTGCTACAGTTTATTTTATACCAGACTGCAGACTTGATGACTTCCCAGAAAAGCAGCTGGATTCTTCCTGAGAAGAATAGAACCAACATAATTTCTAGTTCAGTTATCTTCTTGTTTTATTACTACTGATGAGTAAGTCTACGATTCCGTCACAACCTACAAAACTACAATTTTGTCACATATTAGAGATTCTAATCTGGTGGATTCTCTATTCCTTAAAGTCGCATCACATGGCCAAGTCAAATCAAACCAGCATCTCTAATTCTTCATTCTCTTAGTTTTGTTCAGATTTTGCAGCAAATTAATGTACTTATGTAGCTCAACCAACGATTTTTGTTCCCGCGCATAGCAGGCAAGTACCACTGAAGTGAAAACAGCTGCCACAATCTAATTTGAGAGGCAATTGAAAGAGCAGCCGAAGAGAGTATCAGCATTAAAGCACTGACATGATGTTCTGTGTAAAACAAGTCCACAACGTTCCAAGGGCATCCATAAAAACACAAGATCCAATCAATTGCATCTATAGTAAGAGACAAATAGGAAAAAAAAAACCACCGTAAAGAACAAGGTCTTTTCAAACAAAGATTAAAAAACCCTACATTTTTGCACAACTAGTATGCAATTTACACTCTAGGCAATCCTGCTGTGAAAAGCCTATTTAGAAGACATCAGGTTCACATCTTGCTTGTATTACCTAAGAAATACATATTTTCTAAACATCTGAAAAGTTATGAAGACTACCCAGAAGAACTGCTAAAAAATTGCCTTAGATTTAGCCTAGTTGTAGATAATAAGACAATAGATACTAACAGCCACTATATTCTAAACATTGCAGGAGTACCATACAGTGGGGTTTTTGGATGCCTCAGGAGAAACCAGGACGGGAATTCTGCAACTAAGCCTCTCTGACTCACTGTTTAGATGTCCTGAATGTTCGACAGACAGTCAGGAAATGCTGGACATGCTTTAAAAATGTATCATTCCTTTAGGAAAAAGAAAACAAAACAGAAGAAGCCACACAGCTTTTGTTAGTGACACCACTGTATACATGAAAGTTGGGGAACAATGTCCCTGTTTGGGAATGTGGCAATGTGTGTGACTTCCATATGGCATTTGTTTGGCTGAGTTGGCTATATATGGGCAGGGACACTTGCCAACATTTTCATGGTTGTTCCTGCAGCCGTTGTCTTTTAAAGGCAGTGCTTGGGGGGCAGGGGAGAATTATTTCACTGTCATTTTCACAGGGTTTCATATGGTGCAATCCCTAGTTTGCAAAAAGAGGGCTGCACAGAGAGCTGTTTAAGAGGAAGACCATAGATAAGGCTGTAGGTATATGGGGATGATCCTTTCCCACAACAGGTCATCAGACACCTTTGAAAACTGCAGGTGTGGACGCCCATGACTGAAGAACAAGACCAATTCTCACTGCTTGGAGGAAAGAGAGAAGGGAAGGGCAAGGAGAACAGACAGGCAAATGACCTAACTTACTAAAATCTTTATCGGCAGGCAGGGTGCATCAGTGGAAGACAGATTGCTTTTAATTTTGCCTATAACTTTGTTCGCTAAGGTTGACAAATGCTTTTGTCAACCAAGTGACAACCTTTCCAGTCTCACAAGGTGTGACCAAACACCAGCCTTGAAACACGTCCTATCTCCTCATTTAGGAGAATGCACTGGGCCAAAAAAAAAGAACTCAGAAGCTTCTTCAGCATTGTTTCCAACAAAACATTTTTGAACTTTTCACAGTAGTATCCACAAGCAATAGAAAACCAAACACCAGTTTAAGTAAGCCAAATTCGGCAATGTTTCATACGTCTGCTACATAAGATGACATAGATCACATTATATTATTCTTATAATGCTGTCCCAGGAATGGCAAAGATGGAATAAAAGGTGACAACCTGTTGTGTTGATATTTCAGGATCACAATGCGCTTGTTGCAAATGCAGACTATCATTTTCCATCAACAAATGCAAACCATCTGCTTCTCAGTAGTTCAGTATTTTAACCTTTACATACTAGTATTGATGATAGCAATTAACAGATTTCCCACTTTTTCAATGCACCTATGCATGCTGATATAATAAAAGATCGAACTGAGGGAAAAAAACAATAACCCACAAATATATATATCGGCAATCTTTGTCTCTCACCTCTTCCGGATATTTATTGAATCACTGCACCAAGAAACATAGTTTTAGCTACGTGAAACAGCAACAGCTAGAAACAACTGAACTGGCATATCATGTGTTACACTAAATACACAAGTTTTAACAAGTTAAAAAGTTGTAATCAGCTACTGACCTGTAAAAAGTACTGATAAGTAACTGATGGTAGAAAAACAAAAACTCAAAAGCGGACAACAAGCTGCAGGCAACTCCAAGAAACAATGTTAAACACAACCCAACGTAAATAAGAGAGTAACTTCCTTCAGGTAACCAAGCTACCTCTGATGGCTCACATCCCAGAGTCTACTGGTACCGTCACATCAGGAATGCCACAGTCTGTCATTAGTGCATCACAGCTTATTCAAGCATGGCACTTGCATTGTGACCAGACAACACAGAAAATAAAAAGCTGACTTGACCATGAACAGAGCATTCTGCTTCAACAGGAGGTAGGAGTTAATTACAAGCCAGTCCCCAGTTGTCCTGGCTCTCAGGTCCCCTAGCACTCCAGGAGAGCAGCACAGGCCAGTTTTACCATAAGTCCTGCTCACTTTAACAAGTGACACTTTACCCTTGAAAACAGATCTCAAGTAACTCTAGGATAACCAGTGTATTGATGGCTTTCATCACCTTTGGGAATAACATCCCACAATTTGAAGTTTTCCCTTCAAAAATAGTGTAAATACACATCCAGTGTCAGAAAGGAAAAAAACCACTACTTCCCAAATGCATACAGCAACACAATAAAATCACATCACTCACATAGCCTAGAATAAATACTTCTATTCCAAAACTCAAGAAAAGTAACATTGGCAGAAAGCATGTAAAACTTCACCTCCATCCAAACCCGCTTAGTGCATGATGAGCTGCCTGGCCCCCAGATCAAATCTACTCCCTAAAGGTTCACAACAGAAAAAATTCAGATAGCCTTGTGCAGCTGAAGGCTGTTACTTTGAAGAATTTAGATTCTGTAAACTGAGAAGTGTAAAGCTGCACACTGTTTTAATTGTGCAGTTTCACTCACAACTGGAAGAATTTAGAAATGCACTACTATTTATACATCTATTAAGTGAAAGAGCCTTTGCGTTTTGTTGGAGGCATAAGAAAATTCCAATAAAACTCCATACAAAAACCCCTGGGTTTACAATTATTTTTATAATGTTGTTGCAATATGTTAGGCTTTTGAACACACTTGAGAAGCTTCTAAATTTTTTATATTCCGGTCCTCTGTTCCATCTTTTACCCAATATACCTATCTCCCACTAGAAATCTACTGTAAAAATAGTCAGCTAATAAGAGCTCAAAACATTTCTTTTCACAAAGGACGTACCATATTCGATACTACATTTATCACTATATTGAGTCCGATGTGAAGTGAATCAAATAGTGTTAAAGTCTTATATGCAAGAAAATCAAGCAAAAGCTGCTCAAAAATAATACAGTGACTGCAAGTTTCCCAATACCACAAATGTTTCATGTGATAGACAACTGCAAAATAGAAAGCTACACACAGATTAATTCTTCTACTGAATGTATACTTTGGAATCATGCATAAGAGATCAAATTATGTTTCAGTAAGAAATCAAAAGAAACAATTTAAAAAACTAACACCCAAGCCACAAGAAAAGATCGATGTTCATTTAATGCAGTCCATTACCAAAGCTATTGAAACAAAATAAACAAGACCCACAGTAACAGCTGGAAGGTCACGAAGCTCCTGTCTTCCTTCTGTCCCAGTGTGCTCATTCTGGTAATGCTCAGACAGATCAGTGGGAGTTACACACACTTTCATACATAGCGGACAGATGAAGCCCTGTGAAACGTATATTTTTTTTAAGAAACCAACAGACAAAAAGGCAGATTTGGAATCAAACGCTGTTTAAACTCTTACGCTGAAAGTTCTCTACAATCACAAAAAGCAAAGTCTGTTTTCCTTTGGGAAACAGTTTTTGCAAACCACATATGAATACCATGGAGAAGGCAAGAAGGAACACTTAGTAAGAACATAAACAAATCTATGTTTTAAAAGCTAGCACCATGTTGCATACCATTATGTGTTTTCCAGACGCTCTTGGTAACCCCTTTATGTGACAGAAAATACGTTGCATAACAAATTGTGAACGGACCACTACAAAGCATCATGTCAGATCCATCATGCAGTTTCTTATTAGGGTGTTCAGATGTTTCAGACAGAGACAAGGGTAGTGCAGTGAGATTGCAGAAATACCCCTGTAAATTAATAAGCAAGTCTCCAGCAGCAGATGAGGTTTAGGCACCAGCACAGCTGCAAACCCGGCTGGCATGCAGAGTCAGGGAAAAATATGCACCTTAATAAAAAAAAAAAAACAACAATAAAATAACAACAAACTCAGCATGCTCACCAGAGATTTACCAAAGCCGAAAGTTAAAATCTTTCTGTTTTGTAGAACAGCAGCTTTATATTTTCAAGACACTTGCTGCATCCTTAAACACCTAGAAAAAGCAGGGTGGAGGCTAAAGTGCTCTGGGCCTCTGTCCACGCTGCTAGCTGGAGGATGCCTGCAGCTCTGTGGCAGAGCACTATAAAGGCAGGCAGAACTGACTGCACACAACCCTCCATGCATGCATGGAAAGGTTAAGGCCTTTTCCAAAAAAAGGTTATCGGGGGCAAACCTGTCTAGCTAATGCAGCCACATTACACTAATGAAAGCATGAGCACACTGGTGGACTCCCTGCAAGCATGGAGTATTTAGCAACCCTGTACTGCAGACAGAGTTGCACTGGGACCTAAGCTACAAAGGTAGGATAGGCTCAAATGTTTCATTGTCACAGTGAATAAAAGATGTATCTAGGCTTGGTTACAGGTCTATGTGTGATGTGACATGCTGACGTGGCCACAGATGGGACTAAAATAGATTTTCACCTCTCCTTGAGCACAGAACAGTTTGAATTCAGAATTCTCCACTCCTTTGGTTCCATACCAAAATTCTCAAAAATGAGGATTTATTTCAACTAGGCTTGAGGGGGTAGGAAACATGAGAATCTACACAGATTTAATAATTATCCTCCATTTGGATCTGGCAGCAAAATAAATTAGAAAATGTAGCCAAGAAACTGGAGTAAAAACAAATCAAGTGGATTTCTGACTATGTAATACTGGAGAACAAGGTGAGAACATAATGACAAAAGAGAGAGCAAACATTCTGTAGAGTCTGGCTATGGTGCTCCTGGAGAGAAGCTCTCAGAGACAACACCTCGGGCCACCTGCACAGGAAGAAGACAACCAACAGAAAGGCTCAAGTTTTGTGCAGTAACATGAATTTCAGGAGAGTAAAAACCCATCACCAGCTTCAGAGCTCAGTTTCAAACAGATTATGAAATTATATGCTAAGGAGAAGACCCCTCTTGTAACTAATGCAAGAGATGGTGGAATTAGTGACAACTGAAAGATACTATTTCATGTTATCCAGTATCAACCAAAAGAGACACTGCAGCCTTTGGTCTGACCCAGTTTCAACTCAGCAGCAAGAAAAGCCAACGGTGCGATAGTACAGGCACACCACCATTTTGAAAGCTCCTCCTATGTTAAGAAATTACTACCACTTTAGTATTGAGGTACCTCGTAACACCCACCAGCTGTACAGTCAGTGATATTGCAGTTATGTTAAAAGAATTGTGCAATTTTAGGCAAATTTTGGAAACAAGCAATTATCTCATTTACATTTTTATGCCTTAATCAGCTACAAAAATTACGAGATTTTAGCCTGCAATTTACGAATATTTATTTGCTTCAGGGATGGTGTAAATATGCATACAAAACAGATTCAGACTCACAAATGCGTGACATGTAACGCAGCAAAATATTAAGGAATGTCTGATTATATGGGCTGTAATAAGGCTTCAAGAAATAAGAAATAAGCAGTTGCACAGATGGAAGGCAATTAGGATTTTAGACAGCACAGTGAAAGTTTCTCTTATCTCTTATCATAGCAGACACAGGAGTATTTGAATCATTGTACACTTTACTGCATGTAAGAAAGGGCACTTTGCTCCCTTTAATGCTGTAATAGGAGTAATTAACCTTGCACTGCATTTGCATGCTAAGCTTGAAACATTTTAAAGCCAGGTAATCAGGCTACATTAGCACAAACTAGCTTCAACAGCCAGTGAAGTCAGTTTGCATTTTTCAGAGTTAATATTTGACAATACTGTATATCTGAAGACATTGTAATATGGGATAGAAGCAAGAATAACAACTTATTCTGCTGATTAAGTATGGCATACAGCATATACAACGGATAGGATTTACAAGTGGTAGATTTATACACCAACACCAAACAAAAAACACAAGGAGGAGTTTTCCAGTATACATTACAGCTTAGCAGAAGCAAGGTAAAACGGGAGTACAAGTGTGATAAAATGTTAAGCCTTGTTTTTCAGAACTCTCACACACAAGTTATTAACGAGGAGTCTTAAGCTTATGTCTCACTGCTTTTAATTTTAACAATTCATCTCTAGAATTACAGGAAGGATTGCTTGTGACCATTTAGATAGTTAAACCTAATTAACAGTTACATATAAATATGGCACAGCTTTCCTTTTTTCACTGAAACAACAACAAATTCTTAGAAGATTACATTTCTGAGTATTTATTTAGTATAGCTGTTTTTTAGGTAGAGCATCAAAAGTTACTCCCAACTACTTCATGGATCAGAAAAAAAGCACCCAAGGTTTAAGAGTCCAGTCCCACGTATGGTGCACAGTACCTCAGAGGAGCCTTCATTGTTCAAGTCCACAGCATTTCCTGGTGTGGCAGATGAATCCGAATCCGAGCTCTGAGACCCACCTCTACCTGGAGTCTGAAATAGAGCAGGGACACAAAAATAAGTGTCTGTAGACTGTATTTAATAAAGTACAGTATGTATCCTATGCAGAGGCCTCTCTTCTACTTGCTGGAATACAGAAATATATTCCCTCCACAAGAAGAATGAAGTGAAAAAGCTGACAAGCAATTATTAATTTTGCAGTGCAACACTTCAACAAAAGCTTTTATCCAAGACTCTCCATGCATCAAACAACAAACAGACACCAGAAGCAAATGCCAGGATTTCAAACCATTTCTTTTCATGAATGCTCAACATAAAACAAAGAATTAGGCTAAATTCTGCCCTTACATCACTCACTCTGATGTTAAATTAGGTCTCTACATCCAATAGAAAAACACTATAAATCACAATCTAAACAGTTTCAGAATTAGTAAACTAGTATCATACTTCTTCCTTGATAACATGTCTAGATTCTGAACAAGCCTTTAAATATTTGAAAGGCAGAAAACTAAAGACTGAGGAACCTACTAATACAACAAGCATGCAAGCAGGTACACTACCTTGATTTGGAAAAAAAAATAAGAATAAAGCCTGTGGTAAAGTTAAAACATGTTAATCAGTAAGACAACCTATAAAAATAAATTGCTATGAATATGTTGAAAATCAAAACAAAAGTATTGATTTGAAACCATAAATTTAGAGACAACAAGCAAATAAATTTGAAATACTACATGATTCAAAACCTGGATAGATGGATCACTGCCTTATAATCCTCATTTAACTATAACTTCAATTTAAATCTAACTTCTTACTCATTTCCAGAACACCACCGCTTGACCAATGGCAGAAGAGTTAGCATTCTCAAAGCAAATGCCAGTAAAGTAATTGTCTTAATACTGATAGGCAATCCTAGTTTCAACAAAAAAATAAAAGTTCATTAACCAATTCCATGATGACAATTGCAAATGGGATGAAGTAATGGTACTGCTATATTGTAGCTCACTTGGAAATACTTGTAATGTTATAAAGAATTTTCTGATTTAATATAGGGGGACTAAAGATACAGAATTTTAAATATATAGAGGGAAGAGACAACAGATAAATGGTTTTAGTTTCCAGATTTCAGTGTCTCCAATATCTTATTTGATTTACAATTTTCTTACTCAAATATAGCCTCTTTTTTTTCCAGAAATCAGCTATATAACCTTTTATAAGATACCTACAGCACGCATGCTTTTCCATACTTCGAAAATTAACTACATTTTCCTGCTTTGTTTTGTAAAGAATGCTCTATTTCCCACTTTCATAAAGGTAACAGCCTTTTATTACTAATCAAATTTTAAATACTGTAATAAAAAGGTCACGTTTACTGATTAAGGACTTCATTCCCAGTAAGATACAGTTCAAGTTTAGAAAGGTTCTTTAGACTGGCCAAGGGGAAGGGGAGTGTCGGGGCTAGTGACAGTAAGAGAAGACAACCATCTCTCCTCATTCCAGCCTTCTCTGGGGTCATCAGTTAAGTGATCAACATATCCTGGTTTTCCTACTCCCGTATCTTTTTTCTTGTAGCTGGCTTATGTTTCTAAAGAAAATAAGACCACAATATAGTATTATCCTACTAGTACATTATACAACAACAATAGGCAAGGTGATGCAAGCTCTCCAAGTTACTAACACAAGAGGCAAAAAGTGTTGTAAGCAAAGATCATGATGCACACGCAAAGCCTATCAAAGTGAAAGCATTAGTACTTCTCCTCCAGGTCACTGATACAGACAGTAAACAAGGCACATTGCAGCATGGACCACAGGTGCAAGCTCTAGAAGTTTTCACATGGGAAGGCCAGTTGATATACTGAAGTGCAGGGCTGCCATTCAGAGGGCCCTAGATGGGCCGGAGGAATGGACCAACAGGAACCTCACAGAATTCAACAGGGACAAATGCAGAGCCTTGTGCCCAGGAAGAAAAAACCCCTGGCAGCAGCATAGGCCTCTCTGCTGAAAAGGACCTGGAGCTCATGTCAGACATCAAGCCAAATAGGAGCCCACAGCATGCCCCGGCAGTGGAGAGGGCCACCAGCACCCTGGGTTGTATCAACAGAAGCTCAGCCAACTGACCAAGGGAAGTGGCCATCCCCCACTGCCCAGCATCTGTTGGACCACACTGAGGTACTGCATCCAGTTTTGGCTCTCCCAGTCCAGGGAGGACATCAATAAACCACAGTGAGTTCAGCAAAAGGCTACCAAGGCAGCTGGGACTGGAGCACCTGCCTTGCGGGGAGAGGCTGAGGGAAGAGGGCTGGCTCAGCCTGCAGCAGACACAGCTCTGGGAGGGCCTAACAGCAGCCCCACCACCACCTATAAGGAGATCATCAAACAGGGGAAGCCAGGCTGCTCCCAGCAGCACACAGTGGGAGGACAACACACAAAACCTGAAATAAGAGAGGCTCCCAACTGGATGTAAGGAGAAACTTTTTCAGCGTGAGCCCAAGCCTGAGCAGCCTGATCCTGACCTCCGAGCTGGTCCTGCTCACAGCAGGAGCTCAGACTAGAGAGCTTCTGAGCTCCCTTCCCACCCAAATTGTTTTCTGATCTCTGAAGCACTGTCTGGTGGAAACACACATCCTACAGGAGAGCTGCGAAACCCAAGATTACTTACTCCATTGATAAAGACGTGGATTGTGTGCATTGACAGTCAGAGGAATAACATCTAAAACAACTGGTAAGGTGTAGCCAAGTTTCTCAGTAAGACAGGTAAGTTAGAATATTGCATCTACCATTATAAACAGTTTCCTTTAGTTTATACAGATCAGAAGTTCCTTTCCATGCAATCCATAAACCACAATCACGCAACCCAGAGGTAAGGCTCACTTGTGAACCCATTCTGTGCAAGAACAAAGAATCCAAAGAAGATGTACATACACATAAGATGAAGAGGTCAGGTCTCAAAGCTTTCTTCCATAAAGGAGCTGAACTTTCATGATATAAGAATCAAATTTTCAATGGGAATTTTTAAAAAGCCTTTAAAAATCTAAACATGATAAAAAAGGCTTTTGTATGGCAGTTAGCTATGGCAGCTGCTCTGTTCTAGAGAGCCTGAGAACTTGGACCTCCATCTGTCCCAGCGTCTACATCCACAAGTAGAAATGGGACATTCTGAAATGGAGAGAGTGTCAGCATTAATGGATGTGCGCTTCTTTACTAATGCTTTACAAGAAATGGAAGCCTTTCATTCTACTCCAGCCCCAAATAAGAATGTGCCTTCACGTAGCCTTGGACAGAAGAACACAAGAGCAGAGGGAGGACCTTAACAAAACTTGATAGTCTGGGCAATGGCAATAAGAGAAGATCCAACTGTCTCTTTAGACAGGCAGCATATGCCTCCACTTTTGCAATACCTGAGCATATGCTTTCAGCTTATATAAGGAATCACTTCATCCCAAAATCAAGAATCTTCTGTGACAATTAATGCAATATTTTCTTTGTATACAATGCCACTGTGCAGTTAATCACCCATTACATTTCACCCCAAAGTTGACTGCATTTTGCAATAAGTTTTGTATATTAAATTCTACTAGTTCTAGCACTACAAATTGGAGATAGTTAAAACCTCCAGGATTAAAGTTCTTATACTAAAAGTATAGTGTTATTAATACTTGGTTGATTAAAGTATTTGCTTTATGAAACACTTTAGACATTATAATCACACTAAAAGGCACCACATGGCATGTCTTATTACACACAATATATAAGACAGAAATTATTATACAGTACCTGGTAAAATTATTTTAAACTTTCAAAAGCTAATGCGCTCTCCTTAAAATAGAGAGCATAACTCCAAACTAGATTTAGAAAGCTTAGTACAAATAGGCAGCATTTTCTGGTGAGTAGCATGCACGGGGAAGAAGGGTGCAAAGGAAAGAGGCCAGTAAGTAACTTTCAAGATCAGGAGGAACACCACATAGCATCCATTTGCAAAGTAATACAGACTAGCAAGAAAAATTTAATATAGATTTGGAAGGATGTTATGGAAAGAGAGACCATAAATGCAATTAACTTATCTTTCAAAGCTGTAATATAATTTAAACATCCTTCACCAGCCAAACACAGAATAGGGGAGTGGGAATATTTTTTTTAATTGATCATTAGATGATCAAATAGGCAAAACACATGTTTATGCTAGGCTCCCAGATCACTGCTATATCACATTCCATTAAAAAAAAAAAAAAAAAAAAAAAAAATCACAACACATTGAACAACTCAGACTTTGTGAACTAAAGAAAGACTCAGAATTATGTTCTTTGTTTTCAGTTGGACTATATAGGGGATCAAAATGATTTATGAATCCCATAGGAAAAGTAGATTTTCACACAAACTTCTGTACATGTATTTTTACAAAATTAGTATTTGACCCTTAAAGTTATACCTGGAGTTGAAAGACTGATGCAAAATTATTCTGTCACCCAGTGTGTTTCCTTCCTAGTTGTCCAAGCTACATTTGTTTACTTTGCAGAGAAGCATATGTTTCTACTAATAGCACTAGAATCATAGTAGTATTCTAAACTTCATAATGTTGTTCTTCTGTGTTTTCTCAAAACTGCAAGCTAATATAAAGAAACATCATTAACAACGAAAAGGACGACAACGATTGCAGCTTGTTTTCTGAAAAGGAATAGAAAATTATATAATGAATGAGTTGAGCTAATGCATTAAAATGATGGAGTGTAAATATGGATTGCTACTGTGTCATTTTTGCATAGTCATTTATCTGTCTATAGCTACACTCCATTCAGTTATGATAGTCTTTTCAGCAGTTTTAAATTCAGAATAAATTAAACTTTTGAAAAAATACATTAAGCCTTGAGAAAGTCTGAACAGATACGGACTTACACAGTCCTCCCAGCACAAATTTAAATACTACAGAAGAGTTCTGTTGTCCAAACATAGCAACAAACAAGATGCAAGATGAGAAGGCCAAAGCCCTTGTTATCACATAACTCTCAGTGCCAGAAACAGAGTACAGTGCCATATAGAACAGTAATGTTTACTTCTAAAAAGTGCGATGCTACTTTATGACTCTGTAAAATTAACTGACTCCTGACTCTGTAAGGCATAAAACCTTTCCCACCCATCGCACCACTGGTTCCACACAAGTGGACCTTGTGCCCAGGAAAAGGCACACATTGTTCCCTTCAACCCCACAGGGAAAGCACAAGCATAGCTGCAGTTCAGCATCCATCCAAGTAAATACACTATCTAGCAAGCCCTGCAATTATAAACATAAGAAGAAAATTACAGTAAGGCACGAGATGCAATGCATTACAGACAGGTAAATATCTCTGCTACTGAGCCTGGAATAAGAGAAGAGGTGACTGTACTATCCAAGCTACAGAAATGCCTTCAAAGCCCTCTTCTCCACCTAGACCCCAAGATCTCAAGACCAAGAACTCAAAGCACTGTTAGAAACAGAGCAATAGGATCTTACCACCCAAACACAGCACAATCACTAACAGCTGTAGACAGCCAGTTAAATATGAAGAATGAAAACAAAATCTAATGTAAACAGTAGTCACACTGGCCCAACAGATGACTCCTTTATTACAAAACGTGAGCAATGAGAAGACGACTCAGGTCAAAGTGATCGGTTTCCACCAGCTGAAAATAAATGCCTCCTCCTTAGAAAAAGTGGGGTTTTTCTTGTTTTCCAAATTTTAATATCTTGCAAATTTAAGAAGTGAGCTCTGCTTTAAGAGCCCAGAGGCAACAGCCCTTGCTCCACTAGTAGATGAACAACAGAGAGGGGACACAATGGCCACAAGGGGCCTTTAGAGTTGAACACAATAAAGACAAGACAACTCCTTAAAAAATAAATACGCTGACAAAAATCAAAATAGCTAAGCAAGAAAGTTGCATTTCGGACATTCCACATAGATGTCTTCTGGGAAAGACTACCTTCTTTTAGATCAGCATGACAAACATTGCATGAAATTGAGAAGTGGCAAGAATGAATGAAAGCGGATGATTTTATGGTGCAAACTTACAAAATATACAGAACAGACGGATCCCTGAGATATCACATTGAAAACACACCTAAAATTTAGAAACAGCTTGCTGGGAAAGTGCCTAAAATGAGGACCTGGTTGAAGACAGCATGGAGATACTAACTTCAAAAATTCAATAAGCAATGTTCAGTAGTAACACGTGTATAGTACTTTCTATTTTGAAACTATGCCACTCAAAGTCACAATGAAGATAGTTTCAAAAACTGGAATCACAACTGTGGAAGAAATAAAAAGGTGATCAAGGAACATAAGTATAAAAAAAAAATCTGATGTTTTAAAACGTCAGGAGCCTGTATTTCAAATAAGTGACTAAATATAAAAACAGTATCTTTGTCTTTCCCCTTTGCAGCTTGATGGCTAGCTGAGGGAAAAAAAAAAAAAAAAAAAAGAAATGTAATAAGGAAAAATTTTTATATGCATTCATAACTCGTATCATCAGTAATGCCTACGCACCTAGCTAGAAAGGATGGCATCACCTATAATCAAATAATAAACCAAATACATATACAAGAAACCATGTGTCAGTGACTTGAGGGTTTTTTTGACAGCTGTATTAATGATGCACAAGAACAAGCTGAAAAGGAGGCTCTTTGGCCCTCAAATTACTGCCTCAGAGATGCAAAAGATTTTAATACTTATGTTCTTTACAAACAAATTTGACAGCAAGCTAAGGCCCACTTTTAACACCAAAGTACATCAGAAGTCTTTTTCATGCTTTGCCAACTACATATTGTAAGTCAAAAAGGTACGTATGAGGTTGTGCATGCAATCACTACTTTTATAAAAGTCCTTTTAATAAGAGGTGTATTTTTAACAGCATAGTTATTTGCAGCAACTAAGAGATCAGCACCTATAAAAATCTTGGCATTTCTGCATTTATTTTTTGGGCAGGAAGTCTATTTCACCTTTGTTGGCAGTTAGCTCAGCTGTAATCCTGTAATTTTCGGGAGCCACTGGGGAATAGTTACTTGTTTAAACTTTTCAGAGAAGATGGCCGTTTCTAACACATGAAAACTTCTGCAGTGACAGATTTTTACAGGAAGGGTTCAGCTAAACTTATACGTCGGGGTAAATTTCCTTTGGCACCATATCAAGATCTTCATCACAGAAACTTTCCTTGATGGCCTGTTATGTCTGAGAATCAATAAACACCCAGTTAAATGCTGCCAATATTTAATTAGGTCCGCACTAAGTTTCCCTGCCTATTAGCAGGGCTTCCCATCAAACTTCAGGAAGGAAATTCTTCCCCGTAAACACGAAGCTCCAAATAGACCAAGAGCGATCTTCACCTGCTCAGGGTCTATGACTGAAGAACAATTTGAGGCTGGAAAAGTTGGCGGTACGTACACCATC
Source organism: Falco cherrug (assembly GCF_023634085.1). Classification (NCBI taxonomy): domain Eukaryota; kingdom Metazoa; phylum Chordata; class Aves; order Falconiformes; family Falconidae; genus Falco; species Falco cherrug. The sequence goes on from NC_073701.1 coordinate 44,388,639, forward strand.
GCCTTCTTCACCTCTGCTCTTATTCCTGTAGCAACGCTTCCTTGCGTGGCAGGTAAGGAGAGCATGCCAGCATTTCCAACAAAACACCCTTTCCGCTGAGGTGTTCTGCTGCAGACAGTACACGCTTTGGGAGAAACACCAGATCAAACACCGAGGACAGCTGGCTCCCGCTGCACCCGTGTGCCGCCGAGACCGCTCGCCCGCGGTGCGGGCTCCGGCGCGCTGCCTGCCCGCCGCCCTGACTCGGCCCTTCGCGGTGCACCCTGCGACCAGGGGCTGCCGAGCCACGCCGGCACCTGCCCTCCGCCAGCACCGCCCTGGCAGCCGCCACCCGAGCTGCTAACGCCGCCGCGGAGACAGGCGAGGATTCTGGATGGCGAGAAGGGTTTCGTCAACGGGTGTCACAACTTGGCTTCTCAAACCAGGCAGAGCTGCCGGAAAAGCCGGTTCTTAAACTACGGGAGACAGCTGGCCTGCCGGCCCCCAGGGACGGCGCACCAGCTCCCCGCGGCGGCTCTCCCCAGGCTGGGCTTCCCTTGACCCTCCCCTCGGCGCGGGCCGCCTGCACGGCGAGCGAAGGCGGCGGGCGGAGCCGCCGCCGCGCTGAGTGAAGGAGCCACGCCGGGGCAGGGCCGCCCCTCGCCCCACCGACAGGCCCCAGCGCCCGGCCGCGGGAGCCCACCCGGCGCCGCCGTCCAGCCCGGGAGACGACGCCGCCCCCAGCCGGGCCGCGGCGCGGGCCTGCGGGCCCGGCCCGCCCCGTCGAGGCGAGGGCCGGTCCCCGCGGCGGCCGAGGGGGAGGCGGCGGACAAGCCCACGGCCTCAGCGGCCGCCACCGGCCTACCCCGTCCCCTGCGCCGCAGGGCGGGCCGGGCCGGCGGCTCCGGCCCCGCCGCGGGGACCCCGGCCCCGAGCCCGGCCGGCACCAGGAAGCGGCACCTCCCCGCCACGCCACGGCAGGGCACGCCACCCTCGCCGCCGCCGCCGGGGCGGGTCTCGCTGCCTTACCCGCTGCAGAATCCGCCTGAACATGGTGGCGGAGCCCGGGGACCGCCGGGCAGCCGCGGCCAGGCCGAGGGGGAAGCCACGGGCGCCGCGCAGCGCCGCCCCCGCCCCGCAGGAGCCCGGCGCGGCCCGCTCGCCCCGTGACAGCCGCCGCGGCCGGGGAGGCGGGGCAGCCGCCGCACCGCACCGCACCGCCCCGCCCCGGGGAGGGACGCACCCGGCGGGGACGGACCCGGCGCCCGGCCGCGGGGAGCCGGGAGAAGGAAGCACGGGGAGGAGAGGCGGGCGGGAGCCCGGGCGGAGGCCGCCAGGCCGGCGGGGGCTGCTGCTCGGGACCGTGGCGGCGCGGGGTCTGCGCCCCGATCTCCCCCGCGGGGGCTTGCCCCGGGCTCCTCACGCCGCGCCGGGCCCACCGCCGCCGCTCCGGGCGCGCCCCCGGTTCTCGCCTGCCGTCTTTGCCGCCCGGGAGACGGACGTCCCGGCTCCTGAGGGCCGGCGCGGGGGCGGAGGAGGGCGGCGGTGCCTGCCCCCCGGCCCTCAGCGCCCGCGCAGCCCGCTGGCCGGGAGGAGGCCGGGCGGGATCCCCGGGCCCCGGCAGCGCGGCCCTTCTCCCTTCAGGGGATGCCCCAGGTGCTTGGCAGCCGCAGGGCCCCTCACTGCTGACATTTCTCTGGAATCGGGGCCCGGCCAGGGCAAGGAAGCAAACTGTAGTTTGAACTGGCTGCTGAGAGCTCGCTGTGTGAGGCAAAGCGCAAACGCAGCCCGGTCATATCTGTTGGTCGTGGCGACATCGGCAGCACTGAAGAGTGCACGTTCAAGGAGTGTTGCCAAAGCATACTTGGGTGGATAATTCACTGGAAATTCAATTCTGAATGCACGGTTACTTCTGTTCAAGCCCTGAATTGAAAAGGCAACCTTGTGGCACGACCCATTAGGGTTTTTTTAAATACCAGAAAAGGAACATTTTGCTCGCACAAGCACGCATGTATCTTCAAAAAAAAGTACAGCCTCAACACCAGTTCAGCCAATAAAGAATCTGTATCTGTAGGTGCTGAGGGAAAAGCCATGTGAGATGTGGCAGGATAGTTGCTGGAATGCCAGTAGCCTCTAGAATAAGTAATTCGGCACGCTAGCGTTCCCTGTTCTATTCTCAAACTGCAACTTTTACATACTAGATGCAAGACAAAGGCTTATGAGTAAATAATAAACCTGTTCAATGACCAATTGTACCAAGTAGAACAAATCCCATAGCAGAGCACCAGTTGTGCCGCAAAAGTTGAAGACATTTTTCCACGCGAAGGCTGACATTTGTAAGCAGTCTAAAATCCTCAGACTTAGCATGAGTTATGAGCACATGACCAGAAGGATTCAGTTGTGGCAGCTTAAGGCTTGAGGCACCGCAGCATTATGTGCTTGAACTCAGTTTGCTCCAGCTCCAGGCTCCAGTGTGTTTCATGCTAATGTCATTTAGTCCACAGCTAGGGTGGGTTAAGAGTGCACATGCAGTTGGTAATGGCTTCAGCTGATGAGCAGTGAAGTCTTTGGTCACATTCATTACTTTGTTTTCATTTATGTGTCTACAGTACAAAATGGCTTTGAAATTTGGCAGTTAGGTTTGTTTCTGAATTTGGTACATGGGATTAATAATGGGAATAATAGGGTTGGTTTTGTACAGCTGTACAGTTCTCCAAATATCTAGGCAGGCCATAGACATTTACTCTAAATCTAACCAAAATAACTGCAGATTTTAATATCTCACTCCCTTTACCAGATACTTAAAGAAGAGCAAGTGACAGCCCAGACATTGAACTGCTGGGGTGCTCAATTTGCCAACCCCAGTAACAAGCAACCCATCTTTGCAACACATTTTTTACTCTCCTGGGATAGCAATTCCAGAGTGCTCTGAGGAAGATGATAGCAATGTGAGGACACTAGTTAAAAGTCATACATCAGAGGAGGATTTTCTTAGACAAAGGAAATGTATGATCCTTTACTCGGTGTGGATGTTTGTCTGATCATATGCATCTGTCTCCCTGTCCCTTCATCATTCCTCAGTAACTTACAGATCCATTGGCCAATTTCAATCAGATACAACAGAGCCAGATAAGGCTCAAAGATAATGAGTTCTTACAAATTTAAACAGGCAGCCAGGGAGAGGAGAGAGACACTTGATTCCTGTCTGTAGAGGGAGGACTGCAGTGTGACTGCCTTTACTAAATACCAGCAAGTACACATAAATATTCACCCTTTGAGTGCAGCAATCTAGAAAAAAAAAAAGATTAAATCAGTCCCATTTCCAGTGGAAGTCCTTGATTTTAATTATTGTGTGTATGGTGATCCCTATGAATTCATATAATGTGCCGCCTTAATAATGAAATCTCAGGCTGTCAGCATATAGGTTATGTCCTCAAGCATGGGAATTGTAAATTTTTATTTCCTCCAACCTCATAAATTCTGTGAGGGGTTTGGTGACAGGAGGGTTAAAAGTTGCCTCTCTGTGAAGTCCATTGGTGGCAGAAAGTCTCAGACCGCAATCACAGCAAAGACTTTCCCAAATCCAGCTGGAAGCAGGCACTTCATCCTCTAAACAGAAGCCAAAGACTGAAAGTCTAAGCACAACTTCTTGCATACCTGCAGGAGGCAGCAGGTCTTTATTTCAGTAGAGAACTGAAATCAATCTTTTGACTGTACAAACAGCATTCAGGATGGCCCAGCATGCACCAACACCTCTCAGACCTTCCAACAGATACCTGCCTCTTTTTTTTTTTTTCTTTTTTTTTTTTTTAATGGCTGCGCATATAGCCAAATAAAAGCAATGATACCCGGACCATGGCTGACAGGAATCGGTGCCCATGCAATCTTCTGCTATGACTAAGGGCCACAAGGAAACAACATTACTTGGTACAACATGACAGGGAAGATAATGTGTGGTATGTCCACAGCACATATGGTCACTTAGACTTGTGGCCTATAAATCTGCAAAGATTCTGAGCTACTGTCCTACATGTTTTCAGTATCTATACAGGTGATTATTTTCAGTCATGCTAAGTTTCTGACCTCAAAATCTCTCAGTCACAAGCTCCTTGGGTTCATGACATGCTGCACTGGAAATGTATCCCATTTTTTTCAAGATATTGCTTTTAAATATCCTACTTATATGAGGCATCAGCCCCTGGTTGTTGGGTGGTTGGTTTTTTTCCCTAGCTCTTTAGCTGTATGTTTTTTACTGTCACTATATGCTACTCATATACTTTCAGCAAGAAGCTTTCAAATTTACCCACCTTTTTCCTAGACTTTCTCCTTTCAAGTGAAACTCTATGAAACTCAGTTGAACACAGTTTAAAAAACTGTAATAACTAGCAAGTAAAAATCATCATGGTAAAAATTCACATCACAAACCATGGAACAGACAAAAAGAAATAATAAGACTTAAAAAAATCCAAAAGTTGCCAACTATCTGTCTTCAAAGAATAAAACTTTCCATAAATTCCCCTTTATCTCCTCAGCCAAGCTCCTCCAACAAACCCATGTTTAAGGTATTAGAGAAAACTGGCTTCTACACACAATTTAGATATGAACACCTCCCCCAAACCCCAAGAAATGATACAATTTACCATATGGAAATTATTGATCAAAAGAAGTATTTTATCTTAAAATACTTCATACAAGCACAGCAAATTTGTTAACTCTTGGAAACTTTATAATATTCATACAACTACTGTGCATATTTCTGAAATGGCAGTCAAGGATTCAATATAGAAATTAAGATTATGGCTATGAATAGGGAGAAATAAGGGTTAAATGGTTGGGATGAGAGGTCAGTGAGACTCACAGTATATCAAGAAAAAATAATTTTAAAAGTGACACATAAATGTGAAAAGTCAAAAAGGTGGAAAAGATTGGAAAACACAGAAATCCCACATTTTGTTTCACTCTTTGTAGGCTTATGAAGACACAAAGTCATAATTGAAAGCTTTATGAAGTACAGATTTGGGCACAAATGCATTTTCAACTGAAGGCAGGGCTGCTTAGCAGCACAGATGGGCCACTGCCATATAGTGGGGGTACATGGACCTTGCCAGACAGTGCTAAGGCAGGCAGCTGCCAATCCCTCCCTGCCTGCCACCTGTATATGTAGGGCACATCTGCTCCACAATGGCCACAGGAGAACTAAGATATCCAATTAAGAACAGCTAAAAGGCTTCTCAGAGTTCTCAAAATATGAAAATCTGTATTTGTTACGGGTCTTACTGTTTATGTAGGAGTAATACTTCAAAACGGACAACAGTTAAGTATTAAAATGACAGCATTTATCTTCCCTTCAGAAGAGTTTGACAATTCAAACTGAACTCAGTATTTCATTATTTACCATTTGGCTCCCCCTCAGCTTTATTGGGGAAACAAATGTGTTTAGTCTGTAAAAATATTTTGGGTGGTTTTAAACTGGCATTAGCAAATCAAGATTACCCAGTGTCTTGGGCACTAGTCTAAGTCTTAGGAGACTGTGTATAATTTTGTACTTAGCCCAAAACTAGTCCTCTGAGTAAAACTCCCCACCTATAAAAAAGGAAATATTAATACCTCTCTAGTGTCAAAAGAAATTGGAATCTTGTGATGAAAAGCATTACAGAAGAGTCAAATATTGCTACTAATGTAAATTTATTGGTAAGCAATGAGGTGGTGATAACCAAATTATTTATGAGCAGTGAAAGGAATGAAGTCTAGTTTTCCATGAAGAACATACCCTACAGCTTCACCTTTACAGAAACTCCATCTTCTGTCCCTCCAAGGTCACTCAGGGCCCCTACCACACAGGAGACAGGATGTGCTGTGGTCAGTCCAGAGCTGCGCAGGAGCTTCTGTACATCAACTTGGCTCACTGATCTTTCCAGTAGCTTAAATGTGGATCTTTTACGCAGTCATCAATTTTTTCAGAAACCCAAGAAATGTAACTACCTTCGAGACATTATTCTGTGAAATGTCATAAGAGAGCTACAGAAAGCAGGATGCTGCTGCCTTTGCTTCGGTACAGTTGTTCCTCCTGCCATCTACTTCTGTGACACTTCAGTTTAGACTTAAATTGCCCCATGGGTTCAAAAGGTATGTGGTGGGGAGCAGAGGGGAATGATGTTGAAGGACAGAAGAGGTCACCTCTGCTTCCCTAAGGAGCTAGGCAAAACCTATAAGTGGTTTTAGTCTACGTTTGAACTAGTCAGCAATCATTCCTGACCCATTCCCTTCTCAGTACAGAGAAAAATAACAGCTCTTCAATTCTTCACTCAAGGCACTGAAATGGTTGGCCATAGTATCAGCACTTCACCCTGCATGTTAGGGTGAGTGTGTTTGCTCAGCTGCTTTAGAACCAGGCTGACTCTGTGATGACGTCTGCAACAAAGCGCTGACAACTGGAGGCCAGCTCTTGTGCTACAGGAAGCCTCTTTCAGTCAGTGCAATTACTTGCATGAGTAACGAGCATGTGTACTAATAAAGGTTGCATGGCTAGCATTAATACCACATCCAAGAACTCAAAGTTGTGATTTCTATCTAGCGTGACAGAACCTGAATGTTATAGGATTTAAACAGGTCCCCCCAGGTAACCCAAATTAAAGACAGAAATAATAGAATTATCTCTACTAACAACAAAAAATTGCTCCAGTGACACATTTATTCCCCACCTACCCCAAGACCGAATAACTGTGTGCGTATGCCATGTAGGTTTGCTGGAGTAGCTGGAGAGACAGGCACTGGAATTAGAGAAAGCCCAGCAGCAAGCAAGAGAACCCAAGTCATAAATATGTACAAGTTCATGTAAAAAATAAACCTGATATTAATGTAACCAAAATCTGAGATGGAGACCTGCTGCTGAGTCATGCAGAGCACTCTTTGCCAAATGCCTCAGCTAAAAAACTATTCTGCATAAAGTTGAAAGCCTGCCACAAAACAAACACTTTCAAATTCCACCCTAAAAAACTGTAGTGATAGCATGGCTGTTCTGATCCCATTACTCCAGAGACATTAGCTCTTGCTGGCAAGTTTCCTAGGCACTTTCCAGTAAAAGGCAAAGAAAATGGGTAAATAGGAATGAAAAAGGGGATTGGTGGAATTCCACTGCAGAGTAAAATTCAAATAATTTCAAGAACACATTTTTGGGGTCACTCATCTGCTCACTTTTTTATGTGCTAATATACATAAGTAGGTTCTCATTATACACAAACTTATTCATCTCCATCAGTCTATCTATGTTTGAGGCTATTTCAAAGATTTTTCAGCAAAATGGTTTAAAAGCCAAGTGTAATAAACAGGGGAGCCCTTAGTTATGCAGGTTGTAGGGGAAGCCAGTAGTACTGACTATTTAAATTAATCCTATTAGGACTCTCTTACTTATAGCAGAAACATAAGTTGGATTTTCAGTGTCATGTATGAAGATTTAGTGATAATAGAGCTATGGGCATTGTTTTGATCACCCTTCTGCATAACTGAAAAAAGCTGAAGGTCTGTGGGATTGGTTTTTTTTCAAACACAAATCTAACCAAATGTAATAACAAGCTTTTGTAAAAAAATAATTATGAAGGTCCATACAGCACTGATTCAAATACTGTCCTCTCTGAAAATTAATGTGCTGTTTGTTCATGGCTTTGTATATAAGCAGATGCAATAAATGTTGGCTTTGTTGGGAGTCACTGTGTACATGCGTTGCATCAGCGATTCAGTTAAATATTTTTAAATGGTCAGAATAGAGGCTGCTAAATAAAGAGAACAAATTTTAACTATAAAAGGAGGTTGGCAGGCTTTCTTAAGACAGTGAACATATACTCCTGTAGTTTTACAGTAATCACACAATGCTTAATGGCATCTGTTATTATAAACTTAGCCTCTCAAAATCTTCCAGACTTGTATTTTAATGTTAGAACTTTACTGAATCTAGGATCCAAAACGCTATTTTTAAGCCATACAGTATTACAGTGCTAAATACCTGGTCGGCCAGCCCTTAATTTTCTTGCAGTACTAGCCAAACCTGTCTATGTAGCAATTGTAGTAGTGATTTAGACATGAGGAAGAATCTTGGAGGATTAAAAATAAGGAGGATTAAAAACCTCTTTTGTTAAGCATTTTTTTTTAAGTTAATATGTTCACACTGAAAGAATAATGAGTGGGACCTTTCATTCATCATCATCCTTTCCTGATAATAGAGCAAGTAAGATTTTTAATTTCATAAAATACTAGATAAAGTTTGCAAACAAAAAAAATGCTGATCTATTAATGGAAAATAAAATATTTATACAAAAGCCTAGGGCATACAGACACTGGGAATCAATGCAGGAAAAAGTAACAAATGCATTTCCTGATGGATGATGAAATGCTACGTGGTTACATGGTTCTCACGAATCAACCCTTCAACAGCTGAGGCTTCCCTTTCATTAATGCCAGCTACATGCATTACTGGGTCAACTGACAATGCAATTTTAATCTAGATCAAATACACATGCACCACTGTGTTTCTGTATCTTCTGAACTAAGAGTGTGGAATATAGTGTTAAAGCAGTTTTATACTTTCTGTTGACTATAAATTGACTGCGCACACACAAAAAAAAAAACCAAACAAAAAAGAAACAAAAAAAACCCAAACCAAAACCAAAACCAAACCATCAAATCCATTATAAAGCTGATCAGAAGAACATTATTGTTTTAAAACAATGCTAACATTTTGTTAGGTAGGATAAGTTTGCATCAGACCTGCAATGTTACTATTTGTGCTGTAACTTTTCTGATCCGCCATTAAGTACTCTGAAGCCAGGATTACCAAGCCATGTAACCACAGCCTGGCCTGTATATCTGTCTTTTCTTAGATGGCTGTTAGCTGTAATGGTAAGAGCAATGCCAGTGATGCAGATGCTCAGAACATAAGTGGTCATTCCTTGTTTCCTACTTGGCATTACAATTAAACTGAAATAGCTCCTCCAAGACTGGATGTTATATATTGCAGAAGTCTACAGCATGGACCATCTCTGCCTCAGAAAGTTTTTGAACCAAATAAGCAAGGAAAAGCATCTTCTAAAGAAAAGATCTTTTTAAGAGTAAAGATTATAAAGCCAATTCAAGCCATCCAGCCTGCAAAATATCTTAGTGGTGGTTTAACTACTTCGCTAGAATATGTGTTTAGTGCACCAAAATGTCTTGATGAGTTTGCCAGGTGATTTGGATGAGCAAGAAATGGGAAATCAGGTGTACTCTTTGAAGTTGGCACATTTAATTCATATTAGACATTTCTGATCAAATCTAGAGATATCCCACATTGAATAATGAAGCCTTTTTAGGTAGACAATTGAATAATTATATTTGTATGAAAATCCTTCTTTCTTAAGCCTGTGTAGCATGATCACAGACCCTGACAGTGTAATCGCAAAAATATAAGGTTAAAAAAGTGATTTGTCTTTAGAAAGGAGGCGAGGGTTGTTTATGACTACATCATTTCTCAGGTGCCCAGCAACATGATGTCCACATCCAATTTGTACAGGAAATTCACTTCATAGCTTGGCCCAAGGCAGGAAAAAAAAAAAAGAGAGAGAGAGAGAGCAGGTATTCAGTGTTTCATTTCCAGACATTCAAAAAATCTCCCAGTAGGTGTCAGATATTAAAATCTGGACTCTTGCCTCCCTTGCAGACAGTGGGAGTTTTACTTCTGACCTCACTGAGGCACTAAAATCAATATTCCAGTCTACACTAAGGAGAGAGAAGAACCATTACACACAGTTCATGACTGGACAGGGCTTTTCTAGTCATCCTGACTTGATTCCCATTAAGGACTGGGGTCCCTGTTAGGTAGAAACACAGCCTGGGACTCTGCTGACATGGAAAGGCAGGTAACAGGTACATATACCTGTCAGAGAGGCGTGTGAGGCCACAGCATTAGACCTGGCTGAGTGTGGGAACCAGAGTGAATCCCCGAGCTGCACAATGCAAGGGTCCTGCTCTGATGTCTCACAAGGAGACCTGTGCCTGCCTGTAGACGTACATGGGATCTAGGAGGAAAAAAAATATGCATTGAGAGTTACAAACTTAGGCTTTAAATACTGGGATACTAGGTAAGGATCTATCTCAAATCTTACCGGGGACTTCCAAGGAAGGGCCCAGAAAGAGAAAGGGGTTTTGTGAAGTGGTGGGCAATTAGTTGTAGTAAGTAATTTACTGAAGTGATCTGAGAATCTCATGTTTATAAAGGATCTGTTGATGTTTAAGCATTATTTTTGTGAACATAACAAACAGCAAATATTAAAAGGTACTGTCAGATCTAAGCAGAAATTGATGCTTAATGAGGTTACTAACCTGAAATGTATTTTAAGAGTACTGAAGAGAATTTAAACTAAAATTGCAGTCAGGAATTCAAATTCCAGCTTGTTATTAAAGACATTGGTTTCCTGGTGTCTGCTGCTCTACTTACAAAGAACAAGTGCTGGCTCCTCTATCTCTGCATTGTGAAAACACCTACAGATTATTGTAACAGGTCTGTCCATTTTTAATTGCCTAGGGCCCGGTTATTTCCTACCAAGACAAAACTATATAAAGGCTAGAAATTTGTACAGTTGCTGTTTGGTGTTTCTCACTGACCTTTTAGTGCAGAGGATGGCTAGGATTTGTGGTTCTATGAGTTACACTCCTGCATCTGTAGGGTCACCACACAAAACCTGAACGCCACCCCCACCCACCGCCCCGCAACAATCTGTAGTGGCTGGGGAGGCCTCTGGGGCTTCTCTGCTTTGCTCCAGAGCTGTCCCACAGCAAGGCTCCCTCTTCACCTCTGCTCTCACCGAATCCTCCATTGAACCCACGAAATGCAGGTTTGCCAGGATCTTTAGCATACCCTTCTTCCCAAATGTGTTCCTGTCTTCTTTTTTGTGATACCACTGGGAACACCTGCTTCCTTCACAGCAGTTTATGTCTTTCTCTGAGAGCTGAGCTGAGGCAGGGGCAGATCCCAGGGGCTATACTCCCCGTGGCAGCATGCCTCCATCAAATGACCAAGTCCATCAAGTAACCCACCAGGGGAGCGAGACTGTCACAAAATAAATCCCATTTTCTTTCCATAAACCGAAAGGTATTTCTGAGACCTACAGCTGACAGCAATAGTTTTTGCCACAATGGCAGCCCAAGAAACAAAAAGCCACTCACCAATGCCAGGCAAAGATGCTGAAAGAAAATTGTTATTGTCTAGTGGAGCAAATGTGTTTCAGCAGTCGCTGCTAAAGCAGAGGATCTCTGGGCCATCTCACCCTTCCATCTCTACCAGCACAGCCCAAAGGGCAGATCACATGATGATTACTAGTGCCTTTTTGAAGCATGTTTTAGTATAGCATTTATCTGGAGATTTTATTGTTGTTGTTTATCCCCATTGTCCTTAGTAATTTGCATTTAATGAGTAGACTACATTTATTTTTATGGCTGACATTTCACAGCAGCAAATAAAAAATACGTAACAGCATCTGGGCAGCAGGCAAGTGCAAAATCCTAATCCTATACTGAACCAGTCTTGGAAGGCATGTTTTCTGTCCATTCCCCCTGAGAATGGAGCTTGAGCTGTCAGAAGGGCTTGCTGAGGAAAGAAAAAGTCATTAGCCACTGTGGATGAACTCAGTTTCTTTGAAGAGCCCTGTCTGCTGTGGACATCAGGAGACTGAGGATATTATGCCTTCTATTACAAAAAGCTGTGATGGTTGAACAGCACCCAACAAATCACTGAGATGTCACCAACCTCAGCTTAACAGACAGCATAGGCAAGACCACTTCATGTTCAGCATTCAGGCATCTCCTCGCAAACAGTTTTCCTCTCTCCACCCTGACCACTCAGCATGTCAGTGGTGTTTGACATCACCTTTGCCTCCAGCTACAAACATGATGAACCCTTGTAATGCATGTGGTTTTAGCATCATTACACAATCGTTACACAAGCAATCCCTAGGTCATTGGGTGCCTTTTTTCCCCTCTTCCCCCTGCCTCCTAAGTGTCTGCTCGCAGCAGAAGCTAGCTCCATTTTCCCACAGCTAAGGAAGGCTGTGGTGGGACAGCAGAGCACCTGCTGACCTGTTGTCATGTAGTCTCAGAACTGGAGGAGCATGTGGGGAAGGTCTCTGCACAGAGTGAACAAGAAGGGTTATTTAGGGGAAATAACAGAAAGCATTAGTAACAACAAGCATGCCACCATTGCTCACTGAGAGAACTGTCCTTACACGTCCTCCTCCGTGGAGGCCCTGTAGCTTGTTTTGCTTGTGGAAAAATTAACAAGTTGAGAGCTTGATCCAATTAAGCTCCAATTAAGTTGGATGTAATAACAGAATTTGGCCATATTATACTCTTATGATACACATGCATACACAGAAGGACTGATTTAAGGGGTATAGGGCATCTTAACTTTGGCATTCTCCACCAGCTGAAAACTTGACCATTCATGCTGGTAACAGTCTTTCAGTCTAGTATTTTTATGCAATTAGTACACAAGAACATCTATCAGTATATCTGTCTACATTTGAAACAACTACAGATACATTTTTTCCCATGTCATCCCATGAAAACTTTTTTATCTACTCACTTGCTCTGCCTTTGGCAATTCCTAGTAAAAAATGGAATTTCTTTCTCACCTCAGACACATTCACCCTCTTTCCAGGAAGCTGTCAAAAAACTTCAAATTTACTCTTATTACCTCTTTTTCCTTATTCCACTGTTGACACACAGTCCTATGCTCACAAACGAGGGTGAACTGCTTTATGTGCAGCTTGTCCAACACCACTACAGAGCTAAACCAAAATGGAGGGTGGGTTTCCTCCAGCCCACGAGTTGTTTTGCCCTACTCCCTGCTAGAATGCAGTTGCCTACCAAAAATGCTTCTTTTCTTTGAACTTTGGTGTAAAGTTGAGGCCAAATCTACCTGCAAAACAATGATTCCTAGAAAGATACGAAACCAAGAAAACTATCATTTTTCCAAATTATAGCCATACTAGGAAGACATGAGGAATAAGATGCAGGGGGTCGTATAATTAGCTAAAAATCTACTGATGTCTTTCTGTGCTTGCCACAGCACACAGGCTGTGAGTCACAACTCCTGAGGCTTCCAGTTAACAACTTAAAAGGAGAAATGATCAATATCATTTTTCTCAGTGAGTGATTAAGACTGCTTTTAACAATGCAGTCAAGCATGCTATGTACTAAAAGGGATGATTCATTAGTTACTTGGAAGAGGAGCATCATCCTTTCTCAGTTCAGAAGCCAGAGGGATTGGCCAGCGCTCCATGAGCATGGCTGATTAGCATGTAGAGAGGAGAGGAAATACTGGCTACTTTTGTCCCTGTCCGCACATCTGCAGTGCTCTTCTCATTAAAGCAAGAAAGAAATTGGGGAATTTTGTATTCAGCAGTGACATTGTTTTAATCATACTTTGCATAAGTCTGACACCAGAGCTGGCTGCTGGCAGCTCCTGGCAGCTCCCTCCTCTGCCCTGCAGTCACAGGTGCCTGCATCCAGCCCAAAGCATGATCTTCATGGTCCTGCCAAGAAGCCCAAATAGCAATTCCAGCTGCTCTGCACACCACTTTCTGATGTTGCCTTGGCACATACATGGGAAATTTTTTCATCCTGATTTTTGTGGTGATTGCCTCTTCTGAAATAAAAAAGTACAGTTATAGGTAGAACTGGCAAAGAAGACAATTAATGTGTTTTTTTCTTATTTGAACAATATTGATGCTTAAATGTAATTTACAACAACTGCTCCCAACTTTCCATCATCTGAAGTTTGCTAATAGTAATCTTCCTTTTAAGATGAGGTCATGCATCAATATGCAAGAATATGCTGCTCCCAAGCCTTTTTACGTTTGGGTAGTTCCACATTTTGAGGCATTCTTTGCAACACCCTGGTGGTGCAATATAGAAGTGTGATGACATAACCATCTGAAAGGTAACTGGGATTTCTTGCAGTCTTCTTCCTGTGAGGAGAAATGATGTTGCCAAAGCCTGCACGCAAAGTATTTCCAACAAGTGGAAATTGATGTTGCTGTCTTTCTATCACAATGCAAGTTTCATATATGGGCAAGTGCAGAGCAAGTTTTTTTCTGAAGAGACTGATCAAAACTGTCACATGCAAGACCTACATCTCTTCCCCCTTTCATTAGAGCCGAAATATCAGACACAAGTATAACTTACGTGCAATTAATTTTGCATGCTTCTAAATGCAGTTTCATGTAATCATTTGGACACGCTGTACTCAGAAAACTGGCAGCAATTCTGAGATTGATGCATGTGACAGACCTCTGACACCAGCTTAAAGATGTTCAGTATCTGCAATGCTAGTTTACGTACAATGCCTTTGCATCCAGACACAACCACCACACTATTCCTAAGCACATTTCTATCCTGGATTCTACCAATTTCATAGAAACTCAGCATGTCATCCTTGAGCTAAGCCTTTGCCTCAGTGTTTCTCTCTCCACTTTAGCTTAGTCTTTCTTTTGACCTAATCCTGGCTACCCCTTTTGCCTTTCACCTCTCTTCTCCTCTGTCACAAGTTGCCTCCTTGGCTGCCACAGAACCAGCTATTTAAGCAAAATGATTCATCTTCTTCTCCCTTACTCATGCCTCTCTTTTCTTGAAGACATCTGGGTGGGACGAAAAGAGATGCAGCCTCCACATACAGCCTCCACACAGCAGGACAACGCTGACCCATGTGAAGCAGTAGCAGCTCTAAAGGGTGTAGATCCTGTCAGTCCTTCCCTCCCCACACATACGAGAAGTATCCTGCCCTGAATGTGGCCTACCCTCAACTCTCCTGTGCTAGTTGGTATTTATTACCAGCCTTTCATTACCCGAATCCTTTCTTATTTCACTTATTTCACCCATTTGAGTGCAGAGTGTGCTTCCCATAAAGATGGAGTGGAAAAGAGTCTCTGCAGGTGCCTGTCTAGCTGAGTTCCTGACAGAAAGGCCACAGGGATTTTGGTTTATATTATTAATTATTTAAGGGTGCTTAAAGCCTTGGCTGTGTAAATTCCATACAATAAAATTCCAAACATACAACTTGAAGCAAATATTACTACTGAAGTAAGAACTGCTTTCAAGAAGAAATAAGATTTTTTTTGCAACTCAAAAAGATCATATTTTGGTCTAAAACAAGGATAATTTTTGTGGTTTTGAAGGTCAAAGAAATGTCTCTTGAAAGCCAAACAATTTAATTGAAACATGGGCCATTTAGGGTTCCTTTTCATTAAATAGTGGAATATATTGACCAAAAGAAGGATCTTCTGTGAAAATCTCATCTTCAGTCAAAGAGTTTAAAACTCCTGAATCTCCTGAACATACGCACAGCACACATTGGACACAAAGTGAAATCATAATCATCCTCATCATATCTAGGTATATAACCATTGAAGAGCAATTTATCCCATGTAAAATCAGAGCATTATCAAGCCCATATGCGAAGTGTTATGTAACTTACATCAGTTTTTCTTTTACCATCATGCTTCAGCTTTCAGCACAAGCTTCAAAGACAAATAAGACATTAGTCATTTAACTGGTGATATATAGTAGTCTTATTTGTCATCTGTGGCAGGGTTTTGCTTTTAAGCTTAAGTTAAAGCAATTAATTTGGGCCCTAAGTGACACAAGTGCATAAGCTTCATTGCAGCAGATCTCTGATAATGCTGAACACAGAGCAAGGTCAGACCTTGGGCCCGAAAAGTGAGCACAGTGCTGAATGACTGCTAACACTATTTTTTTTCTGTAACTCAACTTGTATGTTGCTATTCTGACACTTGGTTGGAAACGGCTACACCATTGCAGCTGAAATATTTCCTGCCTTCTCCCCTCAGATCCCCAGAAGACACAGCCAGAGGCATTTATTTAGCATTGAAAATATCTGAACAATTTATTCATATTTGAGAAAGTACAGAAGAACTGAAAATTATATAGTTTAATGGAAAGAGCTGGGCAGCCTTTTCCTGGGAGTTAATACCCATGTTCTTTATAACGGCCAAATGGCCATTTTTCTTTATCAGTAATTCAGTGAGATTGTTACTCTGCCAGTCTCTGAAAGGTCATCTATAACTGTTAATATATAACTCACCGATGTGTCATTTCTTCCCTAAAGTGTTATTTCAGGCGCTGCAGGGGAATTCCCTCCGATGCCTGTGCCAGGGCAAAGGTATGCTGGCAGCTGCAGTTTCACAAAGGGAGACCAGCGACAAGGCCAGCTTGGGAACGTCTGTCTCCCATCCCTGCCTTGCCTCCAGCTGCCTCTTCACACTCATGCTGTTCCGCAACTGTTGTTGGGGCTGTGCTGTAAATCAGGTCACTGAGCTGATCCAAGTTACAAATGATCTGTTTTTTAATTACAAGGTTGTTCTTGATACAAGTTGATTTTCTTACCAGAATGATGCCAGAAACTGCAGTGGTAGTGCTAGTGAGGAGGCCGGGCCCTGGGACAGAGAGGAGAGCAGTCGGGCTAGCGGGCACTGGTGGGGGTTCACAGAACTGCTGGCTCAGATGGGGTCTCTTCCAACTAATACGGGTCGAATGCAGTCAGGAGGGTGTTATCATAAACTGTTCACAAACAGAAAGTTCACACACAAAAGGATCACGCATTGGTTTAAAAAAGACTAAAACGAAACAGTAAAAATTGTTCCATACATGACTTCTGCAGAAAACGTAGCTACATACAAAGGTGTTAGAGAACGTGTATACATATACACACATGCACATGCATACACACACACAAATAATCCCTAAATTCAAAAGAAATGCAAAATATGTCTCACTTCAGAGTTTTTGCCAACCTTCAAAGCCTGCCTGCAGCTCTGATCCCCCCGATGGCCCGTTCATGAAAGCAACAACGAGGAAAGCCTATAGAGGGAGCAGGTCGCCTTCTTTTCCTGAGTGACAGGAGTTTTCAACCTCAAGCGGCTACTCCGAGAGAACGGAGGGACAAAGGTAGAGGATGAAAATGTCTTAAGGAGCAGTCCCAAGGGCCAGGGCCGTTGCCTTGCAAAAAGGGGGAGCAGCAGCAGCACCTGCCTCTCAGGGCATGGGCAAGAGGGCTGCACATCCACATCTTTTCCTCCTTTCCACTTCTTCATGGTCACACTGTGAGCCCTGCAAGGAGACAGGAATCTCTGCGGTCTCCCCCTTCTGCAGTTGCTGGGGTGTTCTGGCATTTCAGCCTCTTCTCTGCACGTCGCAGGACAGAGATGTGCTTGCTTGGAAATCGAGCAGAATTTCCATCTTCCAACACCTACAGCCAAAGTAATAGAGCACTGCCTAGAAGTGAAGGAAGAATGTAGTAAGGAAAGCCAGGCATTTCCTGTTGAACAGCAAGAGTAACTAGAAAATGCGTAACCGTATGTCACAGACAATGTAACAGAAGCAGCATTAAGCAGAATCAATACTAAATCTGCATTCAGAAGACAGAATATGCAGAAATATCAAAGAGTTAGTTATTGTCAGTAGAGGCTACGTGCCTGAATTGACCATTAGATTTATTCTAATTTACATGTGCATACACAAAAATGTCTAAAAATCTTTAAACCATGTATACCTGTACTGTAGGTCCAGAAATTCTATTTGTACAACTGTAAAGCCCAGAAGGCCCAGCTGAGTCAGCTGAGCATGACACAAAGCTGTGCCAAAAGCCTTTGCCTTACTATGTTTATTACAGTCCAACAAAACAGAACATAAGATTTCTTTTTATTTTTCCTTTTCCTTTTTCTTTTTGAAACCAATAGGGAGCTGTGACAAAAAAAATTTAACAGAAACCAGACCTTATCAAACAAACCCAGATTCAGCCTTTGAGATGAAAGACTAGCTACTCAAAAATACCTGTTTGGGAGCAATGACTTTTGTAAGACGCTTAACTGAGTAGTATATGTGTTCTCAACTCAGAAATAACAATTACAAATGAAAAAGTGGTGAGCAATATATTACAAATACCCATGCACTCTTTACTACGTTGTGCCTGTGAGTTCTCTTTGTAGAAAGACTGGCCACCAGAGTGTGTACCAGCTAACTTACATTTCTGAAAAAATCTAAGAACTGTCATAAAGCATATGATACTTATACATTAAAATTATACTAAGAGCTCTTCTCCCTACACAATAGCATTTTTCTCCTGGGGAGCGAAAGCAGATCTTAGGGCTGCAACATAAATGGTTAAGCGCAAGTCATGCAGCAGTAAAACAGAAAAGGAACACTCCATGCACTTCAATCCCAGGCACTGCAGCGTGAGGCATTAAAAAAAGATATGACTTTTCCTCAGCTAACCCATGTAATGCATTTCATCTTTCGATACAGGTTTGCCTTTTTTTTTATTTTTCTTGCATCATTAGAGAGAGGTCATTTGAGGAATAAATTCTGCATAGTGATATGATTCAGCAACTTTCTGGAAAACAAAAATGCAGCCCTTTTTTTTGCTGCACTAATGAAATACAACTAGCAATAATGTTCTTCGAATCGAGCCTAACTGAAAGCAGGCAATGTACCATGTAAGCTGAAGCTCAGTGGTCTTGGATCACTATGCCATTTTTCATGGTTTTTTATATGATTGAATATGAGCTGAACATACCCTGCTGCTGAAACCAGGCCAATGACAACAAATACATTATTGTACAAGCTGTTGCATTACCAAGAATGGCTCAGCAAATACATTTTCCTTTTTATCCAAATTCTAGGTAGTTTTTGTCCATACCAGCATGTAAGACCATAATTTCTGAGTATCTCCCAAAGGCATATCCACAGAAACCTCATCCTGCAGTTCCATGAGGGCAAAGCCCTCTGTCATGGGCTTGCCATGTCATAACTTTTTTCGTGCAAGGGTACTGAATGGTACTCATTAACATCACTGCAGAAACAATAAATGATTTTGCATATTCGGTATTGTCTACCCAGGAGTGCTCCCACGCTGTGAAATGAGTTCCGGATCAAAAAGCATTTGCCTTAAGAGGAACAAAATCCCCTGCAGTGACACACAGGGTAGTCAAGAGAATTTAGGAAGCCATAGTGTCCTAGTGCTTCACGGGCATGTTTCCCATCAAAAATATCCTAATAGAGAAATCCTTGTCTATTTAGCCTGATAGAGGAGTCCTGTCTCCAGGCAGGCACGATGCGGTAGCACTGGCAAGTGATGAGCACCTGAGCCGGGATGTGCTGCATATCCTGGCTTAGGGCACATACTGCTTTTTTCTCCAAGCAACATGTAGGAGTGACAGGCAGCATGTGTCCACCGTACCACTGTGACCCTTCCCGCTCCAGCAGCAGGAGAGCTGCCATTGCAATTCTGCAGCCGGCAGCAATGGCAGCCTTGTGAGGAGCAGATCCCGCCTTCCCTGTGAACCAACCTGAAGATGAAAAGTGCTGCCTAAGCGCCCACACTTACTGGCAGAGCTGCATGGGGACATTTGCAGGCAGCGCCTGTGGGCATGGCTAACCACTAACCAGTGTGGAGCCTTTACTCTTAGAAGCATCAAGCAATATTCCCCAAACATATTGCCATTTGCAAAAGAGAAAGTCATTCTGACAACAAAGTCTTCCAGTGACTAAGTGGCCAGTGTGTTGCTGGCATTAAATAGCTGGCAGAATTTCTATCATAAACATTGCTATCAGACTATTGTATCTCAGCTGTAAAATCTTGCTCCAGGCTGATATTTGGCAAACAAGACCCAGCAAGATAATACTTTTTTAAACACATTATCCTATTTGAGTAATCTACAGACAGGTAAATTAAGTCTGCAAGTGTGGCCCCCAGTGACACCTCTGCCAATTCTTCTCTACTGATTCTATGGCCCATCAGGGGAAGCGAGCACCTGGCCATCCCAAAAGCGCCTGCTCTGGGGCTTTCCTTTTACCTCCAGATGCCCTGAACAGTTCAGATAAAAATGCTGGGGAGGCACAGGGCAGTGCAGACAAGCTGCAGTCGGTGAGGAAACCCAGAGAAGAGTTTTCCCACGAGAAAAGCCCATCTGAGAACACACACATAGCAAGATACTGATTACCTTTGTACACAGGCAAAGAAGAGCAGCTGCTGGGAACTCCCAGAGTCCTACCTAGCCATATGCATGCCTCCTTCCAGATCCAGAGTAGCCAGCTTTTCCATGTAAGTGAAAGAAAAATTGCACCTATTTCTATCTCAGAGGAAATGTCTGCTTGTTGCTTCAAAATTAAAACAGCTTCTTGGTCATAATGCCATAACACTGCATTGGCTACACAGTTGTCTTGTGTTTCAAAAGGTTTCCTGTGGACTCTGCCACATCTGACAAATGCTTTGGTGGAAAACTTGTCAACCACTGGCCCTTCTGAAGGGAGATTTCCCGATGTGCACAGACTATCCACAGGACAAATAAGCGGTTAAATGCAACAGGGATGGAAAGCTCTGCACTAAACAGTAGCAACTCTTCATGTATCCACATTGAAATACTCAGGATTTATAGTCAGAAATACTCTCTTCATTGATTTTGTTATTAAAAATATGTTACGGCTAAGGTTTTTTTTAAATACTGAATCCCATTTCCAAATGCCCTAAGGGAACAACAGCCGCAACAATAAAATTAGGAACCCATTACTGAAGATAAAATTAGAATAACTAAGCTCAACACTATACAGGGAAAGTGAATTGTTAAAATGTATGAGGTGAAATGTTTTCTAACTATTCCAATGTTAAACTTCATTTTGTCCTTGGAATGAGCAAGGGCAGAAATTTCTGACAAGCTACCGCAGTATTAAACACAACTGTGTTTGGTGCAAGTTACGTGCTAAATCAGTAGATTTTCTCAGTGTAGTTAAGGCCAAAGAAGCTTAATAAGATATTTTAAATTTATTTTTAATTAACAAGACTTTATTTTAAATGCTTTTAACCCTCCCTTCCTTCAAGACTGGGATTCAGGGAAGTACTGAGAAAACAGATGGTTTACTTTTCAGCCCTGCTTACACAGGAAACCTGGAGGGATATCTCAAGTGAAGGAGATTCTGCAGCAAGCCTGGAGAAGCCACTGTTATTGCACCTACCACCTCCGTGGCACAAGCAGCAGAAGGTGACAGGTATCCACCTATCTGTACTAGAGCAACCACTCGGATACTTCATAGTGAAATTTCCTAAGGTAGGTAGGACTAACGTTCCAGAGCATACATACTACCGTGCTCTGGGTGAGTTAGGCTTCCTTTATTACTCCTGAACAAGTATCTTAATGAGATGGATATTCTCACGCTGCCTGCACACAGTGCACACACAGGTTGCATAGGCTGGAGAATGACAGTTCTTTCCCGCAATCACGCCGAAAATTGCATTCCCTTGGTTTTTTTCAGGAGTGAAAAAAGAAACTGTGCCTTTCCAAAACCATAACTGTCTCATAATATCCAAAATGGGATAAGAGTGGCAGGGGGCTGTTGTGGTCTGCTTTTTCTTCTCACGTTAGGTAACTTCCCCCTTCCTACTCCTCATCCAGACACAAACATGTGGCTGTCATAAACTCTTTAAGGGAATATTGTCAAATACATTCACCAAACATTCTGACATTAACGAAAAAGAATCACTTAAATTAAAAAAATACAGTAATGAAAATACTCTGTTTTGAGCATTGCTTCACATTAGTGAACAGCTCGTTTGCTATTCCTGGGTATTAGAGTTGAGCTCAGTGCTTTTGCAATAGATATTTTTAAATAAAGGTTAAAGAACATGTTTGTCTTACGTTAGGTACTCAAAATGTCTGTGCACACAAACAAGCCCCCTCTTCTTATGGTAGTCTCTGTAAGTCTTGAAATAAGCAGACAGACCAAATACACATGGGTTTCACAAACTGTTCTCCAGCCAAAATCTACACATATTAGCTGACTCCTTATCTCCACTTCAATCAAATGAGCTGATTGTTAAAGTTTTACAAAGCAACCCAGCAGCAAGGTGAAAGATGAAGAGATTATTGAATAATAGATAAGAATATTTTTAGTTAGCTCAGATGTATTCATGCATCTGAGAAATCACCAGGAAAAAGTTCTCAGAAAGGCACTGGATGAATTTCAGCAAAAGCAACCCCACTGTCAGCACCCCACGAGGCCCAGGGGCTCCCTGAGGTCAGGGTGCTGGGGGCTCCCCATGAAAGGTGGCAGGGCAGAGCCCATAACAGGGCTGCTGGGGGCCACTGGGGAATCCGAGGCAGCCCCAGTCCTGGGCATTGGGCACCTCCCTGGCATTGGGGACATGGACCCATGGGTAGGACCAGCTCAGGGGGACCATGGCCGGGCAGGGCTGTGGGCAGGGCAGCATCACTGTGGCAGGGACCAACAGCCACAGGGGGGCTGGAATGGGCTCCTGGGCTGTAGGCAGGGTGGGGGCAGCCCCAGGGGCCTGGGCAGGAGCAGTCAGGGTTGGGGTGCCCTCAGGGCCCTGACACTGTCATGCAGAGATGCAAAACTACTAAGGAAAAGTTCCCAGTCTTTCTGCTCCTGGAATTGATGAAGATAACATTTTTACTTCCTTTTCACTCATAGGTTTACAAGCCTAGCAATCCTGCCCTCAAATTTGCAGCAGCTGGAACTGTAAACCCCTTCCCAAGGTCATTCTTTCCCGTCACGTTTCCCACACTGTTGGTAAAAGCAGGGACAACAAAGAATTTGTAATGCTCTGGAAAGGACCTTTCCGAAGTGCAAAAGAAGGAAACTACCAAATTGTCTGATTCCAGCATTGTTCTGCTTTTTACCCGGCATCCTTTAATTGAGCGAGAATCATTGCTCCTTTATTACGGTCTGAAGAGACACAGGTTTTTAAAAGATCTTTTCACTGCCTGAGCCAGCCCTCTCCTTACTGTCTTTCCCTTTTAATGAAGATCACAGGGCGGTTGACATCTTTGATCTCACCACAGATTCTGAGAGCCTCTGAAGAAGTGAAGGTATAATAACATCATTCACTTAAGAGATAGAGAGATACTGACTGAAACTGCATCTACTGAAATAAAGTACTAGTGAATAATGAAGAGTTGCTTGGATATTCAGAACTTCATTCATCAAAAAACTTTTCTGAAAGGAACTGGTTCATGTGTCCCTGGAAACGCTAAAACAAGAAGTGCCATGCTAAATCAGGCTTGGCATTTAGTCTAGAATCAAAGTACTTGCGCATAGTCCGTCCCCCCACAACACCGATTACAGAACAGAAAAGCTCTTATCTTACCTCATGTACAACTATGAGACTAAATGCAGTAGCAAGGTAGAAAATCCTTTAGAGACAGGTGTAAACAGGGGATGCTTACCTCTGTAGTATGCAAGCACTGTCCATCAAAATGTAATGGTATGACACCCCCAAAAATACTATACCATGGGAAAAGACCCCAAATTTGGTCTTTTGGGGTAGGGACAGCCATAAACCTGCAGCACCATGGAGCACAGCGCTGCCTAATTTACCTTGATTTTCTGACAGGACATTTTTGGTGAACTCCTTGCTCCCCTAGCTAGACTGCTGTAGGCGGCTGAGCTAACATGTTCAAAATTAGCTCACATGCATGTAAGTTATACCTTGGGTCCTGGAGAAAAAGAGCAGGCACAAACTGCTGCTTGAGACTGCAGCAGAGACATAGCCCAGCATTTTTAGACCTCTGTCCAGAAAAGCGTTTCGGCACACATGTATCTGTAAGGCTCTGAATAGACTTGGCAACTGCATTGGCTTAATAATGGTGAAACATGTTGTGAGCTCCCTTTCGGGCTGGGAATTATCTCTGAAGGGTTTTATAAAATGCAGCAGAGCCTTAGGAAGCAGAAAACATAGTTTATTCAATTTTTTTCTTCTCCACATGGATGCACTGGAAATAGGCTGTTTTGGCATAAACCCCAGACATATTATAGCAAATGCCAGAAGCCATCAAAGGCCCGGCAAAGTGAGTTTTGGGGGGTATTGGCAGATACAAACAGGGCCTTTGTCCCAAGGCCAGGCAAGCCCAAGTGCCAAGTGACAGAAAGCAGGATGAACACTGGCAACATGGGACAGGGAGCTCCACGTCATCTTTCTGTGAGGACTTGGTCAAGATATTGTGCCATTGCAGTGTGCAGGCTCCTGAATGCTGCTCTAAGTAGCACATCTTACTAAGAAAACAGTGGTAAATAAAACTGTGCATTATATTCTTATTCTGGTGACAACCTTTTTCAAAAGAAACCCACAACAAGCACCTTCAAAAGAAGAAAATCATGTAAGAACCCCTCACAGAGTCCCAGCCTGTACCCATGCACACACACACAGACCAGCATATTTAGCCAAAACAATCCCACATAGGATCCTACTTCAGATCTTGCAGATCGCAAGGAGGTGGAGGGTCATCCACATGCAGATCCACTTCTTTTGCTGCCGTTTGGATCTACCATCTGCATCTTCTGCTTCCCAGCTCCCTCAAAGTGAAGTCTCAGGGTGACTGACATACTGAAAATCTCCCTGCCTGCAGCCTGCAGGCTGTGTTAGCTGACCTTCACTCCTGTAATTGCACTGTTTGACATTTGAAGACGTGTTCTCATTTTGGGGGAATAATGCACATGCCTCAACTCCCTTCTCAGATGTGTCATTCCACTGCTATTCATTTTTTAAGCTACAGTTTGGTATTCTTTTAAGTGAGCACAATTGCAAATAAAGCGGTCCCCGCTTTCTCCCACTCCCACATCTTCTCCCAGATCGTCTGTTGAACTGTGCCATCATAAATATTTGTGTGGCTACATGGTGAACCAGATCAGGGAACCGATCCAGCTGAAAAACAGTCCTGGGGAAAAAAATATGCAATTTTTCCAATATAGTTCCCCATAATGTCATACAAATTGTATGCTGCAATTGTAACGAGGTTTCTCTAAGAGCAGCAATGACTGACTGAGAGAAGGAAAGGGGAACAGTCTGCTTTTTTAAGCAGCTCTGCTGGCCTTAATGTGGTGCCATGGTTTGGCATTTGCTTTCACCAGCATTTGTCCCCAGAAAGCACACAGAAACCCCTGTTTTGGGGAGTAAACAGGCATAGAGTTACTAAAAGTTCATCCTGAATGCCCAGGGAAAAGTTCTTTGCACAGTGATATCTAATTTTCGCCTGCATTTCCCACCAAGTCCATAAACTCCAAGACAGTGTCTTATATTGGAAGAAGAGCTTTCTCCTATCAATGACAAGCTCAGGGATCCTTTGGAGTGAACTGCTAGCACTTCAGAGGCAAACAGCCTACTTCTCTCGCTTTCTCTGGATTTGAGGACTGATGAGGCAGAATACTGCCTGGTTACCTATTCCACAGCCCTGTAAATGGGAGGGACAAGTCTGAAAGCATTACCATTTGATTTCAATTTCTCAAAAAGCCTTTTGAAAACAGCTCACCTCCCCATTTAACAGTTTCTAATAAACTAAGCCTAAAACTAGAGCCAGAAAGTCGTGACACTTATTCCCTCAATTTTGCTTCTTTGTCTCATTTTCTTTCTTCGCAATAAAGTGACAATTCCACTGCCAATATTTCTCAGGATATATGTGATAATCCTTTGTGAGACACTTGAAAATTGCAGTTAAATGCAAGCTTGCTGCTGAATAAAGCTGTACAGAATGTAAAAATGTCCTTCCCTTGCCTCCTCCACTTCAAAAAAAGACAATCAAGAGTTACTGTTTTCTCCCCACTGGTTTGTGGTGTGAGATAGCAAGGATATGAAACTAGCTGATCCCATGAGTGGGAGGAGCGACTACAAAGAGTACCCTTATTGTTTCCAGTAACTGTACAATTATCTTAAATTGTGGCTATCTTTTCACCAGTGGGCTTAATGTATTCAGATTAAGGGCAGTGTCTAAGCGAACATTACAATTTCCTGAAGAGACTGCAAACCAGCAGTCTTCCCTGAAATCATATACCATCGCTTACCCTTCACTAAACTAGAAACACAAAGGCTGTATGCTGTCATATGCTAGGGGACCTCCTTCATGCAGTGTCTGTGCTGTGGCAAGCCTAGGGATAGAGCTCTAATACATAAATTGATGGACATATTTAGCTTGAAGCAGTTTATCCAGTAAAGATTGGGGGAAATTGTGCACAAAGATAACAGGGAAGGACCGATCCTAGTCATCTCTACTATTTGGGTAGCTCTGTTAATTTTGGAGAAAGCCAAACAGGACTTGGCTATGTAACAAACAGGCGAGCATTTTTAGACATTAAATGGGTTTGAACTCTAGAGACCCTAGAGAGAATGTAAAATCTACTGCTGGGCAGAGACTGCATAAGGAAGCCAGAGGCCTGTTTTTAACATATCCTTTGGAAAGCTGGCAAGAACTGCCTCTGAATTTTTCCTCCAATTCAACTGTCAGTTCTCCAAATTTTGTTCTGTCTCTACTCCTGGCTGTAATAGTGTGGCTGTTAGAGCTGTGATGGTCTCAGAACATAACCAAGGCAATATTTGTAACAACAGGCCCTAGTTTTTCTTAAATTAAATTGTGGTTGGTTTTGGTTTGGTTTTTTTTTTTTTGGGGGGGGGGGGGGGCGGGGAGGGGAAGCAGACAGATTTTCAGGTGCACAAGCCCATCTCCATAACATTGAAAAGTCAGTGTGCTTAGAAGTGTGTCTGAGTTTTTTTCTAGCTATGTCTGTCTAGCAAAAGATATGACACCTCCTTTCAACACCTTGATTTGATGCTCAGCTCGCTCTCTCCCCAGTAAAGCCTCCTCTAACACCATCTGCATTCTGACAGCACTCCTAGTCCGGTCTTTACCCATTGTTTTCATACCTTCATTTCTACCTTTGTTCCCACCCTTCTCACCCTACTCCAGCTCCTCCTTAAGGCCTCACTGAGCAGATCCTCTGGATTGCCCACTCTTATTACTCTGAAGTTCCTTTGCCAGACCCCTGTCAGGCAGGAGTAATTCCACAAACCTTGGTCTTCTGCAAGGCAAAGCCACCAGAGAGGTTCCCATCCAGCCAGAGCCGCTTGCCCGGGCAGACGCTGCCTGATAACTGCATGATGGGACTGTGCTGCTGACTACATTGCCGCAGCCATCAGGAGTGAAAACAGCCCTCAAAAATAAGGTTCCTTTCAGCTTTGATAATTTCAGTGATAGGGTTCAGTCCACTGCCTGGCACACAGTTGCAGAGGCAGAGCCGTGGGGGTGAAGTGGGGATGGAAGTGAAAAGCTGAGCATAGGGCAAAGGAGGAAAGTGGTGGGTTCAGGTCGGGAATCACTTGAGTATGTGCGTGCTGCAGAGAATGTCAGTGGGTCAGGAAGGAGCTTTCTCAGTAGCAAGGAAGCAGCCAGCACACAACAGGCAGTATATTTTCCCTGTGGTACTTAATAACACAGCATTTTGTGAGCTCTGACAACAACTAATGTGTAGAAAATGCAGGAACATTTTGCAATATTTTTAACATTGTTGTGTCACAGTGTTCTCCAGTTCTGCAGGACTGGTTAACAGGGACAAGAACAGGTGAGGACCCTGCTGAGTGAGGGGAAAAGAAATTCAGGGGAAGGAGAATTTTGCCTCACTGGGCCATCAAGAACTGAAGGGGCCAGCACCCTGCAGACGTGCACGGTTGGCAGCACCACAGGGACCCATCAGATGCTGTTTCTGCAACTGAAGACCAAAGAAAGCCCCTTGAAAGAAGGGTGCTGGGGGGAGAAGGAAGAATTTCTAGCAATGCTTTACAGAACAGCGAGTTTCCCCATATTCAAACTTGGCTAAGGGCTGTGCTGAAGAGTGGGAATGCCTTAGATAGGACGAAAGGAGAAAAACAATGCCCCAGCCTTCTGCCTTGCACAGGCTGTATGGACATTTGAGGTGCCGATGAATCAAGATGAATCAGCCCTATTATACCACAGATCATAACCATGATGTAAACAGGTGATGCAGCAGCTGACTCAGAGGCACCTTGCGTGTCCAGGGTGAGGCACAGGGCTGGGGACAGCAAGCCGTCAGCCATCCCCAAATAAACTCATAAAGCCTGGGCAACAGGCCCAAGGGATTTTGCCCTCTCTAGTTCAAATAACCAATACATATCATGCCAACCTGTAACGTGCAAAGGCTCACTGACTGACTTTAAAAGAGCAAGTCCTCCTTCAGGATTGATTTGTCTTGCCAGTGAGGTGACTGACAACAAGTAAAGGTGCTGTGACCACAGCCTGGCTCAGCACACTCAGAGGAGACAGGGGCTGGTTGTTACGTAGGACCTTCTCTGAGGAGCAGTCGAAGGGTAGCCAGGGACACGTGTAAAGACTCGTATCACTAGCAAGAACTGATTGACGGGGCATAAACAAAAATCTAAGAGACTATGCACTAGACTATGCTGAGCCTTTAAAAACCAGCTCTGAGCAAGGGTTGCTGTGTGAACCTCACCGCGGACATCTGGCAGCAGAGCCACATAAGGCAGCAAACCACATGGCAAAATAATAAAGAACACATCATATTTCAGCGGCATCAGTTTCCCAGTCCAGTCTCTCACATGGTGGTATGAGCAGCTGTGCTGGCAAGGAGAAGAGGGCCATCTTGGCTTGAGATCTCAGCTGGGATCAGATCTGCCACCAGGGAATTTCCCTTGAGACTACATCCCTGAGCTGCCCAAGATGACTTGACCCCGCACTGTATTTCTCCGAAGTGGAGTTTCTCTAAAATATCCCTCACGCGCTGCAGATAATGATTAGCTGTCAGTTTGCAAGGAATGTGACTTACATGCCTCCCCCTGTGTCACATGCAATGCTTGCTGGCATGCACAAAATGCAGGCAGAGCTGTCACAAGAAGATTTGATAGCATCCCTCTCCCAGACCATCCTACTGTGGAGCTTCTTCCTGCCTTTCACACTTCTACTAGTTGCCACCAGGGACCTGCAGGCCCCGTGTCTGGGCAGCGGTGGCTACTGGCATGCCCTTGCACCCCACCCTGGCTGCATGCTCCCCAAGCTGTGACACCCTTCACGAAGCCTCCGTGTGGCTGAAGGCCCCCTTGGCCTGGCTCTGGCCATGGCTCTACATGTCGGCATTCTTCTGTCCTTCCTCACCACAAGCCCCTCTCTTCAGTATGGATCAGATCCAGAGAGAGCTCAGCAGGTTCACATTAAAAATAGGATGAGGCTCTCAGATCCCCGTGTTAAACCTGGACACAAGTGAGGCCTCTAGCAAGCGAGTGAACACCTCCAGTAAATGAGATTCATCTCACTGAAACTTTTGATGCCTTTAACGTGAACATGCAAAACTGAGCTAGTTGTCTAGACAACCTCTTTTCTGTAGTGGAGAAGCACTTCTGGAGTACAACTCATCTGAATTAATTTATATATCTGCCTTAAAATGGCATGATTCATGTATTGCAAAGTATTTATTCCTCACCGTTGAATCCGTCAGTGAATCCCATTCTAGATGTGAGGCAAGCGGAGCTGTATTTGCTTGCACTATTTCTTACAAATACCCACTTGGATACATTTGTATCAGCTTGGAACTGATTTATTCTAGTTTCATTTGCATAGCTGGAGTTGATTCTCACTGAAACAGGGCAAAACTTTAGAATTAGGTCTCCCCCCTATACTTCCATCCATACTGAAGAGAATTTTTTTTTTTTTTTAAATGTGGATTGTGAAGGCTGCTGAAACAGTGAGCTGCATCAGTCTGAGCACTGGACACAGTGCTCCTCTTTGGCCTTGGATCTCTCTGTGCAGTATGTTGTGCTCTTTTTGAATAGTATCTCATTGAAAAGTAGCGGGGTCTGAAAGAGCTAGAATACCAGGGGAGACACCTCACATGGGTGAGAACTGCAGACTTCAGTAGACTTCCTTGATATCTGCGTTACTGCAGTTAGTGTGGGGGCTGCCTTGTCTTTCACTCCCTCTGCATTTTGCACATGAGGCCGCGCACCTGGAAAGGAAGACCACTCTCCACACCAGCGTCACAGCAGGGAAGAAGGAAATGAAGATATATATTCAACATAGCTATGCAATCTGCTACCAACACACAGCGGCCCTGATCCTGAGAGATGATAGGTGGCTTTCAGGCACCACAGAAGGCACTGCCTGCTTTGGCACTGTCTCTGGAAGAACTGGCTCAGTAGCACGGGTATCACAGAGAGTTTGACAGTGGTAGATGTATGGGGTTGTCCAGTGTTTCTACCTAGACATCATCCTTTCAGCTTTCACATCAATTAAGCTGAAATGAATCAAAATAAAACAGTCTTTACACAGTGCCTTGTTTGTAATTCTTATTCAGGAAAAAGCAGAAAAAAATAAAGAAAAGTTGCAACAGTGTTCTTCTTACTAAATAAAAATTGGGTAGATGCAATCTGGCTTTTACTGTGTTGAGCACACCAGATGGTCAGAGGGCTTCTGTCTCTGTTGGATGGTACTGATCTCAGCTTTGTATTCATGCTCTTGAAGAAATGTGTACAACAGCATGACAGAGTCAAAGCATGCCTAGAAAAGGAATCACAGAACCCCAGAATAAAGGTTGGAAGGGACCTCTGGAGCTCACCTAGGCTAATCCTCTGCTCAAAGTAGATCCATTGCCAACGATGTATCAGGTCATTTGATCAGGTTTGCCTTTGCTCTCAGAGCACCTTCCTTGGACTGAGGTTGCGGCAGCCATGATGCTTTTGCCAGCTGAAGCTCTTCCTGCTTCACCTCCAATCCTAGTTCTCACAGTGCCCTCCCAGGGCAAACATTAGTCTAAGAAAGTGATTCAGCTGCATATAATCTATACCTCCAGTATAATAATCATCTGGATTGGTGATTGAAACAACAATCACCTGGAATGGTTCCCCAGCCCAGCTTAATCTGCAGTCCTACTCACAACTGTGCTAGCATGGAGGAGGAAAAGCCAGACAAGGACAAGCAGCCAAGAGGAGAAAGCGAAAGGAGGAGGAAAGAGTGAGGAAAATGCCTGCCTGAGCCAGTGCTGCTAATGAATTCTGTGCCAAGCCCAAGCCTCACAGAAGCAAGATTCAGTTCCTGTTCAGGCCCCTTCACAACTACAATTTCCTCTTCTGTACAAAGGGGAGGTGGCTGGCTTCAGAGAGTTTGCAGATGAAAGATGAAAGGCATGGTAGGTATTGCTTATTGACTATTTTCATACCCAATGAGCTTATTGGGGATACTCTACCATATCTATAGGAACCAGGTGAATCTGTACTTCTGTTAGAAAGGAGAAGCAAGCATAAAGTTGGCCTGAACAGAAGTATAAAAGAAATAAAATTTTCCCACAGCCATCCTGGCTGAGCTACAGAACCTGGGGTGTCTCCACCCAGCATCTTGTAGAAAGGCACTTTCTTCAGAATTAGATCAAGCCTGAACAAAGCTGGAATGAACTCACCTACCTTGGCTCCAGCTTTCCCACTTTCACAGCATTTCCTTATTTGTCACAAGGATTCAAAACGTTATTCAATATAACTGATAAGGAAAGCAACCACTGGTCAAAATAATCTGAGTAAATTCCAGAGTAGTACTAGATTGCTACCGATGTGCTGAAAATTAAGGCAATTGATCCTCATCAGTACTACTGCCAACATGCAAACAAGACCTGATTCATCCCATCTAGCAGTAGTTACTCAATGCAGACATCTGAGTTGGAAGCCAGATCACATTAGTCTGTTTGTGTAGTCCATGAAGAGTAACAAGCACCCCCTGAAGATAATTCATGCCAACATCTAACTTGCCGTTTCTGCATAAACCCATCGGGGATCAAGACTGCCCTGCAAGCACTACTTGAACCCTCATGCTCATCACTGACTTTCCCTGCCACTTCTGAGCTTTATCTCAGTCTCCTTTCTATTGGCTGGAGTTCAAAATGCAATTTGAAAGCCAAATACAGATTGAACTAAATCTTGAGTTGCCAGAGACTATGTTTACTAAAATCAACTCAATACTGAAGCTTGAGCTTATTTTTAAAGCTGCATGATTTACACTGATCTACCCAGATTTAAGGATAAGACTCCTAACCAGAGTATAATATTCCCATATAGATTCAGCAGAAGCTGAGGTCTCCAACTAGTCCTGACTCTCATCATTACCCTGACTTTAACATCAAATGTATCCCTATAAAAACCTTCAATCCTGCCAAATGTGGAAGCAGGAATAAGGTCCTGGCTCCTAACTGTCAAAATCCCTAATTAATTTCATCACACGTACCACATAAGTGGTACAGAAAAGCTGCCTTAACAGCAAGGAGTGGCTTTAACTAGAACCCTGTACCAAACCTTTAGCCTCTGCCTACAGCTATATCACTGATCAGAGGTTCAAACTGAAGGGTGACTAGGAGAGCCACAGCTCACAGATCAAAGATATCTAAGTACATAAGACACAATACACGTTGTATACAGACTGACATAAACTCTGTACTGACAGTATTTCTCACAGTTAAAGAACACAGTTGTGATCCTTTTTAGATAGAATAAGGTATTTAAAATTAATATATTCCCTTCCTAAAGTATTAAAAGTAACTTAATTTTCTAGGATTGATTCTATGGACAAGACCTGTTTAATTAAGAAAAGGGAAAATGTCCTAATTTTACTTCCCTGCTAAATCCCATCCTGCAAATTACTGCCTTATTCAGAAAGTCAAACTCACCCTGCTAATTATAAATTCTTCTCCCCCAATTAGGTAATGGAAATAATAACAAATGACTTAAGTAGCTAATCACAGCTAAATAGCACAGCTTGTATTGTGGATATCAAATATCCCATACTGCAAACACACTCATGGAATACGAACAAGGAAAGCACAGTGTGTCTGCACAAACTCCACAAGGGGAAGAAGTTACACTTAATGAGCAAAATACAGCCAATAAAAAAATTATTTGGGACTAATATGAAATGCAATTAATATCATCATTCAGAAGCTTTCAGCTCCAGTGTGTTACGATGCTATATGAGCTGTTTTCTGCCTTTTTACCATGCTACTATAAGATTTTGCAAATAGGTAGTTAAAGAGATCTCAGCAAGACCTGCTAGTAGACTATTTCTGCCTTACTTACTCTAAACGCATGCAAAGCAAAAGACCAGACTAAAAGCTGATTACACTGCTTTTAAACATGTCCCTGAGTGCCATGTGCAGTTTGCAAAGTGACTTTTAAGTGTCACATGATTATTATGTAGAGACAAGCCAATCTTTGGTGAGTATTAGCTTGAGGCTTTCAAAAGGCATAATATATTTTATGTTACCAATCCTGACTACAAAGAAAAAATTAATAAAAACTCCAATTAGAAGCACTGGATATGAATATGTTGAACATGGTTTTGTACTTTGAAATCCAAGTGCTAGCACATTTAGCTTAGAAATCAGAAGATTCTGTCAGCTAATTAGTCAGACTACAGCAGGGCAGCAACAAATGGAAAGCAACTTCCATTTTACTCCCTAGCTAGCAGATTGTTTGCAACAGTTCATAGACAAAAGGACAGAAGAAGGATACCAAACCTGTGCCTTTGGAGTGCAGCATTAAAATAACCCTGTACACTCACAAGCAGAAGTACAGTTACCATATAAGAGCAGGAATAAAGAGGGGGGACGAAAGGTTAGTTGCACCTTCTGGTAAGGAGGAATGGCCAGTGGTTCAGACACTCACCTCCAGTTTGTGACACCTGACTCCAAATCCTTGCCATGCCTCAGGCAATCTGTAACACCAGGAGACCCACTGATTGCCTCTGTGCCCCTGTAAAATGGCAATAGCACTGTTACTCCATGGGCATAGCATAAGGAAGTCTGGAGAGAGAGAGAGAGGTCCTGAGATGCTATGGGTTTAACCAGATGTGTAGCAGAGGCGATTTTACAGCTGGATGCCTTAGGATGCGATGGTCCTGCTCCTCCACTTTCCTTCTCCCTCTTCCTTGCCTGTATCCTACCCAACCACACAGCCCCAGCTCCTCTCTTGTGTAATTTCTGATGCTCTGCCTGTACAATAAAGTCAATTCAAATTACTAAGCAGCAAAAAGCAATATTTTGGTTTCGTTTTGGGGTTATTTTAGTGCTGCCAAGTTGAGCCAGCTCACTGTACAGTTAGGTAAGTCCTAGAGACAGAGGAGAAGACAGCCAGAACAGAACTATGCACCTATAGAAGGAAAAACAGAGCCGGGGAGAGAAGCAGGATCTCCCCTTCTTAACATCAGTAATTCACTAGACTGGG
Source organism: Falco cherrug (assembly GCF_023634085.1). NCBI lineage: Eukaryota > Metazoa > Chordata > Aves > Falconiformes > Falconidae > Falco > Falco cherrug. The sequence continues at coordinate 44,422,723 of NC_073701.1, forward strand.
GGATACAGCACGTAACTGCCCCTGACTGATGGCACCTTAGGTAGCAGTGCACAGGTACAGAGAAAAGCAACAGCTGTTCACCGCAGGGACTGGTGATCAAGGCCTGATTCAGCACAGACACCAGAGCTCCAAGAGACTCCAAGAGGTTGGCAAAGAGGTCACAAACTAGAGCTTGGTATTACTTTTTTTAAGAAAGGGATTGAAACAGTAGCAGCTGAAAAAAATATAGGCAGGGAAGTGCCTTTACTGCCTGCTAAGAATACACTCTCTCTCCCTTAACATAGAAGTTACTAAATCTTGGTTTCAACTGACTGCACAGTGCTACCCCATCAGATTTGATACTGTTATTCAGTTTGCTGGCAAATAATACCATTTTCCTAATCTATTTTGCTTTCATAACATGCTTCAAGGACAGTCTGGGTGTTTGGATAAGGGGGTACCAGGCAGCCATCTTCAGCAAGACAAAACTTTGGGTCTGTGAGCAGAATATCGTAAAAACTTATTTGTTGACTGGATGGCCTTGCATCCAGTGGGTCCCAACAGAATATCCTGGGGCACGTTAAGAATTGTTGTTCGCTTTGGACTAGTGTTCTGTCAAACCATAACTGCTTTGTTATAATAAATGTACAGAGATTGTGTGATTTGGTGTGCTCATCCCCCTTCCAGAATGGCAAAGCAACAGCACATATTGCCCCTACATGTTCCTGCTGTGGAAGGTAAGGCTGTCATTATTTGATGCACAAAAGCTTTCTAAATCTGAAGTTTACCATGCACCTTCTCGCTGTGGGGGACTGAGAATATATTCCCGATCACAGCTGACTCTGTCCATAAGAGGGCAGTGATATGCATCTACAACACATCCCCCATCCCCCTGAGTCTTGGGATGAGACCTCGGTAAATACAGTTGGAAGCATGCCCACTTCTGCAGAAAACAGCAAGAACTGGCATAAGCCTGTTGACATCACCCCTGCCCACCTTCCACTTGCCAACCTGAGTGACTAAGCCTTCATCTAGGGCAGGATCCCTTGGGAATCACTGTCAGCACGCATATGGAGCACAGCCCGCACTCATGACTCTGGCTCTGTGGTCAGGTGTCCTAATTGCTCTGCTGCCAGGCCCCTATGGGCTGACATAAATTACATTATTAATGGCTTGCATATAGCTGTTGGAAGCTGTGAGCCAGGTTTATTAAACAGATAAATGAACCACCTTGAAGAATAATGTATATTTTACCTTTCACGGTGCCTTCCCTGCAGTATTTATCCCCAGCTGTGGTGGTGGATTACATCGCGTGAAGAAGGCAGTCAGATCATAAAACCTGTAAATATTCCTACGCAAGGTGATTAACAGAGGAAAGGAATTGCAACTGCTTATGTCTGCTATACACATTTCTCCAGATGCTCAGAAAGAATGGCAATTACACTTTGTTTTCTCTTTTCAAAGATAAATAAGAATAACATCTCTGAAGCTTCAAGAGTAGATCAACCAGCCTTTCATTCTCAGGAGAATTCCAAAATATCAGTATTCAAAGGGCAGAGAGCACACCTAGCAATACGTTCTGCAAAGCTCCCAGTACACTAGAAGTACAATAAATAAATGATAATAACAATAAAGCTGTCTTGCATGTAAATAACACTTTGCCTTGATGTTTAAATTTAGTAAGCACTATTTCCCACTGTACATCAGTTTTGATTTGCCTATGATAAGGCAAAATCATGAAGTGTTGTTCTGATTAACATAACATAATGGTGCGAGGAATGGGACATGAAATCTAGGTAAAGACAATTTAGGAGAATGAAAGAAATAAAAATATACTCCTGGGAAATAAACCCAACAGATAGTGTCGCCATGGTATTTCATAGAAGACTTGAGGCAATTTATTAGTTGTTTAAAAATACAAGGCAGGGTAATTGGCATCATCCAATTTTAGGCACCTTCCAAGCAAGCAATTCTCATGATATCCAGCAGAGAGGGATGAGGTCTCTCTTAACTCAGGTGTTTTCAGTTGCCTTGTCCAGGAGCCTTGCTCCCTGCTACCTACAGAGGAAGCCTAGGCAGCCTGGCTGGCTGATGTGGTGACAGGCCACAGGACCCAACAGCTGGGCTGGCTAAGACATCATGAATGCCTACAATAAGTATTTAATGCTAGGAAAATGTGCCTTCCCTACCCTACCTGATATCGCATTAATCTGACAATCTTGATATTATTCACTCATTATTTCTAAAGAAAAAAGTTTAGAAATGAACTCAGCTGCTTTTCTTTGGGGTGGTTTGGTTTTCTGAAGATCATTGCAACTTACAAATACCCAGTGCAGAAAACAGCCTACAATATTAAGGGCAGGATGAAATAAATCTTTCAAGGGTAGTTACTTTTTTCCTGACATAGCAGTCTACAGGATCTTAGGCTTTCGCTGGCTCTCATCAGGCTGCTTGAGAAACTTCAGACACTCTCCAGAGAAAGGAAGACAAACCATGACTTTTTAAAGAGCTAAATAACTTACAGAAATGTGTTTAACTCATTCTTTTCATAGAGTTTTAGTTTGGTTATAGAACTTCTTACAGAATTTCCATTTTCTATCCCCTTCCAAAGCTTTGGTTTGATTTATTTTATCTAGCACATTGAAAAACCATGGTGGAGTTAGGACAAGCTAGTTTTATTCTGTTGAAGCTGGCTGGTCTGGAGTGCCCTAGGCTTCCTGCTCTGCTGGGGTGGAACACACAGCTCTAACCCATGGCTTCCAGCACATCACAAATGTCACTATCTAAAACGCAGAAGCACGTTCCTCTAATCTTTGAAAGTATACAGAACCAAGTACATAGAATAGTTTCCAGTTTTGTAACTTAAACTACCACACACAGACAGCTAAAGAAACAAAATGTGCTGCCACGAGATAAACGCAACCAAAGGGGAAAGAGAAGAAAACTGGAGAGGTCAAGCGGGCCAGGGTGGACAGCACATTGCACAGGAGCAATAACAATAGAGCATCCCTCCTTCCCCTCCTGCTTTACAGCTGGCTCCGGTCACTCTTTTAATTTACACAGATTCACTTTCTAGGGTTCTGTACTCCCCCTCGTTGGTGGCAATATCAAAATTCAGCAAAGCAAAACAGATGCTCAGGTAATGGCCTAAGAAGGCAACCATGTAGAAACACTAAGGGTTGCCATGCTCTTTAGAAGCAGGCACAGAGGGCAACACAGGACTGATCAGAAACACAAGCCTTTGTATTCCCTTCTGAGCACTGCTGAGTTTGGCTGGTTTGTAGTTCATTTCTGTCCAAAGCAGCTATGTTTTCTGGATGTTACCTTTTGCCAGATGTCACCTAAAACATCCATTCTCTTACTATTCATGCAGTTTTCACTGATTTTCCATAACAAAGTGATCTGAAAAAACATTTATTTTTATCTGCTTTTTCCAACTCTGTGCCATTCTTATTCTGCTAATAATTGCTCCATAGAACAATATTCAGCAGAACAGATTCTATATGGTATGTAGCCAGCAGAAGCTGCTGTGTAATATTCTTAAAGAGACAGCGTATGTTCCACTGCAGCTAAGACTGTTTTGCCTAATCTCAGGTAACTAAAAGAAGGGTTTTCATCACCAGCTTACCATTTAGCTATTGTTATTGCAAGGAAGACTAATTTCTTCTTTAGGTTTTCAACCAATACCAGTTTGATAAATACATTATCTGTTATTGCATATAAATTCAACCAATGTAGATGCCCTGGGTTTTTAAGCTATTTTCTAGGACATTCTACTTTCTTTTCCAGGACATCCTCTTTTTTCATGTCTTTTCCAACCGGATAACAAATGGCTTCCAATATTAGGAATGCTTTTTCTTAACTCTGTATTTTCTATATTGCATCTACATTCAATTAAAAAAAAATGTCTTGTAAGCCTGAAAAACCACACTGGCACCAAACTGAAACTGAAGTAGAAAGCTTTTTAAAATGCTTCTCAAATATTTTAAGCTGGAAGCATGACTATAATGTTTTTCTTGGCATACCTTGCTGCCTTTGAAGTACACAGACCACTATTCTTAATATGTTCTTGTTTTTCTTGTATTTTATTCTAGTAATATGCATCCCTTGGGAATGCATAGTGAGTCCCTTTTCATAGGGTTGCTGTCATATAACTGTGGCATCTCTCCACTGCCAAGCATGCAATGTACATTTTTGTTAAGTGTTTATTTAAGTAAGGTTCAGAGATTTTCAAAGATTTAAGCAAGTGTCACAGACTTTGACACCGGATGTAATATCCAATGGTAATCCCAGAAAATATTAAAAATCAAGTGCTTTTGTTGCAGGGGAGCCAGGTAAGAAAGTCTTGGAGTTGTTCAAATAATGTAAAAACCTTCTTGAAACAGTCTCATTGAATTAAATACTAAATCTCTCCATTATGAGTTGTTCAGAAACATTCCAAGACCCAACACTCTGTTCTAACATAATTCTGCAAAAAGCAGTTTCACAAAATTGGTTGACAAGAGATATAGGAACATGGAACAGGATGAAAGGGGAAAAAACAGTTTATAAAGATGGGTATTTGATCAGAAAACAGTAACAATATGACTTATAAAATACAACCTAAAAATGCTGTCCCCTAAATTTCTCAGTCTCATATTTTTTAAGTCAGTATCAGGATTCATTGAAGGGTCAAACTGTTAACCTTACAGAGATTGGGCTGTCTGTACTGAAAAGATCTCATGACTTACAGGTGGTGAGCAGTCCATGCAATCCATTGATCAAATACAGCTGTAACAATTACTTCAAGGCTTTCTAAAACTTAAATATTAATGGATACTTTAAAAAAAAAAAAAAAAAGAGCAACGTAGGTGGTTTGGGACAAATAGTTATGTTAGTCTTCACAGATCCTTTCAGTTGCTGTGAGAGCTTAGAGGCTAAAAATTTTCCAATGTCTCACAAAAATTCAAAATAAAAATCAGTCTGCACTGGCAGAAAATCAAAACTTTGTTAGGAAAGCTCCAAAACATTCACTGGATGTGACAGTCACACCATTCATCCAGGTTGCTGGCAGCTCACATTCAAATCCATTATTGACACTCTCTCATTATTCCACATTACTTGAGAATCTCCTGAACAAAAAAAAGAAAGAAAAAGAATTACTGCAGGGATTATTATGATGTTGAGCCCACTTGTACTTTCAAATAAATCACATTCTCTTTCCTTCCCTCTTTGCTTGATCCAAATATAGCACAGACCACTATAACACAAAACTGTGTTCTCAGTTTCACTTTGATTCAGACTTCTTGGGCATCCACACTACATGTAAATCTTATGTGTTTTCTTGCATATCAGTCCCAAATCCAGATTCTCCAGGATTTTTAAAATATTTATTAAAGAATTGTATCTTTCTATTTTACACCTCCTAAACTTAGTCTTCATTTCCCGTTTGGTTTTTTTTTTTAACCTTTTAGGTTTATTTGGAGAAGAAATTAATAGTTAATGTTGCCATTCATGAAGAGAACAGATTCCAGGGTTATATGATATGGCAGAAAAACAGAAAAAACATCCTCCTTCTTGCATAAGCCATATATATATTGCGTTAAATTTGGTTTAGAGAAAGCAAACTTTACAGGTTCTTGGCAACCTAATTCCATCACTGCTTGCAGACGAAATGAGATGAGCGGTGGTGGTGGTAGGAGGGCAGAGAAGAAGAGTGGGTTTAAAATTACATACACTTGGAAATTCATTGCAGAAATTAAGCCTAATTAGGTACAGCTGCTTCATAGATATGGAGATGTTTCAAATGACCAGCATTGCCCTTGACAGCAGGTGGTGTTTTGGATAAACAGCATCAGGAAGTAGCTAGCAAAAGGCAAAAGAAACACACTTGGAAAAACTGTTGGGATTTGATCAAAATGTTTTCCCAACAGCTCAGGTCCTAAGAGACACACAGATCATTTCAGTTCAAAAGCAATATCCAACTGGGGGAAAATGCCAAAGGCAAAAAACTACACTTGGTCAAAATACTTGGTAATACTTGGTCAAAAGGGCTTGCACTACTCTAATAAATCACTTGCGTGATACCTATCAGCCACTTCAGCTTTAACACCCCGGTTTGAAGACCCAGTGTTAAGACTCCAGCCTGAAAAAGCTGGAAAGAATGAAAGAAAGATGGGGGAGGAATGTCCCACAGCAACACTGCTTCTAGTGTGGGGTTCCCCTGGAGGCACACTAACCTGGGTCCTGCCACCTGCCTCACCACTATATGTTATAGCAAATCAGCACTAAAACTGTGCAAGGACAAGATACAGCTGCCGTGAGAACCACTCCTGAATGGGTGCAGGTCTAAGACCTGTATTTAAGCTGCAGTGTTACATTCACTGTTGCATCTATGTTCCTAAGGGATTCACAAGTTTGGGACCCTGGACACTTATTTGAAAGGTCACCTACAGAAAGAGACAGGGTGAGGAAAAATAGACAGCACCTTCATTGTGCAGGGGCAGTAGGATTATCCATCTCCAAAGAAAAGCTTTGCAGAAAAAAGAGCTTTCTCAGGCCAGTTTCAGACTTTTGGATGGGTTTCCACTGGAATTATCCCCAGCAAAAAGCTCACTGTCTTCTCCCCTGAATGTGAGTCACATAAATACATACAGAACCATGTACAGATAATGCAATAACTATTTTAAAAGACACTGAAAATAATAATTTTAAAAAGCACAAAGTCACCTTTGGAAAGAATGGGAGAGAGACTATAGACTATCCTGTCACGCAATGCACTTTAGAAGACATTCACCCCTGTGAGATGCAGCATGTAAGAACTGAAACAAACCTTACACAATGTTACATTACACTGACATAGTTTTCTAGGTAGAGGCACTGGCTGCAGTTCATATAAACATATCCATGGAAAATTAATATCTCATCCACATGTACAAGGTTTACCAAATAAGAAGAAGTATCACAGCACTTGACAACTATCATAACATTTGCTTCATAAAGTGTCGCTATGAAAAACAGTATCCAGCGTTTCCTATCAGGAAATAGTTAACGTGTTGATGTGAGGTTTATTTAATTGTCTTCTGCCTTGCAAGGTAACAATCTTACTCCATGGATACTACACAACAGGCTTCTGTGGTACCCCATACAAATCTAGGTGTGGTAGCACTCCGTATTTCTATTTTAATGCAACACCAGGACATATTTCAGATTGTCCTAATTCTTAGTTTGCTCCATGTAAAGCTATATCAGCACCATTTAAATTTCAGCCTCCCCAACAGAAACTCTATATAACATTTACACTATGAAGACTATTAGAAAGTTATGGTGCAGCTCTCAGCCTGCTAAGCAAACATTCAAAACATTGAAACTGCATGTTAAACATTCCTGTAAACATATTTAAGTCTTTCTGTTCTTGACAAGTAAGAACTAAGCATTCATTAAAAACCTAATAATGATAATTGCCAGTAAACTTGTATATGTGCACAACACCTTGGAAAAGGCATAAATAAGCCCAGCCTCTTGTTGAGAATTTAGAAGCATAGCTTCCGCTATATTTCAGGGTCTGTATACCTTAAAAAAAAAAAAACAAACAACCAGAATTCTGCATCAGATCCTAGTGAGTTTAATATAAACCCAGTGATCAAGAGTTGAGCACAGCATTCTTCTTTTTATCTTTTTCCTCATGTGATGCAACAAAAGACAAGAAACACTTCCAGACAGCTTGATCTAAGTGGATAAAAGGAACTGAACAAGTTCCTGCTATTACTAACACTGTAAAATAATTTTTATTTCCCCAGCCCTTGATTGGTCCTATTCAGTCCAGACACATATGCTACTTCTGGCCCTTGTGCTACCTCAACAATCTGCTTGGAGAATTCTCTCAAGCTGTGTCTATACCGTGGGAATGAGTACTGTTTTGCAAATTTCAGGTGTATGCATACCTGGCATGTCTTGTCTTGACCTGGGTTGTATCAAGATGCAGGCCCACTTGTTGGATTCCAGCTTGCAAGGAAAGAAAAGTGTACAGATCGCTTTCTCATCTTTTTTCCTCCCTAAACCCAAACAAGAAGAAAATGTAGCCAGGCAGAGTGGGAGGGCATTGCAATGGGGTCCAGCAGGTGGACCTTTTACACCTTTCAGGAAACCTTAAAAGAAATTCAATAACAAGATTCATCCTTCATAATGGTCCTAATCCATGATTTTGCACATGTTCAAAGGAACAATCACTCTACACAGTTACAGGCAACAACATAATTAATTTTTTGTCCTCATGCCAACTTTCTACTACCTCACCCACAGCCAGGACTCCCTCCTGCCTACCTGATATGTACCAGCGTTCCCTGGGAAACTCTGCACGTTGTCCAGGCAGAGAACAGAGCTCCCTTAGGATGCCGTCACATGGACATGCACAGGGCAGTGCGTGCTCTGATGACCACATACACACACCCAGAAATGGAGAGTAACAGAAAAACTGTACATGCACACGGGAAGGGATCTTCTGTGCTATTTCAAGCAAGAGTATGCTGACCCTATCTCAAAGGCTACTGGGTGTCAACCTAGGCCAGGCATTTTGGTCTCAATCACATGATCAAATTATGGCACCTTAACAGGTTATTGCCTGTCAGATTAAACTATGCCAGCTATCCATGGGCATGCTCTCGGACTACCCCAAATATGAGGTAACGTGTCTCACTTAAGTATCCTTCATGGAGGCTTAAACTAAGTCACACAACCTTACCACTGCAGTGGGCTAAGTTTGCACACCTGGACAAGTACCAACAGTTAGTAAAGATCTGAGCTTTACTAGCTCAGGGGCATCTTTTCAAGCCCCTGTAACCCAACCATGTGCTAAGGTTTTAGTAACTGGTTGCAGGCACAAATAATGTTCATAATTGACCCGTGCAAGTAACCATTGTATAAACTGGACTATGAGCAAGAGTATGGGAAGGGTTGATATACTGGTACAAGGATGTCAATACTGCTAATTTGGGGATAATGACATTCACTTCAGAGTTAAAACTACACTTCAGTTTTCACCAAACTGCAGAGCTCATTTTAAAATTTTAGATTACTGATAAAGAAATAATTCTGAGAGCATGTTTTGATATGTCCCTCAAACAGTATTCCTAATTATTACCATCAAAGGTGAAGGGCCCATTCATTCACTTAGATCATCTTCCATGAAGTACAGGGACTCTGGGGCCTTTAGCCTAGCAGCAGCTCGGAACAGTACAGTACATTCTGCACACAGTGTGAAAGATTCTTCCTCCCAGCAAGCACCTTGCTCTGTAGGTGAAAGCTGCTGTGTATACCTGCCTCAACACACAGCTCTCCACTGCTCTCTGAACTACCAGCACTGTGGACAAAATCCATGAGATCCACACTTGTTCTTTTTCCACCAAGTGAAGGCCACCTCCAAAGCCTGAGTGCACTACAGATTTCTGTGAGAAAGCCCCTCCCAAACACAAGCAATGGACATACCTCCCCAAAACCATGCCTGGGCTTTTCCCAAAGCCACCAAAAGCCAATCCATGATGAACACTGTTCTTCTGGTCTTGTAAACCAACTTTTAATTATTTGAGGTGGTGGAGAGACATTCTCTTTGCAAAGCCCATGTTTTTTGTCTAAATTCACTATTCTGCATTCCTTAAAAATCAGAATTATTTTCACTCAAATCAAGAATCCACTGTACTTTCACTGGAATGAAATGCACTGCTGCTTTTATAAAGGAACATGTTTGGCAAGCTTAACTAGCAGCAGCAGCTTCTAATTCTATACCACTAGCTCAAAACATGTTATCAGCTGTTGTGTTTTGGATGTGCACTAAAAAGCGACCAGATACTTATCACAGTAATATTTCTACCACATAGTTAGTAAACCCACCTGTAAGTATTCAGCCTGCTGTTCTTACAGTGTAGCAAAGTCCCTACCTACAGTGTACAAAAGCTCTCTCATGTGCCTTACATGTAAGTTTTGGTTTACGTTTGGGGGAGAAAAGTCATACCCATACAACTCTGCTGGTTGAATTCATGATTTGCATCAGTGTGGCTGCAATGATTCAAGTTCCAGTGCAGACACATATGGTCAGATCGATCTCATTCTGATGCAGACATTTGAAAGTTGTATGTCTGAATCTCATTTGTGTTAAGCACCCTGTACAGTCAATGGAGAGGGCCTGACACCTCCAAGGTGATTTCTCTTAGATATTCAACATATGTGTACTGTATTTCTCCCACTGACTAAAAGGAAGCCCAGGACACTTGAAAATTTATATGTGCCTGAATTTGAGAAGATGGACCTCATGTCAATGAACTTTATACAGGGAAAGTTTATTTTTCTTCTCAGACCAAAAAAAGGCACGGTGGTATAAGCATTCCTGTTTAAGTACAAATGCATCTCACTGGGATTTGGGCCAGTTAAAAGTACACTGCCCTGAAAAAAATGTGCAGAGCAAAAAATTTCTGTGATATTTTAAAGTGCCCGTAGCCAGCCTCTGCCACTGCAGAAAGAGGCAAATACCATACCCAGGATTTTCCAAATCCTGATCTTGAATAATTTATTATTTGAAAGAAAGAATTTACATGACCTACAACAACTCAGTCAACAGATATAGCTTGCACATATTAAAATTTCTACTGCGTGTAACAAAAAATGAAGGAAAAAAAACCCACCCCACAATCCTTCACTGTGACAGCTCCCTAGATCCAGCTCCTCCTCACTTTCTCCACATTACTACATTTTTTGCTGGGATCCTTCAGTCTTTTCTACAAGCACTTTACCTTATCACAGTGCCTTTTACCTTTTTATCAAAGTCTGTAAAGACAAGGGGTGTAGACAGCTGTCCTTACTAGCTCAGAGGAAAAGTTGACATAGTTAAAAACTAATAAGCTAATAGCTAGACTCCACTGTTTACCTGTTATAGGTGGGCTGGTTGTTATATCTGGGCTGGTCCCCTAGGAAGTTACTTATCTCTCCACTGCAGTAAGTGGATGCGATCAGGGTTGATCCTCCTACAATGGTGAGAGTCTCAAGGCAGAGGCTCCCTCAGGTATCACTGCAGCCCACCCATGTTCGTGGAGTAGGCTGGCCCTCCCAGCCAGCAGCGAAGACCCTGCCACAGCTGCATTGCTGTGACCGTACACAGGGTAGCTGGAGCGCAGCTCCCCCAGGTACGGCTACCTGGATCATCATCACACCTCTGGCCACAGTCTATGCATACCCACTTTTTCAGCGTACACTGCTGTAGTGCTCTCAGCAGTTTCAAGTCCTTCTCTTTCCCCATGAAGAACAATCAAGTAATGTTAACTACCTCTAAGTTGAGGAATTCCTCTGCAGGAAGGTCTGGCTCCTTTCTTCTCTGGCTGTGATGGGACTTTGTATTTTTTGAAGAAGTATCTTGTGTTCCTGCATGAAGGTCTCTTATTACTCTCCTACTGTTTTTTTTCCACCAGGAGTCCTTTGTTCCTCCTCTTCTCACAGAGGCTTCTCATTCCCGTTCCTGCCCTAGCATGACCACCTCTGAACCCTGCCATCTGGGGCAGATCCAGATCCCACCTCTCCTTTTGGGCAGATTCCTCGCTAGCGTTTCTCTTTTTCCATTACCCCAGTTCAGTAAGCAATCTCCACACAGGCACAAATTGACCAAAGAACGAACAGCCCTTTTGCACTTCCAGCTTTCTCAAGGCCAGTGGGCCTCCAGCTGCCCCTTGATTTTTATTTCACTTCTTAGGGACCTGGAGGAAAGAGGAACTGATGGTCTATGGTTATTAAACAGAAAAGCAGATTGTTTCCAGTGCAATAAGAAGTGTGGTATGGACTGTTCTCTCTTCACTGCCAACTCCAGACCACTCCACAAAGGCTGCAATGACCAGCATGTGAGCTAGCTGTTTGCCTCAGAGGCCTACAGGTGTTTCAGCTCTCTAATCCTAGGCTGTTCAAAGGTAAGCACAGCTCGAAACACAATCAAAAGTTGCATTTTTAAAGTCTTAAAACCAGAATCCTACATTCCCAGCAGCAAATAGATCAACTGTTGTTTGTCATACCATACTCTCTGTTCCATTGCCTGCTCCAGAAACCAAATACCTCATTTTATTCACATTTCTGAGATACTTTATCCATCATAACTTAATATTTTTTTAGCACATAACTTTGTGGAATATGATCTCTCTTTCTTTTCAACCTAGTAGAATGATTTTTTCATGTTTTGGTTAGTCCAAAGAGAATGATGGAGTACTTCTGTTATACAGATACACAGTTGCCATATATGTATTGAATTCAACGAAGACTTGGAACTTCCAAGCAATCTATATTTTTCTCACTGAAAAATAACAAATACAAGAAGCACCAAAATACTTGCATCACCACAAAAAACCCCAAAAACGTATTTGTGACAGGAAGGTTAGAATTCATCTTTTCAAATCCAGGACTTTGAAACTCAGATGTCAAAGTGTAGGGTGGTCATTCCCGACTTTATAGTCAGTGAATATACTGAATACCTCTTCAAGACAAGTCATCTTGCCCTAGCTTGTGACTACCATCAGATTTATTACTCCTTGGAGATCAAACTCTCTCTTTTGACTGCAAAAAAAGCCCAGGAAGGCCAGTTTAGATCTGGGTGATGAATTTTTAAGTATCTAAAACACAGTGAGTTTTTATTTGATTTACAAGCAATTAAATAATTCTAAAGTTTCATGATTACTAGAAAAAAAGAGACCAAAACAAATTCACAAATCCAGTTACCTGAAATGGGATAACAGAAATCACAACTTCTATGCCTGCAACATATGGATAAGCAACTATCAGAAGCAATGAGACAACAGCTTTAATGTCTGGAGCAGCAATAAGACTGTACCAATAGGAACCACGAGGAACACAAGCTCATTGATTTTGGAAATCACCTAGATTTATTATAGCAACATGTTATTCACAACTGCATGTTCTTAAATGAAATTTTCATAAGCATTTAGGAAATGCTATTTCAGCTATTTCATAAAATCACCACCAAAGATACTTTCCTTATTTCAAGAAATTAAAGATGAAGTGGTAAGTGTGCCATCAAACACCTTTGTTCTTTGTTAGATCAGAAGCACACTCCACAGAAAAGGCATTAGCTTTGCTTTCAGAGAAGTGATACATGACACATCTTCAGCTGTGAGGGAAGCAATGCAGGCATTCGCAGAGTCTGAAGTGCGAAAAAAGGTCAGAACTCCCTAAACATAGTAGACAATCTGTCCAAAACTCTGCAAAAATCAAACATTTTAGGAACAGAAGGCCCATCTCTTCAAAATGGCACTTAATTAATTTTTCTGAATCCTCTGAGATGAAAGCTACAACATACTGTGGGAGCAAAATCATCAGTAAAGTTTACAGCTGGAGATGCTCGAGATGCCTGAGATGAAAAGTTCCCAAGAAAATCCAGAAAGGACTCTCCAAATTTGCTAATATAATGCTAGCTGCACTTCTATTATTACATAATGGATTTTACAGGTATTCAGCCATTATTTTTTCCAGAAGACGCAGAACCATTTACTGTCTTATGGTAGTTTCAAATGTGGGAGAATGTTAAAACGTTTCAGCTATATAGTTCCGATTTCAGTCATGACTGACTAAATTACCCAGCTTTATCTGTTGAAAGCTGTTATCTTACAGCAAGTTATTGAAGCCAGTTCAAAAATGTCTCCATTTGCTCAGCCAATCTAAATATCAGATTTTTTTCCAGAATCATAGAAGTTGATTTAAATCATTTTCCTGGGACTGAAAAACAATACTGTGAGCAAGCAGGGTATTAAACATGGTTTAACTTCACAGCAGGAGAATTACACCCTGACCAGAATCAGGCTCTTGCCAAGCCAATTGCATATTGTTCCTCTCCAAGATTTCCATTGTTCAGAACTTTTTCAGATTTGAAAGACATTCCTTTTTTACATATTTCAAAAAACAGTGTTATAATGCATAGTTATGCACTATGATTAAATATATCCTTTTCTAATGAAGTGAGAGAAACAAACTTCTGTTCTAAACTGCATGTTTTCTGTACGTATAAGCATAACCCCATCACTTTTGAGAGGGAGCTGAAGACTGTCAAAGGCCACCAGTGCCTGTTTCCCCGGGTGGGTTCTCATAGGGTCCTGCCTAACTTCTTTTCTGGTTCTGCTGTGAATATGAACATTTTAAAAGGAACTCTTATGGGTTTTATATTCAGGAGAGATTTAGTGGTTTTCTGCCATGCAAAACATTATCTACAAAATTCAATGTAGCTTCTGAAGGGAATGTAACTGTCATTACACTACATCCCTTCCTTTTCCTTTTCCCTTCCCTCCCCACCCTTCCCCCTTCCTCTCTCCTCTGCTCTCCTCTCCTCAAACCACTCCAAATTATGCTGTTGGTTTACCTTACTGCTGTGATGAACTGTAATAGTGTTTCGAGAGTGACTGTCACACAACACATCCACACAAATTTTTGTCATGCTATTTATTTACTCCATTCAGACATAATGCAACCTATTTTTACAGTATCGGGAAGTGGGTTGACATTAAAGTGAATGTCAGTTGACACAAAACTATGCTTGTCTTTATTGTTCATGTTGGTCAACCTGATAATACTGCTCTGGTTACAGGATTCTACTAAAAGCAGTGAAGTCATGTTAAATTACTAGCTGTTGCCACATACTAAGACTTGCATAGTTAGGTATTTATGAGATGCTACAGAAACTATCTTTGAGGTCTGAAGACTTCTCACCAAAAACCCTGCGGAACCTCCTCACAGATTTTATATGCAGGAAGTAGAGGTAGGTAAGATGAGCTGAGTAAAAGCACTGGGCAGGATTCACATACTAATGGACTGAAAAAAAGCTACAAAAATGCAAATTAATTTTCTTTTTTTATATGAAGAGCATAGATTTCAGTCCAATACTTTGTGGACTGATTTCCTCCACCTGCCTTTTATTCAGAGAAAACATTTACTAGAATTCAAAATTATGAAATCTGAATGAGCTGACCTTCCTTGTTATAATTTCAGGGCTAGCACCTTCTCTGAAAAGGACTGAACCACCATGCATGTTTGTTGGTGGTTTTTATTGGGCTCAGATCATAGTTCTTATTTATTCTCTTACCCATTCTTGTAATTTTTGCTTCTTCAAAGTAATCTTTAGCATTCTCCTCCCTTTCTAGTGCTGCTTACACTCCCCAATACTGGTTTATCCACACGCTGACTCTGCTTCTCGCTCACTGTAAAACTTTGGTCCTACTTTTGCCTGGGCACCTACTGATTCTGCTGGCTCTGACACTCTGGCACTCTGTCCTGCTCCACCTTCTCCCACTGGGTTTCCTTCCTCCCCCTCCCTCTAATGATTGCTTTCCCTAAATTCCAGTCATTAGAAAGGTCAAGAACAGACAACGTCACAACCGCATGGAAAAGTGTTTCCTCTACTCCCCATTTTAAGATAATCTCCGTTCCAGAAGGTTACAAGCATTACCTGGTTGTGAATTGCTAGTATGCATTTGCTCTAAAATTAGGCAACAGAGTGTAAGAGCATTAAATTGCAAAACAGAGAGAGACAGCAGAAATTGCCGTGTTGCTTGTTACAGCTGCCTGCCACACCTATAATTAGCATTGTCTGACAATTCCCATTCCATGGTGTTTTTTTAGTTCTGAATACTTTGCCAGATCTCCATCCTTGTAGCTTAAATTTTCCAGCTGGACACCTGCTTTAAGAAAGTATCAGTCCCAGTGGTGCAATAATGTATAAGAATGAATCCAAAGAAAAGCCAGGTTTTCTCACATCTATTAGTGTTTAAAAATGCAGATAAACTTTTCCTTTGAAAACCTTTATATCCCCGTATTTGGGGATAGAAGTTTGAAGCTTAGCAGGGAATAACCTGATGTAAGAGAAGACCTTTTTCTCACATAGATGGGAGGAGAGGAGATAGGGAGGAGGGTAGCCTGATACAGGAATCTCAAGAATTGAGTTTTGGAACTGAGGAAAAAAGGTTAGGGCCAACAGGAAAAAGCTTTCTACACAAGGCAGAAGGATCGAAGCCCACTAGGATCTTGTCCCCTTCAGAGAAATCATCTCACCATTCTCCTGCTGTAACAAACATGACATGGGCAAACTAACCCCGTCCACTCTAGTGAGTACACACAGATATGATAGGAATACATCAAATTAATTTAAAGTTTTCAAATGGCTTACATGGGGCATCAATATCATTGCCATGTTGGTGAAGTCGCTTCTTGGCAATTAAAAATCTAATAAAGTAGGGTTGATACTGTGAAGCATTTTCTGTTTGTCTGTTGAGCCCTGTGAAGTGGCACACAACAAACCTGCCACGGACAAAAAAAAAAATCTGAGGCTGCAGAAAACAAATAGGAAATGGTGCAGCTGCTTGCATTACCTTGTCTTCATCTCCTCTGCACTACAATATATTTGCTCTACAATATAACCTTTCATTGCAGGAATACATACCATTTGTTTGTGAAGACCTTGTACCTCTTTCAGTGCACACAAGATCCTACTCAGAGATATCTTCAAGGGAAGACTGTTGGCTCCTCAGCTTTGCTTCTTTTGCTGCAGAAATTGTAAAGTGTGTGGTAGATTTATGTCTTCCAGAAGAGAAAGGATCATTCCACAGCTGAACACTTCCAAGAATAAACAGATTCTATATTTGTCTCTGCCACAGACTTCCACAAAAGGTACTTTATGGACCTGTGTTGTTTCAGGGATATGTATAGCTCCCTAGTACATGTAAAGAGCAAAGTGCCTGTGGTTAATAAATCCCTCAACTATGCTTGTTTTTCAGCCTGCCTGCCATCTTGTCCCCAGACACCTCAACTGGAAGCCTGAATCCCTACTACCCAGAACACATGCCAGCCAGAAGACTGGGAATCAGAGATGGCTGGACTGTCATGTCCTCACAAAAATGTGGGAAGGAGTCAGAGCCTGCAAATCCTTCGGCCCCAGAGCTAGAAACAGCAGCTACACTGACATCCAGATACTTGCATTGAATAAAGGCTTTAATGACAGAGGAATAAGGGACGCATTGTTTATTTTTATCTACCTAACTGCAAAGTCATAAGTAGAGACAAAGTACTCTTTGCATTTCCTGCAGCTGAAACTACCTCTGTTTCCTCCTTCTGGTAAAACTGGACAGCCACTGCACGTGAGTCATCCTGTAGCAAACACACACCTTTTTCTGTAAGTGCCAGGGTCCTAAGTGCACCAAGAGGCCTTACTGGTGTTGATGAGCATCACCTGGGGCCTCTTCTGCCACCCTGCCCGTGGCCCAGGACCCTGTTTCAGATCAGTCCAGAGCCATCAGTCCCCACGCTAGTGATGCCATAGGAGTGCCAGCTTCTAGCCCTGCCTCCTGCACAGACTTCAGATCCACAATGCAGCTCTGTCTCCAACCCTGTCTCTGCCCCCCTCTCCTTTTGTTCCCAGATGGACACCCTGGGTGGATCCTTGACCTGGGTCATCACTCCCCCAGTCTGGGGCTGCTGATGGAGCCTGTTACCAGCACATGGCTCTGCCCACCATGTTTAGCCCCATGGGAAAGCACCCCACTGGTTAGGGCACAGACTGCACTGGGGCGATTGTCAGCCCCAAGGTCCCAGTCCCACAAAGGAGAAAGGTGCTATGAAGCATTAGATAGCCTACATTTGGGTTCACTTATAACACACTTAGTCTCCAGGTAAGAACTGGGTCAAGCTGTGACAAGAAATCATTCTTCAAAATACCAGGTTAGACAGACACTGCCAAAATCCTGCCTCTCTTGGACACAGGGTATATGCCCTTTAAATTCCTGTTTTCTTGTTCTTCCATCTTGTAAATGCTGTTCACCTTCTACCAGAATCATCTGGTGACTCAACATCCCTAAGAGTCAATGTTCCTCATTCATCTCCCACACACCTCCCCTTTTGAAGAGTATGAAGTACCATTAAAACACCTTTTACAAAATGCTTTGGCAGTGTGTCAGAACCCTCCTCCCCCAAACACCTTTTGCTTTCACAAACTGTATCTGAATTGGACACTGGCACCTATAAAAAGCACTGTCTTGAGTGCCACCTGACAATGAGTCTTCAGCAAGGCTATAAAACAAGGGCACTGACAAACACATGCCAAAACACAATGCCCATCAGTTTGAGCATTTACAAAAAATATTCCAGGTTATATAACCAAGGCAGCAGTCCTATATGGTTCCTCAGCCCCTTTTACGTCAGCCTCCTATCAGAGTTGGCATTCAGTGTTGGCTTTGTGCCTTTTTCCATCAGTCAGCCTTGACAAAAGAGATATCACCTGCCCCTTTGCCAGTTTTAACACCAGAGACAAGATGCTGAGCGGCCACAGCAAGTGCAAACCCTGTGGTGTGATGTAATTTGAGGTAAGCAGAGACAATATTTTCCAGGAAAAGTGTATCCAAAGCGGACGTAAGCCCACTGAACCTAAAGCATGAGCCTACAGATTAGGTGATAGGAATATGGCCTGATAATTAGAATGCCAGATGCTCACCCCAGCTCTGCTACTAACATGCTGTATGACCTTGAGCTATTTCTCTCTGCTCACCTCCATCCTTTTGTTCATGCCAGCTATTCCAGTTAGAAACGTAACGCTTTCTCCAGATATCTCATTTGACAAATCCTGTTACCATTCCCAGCATTTTTTACATGGTATGATCACCTCCAGTGACTTGGCACATTCCTGCTTGGCGATTTTCATAAGACAAGTCCACACCATGCAAATGTGCGCTGCTTGCTGGTGGTGGCTGGCTCCTGGAAAGGGAGTTGTGATCTTCCTCTGCAGCAGCAGTTCCTGACTCTGTCCTGGCCAACGGGCAAGTGCAGGAGGAGGCATCTGGGTGTCTGACAGCTGCCCAAATGTCTGCTTCCCGTCCTCTCCGGGATAAAGACAGCAGGCTGCATTTTGTTGCGTGTACCACTTGGATGTAGCCAGTAGCTCTGCTAGCAGCTTCCAGCCTGGGGACACATGCTACAGCTGCCTGAATCAGTACATGTTTGTAAAACAGTCCACTGCTGTGAAGGAAGGTCTGCTGTGCGTCCAACAGTAGTCTGCCCCCGTAGCACCTCATCAGACTTGGGAGCCCAGAGCAAACTCAACCAGCACTAGCCCAGAAGTGCAGGCATCACCTGGCCCTGCATGCTGCAGCTATAGTCACATGTGCAACTGTGAAACCCTGGAAAAGACCATCCTCAAAGAGATCTTGCAAGCGTGGGGAAAGGAGGGGAAGGCATAGGAGAAGGCTACTGTAATCTCGGCAGCAAAGGTTCTGCAATGGCAGCTAGTGGCAGTGGGCAATTAAGTGACTGAACTGATCAGCAAATTTAACTAATCTCAAATGCCAAATCCATTTCTAAAAATCCCATGGGAAGCTCTTTAAAAATAACAGTTGCTGCAGACAGTGAGTAAGACAGGCGTCTATTGTCCTGTCTTTTCTGACTGCAAAGAATTAATGGTTTCATTTTTATTTGTATTCTTAATACAGACTGGGCGAGGAAGGAGTCATGAAGCAGAACAACTGTGGAAACTGCCTCTACAGAAACATTTAGTACCCATACCTTTTCCTGCACTGGTTTCATAAGGAGTCGTTGCTGGGTAAAGAGACAAATCACTAGGCTGGTGCTTGCAGGTCACAAGACCTTTTTCAATGAAACTAATAATGATAGTGACAGGATATGATATACAACAACATACGTCTCTGGCCATCACTACATCCAGCAGTTCAGGTCTAAAGTAGAGAGAAGGGATGAAGATAATTCATGAAGAGCAAAGACAACAGAGTTTTAGTTTGAGATCTTAGGCCATGTGGTATAAAATGAACTATTCAAAACAGAATGGGTAAGTAATTATAGTACATTCTTCCACTGTATTTTTTTTGCTTTTATTTCTGAATTTCTCTTTCCTAAAATAGAACTTAAAAAACCTTAATACTTCAGATATTTGAAGATCTACAGTTTCTCTCATCTCCTGTTTTGTTTAGAGCCTTTTCATAAAAGCATGAACAATAAAGAGTCAGAAAGAAGAGGCGAACTAGGAATTCAGCCACTAGTCCCAAAATAGAACAGGAAGAGATGGTAGTCTTGCTTCCTGACATGAAAGGTCCCATGAGGGAAGGCAGCAGGCTTAAAAAAGAAAAACCCTCTTCCTTCCAAGTCACTTCGCAGATTTTCCCAAATATTTTTCAGACCAAATTATTGTCAACACCAAATCCTTCTCCACAACACTTTTGCATTAAAACAGCATTTTCTAGTGGAAAACTTCTTCTGTCAAAATGTCATGACCAACTCTATTCAACTACTTCTGTTGCCATGGAGATCATCTCACGGTTACAAATAGAGTATTAGAAATAATATTTTCTCAGTCAAGCTCCTCCTTGCTTACCCAGCAAAGGAGCTGGACAAATCACTGCTCCCAAGAGCATTCACCTGTGAGGAGGGAGGGGCAGGCCAGCCTGAAGTGGAGATTACAACATTTTCCAGGCAAGTTGAGTCATTTTGTGAGATACTTAGTCTACTTACAAACAGTTATTCCTGACTTTATTTTTTAATTTATCTTCTTTTTCTAGATAAACATATCTGGGAATCTTTAGGCCCTGGGTAAATGTTTAATGATGTTCTCCTCTAAAGGTAACAGGCTGAACTCTCCACTCCCATGTCTGCATTTTAAGCTAATCCTTTTTCCCCTGAAAAAAAATAATCCTGCCTTTTTATGCCTTCAGTTTATATGGCCTATATCTCTGTCTATTTTTAGAGAGCAGGGAATGGTAGACAGCAGATAGCTGTTGATACGAGGCAGTGCTGGGTGACAACCAGGCTCCAAGGATAGTAATTAAACTCCTTTTGTTAGTAGCTTTTCCAGTTTGACCCTTCAAAGTATAGATCATGCCAGTCTAGACTTAGATATAAAATTTCTTAGACAACGACATGGTCTTGTCTGTGTTTGTACAAACAGATGCACACACCTATTTACTCAGATAACAGTAATGGGCTACATCACTCCTGACCTAATAAAATCAGCAAAGTAGGGTGTTTTAAGCAGTATCCCTTAGAGGAATTACTCTGGGACATATCTGTCCCACAAGAGGGAAGAGCTCTCTTCATTCTGTAATACAAGACAGATCCACCTTCTGCTTTCATTCATGAATATAAGGGCCTCCCACAGCTGCCTTTTTGAATCCAC
Organism: Falco cherrug; assembly: GCF_023634085.1. NCBI lineage: Eukaryota > Metazoa > Chordata > Aves > Falconiformes > Falconidae > Falco > Falco cherrug. Next base: position 44,443,874 of record NC_073701.1, read on the forward strand.
AGATCCCTTGTGTTCTATCTTTCCTGACAGCAGTTTTCATGAAGCTTCTTGATTATCAGTTCCAAAAACAGCTCCTCTCCACCTATCAAAGGAATGTCCTCAGTACTCCTTGCCCTAAATGCACCCAGTCCCACTATTTCTAGTCTGCAAATCCTCAGCAGTATGGTTAACTCTTCTCTAAGGCAACAGGAAACAGACCCACAAGTGCCACGGCCACGGGACATTAGGCACTCATCCAGTACAAATTTGCTCTGCTGCTTCAAATGCAATAAAGCATTTTTGATGGATTAATTTTGCACTGGCACATTTTATGCCAGATCAAGCACTGCCTATCTTTGCATGGCCACTCTAAAGCCTGAATAAACACACAAAGCCAATATCCAACCCACAATGCACCCAACAGAAATGTGATCATGTGCCCATCCACCATCTGGCTCAGGTTTGTACTGCTGTGTGATCCAGGAGGGGGTGTGCTGGGCAGGACCAGCCATGGTACTAAGGCCTGGAGGAATTCACAGTCACAAAAGTGGGGGATTCTCCCCTGGATCATGGGATTATGACTGGGTCTGTGGAAACTGCCTTTTGGCAGGGCAACTTCTGCTTTTCTAGCCAGCACCACCCTTGGTTTGCTGTCCTCCCAGGGGTGCAGGAAAGGGCCCACACCTCAGCAATGCAGGCTAACTGGTTGTACCTTCAAGGTTTGGCCTCAGCTCTCTGAAGTAGGGCAGTTTCATCATCTTAATGAGGGGTGGACTGGACCACTCCCTGGTGACAATATCTGAACTCTTCAGAGTAGACTGTTCACAATGATTAACAGACTCTGTCGTTCCACTTGCAAAGCTATTGATGATAGGTTTATCACTCCTCAAACATGTCTTTAAGTTGGAGAATTTTTAGCTACCCATGGTTTATAGCTTCCCCAACCTTTGGCCATGCTGTGTTTAAGCAATTCAATGAAAATGACTGCTTCAGCAACAACTGAAGATAGGAATTAGGGAGTAATCAGTGTGCTTTCAAGACCTAAGTGGTCAATAGTGGAACGAAATACTCCGACCTGCTCACAGAGTGAACCTAGAATACTCTCACAGTGGCCTTACAAAAAACAAAAACAAAACAAACAAAAAAACCCAACAACTAAACAGTAGTTGTGCAGGTCTCTGGTACCTTTCCAGTAAGGCCAAGGAGGCAAGAAAAAGGCTTTGCTTTTTCTAGGGAAGGTGGAAAATCTGAGACCATAGTTCCACGGTAACAAACTCCTGGCAAAAACATCCCGTCCTGGAGCTCCACCTTCACCTCCCATTGGCCAAGAAGGTCCTTCACAGCTGCACTGTGAAACACCACCCCTGCACCACCACTTCTGACACCCTGTTGTGAACCCCACGAAGGAGACAGTCCGAGTTAAAAACAAAACAAAGGTTATTTTTTAACATGGATTAGTTCCTTGATCTGGTTCATGACTTCTGTGTTGGCTGATTGAAAGTCTAGTCCCTTCCAGTGCAGGCAAGGAAGAGAGTATATGGGGGTACTAGAAGAAGGAAGCAGGAACCTCTTTATCTGGCACTGTCGCCAAATGCCTCATACTGTGGACCACAGCCAGAGGTCCTAACCTCTAAGAGATCTAACCTCTTGAAAAAAGTCTACCCAACCTCTAAGGAAAAAATCAGGCTGTCTTGTGCTGTCTTGATAGGTTTGAATGTGGCACCTTGCTGAACTACTAGGCAATGCTGTCTACTTCTTGCCTGGCAAAGGATCCTTCAATTCATAATGATTTTGGCAACTGGCTCTTGACTAAGATTCTTCCGTTGTAAAACAAAGAGCGCTTTCTTTATATGACAAATACTTATGATGACATGAGAAATGTCAAGGAAATTGTGAGGAGAAATCAACAGATACTTAGGAGGAGAGGAACTTGGACACAATGGAAAATGGGACCATAAAAATACCTAAGTAAGTTTGTTTCAATAAGTAACAATGACAAAAATTCATAAAGCAACTAGTTGTTCTTCTGGGAAACCAGCATAGTGACCAAATTGCTCCTCAACCATACTATGATCTAAGAAAATGAAATAAGTAAACTGCATGTATAGCCCTTTCTTAAGTCACCAAAATACTGGGCAATAGCTTATCATTGTTTAACATAATTGCCTAAGGCTTTTAATGCAGCTGTATGGTCATCATAAAAATACTCTATGAACTGTAACCACTGTACTCAGCAGATGCTAACTTTTGCTGTGAGATTTTAGCCCCAATTTAGGTCATGTGACTAAGGTCAAGGTAAAGAGAAGATTTTTACCAGCCTCTCTCTGCCCACATCTGTAGTGAAGAAATAAATCTGTGTCCTGGTTTCAGCTGGGATAGAGTTCATTTTCTTCTTAGTAGCTCGTGCAGTGCTCTGTTTTGGATTTACTGTGAGAATAACGTTGATAACAACAACTAAAACATCAGTGGGTTAAGTAGCGCTTACTCTAAATCAAGAGCTTTTCAAGTTTTCCATGCTCCGTCAGTGAGCAGGTGCACAAGAAGCCAGGAGGGAGCAGAGTCAAGACAGCTGACCTGATCTAGCCAAAGGGATATTCCATACCACAGAACGCCACACAGTATATAAACGGAGGGGAATTGGCTGGAAGCCACCGATCACTGCTCGGGGACTGGCTGGGCATTGGTCAGGGGGTGGTGAGCAGTTGTATTGTGCATCACTTGGGGTTTTTTCCCTTGGATTTTATTCCTCTCTCTCCCTCTCCTTTTCATTACAATTATTATTATTTTATTTTTTTACAATTCTATTTCAATTATTAAACTGTTCTTACCCCAACCCATGGGTTTTACCTTTTTCCAATTCTCCCCATCCCACTGTGGGGGGAGTGGGGAGGGGAGTGAGTGAGTGGCTGCGTGGTTCTTAGCTGCTGGTTGGGGTTAAACCACGACAATCTGCCTTTAGTTGTGTGCACCTGTACTCAAAAAGGGAGCCAATAAAATCAGGAAATCAGTCTTCAGTGTTTCCCAATAAAGTGTATCTGCTGGTTCAGATCTGTCAGGTTTTGTAGGCCATTAAAAAGTAGTCAGTGAGATCAAAGTGTAAAAGAGAGAGCTTGGTCTTTAACATGTCCTGTGCATTAGACTCTTTTTAAACATTCCTGCTTGAACCTCATTCTGGAATAGCCTCATTAGTATGGCTTATGAATCATTAATTCACCTTGTCAATATTATCATAAGTTCTCTTCTATAGCTTGCTAACTATTCCCTTTTCAGAGAAAGGAGAAACGTGGTGCAGTTAAAATAAACCACTTCAGGGATGTGAGCTGCATTCATACCTACGCTGAAAATTGCTCTGTGGTTTGCCTGCAAGCTCTCCTATCAGCTACCCTCAGCCTGTTTCTGAGATTTGGCAATTCTTGTGTCCACATAAGACTGACTCTTCAGATGGAGGACTGAGTCTTGTGGGCAGACTAGTGTAAAACGTACAGTCCTTAAATCAAGGATGAGAAAGCCTCCCCAGCAGGGAGTTGTCCCCAGCCATCCACAGCCTATTCATGCACACTTAGGAACCTAAAAAAGGATTCTCATTTAGCCTAAAGACATTCCTACACCCTAGGATTAGCCAGGAGAAAGAAGGGTTCAAACCTGCTGTGCAATTCAGCACTTCATGTTTGGTATTTTAGGTAGCTGCAGACTGCTTTGCATCTCACTCTGAGACACCTGCCTTTCCACAGACTGCTTTGAAGCCACGTGCTCTGACAGCAGGCTGCGAATTCCACCCGGGGAGCGGGGACCTGCAAGGTAAGTGCCACTTGGACAATGCTGAAGTGCCTCTGTGGATTTAGCCATTGGTGTCTAACCAGCGCCAGAAATAACTATTACTTTAAGCTGGCAGAGTTGCAGTAATAAATCCACAACTTATTTTTCTGTTAATTGTGTCAGGTAGTTTGCCACTTACCACTACTCCCCATGCTCCCTCTGGGCCAGATTTGTTATTTGTTTCAGTTTGATACCAAAGCATTTGCAAGTCATATTCTTCAGGGTCATAAACTTCCCCAGTGGTTAAATTAACAGCATGAAATTCAAACTTGTATGACTGACAAAACTGGACTTTGGAAAACTACTGTCTTTTTTTATTATTATTATTTTTTCAGGTCCATGGTGGGGACAAAAGTGCTATAGGCATCATCCCATGTGGACTTGCCTTCTGTTTCGGTTTGTTGATCTCTTTGTTCAGCTTTACGATTATGGGACACACACACAAAAAATCATTATAAAAGGAAAAACTGCCATTTAGAGTAAACTCTGAAGAGTATTTTGGTTAAGGATATGAATTCTCCTACTGTATTACTTTCCACTCTACTGCTAGGCAAAAATAAAAGCCAATCCATGCAGTCCAAAAATTAAATAACCTTACAGAAATAAAAGATTATGTTACTGTACATTTGACAAAGAAAGGAAATATTTTAAGATTTATCTCTGAATATGCATGAGAAAGATATTTGTGTGGTTTATCCATGTTCAGTAAGAAAACAATTTCCTTTCATCCCAGAAGAGCACCCACCAATAAGACAAGGAGACCAACCATGCTTACAAGCCTGTGTCAAGCTCTGCACCTGCGTATGATAAAGACAGCTACATGAAAGGATAAGGGCATCAACGGGCTGATGATAGAGACTTAAGCCTCCTAAATCACATGGCAAAGATAAATTAGAACTATCTGCCACCTACATCAGATGGTGAAGGAGGCAGGAACACAATGCCCTGGATACCAATTAGTGGCATAATGGAGCCAGTATCTCATGTTCTAGTGTGTCAAATTCCAGCAATGCCAGTGAGATCAGAACAGAAGTCGCAGCAAGGTCACGATGATCTGTCAGCAGGACAGCTTCAGCCAAGTACCGCATCCTAATCCCTGTCTGCTGAGAATCTAGCAGAGGAGAAATTCCTGTAGTTAAAATGCATCTAAAGCAATATCCTCCAAGGGCATTAGGCTGGAAGCAGGATAGTGCTACACAAGATAATAAAATGCAGTTGATTTTAACTGTTAAATGATTGCTTTTTGTTTTGATACAGGAACATGCTGAAGTCTGCCTATTCACGGAAACAGCAAGGACATCAGTGTGGCAGGGACACACTACAATACACCCACCTTCAAACCACACACCACCTCCCCCACTTTCAACCTGGAAGAGCCAGCTCTGTATGGAAAGGTGACTATGTCCATACTCCCTCCTCTGGTAGCTCACCCTGATGAGCTAGTCAGTTCAAGATATAGTAACTGAAGTGACAAAGTGCTACACAAATGTTTTATCCTTCCAGCATCACTTGTCAGGCACAGAAATAATGTACCTGCTGTGCAATGCATGAGGCACAAAGCAAAACCCCATGTCTTATCTTTTGCCAATCCCAGAGGTAATTAATCAGAGCTTATCCACATGTGCTAGCGTACCCTTCTACAGTATGGTCACACTCGCAACGTTCGCATACTTCTGTCATGTTTCACACCTGCCCTGAGGCTGTATGTAGCCACAGCAAGCAATACAGCTGCCAGAGCAAAGACAGCAAGGAATACAATTTCTCTAACACACTCAGAGTGCCTGGAAAGTAGGACAAAGTCTTATGTTTGGGCTGTGGTATGGTGCACTGGAATTGTTGCTTTGTACATAGATACAATCCTTATGTGCATGTAACAAAAATAAACATTCTTTTTTTTTTTTTCCATGTGCATTGAAAATCCTTGATGCTGAAAAAGTAGCTTCCCTAATTTGGTCAAAATATGTGCAAATATAATAGAGAGAAGGACCCACTCCGAGGGATTAGAAGACACATTAGTCCCATCCTTGTTCTTTTTGAGGTCTACTGGCTCCTGTTGTTTGCTCATTCTGACATTAATCTTCTGTCTCTTGAGAATTATTCTGAGAGGGACTTATACCCAGGGAAGAAATCTGGAGTTAAATTTAACTTCTAATTACTCAGAACAGTTGTTGAAGTAAAGGAGGTGGGTAGTGGGCCCATTGGTAGAAGACACAAAAGCAGCGGTGCTTATGCTGTGCCCTTTTCAGGCTTCTGCAAGCTTTCATTCAGGTAAGGTTTCACATTGCAGCTGACCAGACCTAAGAGCCAGATCTTGCTGCTACAAGGGGTGGGCTGCTTCCTCTGCCATTCCTTTCCATGCATTCTTGCTCCATCCCCTGCGTGGCTTGGCAGCTCGGTTGAGCTGCCCTGGCTCACTAAACCCTCAGAATAGTATTCACTTGCTCGTGCTGAATTATTTTGTGGGTTCAGTCAGCTGAACGGGCCCACCAAGGGCAAGAGGAGTGCAGAGAAAGAAGGGGAGAATTGTGCAGCTGGTGACAGAAGGAAGAGTAGGCAGAGGGGAAGAGAGGGAGTTATGAGATAAACTAGCTTTTTGACATGACAGTGACCTTTAGATCTGCTGTGCTATACTGACACCTCACTCTTGCAGGCTACAATGGAAGAAAAAAACCCAGTTTATTTACAGTGTATGAGGTGACACCTTGCATTCATACCACAGAAATCTTTCCCTATCTTGCACTGAAGGAATTCAATTAATCAAGTAGCAGGACAGGGACTGCAAACTACAGAGGTAGACAAGAGTTGTTTTTCTTACAAAAGAATTGCTGACTGGAAATCTTAGCAAGTGAAAAATTCTATCTTACTCCTTTCCAGAAAGAAATGAAGTCAACTAAGCAATAGTCTGGTATGCGATAACCTAAAGGCTGTCTAAATAAGCAAATGGTTTGAACAGGTAGGGAAGCATGCAAACACCTGGCAATTTACATTTGATCAAGAGGTAGACACAACGTTTTAAGTCTGTACATAAATGCTTCTCATTTTGAAAAGCCCAACTAATTCACCTGCTGTGAAGTGCTAATTTCCTCATTTTTCTCCCTTTACCAGTTATTTTGAAGCACATGGATGAAAAAGGGATCCCAGAAATTAGTAGAAGGAAGTAACATTTATAGCCTTAGCAAAGCCACTCTACCAACTTAGAGCTACAGCTGTGGTCGCATGGAAAACCTACACAACAATAAAGCCCCACTTGCTTTTTCTGCCCCCTCATACCTGAAGGAAGAAAAAAAGCAGGAAATCCATTAGCAAATGGGCAACGGTCCTATCTCCAAACAGAAAGCTGAAGGTAAGCTTTCAAGATGAAGCACAATCCTTATGTTTCAAATAGTTCTTTGATGCAGGAATAAAGGCAACTGCCTCCATCCTCCCATCCCAAGATGCTGAGTCCTAACCTGTGCTGCTTATATTTTGTGTGATATACATCTTGTAAATCAAAGCTAATCTTTTTTCCAGGGCACGGTAAGGCCACTTACCTCTCCCTTTCTTTCTCCCTTGTCTCTTTGGTGGTTACCTGGGTGGACTAGTCTTTGCAGATGCCATGTTCATCATGAGGATGCCCTTGCCCCATACTCCCAGTCTATAGCTGTAGAGGAATTATAGAGAAATACAGGCAGGCTAATTAGCATTGATAATATACAGCTGTGGGCTGGCTTTAGGGGGGGTGGGTTGGCTGACATGAATAATGTGCAGCTGTGGCTGGTTCCTGCTAAGTAGTTCAATAGCTGTAAGGGGAGGAATATATGAAGAGGAGTTTTAGATGAAGTGAGACCTGGAAGAAGCAGAGGAAGAAGAGAGAGAGACAGAGCACCCTGGATGTTAGGAGGGACAAGGAGAGGCCCTAGGAGAAACAGGGAGAAGTGGGCCCACATGAGGAGAGGCTGGCTAGAAGGAAAGCTGGGAGAAAGAAGACTCCAGATGCAGCAGAGGCAAGAAGCAGGGTGAACTGGCCCAAATAGGATAAAGAAACAGCACTGACAGTAGATAAACTGTTGAAACCTTGTGGGGGATTGGTGACTGTGCCAGAGCAAGGTGTGGGAGCTACTTATTGAAGTTAACCTGGTATGGGATGGTAAAAGCCTTGCTGTAGCCAGCTAGTTTTGATAGTGCTGCGACATACAGCCTGTATCATTGCTGGAATTTTTACCACTGGATTTCCAGCCACTACCCCTCAGCCTCTTTATCTCTTCTCTACACTGGTCTTCAGATCCCTCAACCCTCTGGTCAAACAGCAGCAGCTTGATGTTTGATGTTCCTTCCTCATTACTAAAGAGGCAGTTTTAGCTCTCTTCAGCTCAGACTGACACCAGGCATCTGATGTATTTCTGCAGTCAAGCAGTTGGTATAAAGGCTCTTAGGTTTCTGAGGGCCCACTGCTTTGCTGCTTAAAATGTAGATGAAAATTAACAGATTGTAGGCAGGTTGGGATAATAAATGCCAAGAAAAGTCTTTATATCTCTCATTTCAGGCCAATGATGCAAAGAGCAAACCGGCACAGGTAAGTGGTGTATGGGAGTGAGTGCCCAGAAGGCTTGTGGGTAGGTGTTAAAAGATTGATTACTTCTCTGTGTGAGTACATGTGTTCAGTGAATCCACCTGGCACTAACAGCTGATACAAAAACCACCAAGGTAGCTTATGATAGTGCTTTCATACGTGGCTCTGACAGTTGCTTTAGATACAGCAATGCATCCCATGTTGAAGAGGAAAACCCAGGTTAAATACAGAACTAGCACATAATGAAGATAGGACCTGATGAATCCCTCTCAGTAGCTGAGCCTTCCCTCATTAGTGAGGCAGAGAAGCAGAGCAGTAATATTTCTGTCACAATGCAAAGACTAATTGAAGAGTGAGGCAATCAATTGTTAATGTTATAGCTTCTCTAGCTGCTATAAAAGTACAACTTTGTCATAATCCATTCATAAGAGATTTCTCATTGTGCCAACACATATGGCTTCTTATGCTATTGTACTTCCATATGGAATTAAAGTCAGCAGCACAGGAAGTTTGAGTGAGCAAGCATGAAAAAACATCAATAGCAGGGATAATGCCATAACATAACAAACACTTATCCACCATGAATAGCTCCCACCAGAGGAAAGATGTAATTTATAACTTGTCTTCAGTCTCAGTTATAAAGACTGACAAATGAAGAAAGACTTTCTTCATTTCTCCTGGAATCTTGTTCTTGATGAAGCTATTGAATTCAAATACCGATCACCTGACAGCCTCCTCTTTAGATCTACTCAGCAATTCATATACTACTTAAAACCTTCCCGATACTGACAAAAATAAATAAGATTTTGCTGGATAATTTAAGACTAAGAATCTCTTCTCTAAATTTAGCAAGTGCTGTGTTCTATTGCTTATCATGGTGGACATATATTGGATGGATGAAAAACCCAACATGGTAGGAATGTATTTCAACATAAAATGCCCATCATAAAGTTATTAAGCCTGTTCTTGAGGGGCTAGGCAGACAGGATAAGCAAAGCCTTCTGAAAATAATGGATGACTTCAGAGTGTGACATCAGCTCTGCGCAGCTCATAGCGGTATATGGTTACACCAGATATCTATTTTGCACAGACAGGTCTCATGGTAGGTAAGTGTGTGTTACATGATGGACCCACGTTGAACGGTGTCAGGTTTGGTTTCTTCACTATTACAGGAAACTGTTCAGGTGACCAGAATCATGTATTATGTATAAATCAAGCCCTCACACAGTATGCCAAAAGAAAAGTTACCTTGTGGGTAGCAATAGTAAGTGCACTGATTACGGTACCAACGCTTCCAGCATTCACACTTGGTCATTTTAACCAGCTGCATTAATAGGTAAGCAAGATAACTCCAAGACAGAGCCTAGAAATATACTTAAAGATGGAGAAGTGGGGATCAGGAATTCTCAGCCCTGTTTCCACTTCTACCACTGCAAGGTGAGAGGTCATATGGCAAGTCATTACCATCCTATTACCATTACCACCATGCCTCATGAAAAGCAAAGATAGTTCATTCTCCCAAAAAAGAAAACAGACTGTCTAGTACACAGAAATACTGAGAACAGTAATTCGGGAACTAATGTTTTATCTGATCTTGATTTCAGCCTGCTTCTTCCATTATATGATGTGTCCATCACTAGCAAAAAGAAATTCACATATATAAACAGCAAAATATTAGAGCATAAACCTCACTTTCCAAATCAGAGCTTTGTTCTTGTTCCTTTTCTTTTTTTGCTCTGTAAGATTAACAGAATCCTATCATTCTAGTGCAAGGATGAAACAGAACAGATCACGTGCTCCAGCAAATGAAACAAAGCAGAAAAAAATAGACTCATATATGACTAAGCAGAGGAAGTCTGAAGACACACAGCAGTTATAGAAGAAAATTAAAAATAGTAACGACAAGCCCAGTGACTGAAAATGTGAGTTATGAAACAGACTCTTAGCACATATGAATGAATGCTTTCATTTTTATACTGGAAAAAGCGAAATCTTTTCCTTTCAAGACAGTAAATTTTAATCCAATTGTTAAAAAAACCAACCAGAGTGTTCATAACAACTGCATTCTCATTCAAACAAATGCATGTCTCCTTCAGTTTGCTGATGCTTTTCTTTAGTGGCAATGCCAGCTTAAACTCCCACCTTCTTCGCACCACCAGCAGTTTGATCCTGTTCTCTTTTTCATGAGGGGAGATGTTTGGGAGGTCCCAGGGTGAACAGATTTCAAGCTGACTGTACCCTCAATCCCCACCTAAACTCTGCTTTTTTTTCAGCTGGGTCAGTTCTCCAACTGCACAAGAAGCAGACTGGGAGACTTCAGAATTAAACTGCCTGAAACATGGGGCTGGTGCCCAGAAAATGCTTAGGACAACTTAGACTTGCCATCACTTGCCTTAATCCATTGTTCTAGAAACACTTTGTTTCAGCATCAGCTGGCTCTGCCTCTGAGAGAAGTAGTCCCTCACCTCATGGGTCCACCTGCTCTCTTCCATCCCATGTCTCCATTTCCTTTTAGCAGACACAGATGTCTTTTGCAGCTTTACAATAAACGGGACTGTGGAACTTACCCAGCTGAAAAATAAATTTTGCCTTTGTTTCGCTCAAGTCAGTTCTCAAGGGATGCATCTGCCACCTATTTCACCCATGTGTACAAACCTGAGGGCACAAGCGAGTGCCTGGGGACAGGGAACCCCAGGACTGTCTGAGACTGGCTTAGCTAATGTATGTGTCCATGGGATTACAGCCCCGTGGGCCCCAAAGCTGCCCTCCTTGGCTGTAGACATGCAGCCACTTGTTTCTTGTAAATGTATACACAGCAAGAATGTTAACAGATCAAAGTAGCAACCCATAAATTAATAAATCGCTCCAGTCACTTCCAGTTAATTGGATGATTTCTTAACATGATTGCCCAGTCTGACAATAGATACCTGTGGAACTATATCACTCAGTCACTTGTAATTAATGATTCCTGTCAGCAGAGACAATCAGATAATCCTATCAAGTCAGCTCTAGAAACATTGATGAGGAGACACAATTCGCATGAAGCCAGAGATGACCCACCACTCCTGCCCTTTGTTAATGCACTGATCTCTCTCTCTAGAAAACAGAAGGAGTGAAAGCAAGGGAAAGAAACCTAGTATGCTGATAGAGAAGACCATTCAGGAGACCTCTTCAATCAACTGGCATGTCACAGTACTGAGAATTAGCAAGGGCAAAGCAAACTCATTGCTGAAAAACAACATAATTCTTCAAGGCTGACAGAGGAGACGCACACAGAATCACACAGAATGGTCAGGGATGGAAGGGACCTCTGGAGATCATCTAGGCCAGCCCCCTGCTAAAGCAGGTTCACCTGCAGCAGGTTGCACAGAGTCATGTCCAGGCAGGTTTGGAATGTCTCCAGAGAAGGAGACCCCACAGCCTCTCTGGGCAGCCTGTCCCAGTGCTCTGACACCTTCAAAGTAAAGTTCTTCCTCATATTCGGAAGGAACTTCCTGTGTTGCAGTTTGTGCCCACTGCCCCTTGTCCTGTCTCTGGGTACCACTGAAAAGAGCCTGGCCCCATCCTCCTGACACTCGCCCTTAAGACATTTGTAGGCATTGATAAGATCCCCTCTCAGTCATGTCTCCAGGCTAAACAGGCCCAGCTCTCTCAGCCTTTCCTCATCAGGGAGATGCTCATCATCTTGGTAGCTCTTCAGTGCACCCTCCCAGTAGTTCCCTGTCTCTCTTGAACTGGGGAGCCCAGAACTGGACACAGCACTCCAGGTGCAGCCTCACCAGGGCAGAGCAGAGGGGGAGGACAACCTCCCTCGACCTGCTGGCCACACTCTTCCCAATGCCCCCCAGGGTCCCATTGGCCTCCTTGGCCACCAGGGCACACTGCTGGCTCATGGTCAGCTTGGTGTCCACCAGAACGCCCAGGTCCTTCTCCCCAGACCTGCCTCCCAGCAGGTCAGGCCCCCAGCCTGTGCTGGTCCACCGGATTATTCCTCCCCTGGTGCAGGACCCTACACTTGCCTTTGTGGAACGTCATTAGGTTCCTCTCCACCCAACTCTCCAGCATGCCCAGGTCTCTCTGAATGGCAGCGCAGCCTTCTGGTGTATCAGCCACTGCTCCCAGTTTTGTAGCATCAGCAAACCTGCTGAGGGCACGCTCTGTCCCTTCAGCCAGGCCATTGACGACTAAGTTGAACAGGACTGGACCCGGTCCTGAGCCTTAGGCAACACCACTAGCTACTGGCCTCCAGCTGGACTGTACACGGCTGATCACAACCCTCTGAGCTCTGCCACTCAGCCAGTTCTCAGCCCACCTCACTGTCCTCTCACCTAACCCACGCTGCCTGAGCTTACCTGTGAGGGTGTTGTGGGAGACAGACGTCGAGGCAGACAACATGCATTGCTCTCCCTTCATCTACCCAGCCAGTCATTTTATCATAGAAGGCTATTTGGATGGTCAGGCATGATTTCCCCTTGGTGAATCCATGTTGATTACTCCTGGTAACCTTCTTTTCCTCCACATGCTTAGAGAAGACCTCCAGGATGAGCTGTTCCATCACCTTGCCAGGGATGGAGGTGAGGCTGACTGGCCTGTAGTTTCCTGGGTACTCCTTGCACTTTTTGAATGCTGGAGCGACACTGGCTTTCCTCCAGTCCTCAGGCACCTCTCCTATTCTCCACGGCCTTTCAAAGATGATGGAGAGGGGTTTAGCAATTACACCTGCCAGCTCTCTCAGCACTTAGAGGTGCATCCCATTGAGGCCCATGGATTTGTGGGTGCCAAGTTTGGTTAAGTGATCTCTAACCCAGTCCTCCTCAACCAAGGGAAAGTCTTCCTTTCTCCAGACTTCCTCTCTTGCCTTCAGGGTCTGGGATACCTGAGGGGTGGCCTTGGCAGTAAAGACTGAAGCAAAAAAGGCATTCAGTAGTTCCACCTTGTCTATGTCCTTCATCACCAGGGCACCCACCTCATTCAGCAGCAGACCCACGTTTCCCCTAGTCATCCTTTTCCTACTGATGTACTTGAAGAAGCCCTTCTTGTTGTCCTTGACATCCTTCACCAGATTTAATTCCAAACAGACCTTAGCCTTCCTCATTGCCTCCCTGCATGTTCTGACAACACCCCTATATTGCTCTCAAGTGGCCTGTCCATTTTTCCACATCCCCTCAACTTCATCCAAAAGCAAAGAGACGAGTGGCGGTAAAGCCATTCACTCATCTAGTCTAGGTAACCAGAATCCAAAAATACAAGGGGGACAAGTTCCCAAGAACTTATGAAATAAACAGTTCACAATGTGTTGGGCAAAGGGGACGAACAGCACTGCCAGTGCAAGGGAGGAACTGGACAAAGTACATAGTGCTGGCACAGATCCTGCTGCCTGACTTAAGCCTCGTCCTGAGCCTGAAGTTTCACACTCAGCTGCTGTGACAAGCCATGCACTGTGTCCTCCACGGGTGTCATTGGCTCTTCTCTTCCTGCCTGCTCCTGCCCTTACATCAGCTGTAGCGCTTATCCAGCCAGACGCTAACTCAGAAGAACAGGATGATCCACATGAAAACTCACTAATATATTTGCAGGGCAGGACCACTATTTTCAACAGCATCTTGGTCTTAAGCTCACTGTGAAACCATAAGTAAATCTATGGCAGATGTCTGAACACCAAAAATAGCCTACAAGACTTACAGTAGGATCGCAACTTATTCTTCCACTGCAGGGAAATTATTTGGATTTTAAGAAAGGATGACTGCTTCTTTCTGTAAATACCTCTAATAATGGCAGACTTCCCCTCTCCTAAACCCTGCTGATCTGAAACTCTGTCATACTGCTGGACATCTACTGAATGACTAATTGGTCAGAAGCCCCACTGGGTTAAATATGTGGGCAACCTGATGGTGTCTGCAGATTTCAAAGTGAGGATACAGGAAAAGGATACTGGAAGGAAAACCAAAAATTTCTCAGGCTCTCTTGGAACATTCAAAATATCTTTTTCAAAATATTGGGTTTAAAAAAACCCCAAAACCTAACAACAAAATCCAGCCCTCCTAAAACTTTGAACACATTATTGCAGCTACTCGGCTGCTGAACTCCAGGACTCCTCAGGGTTAGCAAGGAGAGCTAACAGTAAAAAGGGAGTCAGGGTGTAAGTCCTACAGTACTCTCCAATTTACCTACTGTGTCAGAGTTTTTCACCAGAATAAAAACTGCTAGGTCTCTGAACGAGGGCCAGGAGGCTTAAGCAGAGGTAAACGCCTCTACCTCCTTGAACCCGAGGAAAAATCAATGTTAGAGGGTGCTCCCCAACTGGAAGATTTTCCTCACCTGTGCACAAGAGCAGAGGTTATCAGTCCCTCTCTGTTGTATCATTCTTTACTTTAGCAATAAAAAAAGATTACTACTGATCAGCTGTGCAAAACTTGGGCAGTTTTGCAATCTCTCCAGGCAGAAAGTTATCAAATGAGTTCTAGCACAAGCTGGTAATTGTCAATGGCATCTGAACCTATACCTTATGGCCATGGCCACAGTACTTTCCTACACTATTTTCTCCTCTCATTTTTCACTAAAAGTTAACTAGCCTTTGAGACTGAACAGCCCAAATTCTAGTGGGTAACTAACCATGGAAAAAAAACCTGAACTGCAGCTGACACTAGCTGGTTCCTAAAACACAGTGAGAGAGGAGAAAGGTGAGAGGAAAAGACTGAGTGTGATAGCAGAACCTGCCTTCAGTGCCGAGCCAAGCAGCAGGCTGACGTTCCTGCCTTCACTGACTTAGAAGGCAACTGCTTGTAGAAGATATTTCAGGTTTAGCTGGCAAAAAACCCCCATTGGTCCACTGGCTCAGGGACTGACAACAGTACCTGTAATTTCACAGCAGCACTAGTAATAATATAAACCTTATATTTCGTGACCTTGCTGGACTGGGTTCAAAAGCCAAGAGGTATGATACAAACAAAGGTTCATCCTCTCTCTCTTTGCAGTGACCTTTCACATATTTGAAGACTGTTATCATATTTCCCCTCAGTCTTCTCTTCTGCAAGGTAAGCAGCTCCTCTCAGCCTTTCATCACTGACTGTGCTTTTGAGACTTTTGATCATTTTTATTGCGTTCAAGTTAACTGTAGTTCTAAAAATTAATCTTAGTCTAAGGAAATGTTGCAACTGATATATCACTGTGCTGCACCACTGCACAGCAACAGCCTTAAGCGACCTCTAATTTTACTGCCAAACAAGCTTTTCAGAAATCAAAACTATCCTGTGAAACAGACCTTCCTGGGTTTTGTAAAAGTAACTCCATGATCCTGCACTGCTGTAGCACCAAATCAAGGATCTAACAAGGATCTAATACGATAAATGTACTGCAAATGAAAATGTTCAAAATGTCTTTTTATTTTGAAAATGTGAAGTCAGAAAGAACTACCTGTAAATCTATCACCATAAGACTGGAGGGATGTTAAAAAAGAAAATAAAGAAAAGGAAGTAAGGTGGCAAAGTCAGAGTATTTGTGCCGAAAAAGGAACAGAAATAGCCTGTCACCATGAAGAGACTGTTTACAATGGACAGTTTTTCACCATATTGTTTATTGGTGCCACTAAGCTAAAATAAAAATCAGCCTGCTCACTCTAGGAAAGAAACAGGATGTTCACCTCATATTACTGAGGAAAATGCATTGCCACTGCTCTTTCATGGCTTAAACCGTATTGCAGAATATATTGAGTTCAACTAATAAATATCCATATTTGGTTTTGAAGTTGCATATATGCAGAACTCCTCACATAGCTATGCGACAATCAGGCACACTGAGTATCTACTATTTCTACAAACTGAAATGCAAAAAAAAAAAAACCAAAACAAAAAAACACCACAGAACAGGAGGAATACAATTCCGGCAGCTGCTGCAAACTACATCTTTATTCAGAGATCTTCCAAGATGCCTCTGAAGAAGGGAATTTATAATTACTTAGACTTTTCTTGTAACATCCTGTAATCCAGACACACTCATTAAAGCTGTAACTTCCCTTCAGTTTGGTAGGAAACAACCAGCATTCTTTTCTCAGAAACCTCAGAGTTCAAAGTATTGAATTGAAGGAGAGATCTGTACTTTAAAGCAGCACCAGCTTTGGGGGCAGGCTAGATTGTGCAGAAGAATTTCATTTACCCAACTATTTGACTGGTTCCTAATTTTTTAAAAAAAAACAAAAGTGCGCATTTGAAGGAATCCTGGTATTTTGTTCATTCTAGCAAAACCTGCTTGTGTCAATACTTCTATTTTCAACAAATATCCTGCTGAACCAAACAAGCACATAGCAAATAGCCCTTTCTTAGGGTGGTTAGAAGGAAAAATACCCTGTGGCTGCAGATGATACCATGGAGATGATACAGCTATTGCTTTAATAGGTCATTAATACTGTCCCACACAACATTTTCATATTCAAACATGGGAATGTTGTTAAGTTACAGATATTGTATGCTGTCTGCAAAACAAGATGGAAAACTGTATTCAAAGACAAATTTTCACTAGAAGATTACTATAAGTAATTTTACAGCCTGAGAGTACCTTCCATCTGCCAGCTTGTGCATGAACCACTTTTCTCCCTTTTCAGTTTGTCAGCTTATTTCTGAGAAGCCAATGCATTGTATTAAGAATTTAAGAGCACAGGACCCTCATACTGCAAATGCCAAACTCTCCCACGAATACAAGACTCACATTCATGCAATAACAGTATAAACAGATGTAGTGGATGCAACTGCAAAGGTATCTAGTGTTAAGTACATGTCCTTGTGAAGTCACTTAAGACCATCTGTTTAAAAATTTCTTATGAATGCCTCATTTAATTGACAGAATGCCAATAGACAGAGGGCAGTGTTACCTGCATAGATATCTTTTTCTTAGTCAATCAAACATAAAGGTGTCTAAAAACATTAAAGTAAAAAAAAAGAAATCCAAGAGTTTTTGTATGTCAAGTACAGTATATGAAAAATAATGGTTTTCTGGTATTGGCATAGTCTCTTACTGCTAGAAACAACTGTACTTCAAGGATGACTGTTGTACTTGTCATATCTGAAGTCTAAATTTAAACAGAGATCAGGATGACAAGGGAAAAATCTTCACATGAAATTTGTGCAGCTGGATATATTGGTTTCAGAAGTTTTCATTTAAGACAAAAATGAGAAAATGTTAATTAATTCTAATACTTATACCTTATTTGATGAGGAATGAAGGGAATCAAATTTGTGACAATCTTCCCTTTTCCTATTCCATTTATTGTAAGGTACTAAAATGCATCTTTTATTCTTTCCCCTTAGCATAACCCGATTTCTGTAGTTTCTAATTGTAATCACATTTTTAAACTCCTTACCACAGACCTGAATGACAAAACACATTTCTGATGTTGGAAGATACCCTCTCTCTACCACCTTCTTCAGCTCCAATAATTATTATGGGTCAGAAGGAATGCAAGCCTACAGTTTTAAATATCTTCTAATGTCAAAAGGCTATTACTGAAGTCCCTTCAGTTCTGCCTACTGTGAAAAAAATTAATAGCAGGACAAAAGAAACCAAGGAATAATGAAGAATATGGCCACTCAGCATGTTATCACTTGGCACAATTCAGAAACTGCATCCAAGCAGATTCATCAGTATCATCCAGTAGCTCCCCTGCCAATAATGCTGCTTCGTCACTTGTGGCTGGATTCCACTGGTAACAGCAAGCATGGGAAGCTGGCTTGATTCTTTCGGACATCATTTTACCTTTCATTCAATAGGACTCTGAAAAATTCCATGGTTCTTCAGGGGAGCAGATGAAACAATGGGGTTCTTAAAAACATAAACCAGGATTTTTTTTCTTCAGTCAACATTATGCAAGACTGAATAATCTAGGCAAAAGGACAGCAAGATATGTCTTAGGTCCATCAGATGCACGTGGTGTAAAACAAGCAGCTCACAGCACACCAATAAGAGATGGGTTTCATGTCTGGCAGCAGCACTATTTTAGCTGGTTTGAACAACGTCTCCATCTTAGCTCCCCCTACGTGTTGCCAGCCAAGCTGTCTGAGCAACCAAGCAATGACCTTGACCAGAGAGGTGATCCATCTGTAAAACAACCCAGCAAAACAAATGGTTATTTTCAGATGGATCCATTCCCAGTCCTGTTAAGTGTGCAAGTGCCCAAACAGATCCAACAGCACGATGGAAGAAGCACTGCGTGGGCAGGAACAGGAAGCTGGGAGCAGTTGACAATGGCACTTAAGAAATACACAGAATGACGCTTAAAATACCACAAGGATAAGAAAGCCTGGCACAGCCACACAAATACAGGTACTGCAACGTTGATCCCAGTCTTACAACACATCAGATCCAGCAGTGAAGCTGACTTAGGAAGGCCCTGTCCCTCCAGTGGCTGTTTGCCTGTCCCTCAAGTGTGCTCATCAAACTATTTCTATGTTGGACTGAAAATCAGCTCAACAAAAGCAACCGGAGTAAAAGCAATGCTTGAAAGAAAAGGAAGACAAAAAGGTATGCAAGACCTCAAGGAAAACTCAGTGTGAGAGTATTTCCTATAGAACCTCTATATCAAAACAGCTCAACTAGTTGTAATTCATGTTTTCTAATGTGTGGTGTAAAACCGTGCACTGGGACATGTTTTAAATGAAAAGTTTCCAAATATGACCTGGCTCAAGTCCTTTCTTATTATTTTGCATCCACATAAGAGAAACTAAGGAATACAGCCAAGCAAAATAAGGTGGCTACAATATACTGTTTCATCATGCCCAGTGAAAGAAAAACAAGCACTCCAACACCCAGCCATCAAAACAAGTATTTTTCTTTTTCAGTTTTGTTTATTTGGACAGGCACAGAGACGATAACAGGAAACCAGCTTTAGAGCACTTACCCTGGTTACCCCTGGAATACTGTACATGTTTTAAAGCAGATGGCATGCACCATTTGATCAACAACTCACCACCCTGCAGGACCAGCCCATGTGAGAACAATAGTTCTGATTAACACCAGAAAGAGATCATATGAGCAATGGGGGAAGAAAGCAAAACTACATGAACTCCACACTTAGGTTTGTAAAAAAGGACAAAGGGAAATGATGTTCACAACTTTTTTCTGAAAGCCAATGATATTTCAACATCTGGGTCCCCTACTCTGTAAAATTACCCTTTTGTATAATCTAAATTGCAACATGAATTGACATAAAACATGTTTTCTGAAGGCCATTACAATGGTAGCGTGATGTCTGAGCTGTGGGACCACTGTATACTTGGAGAACTGAAAACCGATCTAGTCCCTGTGAGACAGCTCTGAGATCCCATGTATTGCACATGACAATTACATAGTTACTTAAAATAATGAGAATACTGTGAATTTTCAGAAGAAATCAATCTACAAGAAGCTTCTGCTAAAGACATAGTATTACCAACCACTTGAATTCTGTCCTGAAGCACTAGAAAATGCATTTCAGGACAAATCTCTTTTGTCAGAAATAACTAACTGTTCTTTCTTACCTCTAATTTCTGTGAACTAGAAGACAGCTTCTCTAATACTTATCAGATGCTATTCTCATTGTATTAAGGAAGAGAAATGTCTTTTCCTTAGATGCTGTCTCTTACTAGACACACAGGGTGTATGCATCTCGCAGAATGCCTGATAAAGAAACAGAGATTCCATAAAAGTGTATATAGCACCATATTGACTGTGATGTCTAAATAGCATTTTAAACTGTTACATGTGCCTAAGTACCATCCTGAAGCCTCACTGAAATCAAGAACAGGACACTTACACACAGACTTAATAACTCTCAGATAATACAATCTGAAATCCATAGATATTATCAAGATTTCTAACACAATTGCAGGACTTGATTGCAAACAGTAGTACAGACACTATATAAAAGTTCCATTCCAGAAATAAAAATATTGATTAAAATTATTTGAAATTAAGGACACATAGTGCACAAGAAACTTCAACGCAATGATTATTTTTGTCAGCACTTCAGCTGACTGAAATACATTTTCTGTCTAAGGATCCAGACTGTATACGCATGTTCAGTAGGTTTGATTTACGTGACAAATTCTTTTAAATAAGATTCTCTAAGTCTTATTCCTTCTAGCTTCTGACATAATTATTTTGGATAATGTCTCTTTTCCCCTAAGAACTCTGATTCCTTCTGATGCTCTTAGCTGCTTAAGACATTTTTATTTAAGAGGTTTACCATATATTGATAAAAAGTCTATAGTCTGCAAATGACTAAAAAGCACTCTAAAATTCTGGGCACAAGGACACAAACTCCCTGTAATATTAGTAACCATACAAATCTTACATGGCATGAGTAGTCCAAGCAACACAACTTTATTAAATACACCAGGTTGAAGTAACCACAGAAAACGTATATACCTCAGCTCTAACCAGCCAAAACCATAACATCAGTGTTATCAGCATTACGAAACAGCAATGAGTTTGACAACAGTATGAGCTAAAAGGCAGGCAGAAAACCTGAAATCAGAAATTCATGTTTCATTTTAGTTTTGCTACATGATCAGCTGAGCCTGTCTGTACCTCAGCTTCCCTACACATAAAAAAAAGGGATTTGCACAACTTCTAACGGCATATCAAATTTGCTCTGCTTCTAAGCTTTTTTAATAATAGTTCTAAGCAAGATGGAAAGCAGACGGCTTTACTTTAAGAACTGAGTGTAAGTAAAGAGCACCTGCCAGCTACGTAAAGAAAATCCAAAACATTTTAAGCAAGGAAAGCATGACCTAGTACTCTGCTCAACAGCAACCCTCTGCCTGTCTGTACATAAAGCTGCAACTTTTGGACATCACTTCTGATCAATACTCACCTTTTAGAGGAACACTTCATTCTTATTGGCTTAAAATTTGAAAAGAAAGCAAGAAAACAGAGGCTACTTCTGCTGATTTGAGTTTCTTTTTTTCAACCACTTCCATGTTACCATGAACTTCCACGATTCTTCAAGGGAGTCATTAACACCCCCATCCTTAATGCCATCTCCATCTCACCCTGTCTTGCTAGCTCAGCATTGCAAGTCTTGCCCATCCTCCAAGAGACAACTACTGCAGGTTAGGAGAAAAGAAAGGAGAGAATGCTTAGGGAGAAGACAGCGGGGGAGATGCACAGCATCATTGCTGGAGAAGCCAAGGGAACTGGAAGAGCTCACAGAGCAACCGGTTGTGAGAGGGGGAATGCAGGACATTGACAGCAGCGGGGGGGAAAGGGTGGCCAGTGACATGGGAGACTGGCACACAGGATGGGGGTGCACAGAAAACAAGGAGCACATAGTCCCTGTCTTGGAGATGCATACCCCATGGGCTTTTCGCTCTGCACCTCCCACATGGCAAACACAGCCCACAAGCAATGCGTAAACCGGCAGCCTGCGGAAGGCCACAGACCAGGAGAAACCTGCCGGTATTGGGTGAAATGGGGATACCAGCTGCAACAGCAAAGGTGTGTGAGGTGGGAGGAGACTGAGAGAGTCCCTGTCAGCGAGTGAGTTTGCTGGCTCTACACAGCCTGTCCTGCCCTGCCTTGCTCCAGGGCCTGTAATCCTCGTTTCTTAAACATTGATGTTACTCTACATTTAGCAAAACTTCCCTAAAGCTGATCTGCCCTTAGCAGCCTCCTGTCTCCAATCCTTCAGTTTCTGTTAGCCCTTAATAAGGAACATCTGATGGTATGTATCTGTCTGCCACCTCACCTGTGACTGCCAGACACACTGCTCCCAGGGCCACCACCGTGCCAGCCAAGTGATGCCTCCAAGCACCCACCATTATTAGTGGATTGCACGACTGTTGTGCTACACCAACCTTATGCATATTAGTAGTATAAGTGTATTGCAGTTTAGGGCATGCCAACTTGTTTGCTCAGATTTCAGGATGCTCCAGAGTCCCCACTCTTCATGCAGGTCTGCTCTTCATTTTCTTACTGATAGTCACAGCTGAAAGGTCTTATTTGGAATGATAAAGCTGAGTTTTTTTCTGTTAATTTTTAAACTTCCCTTTACTCCCCCTTGCACTCCCCTCATATCAATAAACATCTGCCTGCCTTCCTGAAGGCCACCCATGCTAGTGTATTCCAGCAAGATCCTGTTACAGGTCACAGCACGCAGCCCAAGCTATGCACTTGCTTTACCTCCACCCAAAGGGATATAAAGAAATTTAACCTCCACACAATCTGGAAAATCTAAGTTGATCATTTACTGCTATTAACCCCACAAAAGATTACCCTGAGTTGATACGCACAGGTAGTTACAGCATTTGCAAGCACAGACCTTGTCAAATGCATATGCCACCTGAGCAGGATGTTTCCAATGATTTGAAGGCAGCACACACTGCTTAAACTGTTGTTTTGTCCTTTCCCCCCTCGTTATCCCTTTCCCCTCACACCTATATTCCTCTGCTGTGTCTTTCTCCCAAGAGAAATGAACAATGGGTTTGATTCCTCACTGCTATCAGTGAGCCTCAGGTCACTGCATTTGGAGTACCCTGACTGTGCAATGACAAACCTGCAGGCACTTTCTGCAACTGATTTGAAAACCAATGAAATAAATAAAATAAAATAAAATAAAGCAAAAGGCTAGAAACAGGAATCAAGCTCAATGCAGTCACTATTGCAGAAGGCCCAGTTCAGTGGCATTGGTCAGCAGTATGCTATGGAGGGCTGGCACACCATACTTCTGTTAGTAAAAATCTAGTGCAGATGAAGGAAGAACTTGGCTGTTAGGCAGTCCACTAGGTCATGCATGCAAACCCTATCAATACAGAGAAGATACTGAGATTACCAGAAGTTGAAAAGAAGTTGTAATATTAATTATTCCCTGCTGATACTCAGCCAGTATTATACTGTGGAAGATATGGCCCATAAGAAATTTGGATGTCAGGATTCACTTCGACAGCCACTGCCCCGGACAAGCATTCCTCAGTTTTTTCTGCTTTTCCTCTCTTTCTCCTCCAGTTATCTGTCATGGGTGGATACTTCCACCATCAGCTTAACTGACACTTGCTGCCTCGCTCTTCTGAGATTATTTTGGTGCACTAGTCGTTGCTGTTTCAATTCATCTCCCCACCCAATCTCTCTCTGAGCCCACTAACCCAGCAACAGTGTTTTGTACACGCTTTGCTACTTGCATTAAAAGAACTAGGCAAAGACAGAGGATGAACAAGGGCCCAGTTGATATGCACGATGGCAGAAAAAGGTTTTTTCCCCAAAAAGAATTGAACTGCCTATTCTGAACATGACACGGAGCATTTTTCATAGTGGCACTGCCTCTCCATTGCTTTCCTAGACACCTCCAGTAAAGGAACAAAGCTGTGCAGACTTCGGCATACACAACAGTCAGGCCAAAAGAGGTAAGTGAAGTGCAGACATGGAAGTGGATGCATCTTCCTTGCCTGCTTGCATGTTCCTCAACACCTTTTTCTTCCTGACTGCACCAAAGTCCAGAGGCTGTTTCCACTGTTAGCAATTCCACTGCAATTAGCAGTGCCTCTGATGTCAAGTGGCCCTGCTTCTCTTCCCCTTCAAGCTGTCAGACTTACTCCCCTTGTTCCACTTCCTGCTGGACAGCTTTTCCAAGCCTCATCTCCATGTCCTATCCTGCTGTTAGGTTCTTGCTGCTCCACTCTTCTGATTTTATTGACAGATGGTAGCACCTGCGCCGTAGTGCAGTGGCTTCATGGTCATTGCAAGATCATAGTATTGCAGAGCACAGGTAAGAGGTGGAAAGGAGCTGTTAAAGGGAGCCATTTCTTGCTATTTATACATAAAGGAAGAATAGGATGATGAAGGTAAAAGTTGGTCAGAGGAAAGGTGCAATAACAGCCCAGTCTGCTCAGCCAGTACCAACCAGTCCCATCTGGTAACTGAAACAATCTATGCAGTGCATCATACTGCTTTAGTCTCCTGTCAATGCATTCAAGCAAACTTAGCCACCTGGCAAGGCAAAGCTGTTGTGTTTTCAAACTATCTGCTCCTACAAATGCTTGACATTCTTGCCAAAGTTGTATCCTCTTTCAGTTACTGGAGAGCTGCTGCTAATGTCTATAGTATTTGGGAAAGGATTATGTGCATCAGCTGTACATAGCACCACAACCTCACATGTGCAACAAACTTGGAAAAGATTTGTTTCCTCTTCCTAAAACTCTAAAAAACCCCCCAGGATTTCCAACTCCCAACATAACAGTGGTTCCATCTGTTTCTAATCTCATTGTTCTAGGTACTTCTTCCTGGCCCAAAGACAGAGGGGAAGTCAGTGATTCTTTCCAAAGGGTGGAAATTAACCTGTCAGTGCTGCAGCCAGCTCCATTGCTTTCCTCTAAAACACTCCACAGTTGAGGGTTATTGCCGCAGCCCTGACTGCGCCCATCAGCCCTACTTCCCACTTCTACAGAAAAAGCTGAAGAAGTATCTGTGCTAGAGGGGGAGGTATTATTGATAAAGTTCAACTTTTTAGCATTTTGCCATACCTACACACCACTTTAAATGAGCAGAAATACAAAGAAATCACTTATTATCCCCTGTCTTGTGTGAAAGTTCAGGTGAACTATCAGGTTCCTCTGCCACTTAATGCCCAGCATTAGCCACCGATGGCCATCCTCCTGCAGAGTTAGGGAGCAGCATCCTTACAAGCCACAAACCGTCTGCCAGAGCACACTGCCACAGACTGCTCTGCTTCCACAGCATTGCTTGTACCTGTTTCTCAGGAAGGGGAGAGCACTGACACCTAGCCTGCTGGGCCAGCCCTCCATCCCCAGGTTCAGCTGATACAAGGATTCCTTGCTTTTTATGGTGGTGGTCCCTTGAAGCCATCGCATAGCAATACCTATTAAGCTCTTAAAATAGGCCTTTTAGGAAAGGATACCATGATTTTTAATCTCTAACGCTAATGCTTACTTCTACTGAACAGATGCCCAGAGGCAGTCTCCTACACCACTCCTGCGACATTATGGAAGCCAACTGATTTTCTGGAGTGCCAGGAATAAGCTTTGTATTTATGGCTTTTAAATAAAATAAGTGATAAAATGCAAATCCTCCCCCTAATGTTTTCAGTATATATTTCACTCATCTTCTCTGTGAGTCAAACTCAGAGGAGTGTTTAAGGTGAAGTAATTTCCAGCTCCTAGGAATATTACATCACCTTTGTCTGTCTACAAAAGTTTGGGCTCTGATCAAAGCTAATGCTCTGGTCAAAAGGTTCCTGCTCTCACCTCTCTATCCCCGCACTGAGGCTCCCATTCCTTCCTGCCTGCTTAGCTGCACATGCTCTGCACTCAGGTCTGTCAAAATAATCCTGTTCAACCCACATCCCCTTCTCCATCCACACACATGGTATTATAAGGATTTCTGCTAACCCGGGTAAGTCCTCACCGACCCAAGGGACTGAGGGAAAAGCCACACGTGCAGTTAGGCACATGGCA
Organism: Falco cherrug; assembly: GCF_023634085.1. Taxonomy (NCBI): domain Eukaryota; kingdom Metazoa; phylum Chordata; class Aves; order Falconiformes; family Falconidae; genus Falco; species Falco cherrug. The sequence goes on from NC_073701.1 coordinate 44,469,650, forward strand.
GTTTTCAGGAGAACCAATAAGAACCACCCTCTTCACATCAACATACAAGGTATTTAAATTCACACAGATCATACTTATAGGACAGTTCCCAAGACAAGGCAAGCTGAGTATACATTTAATATTTTACAGCAACCAGAGGAGGGGGGCCCAGCTCTTTCCCGTACCGTTCTCAGTCATCTGGTCTTCCTTCTCACCTTGTGCTGCCTTTCAATAAACCAATTTATCCTACTGAAGAGGCAGAAAACTATTCTAAAAAATAAAATAGAAAAGCAGATTTTTTTCTGCTGCTTCAGTGAGTTGAATCAGCATACAGGCAGCTAAGCACTGGAGTCCACACAAGGGAGGAAGCAGCACCATGCAGCCAAGAAAATCAGCAGACCCTTTTGGAAGCAGTATGCCAGCAGATCCCCACCCCAAGGTACCCTATGCCAGTAACACTGGACAGCCTAAAAAACACCTGGCTTTTCAGCCTTTCCTCCCAAGCAGAATTGGAAGTCCAGAGATGTACACTTAGTAATAAAATAAAAAAGGGAACTGACTCGTTTACAAAGTTTCTTGCCATTTTTATTTCATGCAAACCCATCCAATCATTCCTAGAGTTAATCACATTTAAGCAGGCAGTTCCACAAATTCAAGCACTTTATCCTTAATATAGTTACTGTCACAGTAGACACAGTCCTAGACTGAGCCATCCTCAGCTACCGAATGGACCCACAGTTTGGGGGAAGGGATAACAGCCTGAAGCCTTTCCAGGACTACAGGTCAGGCTATCCTAGCCAACGCTGGCTCTGGGTGATACTCCCTTTCCCAGCTGAACCTGTCTGCTGGTGAGGTTTCATGCTGAACTGTACTAAAAAAGAATGCCTTTCCTAGTTTCTGATACATTATTTTCCAACATGGGTCAGATAAAATCAGGAGTCCAGCACCCACACATCAGCACAAACCCTTTATGCTTTTCAGGTTTTGGTATACTTGTAGCCTTTTTGTGTAACAACAAAGTGAAATTTGGCATTTCAATCAGTAAAAAGCAGGCTACTTACGTATGCATGCAGAAGCCTGGGGAAAAGTATGGAAGAGGAAACTAGGAAAGTAACATATATACCCTGGTTTTCCTACTCATGGTCAGTCCTCATTTCAGGAAAATCTGAATGTTGTTCCCTTTGCTGGCCTGCCTTCCTTCCTTTTGAAGATGCAAAGCAAAACCAGACAGGCATTCCCTTTCCAGTCTCCTGCTTACAAAACAACTTGAATGTATTACTCCTTCAAAACATCTGTTTGCACTCCTAACATGAGAAAAAATGTTGAGACTTTATGTGTTCGATAACAAGTCATGACCTCTGCTTTGGAATTTGGAATCTGGTTAAACCCAGCTTGTTACACTTCTAAAACCTAGTCACTTCTGAAACTTCAATGAATTAAAGTCTAATTATTCTAAAATGATTTTTTTCCTATGTTTCTGATTTAGAAATATCCACTGAGATTATTAAAGAGGGCTCATTAGCTTTGCTTCATTTCTTTTTACTTCTTAATTACACTAATGGATGACATTCTAGCTAGTGAGTCAGTGTTTTTAGGGCAGGGGTGGTGAGCTCATAAACTGAATGCAGCACGCCAAGCGGTTCATCCAGGCCACAGCCCAGTCTTAACCCCATCTTTCAGAGCATCCCTAAAATGTGGACAGGCAGCAAGCCACATACTAGGTGATTACTAGGGCAGCCTGCACCAACCATTTCTTGTAAGAGCCTCACAGTCCTTCCACCACTTGCCTTCATCTCACCTGTAGCCTAAAGGCAGGTCCCACCACCGTAAGGAAGACGTAAGGTGGGACTGTGTATGCACATCTGCCAGAATAGACGTGCAACCTCTGACCATATGACACACCGTGCGGTGTCACAGGACAGAGCAAACCTGCATAAGCTGCATAACAGGACACACACACAGCCTCCAGTGAGATGACTCATTTGACACGTATCTGGACGTGTCAAATCAGCCAGACAACAGGGCAGGCAGATTTTGAGAATATGACATATACACAGCCACTTATCTGTTGGGGGAAGGGCCACACCTTTCCTTATCACATACCTATCAGAAGCTATGTGACTCCCCAGGCTGAAAGCACAGGCACTGCTGCCTCAGAGCAGTTCTGGTTATGGCAAATACACCGCTGCTCCGACAAGCACATCATTTTTCGCTTTCTTTGTTTTGCAGATGTTCTCTATTACAGGGCAGAGTGGTCTGTATCTCCAAGGTAACAAGCTAGTCCATTTTATTATACACTAATGAGGTTCAGTACAAGTTTTCCTTTTATTTTGAACCATTTGACTGATAGTGAACATTCTTCACATAGTCAGGCAGAATGCCTGCGGGACATCCTAAGTCTCATTCCTACAAGCTGCTTATGGGGTAAAATTGTCAATAAGGAAGAAAATACTAAAACAATAGCTAAAGAAAGACATATCACTGCCCTCCCCTGAGTACCTGTTTATTTGTTTATCTGTTTTTCTAAAGTGTGGTCTTTGTTCATTGCCTTTCTTAAGAGAGAGGTCTTTCTTAAACCATGGAAAGACACAAGCAAAGCAAGGATCACACGTCAGTGACAGGAAGAGGGGTGAAGCAGTAGCCAGCCCTGTTAAGGATACAGGTGTTTGTCTTCTACAAATTTCATGTGGCATCTGGCATAAAAACACATCAGTAGGGTAAATTCCCACCCAAAAGTTCAATGGAAAACAATTACAGAGGAAACACCTTCTAGGCAAATGATCAAATCCCTCCCAGTGCAGGGACTTCAGTGGAAGATAACAGAGGTAATTCTGTATCTGGTATTGCTTTATTAAAGCAACTCTGGCTCTAAGTTTTCTCATTCTTACGATATAAAATATGCCTTGGCAATATGTTTTAACCTATATGCTTCATGCGTCCCAAAGCGGTATCGAAACACTGGCCTGAAATGCAGTACCTGCAGGCAGGGGAGGAAAAAGTGAAGGCCATTTTCTTTCCTTCAGGACAGAATGTTGTTTTGATACCTGGCTTAGGTGCCTCCACCCAAAGCAAGGCGCTGCTGTTAACATTAACCACTTACCCTCTTTATGCAAAACAGTCATTTTCAAGAAGGGCTACAGATCCCAGGAACTTTATGGGCCACTGCTGTAGAGTCTGAGGAAGGCAGCTGTAAAGACAAGCCTATTGTTAGTAGTCTCCGAAACACCAGCCATGGGTCCACATCTCCAACGGAGAAAAGGCAGAATGTCCATAAATCAGAAAAGAGTAAAATCCCTGAGTTCACTCTCCTAAGGTTTTTATACTCCACAGCCACTCTTCCTCCTCCTCCTCTCTTGGGACCTCTTACTCCTGTGACTCAGTCCCCCATCTCTGATCTGCCTCTTAAAAATAATTCCCTTCTACATTCAAATTTGATAATACAAAACTTCTGCAAATTAACTACTGAAAAAATTCTCTGTACCTTCCTGCCCTGAGCAGACACAGTGTTGGCCATTCTAATATAGCGATTTAGCACATCTTTGGTATGTGTTGCACTTTTATGTTTAAAAATAAAGTATGACATTTATCTACATAACTGTAATTTCTTAATGACTTTCCCTCAGGTGTTTCTCTTCTAAATCATAATTATAGGCACTGAAGTGACTCTAAAATGCCATGCATACCTGATTATTCTGCTTGTCTGCTTTCAGGGTATTCAGGGGTTCTTTTCTAACTTAACAACATTAGCAATGTATTGCTTTTGGTGCAGCGGCAGAGATCAGCAGCTGGAGGGGAGAAAACTTATTTCTAGACTTCTGCCTACACTAACAGGCCAACTGCCACAATTCTGACTGCAGGACTTAAGCTGGACCTAAACTCCACAAGAACAGGCTGGGAGAGGTGGCTGATCCTCCCATTGCATTAAGTTATAGGACAAAGCCAACAGCTGGTATCTTGCCATAGGCAGGAGTGTATTGCCCACTGGAGTGTGACTTGGGAATGCGCTGAGGAAAAACACGCTTTCTTCAGGTGCTGAGCCAAACCACCATTCCTATTCATGTACCAACCCAGCCACATGTGGCACATCAGGTCAAAAGAGTCACAGATGACACATGGACAATCCAGACCCCCACAGGAACATGGGAGAAAATACACAAATTAACACTCTACCAGCCCTTGTCCACCCTTACAAAGTCCAGCTTGGAATGGTCCTATAAGAATATTGCTTAATTTTGTAGGGCCCAGGTGGAATTTGCTGGATTATAGTAGTCGTTAGGCTGGGTAAATTGAACACATTTGAGATGAAAGTAACAGCTATAAATATAGAAAACTCTGATGTTAGGTGCAGTCATTTTTCTGAGTATATCTGCATTTTAAAATGCACTTGCAAAATAAAAGCAGAGACTCACATCATTATTTTTTGCTCCAATCTTCCAGCAGCAGTAGCATCACAGCATACATTATAGGATATGGCCTGCTTATCACAAAACTCTGAAGCCAAAATGCTAAGCCTGTTTTTCTAAGTATCTTCCAAGCCTCAAAAGCACCTGAGTTTGTGACATGATGTAGGATTACCTATGTACGTTGAGTTAAGGTCTTAAAAGATGTTATTACACGCCAGTTTTCTGGGGCCCTTGCCTTACCCTGTTTACTACACAGCTTTCCTCTGGGAAAAAATCCAGACAATGTAGTGATGAAGCCTGCTCTTTCTGGACACTCTTTTTCCCTCTGTATCATTTGTTGCAAGAATTGGCAAGGGATTAAAGGTGAACTTGAAGAAAACAGAAGGTATCACAATGAAAGCAAAGGAATGTGTCTTTTTATCATGGCGTTCTTCTGCAGTGCCAGCCAAGCCATTTAAATCACACTTTTCACTGTTTTTTTAGCAACTGCATATTCCTCATCCTCCCATATGTGGCTTGAGATTGTGGGTTCTAATTTGCAGCAGAGCTGAAGAGTCAGCTTGCAGTTGATTTATGTGGATGCTCTACTTGGAGTATCTGCAGTACTAAACACCGAGTACTCTGAGATATCAGCTTCTGGGCATATCAGTCATGGATAACAAAGAGAGGATACAAAGGTCCCATCATGTCACAGGAGTATTATGGAAAAAATTCAATAGGTATGCTCAAGAGAAAAAAGTGCATTAGAAAATCAATCACTAATTTCAGAGCAGACTCTTGTAGCTGCTTACTAACTCTAAGGCATTTGCTCTTGTAGTCTCAAAGGTACCATTTTGTGTATGATTTCCTAGACTGTTGTCAAATCACAGCCTGAAAGGAACAGAAATGCCACACCAAATCACTACACCAACTGCTGCGTGCCTATCACAGATGCCTGCCATGCAAGCCAAAACTTCTGGACTCAAAGCACAGATCTCTGTCCCTGAGCCAGAGAAGCTGCCTTCCTGTCACTGAACCAGCAAGAAGAGGTTGCAAGGCATTTACTTTGTCAGGTAGCATTTACTACCATTATTGGCTGGTGGGAAAGGTAATTCAGGAATAGCAGGTTCTGTCACAGAAGAAGAATGTGTTCTGACAGGTAAAACTCCCACCCACTCTTTTTGGATTTTATTCACAATGCCCAGTTCTTTCTATCTGTCCCTATCCGTGCATAAGGGTTTCTGTAACAGCAGTTCCCAGTCAGAAGCCCATGCCTTTTGCCTGTCCACCTGTCCCCTCCTCTTTCTCCAGCAAGCCTCTTATACGAGTCCCACTGTCCTGGCTAAGCCAGTCTCAGCTCTCTCCCTTTGCCTTCCCTCCAAGGTCACTGCTTGAATATTAGCTTCCCAACAACTCCTAGGCTGACATACCCTCCCAGTTTCTGGCTCAGATGTGTTACCAGTTACCTCACTCCTGCCTTGTCTTCAACAAGCCTTGACCAATCTGCCTCTCTTTCAGTGTTTCTCCCAAGCAGATTCCATCCTTGACCTCAACATGTGAACTCTCCTCTACATCCCCAAGGCTACCTGTCCTCCTTTTTGCCCAACTAAGTCCCAGCTGTTGTTTTTCTCTCCAGCCTCAGCTTCCTTCCTCACTCCCTACCTCTTCTTGCACCACCTCCATGCCTCCCTCCTGTTTGTCATCCAGCTGTCTCCCACTCCTGTCCTCATTCCCCCCAACTCCAAACCACAACACCACAGAGACAAGGTTTCAAGAATATTGTTAAAGGAATAAAGCAACATAATCTTCCCTTAACCTTCCTTTCAGGAATGGCTTGATCACTTGGCTGCTGTTTGTCAGTTTTCCACCTCAAGCAGACATCAGCTATGGAAAAGTGCAGCCAAAACTGTTAAAACTTCTCAAAGTTACAAGGAAGTGAGTACAAGGAGTCATACTGGGACATGCTGCTCAGCCTTAACAACATAACAGTGCTATTTGCCTCTCCAGGGATCTTACATATATACAGATGTAGTGCTTTCATTTAGATTATTGGCTTGAGTAAGTATCCATGAGATCCACTAATTATAACTTTGCTTCAGTGAAAAATATTGGCCCTGGTTAAATAAAAAGGGTGGTCAGCTTCAGCTTTTAACACAGAGACTTTGCTAAAGTTGCTTGCCAAAAATTCCATCTTTACATATGTGGTAGCTATGAGCCACCTGCAAACAAGCAGCAGAGCCTGCTTGCCAGTTATACTGGCATTCTGCTATCAAATCCTTGTAAAAAACATGTTAAAAAGTACACGTTTAAAGACCGACATTTGGCTTTAGTATGTCTAAAAGTTACATGACCTGACATTTCCAATATATTTGTTTGTTTGTTGGGTTTGCATTTTATCTATATGTAATTTCTTTGTACCTTACCATGAACTTTCAGTTATTAGTAGCTTTAGGAACCCTGAGTCACGCAGGAAAAGAAGAGTATGCATATAGACACGTATGTGAAATTCCCAGGTTTTCATTAAATAAAGACCATACATGAAGATCCTTACAGACTGCAGAGCCATAATGTTTTAAGCGTTTCCTTCCAAAGCCTTTGTTGAAAAGTAAACAAACACATAACCCCCCAAACAGTATCCTTAAAAACGTGAAGCTTGTATTCTATTTTCTCTTGGGAAAGTACATTAAAGAGAATTTAAAAGTTTTATGTATATCTCTCTGTAGTTTTGGTAGGTAAAAACTTTAAATTAAAAAAACAAAAAAACAAAACATAAGATGCAACATAGAAAAAACAAAGAACTTGTGAAGAATTATTTTGGTTTACTCCTGAAGTAATAGGAAACTAAACTAAACTTTATGCACCTTCACTAAATCAGCAACAAGAAAAAAACCTTTCATCTTTGACTTCATTTTTACTTCTGCTAGTTCAACATGAAAATTTAGAAGATACTGGGTGCTGTTTTCTTTCATTTCAGATTTCAACAGTCGAAACAGAAACAGTGCAAGAAAATGCCAGGGAGAGTGAACTCATTTTATAAATAAAAGTGTGAGCATGTACAATATATAAAATACATGAGTTCATATTTGGTCAGATAATGTTCTTACACCTGTTCATTCAGGCTTTGGACCAAAGCACTTGCAGAGCTAGTTGAATGATATTTGAACAGAGCTGGGTAAAAATAGATCTGTTCTTGTAACGTTATCAAAAGGATCTGACCTAACAGGTGACGACATCTTATGGGGTAAATCTTCTAAACTGGATGTTTCCTCATGTTTTAGGATTGGTTAGTATTACTCAGTATGCATAAAATAGCTGACCTCTACTACAGGACATATTGTATTTATGAACTGTCACCTACTTCTTCAGTCCTATGTCAAGTTTATACTATATTCCTAGTTTATATTATACACCAAATCTTTCATTGCAGTTGTTTTATTTGCAAACTAATCCAAAAGTACTGTCAATGTAAATTAAGTTACAGTATTACTGCAGATCTGTGGTAGACAGCAGTCTCTAAGCTGTCTCTTCTTTTTTTGATGTTTCATATGTCTTATGAATATAGCTATATAGATAATTAAGGATTGTACTCTTTTCTTTATAGCAGTTTTGTCTTCCTTCAATAAAAGGAAGATTTGATAAAAAAGAATTGCTACAATATCCATTGCATTTTAGCTCTTTATGTCTGCTCTATTACCAAGGTTGCCGTCTGAGAGCCCATTTAGCTTTACCTGCATGGCTTAGTACTGCGCCTCCTCTTCAGAAACACTCACCAGCGAGCAGCTCTGCCCAGTACCCTAGCTGAAGCAGTCATTCAGCACACCAGGGAAGATTAAACCTGCTCTCCGCAGTCCGAGTCACCAAGGAAGATTGCTTTGGAAACCATTTAAAAGCATGCCACTGGGGATAAAAGCTGCGCAGTTTGTATCGAGCAGGGAGGCAGGTGAGGAGTCTGCGAGAGTATGCTTACGTCCAATTAGCAGGCAGCGAAAGCACCAGTTGCCCTGCTCAGCCACTCTTAATTCATGTTTGCTCAGCTTTTGTTGGCACTGGTGGAATTTAGTGACACACATTAATAAGGCAATTGTGGCAACGTGCCTCATTTGCTCAAAACCCATAACGTTCCCTGCGGACTCAGAATTTACATTTTGTTTCAGCTCATCACATGTGAGACTTAGCAACCTTGGCTGGAACCGCAGGATTTGTATATACACAGAACACAGCATCAGTTTAATTTGAACAGTTTGTCAAGCCAGTAAAAAACCTGGTGGGGCATGGTTGACTCAAGAATGACTTCTTTGTATTTGAATGATGCTAGATTTCAATCAGCATAAGCTTTAGCAAGCTCAGAGCTTTGGTTCCGGGGCGTTCACTGAGCCACAGCATACTGCAGAAGGAAAGATTCATAATTAAAAATCAGTGTTTGGAGAGCTCTTCTCCAGTTTCATGACACACTTTCTGTGTCATCATTTTTGTAGTCTGTACTGTCAGTGTTTTCCATTTGTTTCTGCGGCAAAGATGGGTTTCTGCTATATTTTTAAGTATTGTCTATTTATAAGTAGGGCAGTGAAATAAAGCATTGTTACAAAGCCAAAAATTAACAGCTCCCCTGCTCTTTTCTCTGCAGTTGGGACTAAAATAAAACAGTTAATGACTGTATGTGTAGCTTAGAAACACCTCTACAGAAATAAATACTCCCTGCTGTACTCCTACAACAACACCCTAATTAACTAGCTAATTAGCTAACATAGTAGCCAACCTACCAGCTGACTGAGACTGCGAGCACAGTATGGAATTTCTAGTAGTCAAAAGAAGTAGAAAAATATTGATGTCTCTGCAGAGCTAGCATTCAGGAAGGGTTTCCCATAAGAACCCAAGGAGAACAGAGTTAGTCAAGAAAAAAAAAATATTCAGGCTTGGCAGAGCCGTGTAATCAAAACACGACATAACCTCCAACATGGCAGAGGCCATTGCTGTCAATTTCTTATTAGAAGTATTGATGTCAAAATTACTTTGACTTTTTCTTGTGTACTTTCAGGCAGGAGTGCTGCAAGAATATGCCTGATAGATGTAACTCTGTGCCGGATCCATCACAGATACACCTTGAAGCCTTTGGCAACATCCTTGTCCATTTTCACGTCTATACAACGAAGACAGATCTCACTCTTCTTTGCCTTACATGGCTACAGAGATTAGGCAGATACCAGATCACTTTACCTTCTACCAGTGTAACACAGCAAATGGGCTCTTTCTAGGAGCAGAAAGTCTCCTAGAAGGGCCTGGGGCAGAACAAGGTAGAGCACCTAGAAAAACCTTTCACCCTGCACGTGCCACTGCAGGCTCCCCCAGGCCAGGGAAGGGGGGTTACACATCCCCAGTTGCCTCTGCTGTGGAGTTAAACTAAGTGCATGTCCTGTCCTACCCTTGCAATAAAAAATAGGGGTGAAACCCCTCTGAGAACAGATCTCTCTGCCAGACAGATCCCAAAGGCTTGCTTAATGTGTGTTAAGTATAGGTATACATATGAATAATGCATTATTAAATAATAATTAGGATAATGAAGACTCCTATCCTATATGGTAAAGAGACAGGAGAGGAGAATTCTCTTGTACTGATTTTGTATTTGCCAGGCTGGTGGTGACAGTCACATATCAGCTGTTCAACTCAGTAAGAGAGCAGTCTGTAGAGTAGCACATTCACCTTGCAGATGCCTCACAATAGTTTGCAACCGCAAGTAAATAATAAATATAACAGCAACTTCAAATTACAGCAAGAGGGGAATGGAGAAGTTAAGGAACTCAATTCTTTTTCTGTCGCTGGCAGACAAGCACAGAACAAAGCTTTCCCAAATTCACTTCCAGCCCAAGGTTAAACCAGCAAGCTGCAGGTACCTGCCGTGGTATGCACAGGCTCTTTGTGGAAGTTAGATGACTTGTACATGGCCACTGAGCCACCTAGTAGCAGGACTTAAAACAAAATGCATGTTTTCAGTTCCATACCCTAATAGACCAGCCTGGCCAACAGATCAAGTGTCTACCATGGTGGGGTGTAATCCATTTCTTTTGAAAGGAAATGTCAAGGAAAGGTTTAGCAGAAAACAGACAGGTATTTGTCTTTTGGGAAGTAAAAACTAAGGAAGAAAACATCTTTATTTTCCTTCATATAAATTGTGGCTTGAAGATTTTTTTTAATTTGTACTGCAGCAACACTAAGTTCCATGTACAAAGCCAAAGGATGAGATTTCTGGGATTTTAGATACCAGTCGGTGCCAACTAATTGAAACAATGATGAGACTCTGTGTGTGTGTCCATGTTTGGCTGAGTGTTTAGCATCATTTTGCTTACATAAGGGCCACCAATATTCTGAAAGGAAGCAGCACTGCTCCTGGCTGAGAAACAGGGAGCAGTTCTACATAGCAATGGGACCTTTGCTTATCTTTCAGCTCTGTGCGCACAGCAGCATGATCCTTTCTGCATATTAACAGCTGCAACCTTTCACGTAAAGAGCTTTGCATAAGTTTAATTTGAACTTTCACTGCTTTTTTTCCCAGTAGAGCATTTAGGAGAAGAGCAGCTTGTTCTTTAGGAACTCAGGTGATCTTGTGTTTTGAGTTTATAACTTTAGAAGGCGTGCTACATTATATTACAGGCAATGTGAATGTGTGAGATATTTACTGTACATGAAAGTGTTAGTTGTACAACTGGATAGGCACCATGCCAGCCAAACTCATCCGTCAGGCTGTCAACACCTCACTCTTTTTCTGCATGACCTATGTGGAAAATTTTCCTACAAACAGCTGTTCATATCGTAGGCAGACAACAGGTTGTCTTAAACCCACTTTCAATTGTGCATAAAGGTTTGTGAATTTCTAGTTTCATCTGCAAGATAAACAACAACGGGATGTTCTTTTGATTTACATTCATGATTTGGTTTACATTTCCTATTTGCATAAATTCTTCTGGACCTCCTAGCCCCATCGCCAAAAAAAGACTTTTAGTTCACTGACCTTTTCCATCTGATGAAAAAAAAATTGAGATCTGAATGCTGCAGACAGAATTGAATTATCTTCGATCCTTGTCCTTTTTTTTCCTTAAGGGTTCACCAGCAGATGTGAAAAGATTACCCAGAATCTTTGTGACAAATGTGACAAAAGCTCAGCAATGTGTATTATCAATGTGATGAAGACTTGTATTTCACAAAACTGAAGAGCTGTTTTATTATGTAAAGTAGCACCTTTTCCAACAGCACTGAAAATTAATGTTGTGTAGGTGCTAGAGTGATTTAGGACCCTAATTCTTTGGACTTTCAAGTAGATTTAGGCCTTAGGCTACAGGCCAGATTATTTAAACATTCACTAACTCTTTTGCATAAAATTTCCTTCTGGGCAAATCTAGGCTTTGAGAGGTGCCAAAAGAAATAACTGATTGGCAGCTGTAGGTAGAGTTCAGACCTTCTGAACAAAGCCTTAGATGGCCAGGAGTAGAATTCATCATGATGGATTAGACGTCTGAAGAAAAGATCTGAGCTGGTCAGCAAAGACACACTTGACCTGTTGTGGATGTCACCTTGAGGATGAAACAAAGCGCTCTACAACGTACCCACTTCTCTTCCCTGAATTCAGAGGTAGCTCATTTCTAGATATCAACACTTCAATAAATAAATCCTCCTTTCAACTCATTTTTGGAAATAGGACTTAAGTCCCTAAATCTTTTTGGGGAATTCATCCTGTAATTTTTTTGTACCCTAGTATAGACTCTTAACAACATATATAGCTAAACTGGCATATGGGCAATTTTAATAAAAGCAACACCTACGTGTCATTCAGTAGCGTGTCCTTAGTTCTCCAAAAGCTTCACCAGAATTATCGCTCCTGCTTTAGAAAGGTGAAAGCAGAGAAGCAGATACATGCTTTACACTACGTGGCAGTAATATTCAGATATCTGGCTGATGAAAAAGAACTCTTCTGGGGGCAATTTAGAGCAGTGTCTTCACTTAGCCACATTTAATCACATTTTGGAAGAAGGTATTGATTGTGGAATTAACTGTGCATGCAGAAAGCCTTCGGAGACTACTGCATTGGGCTTAACAGGGCTCTAGCAGCCCTCGGGTTAGATTACATCACAGGTGGGCATTTGACTGATGATCTTTATTAACTTTTTCCTTCAAATGTGACATTTACTTTTCCTCCAAGAGACATCCTCTTCATTCATTTATTCATGCACAAAGATGATACAACATTTAAAAAAAAAAACAAAAAGTACATTCAGTAATTCATATTGCTTACTCTTCCTTGCCATTGCATGTGATTCCCATGACTGTACTTGATAACAGTATTTCCAGCACACAGAACGTTCCTTCACAGAATGTGGGGGCTAGTTTTATTTGTTTATCCTTTCCTTTACACATTTCCAGAATGTCAACTCTGACATTCTGTATTTTTGCTAAAATTCTTCTTTGTGGTCTCAGAATTATGGATTGAGAGCTTAGTCAGAGCTATAATCGAGGGTGAAGTTAATCAAATACAAATGTGTATAAACCAGAGTTTTAAATGCTAGGAACAAAAAACATTTTTCCACTTTTCTTCAGAGCTCATTTTGTTCTGTATAAACACATCTCTGTGACTGATTCTTCAGCCACTGAGAGCTTTTCTGAATCTTCTGGATGTAAAGGTGTAGGTCAATGCTAGCGGAAGAAGGTTCAGTTCTGTGTGACCTCAAGAAGTCACAGTCTGCCTAGGTTTCAATTCTCCTGAGTACGTGATAGGGATCGTAGTACTTTCCAGAGAGTCCCTTTCAGTCTTGTCCGTATGGATTGCACAGAAAATCACTATCAAAAGGATTGATCTCAACAGACACAATGATGTGAAATCAATTGGAAAAGCTACTGTTTCAACAAGAACGGATGTTTATATCATTAAGAAAAAACAGCTCAGTCAAGGGGGTAAGAATCGTGCAACCAGGAAGACCAAATCAGCTCATCATCTTACATGTGAGCCACAGGGATGAAAAATAGGGGAATATTAAAGAAATGCAACAAATATACTAGAATACTGTCACTGCTTGTATCAGTAGCAGCCCACAGTTTTGTCACTGCCCTGTTCAAAAAGCTTTACAGAGTATAAACTTCCCAAAGATCTAGTCTAAGGAAAAACAAAAACACATGTATTCCCTCTCACAAGAAATATATTGTTTATATCAGAAGTAAAATAGTCATTTGCTGTTCAAACAAAAGACGACCAACTTCTGGCTGCTTCTGCAACAGTTTTGCTGCTCAAAATTGCTATGAGTGCAACACATGGCTCTGTATATGTATACAGTATATCTATCTAAAGGCCAAGAAAACATAAATACACAATATTTTATTACAATTAATTTAAAATTGCAGGCACCTATCACCAGTTTTGTATTCGTATGCCTTGTGTTTATAGAATTGGACAAGTTGTGGATAATGCTAAATAAACAAAAAATTCCTTTCAAGCTCACCCAAAACATTCTATTTATGCTAAAAGCAGTATTTGGTTTCATCTCTAGGCTAACAGACTTTCTATTAAAATCATTAAAAAGTTTGCAATTTCCAAATCAAAATGCCATTTCAAAACCCAAATTTTAAACTTAAAAAGTTCCAAAATTAAATATGCTCTATTTCCATGTTTTTTTCTTTTTTTCTGGAAAAATCTTTGAGTATATGACAGAAAAATTATTAGCTTCACTCCTAAAAGAGCATGTTTGGGCAGTTTGGCTATTCACAAAAAAATAGTAATCAGTTTGATGTTCACACTATCACTCAGAGCATAATAACTATTTCTCAGTAGCATTCAAAACTCTGGAGTGCTATGATACTGCTTACCAAAGTATTTAAGTTTTCTTAATGTTCGTGTCTCTTTTGGCAAATGAATTGGGGTATTTACATTTACAAAGATACCCTGGCTATAAAATTAGAGAACTTGTATTTAAAGGAGTTAGGTGTGCAACAAAGCTCCCCAGTTAATACGGAGCTAAAGGAGCTGGAGCAGCTGCCCTAAGAAGCTCCCCTCCTTTCCCCAGCTGTGAAATGCTGCTCCTGCACCGTAGCTCACATCCCGTCAGTTGTATGGATGCAACTGTTGGGGAGCAGCTCAGTAAACTGCATCGCTCTAACTGATCCAGGCTAAAAATAATTCTGTAACTATTCTTATTTTCCTTAATCCAAAGCAAGCAAAGTAAGGAAGATGTCATCTCTGCTAGGAAGAAAAGATCTTTATCATTAAAGTCCTGCTCTCAAGAACAGCAGACAAGTTTTCAGGGACACAAATCTTTCTACAAGTCCAAAGCAGAAGTAACAAACTTAAGCTAACTACATTTTGGAGACAGTATCTCTGATTTTTTCTCAGTTACATTAACCTGTTCGATAATATCAGAGAGAAGAGTAATGGAAACAAGCAGATTAGATGGCAAACGCAGCCAGAGGAGTGATGATAGGGCAGAGTGGGGAGAGATGAAAGACAAGTGACGCTTCTGTTCAAAGAAGGGAACATTTACTGTGGTGGTTATAGAAATGTGTGTATTAGTTTTGCATTTGTGGTTCTGACAGTTTGGTTCCACTAGTGATACACAGGGCTTGTGGAAAGATTGTTTCTGATGATGGGTTTGGTGACACTGGGGTGAGATGGGAGTTATTTGGTGCCTTGCAGTGAGTGGGCTGGGGAGATTGTCTTTCACATTGTGATCTTGTGATAAGCAACCAGTACAACTGGAAAGAGATTAATTAAGGCTCAAACGCATCAATCAAGAGTTTATCAGCTAAGCCACAAAAACAATACACTCTTAGTCTTTAGTAAAACAACAGGATTTACTGCCTGCTAGAATTAGTCAATCACCTGTGTTCGTTGATACAAACAGGCACATCTGTGATTACTACATTTCAGGAGACCTGCAAGAGCTTATGCCTGGTCTCCTGTTTCTGACTCCTTACAAGAATCAAACACCTGGCCAGAGACAGGCCCATAGGCTAAAAGTGAGTGAGGCTAACGGTGAGACCACCGTCACTCACGCATGTCCTTTACTTAAGGAGAGTAACTTCAGTGCAGATTTTCATGGGGAAAAACTCAAGTATGGGTGCCTTCAGCAAGACTCCAGAACAGTGCTGGCTCACTGGCATGATGACATGGGGGGTCCAGTTCAGGCTGCCAAATTCATATGAGCTGATCTTTCAAACACACAGAGAATCTCTTGTATTAAGAAAAAATAGACTGTTTTAGTATTCTAGGCTTAATTCAGGTAGACTTTTTGTGAAATGCTGTGGAAATAATTGAATAGTCCTTGTTAAGAACATTGCTTGTGCTTGTTTGCAGTACTAATTGCACAAATGTTTATGCACAACAGACAATATGTTCAGTGTTTTCAATATCTAAGAACCATGTTAAGAATAAACACTAATGACATAGTTTGTAAGATACATAATCTGTTTGTTTATGTGACTCAATATGTCTAAGGAGGAGATTTTGATTATTTTAATACAGTCCTGTGGTGGCTATTGTTGACTTTCCAATAGGCAAATGGACAGTCTGACAGCTAAATACTTGAAGAGGTTCCATATTTAAATATCTCCAAGAGCTGTAATTTTCCAAATCCATTAGATATTACATTTGGTTTAAGGCACATAATAATCCAAGCAATATGATTGTCAAAGAAATATCTTAGTTTCTTAACACATAGGGGAGCAGCTGCAAAAATAACGATGTATTGTCAACATGAACTTGTACTTGGTCAATGCACACTAAAACCCCTGCAAATGTTAACAAAACACAAATCCAAGTACTTCTGTAGTTAAACTTCTTTTCTGAACCTCCCATCCTTCCACCAAAGCAAACAAACTACAAAATCAGATGCAATATATTACTTTTTTACAATATACTTCTTAAAAAAAAATTACATCTCTTCAGAAGACAGAACATTTCAAATTAATGTTCACTTTTTAAAAACTTAGAATTTTTACAGCCAAATTACAGCCATACTATCTCATCTTTCCACCTCCCTAAAATAATGATACCGGTCTATAAGCCAACATCCTATACCCAGGACCATCACAGTGTACCTTATCACCCAGAAAAATGAAAACAGCTACCTAACTTTTCACTCAAACCTAATATCTGACATAGTAGGAAAAAAATATAATGTGTGTATTTCTTCACATCTCTCCCTTGCAAAGAATGAATAAACTATTAGGAAGTGTTATGTATTATGCTTTTATTAAAAGCTGATAATGAGTTAGGGATTGTTCAGTGAAATTTTTAGCAAAGTTTTACTAACTAGGCTTTACATAGCTTCTTCACTCGAATAAAAATACAATACAAGTATAGTAATCCATGAAATTATAGCATGAAATAGTGCAGGAGTACCCGTAAACTTGAAATTGTCTTGTTCTTTGGGAAAAAGAAGTTTAGGGGAAACCCCTCCAGCTTTGTTGTCAAGGTGTTTGGATTGCTTTGCAGCATGATGTCTACAGTGCTGGCGTTGCTGGTGCAGCGGTGCTATCCCTTGCAAAAATGCAGCCCATGTGCTCAAGCTATGGGAAAGCAATTTCAGTATTACTTAAGACCTGCTCTTGTTCCTTGCTAAAGCTGACCCAGCGTACTTCTTCACTGTCTAATAAACAATGGTCAGTTTTAAGAAAGATATCATAATTTTCAGTTTGAGGCTGCATTTTTACCTTCTGTGTGAGGAAGAATTCATCTATTTCTTCAGCTGCACTACATATTTGTATTTAAATCATTATGCAAAAGTACAAGATTGGAGTAATTATTAGGCAGAAAATCGGGAGGCTGCACACAAGTTTCAAACCCTCTCAGAAAAGGGTGTGTTTTTTCCCTCTCTCACTACAGGAAGTTCAGCAATTGGCATGCTGTTGGTACCAGCTGTCATGTTAACTGGGAGTTTTAAAATTAGACTGGATGGAAAAAAAAAAAAAAAAACTGAGGTAAAGAAGATATCTTGAAATTCCAAGGAGATGTGGACTCTGTGATCCACCCAATGTTAATGATTGAAGGGACCTATAATTAACAATGAGAGCACTGCAAAGGATTTGAATGTTCTATTGCTGCAAGACATATCACAGACACCCAGTATTAATCATGACTCTCTTAATTCTTCTGTCCTCAGTGACCCATTCAAGTGTCACTGAGGAGGGCATCTCTGAGGGTGTCCTTACCCTCATCATGTGCTCAGTCTCTCACAGAATGCACTGGCATGATTTCCTTCCTACAGCAATATTCAATTTGTTTTTCCAAGCTGCCTCTTCTCAGTTTGCAGTAACTGACAAGCCTTGCCCTGGGTAACTTTGTTCACTGGATATGCTCTCTCCAGGACAGTTTTCACTAGGAATCTTTCCAAGGATGTGTCACCCTGAGTTTGCCTTGTGTTCAGATCTTAGGTAACTATTAAAATCACACCAGCACAGCTGCTTCTTCCTGCATCTAATTAATGAACATGGTGCACCCTAGCAGAGTCCTATCAATTCAGAAGAGAATCTGATCAACAGCAAGGTAATCATAGAGCAGCATTCTCTTCAGGGCTATAAAAGGGTAATTAGAAGCAAGATGATCAATGCTTTTAACTAAGCAAGGGGATAAAAATTTGAACCATCTGTATGACTAGAGCGCCAGTTTCAAACCCACGTAGGCAAACTGGCACAAGCCTCTCCGTGAATATCAGTGAGTGATTCAAACCTGCTTCACAGGGGAAGATGTAAAATGCAAGATTGCCCTTTCCACAAAACTGTACTATTTTATTAAACTAAGTCAGTTTTGAACTGCACCTATACTTAAAGGGTAGTTCTATTCACATTTTCACACACAATCAAGCCAATAAAAGTATTGTGATGTCCTTTATCCTTGGCCAACTGTTTTTCTTCTTATTTGTGCTGTGCAATTACCTGTGTAGGACTGTTAATACAGTATCAATTGAATTGTCAGAACTTAAAATAAGGAATAGGAATGGCTTTTCAACCAGAATCATTTCACCAACCAATTTACAGTCAGCCTCCCATAGACTCCAACAGCACAATCGAAAAAAAAGAGTGAACAGCAGCACAAGAACAGGAACAAGTGGTTCTCCATTTAGATGAGAGCTGAAGATGGATAAAGAAGTTACTTTTCTCTGGATGCAGGCTAATGACAAAAGACCTTCAGTGGTACAAATGGGCAAACACAGCATTTCCCTCCTGCCCTTCTGTTGTGCCAGTGAAACTCCGTGAGTTACAATAAGCAGCAGATCAAAGGGCTAATCTGCATTAGGAGTAATACCTTCATTCTGGCAGGGTTTTTAGCACCACCAGGAAGGCTGGACACTCCCATAAAGCGGTGTTTCTATCAGCGTCCCTGTCTCATGAAATCATATCCTCGTGGTGAATTTCTGTAACTTTTATGCAAACCATAGCTGGTCACATTTCAGCATTTGTCTTTAATATGCATTGCAAATAATCAGAAATTAATATTACAGTAAACATAGCTAACTGAGCAATGACATCCTCTATCCACAAAACAAGTTTCATGCCTCCTGTAGATATGTCCAGTCTTCAGATTCTTCGTGAAATCACTGACACAAATACTGATCATAAATGGGCTGTGGTAATGTCAGAGGTGGTAGTGAGCTTGTTTAGCCTCTGTCCTTGAGAACCAGGTTAAAGCTACATGTTCACTTTGAGCAGCATTGAGCAGACATAAGCTAGCTATGGCATTTTATTTATTAGTTTAAACTGGTGTTTGTTAACCTCAGAGTTTAAAGCTTTCATTTTACGGATGATCTGCTATGTCTCCAGGACTGAAAAAGTCCCGGTTACATCCACAAATTCCTAATTCAGTTCAGTGTCCTGTAGGCAGTTTGCTTCCACTAATTAAACAGCCATCACTGTAATGGGAAGGAAATTAAGTTTGCAGAAGCACTACGAATTTAAATCATGCAGCTGGTCCATTGGTGATGGTCCCTAGGGGACGAAGACAGATTATCAGACCTGGAAGGCCAAGATCTACATGCAGAATGTGCATAGTCAAAATCCAGCAAGGGCTGTCTGGCCACCCATCTGCAAACGTTACCTGGAATTTGCTATTGAAATCAGAAACACATTATTTTCTAGGCAATGATAAGACAGAGAATCTCTCTATAAGCAAATCTAAATTTTATCTTTCCACTGATTATCTTTGTTTTTAAAGGGGAGAAATCTCCATTTACTTTACGATCTCCATTTACCATTTCATACTCAGCTCTACATTTCTTTCAAAGTCCTGCAGCTAGTTCCATACACAGCATTTCAGGTTCTAAGCACTAAGTCCTCTCCAAACCCTTTATCTCCTGATCTTTACACCCTGATACAGAAAGACAAGGGCTGCACCTTCTGCCTCATGCTGACACCTCAGTTCCATGACACAGGGGATTTTGGCAAAGGAATTCTTCTCTACCCTTTCTGTCAGTCACTTGTTTTACTCAGCCCAGAAGCTCTCTCCTCCCCCACATGCAATGACACAATTATTTGCACAGGGGTTCTAGAGGTGCACTAAGCTAAACTAATAGCTCCCTGAAACTATAATCAGGAGGTCATGCTTCTGCTGTTTATCTCCTGCTAGCTCTGGTACTCACCAGACCCTCCTCTGAGCTAATTTAGTGCGCTAAAATGGCAAAGTAAAAATCAGGGTTAGATAGTTTTCTGCTGCTCTATCTAGCAAGGTAAATCAGCTCACAGAAGGGTCTGACAAATATTGAAGCTGTCGTCCAGGAGGGGAAGAGAGCCAGTGCAAAGCACAGCTCAGCTCAGGGAAGTGCAAAGCCGCCCCTCCTTCCACAGAAGTAAGCTGGTACCTTCTCCTGCCCCCTTTTTGTTTGCATTATTTTTAACCTCATCTGGTTCCCTGATCCAGTTCAGAATCCCCAAACAGTTGTGTCAACAACTGAGTGAGTGACAGCCTGAGTGTAGAATTTCTTCAGTTAGTTTCCCTCTAAAGGTCACATGTTGTCTGAGCAGTACTTTGCTTCAGGCATGTCTATTAGGTTAATTTAAATAAGACCATGTGTGGAGATGTTACCAGGCATGAAAGATGAGAATCTGGTGCATTCAGCTTCTATCAAGGTTCTGTTTAGTTGACTGCATTCTCTGCTTTATAAGAACAGGAAAAATAATGTGCAGCTGATGGGCAGCTGTGGTATACTCCACAGACACCACTGTTCTTACGTTCATCTTCTTACTTATCAGGTTTAGTCGCTACATAAACTAGAGATAAGCTTGCATTCCTTATTATGACTAATAAAGCTTCACAACTACTCTCTACAGATATAAAAGATTTGCACTAAAGCTGCTGTGATAATTCAGAGTTTATCTCACAAATCATTCCAGAATAAGGCCAACTTGAACAGCAAGAAAAAGCCTAATTTGTCAATAAGCTGGCTCCTATACTTGTTTAGGAGCTACTTAGTTTCTGGCATGCATTTCAGAAAAGCACTTTCAGCTATCAGAAGGTTATACAGCGATAGACTGCATTTCGTAAGTAGCAAGATAAGTTTAATACTATAATTTGGTTGATCGTCAAGGCTGCAGAAAAGTGCATTTACCTGACCAGGATTTTCTGCGACCACAAGAGCTCAGAAGAGGAAGCTTCAGCCAAAATATGGTTGAGTTTGGGTGGCCACTCAACTGACATTTAGGAAAATGCCTCAAAGATCAGCCATCAGGACCCTTGCTGTACATTCTACAAAACTTTTCTCTCCACTAGATTTATCAGCCCTGTGAACTGGTTAGATGAAGAAGATCAGAACTTCACACTGACACGCTGATATGTAGTTAACTATTAGAGTGCTGTCTGTGAAATTTATTCATCTGTTTCCAAATGCAACAAAGGTTTTCTTCGGTGCATTGTTCTTCATCAATAAACCCTGCCCAATGTTAGGAGAAGTTTCAGGTTAGCCTGGGAAATGCTAACTTCCTAAACTGCCCACGCTCTACCAAGCTGTAACATGCTGACACAGTAGCAACCAGATTTTTTTCCTTCAAAAGCAGGACAGCAGGCAAAGACCCAAAAGGTAGGCTCCCCTACAGATCTCATTACAGTGGGTTGCTTAATCTCAAACCTTTGAAAGCAGAGCAAGACTAGATATATGCAGAAGAAGCCACCTTCTCTTAGAAATCTTAATGCACTAAAAGTTCACTAGATCTTTCTAATGCAAAGCCAGTGATTTCATTTCTTTTAAGTATTCTCACATGAATGCTTATTGCCACAACTGTAAAGATCTATGTGGTATTAATGGGGATATAGTTTTTGAGAAGAACTAATGGCCTGAGCCTGAGATTGGCAAGTAAAGACTCAAAGTTTCATCTAGGTTCTGTTGCTGCACTTCTCCCATTTGATTTTCTCTGACCTGTAAAACATAGGTATACTTGGATCCACAGCTAGTCTAAATCAGCTGACAAGTCTGGCCCACTCTCTGTCTAACAGAGACAATGTACATTCAAGTGGTCCTTTGCAATGCAAGCCGAGGACTGGTAATACCAAGTGGTTTGGCTACAAACGAATTCTCAAGCAAGTCTGACTGCTACAAAAATTTCAGAAAAAGGCTAGTAAAAAGTTTTAGAAATAAACTGAAAAATCTGAGAAGTAGCACTGCATACTGAGACTGAGGAAGATCTCCAGTTATCCTCATCTCTGACTGCCCAGGTCAGAGGGCACCAGTGACAGCTGAGGTGCAGCTGTCATTCAACACCATGATCAGAATGCAGATTGATTATCAGACCTTGTGGCATGTACACATCATCCTTTCGGTGTTTCACTGAGCTTAATGCTCATGTATGTGGGATTTCTAAGAAGCTGAGAAAATTATCGGATATTGATTCAAACTGGGATATAAATGGCTATATGCTTCCAGGACTTTGTCTTTCAGGGGGCAGTGCTGATCCTCATTCCTGTCCTTATCCCATCCCCACTTTGCCTCCTTTAAGCAACAAGGCCAGTCCAGTAAGCCTTCTTTCTGCTTAGCACTTCTGTGAACTTTTTAGGCAAACTTGCAAACATTGCTAAACGTGAACCTCAGCTCTCACAAGACTTTTCCTCACTAAATTACGGCCATTCACCCAGCTGACTTGCTCTTCAGCAGAACTGTAATACAGCCAATTAGCCAGTGATTTTAAGAGCAGCAAACAATTCCTCCAAACAGTGTAAAATTCTCAGCCACAGCCACTCAGACAAAAAAAATGAGCATGACCGCAAGGATAAAGCTAACAAGCAAACCAACGTCCACATAAATACTGTAAGGCATAGTATCTAGAAGAAAGAAAAGAAGCATGCCTTAAGGTCAGACATCTATATGCCTAACAGATCAGGAAGCAAGAAAGCATTTTATACTATTTAGTCCAGACTAGAAAAGAACATCTCTAAGAGCTTGTTTGCTATTTTCCACTCTTTCATTCTACGAATGACATCCAGTGGGATGATGGAGTTTAAAAGGTGTGACTGGTGTTCTCCTCTAATACCTCCATTTAAAATATTCTGGTGCTGACAAGCACTATGTACAGAGGGAGGTGCAGAGGCTGCATCCCCAAAAAGTTTTAAGAGTTTACAGTTTTTCTCTTCCTGTGGTTTAAAAAGAAACCCAGGAGAGCGGGTTTTTTAATTTGTCTACCAAACCCCATTTATTCATCATATAACGCAATACAAATCTGGCAACTCCAGAGAAAATTCATAGTTGTTTTTTGTGTAAATATGTTTGTTTTCTTTGGTTTATGTAGCCACTGAAATGAACAAAGCATGTACAGTATCATTTATCTAATTGCCATTGAAGGATTAGCAATCACAAATGCAAAGATCGTTACACTTTTTTAGCATAGGTTTCAGTTTTGCTTTATAAGAGATTTGCAAAATTCTTGTCAAAATCATGTTACTCCTGCTTTGACTAGATATATTGATGTTTTCACAAGGGCAAAGTTTAGATAGACAAAGAGATAAAAATATAAGGTCACTTCAGTGAGGCAATCTGAGCTAGAACTTACATTTTGAATGAACAAATCTGTAGACTTTGTACAAGGCTTTCCTCTCAGCCCTGCACAGCCCTTCCAACAGAGAATATCAACCTGGTGACCAAAGCACAGACCACAGAGTCAGCTTTTATTCTTGGCTTGCATACACATTTGTTGTGTGACCTTGGTCAATTAGTTTAACCTCTGCATTTCCTTATTTGTCAACAGAATAATCACCATCCCTTACCTCATAGGTTTAATTCATGAAGACTTGTAAAGAGCCTTGAGATTCTTAGCTGAATGTTGCTATAGAAACAGGAAGCAAAACTACAAGACAATCGTGTATGATACTTTTATGATCTTCATCACCATAGTACTCAAGCACTTCAGCCTTTCATTTTGTTATGCAATGGTATGATCAAGAGTGAAAAGCAGCAATGTCCTATTTCAGCCATTTTTGGAGATGGGGAATTGAAGTATAGATATGAGACCTACACAATCTTTTGAGCTGAAAATGGTGCTTTGGTTCAACTTTCAAATTCAGACACATACATGAAGTAGATATAGGGAAGACTGAGAAAAGAAAACTCAGACGTACATTCCCCTTAACGTGGGTCCAAGTGCACACATGTACAGATCATATGGGCAGGGTGACCATGTAAACGCAGCTGGCCATCAACACTTACCCCATCTGCCCTTCTTGCAAAACAGCTGCTAAGCGCTTCTTAAGAGGGTTCAGACATCATACATTGCAAAAGCAGATGATTGGAGTTTTGGACAGCCTAGGAGACCCACACACTTATCAAAAGGTACCTAGTGGGTAACAACATGACTTCATAGAAACCGGTGGAGGGATCAAACCAGCGTTGGGTTTCTCAGTAGTCCAGCCCACATAGGCACAAACATGGAGACTTCCCACTCTCCTTCAGTCAGCGATGTAATCCACACTGACACCAGTCAGTGAAGGTTCAGTGACTAAATAACCAATTCAAAATCAAAGAAGAAAGCCTGCAGCAGGTCTGCTATATTTCATATTATCACTCTGCCTAACCAGTCCATCTTTCTCTTGCATGTGTGGAACTGCCAGCAATATGTCACTGGGAGTGCTACACATTCGGAAGAGAGCAGTAAAGCTGAGATCATGATACAAGGAGATACTTCTACATGGTGCAAGTGCTTGTACCTGCCATTCCTGCACCAGTCAGTCTGTGCAGCAGCTACGGAACCCATTTTGTCTCAGAAGCATGCATGAAATAGTTGGAAATGACAGCCAAACACATTTATTGCTTGTTGGTGTTCCTCTGAATTTGATAGTTTGAACTATTAAAAGTTTAAATTAATCCTTGCAAATTAACACATGCATTTTAATGTCATATTTGCTTTTATATGTTGACATCTGTGAAAGTATTTCTATTAATAAAGTTTGTTTACTGAGAGTCTTTTTGCAGCTCCTTCCCTAGTCACCAACATTGCAGGCAACCAGTTTAATCATATCACTGCTACTTGTGAAGTGGTGAAGTATCTGTGCTCTAAGCCTGCTTTAGGATCTACTAACAGACTACAGGGTTAAATCATCGTATCTGTTAACTTATTGACATAAAAGCCAGTATAAAATTTATGTGGTAAAAGAGTGATTAAGCGTGAAACAATTTATACAGTGAATCATTTAAACTGAAGCAGATTCAGCCACTCACTCACTGTCAAGATGCGCAAGACTGCATCTGTTGTAACAGGAGCCAAGATTGAAGGGACAGCCTATGTCATGAGGTTTTACATAAGTCAGCAAGTGCTCCCTATGGCTGAGAAACAGTTTCTGAATCAAGAATATCACAAAGTACAAGATTCTGTAGCTAAACTTCATCACATACCTAGATATCCTTCTATGACTGTGAAGAAGTATTTTTTAATATATATTTTCTTACAATATTTATAGAAAAGTTTTACATTATTTTAAATACTACTGTTAAAAAGAGTAACTGTGGATTAAACCTCCTACATAAAGCTTTCATAAATATTTTTTCTACAGTGCTGTAACATGAGCACTTGACCTAATGCTCCTTTTTCTTAGACTAGACCAACAAAACCTTGGCAGCAGTTTCTGGACACTAGTATAAACAGCTGGGTTTCCTGCGGGCCCAAAGATACACTTTAAAAAAAGAGTCCATTGTAGACAGTTTTCTTCCAGACCCTTATCAAACCCTTCATCCTGAATATCCCACTGATGGCAGAGAGGCCACACACGTTAGATGCACCTTATAAAAAGGCCTTTCTGGAGGCCCATCTTAGTTTGCCAGGGCCATCTCCTAGTATTATTTTGTCTGTCTGCCAACACTAAGGTTTGCACAAAACGATGACCTGCAGTACCTTACAGTGCAAATGACATGTTAGCAGCTGATCTTTGCTGACTAGCACGAGACTTCAGTGGGTTTAGCTGGCAAGCTGCTGCGAGCTTAGTTAACATGTTTGCGGTATTGTTTGAAATCTCTGTGCTGTGGAGTAGCATGTATATGAATCAGGAAACATGGAGAAATATCTGTATAGATATAATATGTACAGAAGTCAGTACTGGTCATTTTATATCAGGCAGTATATCTTTGTTTTCTTTTGTGGGTTGAGTTAGACTAATCCACAAGACTGGATTAAAAAAAGAAACAAAACATTGTTCCTTTAGTTAGCTACCGTAGATTGCTTTGCTTTCACCAAGGGAAAAGCAGGGCAGGATCAGAGGCTGGATGCTCCTCATTTGATCCTACACAAGAAAGGAGAAAGGGGATAAGTGAGAAGAGGCTATGAGCTCTCCCTGTTGGGATTTTGCCAAGCGTTTCTCACACATGACCACCTAATGGAAAGACCAATGTCCAGAAATTTCATAGCCTGGCTCCCCACTTCTTCCACTCCTGCCTATAAAGTCTTCTCATTACCACCACGGAGGTTGTCTGTAAATGACTGACCCCATGCTTTTAGCATGGCAGGGGACTTCCTCTTTTCCATTGTTTTCCAGGTCAGTTTTGACAAAAGATGTCATCTTTTCTCTTTGCGTTTTTTTTTCCACATTTTTAAAGGACTTTTTTCATACATTAATAAGGAGGTGCCTGCTTTCTGTTGGGGACAGAGAAGGAGTGTCCTGATCTGTCAGTGTTCCATTTTTTGCTAATAAAATTCTGCACGTCAGTGTGATACTGCTAATTCAGAAAACAACGATATTCCAATAAAAGCTTACTGGATTAAATCAAGGCACTAGGATGAACTCAAGACATGACAATATGAATACAAAGGAAAAAAGTCAGTGTTTCTTGCACAAGTCCAGGCCCACAAGATTGCTACAAATCTAATATATCTGTTTCTTACATTTTGTTCGTCACATAAACCAGCAAAATGTGGATAATAGAATGCCATGGTGCTAGCTAGGAAAAGTGCAGAGGCAGGATCAGACTTTTGTTAACTCAAGCAGCAGTAGGACAGCCTTGGAGACATCTCTCCAGTCGCTCAGGAGAGAGATTCAACATGTGCAGTGCAGAGTTAACATTATGGAAACGGATATCAAGTATCAGCTGTGCAAAGACATTTAACTGCTAGATGCAAAAGAAGCTGAATCAACCTCGTCGTTCTCTGCCTGGCTCTGCCTTCTTTCTCACTGCAGAAGAAAAGGTGCCGGTATTACCATCGTATAAGGTAGCATTGGCCACTTTACGAAGTGCAACTAGTATGTAAAACATTAGTCCATGTTTCACATCAGCCTAACCTGAACTGAAAAAGAAAATTAAGAGATGCCATCTAATGAAAGCAGCTTATCTTGACCCATATAGAAGAGTTACAGTATATGATATAGCATTACCTGTTCTCCTCAAATGTTTCAATCATACCATGCTGCCACCCCTGAAGAACCTCTAGTCACTAGAGAAACAGTCTGACCCCACATCCAGACATTCTTTGGCCTCCAAGACTGCTAGTTAGTCCATCAGTCCTGTTCACAGTATGTGTATGTCAGCTGTAGGCTAGAATAAAAGAAACAACTAATTATAGAAAGGCCCTGTAAAAATGTTAAATGCTAATGGCCTCAGATTATCTCAGCTTTTAGATATTCTAGAAGGTGGAAGTCTCCATGTCTCCCAGCCTGCCCTGCTCTACTGCCCTTTCTTCCCTCTTTAGGCTTTCTATAGCCTCAACTCAAGTTCATATTTTTAAATATTTCATTAAAGCTGCCTATGAAAGCTGCCATATTATCACATACTTCACTGGCAAAGAAAGCTGCAAAAGTTAGAAAATCTGTGGTTATCATCCCTCATATAGTTAAGATGCAATAGCAGTGCAAATAGCAAAGCAAGAGAATGCTTTAAAGAAAAATGTTGTCCATTACAAGTTGACTTACAATAAGCCAGTCTTTACATTACTTTAGGAGCAGCTGCCGAGTATGCAGTGCCTCCACGTTACCCAGCAAAGTTAGTGTGTCCGTTGGGTAGGGGAGGAAGGAAGAGAAAAGGACAGTGGAGACAGGACAGCACAGAGCAACCCTCAGTGGAAGGGAAACGGAGTGGCACGCTAACGTTCCCAATGTGCAAACGCCTTTTCCCCTCCAGAAATCCAGAGAGAACATGAGCTATTCCTGCTCCCTGCTGTAGAACTTCTGCTCCTTAGCTGAC
The DNA here is from genome assembly GCF_023634085.1 of Falco cherrug. Classification (NCBI taxonomy): domain Eukaryota; kingdom Metazoa; phylum Chordata; class Aves; order Falconiformes; family Falconidae; genus Falco; species Falco cherrug. The sequence continues at coordinate 44,497,617 of NC_073701.1, forward strand.
TGGCATAGCTTTCTCTTTTAGCTCTGGCAGGAGGTCAGTCATCACATAAGCACTGCTGAGTGTATTAATTACTGTGTTCACATGGTCACTGTGTCTTATTGCCCAATTATTTCATAACTGAGTGCTATGTACTGTGCCAGATCCAAGCTCACAGCTCCCACTGAGTTCAAGGGCTCCCTTCACACATAGGTCTGTTGGAATCTACGCTTTTTTCACAACTTTATTTACCTGACCTGTAAAGCTTTGGGAGAACATAATGGTGCTTTTGAACGTTTGCATATTTGCCTTGTCTACGCATCGAAGCTGTACTTACACATGTATCTCTTGCAGAATTCATTCATGAGGAAAACTATACAAGTTTACAAGTTAATCATTTTCCTGAATGTCAAAAGCCAGGGCAGATCAGGATGTGCATTGTGTTGGTAGAGCTGCAAACTAGTCTGCTTTAGTATTAATAGTAAATTTCCTAGCCTCAGTAAGACTTGTCATAGTTTTTGCAGCAGGTTAACAAATAGCCATGGATATCTGCCATAAGTAATTGCAAAGCACAGGAAAAAATCATAATTGTTAAGAAAAAAGTGGCTTGAGTTTTCAGTTCAATAGAAAAGGAAAGCATCCAGTGCTTTCTTTTAGCTTTCAGCTTCTGAGTAAAACAGATATTCTGCCTTAGTAAGAAAGAGCAGGGATTTCAAGAACCCACTGATCTGCATGTTTTATATCCCAAATGTTCCAAAGCAACATCCAATTGGATTTTGTTATGGCTGCTAGCTGTAGAATGTGCCTGAGCAGCTCACATACATAGGCTCGAGCTTCAGCTACAGGATCAATGAAGCCAAAAAGGCAACACTCAGCTGCACAAAGCAGTGTGGCAAAGTATGCTTAGGTGCTCCACCTCATCATCTGGTAGATAAATAAAACCCACCTTGTGAACCAGACTGTTGACTGGGATGACTGGCATGCTAACACACATTCTTCCATCCTGGTTTTGGGGACAGCAACATTTGGCAAGGGGAACATGAACACAGGAGAAAGAAGCTTTTCTCAGAACACAGACTACTTCTTCCATCCATCTTAGGAAGATAAAAAGCAGTGAGATCCTTACAATGTCTCTTCAGAGACAGCCACCCCCACATCAGCCACTGGTTATAGCCAAGAGAAAGGAGTCACTCTTCTGGGCTTATGTTTCATCAGACACTAGTATTCTTTCATCATTTCCTTTCACTCATTTTCTTTTTGGTTATAAATGATATGATACAATGCACGTGTAAACTACTTAACATTCTGCCTCTCGTCTGCCCCTCCAACTGCCCCTTCTTCTGTCATCCCCTAATTTGCTTCCTGTGGTTCCCCATATAGTGCAAGTAGAAAGTAGGTCAGACAAATGAGCACTGTCAGATGACTAGTTTCAATTTACGGACATGTTGTTGTCTCTGTAGTACCACAGCAAGCTGTTGTTACAAATCCTTAGAAGTTTGTTTTAGCCTGAAAGGCTATTAGACTTACTCAACTGGCAAAAGAGAAGGCTTTCTGCAGGAATTTCATCTGGTTAAGCCAAGAGAGCTCTCTGCCTGCAGAGCACAGCTTCCAAACATGAGGCTTCATTTTCTATAATTAATTCTTCACCTTTTCCTGTTTGTAATTAAAACACTATTAAATGCCTAAACAACTTAACAACCAGGGTTTATTTTCATTTCTACCCTTTGCCCACACACTCTAACCTCAAAGTCTCCATCAGTCATTTTAGTTTTCAATCACAACCAGCACTGGATAGTCATACTTAACATATTGATATGCTTCATACAGCCATGTGATAGCATCCCACCGCACTATGAGCAGTACACACCACCTGGTATGGTGCTAATGGCAGGGAAGGGGAGTGGGATTTACAGCTCTTTTAACTCCCCCAGTAAAGCCACCACCAGTCAGCTACAGTGGCAAATAAAATACTCCGACAGAAGCATGACTGGACAACAGTCCTCCAAACTTCAGCAGTTTCCAACAGTGTTCCCAGTTTTAATGAATTAATGGCAAGGCAAACAGTATCTGCTCAATTAGTTCTGTGGTCTGGTAAGGTCAAAATGACAGTCTTAATAGTTTGTTGTCAAATCACCTGTCAGAACAACTGTCTGTTACCTCTAGACTCCTGTCATATGTGCAAAACGGACAGTAAATGACCATAGGCTGGTACTTTGTTAGACCATATTGTTATATGTTGCAGCAGCAACCTCAAGCAGTGCTTTAACTCTAGTCAGAACAAAACCCTATTCAGACTTATTGGCTAAAACAAAGGGGTAACCACTTCCTCTTGTTCTAAAAAAAAAAAAAAAAAAAAAAAAAAAAAGAGAAAAAACCCACACAGCAGGGCAGAAATGCAGAGAAAAGAAAGTTCAGAGTGGCCATAAACATACCAGTGGTGAAATCTTAACACCACTAAAATCCATGGCAGTTTTGCTACTGTATTCAGTGACACCAAAACTTAACTTATGTTTGGCTTTGTGTTGCTCAGTGAAACTAATAAAATATATAGCGGTCACCATTCTTCCCATCCATATGGAAGCCCCTAAGTGGTGGCAAGCCAACAAATGGGAATATATTACTAAATTGGGATCAGAAGTGGGTAGAAGTCAAAGTATAAATTTCCCCAATAATCTGGCCCATTCCCTTTGGAAAAGGTCCCTAGGGAACTGTTTTACCTGACAGAATACAGAGCAGCCTTTAAATTGAATGAAACTCACAGGGAATGGAAAATTGGACCCCTCCCCATCGACATTCCCCATGTTATGCCTGATGTAAAGGCTTACATTTCGCACTGCTTTTTTCCTGTAGATATATTCAAAACATCTATACTTGAACAAATTGTAAAATCTTTCCCTAAGAAATAGGATCTCCCTTTTTTGAGAGGACACTGAAAATCCCACAGTGGCTACTACTTAGGATTTCTTACTGTAAAAAAAATACTACTTTACTATGGGTGGGATCCATCTGTCCTTATGAATCTGTCTGGCCAGGTGGAAGTTAGGTGTCCATTCTCACCAGCTGTATAGGCACTCTGTACTAAGGGAAGAGTTACGAAACTCCAGTGGGGTAATTCCTCCTATCCTAAAACACGCATCTAAGAGGAATGACACCACTGGAGGGCAATTCAGTCCACTTACTTGACACTGTTTGCTCTAAAGGGAGCACTAACTTTTATCCTCTAAATGGCTAAAATTATATGAGAAGTATCTTATTCTAAGCCTTTACATTTAGAGCATAGATGATCCAGTGTCTTTCCCATAAATGTCTTTTAGGAAATATTTTCTAAGCAAATGTTGCTGTGACTAATCTCATTAACTCTTGGATTCAAGCAACTCATGGATTTCAGTAAGGCTGTGAAAATGAGCACATTATTACCATGTCTAAGAAAAGCAGTTTTAATACTGTTAAGCTGCAACTAACTTCGTTTGCAACAGCAACATATAAATGTTCTGGCTCATAACCTCATGGCACATGTTAGCTTTTTCATCTTACACTTTATTATGACACATGGGTATTTCTAGTTCATTGTATCTGTAAGTGTTCAGTGTGAAAGCCTCAACAGTGCTTGGGAGTATTCTCAAAAATTCCTCAGTCATCTCAAAGCACTCAGTTTAGAAAACAGGGTTAAGTGTACAAGTCAGCAAGAGATTTTCCAATTTCATAAGGTCATTCTAGCCAGTAAGTTCAAACTATAAGTTGTGTGCCCTCAGCAGCTATTACGCTTTTGGTTGATAGTTTTTCAATACTGTCCATTTAGTCCTTCCTTCCCGAACACAAGTATTTTCACTATTACAAGGCAACAAATGTTATAGCCAGATCTCTTCAGAAAGTACGTTGCTAGTGGCAAGAAATTCAGTGAGTGCCACAGTCTTATAGCTAATAGCTTATTTATTTTGCAGCAGTCGCTGGTTCTATACATGTACCTCGAAATTTTGTCCCAACCTGCTGTTTCTAATCACTAATGGTGGTGGTATGGCTTTGCTGATACATTCAAAACTTAATTTCAGTCTTCTTCATAAATCTAGTTTTATGCCATTGGAACTTGGACTTCCTTCCATACAATTCCAGTTACAAAAAAATCACAAAATACATCAGCTATAAGTATCTCAGAGTCATAGTAAAAGACTGTAACTACAAGAGAAGCCCATCCTGCTTGGTGCTATATAGTCTAACGGGGCATGCCTGCATTTCCAGTGAGGTATGACTGTATCATATGAAGGTATACTTACACATGTAGACTGCAAGCAGAGTAGCACTAAAGCCATAGAACTTGGCACATACTGCAAAGCCTGCCTGAAAAGCAAATCCAGAAAGTTAAACTGTGCTGTATTATTTGCTGCTGAATCTATACTGATAGCAGTATTTGACTAATGCTAATTAACCTAAGGCTAATTTAAGTATTCCTGTGTAAGATGGAGTCATAATGTGGTTTCTATGTAAATATCTGTGTAGTAAGATAAAGTACTTTCTTGTGGTTGCCAGAATTAAAGAAAGGTAATGCCATGAGAGAACAGGGACATAGTGAAGCCAGGTGGCTTCCTTAATTTCCTGTAAAAATGGCATCCCCCTATTCATACAAACTGTCTGGCACAAGCTACTGTGAATGGGTACAGAAACAGATAATTTCTAAACTTCAGTCTCTATATATTTCAGAAGCAGCATCTGTGGTTAAGACAGCCCAACATACCTTACTTTCCTTTATCAGCACAGTGGCAACTTCTTGGCAACTTCACTTCCCAAATTCATCCTCCCATTTCCTCAGTCTGGAAAAGAACAATAACAGCAACTCAAAAGTTAGCAGAAGCAAGGGTGGTAACAGTACTAATGATGGGTATTTATCCATCAACTCGCTTTACGGGCTACAAAAGCAACTGCTGTACATAGCAGAGTTATTTCTCTAAAAGTTCCACTTACTAATCTTTTCTGTCTACTGCCAATTACTGCTCCCCTCACATATCTGCACTGCTGATTGCATAAGTCTCTTGGAAGATGGCATCAGACCTTCAGCATCAAAAAGCGGTGGCATTAAGCAATAGCTGACCACTAGGTTCAAATATATACAAGAGGTCTGTTATACTGCTGCTGTTATACAGTCCTCTGAATTTCTTATTTCCAAACACAATATTCTGATACAGTTAACATCAATATACAGTGATTAGTCATTCAGCTCAGTCTGGGGACTGAAAAAAAACCCAAAGACAACAAACATGCATACACACTCAATTAAAAATTGGAACTTTTGAGGCTCTTTTTCCTCTCGATTTTTTGGTCAGGTCTTTCAACTGACTCAAAAAGTGACAACCACCGGCACTGTCATCAGACTCCACAGCTGAAATAATAACACCCCATACTTGAAAAAGGAACCATGTAAAAGCAAAACTGAAAATATTTTTAAAGGACTGATTAAAAAGAACTATTTCAAAAGAAAGTTCACAAACAGAAGAAAAAGCAAGTAAAAGAGAACAGACAGGAAAAGATCAGAAAGTAATGTTACATAATGTTTTGATTGAACAGTAGGTTGGTTAAATCTAGCGCATACAAATCTGTGTTTTCCAAGGTTTAAGATCTGAAAAATGCACACTCTTTCCTTAGTACTGTCATGAAATGTCCTTTTGAGTTAGTCCCTTCTTCACAGAAATAAGTTGAAAATAGGTTTTCGTGTGTATATCCAATGCTATTCTGTTTAATGGAGGAACCCATGCAGAACAAGCGGCAGGATACCAAATTCCTGTATGAGGCAGAATGGAGGAGTCCCAACAGGCATGTAGCAAACCCAGTATCCCAAGTACTAGTGAGACTTTGTGCTGGTTACTTGGTTCTCAAAGGTATGACAAACTCTTGGGTAAGTCCTGTATAGTGAAAACGTGATACTTAATGTCTAAACATACAATTCTAATGTTTAGGTCTAGAAACTAGATGTAAACTTTACACACAAGGGAGCTCAAATCTAGGAGCTTATATTCAGATACTGTTTTCAAAATGCAAACAGCAAAGTCCTTGAAAGTCTGTTACACAATCTGCTTGTAGAGACTCCCCGTGCTGCCACAGCAGCTCAGTGGGGTATCAGGGAAGAAATGGCCTTATTTGCTCCTATTGCCATAGTCCTACTTCCCACTGACTTCTGCTTGGAACTGGAGCAGGTTCAAAGCCCCTAAAAATCAGTTGTAATAATGCTCAGCCATGAATGAAGCAGCTGTGTTCAACTTGCCCTCTGAAACTGTTGAAGTAATCTAACACCAGATGACAAATGTACATCATTTCAAAATAAACATTGGGTGCTTTTAAATTATGTAGTCGTTAGAAGTCCTCAATGGCAGTGCAAAGGAAAAGAAGCAGAACAGAAGATAATGATACTGTTAAGATTAACATTCCAAAACAATGAATATACCCCAAAATCCCAAGACTGCTAGAGAAGTTGAGAGCTTTTCAAAGTACATTTACAGCTTTGTTGCCCTCTGGTTTGATCTTTCAGGTTTGCACTTTCTGTAATTACACATGCTTGAACCTTTGCACCTTAAATATGGGATCTAATATCTAAGTCCAGGAACCAAGGCTTTAGAAACACACATAACAGTCTGGGATTTGGCATAATGCACATTGTTGCAATTGTCATCACTGCATTTTCTTCCTGTGGGGAACTTCTGTGCCTCTACCATCATCCAACAGTGCGTTTCTTTCCAAGCCTATCCAGTCACTGCAATGCAAATATGTAGGTAGAATGCTGTCTTTCATACATTACACAGCCAACTGAAACCACAAAAATGCATTCCACAGTACATGAACTAATTTTGACAGAGGCATCTCACAATATCTGTTCTGTAATTGTAACAAACCTGCTGAGGACTTTAAGAGTTCAAGTGTGCAATATGCTGCTGAGTACCAGAAAGCCTCATACCTTTCCACCAGCAGCTGGAAGACACCCCTTCCTCTTCTAAGCTCTGTGACACTGAGTCTCTACCTGACCCACACATCTTCTGCAGGACTGTTCACAGATGCTCTTTGAATCTGCTGGAGAACTGACTAGTGAGGTAACTGAAAAAGTATCGAAGTTACTCTACCCTAGGTACTTCATCTAAAGAGTTGAAAGCTTGCTGAGATAGAGACACAAGCAAAGACTATGCCTGTAACAATCTTACAGACATTGTGGGTCCAGCTAAAAACATGGATCCACTTTTCTGGGTACTGGAAAAACTTTATCAAAGGGTTTATCTTCACAGCTGAAGTCCACAAAACAACTCTGATTTGGACATAATATCACGGTTTGTCATTTGTTTTTATACTGCATGCAGATCAGACTCACTACACAGTAGCTAACAGCAGCCCAATGGCTAAGCAGAATTTCCTATGATGTGGAGAAGACGGTGAGTAGAAGACAGGACTTTAAGATCCTGGACAGATTCCACAGGCACTGCTCTAACTGAAATGGCATCCTGCACATGAAAATACAGAATCAGACACCTTCTGGTTCAGTGGAAAACAGGCTTTTACAAGGTGGTATTTGCCAGAGCATTCCCAAAACCTGTGTTCTGTATCCTTGCCTGGAGATGACTTTGCTTTATGTATTACATGGTAAAATTGATACAGTTGGAGACAAGGTATTTGGCAGAAGGACAATTAACAAGCAAACTACTGAAGTGAAAAGACACTTTTTCCTGACAGTCAAGACAGGGTACTACTTGGCCCAAACACACAAACGAACCTGTTTCAAGAAGGAGCATAGTGTAAATTTGTGACGTGAATTTACGCTTGTGATACAGTTCTTCGGTTTGTTTCACTTTGTTGCTGTCTCCAAAGCCCATTTGGAAGTAGTTTTGATCACTGTTGACCAAGTGTGCCAATGCCGTTCTGCCGTGCACCTGAAAGAACCATGAAGAAATGTTTTTACCCAGTGTATCAGATGGCTTGTTCTGGTTTCTGGTTTGCTTTTCCCCTTTCACTCTCCTTTACGTATAGGAACTCAGGCTACACAGAGCTGGTCAGTAGGCTTGGTCTTGCCAAACGACCATCCTGGTCTCAAGCAGGATGAAAGCTTCTCAAGCTCAATCCAGCAGATATTATTGAGGTTTTGAGGAGGAGAACAATCTCATTACACAGGACGCAGTTTACATTGTAAAGTTATCTGCAAATTTTACCTTAGAAACTACTTGCTGCTGCACAGACATGGTACACTAATGATGTCCTTGATGCCTCCTACTTGTTTGATAGTATATTGTAGTTGTGGGGTTCCTTACCTGCTTTCAGAACTACTACCACAGATGGCACTGACACTGCAGCCATGTTGTTCTTAATGATTATTGCAGGGTGTACAACTGTAATTTCAGTACCAACAGGATATGTCACCAGTCATCATTGCATGGCGGTAATGTACCCCATGTATTTATTGACCAGGTCTCACTCAGGACCTATTCTCAGCTCTTCCTTGGCCACTGACTTTAAATTTATGTGACACTCTTCAACTCAGTGCCTCAACTTCCATGTTTCATAGTTAATGCTCACTTCCGTGAGCTGATATCCACAAACACAGGGTACACTATTGTGGGTGGTCACACAGGCTCAAAACCAATAAATTCAGCAGGTACATCTTGTGGGGAAAAATAAGTGGGACTTGTTCCTTCCTTTCCTGATTATGTCCTCCTTCATAGCTACATTTTTTCTCCCCCTGCACCCTGTTCATCCCATTTATCTGGTTTCACATATCCCCACCCTGTATGATAAGGTAAATAGGCGCCAAGAGTTTGATTCTCTGGACATTACTTTCACTCATCCACCCCACTGTCTCCAAAACCTCAGAAGTGAAGAGCTATCAGCACTTTTTTTTTAATAAAATAGAAGAAAACACAGATGTCTTCAAGAAATGAAATCCAAAGCTTGAGAAACTAACCAGGTCATAGTGTGGTTGTTCAAATCCTGGAAACAGAGGATCAGCCAGTAGCATCTTCTCAAAAAAAAACCCCCACTGTGCATCTGATAGTGTGAAGTCTGCTTTCATAATAAGCTCAAAAAACTCAACCCAGGAAGATAGGTTGAAAAGTTGAAAACTTTAGGCGTGGATGAATTCAACACTTTATTCTGGAACAGTCATTACACAAGAGCTCTTAACCAGGAAAAACAACTTCCAGCCAGCACAAGTTTGCATGCATTCCTGCTCCACTTCCAGTCCCCCTGAGAACACCAGGGGAAAAAGTTGGGAAAGTGAAAACAGTTCCCCCAAGCAACATAAGTTATCCCTTGGCCTGCTGCCATTACAATAAAAGGCAACCTGTTATAACCAGCTTTAGTCAGCTATGGCACAGACTTCTAGAGCTGAAAGAGTCATCTCAGGCCTCCTCTAAAATCAATGGAGAAAACGGGCATTTAACAATTGATTCATCTGGTTTATTTCAGACAGTGACATTGGGATGACATAAATTGTGTTGCAAAATGAAAAAACCAAGCCCTAGAAATGCCTCTTTCCCTCCATACACAATAAATGAACTCCAGACAAGGAATTGTCTGTATTTGGTAAGATGAATCCCACCCAGTAAGCCTGTGGCATACATTCACTCCTCTCAGAGACCTTTTGTTATAGCTGTTGTAGTTTCCATCATTTCCAGACTACTGGGCAGCCAGGGTCCCACCACGATGAGCTCTAGATGGACAGTGGAATCACAGATATTCAAAGCTATTCTAGGATTTCTAAGCTATCAGATCCTACCATATAGACTGAAATGGTCTGGAGGGTATGTTTTACCATATAGAGTACTCTACATGGTAAATGGGAAAGAAATAGATCAGAGAAGCTCTCTTTTCTAAACTGGGAACATAAACTCCCTCTTGTTGCAGAGTCTTATAACAAATCCTGAAAGACTGAAAACCACATGAATACATGCTGCAATTTTCAAAGGAAAAAAAAAAAAAAGCTTACTCAGATGCATTCTTGACCAGAAAATCAAAACACTAGCAACTCAGAATCCACAACACAGCATGAAACATAATCCCTTTTAGTCAAAGACCTATATAATCTTCCTTGCTTCATTTTATAGTAGTATTGAACACCAATGGAGAAGATCTTCTATGAATCTTCCTACTCAGAAGGAGCTATAGATGCCAAGGTCAGCACTTTGCACAGCCCATATTGTAAATTAAGCTTGATAAAGGTCTATTTTCTGAAATTCCAGCTTGATGTTCTCTTGTATTAGGTGGAAATCCCCCAAAATTAATTGCTAAAACAAATTCTGCATGTGTGATAAAAAAACCCAATCACTGTCTGATCAATGCATACCATCACAGTGCTCTCTTCTATGCTCCCTCAAACAATTGGTATATATGGCAGATGGAATTGGCATATCTCTGACTTCAACAGGTAGTGCAAACACCTTATTTCTCCACCTCAGCAAGCCCACAAGGGACATGATAGTTGCAGAAGTTATGCAGTATACAACATGTGGCGTTCACCATCAGAACCACTACACCTGTAGAAAACCAGACTTCTCATTAGACATTGTTATTCTTTAATGTTCACTCATTCAGGGCATCTTGGCTCTGCTTATAGAACCAAACCTTGCCCATCCTACACCAGGCAGCATCACCCCACTTACGAGTAGAGCTTTGCTATTTTATCGATCACTTTGAGTACCGTGTTCACTTTGGGGCTCCCCATAACAAGAAAGACACTGATGTGCTGGAGTGAGTCCAGCAGAAGGCTAGCAAGATGCCTGGGAGCTGAAGCACATGATGTACACAGAAAGGATGGCAGAGCTGAGTTTGTCCATTCAAAGGAAAAAAAAAGCATACTAAGATGCATTCTTAAGACTTAGAGGATACCTTATTGCTGTCTACAACTATCTCATCAGAAGAAACAAGGAAGATGGAGCCAGGTTCCTCTCAGAGATGCACAGCAACAGAACAAGAGGCAATAGACACAAGCTGAACAGGGGAAATTCCAAGTAGATATAAGAAAGTAGTCAAAAAACTGGTTGCCCAGAGAAGCTCTAGAATCTATGTCCTTGCAGGTGGTGAAGACTCAATAGACAAGGCCCCGAGAAACCTGATCCTGTTGAACCTGCTTTGTGCAAGGGATTGGACTAGGTGAACTTCCAGAGGTCCCTTCCAACCTAAGTAATATTATGATTCTATGATGGGAATAGGAAAAAGTGTGGAGAAAACTAAGTACAGTCTTGAGGAAGCAGTTTCTGTGCCTTTAATGCACAGCTGCCTCATTTCTTAAAGGATGGTTGCTCAGTATTCAATATTCAAAAGCAGCCTCACCTAGTTTCATGCCAAATAATGACATGTTAATATAGTTGGCTCTACAGACACCTCAGACTGCCCACAAACCCTATCACCCTTCACAGCAAGCGATGACTCAGCTGTCCTAAGGACAAGGAACAATCTTATCTGCACAGACAACTGAATTAGCCAGGCACATGGCCTATCCACATAGCTGTAAGGACACCCTTGAATGAGCTTTAAAACTCCAGCACATTTTTCCTGCTGGAGAATCAGCTGTTTTCATGTGTCCCCAGATTCAGCAGTAATGACGACCTAACATGTGTAGAATGAAGCACATTTGGCTTTAAGATGAGTACTGCACAGCATTACAGTTACCAAGATCCTCTTACATGCTGCATATATTTTGCCAATACAGTCTGAAGCCATGAAGAAATATATCGCCAACAAAAGCAGCCAAATGTGAATGCATTCTGCCAAAAGAACTTGCTAGCTGCGCTATGCCAACAGACTGTTTGCCAGCTAGATCTCCTCATGCAGAAAAGGCCGTGGATTTCCACTGTCTCTCAGACTCTGTCAGATTCCAGTATTAAATGGATGGGTTAACATTTTGCAACCAACAAGGTGACACTGGTTATCTTCGTAACTGGTTTTAGTCACAAATCAATACTAGTCAGCATGTCAATTTACAGCATCATCTGTATTGAACCATGTAAATACAGGGTTGCAAATATCTGGGAGTGCCTAATGAGATGATATTAAACTCCATAAATGCAGACTTACTTGAGAAGTCTGTGAGGTTTCATATGCTGCTACAGACATTACAGGCTTACTACTCCAGCATGCACACCCAGCAGACACCATCCTGAAGCAGTTTTACAGGCTGTGGGCTAGTACAAATCAAAAGCATGGATATAACATGCTACCTAAATGGTAAATCATTGTTTATGTTTCAAACTAGGATTTTGCCTTATGCAGTCCCAACAATAAAACTACCTTGCTGGAAAACTAAGTGGTGATTCAGGGTATTTGAAAGTTCTCTGATAAGATGTTTTTGTTGCTGTTTACTAATCTAAAAAATAAGGAACTCTGTGGGAACACACCGATTCTGATTTAACTTTTTTTGAGGTTTGAAAGTCTAGCCAAAGACAAAGAAAGAAAATAACCTAAGCACAATCTGGTGCTGAACCACAAAAAAAATTCACGAGGCATCAGATTTGCCATTTTTCCACATCATGAACTGAATGGTCAACATTTAATTTATCAGAAACGTTTTGTGTCTTCAGCTTCTTCTATTTTCAAGAGAAAAGCTAAACAGCAGAAAGTACTTAAAATTCTTAGTTTATTAAGAAGGACTTTATTAATAAAAAAGTATGGGAGAGGAGAAGATGTAATTGCTGTCAAACCAACAAGTTAGCACAAGGAAGCTACAGTTATCCAAGAATCCTCCCTACAGAAACCATAGTACATTGATGAACCTGTAACAGTTTCAGCCACACCTTCTTTAACATATTCAAAGCGAAACATCTACAGCAAAACAAACAAACAAACCAAACCTGCGGTCAAATGAAACACTCCAGCAGATCATCTTCACCCCCTCAGGAGAGGATGAGATCAAGTACAGTACAGATGTGTAAGCAGATTACCCAAAGGACTGCAGAATGACACTCAAATACTGTTATGATAGACTAAAATGTGGGCTCTGTTGAAATAACAGAAGAGTCAATGCCTGCCTTAAGGTAGCAGTGGGGTCTGTATGCAAAGACAAATAAGAAACTAATCAATTATAGATCCTGTTTCTTATACCTATACTAGAATACAAACAAAAGTGCAAAAATTTCCATTATGTCCACCAGGAATACTGTAACATCATAGTAAAGTTGACCTTGCAAGTCACATCGGCAAAATTAAACGGGTATATATAGTGGTAAACACTATACAATATTTACAATCAGCATTAATACAGATTTATGAGAACTACTGGTATCCTGTAAAATTGATACTGTACAGACATAATCAATAGTGAAATGGTTCCATCCAGCTGAGTTACAGTTAATGATCCCCACTGCAATGAACTCCACTTAGATGTTCTCTGTTGAGGAACCTAAAGCAGGAAAGCTCTTGCCTTCCTAAATCTGTTCTCATTCAGATCCCATCAGTAACTAAATCGAGTTGATAAAAACCATTAGGAGAAAAAAAAAGAGACATGAAAACAACTGCTTAGAGAAACTACAGTCTACTACCTCTAAGCCAGCAAGTTGTTTCAGGAATCCATTTTCATAATGTGGCAAAAGAAATTCTGCTCATTTTAGAAGAAAAGCATATTTCCAGGTTATACTGGCTGAAGCTAAAAATGAAATGGATTTCCTACGGTAGCAAGCTTGTCAGAAATTAGGGTGAGCCTCATGATTGCCTAGAAGCCATTCAGTAACTGGTGAGGAAACATGAGGTGTCATTACCAAACTGCCTAAAGAGACCATTTACATAAATTAAATTTCTGAAGGTAACTATATATTCTGTAGCCCTGAAAGATGAATTCCTGGAAAATCTGTTCTAATTTTTAAGGGGATAATTCGAACTTAATAAGGAAATTTACCAGAATCTATTTGCTTTCTGCAGGTCCTAGTTCCTTGAGAGGCATCAGCATAAGAAAACAAACTTCAGGTTTCTCTCCAAGTTTCAAGTTGTTACAAACTAGCATTTTGAAGAAAGCTTTCTATTCCTATTATTCAATATCACTCTCTTAAATGCTTGTATAGACTATTAGGCAAACACTTTCAAAGGCCCTAGGTGATTAGCAAATATATTTATGGAAATAATTTACTTCAAATTTAAATTGAATCATGTTCATCATTTAAAGCCTTCCAGAAACCCTCTTTAACCACCTCTTTCTATAAATTAGTGAGAGTTTTGCTTTTGACTTTAATGGTTACAGGACTGGCTCATCCTGACATGATTTAAGACATCCCCCTTTTAAAGGGATATGTTAGAGATACGCACATGCTCAGTAATACTTGCACCTTCACTGAAATAATTTTTCTTTAAAAAGCAGTTACCACACAGTCATATGGAGCACAGAAAAATACCATCAAAGTAAGCACAATGTAAGCTGGCCCTCTGACTCTTCAAATCTTCAAGCTTTGGTGTAGTTCTGCTTGAAAAACGTAGCTATTCAAGTTTTGTGTTTAGATTAATAGACATGGATATTCTTCCCACCTACATATTCTTCCCACTTCAACACTGTTGTGAGGAGGTATTTCTGATATCCACCTACAACAGAGAGAGCTTGGTGCACAGTCCTTTTAAATCTCAGTACTCCAAAAGACATTTTCTCATAATTCGTTACAGACAAACCTTTTTGCAATATCTCCTGTTCATGGTTTTATCTATGCCCCAACAACAGGTCAGTTCTGAAAATCACCATTCTAACCAGTATTTCTAGGACACTTTCACTGATTTTAGGATAAATGCTAAGATCACACTCCAGCAATGTCCAGCTATAGGCTAGCTGGGTATGAGTTCAGATATGAATTCAAATATTTTTGTTTATTGAGTTTATTGCTTTAAAACAGGTGGTTCAAACTAAAGAATTAACAGAATGACTCAATAGAGTAGAATTAAATCATATCAATTAAAGGAATAGTATTCCTGTGGTGCATAACACACAAAAAATAAACACTTTATCACTTAAATGTTAGCAATTATTAGTATATTAAATTGAAGGTAACTGATAACTGTTCTTTTGGCTGCAGGAAGTACTTTCCCCATTATGGCCTCATTAAACTCCAAATAGGAACTGTAGGATGAATGGGAGAAGGATATTCTGGAGACTTCTTGGGTTAATATTAATTTAAAGCTCCACCTCCTCTGAAATACTGTTTAGAGTACAAACCAAGCAGGTGCAGGTTAAAATGAGATTGAGACAACTAGTATGGTATTCCTTCAGCATGTTTTCTGGCCTGGGGGTGGGAATATAGTGATGGCTTGGGTAAATCTTTGTGGATGTTTCCTTACTGAAACTGTAAATCCTGTTAGCATTTCTTGAGTAGACAGCTCTTGTTATATGAAATGTGACAATCAAAGCTAAACTTATCTGTTGTTTTGGGTTTTTTTTTCATTCTCATCTCCCTGTTCTCTTCTCCTCATTCTCCTCTTTTTTTTTTTTTTTCTCTTAATTGGAGGCATTTCTGGGGTAGTGGTGGTGTGCTATCACTTCACATCTATGCCTCTGGTGACTGAGACAGGCTAAGGGCTAACTCTGGCTTAATGAATGTTTTATGCGCTATTCTGTGAGTGTAGACTGCAACAGTTTCAGAGTCTACAGGCTTCCCCTCTTGTTTAAGCTTTTCAGGGAACAGGATGCCATAATGCATGTCTGCGCTGCTGTCAACTAAAAGCCTGCTTAGGCCTCAAGATACCAAGTTTAGGATGACATAATTTGAGCATCTGAACAGCCTGAACTAAATTTGTAAGCATTTTTTTCTTCTTAGGAGGAGTGTCTGAGACTGGCTTTTCTTCCAGCATTAAGTACCTCAGCTGGAAGGACCTATTCTTAATAAAGAATAGCCTGTATCTGAGAACTACTAAAATTGTTTTCTAGCTTTAAAAAGAGTCTCTATGTAAACATCACAAAAACTGCATGTCTTAAAAAAAGCACTTATAAAGTCATTTGAGAAGCTGTTTGTCTTAAAATGTAATGGAGTATGCTTGAAACATTGTTCAAATTATACAGAAAGCCTGTTTTAAAATGGCATACTGCATACAGCTGTGCTGCTTTAATTTTGCTTTGGAAAGATGAAGAGTTGTTAACACCTGTTCACGCCTTGTAGTATGGCATTTGAAACTGGCAGCACTAGGCTGTCTAAAAAGCCAGCCTCTATTTTGCTTTTTAATTAAAACACTTTGATAAAACTTAAAAAGTTTGAATCATCTACTAACTTTGATCCACATCATTTCTGACAGAAAAGGATGAAATATGCTTATTGTACAATAATTACATTCTCTTTAATTAAGATACTGCTTTATTTGGTGTTCTTTTAGAATACCATCATTATTGCTTCTTCATACAGGCATAAATGTATGCTTAAACACTTAAATCTGGAAATCTGACTTTAGTGTCACCAGTAGATCACAGCTAATACAGGAGTACAGGACACTCATACCCCAAGGCTGGTTTTGAACTGCCTCCAGAATCAAATATAACTCTGCATTATTGGTCTACTCTGTTTGACCTCACCACAATCACTCTCTCTTATCATGCAGTTTCTCTTCCTGTAATTTAAATATCCAGGAATCCTGTTTCCAAAAGCCAGCTTTATCCACTGGACAGATAGAGCATTCTTTTATGGTGCAAATGTCAACATTGACAGCATAAAAAAAAAGTAGCTGAAAAAGGGCATAGTTGTTTTTTCTTTTTCACAACACCCTAGTGCTGGAAACAGCCTAATACCAGTAACAGTGATCAACTTTTTGTACATATTAAAAGTAATTTGTTGAAACTATAATATATAATTTTATGAATTAATTTAATTTAAAGGCAAAAGCTGTTGTGTACAAGCTGTTGTGCAAAGTAGACTAGGTAATTTGTAAAATCAGTTTGTTCAGTTCTTGCTCTGAAAAACATAAGGATCTTTACTTTTACCTTTACTAGGGTTTTACTTCTGGTTGTCACATCTCTCCTAACCTCACTATTTTCTTTATGTTATCCTACTTTGTCTAAGTGCTATTAAGAGTAATTTCTTGGCAAGTTATTGAAACTCTTTGCAGTCTTAACTTTAGTAAGGCCTTTGACACTGTCTCTGTTAAACTTCCTTATAGACAAGCTGCCAATGTATGGGTTAGATCAGTGGACAGTGAGGTGGATTGAAAACAAGAATGCCAAGGCTGAGAGGGTTGTGCACAGCCAAGTCACTGGTGGTACACCCCAGGGGTCATTACTGGGGCTACTACTGTCTAACACTCTCATTAATGACTTGTATGACAGGACAGAGTGTACCCTCAGCAAGTTCACAGATGCTACAAAACTGGATGGAGTGGCTAACACATGTTCCAGAGGGACCTCAACAGGAAGGAGAAATGTGCAGAGAAAAACCTCATGAAGTTCAACACAGGGAAATGTTATTCACACCCAGGTGCAGGACTCCATCCCAGGCTCCAGTACAAGCTGGAGGCTGACTGGCTGGAAAGCAGCTCTGCAGAGAAGGACCTTGGGGTCTTTCCAATCAACATGTTGACCATGAGCCAGAAATGTGCCCTTGCAGCAAGGAAGGACAAGAGCCTCCTGGGCTGCATTAGGAACAGCATTGCCAACAGGTCAAGGTAGGTGGTCCTTCCCCTGGTGATACACAGCTGGAGTGCTGCGTCCACTGCTGGGCTCCTGTCACGGTTTAACCCCAGCTGGTAACCAAGCCCCACACAGCCGCTCGCTCACTCCCCTGCTGCTGGGAAGGGGGAGAGAATCAGAAGAGTAAACCAGAAAACTTGTGGGTTGAGATGAAGACAGTTTAACAGGTAAAGCCAAAGCCGTGCACACAAGCAAAACAAGGAATTCATTCACCACTTCCCATGGGCAGGCAGGGGTTCAGCCATCCCCAGGGAAGCAGGGCTCCTTCATGTGTAACAGATACTTGGGAAGACAAACGCCATCACTCCAAATGTTCCCCACTTCCTCCTTCTTCCCCTGGCTTTACATGCTGAGCACGACATCATATGGTATGGAACTTTAGTCAGTTGGGGCCAGCTGTCCCAGCTGTGTCCCCTCCCAAGTTCTTGTGCCTACTTGCTGGTGGGATAGTATGAGGAGCAGAAAATGCCTTGACCGTGTAAGCACTGCTGAGCAATAACAAAAACATCCCTGTATTATCAACACTGTTTTCAGCACAAATCCAAAACACAGCCCCATACTAGCTGATATGGAGAAAATTAACTCTATCACAGCCAAAACCAGCACAGCTCCCCAGTGCAAGACAGAGACTTACTGGAGTGAGCCCAGAAAAGAGTAACTTAGATGATTAAGGGGCTGGAGCATCTGACATGAGAGGCTTAGAGAGCTTCAAGCGCTCAGCCCAAAGAAGAAAAGGCTAAGGGGGATCCTATTCACATGTATAAATGCTGGATAGGAGGGAAGGAAGAAAAGGGAGGCAGGCCTTTCTCAGTAAGAGGAATGGGCACAAATTAAAACACATGAAATTCCATCTGAACACAAAACCATTTTTTTACTCTGTGAGGGCAATCAAACCGTAGACCAGGTTGCCAAGAGAGGTTGTGGAGTCTCCATCCTTAGACATATTCAAAACACAGCTGGACATGGCCCTAAGCAACCTACTCTAGCTGACCCTGCTTGAGCAGGGGTTGGACAAGATGATCCCCAGAGGTTCCTTCCAACCTCAACCATTCTGTGAATTCTAAAACAGAGATACTGCTAACATTTCTGTTACTGTTTCTCCTTGTAAAAGCTACGTGGGAACAGGATAGAAAAGAATCACCTCAATCTCCAGGTTGTACTCTGCTTGATGTTGAAGTGTTGCTTTCCTAAACTAGTCAGTCCTAAAAGAAGTTAGCGCTCCCATTCTCACACCTCCTACTTGAAGGTTAGATGGTTTTAAAAACCTTACTCTATTTTAGCCTAGTTCACACCCACATGTTCTTATCCCCACATTGTTTTTCAGCCCAACTATATTTTCCCCTCCCATATATTTATAGAGACGTGGGCTTATTTAGCACATGAAAACAAAGCTTTTATGGGCTCTTATAATATGCTGTCCATTCCTGTGATCACCCTCGTAGCCCTTCCCTGCACCTGTTCTAGTTTTATTTCAACCTTCATGAATAGGGAAGAGCACAATGGCACACATTATTCCTTAAAAAAAATGCGTTAATGCCTTCCTCTCTGCTCTATTGTAAAAATTTTCCTCACTCTTTGTAGGTAACAGATCATTTGATTACTCCTGCCAGACTTAATAAAATAGAAGACTTGGGTTCTTACCCGCACTGTGCTTAAAGTCCACACTACTGTGGGTAACAGATGTGAGGCACCTTTCTGCATCCTCATCACACTCACAGGGCTATGTCATGCTGGCTGCAGCCATTTCATTAAGATCTTGCTTCCAGACAAAAATCAATCGAAGTCTTTCTATTATGGTTGTATTTCCACCCACGTGCATCCTCCGATGCTGCAGACTGCTTTTCTCAGGAAATCTTCAGCAGCCTCTGTAAGATCTCCTAAGAAGTAGAAAGATCTTAGCCATGAGAGGATCTGATTCAAGTTAATCAGCACATACAAAACTACACAGCAGAGGGTAGGTGAGTTTGGCTTTCTTTAAACAAACAGTAAGCCTGCATTTTAAATCATGCCTATGAGAAAATTTTTCAAACTTGTTCTCTGCTTGTACCTAGTTGTCTGTAAATAAAATCAAAATAAAAAAAAAAAATCTGGGTGAAAATTTTCAAAAGTAGCAGAAGTGACTTAGGCTCATCAGTCACCTATGAAAATGGGACTTCAGGGCTTTGAAATTTTCATTCTAAGTAAGTTTCTGAATTAGAGAAGCTTCAGTGGCAGAGTGGGCCATTTGATAAGCCAAAAATAGCCATTAGCAAGCAAATATAACCCTAACGAGATGTAATCTATTTAGAAGAACTTTGGAAGGTAGAAGGTGATGGAAGGAAGGGAAAAGCTAATGCAGAGATCACTTATAACTTATGATGTAAATGAAATATGATCCCATGGCATCTTGAAGCTTGGGATATATTTGTTCATGAGCTACAAGCCCATCATCTTCTATATAGAGTTAGGACAGCCTTGTAATATTACATTTTTCTGCCCATCCTCCTAAAAATTTTGAAGGAGAGTGAGGTAGAAGTTATAAAACAAGGTGGGAGACATTACTCTCTTATACTGACCAATCCACTGGCAATTTCCTGCTCTTCACTCCTATTTGCAGTTACATTGTTTTCAATGACTTTGTTTCTGTTCTGACATTTATCGTGCCATTACAGCCATTAATATGTGAAAGCCTGTTTTCAAACCCCTAACACTATCATTCCTCCTATCTTCCATTTATTGGAGCAAATATACAATGTGAAGACTGGTGGGAGGCAGTATTTTTTGTTTGAACGTTATAAAGTCTACAGAACTAAAATAAGCTGAAAAATTAATTCCCATTTTCTGTCTTTTGTAACCACAATTCCACCCTCAAATATTTTGCTACTTGGAGTGATTATGTTCATAGGAAGGAAGCAAATGGCAATCCAATATTAAGTAGACTTGCTATAGCTAAAATTACAGAGTAAATACCAGTTCACTTACTCTCAATTCATTAGAAAATCTTATTCTCAGTATCTTAATACATACACAGTGCTACACATTCCGCTAGTTTTCAACAAAATTATATGCCTCCTTTCTCGTGTATGATTTTTCATTGGTACTCCATATGAATACAGTCACTCTCTAAAGTCAGGGATGCTTACCCTTTGCTTGAGATTATATTTTTAGAGTGTCAGTTATAAAGATATACTAAAGCAGTAGCTCCCTTTTACTTGATAATAAACATAGCCCAACAGCTGAAAAGATATATTTACAATCTTCCACCAGAATCCTCCCAACCCCTTACTGCTAAGAAAAACAAGTGGGCCACTGCAGCATGTCCCAGAACTATTTTCGTATTGAGGGAAGTGCAAGTTCCAAAGCAGTGTGGAAAAATGCCCTGCCAGCTGCTCCCCTCTCATACAAATGTAAGCTTAAGTGTCTTCCCTGACCAACTAGTAGATGAAAGAACTTTCAGATAAGTTGCTTCTACATCATTACTGCCACATCCACACACATTTTTAGGTGTCTGGAGGTTCAAAGGTTCAAATGAATCACTGGAAGCTCATCAAGTATCACACCTCAGCTGTTCTACAGTAACTGGCTGTGCAAATCAACAAAAAAAAAATGCAAAGTAACTCCCAGCAGCTTAGCTCCCTTCACTATGGATTATGCTCACTCAAATTACTTGTGCCTGACACATACTAAGAGCACGGAGCATACAGACCTATTGAGGCACAGTGACTTGTTACCTCATGCCAAATGGCTCTGCTGTATTTATAAAAATAAATCTGCTTTCAAAGCTCTGGCACCTGGAAAGTCATCAGTGCTTTAACTCTCACCAGTGAAGTTAGCCAAGTGCCAGACGTTCTACTACTCTGCATGCCAAGACCTTGGTTCAGCTGAGCATTTCAAGGGCCCATCTCATGCCTACTGATCACAAGCTATCAGCCCTGTGCTTTGTCTGCTGATCAACCCAACAGAGAGGCTTGTAGCACAAGTGCCACGCCAAGACCAGATTAAACCACTGGGTATAACACACTTTCACTCAGAAGCACTATCAAAGCAGAAGGTGGCAATCCCCACCTTTCACATGGCTGTCTAGAGGCTGGCATGTTCAGGGAAGAAGTAAGAGACTACTCAGATGAGGGAATCAAACCCAGACTCTTACATTGCTCTTGGAAGAATGAGGGCATTGGCCTTTTCAAAAGCAATTTATAATGGAGTTCATGATTCTAAAGAAAAGTTTAAAAGTGTGAACCTCCAGTGAGTCAAAATCTTGGGAAGCAAACAGAAGTCAGGTGCACATGGATTTTTTTCTAAATCTCATGAGCTCCTGGAACTCAATTCATGTATGTGGCATTAATGACAATATGTGCAATAACGACTATCATAATAGCTGACAAAGCACACTAAAACTAGTTGGAGATGAAAAAGACAAAGAAAATAGTTGGATGGTCTATATGAAACTGCATATAAATACAGCTTCTTGGTCAAGCTGAGACCAAAAGCCAGACAGACATGGTCTGGCTGCTGCTGCTGCAAAGTTAGTGCTTCCCCATCAAGAAAGCCATCATAAGATCAAGCAATTAGTCATAAGATGCAACATCACCTCTTGCACCTTGACTGTTTTGTTTCTTCAGATTGACCCGTTTCATTAGTATCTTCTCTTTCTTCAGAATGAGTTTCAGGCTACTTGTAAGTTGCAGTCAAAGTCAGGACTGAAGCTGATTTATGCCAAAACTCATTAGCTATAAGCAAAGTAGTTCTGCAGAGTCTTCAGTTACGACATAGTACCAGCATACTGCCCAGATTTGTACAGCTGAAGCCAAATTCAATGCTCTTGTAACTTCAGTGCTGTTGTCTAGGCTAGCTAGACCAATATTTGTTTGCAAAGCAATACCTATACAAGTTGCGGTCATATCTTTAACTGTAACACAGATACAGACACAGGTAGTTATCATCAGCGCTTTAAACTCACATAGACATGAAAACTGACAATTTGCCTTCCCAACTATTTGAGACACTAAACTTTTGTGAGTAGGTTATGTTTTAGTAGAACCTATGGATCACATTTGGAAGGACATTGCAAAGGGTAAATGACAAGAAAAAGCAGAGAAGCATTCTGGGAATTATATCTATCTCAGTGTAAACTGTGCCAAACTTCCAAGACATCCTGAAGACTGCTATTTCAAAATGAAGAGATGCTAGACATTTGCTACACTGCATTTTCATTCCCTAACCTAACGCTCTTACGAACTCAAACTATACTGAAATTGGAGGGGAAGCAGCCAAGCCATGAGAAACTTCCTTCAGTCTGCCAAGATAATTTTCCCTTTTGACCTTTTTCTGAAAGCAATATATTACATCATAGCAATGTGTAACTTTACTTTGCAGTGCACATATATATTTAAGGTAAACTATAACATATTATACACACGTGCAGCCCCATTGAGAAACTGTTTTCAAAAAAAATACTTTGGCGATCCAAGTATCTGGGAAAGAACCAAGGCTAACAAAATGCTAAAACTTAAAAATGTCTTGGGATTTTCATCCTCTACTCAGTTTCAGCTCTGATGCTTTTATAAGCAGTAATCAAGAGGCCATGCTGCAGATGGAGAGGGAAGAAGCTACAAAATAGCACAGCCACCTTCCTACCACTCAACCCTGAGCACGTCTCATGCAGAGTGGCACTGCTGGAAGAGTTACTGCCTCCATATCACCTTTCATACATCCAGATTCATTATAATACAAATTTGTTTTAAATATATCCAGGCTGTACTCAACAGTTTTGTGTTTTTATCTGCCAATAAGCAAGTTCTATCTCCAGTTTCCACCTCAGGATCAAAAGCAAAGGCTGGGAGCTTCTGCTACAACTTCCATCTGCAGAACCTCTTGTGTGGGCAGCACCACAAGAAAATCTTCAAGGCAGACTGCAGCTCAGAAGACATTGATGGCTATGTTTGCACAATGTAGTGACAGTAGATATAAACATTGAGCATGTTTTACATTTAATTTCAGAACATGTGAACTGTGGGTATACAGAAGATGGGACACAAATATCAGAGAGAAAGACCCAGAGGCAGCACCTGTCACCTCACCTTTGCAACAACTGTAGCTACAAAACAGGCTACCACACAAATTCAGGATTAATTTTTATTTTTTTTTATAGGGGAGAGGGGGACATTTAGATTTAGTTGCACACAAACATAAAACAAACAAAACAACCCAAGAAACAAGCAGCTTTCCAAAGTATGGAAACCTTCCTTTCTTAAATACAAATGCAAAATGTATGCTACTGGTTGCAGGAAGGACTATATTTTTAAGTTAAAAAGTGAGAAACCACACACATCATGCACTAAGGCATCTGTGGCTGATGCAGGAATCAAAATAAGGAAAGACAACACACAGAAACTGAGTCATCTTTGCTGTGGGCTACTGTCAATGGAAAGCTCAGCTTGACCATCACAAAGAACAAGCTGTCAACAAACTCATCACTGATGGTGGTCCAAGGGCTCACTAACACTGTTTAAACAATGGGTAGGACCAACATGAGAATGGAAGTGGAACCCAAAACATGCTGGTTGATCCCACCCATGAATCCTCCCGATAATACTGTTATGCAGCCTAGCCAAAATCAGTCCCACATTTGCAAGTGCCCTTAAGCATCCAATTCCTATAGATTTCAACGGGAATCAAGCTCCTAAATGCATTTGTCAGTCTCAGCTTTACTGTTTCACCCTCCAACAGCAGTGAGAAGCTGCCCTGTTTCTGCCTCAATACCTTTTAGGAGAAAGGGGGAAAAGCACATGCATGTCTTAGGCATGATTCATGTCCATTTTGCAAGGAGATCACGCCACAGCCAGCACAAAAAGATATATCAAGAAGTGTATCATTATGTATGACTTTTAATAGTACATGACAGCACTGGCTGGTTACCACTATATTATCATAAGTCTTTCAGAAACTCTGACAGCATAGTCCAATACTGAGGAAATCCCTATTCTCCTTCTTTCTTTCAGCCATCTTTGAAAACTAGCTTTAAGGTTCTGCATGTGTGTTATGTTTAACCACTATTTTATAAGCAAAATTTATTTAGGTATAGTTACCCTGGCCAACAAGCACTTTGATTGCATCAGTTTATAAAACACAATGGAATGTATTTGGGGTGACTCTCTTTAAAGTTATGTTCTGTTAGTGTTCAACCCCCCTTATGAGAGGAGATGATTGAAGAAAAAAGAAAAATAACATATGGCAGCTATTACCAAAATAAACACATACCACATCTTGTTCTGAAACCCTGCATGTTACTCAAGTTACTTTAAGAGTAAAAAGAGTTAAAAAAAACCGCAAACAACAAAAAAACAAAACAAAAACCCCAAACAAAAAAAAAATCAATTCCATTTATTGCCTTCTGGGATTATTTATTTTATTTCATTTTTGCCTGGCAACAGGACATCCTTGCTGGCATTACAAAGATCTGATATTCATTTTAAAAAAGAAAAGAAAAAAAGTAACTGTGCTAGAAATCATGAATGTAAAAGAAAATTCTAGCACATGCTGAGTCTTGCCCTCTAGTACATTAACAGAAATACTTTTTAAAGAAAAGTTTAAAATTTTTGTATACTATTTCAAAACAAAGT
Source organism: Falco cherrug (assembly GCF_023634085.1). Taxonomy (NCBI): domain Eukaryota; kingdom Metazoa; phylum Chordata; class Aves; order Falconiformes; family Falconidae; genus Falco; species Falco cherrug. The sequence goes on from NC_073701.1 coordinate 44,522,787, forward strand.
AAAAATGGTTAGTTTTGCTTTACCATTGCAAAATAATTGTTTAGGATTTACAGAGTCCAGTCTTTGAAAATATTCCTTACCAGTTAAAATCAGTATCATGGCTAATGTGAATCTACATGATCTATTTAAGTAATTTTGTAGCTCATTTTTGCACAACATTTCCATTAAAGTTTTAGAAGTAATGCTACTAGATAAGCCAGTGATCCTGTTGTTTCCATGAGCACTTGCAAAAAAACCCTTCAAAGGAGGTTATAAAAAGCCCTGAAGTGACAAGTTCTAGAATCATCTGCCCATATGGGAATTTTCTTTTTAATAACAGAGAATATTTTTATGTTTACATCAACTTCTCAAACTTAAATTTCAGTTATTCCAGATTTGTTCATCTACATCTGCATAGCAAGACATATTATCAAAGACAGATGTGAGAACATTGAGAACAGAAAACTTTACTTGAATTTTTATAAAATACCCACATTATTTTTGCTAAGCAAAAGCTCTTCCAAAATCACAGAATCATAGAATGGTTTGGGTTGCAAGGGACCTTAAAGGTCACCTAGTTCTAACCCCCCTGCCATGGGCAGGGACACCTTCCACCAGACCAGGCTGCTCAAAGCCACATCCAACCTGGCCTTGAACACTTCCCAGGATGGAGCATCCACAGCTTCTCTGGGCAACCTGTTCCTGAGTCTTGCCACCCTCACAGTGAAGAATTTCTTCCTCATATCTAATCTAAATTTACATTCTTTCAGATTAAAGCCATTCCCCCTTGTACTATCACTACATGCCCTTGTAAAAAGCCCGTCTTCAGCTTTCCCGCAGGCCCCCTTTAGGCACTGGCAGGCTGCTATAAGGTCTCCCCAGAGCCTTCTCTTCTCCAGGCTGAACAATCCCAACTCTCTCAGCCATTCCTAAAAGGAGAGGTGCTCCAGCCCACTGATCAGCTTCGTGGCCCTCCTCTAGACTCACTCCAACAGGTCCCTGTCTTTCTTATGTTGGGGGCCCCAGAGCTGAACACAGTACTCCAGGTGGGGTCTCACCAGATCAGAGGGGCAAAAATCACCTCCCTTGACCTGCTGGTCATGGTTCTTTTGATGCATCCCAGGATACAATTGGCTTTCTGTGCTGCAAATGAACATCACCAGGTCATGTTGAGCTTCTCATCCACCAACACCCCCAAGTCTTTCTCCTCAGGGCTGCTCTCAATCCATTCTTCGCCCAGGCTGTATTTGTGCTTGGGATTGCCCCAACCCACATTCAGGACCTTGCACTTGGCCCTACTGAACTTCATGAGGTTCACATGGGCCCACCTCTCAAGCCTGTCAAGATCTCTCTGGATGGTACCCCTTCCCTCTGGCATATCAACCACAGCACACAAACTTGCTGAGGGTACACTCAATCCCACTGTTCATGTTGCCAACAAAGATGTTAAACGGTGCCTGTGCCATGAGTAACACCACTCATCACTGGTCTTCACTTGGACATCAAGCTGTTGACCACAATCCTTCAAGTGCAACCATCCAGCCAATTCCTTATCCACTGAGTAGTACATCCATCAAATCTACATCTCTCCAGTTTAGAGACAAGGATGTTGTGCAGGACAGCATCAAATGCTTTGCACAAGTCCAGGTAGATGACAGCAGTTGCTTCCTTCATTACCAATACTGTAACACTATTGTAGAAAGCCACCAAATCTGTCAGGCATGATTTGCCCTCAGTGAAGCCATGCTGTCACCAATATCCTCCTTAGTTTCCACATGCCTTAGCATAGTTTCCAGGAGGATCTGCTCCATGATCTTGCCAGGCACAGAGGTGAGACTGACCAGCCTGAAGTCCCCTGGGTCTTCCTTACTTTAAAAAGGGTCCTCCCTTCTTAAAAATGGGCATTACATTTCCTCTTTTCCAGTCAGCATGAACTCCACTGGATTGCCATTACTTCTCAAATACAATGGATAGTGGCTTAGCCACTTCATCCACCAGTTTCCTAGGACCCCTGGATGTATCTCATCAGGTCCCATGGACTTACGCACTTTCAGGTTCCTTAGATGGTCTCAAACCTGATCTCCTACAGTGGGCAGTTATTCATTCTCCCAGTCCCTGCCTTTTCCTTCTGTGACTTAGGTAGTGTGGCTGGAGCACTTGCTGGTCAAGACTGAGGAAAAAAAAAAGTCATTGAGTGTCTCAGCCTTCTCCATGTCCTGGGTAACCAGGTCTCACGTTTCCTTCCAGAGAGGGCCCGTGTTTTCCCTAGTCTTCCTTTTATCACCAACATACCTATAGAAGCTTTTCTTGTTGCCCTTGACATCCTGGCCAGATTCTACCAGGGCTTTAGCTTTCCTAACGTGGTCCCTGACTGCTCAGACAATTTCTTTGTATTCCTCCCAGGCTGCCTGTCCTTGCTTCCATCATCTGTAGACTTCCTTTTTGTGTTTGGTGTTGTCCAGGAGCTCCTTGTTTACCCATGCAGGCCTTCTGGCATTTTTGTCTGACTTCCTCTTTGCTGGGACACATCAATCCTGAGCTTGGAAGAGGTGATCCTTGAATATTAACTTGAATATTCATTTTTTTTAAAGCAAGGTGATTCAATCTATATTCTATACGTTTTCTCCCAATCCCCAAATTTTTATCTATTTATGTCCTGCATGAAGTAGCATTTTTTCCTCCTTTTAAGAAATGAAGTTCCACACTTCAACAGGAGGTCTGCTCTGTTCTCCACTACTCTTTTCTGTCCAGCTGTTGTGCCTCATGTTAGCATTTGGGGGGTTAACTGTCTACCTTGGCAGCCATTACTTCATTGCACACTTTGATTCTGGTCCTTGGATGAGTCTTTTCTTTACCACCTGCGGTTCTCTCATTCTTAGCAGCTCAGTGAGGACGTGCTCTTTGTTAGCACTCTGTAGGGTAATCCAGCTACCTACTACTCCTAAAATGAAGCTTTTAACTTATTTTTGTGTGCTCACACAGTGACAATTCATTCATACAAATGCTAGTTATTCCTATGCTACAACATTCAACTGTGCCTCTCTCTGCCCTTAATAAATTTGTATTGCCCCTTCTGCATACTCAGGAAGACTCACTAATTCCCTGGCACAACCTATATACCTGGCACACCCAGCGTGACTCCACACACTGCCTTACATGAGCTGTTTCTGAGCACACTCCCTTCCCCACATTCATTCACACTTTCTTCCTCTAGTACTGTTCAACTTCTAAAAGCACAAATATATTACTCTAAAACCTGGAGTTTCAAAGTGTTGTTACATGTGAAGTTAGCAAGTAAAAATGTGGAAGTTCAATGTGTTAACAAGGTATCTTGTGGCTGCAGAAAGAAAAGGTGAAGTGGAGTATGCATTAATGAGCAGTCTGTGAAGTGGACTATGAAGTGCAATCATCCACCAACCAGGTTCACCTGAAAAGACAAACATGTAAGAACATCCTGTTTGAGTTTATATTATATCCACGTTTCATAGGTGCTCCACAGTGTTCTTATAATGAAATAATGTTACCCAAGTAGCTGGATTCCTATCCAGCTTGTATCTGCAAGTGAAAGGAGTTTAGGAGTTTCCTCGTTCATGTAAAAAAGAACTTAAAGATATATCAGCCTAGTGGGTTGTTTTTTTTAGTACACACGACAAAATTAATTTGCAGCACACTGGCTGTACAACAGGGGAAGGCTGCTGACCATGATGCAAATTTTACTCCCAGCTTAGTGAGTTGTCTTGACATACCTTAAAATCTTACTTCTATTGTCAGTTTATGCCGAACTTCAGCTGCTGTCATACCTTTCCATGCACTTTTCTCCTAAATATTTATTTCATAAAACACTAATTAAAAAGAAAATACCTGAAAGGAAAGTTTCTTTATACCATTTTACATTTGAAATTGACTTTAGTATTTCAAGTCTGTTCACTCAGAAATACGAGGTTGACATCAGGTTAAAGCTCATAAGGTGGCAAATGCTCAATAGCCTGTAAACATGAAAGGTGTCTTCAAATATCTGCCAAGAGAACAGTATCATGATTGCATCTGTACAAGTATACAGCCCCTAACATAAGCACAAATTTTACAGTACCTTTAGAAATCAGTCTAGTGAAGCAGTTTCTCTGCAGGAGTCAAAATCATTGTAAACAGGGAAGTTGGTAAAACACCTAATGTTACCTTAAATAAACTAATATCTCTGTATAACACATGCATATTGTATCTAAAAACTGTTTAGGACATGCTGACAGCATCAGCATGAATTTAAAATTTGTGAAGTAAAGTACTTGTACTACATATTCATTCTTCAGACTTTACTATATGAAGTCTGTACATGGAGTTCAACTGAGGACAAACTGAGTGGCAGACTTTACTTCATAGTCAAATGGGACTGCTCCACGGTTGTTAAACCAGGAAAGCATACAACTGGAGTCCACATAATACAATTAGTACACCATTTTGCAGCATTCCAGAATGAAATGGTTTTATCATCTCTAATACCGGGGCAACACTTGCACATCAAGCTCACAGCACTCTTACCAAGCGTAATCCCAATTCTACAATTGGATCTAGTCCGCTCACTTTCACATACATGAAGCCCCAAAAGACTTCAGTATACCTTTGTGAAAGTCCATCTGGCAGTAGCCTAAACATTAATATTGCACAAAACTGATACAAAGGGGATAATGCTTCCCAAACACAAAAAGAAAAGAAAAAAAAAAAGATAAAAGGAAACGTGATTGGAATAATCAGAGAAAATCAGAAAAGGAAGGAGAGGTAAAGGCTAAAAAGCACATGCTCAGCATTTATACTATGCTATTTTAATTCATGTGTTCAGTTTTCATTTATTTTACTGGACTCTGGTGCCATTTACAATGCATCTCTAGAAACCATCTACAGTTAGGACAACAATTTGGGTCCTAGGGGAAAACTAGAGGGAAACTAGTACCCATCTGCCAAGTCCAAATTCTATCTGACAGGACCTGGAAAGTTTTCCAGAGACAGTTTGTCAAAAGAACTACAATTCCTCAGTAAAACTTTCTTCTCTAGGGAAAAAAGAACTTGAAGGGGTCCTAGCTAGCTCTAATAATACATTTTTGTTCGACTCCATCCCCCATATCAGTGCCATTTTATTGTAACCATACACAGAGAACATACTTCACCTGCTGAAAGCTAAGCAACAGAATCCCAAGCATATGCAAATGACTAGGCTAAATTCAGAGCCACCACAGTGATTTCCTACTGCTATCAACATGTAAGTTTACATGCAAATGTTCTGATTTCCCACAAACTGTCCTTCCATGATTCTCTGTGTATAAAAACAAAACAGGTACACATCTGTGCCTTTGATCCCAGCAGAACCCTTACACATATATAAATTTTACACATATACCTTAAATGCTACCTTCTGCTGGCCCTCTTAACACTAGGAGGTTCAACAGTTAAATTGCAAACAGGTCTGATGCATATATTTAATAAAAGTAGCTAAACCACAGTCTGAAACAAAAGCACTCAAATAAAAGTGATAACACCAGGCCCCACTGTAATTTGGCTCCAAAACTGGTAACACATTCAATTATCTAGACCCCCTTCAAAAACAGAGCAATGATCAGCTTGCATGACTAGGTGTTGTCAAGTAGCCCATGATCAATCTCACACTCTTGTAATGGGTCATAAAGATGATAATGACTATGATAAAAAATTGGTGGGGTACCTATTATGAGTCTGCTCCACCCATATTGACCTGTAGACCTGATCTTTTTTAAAGGTTGCTTCATATAAGAAAGATTAAGCCTGACTAAACACGAGGGTCAAAAGCCAACATTTTGAAATGAAGCCTTCAGATGAAAACAGTGGAGAGGAACATTCACGGGGTGTTATTTCTTTCTCTGCCACCACACCTTTGCAGTAATCACTTTTTCCGGTAACTTGGTTGAACGTTGCAATATAACAGCACTCAAAATATTGTTCAGATATTTAAAAAATCACTATACTCTACTCCCAAGATTTACCTTTGAAATTCAACCAGACATAAGAGTAAATTTTAATCACTGTTTGCCTCTCACAAAAAATTACCTTTAGTAATTATCTCAGTTATTTCCTGAACTCACAGCTACACAAAATAGCTTCCACTCCTATTTAGCACAGTTCCTCATAAAGCATACCTTGGCCAAGCCTCCAGTGTTTTTTCTGCCACAAATTACTATGATTTTCCACACAGTCAAAAAAGATGTGCATTATCTGACAAGCTCTTCTACTAGATGTATATAGTGTCATATCAGAAACAGACTGAAACAGTTAGTAACCTGGCTACACAAACATACCAAAATAAACATAATAAACAAATGACCTGTTCTGTGGGACTCGAGTGCCAAGTCTAGCCAAGCAGACTTCTGTTAGATTAGAAGATTGCTTAAATGGCAGTCTATCCTTCTTTGATGCACCTGTTAATAAAAGGGTAGTTGCATTGTATTATTATTAACCTGGCTTCTAAGGGATTGGCTCTGCCAGAAGGAGTTGTGTGGTTTTGAAGTAATCCCACTACCAACTCTTTCCTTCCCACCATTGCTGGAAAACACATTCCTCAGTACGTTTAGCCAAACAGAACACGTGCCCATCTCTTAGCAACCCACTTCACAGTCCCACTTACTCTGCACCTTGAGCTAGGACTCCGGAGCAGTTGATACTTGGTACAAGCTTGCTGCTGCAGCTGTGGCAGTGATAACACCTTAACCACATGTAGATTTCCAAAACAATTCAGGTATTTTTTCAGCTTTGAGTCAGTGAAGTTCCATTTTTCCCAAGAAGCCCAACTCCTCAAAACCTAGATATATCTTGCCCTATTCTATTCAGGAAACTGAATGAGGACCAATGAAAAGCCTACACATACTACTACAGCCTTCATGGAGCCACACTTATAATTTTACATGTTTGAAGGTAAAGCAGGATTTCCTGCAATCACTGGACGGCATAACTCTATCACTGAACAAGCCCAGTAATTCACAATAGTTTTTGCAAACTACATCCACTTACACCAAAAATAGTCTATTATTAGAATTAACTCAAAACTCGAATAACAAGTGGCAATGAATTCATAACTAAGGAGAAGAAAATACTAAGGACCCAATTGTGAAATGCATTGTTCAAGGGAAGAATATTTATGAACATAAACCAAACAACAGGAGACATCCCACTAACAAAGCCCTACAGGCTAAGGAGCTTAAACACATAATCTCACAGAGAATCTGAAATACGCAACAATGATCTTAATTCATACTTAGTTATTTCATGAATTCTGGCCAAATCCTTGGGGTTTTATGTTGTCTCTATGATAAAGACAAAAGAATTTTGCACCAGTTAAAAAAAAATCTTCTTCAGGTATTTTTACTGAAGTTGAGGATCGTCAATCTAGGTTTATTGTAGAAGCCCGATAAAATATGCTAAACAGTTCTGTAAAGTACTACTTTTTCTATTTTGCTAAAAGAAGTTCAATGTTAAGCACATCCAAACCAATCACAATTCACTGAGCCCATAAAAGCACACAAAAGCATACAATACTCTTAACATATAAACATGCTTAGATGTCTACATTCAAATAAACATAGCAGTATTTAATTGATCTCCTGCTTTTCATTCACTGGTGATTATTATTTATCTGCATTTGTAAGGATTTCATGCAAAACCCTCTCTTTACTGGGAGGGTGACTTTACTAGACATGAAAGCAATGCTAACTATACTTTTTCATAAAAGACAAGATTATAAAGCTGCACTGGTACAGAGTAATAGCGTAATTGCATATAGTTCATATAAATTGATCAATGATAACAAACCAAAGGAAAAGATATTTGTTGGCAGCTGTAGCAGTGCTATAGATTCACCTAAAATAAGGGAGTCCTGTGGATGGGGAACACAACCCTTACCATAGTGAGCATATGCATGTATTCTCTTTAAAGTGCATTTTACAACAGATTCAGGTGAAAATCTGGCTCTATGGGAAAAGACAATGTGAGACTTACTATATAAAAGCTGCTTTATGCAGAAGCACAATTTAGAAATAAATGTTCCATTTTTTAAAGTTCTCTCTGTTCAGTGTTTACCAGAAGAGTGTATGTATGATTTGGCAAGCTTTCTGCATATTTTTTGGCACTTAAAAGTATTTTAAGACTAATGCTAGCATTTTCGTAACTGCTAAATCATTAGAAGGATGACATTTTAAGTTTTCAGGGAAGTTAGCTTGGCACTGTTCGCATTTTCTTCTATACAGCTAACCACAGAAGAATCACTCCTCCCTCCTATTGTATCTTGGGGGAGTAATCACCTTAAATATGAACTAACCTGATGAATCCTTACCTTTGCCATATACCAAACCTTCTTGTATTCAAATATGTTTAAGATGTTTTTCTAGGTTTGGGAAAGGTGCTAACCAGTCTGGTTGTCAGGTTAACCTTGCCGACCTCAACGTTGCAGTTACTGTAAGTCCTACTGAAAGGACAACTGGGCGTGGAGTGGCAGGCAGCCTTCCACCAGGCTACAATGCAGCTGAACCAGGATTTACTGTTTCAAAAGCCCACACAATGCACAGCACAGGAGGGATGCATTCTCAACACACTGTTGGCTACACTGTTCGCTCCCAAACTTTTGAATTTCGGTGCTGGTTTAACTGTTGAATACCAAAGAAGTGTTATAACTGTGACAGAACAAATAATCACATAGAAGGATGATAACTAAAGACACTGGTTTCACTAATATAATTAATTTGATGTGCTATCTGCAGAGGTGAGGAAAAAAAAAATCTATATATCTATTTCTAAGTAAATCTATTACTAAGTAAATCTGAAGTAGAGGACCAAAAGTACCTCCAATGCAAATATTTCATTTTCATTAACCATAATAAACTAAGAGTGGAAAAGAAAGTTACTTAAACTTGCCAGACCATAGTCACTGAACACTGCAGTTTCTAATCTCGACAATAAATGTAGGTCAAGGGAACTGGAAAATCTAATTACTCTGTAAATTTTTAAACCCGTTTCTTTCTTCTCAAGGAAAATAAAATTGTTGCCTTGCATTTAAGCAGACTTCACTTCATTGAGAGTGTAACTTCAGCTAGGTGGAAAGTTATTTTTGTCTGAATGTAGAGAGTTTTGAACTTCCTTTAAAGTATCTGCATCCTGCATTGTACACTCAGCTGTTGTTCAGACTTGTACTCAAGGTATCATCAGTTCATAATTACTATAGCTGTAGTGCAAAATCCAGAGACACTTCACAAAAGCAAAAAAAACTCACCTCTGAACAAAATAGACAGTTCCTTTCAGTAATGCATCTCGTGCAATCATAAACTGATACCCAGTATTCATACACTGCATTAACAAAATACAAATCTATGCATCGTTACAGAACTACTGGGAATATGAATATGTGATAGCATTGTAAATGTTATTTACTGATGATTTGACTGTTTCACATACAATGGTTGCCAACTTCTGTGTATAGACAGACCGCATCACTTAAACTTACAAGAAGATCAACAACTAACAATACAAAACTTTTGAAGGTTCAAGCCTCTTGATGATTCTAAAAGCCAAGGGCCATTTGAGAATCACAGCTCCAAACAAAACAAAAAAAATGTTTCAGGCATTTAAGATTAATTCCTAGCAAAATGAACCTCAATTTTTCTTAAAAAAAAAAAAAAAAAAAAAAAAAGAGCAAGTAGTACCTCTCCAAGCAGAATCTCCTAAGGCCCCAATTTCCAAAAACAAAAAGTCCTACTGCTTCATATTTTAGGATTGATCTGTCATTATTTTTTAATGTTCTTCCACATTGACGAAGTTGGGTTTCTTCTACTTTGTAAAACAAAAGCCTAATTATACATAGCCATGTGGACTACAGCCATACAGACAGAAGCTGGGGCTTTGGGGCTTTCACAAAGAGAGCCCAAATGAATTTACAATCATCAGAGATGTTACCGTGTTTGAGGACTCATGGACTAGAAAACATAACTACAGGCAGCCTACTGGCTGACCCATTTCATGGAGATCTTCCTTCCGGCTCTTACCTCTGTGATACGTGACGAAGAAACCATTGAGTTTCACAAGAGAGGATTTGTGTGTCGTGTTCTGATTTGGCAGTCAAATGTTTTGTTTGGTTTTGGGGGGTGGGAGGAGTGAGTTGTACAAAAGTGGAAAACCTGGCCTAAGTTCACCTGATCTTTGGACACTGCTCTCGTTAAGTATAAATCCTACTTTTGAACTTCCTCCAATTACGTGAGAGGTGAAGCCTCCCAAACCAATAAAAAAAGAAAAAAAAAAAAAAGAGACAATTCAAAAAGAACAATACTGAAGACTTAAAATGTGTTTGTCTTAAAATGTAAACCCTGAAACAGTAGCTCAAGGAACAACCCAAAGCAAAATGAGTTCTATCATAATGGTCTATTATAAAAAGCAGATCAATGCAAAGATTTTTTTCAATATGTGCATTACATGAATGCACAGCTATACTGTTTGTAAAGACCGGGAATATGGCAAAGGTGGCAAGGTCAAATATGTAAAATCTAAGAAATGTCGGTGCATTGACTAACTGTGCAATCTTAATTTGTAGCCCCTGTGTTTCATTACATCATACCACACTCCCTTTTCCGTATAGTAGACAAATTTATGAATATAAGCATCAAAAACATGCCTTTGTTCCTCAGTATTCACAAAGGTTTCAGATCTCAATCCTTTAAACTTTGAACTAAAAATTTCAGATTTTTCAGACCAGTCCTGCCCTCACAAAAAAATTACTCATCCTGACTGGGGAGCCATTAAATAATTACTAAAACTGTATTTAGCCTCAGGCCTGACTGGTGACAGGTAGTACTAAATGACACTTGGACCTGCAATGAATAAGAGGAAAAAGAAATATCACTGCCAGTCCATTTGGTAAGTGGCAAAGGTGGCAGTGCCTTCTTAAGAAAAATGCGTTTATACAAGTGATCAGTGTGTAAAAACAAATTAAATTTGGAGTGTCTCAATCTTTGGGTGTTTGAACTTTATAGCTTATTATAACTTTAACAAAATAATGTAATTCAATACAATTGTGCTTTTCTTCCTCCAGCCTCCACAGTTTTCAAGTGTGATATTGCACTGACTCATTGCACTTAGTTCATGTTGGAAGAACAGAACATCCAAATTTCACTGAGAACCAGAGTAACTAGTAATGACAAACCAGTCTCCTTTCAATGCATGCCACAAAGAGCACATAAGAAGTCTGATTTGTCACAGATCAACAAAATTGTTTTAAAAAAATAAATCTTGGATAAAAAAATGTGTTGTGGAACCACAAGAAACAACTAGGATACCAGTTTAAAGCACGCTCTGGTCGACTCTAAAAGCGCAAAGGAGCCTATTGAACACCAGTAAGATGCAGATAAGGGAAAAAGTTTATGGAACAGTTTGGGTGGGTGATCTCTACAAGTATGTAAATGCACACTACCTTCGGTCTGCCAACAGGATTAAGCAATCTTTCATGCACAAGCAGTAAGCGCTTTGATGGCTACTTGCAATCAACAGCAATCCAGGGGCATTGAAGAGTAACATTTTCCTGGTTTGCTTTTGGGTTGAGTTTTGTGGGATTTTTTTTTTATGATCATGCAAACACCAGGGCTTTTGCCCTACTAGGTGATACAAAAGGCACGCAGACAGCAGACCTTTTCCGAGCCCACTGGCAGCATTGGGAAGGCCTTTTGCCCATCTCCAGCTCCCAATAACGTTACTGCACAACCACCACCAGAACAGCACGGGCTGCCCACTCTCCAGCCTGCATGCACCAGCATCTCCTAAAACAAGTTATTTCGGAAACGGTTTAACTTGCGCCGCTGACGCTGCGCCCTGACTACGTTACCTGGGCCACGGGCACCGGCCACCGGCCGCGCCGTACACAAGCCCAGCACGCTGGAGCGGCGCCCGCGGCAGCCCTGCGGGACACCGCGTCGCGCCAGCCCATGGTGCGGCCCTGCCCCGCCACGCCCGCGCGCAGCTCCACCGAGCACCCGCCGCCAGCGGAACACGGGGGGCAGACCCCGAGCCGCCGCCCGGTGCGGGCTGGGAGGCGAAGGCCAGCCTCCCCTCGGGCCCTGCCCACCACCCCCTTCCTCTCGGGGACGGGCGCGGCGGCGTCCCCCTTCCAGCAGGGCCCCGCCGGTGACTAAGCACACCCGCCGCCGCGCCGCGACCGGCCTTTTACCCCCACCTCCGCTCCCGGCCCCGCTCCCGGCCCGGCCCCGCCCGCCGCCGCGCCCGGCCCGCCCCCCTCCCCCTCCCCCTCCCCCTCCCGCTGCCGCGCCCGGCGCCTGCGCGGTGCGGTGCGCGCGGGCGCAGGAATGTGCGTTACAGTTAAATAGTGGGCGCAGGGGCGGCCGCCGCGGTGCTCGCGGCCGGCGGCTCAGGGTCGGGCCGGGCGGCGAGGCAGCCTCCATGGCGCGGCGCGGCTCCTGGGGCGGTGGCAGCCGCACGGCGCTGCTGTGACGGGAGCTCGGCGGCTGGGACTGGCCTTCCGCCTGCCCCACTCCTGAGCGGGGGCCCGCGCCGGCGTCCCGGGGGCGCGGCGGCGCTCCGAGAGCGGAGCCGTGGCGGCGGCAGCGGCAGCGGCCGGGGGCAGCCGGCGTGTCACCGCCTCTATGATGAAATTTAAGCCGAATCAGACGCGGACGTACGACCGGGAGGGCTACAAGAAGCGGGCGGCGTGCCTCTGCTTCCGCAGCGAGCGGGAGGACGAGGTGAGCCCGCCTCAGCCCGCGCGCACGTGGGGCGGGGGGCGCCGGGTCCGGGCGGGGCTCCCGTCCCGCCGCCACCCGGGGGGATCCTGCCGCCGCGTTCCTGCGCCCGGCCGGGGTCGCGGGCCGCTCCCGGGGGACCCCCCCCCGGCACGCACGGAGCCGTGCTGGGGCTCTCCCTGCGAGCCGGGGGAGGGCACGCCGCCGCGGAGCGCTGCGGGGCCCGGGTGGCCGAAGCCGGCGGCGGTGGGGGGGGGGGAGGCGGCGGTGGCGGCCCGCAGCCTGGGCGGGGGGGGTGGGGGGCGGTGGCGGTACCCCCCTGCCGGGCCGGCCTGCGCCGTGCCCCACCGGGCCGGCCGCGGCGCCTCTCGCCCACCATCTTGGGGCGGCGGGGCGCGGGCCCACGTGCGCGCGGCCCGCCTTTGTGCACGGCGGCGGCCGCGCCCCGCGGGGGGCGGGGGGGCGCCGGGCACCGGCTGCTGGGCGCGGGGTTATCCTTTGTGTGCCCGCATAGGGGGTGATGGCGCATGGAGGGCAGGGCTGGTGACGCTTTTAAGAGGAACCCCCTGCCGTGCTTGGGTGGGATAAAAAGCAAAAAATAAAATAAAAATCTTGTGTTTGAAAAAACTGTTTTTCCTACCGAGAGAGTGAAATGGTGCTTACGTATGTTTTGCCAAGGAGCTCGGGGGCGGGAGAGGGGGGTGCTGCGGTGCTGGTTGTAGAGGATAGGGCTCAGCCGGGGTTTTATGTTGCAGCAGAAACGGGAGGTGGCAACAAAGTTGTCCTATATTCCTAGCCAAGGTCAATTGCACTGGCCGTTATCTGGAAACTTTGCTGATGGTTTCATTGCACAATGCGTTTAAAGGCTGTCTCAGGCTGGAAGCATACCCTTTCCTGGTTTTCGTTCTCGTTTTGTTGTTTAATAGCTATAAAATAACTACAAAGGTTAGGGCTTGGGGGTGTTCCCCCTTTTTATCTATGAGCTGGAAGAACATACCGTCCTATCCGTGCTGCCAGTATGGCAAATTCCTTGCCTAAACATCTACTAAGCGATATAATGCAGCAGGGAGAGGCCTGATTTCAAACTATGGACCCTTGGATTTAGCAAAAAAATTTGTACAGTGTTTGTGTATATGCCATTCCCTGTGTGGTGTAAATACAGCCTTGGGACCACGCTGATCCTAATATTATAAAGTGCCCAACAGGAATCTTGCTAGTTCTTGCTATTGGTCTACCTTTTCTTTGGTTTCAGCAGCACTTCTGATACTTTAGCGTGCTTCCCTGTTTATGTGTCTTCATTATTTATTTTTGGGTGCTGCTTTTGCTCAGACTTGTTTGGAGCCACTGTTACAGTTTTCTTGCACCAGTTGTAGTTGGAAATTCGTGGTTGGGGTCACCTCTGTCTGTAACTTCCATTCACTCTTCATTTCCTGCTGCAACATCTTCTATTCTCTTTCAGTCTTGCATTCAAATGAGACCACTGGCTGCTTCAAAAAATTGTGTGTAAGAACACCCTCTGAGGCTGAGGATGGTATTAGCAGCTTTGCGGGGCTGTGTAAGAAGAGTGGATGCTGACACTTGTTGCACTGGAGCGCTCTGTGGTATTGCGGATGGAGTACCTGTATGGCTGGCGTGAGGCCGGGCTTTGGCATTGTGCAAGTAGACATGCTTGAGGGTGAAATGAATGGGATAACACCAAGTCAGATTTGGGATATAAATTCAGCGCGTGGAAATAGTTCAAATCACTTTCTGATAAGTTATTTCCAGAAGAGCAATGGCAACATCTTGAACTTCCGTAGCCATTTCCCAAGTGCCAGCTCCATCTGTATCAATACAGAACCTATTCCTTAGAAGTCTGATGCCTGACTACTGTTTGTGATTAACTTGTATCACCAGCCATGTTCCCCAGATTGGCTGGATGAAGCTTGCTTCTGTTTTTCTTGAACTCTGCTCTTTCAGTAAGTTTTTGTGTAGGTCTACTTCAAACTCCACATAAAGCCTTCAGTGTTTACTTTCCAATTCTCCAGAGACTGTACCACTGATTTTCAGCTGACCTACATCTCCAGGGATCTTTTTAGGTGCAGGGTAGTTTCTGCTGCAAAGGAGCTCAAAGGCAGTCGGTACCTGGGTGACTGGAGGGAGAAGAAGGGAACAGCAGACTACTGTAGAAGCTACTGGGGGGGCAAATTAGTTTTCATAGTTATTCTAACCTACAGGGTTACTACACTGTAAGAAAACAGTTGCTCGACATTGAAGGAGAGACAATAGAACATACAACTGAAAGCCATCTTGGGCAATGCATTTGTTTTGGGGCATTTTAAAGCAAGAAATCAAAATTTTTGAGCGGGGATCCTATCTGCAAGTCTTTCTCAGCACATCATGTTCTACTTGATAGAAACTGATCAGTGTCTATCTGGAGGCACTGGTACCTGCAGCAATCTTCTGATACCAATCCTGGAATTAACCTGTCTTCCTGCTTCTGTTCTGACTTTCTGAAAGGCCGGTCTATGTCCAGTTGTGCCTGTGCTATAGCTGTTTTCCTCCTTTCTTGCGCTTAGCTTTCTGACACATCTGTAGACAGCAGTCATTCCTTTCTTAGCAGTTTTTTGTTAAGAGTTGAAGTCTTAAAGCCTTGGCTTCTAAAACCATTTTTCTCTTTCTGATCATCGTAGTAGCTCTTTCATCTTCAGTTTGACAGCCGTATTTTTTTAATGGTTTTTTAAATCACAGTTGTGATTGCTTTAGATGGAATATCACTGTGTTGTATAAAAGGTTAATAATACTTTTGTAGGTATACCAAGAAAAAAAACATTGTGATAGGAGCTGTCTGTCATGATTGTAAAGCTATCATGTAGTCATCTTGCAATTAGTAGTGGTATCTAAGACTGTAACTTGTTCCCACCTCGTGAACTCTCAGCTTGTTCCAGAAATTTTAGTATCCTGTGCATTAGATCCACAATACGTTCTTAACCGAATGTGATCCTTCTGCAACTTCAGCATGAGATCTCGCTGTTGATATCATGACTTACAGACACTGCCTCGATGTGGAGACTTACAAATTTCAGTAACAGCTTTTTGTGCTCATTACCTATGAAAATCAGGCCAGTCACTAAAACACTCTATCTCTACTATTAATCATCATCCAGTAAAATCTGCTTGTTACAGCTTCCTGGTTTCTTTCCTATCTGTATTGCACTTCTTATGCTACCTTTGTAGCCCTGTTGAAGCCCATGTTACAGTTGATTTTTATGGACAGTGAAGCAACATGTCAAAGAAATCAAAGACTGGTAACAGAGGATGTTTTTGGTAAAAACACATTGTATTTCCATTCATTTTCTGTTCGTTTCTAAATTTGAAACATGGGTGGGCTCTGGAGTACTGCTGAGGCAAAATTTAGTTTGGTGATCCCTGCAAACAGTTTGAAATACAGGTGCTGTACTCCCAGCCTCCAGCTACAGCACCGTGTCCAATTGGACTTGCCAACAGTCTTTGCATCTAGGCTTAAAATTGTTGAGTCAGTTCTCTTGGGTGTTACAGGCTGGAAACAGGGCTTGCCCGCAGTCTTGTGACCTGTCAAAAGCTTCTGCTTTGTCTTGAGAGCTGGTATTGCAGCTGTGAAAGCATGTACCTGTGACATGACTGATTGTCCACACGCACCACTGCAAAAATCCTCCCTTCTGTTTCTTCATCTTCAAGTGTCTCCACATACACCAATTTAGTGCTATATAGCCCCTTACATATATAATATATAAACCATACAATATAACAGCATGAAGGCTACAAAATCTAAACCATATCTCCTGGAAGAAGCCCAAATAGCCAAGTAATGTGGCCAGTAGCGTTAGGTTTGGGTTTTGGTTGTTGGTTTTTTTTGAATCTTTTAGAAGATCTTAGACTACATCAGTGTTGCCTGTTTTGGTCTCTCATTTGGACTGAAGAGAGAGCAAGATGGCTGGATATGAGCTTAAGTGCTGGCTGCTTTTGTTGTTCTTGATGGAAATGAAGCAGTAATTGCAGGCACTGTCTGCCCTTTGAACAAAAGAAAAATGCTGGAAATTAAGCAGGAGAAGTCCCATGAAAAACGAAGTAAGGCTATGTGGGCATGAAATGCGTGGGGGCTGCAGGCTTTTTGCTTTGAACAAGCCAGAAGCTGTTAGGTGTGTGCAAAAAGCTGATGGTATTCAGCAGACTGGGATGGGCTGGCGAATTTGTATATGAGGAAATGCAGGTCTCTCTTGAGCAGCTAGATGTGGATGGCAGCTTTAGGTTAAGCCCACAAGAGAACGATTCTCTGTGCTGTGAGGACTGACTGCTTCCATGGGTTGGAATTGCTTATGCATTCAGGATTCTGCAAACACTGGTTTTACATAAAATGCTGCTGTCTTAGGGTCTGGGCGGAGGCTAGGCAAGGAAATTCTTACTTCTCAAAGCACAGAATGAGGCAGGCCTTTAAAGCAACAAGAACAAATAGTAATAAACATTTTTTTTTCTAGTAATTTGGATAAGTTAAACAATTTTAAAAGCTAATTTAATTTTTCTTCCATCAACCACATACCATACAAATAAATGAGCAGTTCTTTTTAAATACCTTGAATATAAAACTTGAGTCCATTTTAATTATTTTGGCATCTGCAACACTGCTTTATGTAATGGAATATGGTATGGAAAGCCCTACTTTAGCGTTCAGCCAGCCATTGCTAGTGGCAGATCTAAAAAATAGTTTCATGTACAAAAAAGTCTTCAAGCTTTTCAATTTTTAATTTTGCCATTTTTGCTATTCAGACTTGTACAGGAGATGAAAATAGACAGGAAGGATTTTCTGTTACTCTTGAGAGTAGCGAGGATAACTCAATTGTCATACACTTAGGGGAAACATGGAATATTTTTTTGTAAATTTTTTTTCCCCCCTGTAGCAGGGCACACGCTTGCATGACACCTATTGCCTCTTAGCTTTGAGTTAATTACAGGCTCCTGGTATTGTGTCATCTTTTGGGTCTGATGTAGAGAGTTTTATTTCTTGGGCTGTAGAATGTCAAGATTTAAGAAACCCTTGTTCAATCTACTTTGCTCTGGTGGTCATTGTTTCTTTTTTTTTTTTTAAATAGTAGTGTAGTTCAGTTTTGTACAGCTGTTGCTTCTTATCAGCAATGGTTTTAGTAAAGGATAATAAAGGAAAAAGTAAAATTTTATTTTTATTTGCGTTGGTCCAAGTCATCTGAAAACCAGAAGGACCTGTTGTAATGTAACCCATCTATAAATCCAGGGCCCAGAAGTGTCACCTGGCTACCCTGGAAAAATGGGGTGTTCTAGGAACTTTTGTAAATAAACTTGCACGGTGATGAAAGATCTTTTATGCTTGACTCAAAATTCATCATTTGGTTTCTTTATCCTTAAGTGTAAGTTATTGGGTGTACACACACAGATAATGTATGCTTTAAAATATAATTTAGAGTATGACCGTAGCACCATATTTAAGGCTGGCGTGCTCTCCAAGACAATGTATGGACTGATACAGGTTACCTAGCTTGCTCTGTGATTGCCTAATAGAGTATAGGTATACTTTAAAATACCAGAGAATACATGTTTCAATGTGCACTTCAGGTGCACTGTGGGTTTTACTTGTTCTGTCTCATGTCCCTGCCCTGCTAGCACACAGGAGGAATAATGGGCATAGGATATTTGCTGCCTTAGTTTTTCATCAGCATTTTCTTGATACTTGAATATCATCTGTGTGGTGTAGGAAGGGGTGTAGCTCAAAGAATCAAGACCTATGAACAGCTTCCAAAATGGCTCTTTATGATGTGTCTACAGAGACAGTGTCTGCTTATGGTGTATCCCTGCAGGCTCGTACGGGGTTCTGCAGTGGTTTAGGCTTGTGTTAATGTTAAGAAAAATAATTGAATGTTAGGCTGCTGTGGGTAGGATTTGTATCAGGTAACCAATTTAAAAACCACAAGTGCCTTCTTATCCCTACTTCCACAGAAAAACAGCTCTCTGCAGGCATTGCATATGCACCTTGCTTTCATGTTGGGATCTTTTTTTTTTTTTTTTTTTTTTGACAAACTGCAACACCCTGTCAGCAGTAGAAGCTTCTAAGTTCGGCGAACTGCAGGAATTCATCTGTCCACCACGGCAGGAAGCTTCAGTCTTCACTCATGCCTCTTCAGATACTGAAATCAATCAACTATTCACTGGTTTTTTTGTTGCAAAACCTCCGATTTTTTTTTCTGGTACCTATGGTATTACTTGCCTATGCCATATGCATGTGTTTAATGGGGTGGATAGTTGCTCAGAAGGAAATACGGTTGTACCTGCCTGACATCAGACTGCAACAAAACATGTTTTATCTTTTGCCCGGTTTAGAAGATGTCTTTTTGAACTAGCAGTATTTGTAAGTATGTAGATACCTGAGAAAATACCCGTTGTAGCTTACTTCCACCATCCTAAGTTTACTCTGAGATTTTAAACTGGTAGCTAAGTTTGTTTGAATTGTCTCAGTTAACTCAGTGGTGCACAAAACCTCCAAGTTACCGGTTTCTGTGAAACAGTGGTGGCAGACTTCTTGAGAAATGCATACAAATCCTGTCTAGAGATACATATACACACACATATATATGCACGTGTATCTCTTAACTAGGATTTGTAGACATGTTTTCTTAAACATCTTTTATAAATATGTGAGTTTGTGGACCACAGGTTGATGCCTATTTTTTCCCAGTCTCGTTTGTTGAAAATTTAAAAAGCTTATTTTAATTAGGTGGCTTTCTGACCTTAATGCTTAAGCACTTTAATGGAACCAGTCCTACAAATGTGAAGATTTTAAAACAAATTGTCTTCAGAGATGTATGGGGTTTTTTCCAAGTATCTTTAAGACAAAAAAAGGCTGAAAGGTAACTGGTACTTGCCGAGAAGTATCCTTTTCATGTCTTACCTGCAGCTGAACATTTCTCAAAGACTTGGAGCTCTTGTTTCTGACAAGTACTTTGAAGCTGATCCCTTAGTCAAACAGATTATGTTGCTGAGTAACTGGTAAAGCCCAGTTCTCCTGCTCAAGATTAGGCCATGGTTTTAAGCTAAAAGGAAATAGGCAGCAATATTGAGTTTTAGCTCTTCCCCTACTACCTCATGTGTTTTTTCCCTTGGTCTGTATTGGCAAGCATAAGGGAAGGAGAAGGTACTGTAAAGTGGATTGGTGAGCTGACCCCGTGTGAGAAGTAACACCTCTGTTACAGACACTTGCTGGGGGGGCTCTCCTTGTTTGCAGGGGTTTTTGCAGCCAGGAATCCTTTTGCCATATGGCTGGGTACAAGATCTGCACCCTTCATCGCACCACGAGACCTGTCACATCTGATTCTCTGAAGCATCCTAAAGCTTAGGGGGAGATCTTATGTTACAGGTGACTTGAGTGCTTGTTGATGTGAAGAAATGTGTTCTAGCTGACATGCCACAGTAGTATAGTGCTGTCTGTTCCTGATATGAACACTTCAGCCAAAGAACAAAACAAAGTACTTTAAATAGCCAGAGGAAGGTACTCAAATTCTGCATCACTATAACATGGTAGCCAGATGTGTGAATTTTATGTGAAGTAAAAATGTATAGAATAATGTCATTTTTAAGTGCAAGTTAAAGCAAAACTCCTGAAAAGGTCTGATGTTTTTCTCCCTATTGCCATATAGCCTTAAAATCAGAAGATGTCAAAGGAAGATTAATTTGCAGATCTGTTTTTTTGAAGTAATAAAGAAATACATGCATTTATTTTTATATCACTCATCTTCAGAATATTGGGAAAAGTTGCACTGACTGATGTTCAGGCATCATGCTGCTGCTATGAAAAGTGATCTTTACTTGAAGTTCGGAGGACATTGCAGACTTTAATACATTACATAGACAGAACCCAGTTTCCTGGGTTGTTTTCAAGATGCTGTGCTCAAGTTAATGAGCGTTAGGATTAATGTACTGCTAGTTGTTATGCTGCTTCTCTGCCAGTTCTTGTTCATTGTGACAAAGTCATCTTTTTAACCTCGGTCATAGCGGGGGGGACAGCTTTTCAGTCTATTGTCTGTAAAGTACTTTGCTAGAGGCTCTTGAATTGGCTTAGGCTGATCTGAAATGGGTAGCTGCAGTCATGCCTTTCTGCCATGCTGACCCTTGTGTGGCTGTGTACTGATCAGTGTGGCGTGTGTGCAGGCTGAAAACTAAGCTTTAATGGTATGAGGTAGTTTCAGCCAGATCAGCTTCCTGAACTCATTGTGCCACTGTAAGAAAGCAAAGATGTTGCAGCCTTGACTTAAATTAGCTTTTTGAATGCTGTCAAGTCTGATTCCAAGGTTTTTTACTGCTCTACAATAATGTTGTGCCCATTGCATCTCCAGGTTAAAGTAATTCTGAAAATGATGGCAGTAAAGAATGAGGTCTATAGGCAATCACTCTACTGAGAATATTTTCAGGAAGGCAAAAGCATGTTCCTTACTAAACAGTACCTGTGTGGCTGCATTGCTGTGGCAAGTTGTAAAGCTCTATTGCATTTTTCAGCTTTCTGGAGTCCAAAAAGAGACAATGGCATCGTAGGGCAAGGATCCCACAGTAACCTACGTATAGGGGAACTGAGAAACTGTTCCAGAACTACTGAAGTGAAGCAGTGATTCTGTAACAGAAAGTGTTAGATGAACTACAGTAGCAGGTTCACATGTGCTCTCTAATTTGAGATGTGTGCTTTTGCCTTAAGTATTCATACAGTGAATCCTGCAGATATGATCCAGGGTTTGTAAGGGGTGCTTTTCCTTGCTTCTCAAAATGTTTCTGTGTGGTAGCATTCAAAGTAGTTTTCCAGTACTTTTGAGGAAGCTCCTGAGCTGAAAATAATGGGAGGTTTGAAGTGTTAGGGCATAATAAAATGTTTCCTGCTCTTACTCTTCCCTGAGCATCTCCTTATGGCCGTTTTTAAAGAAACCACAGGGCTTGACTGACCCTTTTGGCTGTTTTTGGATTAAACCATCTTTATGACTTTCAGGTGCTTGTAACTTTGGCAGACCAACCACGTAGTAGGAGCTTCCATGTTGAGTGTGCTAGGTTAGATTAATATAATCTCCATCAGAGTGGGTTCTGGTTTTTTTTTTTCTCTTTCCCTCTGTGTTTCTGATGCTTGTAAGAACATGCAGTTCATCTGTTCTCTTTAACAGCATTTTGACACCTGAGAGGTACTTCTTGCTGCCTTTACATCTTTCTTATACTCTAGCATCTTTCCTATGTCAGTTTAAAACTCCTGAAACTATATGTACTCGTCTTTGCAGAGCTTGTGAGTTAAATCCTTCATCTTCCATGCATCTGCCTTCTTTCCTTCTCTGCACAGTGTTCAGTCATCCACCTGAGCAATTCAGTGGTTTTTTGCAACTGAGCCACAGGTGCTCAGTGATCTTTTGGGGTGAGGGGTTGATTCTCTTCCTCTTGAAAGTTGTTCCTTTTAACTGCCGATTTTACTATTAAAAAAAGCCAAGTTTGCTTTCTTTTTATGTCCATTAAGTAATTCAAACAGCAAGTTGGATGTCGCTAGTGTATGAGTAGGGGTGATGAGCAGGGAGAAAATGGGATGAGCCAGTGGTGAAGAGAGGAACAGATGTGATTAGGCTGGGAAGAGAGATCTTACAAAAAAGTCTAATGACAAATAAATTTCTATGGAATCGGAGTGGTACCTTTTCATCTGTAAGTTCATTTTTCCGTGGAAGTAATACATCTGCTATGGAAAAATTCCCATCTTGCAGTTGGTTTTACAGTGGCTTCTGCTGCTGTTGCTTCCTTACTTCAAGGTATAGATGTCTCTGCTCTGAAGTCAGAAGAATCCAGCTGTGGGAGTTTGTTCTGGCTAGCAAGTTTCAACTTTAGCATTGCTTTTTTCCTTTTTTTATGTAAACTGAATTTTTAATAGTTATTTGTGTAAGCTATAATGCCCTACAGTTCAGGAAGATAGAAAGCAATGATATTTTTTATAATATTAAGCCATTTTCTACCTTTTCAAGTGCTTGATATGAAAAAATATAAAGAGGAATATCTTGTAGTGGTAATTTATATTACTCTGAGCTGTTGCCTAGTCGTCTGGAATATATGGCTGCTAACTTTTTCACAAGTTTCATTTGACTTGAGAACACTAACCACGCCAAAACATTGGCATCTTTCTCTAGAAATTTTTGGTTGTTTGTCTGCAGGCTTTAGCATTTATAGTGAGCAAGTTCCATGATGCCACAGGCTCTGTAATTACCTTTGGTTTTTTTCGTTAACTGTATCTTGGTTAAGCATATCAATAGGTGCTTATTACATGTAGGCTGGCCAGCAGTTTCTCTTCCTCACCGCACTCAAAGGTCATTGCTATTCCTGGACTTGAAAACAAGGTGGAAACTTGGCTAGTAAGAGTTAGTGGAAGAATTTATCTTTTTCTTCTCTTAGCTGAATTTTTTAGCTTTACTTCCTCACTTGGCAGTATTATGGAAAGTAATAGCGTTACCTTAGTCTTTGGCGTAAGATAAACTTAACAGTATAGCTGAGCAAGCAGAGTTGATGCCGTTACTCTGTACTTTGGAAGTCTTTTGAACAAGTCAACAGTAAGGCTTCTTCAGAGTAACAGCAGGAGAGGCGGTGATTGTAATCAAGTAATTACATGATTACATGAGAGGCAAGTAATACAACACAAGAAACTTTATGCCTTTCTCTGCTTGCAGAGATACGGAATACAGATTTCCCTGCATAGGGAGTACTGCTGTTGTCATCTTCTGAGCCTGACGAGCCTATGATGTAAAATTTGGTGTGTATAGGCCAGCAAAAGTGTAGGTATGTGAGATTCTGCAGTCTTTGGTTTTCAGTAGACTACTGTAATTGGTGTGAACATGAACCTCCTCAGAAAAGACTGGATGTCCATGCAACCAAGATCTCCCTTTTCCCGCTTTGCTTATCTTACATTAAGGGAAGATGAATTGCTGGCTTTTTGCTGCTGATTTTCCACCTCTTGGCATGTGTGTTGTCAACCAGCCACAGTTTTTTTGATGTCTTCATTTTTAAGTGATCTTTATATTTACAGCCTAGTCATTCAGGTACTGTGGGATGTGTCTTCTGGCCACTTACAGATGGAAGTACCTGACAACTACATCCACTACATGAAATTAAAAAAAAAAAAAAAAAAAAAAACACACACAAAAAAAAACCCACACAAACGCCTAAAACCAAAATGTGTAAGTTAGTGCAAGGTTGCTTGCTACCGTAACTGAAAGAATCTGTGTGGAATGCTTTTCAGCCTTAACACACAATCTAGCTATCAGCTCTTGGCTTTTGTAGAAATTGATTACCATTGAGTGTGTTTTTGCTAGCACATACCCCAGGACAGATGCTGCATGCCGTAGTGGCTTCAAACGATAATATTACTGAGTGGAACAAATTGTGCATCTGAAGGTCTTGGGGACATACTTTAGGTGTGGTCCCATGGATTCAGACTGTAAAAGCGGTGGGATCATGGGAAAATAAAGCGTAGTGGGAAAGATGCTCAGTTCCAGGGTTAGTGGAGACTTGGATAGTTGTGAAAATGAACTCCCAGGCTGTGATGCTTGGGGGTTTATTGTATGTATAGCTGTAAAGCCTATCTATCAGAGTTGATGTATTTTAATGTTAATTACTTGCTAGATGTATTTGTTTCTGCTTTTTAAAAGGATAATTTAAAGCTAACAGAAATACAAACCCAGCTCAATAGACTATTGATCAGGTTACCAGTAGTCAACTACTATGTATAAAGGCATAAAAAATTTCTGACTTTATGCTGTGCTTCCAGAACCAGCAACCTGATTTATCCCTTAGTAGTAATTAAGAATTTAATGTTAAGCCTTAACTAAACTATGAATGCTGATTAAAACCATTCTACCAAGCTGGGAATGATTTAATGTAATATAATCATCCTTTTGTTCATCATTGTTGCTAGCTTCCACATGACTGCAGTGAGTGCTAGTTTCATCAGCAGAAAATAATGTGTAATGCTTATGTCTGGGAATCCCACAAGTGAATTCATAACTAGATTTTTACAACTGCTCTTCAAGCATTGCCGACATGATCGTTCTTTGTGGTGATACAGATGCTCCACCTACATGTTCAAAAATTTTTTTAAATTACATTTAGTAGAACATGTAAAATTCAATGTGTTGCAGTTTTTCTTAAAGAAATGTTAGAAGAAACCAAATTGGACAAGGGCCAATGATGTACTGCTTGTAATTTAGTTACCCAATACTGTACGCATGCTATGCTAACATAACACATCAGTAACTGAAAAGAAGCTTGTCTAAGACTAAACATTAGAAGTATTTTCAGGAGTCTAGTTTTTTTATCCGAAAGATGCAGTTCCAAAAGAATTAGTTTAATTTCTGTGGGATGAAAATGTCTTAATTTTCATGCTTTACCGTCTGTATGACCCTGAGATTTACTATATTCTCCAGTTGTGAGTTTCTTGGTTTTTTGTTGTACATCTTAATTCCTGTGCATATATTGTATTGGTGTTTTTCACGTTGTGCCTAAGATCTGATGAAAGTGCTTGTGCAGGGAGATTACAATGTCATTGTCTTGACTTAGTTGTATTAAAAAGATTGGATGTTTATAAGTTCACTTTTTTTCTCCTTCTTCTTACAGTGCCTGGTTGCCTATTATGTTTCATTTCTAAAGTCCATAGTCCATCTGCCTAGGTGCATAAGTGCATTGCTGAAAAAGTAGATAGTACGAAGATTCCTAACTTGTGAGCTATATTTGACAGTCATTTGCAATTATTTATAGGTGCTGTTGGTAAGCAGTAGCCGATACCCAGATCAGTGGATTGTACCAGGTGGAGGAATGGAACCAGAAGAAGAGCCAGGGGGAGCAGCTGTCAGAGAGGTGTATGAAGAGGTAACAAAAAACAAAACAAACCTACTTTCTGTCTGCTGCTGCTATCTTTAGGTGGGAACCAAGAAGAAAGAGGGGACTCTACCTCCTTTATACAGGGTTTGACTGACTAAGACTTCCATGGTTTTGAAATTCAAAGAACTGCAGTTCTGTGTGTTGGAATTGGGGTATAATGTGGTGAGGTGAACTACATCAGCTTGCTTCCCAGCACACTTTCATTTCATAGCTAAATTTCTGTATGCCTTTAAAAACAGTTACTGAAAGTGGAACTGTGACTTTATGCCAGGTGACATATCATAGTAGTATAGCATTTATGTGTTTGTGCAGAAAATTTTGACTCTCAGCTCTTCCAGAACAGACTGAAGGTGAACTAATCATTAATGTGTAGCTGCATAAGAGAAATAAACAGACCTTTGAGGAGATTCCAAAATAAATGGATTAGAAACTGATGTATCTGAGCAGCTGAGAATTCAACAATAAAAAAGGCCTTGTTTAAGTACCTTTAAGGCTGTATCTATATATAAGTATATATATCTACAAAAGTATCTTTGAAGAAAGCACCATAGGTATAGTCTGCCTGCCTTTCTCTGCTCCTGCGCTTAGGCAAAACAAAGCTTTAAGTCTTGATGAATTAATGCAGTTTCCTACCCTAGTATGGTACTTCCATTTCAAATTCCAAATTCTGTTTTTTAACTAGCTATTTATTTTTCCTAGGCAAACTGTTAGAAATGATAAATGTTACTTGGATATCCAACAGCCAGGACTGTAAGCAGAATAAAGATTCAAGAAAAATCAGTGTCACTTGATTTAGCTAGAAATCATGCAATGTGTAAGTGACTACCAGTCAACTCTTAATTCTTAAACAGAAAGTACAAGGTTTTGCAGAAAGTGGATGTATCCTGGCAAGTGAGTGAACTACGGAGTTTCTGCTAGTCTTAAACAGTTCTCTCATCCCAGTTTGACTACTGATATTCACAAAACACTAATACTGTTGCTAATTAGTATGTGTAATGATTTTTTTTTCTATTAGCTGCGCTATCTTGTGGTTCAGCTTGCTTACCCTTAAGACTGGTTCTGCTGTGTTGTAGAGGCTTGGGAACTTGATGTACATGCAGCTTGGGCCAAAAGCTGCCTGCTCCTGGGTATCAAAATGAGGTGTTCTATGAACTGTGATTTGGTGACCCTCCTCCTCTTACATGGGGAAGGGACTAAATCAGTGCTTTTAGCAGCCTTCCTGCAGCAAGGTTCAAGCATGAGTAAGCCTCACTGATACTAAGTTATTCGAGACATTCTGTCTCTGTCCAGCTTTGCTGGAGGAGTCAGTTTTGAGCTGTACAAGGCATCCTAGGATGAAGTGCTGGTGTATTTGTGAAAGTAAAGGAAGCAATCATAAGGCAGTCCATTCGAAAGGGGCAATGATTTAGGATTCTAGGAATGAGTCAGCAGAGATTTAGGCTTCTAGGCAGTAGTAGCACCCCTGGAGAAAGTCCTGGTACTTTCCACTGTCATGAGTTGATGAGTGGGATTAAAAAGTACAGGACCACTGGCTTGGTGTTCCTGTGAACACTGGTAGTTTTAATCGCTGATCTGACCTAAGGCACAGTCCAAGATGAGGGATAGTAATCATCTCATCTCAGTGTCAGACTAGAGCTGACTGAATGTAGCTGTGTGTTTGCGTTTTTTCTTTGGTGAAGATGGATCACCTTGAAGGGGCCTGTCTGCAGTTAGTATGTCACCAAAGTTGCTGTGGGGATTTGACCAACTATTGAAAGCTGCCTGAGTGGTCTAGCTTCTCAGCTCGCAGGGAATGCAGTGCTACACACGAAGCGCTCAGGCTGACTTCATAGCAAAGTAGTATAGCAGTGAGATTGTGACAAGCTTTCAACTACACATGGTTCTGCCCTGGGAATATTCAGGGGAACACTTGGAAGTTCTGGCTTTGCTGCAGCTGTGCTTGCACATCGCTGTAGTGGTGCAGTACGTGGGCCGTGAGTGGTGGAGAAGGTTAAGCAGGGATAGCTAAGGAATGGGTATAGAATATTACTGAAAGGCATATCATATAGTATAAACTTAGTACATATTTCTCTGTTAATGTCGAAGCCCAGTCAAAGTGCACTGCCCAGACACTGAACTTCTGTAGTTCATACAGATAACAATATGTTAGTTACTTCTGAATATTCTTTTTCCCTTTGGATATCCTTTTCACATCAGTGGGCCAAAAGAAAAAGAGCAAATCGGAAAGTGAAAAATAGGAGTACCTGCTGTTACGGTGTGAAACAGTCCTTTCATGGCTCAGTTTTGTTCTTGCCCTCATTTCTTTCTCAGGGCAAAGCAAAAGACTTTCTCGTACATCATGGTGGTTCTGGTCAGGAATTGTAGTACTCAGCAACCCTAGGCTGTTTTGAATCCTGAAGACAGAGGTCAGCCTTCTTCACTCATACAGAGTTCTCTTTTGATAATGTTTTATTCAAGTGCTGTTACACAAAATGAGTCTTAAAACCAGCTACATGTAAACGTGGTTTAGGCAAGTGCTTTACCTTTCAGTGTATTGTATGGTAAGCTGTTCTGTAGCTGCTTAGAATGTGTTGTCATCAAAATTTTGGTAAGAGGCTTCATGATAGAAAAGCTGCATGTTGTAAATTACTCAAAATGCCAATGTCATCAGTGTTTTACACTGTGATAGAAACTGTTTCTGAAGGTAAGGAAGAGAACCCAGCAAATACAAAGCTCTTGAGAAGAGCTAGCACAGTAGCATTTTTCTCAGAAGTTACTATTATGCTACAATAGTGGCTATGCTTTTTTTTTTTTTTAAATGATGTTACAGGGTAAGAGACAAACTGCCAGCCATTATTAGCTCTGAGCTGTGCTTGCAAATGCATAAAGATTTTTCAAAGGCTATAGGCTTTAATAAGCAAAAATCATTTGGTGACACCTGTTCTACGGCTTCAGAGTTTCCTGGGCTTGATAGCTTGTGTGGCTGATGAGTGTTAAAAGCTCATGCTCAAAGTGGAATATTCTTAAGCTGCAGGCTGAATCTTGTGTGCTGCCATGAGACTGCAAAGTGCCGTTTTTAAAGAAAAGCCAGAGTGGTGTTAAGGGCTTTGACTTGAGCCATGGAAATTCATACTAACCTTTCTAGAGATGGATGTCCTTTCTATTTTTATACTAAGGTCAATGTCACCTGGCAAGCTGGTTACAGTACACTGAACTGTGAAGAGTTTTGTGAATGAATAAACTTCAAAGGAGGCACACTGTGGCACTGGTTTGAACTGTGTTTCTTCAGTATTGGATCATGCACAAACTTAATCATCAGTTTCTATTAATTTATTAAAATGAAAAAAAATGATAGTGGGAGTTACAGTGGCTCTTCTTAATGGTAGGTGTGCTAATAGCTCACAATATGGTAGCCCACTGGCTCTAAATATCCCTCACTTTCACGCCAACAGTAGTGTATTTAAAATCTTTGGTTAAAAACGGAAGTAAAAATCTTTGTAGTCAAATGTATATGCACTGTAATTGTTCCGTAGTCTGCCTGTGTGCATGACTCCAGGTGGGTTTTTTTTTATCCTTAAGTTTTGTTCATGTTAGCGATTTGGGCTTTTGCCTTTACTCAATGTTTAGTATGTTTATTTCATTTAAGTCTATCTGCCATCTCACAGGTTAATGTCAAGTTCCTTAGGTACGGTAAGTTCTTACAAACTTGAAAGTTAAGTACCAAAATGAGGTTACAATATAAAGCAATCCCAGAAAGATACTAAACCTCATCTAAAATGAGGAGCTACTCTGGTAATGAATTTGGAGCTTAGTCTTTAATTGCATAGGTGAAGGATGGAAACGAGTTGTGTTTGCATATGTGGTGTTCAAAGAGAAGTAAGATGCAAACAAGCATGGCAAGCTAACATGTCCACACTGCTGAATGGAAGGAGCACCCTCCTGCTCCCTTTTCTTCCTCCTCTGCACCAAAAACAGGCTCTCGCTTTCTTTATACTTGGTGATATATTGAAATGCCTACTAAAACACATGCAATTCCTCCCAGACCTGTGTGAATATAGCTTCTAAGAAGAAGAGGCTGATGCTGAAGGTTAGTCTGCTGCAACAGTCAAAAATTTATTTTTTTTTTTTAGTAATTAGGCAGTAATACTATCTAAGACCTCTCACAGGAAATAAGAGGAATCTGCTCCAGTGGGCGTCTAGTATTTGAAAAATGATTGGGTGTTAAAGACTAGGACTAGGTAAATACTTTAAAAAATAAATAAAAACCCACACCCTTTCAGCTGTAAGATTGTGGCAGGTACAGTGAAACCGTTTGGGTTCTATAAGAGTATGCAACAAAGGGGCAGAATACACTTACGCTGTGCCTTCAGGGGCATGGCCAATAAGTAGTATCTAACAGATACCACAGTTAAAAATAACTCTTAAATCTTCTAGATTTTAAGCAACTTTTTGCCCTGGTAAACTGTTAGCCTAAAAATTACACTGCAGCATGACTCTTGCTCCATCTACAGGGAAGAAGGGGCAAGGCTGACTGCACATCTGAGAGCGCAGTAGGCGTAGAGCTGCCAACACTGAATGACCTCCAGGCCAGAAAGATTATGGGATGAAGCGGACAGTTTTCCCTCTCGTGGCTGGATTTAGACTAATATTAAAATATATGCATAAACTCAGATTTGAGACCTTACCTACGTAGTACTCCTAGACTTCCTTAGGGAATCATTCTGAGCAGGGTGTGAAGCACTTAATTCAACAGCTTGACTGTTAAAAGAAATGCTGATTTTTTTCAGGCTTTTCTCCCAAAGTTTAGATGTCTTACACACTTAGAGTAGCCTGTAGCATTCTGTTTACTTAAAAGAACCGTGTTTTAACAGCTGTGGGTACATAAAACCCAAAGGAAGAAAGATACTTTTATTAGAGACAAAATGGTTCAAAGCCTAGAACTTAACCAGTGTATTAGATTAGAAGCTTACAGTTGGGAAAGTGGGAATTCTATTTGACTTTCTGGGGAAAAGCTGAAGCATTTCTTGGTCCTTTAGCGCTTAATTTTGACATGGTTTTAAGGAACTACATTAAGATAAGACCTTGGAAGAAATATTTTTGTTAGTGATGTTTTTAATTGCTTTTGCTGTCAAGTTGGTGGTACTTTTTAAACTATGAAGATGATTATGAGACTAATGACCACCTTTTTATACTTTTAAGTATAAAGGTTTTCAAAAGATGCTATTGTCTGCAGGAATAATGCTACATTTTGGAAGCACGTATCTTTGCCTGGAGAGTAACTAGACATCAGTGACAGTAATCACATTTACGTAGCAACAGCTGCTTGCACAGAAACTTCATTGTAAGCTTTGGGGAATTTTTACACTTAATGTAATGGAGTGCTTCTAATTGTTTCATTCAGAATTACTCAGCGAAGAACATTTCTTTAAGCCAGTGATTTGCTTGGAGGGAGAACAGAGGAGCTGTTAAGTAAATTCCACTTAGAGTAACATTGATGATAATCATATTGTGGCTATGGGGTACTAATAAGTTGAAACAAACTTCTCCATGAAAGTTTAAGTATTGACGACCTTACCTGATCATGGTGTTTGTGCCGTGTGTCGGATATCAGTTAATGGTCATACTCCTACTTAACAGTTCGGAGAAGCCCTCCTGAATCTATTGATGGTTTCTTTGTCCTTCAACAGTCCTGTTTCTATAGACCTGCCTTTAAGAAATCTTCACAATGTGATTATGGCCTTAGCTAGGAGTTCTGAAAAGCTTGCTAAAATCCTGAAAGTGTTTTGGTTGGTTGGTTGGTTGTTGGGGGGGGCGGGGGCAGGGCAAAGTGTTTGAGGTGAGGGGGAGTAAGTTGTTTTTTCCCTCCCTCTGGTGGAGCTAAGTCCCTTTTAGAGCAGCTCCTTGGTACTTGGAAAAACTCTTCTTAATGTTTGAGAAACCTGCAGAGTCTGTACTGGGCTCTCTGTCATGCTGTTAAGCCATACCTTTAAGGGGATAGTAAACAATTTTGTTCTTGGCTGCAACTTTAGGGAAGAAATTACAAAACTCATGAAGCTAAAACTGCACACTTAAACACCTGAAGTATTAAAAAAAGAGTAATCCTACAGATTCATTTGTTACTTTTGATGGAACACGATGATGGGAAATTGCTTTTTTTCAGTTGTTCCAAAGTAGAAGTCTTAAT
Organism: Falco cherrug; assembly: GCF_023634085.1. Lineage (NCBI taxonomy): Eukaryota > Metazoa > Chordata > Aves > Falconiformes > Falconidae > Falco > Falco cherrug. Next base: position 44,554,590 of record NC_073701.1, read on the forward strand.
GTAGTGATTCCTAGATAGTGCTGCGTGAGAAGAAAGGCAAAAATAGGGTACAGAAGCATGTGTTTGTAGCCTTTTAGGTTCTGCTTATCTTTTAAAAAAGATACTGTAAAGTTGAGGAAATTTGGACTGATTAGTAAAACCTAAATATTTTTTCAGCATGTGTTCCTTTGGGTAATAAAGAAGCATTTATTAGCCTAATGTAAAGCCCAGCAGACTGTATTGCCTGTTGTGATGTTGTCTCACAAATGGAGTTCGTTACCTGGTGTGGCATAGCTGACCCTTTCAGACCAAAATAAGGGTCTGTCGCTTTCATAATTAATGTGCTGCCTAATTGCTTATCCAGCAGGTCCAGTTACGTGTTTCAGCTTCATGAACTCATAATGCTTATCTCTGTCATCACAGCAGACACACAGAAGAATACTGTATGTAGCTTTGCATTAACTTCAGGTCTAGCTCTTGCTCCAGATAAAGAAAATACTTGTTGAGTTGCATGGCCTGCAGTCAGACTTCTTTCATCAAAACTGCTTAATAAATAACATGAGCCATCTGCTTTCTTTAAAAAGACAGACACAGAAAATGTTCACTTGTAAGATCTTGGTTAGACTTATTGCTAAAGCCTGCCCAGTTGTCTGTCAGTTACTCATTAAAATGTAATTAAGATCCATATGGTCTTTTTTATATAAAGACATAAGACATCAATAACTTTCTTTGGTTAAAGATGAAACAAAGACTGAAGGCTAGAATGTCATCTTAGTGCTAAGAGGCCCTATTTAAAATAATGGTTATACAGCAAGATGAAAAAAAATCTAAACATGGCTTTGTCTACCAGTAGACTATATATGCTTTTATGCCTCAGGCGTATGGACTGAGATTTGTTTAGAACAAATGAATGATCCTAAACTACTTCTGGTGGAAGAGGCATTATATATTACTTTTGGAAAAACAAACCCTAGAGTCTTAGTAGCATATAATGACTGCCTTAACTGTGTTGATAAAAATTACTAAGCACAAGCTGATACACAATGGGGTTTTAAAAAGTTGGAGTGAAACTCTGAATTCAAAGTCTTTTGTAATGTTAGTAACCAGAAAAAAAAGATTTAAAACTGTAGGGAATTGGGGATATAAACTTGGTTTTAAGCTTATATGCCAAAAGCTACACTTTTATATAAAAAACTACTGTAAATTACATCATTATGCTGCAAGATCTACCCAGTAACCTACAGTTTAATTTGTTACTGTATTTTGAAGACTCGGACTTAAGTTGCTGTGTAAAATAGTAATGGAGTTTTAATGATTCCTTCTCTAGATTTATTATTTTATGTCTTTTAAATTATCTCTTGTCCTTTCTACTTCCCTGAATTATTTCAGTATTGGATATCATTTATCTCTTTAATAAAATACAGTATACAAAGAACATGGTAAGTAAAACAGTATTTCAAGCTGGATGGAAAACTTGAAAGATTTATGCATTCTTTGATCCACTCATTAAGACAAGCATTTGTGTACTCTAAAACTAAGAACTCCAGAAGCAATGCAGCACTGTCTAATCAAAATTTATGTTAAAACACTTGCTTAATTAACCCTAATAAGGAGGAGTATGCTGATGGAGGAGGCTGGTACTGATATTTTTGGTTTTGAAATTGAAAAGCACGTTAACACTTTTTCCTGTTTGTTTTGTAGGCTGGAGTAAAGGGAAAGCTAGGCAGGCTGCTTGGGATATTTGAGGTGAGCTATTTCTTTTACCTTTTAGAAACAGTGTTGGATTTTTTTGTTGTTGGGGTTGGATTTTTTCTTTCCTCATTAGAGTTGATAAGTGTGATGTTATAGTTACAGTTTTAAGTGCTTAAGTATTACCTGCCTATAATTTTGCAATACTACTGGAAATGCTGCATTAGACAGGTGATTTCCTTCAGTTGTTACAGGATATGGGAAGATCTGAATAGGAAGTTTTCAAAGTACTTGGAACTTTCCTGAAAAGATAAAATTACTACTTGGACAACATCTAGAACTAAAAAAAAAAAAAGTGAAACCAACACTGATAGATCAAGGATTTCTGAAATATCACACGTCTGTTTTGGGGCACTATTTTGACTTTTCCTCTCTGATTAGATTTTGCTGAAGTAACTGGTCAACTTTCACTTACTTCATTGTTAGACCTATCAATTTAGGTATCTCATTATGGCTTTGATTCACTAAAAAAGCTAAAGCTTTGGATAACAGATAAATCTAACCTTTAGCAATAATATGTAGTTCAGAACTGGTAGTTCAGTCTGATGTTTGAAATACAAACAGCACACGGGTGCATGCTAGATACAGCGCTCTTACTATTGGCATTTGCCCGCTTGTGCTCTGGTTCTAGACGGGAGCAGACTGTAGAAACACAGATGAGAGTCTTCAGATCATAGTACATCCAGCTTTATTAGGTTGTGCTGTATGATGGGGGAGAGTGGAAGTCCCTCCAGTCAATTAGGTATGAATCTTCAGTTTAATTAGAAAAGCAACTTTCAGAGGCAGTGTATTCCTGATAGCGGTTTCCTATATGAAATATTAGTCGTGCATGACTAGTTGAAAAAGTGCTAAAGGTGTCCCCATTGTGAGGTATGGAAACAATGACAAAATTAGGTAAGTTCCTGTTTGTAGTTAGTTGCACTGTCCCATTTTCTGATTTGTTTTGGGTTTGAGTACACCTGGATGGTCCTACACTTCAAAAACTTGTCTGTTTTTTAACTCTGCTGGTTAGTCTACAGAAATATCCTGTATTTCCCAGCTCACACCAAAAAAGGCAGGATGCCTATCATCTTGTTGCCTTAAAACAGGGCATGCAAGGGATGATGATTCTTTGGTAATTCAGTTCTATGTTCTTCTGACTCCGTCTACCACTGTCTAGACCAGAGGAGATAAAAATCTGTGTTGTGGCCCTTTTCTAGCTTACTACTAACTTAAATCAAGGCCCTCCTTCAGTTTCACAACGTGGCCCCCCAAACAGTCGTTAGTACCATTGAGGGGGCCACACACCGTGACCTGGGGATGGAACTATGAGATGGAAATTATATTACTGCCGAGTCTTTGTATTCTGGAACTACAGCCAGAAAGGATACATGTTAATAGATGCATTTACTCCATTTAATACTGATATTGACAAAGAACTGTCTTGGAGTATTTTTATTTCCTAGTAAAGCACAACAGTTTAAAAACTCTACTAAAGTTGTAGTGAAACGGAGTTAAGTAGGGATGGTTATTGGCACAAGGATAAAACCAGCTGTAAGGGGAGCTAGGGCATAACATCTCTTGGTTCTTAATATAGTTGTAATCGTAGATGGTCATGGGTATTCTAGAAGCTCAGTTCTTTTCCAAGGGGCAGTCTGGTTTGGTTAGTCAGGTAGCACTGCTAGCGGTGCGCCGCTGGCCCGCTTTGGAGCTAGCGGGAAGTAATGTCCACACAAATCTTGCGTGGTCTGCTTGTGGCACTGTGACCCTGCCCTGAGCAGATACCTCTGTCAGTCTCTGTATTTGACTTGCCTTGTTCAAAAAGCGTGTGCTTTCTCAGTAGGTGGTTAAGTACTGTGAATGTGGCAAACCTGTCGAGCAAACAGATGGTAATGATTTTTGCATTTGTCATGATTGCAAACATAGGCTATTTAATTTGCCTTATTGAGTGAAACTTTATAGCCAGCATTGCGTAGATGATCTGGCCACATGGCACAGTGGGTTCCATCTTGCAAAGGTGTTTTTAATAACCTTTAATCTAGGAACATGAGTTGTGGAAACAGTTTTAGCAAATGTGCTCTACTGTAGTAACTTCCAGCTTATGTAAAAGACAAGTAATGGGCAGTACTAGTGGGCAAGTGCTAACATTAAACTGGGTGACTGAGAGCACAGTTTGGTCCCAGCTTCACCACCTTCAAATACACTTGGGTTGTTTGTTGGTTGTTTGGTGTTCTTTTTTAGCCTAGTAAAACAGAATAGCTGTTGTTTTCAAATAAATTTCAGTTTTACCATCCTTTTGGGCCTGTTCAGTACAGATGTTTATTTAGTGAAAATAAAAGCCAGGTTTTGATGGCAAGTGTCCTTCAGAGGTAAGTAATTTCTAATCTTACAGTTGTTGTGGTAAGTCTGTAAGTTATTTTTTGCTGAGAATTAAAACGTCTACTTTTAACATTCAAGCAGAACCAGGATCGGAAGCATAGGACGTACGTTTATGTTCTTACTGTGACAGAAATACTGGAAGACTGGGAGGATTCAGTTAATATAGGTAAACCCATTCTCTAATACATTTTATTAAGCAAACCTTTTTCATTTTCTGAAGCAATTCGTGTAATTCTGGGGGGAATATTAATTCTATTCTATAAACTGAAATTACTGAAAATCATGATGTTGTTCTTCCACACCTTTTTTGTATGCATGTAACAAGGGTAGCTTCCAATATAATATGTTAATATAATATAAGGTTAGAGTATTCTAAACATTATGATGGAATAAACCTCATTATTATTTGTTGATACAGCTCTTTTTTTTTCCTTTTTTTTTTTAAATTTATTTAAAGGCCAAATATTATACTGATGAATTCCCTTTTCCTTAGAATGTTTTGCTGTATGATAGTCTTACGGTGGTTTTGAAAGTGCCTTTGGGGGGGGGGGGAAATACTTGGAAAGTTTTGATGTTCTTTTTCCCCTGATTCTTCTGGGGGGGCAGAAATCATTTGTATCTACTTTCACCTTAGCCTAATTTTTCAGTAGTGGTAGTGCTGACCTCAAGAGGGATCCATTTCTGTGTATATATATATGTGTATGTCTTATAGATATCACTGTCATGCAGTTTAGTTAATTAACATCCTTTGTGATGTTGTATGGGTCTTACACTTTGAATTTAATAAGGACAAAACCAGTTATGTTTACCTAAAGTTTAAAAAAAAAAAAAAAGCTTAGTTCAGTAATAGTATTTGTCCAGCTGAAATTTTAGCTAACTAAGAACTGGTATTAAAAAAAATTACATCCTACCCTTGATTGGTTATGCTTTGCCCTTTTCAGGAGGTGGTGCTTTAGGGGTGTTAATAAACTTAGCAATATTGATCTGTCAGCAGATGGCATGTAACTGTAAGAGTAATTTCAAAACTCTGCTCAGTTTTTCAGGTGGAAAGAGAACGTTTTGTTTCCAGTACTATCTAGTTGTGGGGAGCGTACCTTCTTAATTGCATGCCAGGTTCCCTGTGTAGCAACACTGGTCAGTGGTCCATTACCTAAGAGGGTCAATATTGGCAGGAGTGGGATTGTTTTGAAGAGTTGTACCTGGAACTCTAGAGGGCCTGTGAGGGCAGTACTAGTCTGTTCCTGCTCTACGCCAGGCTGTGGGGTGGAGGGGAGCATCCAGCACCGGCATGGCTGCTGGCTTCCTTCTGGGGAGCGCTGTGGGCAGTGGATGAACGGCCCTGTGGGGCCACATACCTTGGTCTTAAACAAGCAGTCTGTAAATGTCTTAATAATGTTCAAGCACGGTACCTGTAACACTGCAAAACTAAATGAAAAACAGAATTAATCCCACTTTTAGCAGTACTATCCTTGACCTTGTCTAGAAGTATTTTCAGAGGCCTCTAATATTAAAGGACCTATATAAGAACGATGATCTTAGGACTATCTTGTTTAAGATAAGTCCTAGACCTAAACATATCTGTATATGAGATACGCTATTTTTTACAACTTATGGCTAACCTGAGTAACATGGATATGTTTTGAGTATGGAGCGCTACTTTCTAAATCTGACCAAGCCATTCTCCTGCATTTCATGCTTGCATCATGGGTGTTGATTCTTCAGACTGATTTTCTGCTAGGCATGACAGTGTAGGAAGTCAGTATTAACTAATTTAAATAAAATATCCTTTTCCCTAAGAAGTAGATTTGGCTTTTAGAGCATATGAACAGTCATCCAAACTTCTGCCCAGTATCTGCTTTTAAGAGAGTTATCTGAAAGGCTTTATTATGAACTCTGTTTCAGTCAGCAGGAATGAAAATCTCCTGTGTTCACCAGTTCTTTCAAGGTCTTTTGACTCTGTATCTTTTGGCCAACAACTTGGAACTTCTAAAGTAAAAGAAATGAGGAAAAAGTGAATGATCAAATAGCAGCAAATGGTGCTGTTACAAATTTGTAACTGTTGTTCTTTGTGGATTATACTCATTCAGGAAGGAAAAGAGAATGGTTTAAAGTAGAAGATGCAATCAAGGTCCTTCAGTGTCACAAGCCTGTTCATGCAGAGTACTTGGAAAAACTGAAACTGAGCTGTTCACCCACTAATGGAAACTCTGTGGTTCCCCCTCTTCCAGACAATAACTCCTTATATGTCACTTCTGCACAGACTTCTGGGTTGCCCTCTACTGTGAGATAAACACTTGGATTACCTTTTTATTCATGTCATCACAAAGGGGAGACATCTGTGATCACGTGTAGGCATCTGTATAACTGTCGGTTCTAAGTGAAATATGTGAATGTGTCATAATGTCAGATTTATTTGAACATGTTTTTTCCTTTTTAACAATGTAAAATAGTATTTCAGCAAACCAAAGCCATATATGGATTTTTTTTAAGATGCCTTAATAGGCCATTTTTAAAAAAAAAACAAAACAAAACCAAACAAAACATAAACTTGAGTATATTAAATTTCCATATCTGCTAAAATAAAATATGCATCTCAGTGGTGTTCAGCTTATTTAAGACTTAGTCAGTTTTAGTCAGTAGTTCTGCAAGAGTACTTGCTTAGAAAAAAGCTTGAGCAAATAGTCTTATATTAAACTCTTACTTGGTATCCGCAGATGAAGCGCTAAGATCTTAAGATGGCAGTATTTGGGTAAATGGGTGTGTTGAAGGCAGAGATGCGTTAAGTGTTACTGCAATAAAGGACTAAACCACATTCAGCCTGTCAAGAGCAAAGGATACCGACACTAAGCACTGCTTGCCTCAATTATCCAAAAGGTTGCCTTGTCCTATGCAATCTTCACATAATGTATAACTAGAGCAAGAACAATAACTTTGTCTTGCAACTACCAAAACTATACTGTTGCTTCATCACTTGGTCAGCTGATGAACTGTCAGAAGACTTACATGAAAAGCATTGTAGGTCCCTCTTGCCCCATTTGGTTTTTTCCCTTTTATTAGCATTTTGATAAGTATCTTGTTCATGGTATAATTACACTGCAGGTTCCAAAAACTTCTAATCTTCAAGGAGAAGCATCACGCAATGTTCCTGCAGTCTGTTGTAATTTAAAAATGTTTAGAGGAAAGTAAGGCTTACCCTTATGCTACAGATATGTATGTCATCTTAGCATGCGTGTGTTGAGGTGTCTGGCCCAGCAGAAGCTAGCAGTGGTACCTCCTGGCCTTGGAGACAGGTGGGTTGATACTTACTTACACTAGTGGAAAAGTAATATTCCTTTGTCTTGCTCTGAAGGTCTGCTGAAAGCCCTAGTTTGAAGTTAACTCTTAAATACTTCAGTTTTACTGGTTTAACACCCAATTGCTTTAGCTTCTTGAATTAAAAGCTGGCCTCTTGATAAAAACTCCATTGGAATAAATGAGGTACAGCTGACAACTTCCCTGTTCTGAACTATTTTTTTTTTTTTTTTTTTTTCAGCCAAAAACATGAAAACTAAATCCACTCTTGGTCTTAATGCTTTTACCATAGGATTACTCTCTCTATGTATGTGCGTGTGTATGGTTTCTTCTACAGGAACACAATCTAATTCATACGAGTGTCCTAATTATGAATTTTTTCTAGGATCTAAACCCAGCTGTAACTCCTCTATAGCCAGCCAAACCAGAGGCTGAGGTAGACCACTACCTCATATGTGAAATTTATTCTGGGTAAAGCTCATGCTCTTACACAACATTTGAACTTTTGTAAATAGTCCAACTAGTAAATAGTGAGTGTAAAATGGAAAATAAATGTAATTTAAACCTTTTGTTACTCAGTACACAAATGGTTAACTTCTACTTTTTTAACACAAATTGTGTAAAATGCTGCTATGAATTTTCTTGTGCTGTTACACTTTTTTAGGAAAAACCGTTGCCACAAGTTACTCCTTAGAAAACTTACCCTGTGCCATATGTAAATGCAGTTAAATTAGGGAGGCAGATGATCTGATCTCTTGATGCTGCTCTCTTTGAAGAGGCATAAATACTACTGACAAGAGGCATGAGCCGCAAAGCTGAAGACTTCTGAAATGTTGGGTAGGATGCTGCTTTCCATCCCTGTATCTCCTATTCCAGGTCGCTTTCAGAACTGGAACAAACACACAACTCTGTTCAGGTGCACCTTAGAGGTGGAAGTATCGTTTCAGTCATGAGGTGGAGGGCTGGGAAAGGAGCGTTGATGCTTCAGTAGCACACACAGGCATATGCATACTTTATACTGACCCTCATCTAGATTGGGACACCCTTTGCTTGGCTCACTTATTTACACTAAATGGTCTATCAAAAGCAATGTTTTGCCAGGTGAAACACAAGGAGGTAGAGTTGAGCGTGTTGAAGAATGTCTAATCTTTGTTAAAATCATACCCACAGTGTGTAAGAGTCCCTCTGGCTCTAAAGCTGCCTTTAAAAGAGTACATCATTCAGCTCCCTTTTTTGATCACTTTGATGCTCACTTTTTTGTTCAGTAGTCATTTTAACACTTTAAATTGAGCAAACTTGTACAGGCTTTCTTGTAACAAGATTGTATAGAATCTGTGAAAGCTAAAACAATCCAGAGTTTTAAGTTCTTATTCATAAAAAAAAAAATATGCTTCTGTCTCCATTTTGCATTCTTGGAATGAAACCAGTCCAAGCTTGTATGAGATTTAGTGGTAATGCATGATCTTATTTTGTAACTCTTGAATTATGTATTTGATAATAATGTAAAAATGTACAGTATTGCTGTTGCTAACAAACTCAAGAGTTGATTGCCTATAAATATTTTGGTTATTTTTTTGGTCACACACATTTGAGCTGCTCAGTAGTGCCAGACAGATTATTTTTTTTTTTTTTAAACAGCATTTCTTGTATAAATCTCTTCAGTCTCTATGCAACCTTCAGAATGAAGCTCTATTGCTTAATTTGACTTAGACTCCCTTTCAAGTTCTGTGAATTTTAAAGGTAAATTGAAAACACATCAGTTACGCTACAGCAAACAACTGTAGTGAACAGGCAGTGGTATGGCTTCAGTCCTAATGAAAACTGATGCTAAACTTCAACAGAAAGGGTCTGTATAAAAATCAGAATAGGAAGGCTAAACTTTTTTTCTACTACCTATCAATTTAAATGTAGAAGCATTTTGGTTTTACATGCATCACCATTTAGATGGGCTAAACTTATTTCATACAGAGCACACTTGAGATTTTTCTCGTGTCATAAATTCTGTACAACGTATCCAGATTTGGTTCTCCAGAGGTGAAAGGGAAGAGACAGGTCGTCATCTGCAATTATCAAAAAGTCTAGTTTGTACCGCTGCTTTTCCTGGCTGTTAGGGAAATACTGAGGTATTGCAGAGAGGCTGTCGAAAGTGAAAAAAATCTTATTTTGGTGCTTACTGCACCCCTGACTTAGCCTAGCATTGGTCTGTTAACAATGTGCTGTGAAAAAAACTGAGAGGCAAACTGTTGGTTTACTTACAAACCATGTTGGTGAAGTGAAAACAAGGGGTGGGGTGGGGTGGGGGCAAATTAAGTTGTAAACATTTTGACCTGCTTGCATGGATTTTCTTTAAAGATTGATGTAAGAATTTTGACTTTTTATATTTGAGAAATACCAGAATAAAATCTAAATTAGTCCTGTGGATGATGTAGTCATTCCATTGCAAATACCGCAAAAGAAGCGTTTGTGCAAGAGTCTCTAATAGCATCTAAAATATACCTAGTTTCATCTAGTGTGTTCTACTTTTGCCTTGTTAAAAGTGTCGTCCCTCCCCATCTACTGCACTCTGTGGATCCTCTCCAGCCAGGCACAGTTCCGTGCTGTTACAAGGAATGGGTATTTTTTTGAACTTCACAACATGCACACCCTTAGAACACACATCTCCACGACCCACCCCAGCTCAGAGAGCACTGCCAGAGCTCAGCCTGCTGCTGCAGACCCCATCTCTACTTACCTTGCTTTTTCCACCTTGTTTTGGCACTGAGCAGTTACCCTCTTCATCCTCTCAGTATGACTTCAGACAAGCAGACCATGACCACACACCCTTCTCTTTGCCAGATGAAAGAGTTTTACTGTAGTTGTGTCTGGTTCCTATCAGAGCATCTCCCATGCATCATGTGAAATTGAAGGACACAAGCAGGGTAAAGCGTGTGTGTCACAGCACAACACAAAAAAGGAAAGACAAAATGATTGACTTCTTTTCCAAGACTCAGAAAGACTATAAGAATCTTCAAACTTTTAAGTTGAATGTGTTTGGTTTCTTTTAAACTTACCTTCTTACTTTCTACGCTGTTCTGGCCTCAGTATTGCTGTGATGGTAAGCTAGGCACCGCGTGCTCAGCTCAGATGAAGCCAGCACTGTCCACAGTCGGAGGGCAATGCTCCACCAAAGGAACGGTATCGCTGCTTAGCCTGCAAACAGTCACAGGCATCTCCCTGCCTGTGGCGATCCGAGTGCTCTGGGCTATGCACCACCTGGAACAATGCTCTCAAGACAGTTTTTCTGTCCCTAAATAAGCAGGAAATGTTTTTCAAAGAGCTAGTCTAGGAAGGCTAGAGACCACTGAATGAGCCTGCTATCCGATCAGCTGATATTTGCCTGATGGCCCACGCTGAGCTTCTAAGCTACCAGTGGCAGCACTGGTTCCCAATAGCTTTCCCTCATTACCTGCTAACGCCAGTTCTGATGGACAGACAGTATGGAGCAGCACGCCCAGCAATGCATACGACTGGCCAAGTACCGTCACATTACACTACCCTGGCACTGGCTGCCCGGTGGCCTGGCACCCCTTACACCCAGACCAGAACAAGGCCCTTGTCCTAAGGGACTTTTTGCTGCCATTTAACTGCTTAATTCTCCTGAACACTTCCTTCTTTCCTGCCTTCTGGGTATGCCGCTAGCACAGCCTGTCTTTGAATAAGGCGGGAAACACCCACAGCAACTGAAGAAAGGAAAAATACCATTAGAATCACCTCACTGTGTCTTATTCTTCTAGATTTGCCACAGATGCCCCTCCATAAATTTATCAGTACCCATCCTAAGCCTTCAGCGTTACCTGCAATAATAATAATTGAGTAGCTGGTGGGAAAACCACAGCAGCAGTACTTCTGAAGGCCCAGCAGGTACCTGGGCTGAGGTAAGCACACCTGCTACAGCAAGCAACAACTGAACATCGCACGTGAAATCTTTCAGATCTGTAAGTGACCGTGCAAGCCTGTCAACACAAATCCCGGACATCTGAACTTGGGTCCCTGCCAGGCAGGGAGGAGCAGATGAGGCCTGAGCCAAAACTATTCCACAGCAGCAATGAAGACAAGAGCCCAGCCTACCCCAGAGTATCTGAAACACAATTTTTCAACCAGTACTCCAGTCAGAGGCATTTCCCATAGAAAATAATTCATGTTTCCCTTTTTAAAAAATAAAAATCTTTGTTACACGCCACAGTTACAATCTCTTTATCTGGGAAAGCTCATGCGGTGTGATGTACAGAAACCGCAAGTACAGTCCCTCCCCGCGCTCTCTACCTTGAGGGATTCCTGAGTGTTCAGCGTCTTGGTGATGGGCTAATCAATGGTGACAACTCCCTAGCAACAAACTGGGCTACCAAGATGAGTCATCTGAGGGTATAATCCCCTTTCCTAACACAGATCACTCCGTGGGTAGGTGTTCAGCTGACAGCTTCCCCTACCACCACCCTTGAAATCACAGCAGTTTTAATCCTTGCCTTTCTGCCCTGCAGACAGTCTGTGTGCTCACACCGAACCCCTTATCATAAGGGTTGAGGGGAGTTTATGAAAGCAAACACCACAGACAAAGCAGTTATGCTGCTTTTAATGTCACTCTTCCAACGTGCTTCAGTGCAACTTAACAATTAGGTATTTGCTTTAAAATCTTCCTGCATGCTTTGACAGGCAAGATTGCAACATCCAGTACAAAATCTATCATAGCGGACATAATTACTAACTTCGTGCCGTGCCCATTATGTAGCATGCTTTAGCAAAGCTTAATACATCTGCCAATGAGATTGCACTAGAAATTGTCCAAGCTGTGCGCTCAGGTAGCAAAGTCTTGTACTAAACCAGGCAGACTTAAACACAGGCAGACAAAAAACCAAACAAACGATACCATCCTCAGGCTGTGTACCAGAGCAGTCCTCTCTGATGGCTTGAGGGCAAGAGAGGGGGGAAAAAGCCACAGCAACTGGAAGGTGATTTGTGAGAGAAGTTATCAATTATTACCTTCCTTATTTTAACAGATGTTAAGAACTGTTAGGAAACTGTATTCCACCCCGATGGCAGCCCACTACAGTTGAATGAAGCTCAGTGTCTATGTGATGAATAATCACTCTTCCTTTTATTTCAGTGTCACGTTACAGTCAAGACATGTTACTGACAAAACCTACCAGACACTTTAAAGTAACCCTCAAAAAAAAAAAAATCCCAAGAAGGAATGTACATAAATCAAGATGTCACAATTTGTTACGTTACGAGCCCATTAAGATGTTTCACAATAATCTCGATGTGCTGGAAATACACTTTCTTGAAAGCTATAGAAGCAACGTTTCACTTGGTTTAGACTAAAGTCAGCTAAGACACAAAAAGCCTGCTCCATCAGTTCCCAGCGATAATACGCTTCACACGCATGACAGAACATGGCTATACATGAAGAGACCACCACTGAATGGTTATGCAGAAAGAAAAGCCTTCCAAATCCTCCTCTTGATCTGAAGGAAAATACTGCAAAAGTATTTTGCATGTGTGGTCTTAGAGCTCATGCGATAACCCAGGCTCAACAGGTACCACAGCTACTACCTGGACACTAACATATAAAATGCAATGTCACCATTCTTGCACAGGGTTTCAGGACCTTTAACACACAGCACCAGTAATACTAGAGGAAAACCATTTATTTTACATTTACTGTTAATTTATCCAATGGACATCCTCCACTAAAAATGGAGATATAATTAATGCTCCCTGAAAGATGGCTGCATTTGCTAACCAGCTGTAATGGCAGATGTTAACAGAACTAACTCTTGAGTATATTCAGAGCCATTGTCTGAAACGTCTGCTTAACTGAGGAAAAAGTTATATCTAACTGGCTTCAAAGAATTTAGCCTAAAAGTTTCACACATTCCTCAGTATAAGACAGAATGAAATTCCCAGCTTGGTTTTATACAGGGCTCTTAAATCAGGTTTAAAAGTTAAATAATATGTATTTAGTATGTATCATCAGCTTCAAAAGGTTTAAGATATGCCTGAATAGACCCCACAAAGTTTTAGGTTTTAGGAAGCCCATTTAAAGTTTCCTTCATTACAACTATCATTTGCAAATGCTTTAAAAAGATCAAAAATACAATATTTTACCTATCCTTTTACACAGTTAATTTCATATATACCATCATGATGTACTCATACATTCAAACTCAAGACAGCATGAACTTCTTTAATAAAATCTCAAATTTGTTGAGATAGTTAAAAAAAAGAACGCAGGCACATAATGGCTACTGTGTACTCAAACTGTTCTATAATCCACTTTATTCAGTCAACAGCAAATGAAGGCAAAGGATTTTTTCTATTAACAATATTCCATCCAGAACTTCCTCAGTTTTAACTACATCCTCTGATCAGCTCTAGCACAGTTTTAAGCCCTGAACATACAAATACCTAGCCATCCGCTACCTGGCCTCGGCTCTGGATTCATCCCACCTAGTCTGAAGTTGAATTGCATCACTGCCAGTTCAGGTCCTGGTTCTCTATGAAAGGAAAGGAAAGCCACTTTCAAAGCAGGTGCTTAGGTGGGTCTGACTGTCCCGTGGGGGTGCCCCTTGTCCTTGGACTACAGGCAGAGCTGAGGAAAGCTGTGTATGTAGCGTAAGGTAAAGCTTTAAGAGGTAGGTGAAGTGAATCCACAGTTTACCACAGCTCACTAGTCTCAGCTGCCTGCCACAGAAGTTGCCCATGTTAATAGCACATATAGGATGTATGCCTGCTAAATCCAAACACATGCTCACTTGTAAAGGGGCGGGGGTAATGGTGCTTACCCACTCTGAAGAGCAAACAATTTGTTACAAGCCTTGAATGCAACTTTGGCTTACATTCAACACAAACTACTTTTAAAACAGTTCGGGGGATTGGGGTTATAGCTCAGTCTGGTGAAAAAGTTGAACTCTGCATCAAGCTTCAACCATGTTACGAAGGCTACTTTGAGGGACAATACCAGTTACTAACCACTGAAAGCACTGTCTGTTGGAAAAATGTAGTTTTAATAGATATTCTTCATCTTACATAAGAGCACAATAAATACACAACATTCTATAGAAATTTCAGATGACACAAGAAGAGGTGAAAGAGGGAGAATACCAATAGACTACATATCCATACCCCTGAATTGCATGACAAAACACTCCCTACTGCAACCACTACAAGCTGTCATTTATACACTTCAGGCTGGCCTTGCCAAAAGCTTTTAAGCTTTTTTTTTTTGTGTGTGTGAGTGAGAGGGCTTGGGGAAAGAATGATAACAGGGACACAAGAAATTAAGGGAAGCAATCAGATGGGTTCCCAGAAAAGATGCTGGACTCCCAAACACAACGCATACGCAAAAACCAAGGATGAGTAAGAAGTTTTTTAATCACTTCCCTCCAATAAAAAAAAGCTTTGTTGCTATGTAAGCAAACCAGTTGCTCAAGCAAGTAGCTTAATAAGGCTTGTAGAGAAAACCAGTGGTATGAGCCGCTACCTGTAAGTGGTTAACCAAAGAGCCAGTTTGTGTATCAACTGATGTAACAGTGGTATTTCCTGTTAATGGAGGGTAGGAATTAAATAAGTTAGAAAACTGTGTAGTGTAACATCTGATGACACTCAGCAAAGTTATGCAGATACTCGTAATTAGTGCTGTCACTTGCTCTCAACCTCCTACTTTATTACAGTTATTTCCATGAAAATGCATGTCAATACATTACTAAAATTATGGTTACAATGGCTACATCAGAGAGTTGTTTCTAGAAGTCACTTCAAATGCATTTTCATACTAAATTGGCCAGGTAAGATCACCCACATAACACAAGTTCATTAAAAAAGTCAAAAGCAAAAAAAATCTTGTGAATTCCACCTCTTTACTGTTTAATCTGTCAGACTGCTGAAGACAAATTGTCAATTCTTGTTTAACTTTTTTAAATACGATTGTCACATTAGAGAAATGAAAACACAGCAAAATAAACTGTACAAAGGCAAAGTAGAATAACAAAAAATATTTTACTAAAACATAAGATTTACAGGAGATTTTCCAGACAAGCCATACAAAATGGTCACAAGCTTTTTCTTGGAGGGATTTTTCTACACTTGACAGCAGAATCACAATATTATTAGTGAAGGTGATGGATGTTTAATGTTCCCATTTTTTGTTCAAACAATGAAGCTTGTCCATCTACAGCGCCTAAGTTAGACTGGGCTAGAGGGTATATTCTAAAGTATAACTGGTTAGCTGCTTTTACCAATGCAATTAGCATCACCATAAAAAGGGAGGAGGAGCCCACAAAATTAAAACAAAAAGCCCCACAGCTAACCCTGCCTACCTTCACTCACAGTGCTTATACTTAAACCATGATGGGAAAAATGATTAAAAGCAGAGATGTGCTGCTGCTTTCAAACAATTTCACAACAATCCAGATGATACTTCTAGCCTCTGCTCATGCGGTACAATAGTGAATTAGGACAAGACACAGATTTGCTAATGTGCATTTAATCACCAAAGGACTGAAGATGTCTGGGCTTTTATTCTGTAATGTTTCTAAAACTGTGTCCATTAAATGCAAACAAAAAAGGAAGAGGTCTTGGCAGAACAGGAGAAGTGATGCACACTTGATGTTCAAAGCGCATTTAAATATTATTCATGGCATATAGCCTAGTCCATGCTCTGGCTGGAAAGAAAAAGAAACATATTTAAGAAAAGATGCATTTTTCAGGCTTTAATAAAGTAATTTTAAACACTTTTTTTTAAAGATCACTTGTATATCACTGCTGCAAGTACACAAAATATACTAGTTCCGAGATTTTAAATGCAATTTTGAAGGCCAGCAGCTGTCAGCTTTTGTATATTACAGAAATGGCCTGACTACAGTGGATCCAAAAGTGAAGAGGCGTAACGAAGCAATTCTTTCGGTTCACTGCGGCCTGCAACAGAAGCTAGTACAGAAGAGATGTACTTTCTGAAACCAGATAATCTGTTCTTTAAGCTACAGAGGAAAAGCAGTGGTGTATACTTGTATTTTACCACAACTCCAAATTAGACACGCTTGCAATTTAGCAACATGAAAATCCATGATAAAACAGACAGACCTTTTCTTCTAGCAAGCCTCACAGACTTGAAAATAGACCACTGCAGGCACATTCAGAGTACTTGGACTATGACTGTATGCAGTAATTGTTTCTGCAAGTTGCAGACATAAGACAAAGAGGTCAGGATTTACATCCCCCACCAACAAGTAATCAGCAACTTCCTAGAACTAGGGGGGAAAAAGAAAAAAGTGTAAGACATCACCTGTTTCTATGGCTTGGGCTTCATTGGTCTTCCATTGCTCAGCTACATCATTTGCTAGTGGATCATCTGGATTGGGAGCGCTTAACAAAGCCTGGATTGATAGCAGAACTGTACGAATCTGCAAAGCTGGGGACCATTTATCTGAAGAGACATTTATAACTGTATGAAACACCGTATTCACCATAATCTATAGAAACAGCAAGTTTTCATCACCTAGATTAAAGAATACACACGGTATTTTTTAAACAAATTAAACCTATTTTTCAGGTCATTTTATACATTTCTGTACTTAGTAAAATCTAAAGAAAGAAAACAAGATAGTACTTACCTTTCAAAATATCTAAACATATTCTTCCCAGCTTGTCTACATTAGGATGATAAATTTTGGTCATGAAACGTACTTTAGGAGCTGCCATTGGATATTCTTCTGGAAGGAATAGTTCAAGTTTAAATGTCCCACCCTCAAAGGGGGAATCCTGTGGACCTGCAATGACTACGTGAAAATAACGTGCGTTGCTTTCATCTGGCTCCGCTTTTATCCCAGGGACTGGCTCTGCCAGCAAGCGCTGGGTTTCCTAGAAGAAGAAGAGGCAGCAATGTTAACAAACACAACCCATTCAAAATAAACACAACCTATACAAACTATTTTAAAAACAACATTATGAGCTATTTGCCTACATCCACAGAAACAGTGTTAGACAAACATGTTAAAGAACATCAACAGAAAGGAGATGAGGATGTGGTAAACTGGTACACATCTTTCAGATCTCTCAACTGCTGTAATAGTGTGCTTCTATAGCACAAGATAATAGATAACAATTAAATTGTTCTCAAATCTCTTAACTTTTGATTAAACTACTACCAAGCTGTTATTTTTTTCAATATACTTAAGAGCAATTTAAAGAATACCACAATGAAAATACCAAAAGCATTTCCCATGCTACCTTAAATAGAGAATCCCCTAAGTGAAAAGCCAAAAGGGTTAATCACTCACAGAAAGCGTTCAAGGTTTACTTTAACAAGAGTGAACCAGTTTATTAAGATGAACATTTGTACTGGAATCAGATCCAACTTCAGAGATTTTAAAGTACT
This sequence comes from Falco cherrug, assembly GCF_023634085.1. Lineage (NCBI taxonomy): Eukaryota > Metazoa > Chordata > Aves > Falconiformes > Falconidae > Falco > Falco cherrug. Next base: position 44,572,378 of record NC_073701.1, read on the forward strand.
ATGCTGCAACACTAAAAGTGTTTTTAAGGATGTTTTATATATTTACACATATGTATGTATAAATAGCTTTGGTGTGAGCACTTTCAGCCTACATATAACCTCTGGTGTGGGCATTTCCAGCCTACAAATAGCCACGTTTCAAGTTTACCCTAAAAAACAGCAGGAGACAGGCAAGTTGTTCTGTAAGCAGCAAAATTAGAGAAGCCTGGTTTCCTACAGGTATTTGTATTCTTCGTTGCTCAATTCTTCTGCCTACAGCACCGATCCTACTTCAGGTACCATGCTGTGACCATAGCTAAGAGCTGCCCATGTTCTGACCATCCATCATCCCACCAATGCACTGAACAGACACACCGACCAAGTCCTGTACATCTTTCCCCCTCCTCTGCCACCAGCCTTCACAAGTCTTACCAGGCACCATTCTGCTCATTCTTACTAAAAAAAAAAAAAAAAAAAAGACTCAAGGCCAAAAGTGACAAAAGGACATTAGACAGGGACAAGAAGTCCCGCCGAAGCCTCATTTCCTCGGGTAATTTTAGCCCCATTTCCTGCTTTTCCTCTAGCTTGTTATTACTATGTACAGTTAATTTTTTCACCACTATCTGTATCTACTGATGAAAAATTGAGACTTGTAGGTGCATTCATTTATTATTCTAGTTTTGTAGCATTTATTCTGTGTGTCTACAATAGCACCAATACAAGCACAAAATAGACAGATTACCACTGCTTGGCTTAATACATTCTTCAAACATAACTGGATTGTTACAGTACTGGCATTTTGTAAAAATTAATTTACACAGCACTTAAGTGATATGGCTGTCTTGATGCAGTTAATAACACGTCACCTTAGCAAAAAAATAATCAAATATATAATATAAAAAGTGATGTCACAGTAATTAATGCCAAAATCCAGTCATTCATCTCAAAATTGCCAAGGTCCTACAGACCATAATATTGAAGTTGTTACTATACACATACACAAGCATAAAAATCAATTTATCTGGTCTAATTCCCTGTTGTGACTACATACTGCCTACTTAATATGCATAGGCATTAGCTGCCAGTGCCACTTACACACCTTACTAGAAGGCCATCCAAGATCCTTAGAGCTGTCTACACTTCTGCGAGTATATTTTAAATTATACACATAAACGTGTAATGTACTCGGACTCTGTATTCTGCTGGCTATTTACTTGTACAGTAATTCTGTAGAAAAGTTATAACGAATGCTTACTGACTTTCATACCACTGAACTAAAGCATTAAGAAATGACAGATTATCCCTGTAAATGCATAAAACATTCTCCATTTCTTTCAGCAAGTTTTCAGTGTGAGTGCTGCTGCAGGTAAATGGGACAATTTGGGTGTCTGCCTACAAAGGACCACATACTTACTATATAGCTTGACAGTTTTGGCAGAGGAAACAGTGTCTTATGCCAAACACAAACTAATACAAGGACCCAAGGTGACATTGGAAAAAGAACAAACTTAATGAAAAGATCCAATTTTTAAATTTGTTCACAGCTGCTACCCCTTGGACTTTGCCAGATACATGCTTGTAGGCAAATCATGGTTTTGGTTCTTATGGGCATGCTAAAATTTAAAGACTTTTTTTTCTCCCCCTTTTTAAATATTAAGGGTAACGCATTTTAATAGCTGGGCTGATCTCAGCAGCCCCTAGCCCCCACGCAGTCACGCTAGTCCCCAGACTGCCTCCCTAGTTATGTCAGTATGCTGACTGTAACCATATTGGGCAGCCAATCCTGGCTTAAAATAACCCAGAATCAGCAGTTCTCTGGCAGCAGCATCAGCACTTCTACCTGCTAGCATAACTGAGCGAGCAGTGCCTGGCTGCAACCTGCACATTCTGCCACTAAAAACCAGTTGTCAACAAACAATGAGAGAGCCCATGTATGAGAAAACCAATTATTTTAATCAAGGTACCACATAATACTGAAGGAGCTACACCATTGCTAATATGTCATCACATTCAGATAGCCCTTTATGCCTCTATGTTATGTGGATACAGTTATCTTGCGGTAAAACACCACAGAAGAGGTGAGTGCAAAGAAAAGCATTCATGCTTCATGCAGCTACACTAGTAGCGCTAAGACCCATACAGGCGCGCTGTGGAACATTAATATTAGATGAAAAACACTTTAAGAAAGCACACTTCACTGCTTGCACTGTGCATGGAGCTCCACCACTATCGGGATAATTCAAGCTGTTTTCAAACAGAAGTGAGAAATACTTGCAAGAAATCTGTGAGGGAATTTGTTGACACTCATCTTTCACACTCGCCAGGCTCTGATGCAGCCATCATGCCAAGAGCACAAGCAACAGCCTAAACTCCTCTGACACACAAAATGACAGGTCGTGATTCCTGTGAACATACATCACTACTGTTTTACGCAAAAGCTGAGAAGCATCTTCAGTTTAGAAACAGCATCTTTTTAAAACAGTATAACAGAAACACTTGTTAGTCTATGAAAAACACAAGAAAGGTGCCATTTATTAAAAAGAATGTGAAATGTCTGTACTTAAATCCATCAATACCACTGCTAAAATCAGACGGTAAATAAGGCTTTTGCACTTCAATTATGAAGAACTCCAAAATATCTTCAATATATTTGGGGGAAACCATAGAAGAAGAACAGAAAGGGAAAAATTTATCAAAAAATTCCATTTTAAGGTCTAAGCATATAAAATGCTTCAACATACAAGTAGGTCCAGCTCTAAAGTGATATCAGGGACTTGAGTTCCACATTTTGGAGTACAGTGGCCAGTTAAAGACATGCTGATACCAAAATCAATTTGATTTGCCATAAGACTTGGAGAAATAAATCATATTCGAGAGAAACAGTTGTCAGTAAACAGGGAAACACTATGCACCAGGTCTGGAAATCAAACTGCTTAAAGACTTTCTTTTTGTAAAATAAAAAAAACCCACCCTGTAAATTACCCATAAGAGTCACAAGATGTGGACTCAACCTACAAACAAGGAAATGGTTTAACAACATGTTGATCTTATTTTGTAATTTTATACTACTTTCCCCAGAGGATGGTTACCGAATGAAAAAGTCTCTCAAACACATTAAAATAAACAAACAAATAAATCACTTCTAATTAAACTTCTAACTTCCCACCTTTTTTTAACTAATCAGGAAGATCAAGCATATGCAATATTTCACTTTCCAGCACCTTTTTAAGCAAAATCTTTCTAACAGCCTTTTGGCTGAGGAAGTGAATTTTGTGCAAGCTGTTACTTCCTGCTTTGCCCCTAAAACTGCCTTTGAAACCTTTGTCCAATTTGAACGTTTCTGTGCACTTTGTAAGCTGTCAGTGACTAAGACAGAAACCAAGCTCAATGTTTCTGAAGAGAAAGACGTGAAGAACTTTGATATTACATGCTCTTCAGCCAGTTTATTCTAACGAAGTATGTACTATTCTTGCCTGGCAAAAACCCCTGTCAATAAGGACAGAAAGAGCTGGAACATCCAAATATTAACATACTAAAGAGGGAAAAGGACAAATTCACCAAGAACTAGGTTTTGCAGTTTTGCTGTTCACAATAGATGTTCTTACAATAGAGCAGTTAACGTTCTCTTCATGGAAATACAAATTTCCATCAAGTAAGTGTTCCAGAACAGTACTTTATAGTGTTTCTTATTAGCTCTGCTCTAGCATACTGAAGTTTCACAGAAGAGATATCAGGACATATTTTGAGCTCTAAAGCATTTAATGAAGTATCGCATGCTGCTGTAAGCAGTTACTTCTATCTGTCATACTCTGCTATGTTTTTAGATTGAGATCTCCTCTCACTCCTGCTTTTACTCCACTTCTTCCAATTCCAAGAGTATGTTGTCATTTCCGTTGGCCAGCAGAAAATAAACCCAAAATGAAGATACATGTCAGTCAGTACTTCAGAAAAAAACAAAACAAAAAAAAACCCAACACACCAAGCCACAACACTGTCATTCACAACTGGTTATGCCCCCCCCACAATTTTATCTTTCTTATTTTTAATTAAGTGATTAAAAAACACTGAAGTGCTGAAGGTGTTTTGACAAAATAAGAAAAGCTTTGCTTTCGCAACACAGGTGGCCTGAAGTAGAGTGACAGATGATATGGATCGGACAGATGGTGCAGCTGACATTCTGCATAGCTATTCTTCTATGAAGACATTAAATTGAAAACTAATTGTACCCAAGGGGGAAAAAACCCTCAACCTGTTTTTACAGTAACCTGTGAGGACAAGAAGCCTCAGGAAGGGAGTGCACTCTGACCTGTAGAAGAGACCAACAGAGCAAGAGGTGGGGATGAGGGGTTTTCAGCTTGCAAAGACTGAGAAGCCACGTAAACACAAGAGATCAGTTTGCACAGGGATGTTTCATTCTTTGAATTTTTGCTTGGTTATCTGCTTTCAGCAGAAGGAAAAAAAGTTACTGAAAAGCAGACATAACCACCAGGATTCTCCTGGTTCATACACCCAGAATAACACAAAAGTCCTTCTTTAAAGGAGTGAATTGAACAACCCAGAAGATTCTTCCATACACACATGCACAAAAATCAATTGTTAGAGCACACAGGAATATGAACAAGCATACAAAGGAATCCATTAGAAATATACTATTTTAATCACTTCCAGTCTTGCAGAAGTGTTCATAAGAGCCTCAAGCTGCCAAGGCCTCAGTCAAAACAACCAAAAAAGATTTCTGTATGCTATGTTTTTGGAAAACAAAAAGCTAATTCAGAAGTTTTATTTGCTATCAACAGACTAGTGCAGGATCAAACAGTGGCATATTGACAAATAACCACAATCAGAAAACTCATGTATACAAGTATTTGCAAAAAAAAAAAAAAAATACCCAAAAACCCAAATGTTATTTCTTACATAGCAGAGCTGAACTGAAATCTCTAAAGCTTCACCTGCCTGACAGAGACCAATCCAGTAGTGAAGAAATCGTTGCATGGGATTAGAAATTTTTAAAGCTTTTTCACTGCTTTTTAGAAAGGAGTACTGTATTCTTTGTTTGGGAAAATAATTGCAATTCCATTCCCTGTACTATGGCAGTAGCTAATCACAACAAATTTCACACTGCCTGCCAAGGGATGTGAGAAGAAAAGAGTTAAGAACAGATCAATATCTAGCACCCACAAATTACAAGAACTTTAAGGCTACTGTATGAAGCCCACTAGAATTTAAGAGAAAAGCTTGCCTGCAAAGTCAGCACAAACTAGCTCAAAGAAGAAATCCATACTCCATGTCTCCAGGCAAATTTGCTTTGCTTAGTAATTCAGCTGTCTGCATGCTCAATTTCCTGACACTCGTTTTCTTATTTCATATTCAATATTACTACTATACAGTTACCTTCACTAAGTAAAAAATTCTGCATATTAATCCACACATTCAATATAGTAGTCTTTAGTGAGGTGTTACAATTGAAGGAATATACCTTCTGACATAACCTAACATGGTCTTCTGCTCCACACAGTCCTTTAATACCAGCTGTGAAATCACTTGGTGAAATTCATAAAATCTATTAGAACAAAAGGAGCTTAGAGAAATCCCAACACCTTACAAAACCTGAACATTATAAGCTGATAAATGAGCAGACACAGAGAAAAGGAAGAAAAAAAAAAGCTGTGCTGCCTTTCCACTTCAGCCTATTGTGCACCTTCACTTTTGCGTGTATAGCTGTTTCTCAGCCTCATGTTGAGATAGCATGGAGCTGATCTGGAAGGAGAAGAAAAAAAAAAAAAAAAGTCATACAAGAAAGAAGAGTCCCTGATGCAGCTCACCACATGTCCACGCAAACAGCTGTGCCAAGAAGGGTGCAAACACATGCTGTCAGAAGGATGGGAGAACAGACTGCTCCTTTTGGTGAAGGGGCCAGTTTAAAGAGCTGAGACTGCAACATCAATCACAGCAAGATACTAGCATAACAGATTACTGTTCTGTAACCAACCTAAAAAGGAAACACAGACTACCTCCTCATTCCAAAGGAAGAAGCTTAACTACCAACAGCACTAATTTCAGTAACTGCTAAATTAAAGTCTTCATCCCTCCACAAACGTCTTAGACTCTGTGTATCTTCTTACATGTTATAGTTATCTAGCAACCTTTTATAGTACTGCAACTACAGAAAAGCATCCTTGTGACAAGCAGCTTTATGCTAGTACCTTAAAGAGATAACATCATTAAGACTTACAAAGGTCAACATAGCTGCAATAAAATTATTCTGAAACTTCGTAACAGAAACCATTAATACGGCCTCTTACACAAAGAGAAAATATTGCAGGTCTTAGAGCTGTTAAATATTTAAAATGGCACAATACCGCATCTTTATGCAAAGTCTCAGGGGAATGACCCTTCCCTTGTATTTTCAGCAGCAGATTTACTAGCACAATTCTTATGCGGTAGTCAAGTAATTTACCTTCAGCATCACCCAAGATGGAGGTTACATCCCTACAACTTCATCAGTTCAAGGCAAGGTACAAGGCCTCTCTAATCTACTTCAGACAGTGAAAAAGCATAGGCAATATCCACCTTTACCTGTACGTTCAACTAACCCAAGATGGTTTTATTCTGAACAGATCAGGGAAGACAGGTGACGGATAAGTATGTCTTAGTAAAACTTAATCTGCAACAAATCACAGCTCAGAGCTCTACTCCCAGTGCTTATTGCTGCTCCCTTGGCAGAAGTCACCACCAGAAAGTAAACCTTGTCAGTATTCCCAATTCAACTCAAGGGAAGCATACTGGGCTCTTTTAACCAGATCTTTAAACCAAAAAATGTTGACTGACAGCATACAAACTCTGCTGTCATCTAGCAGAGGACAGTAACTTTGAATAGAAATGGATGAACACTTGGCGCCGGCTGCAGGTAAAAGCATCTTCCAACAGTAAGATTAAATGAAATCTGCACATCTCTTGATAGTTTTCTTCCATAGGTACTACAAGCAAGGGTCTCCAAACAGCTGACTATAAAGCAAATTTCTTTGATAGTCTTGGCCATTTATAATAGGAACAACAGGATGCAACGCTGCATGAATAGTCCCAAGACAGCCTAAAAGAAAGTTATTGGTAAAATGAAAGAAGCACCCAGACTGAAAGAAATACACATCAGCTTGCCTCACTGCTTTGGGACATAAAACTTTTATTTGGTTTAGCGTAACTACTTAATCATCTAGGCATATGTACAGGGTGCAGGTATCAAGGCGTTGGCAGCAGGGGGGCTCCGGGCTGACCTCTGTGGGAAGGGGCCAGGGGCTGTGCTGTGCCAGACACAGCCAGCTCCAACAGACATGACACAGCGCACAGCTGAGCCCATCAGCCACACTGGTGGCACACCTGGGAAAACAGGATAGAAGGCATCCCACAGAGAGAACAGTGAGGGGGAAGAAAAAAAAAAAACCAAATGTGAGCAAAACTAGTCTGAACACCAAGCTCAGAGGAGGATGAGGAGGTGCTTCAGACACTGGAACAGAGATTCCCTGTAGCTCATGGAGGACCAGAACAGAGCAGACGTCCACACTGCAACCCATGGAGAGGACCATGCTGGAGCACAGGAGAAGCACAAGGAGGAGGAGAGAACAGCAGACAGGAGCTGCTGGGGAACTAAGCAAACACTTCCATTCTCCTGGAACCATCAGGGGCAGGGGAGGTAGAGGAGTCAGGAGTGGAAGGACTGCAGTTGAGTGTGGAAAAAGGAGGCAAAGGTGTTGTTTTAACTCCATCTTTGTTTCTTACCACCCAACTCTTTTACTTGGCAATAAACTAATTTTCCCCAAGCCAAGCCTGTTTTGCCCGTGATGACAATCAGTAAATGATCTCCCCATCTTTCTCTTGGACTATAAGCTTTTTCATCTTTTTTCTCCTGCTGCCTGGTTGAGGTGGGGAGTGACTGGGTGGGCAGCTGGCCAGTGTCAACCCACTACAGCATGAATCACAATGTACTTTTTAATCTGAAATGTTTGAACTGTTGTATCCAGAAGCACTTTTAGTGAGGATGTGGTAGACAGCTTCAGACTCCACAGATGATATTGCAAATTAGAGGTTTTTCAAAAAGGTAACAGAACTAAAATCAAAGCCACTAGCTCCATTTTTTGCTATAGCTGTAATGATAACACTTATCACTGGAGGGTACCACACGCACCAATTTATGTGGGAGAATATATGATGAGGAAAGTGATCTCTTTCAGTTTAACTCATTGCTTCTCAGCTTCTTCAGTATTTGCTTCCTAGGAGAGATCAGACATCTGCTGCCAAGTCCTCCAGCAGTTGAAAAGTCACTACCAATAGCAAAAAGTGAAAAGCTTTAAAAAAAAGTACACCTAAGTTGCACTGATTTTTTTAGTCATTGAGAGTTGAAGTCCTTTACCTTATGCTTCACTGGCTTTAGCTATTGAGCTTACAATTGAGTCAAACTGCTTTTCTCCCCACCATTTCAGCCTGATTCTCAGTCCTCCTTGATCAACTTCACTCACATCTGTAACTACCTCCACCTTTTCCTTTCCTCACAAATTGCAGGGTTTGCCCGAATGAGAAGCCCAAACTTCTCAGCAGCAGCGCTAATTTATACAGTCCCCATTCCAGGCAACCCTTCTATCAGCCCAAGTGTTTGCAAAGTCAAACAACAAATGAGGTCACAGAACTGATTTGGCTTAAGAAATAACCTTTACTGCAGAGTTCTGAACCAAATCAGTCCCCCAGTGCAAGCTTACCACAGCAGCACAAAAACTTTTGTGCCAGCACAACCCAGGCTAAATCTGTTTATATAGTAAGGCTACTCATCATGAACCCAGGGTAATCACCTTGAGAACTTCTGGTTAATCTAACTTAACTAGGTGGTAACTCTTCCACCTTGTGCTGGCTCTCTGAAAAAAACACAGAAGTACACCACCAACTTTAGCATTTCAATTCAGACTACATACGACATACATTTGTTTCATATTTTTATGCCAATTGCAGGAAACCCTTGCCAGCTACCAGTGCCATTATCGTCCAACTACATCTAATAGTTCAGGTTAATTTTGAGGTACGAAGTAGAAACTGAAGGTTTTAGTGGCATAGGGCAAAACTTAAAGCAGCATACTGGCACACCGACAAGTTAATAATTACTTGCCAAACGGCAATTCTTTCCTTTTCTGTCAGAGTGGGATAAGGGGGAAGATCACAGTTATCTCCTTCGCCAAGAAATGGCAAGTGACACATGAGAAGGTAAACCACATGCATGTTTCTGCTTTGATTTTTATTGGGGGGGGCAGTAGGGGAAAGTGAAATGTATCAGTCAAAACTGCCTTTTACATATACGGATAAAGCTGCCTCAGAAAACCACAAAGACTTAATTCAAACACCTTTTATAACAGTACATAACATTTTGGCACAAGTTCTTCTAGGGTCTATCAATTCATTAGCTACAATTATGTAAAGAACTGGCTATAACCAGCATTACTCAAAATGAACTGGTTACCTAACCAGAAATCATAGCCAAGAGAGATTTAAGAATGTTTAGATTGAATGTGTGTCACTGTAAAACAACTACATTGAAGGAAGTCTTCTGAAAATAACATCTACCTTTTAGGGAAGAAAAAAAAAAAAAAGAATTAGCAATAAAGCCCATTAAACTGTAAGGCAGAGGTCAAACATCATAAATAGAAGGCTGCACTTGTGGTTTCCAGTAGCTGGCCTCCACATTAATTCTTCTCTTCCTTGCCATATATTCCCCAGGTGTCAGCATCCCACACGCCTCTGCTTCCTGCACTCATTACTAGGCTAACATCTCTGTACACTAATGCTTCCATCACCCTGCGGGTTCCCAGACCCTACCACCAGCCTCCACCGCCAGCCCCAACTGTAACTACACTACCACCTCAAAAAAAAAAACCCAAACAAAAAAGCAAGAAAATGTTCTGAGTGTCAACATATCAAAGGCAACAGCTGTAAAAAAGAACAGTGGTACAGTAGATTTAGAAACCATTAACTAGTACTCAAATCTATGAACAATTGTCCAGCAGCTTGAAACCACAGCTCTGCTAAGCAAGCACCACGAACTCCAGATTGCTCACAACCTTCCCTCATGCATTTCTGGTTCTCCAGTTCCTATCACCACACAATTTTAACCATTGCACAGTCACTTACAGGGAGATGAAGACAAACTTACTCCAGGTAACAACCTTCCCAGAAAAAAAAAAAAATCCAGAATCTACCCACTCTTGGAACAAGACCTTATTGCCAAGCAATAGTAACATGAAGAGGGGCATTTTTAAGGTCAGCACCATTCTCCCCTGAAAACAACCACCTCCTCAAATTTTCCAGAGCAGATTACATGATTTTAGAACTGTGAAGCTGAGATCCTATGCAAATTCCTAGAGGATTATCTATGTACTAACACAGATCAAGCTTTTCATGGTGTATCTCCAGCTATAGCAAAGTAAGGCACAACTAAATTCACTAAGCTAACAGCGAACCCATTCCTGCAGATATACTGATGGAGCACAATCGCATTAATATACAGTGCAGAGTCAACTATCAAAGTGTGGTTAAAGCAAACAGTAATTCATACAGAGCTTCTGTCAAATGCCATCTGTACTGGGCTTGCGTGGCAAGGTTTTGGTAGCAGGGAGAGCTACAGAGGTGGATTCTGTGAGAAGCTGCTAGAAGCTTCCCCCAACAGAGGGTATGCCAGTCAGCTCCAAGATGGACCCACTGCTGGCCAAGGCTGAGCCTATCAGTAATGTTGGTAGTGCCTCTGTGATAACGTATTTAAGAAAGGAGGGGCAGGAGTGTGAAAATGCAAGAGAAACAACGCTGCAGACACCAAGGTCAGTGAAGAAGGAGGGGGAGCAGGTGCTCCAGGCACCAGAACAGAGATTCTTCACCCCTGCACCCTGCGGTGAAGACCATGGTGAGGCAGGCTGACCCCCTGCAGCCCATGGAGCTCCACAGCAGAGCAGAAATCCACCTGCAGCCCGTGGAGGACCCCACGCTGGAGCAGGTAGATGTGCCCAAAGGAGGCTGTGACCCCATGGGGACCCTATGCTGGAGTAGGCTCCTGGCAGGACCCTGTGGACCCACAGAGAGAGAGAAGCCCACACTGGAGCACCTTTGCTGGCAGGGCTTGTGACCCCCCATGACGGAGCAGTCTGCTCCTGAAGGACTGCACCCTGTGGAAGGGACCCATGCTGGAGCAGGTTGTGAAGGACTGCAGCCTGTGGGAAGGGCTCCCCTTGGAGAAGTTTGTGGAGGCCTGCCTCCCTTGGGAGGGACCCCACAACAGAGCAAGGAAAGAGTGTGAGGAGTCCTCCCCCCGGGGAGGGAGTGGCAGAGACATGTCATGAACTGAGCACAACCCCCATTCCCTGCGCCCCTGCCCCTCAGTGGGGGAGGATGTAGAGAATTTGGGAGTAAAGTTAAGCCCAGGAAGAAGGGAGAGGTGGAGGGAAAGTGTGTTAAGATTTAGTTTTCATTTTCTCATTAGCCTACTCTGTTTTGATTGGTGATAAATTAAACTAATTTCCTCAAGTAGAGTCTGTTTTGCCCATGATGGTAATGGGTGCGTGATTTCTCCCTGTCCTTGTTTCAACCCACAAGCCAAGCCTTTCATTGCATTTTCTCTCCTCTGTCCAGCTGAGTGATAGAGCAGCTTTGGTGGGCACCTGGCATCCATCCAGGTACCCAACCCACCATATCATCTATGGCAAAATTTGCCACTTGCTTCTCACTATTAACTCACCAGTCACATATAACTATGAAAATACGTTTTTGTTTTGTACTATTACACAAAACCAATTTTGAGGTACACTGAAAGCCATGTAAACATAAGACAAGCACAGTATTAAAAAAACCTGCATGCAAAACAATAGAAAACCATTAGCATCGGTAGTTAGAAAGCTTGGTGTACTATAGATTTGTACCTCAAAGTTGCTCCAGTGTTATACAAAGAGGTGGTCCAAACAAGGCTTTTGCCTTTAGTTGGATTATCTAGTTTTTTCCTCGGTTTTTCTTCTCTAGTGTCTGCTGAAAGCTTCTTTAAGGAAAAGGATGTGAAAAGTTATCAGTGTCCTCTTTAATATCTTTTATTAGGAATCCATGTCTTCCTTTCAAAACTGGTACCTTAGTCTGACTTGAAAGTTTTCCTATCCTCTGAGCCTGAACCACCTTCTCAGCTTTCCCCCGACACCTCCACAAAGGTTGCATCCCGCCAAACTTCGGGCTTCCAATACCTGCCTCTACACCCCTCCCACTACCAGAGCCAGCCTATGCTATACTGGTCACCTGGCAAGAAGATTCAATGTGGGTTGCAAAGTAGTGTTATGTCTTATATTCCTACCTTCCTACATTTGTTGGGGAGGCAGGGGAAGGTGGTTTTAAGAAGAATGATACAAAACACCCTCTGAAAATTCCTCAAGTTTTCACCCTCCTGTCAAACTTGACGTTATCCACAAGATTCAAACAGCATACAAGGGGCAAAAACACATTACAAAGACCAAATATACAGTTCCTCTGCAAATGCCAAGGAACAGCACTGTCCAGAAGTAATGTTTTTATGCCTAACCACCATCCAAACAAATGCAAAATACCACTAAAAGATGCTAAGCTTACCTTCAGCCTTTTTAATTTTTTCTATCCAGGAAACAAAAAAAAACATCAAAGAAATCAAGAAGTAATGGCAACTTAAATTTTCAGGTGGAGACAGATGTCCACACCCCAAAAGCCCATAGCTTCCAAGACAAAATGACAAACTTCAAGTTGGCTACCAGTAACACTGTTCAAGAACTTCTAGAAGTTTCAGAAGTTGCAGACTAAATGCCTGATTTATATTTTAAGAAACATATAAAGCTGTTCATACTGACCTCTAATATAGAATGCTGTTGGTGCCCATCACCACACACACCATGAGAATCTTCATAAAACCTCTGAGAAATTTTACATTTTCAGGTAGCATTTTATAACTCAGCAATCCAAATGTCACCCAGATCCTCGAAAAATACTGCAAGCTAGCAGCAATATGGAAACAGCTTCTCACAGTAAACACCAAGAAATTAGTATCTCATACAACACCACAATACCATGCAGGGGAGGAAATCAAAGACTCAGTAATTTAATGCCGATAAATTCATCAACTAAAAAAGTTTGAAGGAGTCTCAGATACTGCTTCAGATGGTTGCTTCATGATATGAGCAGCTGCAGTGGTTGCAACAGAAGCACTACTAACAACTGGCTACACAGTCAAAACAGACCTGGACATCAAATCATGAATAATGAGATCACTGCAGTAGTGAAAACAGCAGGGAAAAAAAACCATTTGAAAAGATGACAGGAGGCAGTATTGCCCATCCCATTCAGATATACTGACTGCACTTGACACAGCAATGAGGTGGACTGAATGTCAGCCAAAAAAAAAAAAAAAAAAATCAGATGCAATTCAATTCCTTACTTGACTGGAGCTACGTGACTTTGCAACACTGGAGAGAATTGGTGTAATACATGCTTGAATGTAAAAGTCGCTGGGCTTCTTTATTGTGTATATTGCAAAGGCTCACATTTTAATACAGGATTAATATTAAGAAAAAATTTTACAGCATCAAAAATGCACACCTATGTAAATGTGCCATAGCATATTTTTATTTTATCTTACATGAACGGATTTTCTTGTCAAGGTGATTCTCAGAGGACTCCTAGCTTTGGACTACTGAAGAAAATAAAAATACCTCTTCTCTATTCACAAGATAGATTTTCCAATTCTGACTATATCTTTAAAGATTCAAAACTATGTCATCATTTTCTACTCAACATTTGTGAAGTGCTAACACCAAGTTGTAACACTAAAGCAAGTAATCTCTTGAGCTTACAGATCTTTCCCATACACACACTCAGTCCGTGATCCTAAGTAACCTGAGGACAGCAAACTGGGACTAATTCTGTATCTTCTGTAACAATTGCTTTGCAACATCTATACTAACACCTTTAAATTGAATTTGGGGGAAGTATTAGAAATATAAATAGAGTGCTCTGCTGAGACAAGGAAAACTACTGCTCTCCTACTGGGCCAGATGACAGCCTCCACATAGCAAAGCAGCAAGCTGAGGAGTACAGGGCTGCTAGTCAACCTGAGAGCCAGGCCATCTGCCAGCAGTCGGTCAAAATGAGGAATGCCAGCTGTATTTCGAGCAGCTAGCTAGATTCTATACTTCATTACAGTCCAAATATGCACTCGTATCCCAAATCAGCCATCAGCGGTCTCCCTCGGATGACAACACAAAGGGTGCATGTGGATCAAAGGGAGGAGGTCTTTTCCTAACACTAACCCAAACCATTTATTTATCATCAAATTTATTACTGTGCATAAAGAAAATCAGTTCACCTTGTTATTGGAGTTATTTCACCTTTCTACAGCTCTTTCCTTCCCAATCTCTCTCACTTCCATTTCCTTTCCTTGTTTTTCATTCTCACTAAGCAGAGTTCACTCCTTCCCCTCCCTCTAAGGCAACTAGCAATAGGAAATTTAACTCCAACATCAAGATTAGCAGGATAGAAAAGGTCAAAACAATTCTCACTCAAGACTCCTGAGGACTCAAGCAGGCATATTTCTAGGTCTGCACCTCTGCAGCTGCAGTATTTCAAAATATGACTTTGCACATTTTTGAGTCTGTAGTAAATAGTCAGATTCAAGTCCTAGACTGTATGCACATCTGGCAACCTAATGTATGTATAGCACAGGAGCTAAAGAATTGGTCATCTAATGTGACCCACCCAAGATTTAAAAGCTCTGCATTGGCTGCAGAGAACTTATAATGCACACATGGAAATACACAACCCACTGTACAGACCACCTTGTAACACGTAATAATCCTGAAAGTACTGAAGAGGATACTCTGGAGGAAACATGAAGTTTCTAGGTCTCTGTTCTGCTGGCATCCACCTCCCCTCTCCAGGAGGAGAAGAAACATTCCCATGCCATCACACATCTTTGAAGCAAGTCGTAAATTGCTCCACGTTTTCTTTTAGGAAACACAAAAACCCCAAAAGCACCAAGAAGGAAACATATGCACCAGCTTACAAGCGGGTGTGCTTCTTGGTTGTATTTAGGGGAATTGTCAAGAGCTATTAAAAAATTTAATACGGACATCAGCCTCATGACTGAGCTCTTACCACAACTCTGATTAATACCAGTTCCACTGTATTATGAATCAGTGATCCCTCTCACACCTGAAATACATTCAGCTTTGCATGCTGTGCACTAAGGCAGCTGGATAAGCGTCAAACTCATTTTGTAAGATTTGTCTTTTTTATTTTCACTGCTTACAAATCTGAGCAGTAATCATAGTTTAGTCTATTTCACACCAGATAAATGCTACTCCAGCCTTATTTTTAACTCATCTCCTCTATCACCTGTTAGATAGCTTGACTTTTTAGTATATGAAAAAATAAAACTGTATTTTCCTCTATTTAACATGTTCTCCACTCAGGTGTTTTACAATGGTTGCCAACATCATGTGCTCAACCAAGAGAGCTTCACAGTGTTAGAAATTATTTGTGACATTTGTACAGTTCAACAAGTAGCAACGGTGCTGTTATTTCCTATGAGGGCTAGCGAACCTCACTGGAATCACTTCGTAACTCTTGTAAAGGGAGCAATCATCAATTTGAGGGCTTCAACTCACAACACTGCAAATGGAGTGGGAAGGAGTAGCCCAGCACAAACATCCACGACTAAACCATCTTTTGATAGCTTGCAATGCAGCTAGCTGTGTATCTCTGTGAAGTGACTCCAAACCATTCAAGTCCTAAGGGTCAGCTGAAAATACCCCGAAGAAGAGAGCCCTTAAAAAGCTTTTGAGCTTAAACGAAAGTCCAAGCGAGACAGTGAACCGCCAACAGGAAGACGCTAACACCGTAAGGGCCGACAGCTCAGAGCACACGTAGTAGTAACCAGGCTGGCTTCGCGTGTGCCGGCACGGATGCCCCCGACGTGCAGCTCAAGCCCCGGTTTAACCACTCGCTGAGTTTCGCCCCTCCTCGTACCGGAGCGGGAGCCCAGCACCGCGCCGCCGCCGCGCTCCCCCGGCCCCGAGCCGGCGAGGAGCCGCGCAGCCGGGGAAAGAGCCAGGGGGGCGCGTCCGGTGCCCTCCAAGCTCCGGGCCGCGGAAAGGGCGCGCAGGCACCCAGCAGACGGCAGCAGGGCAGGCCGTGAGGCGCTGCCGCCGCCTGGGCGGCCACCGTGGAAGGCGCGGGCCCACTGCCGCTCGCCGCCCCCGGCCCGTCAGGAGGGCCCAGCCGCTCCCCACCGCCCGCACACACCCAGGAGCCCCCGCCGGCGGCCACACAGCCAGCGGCGCAGGGACCAGGACCGGAACCGGCGCGGCCCCAACCCCTAGTCGCTCCCGCGGCGGACGGGCTCAGCGGCGGGTCCCCCCCCGCCCGGCTGGGGAAGGAGGAGGCCCGGGAGGGCCCTGCCCCCGCGCGGCCCTGCTCCCGGGCACCGGAAGCGGTGCGCGGCCCGGCCCGGCCCAGCCCAGCCCAGCCCAGCCCTACCCTGCCCTGACCCGCCGCGCGGGGCCGGGCCCGGCCCAGCCACCCCTCAGGCGCCCCGCAGAGCGCGGCGGGGCAGGCGGGGGTACCTTGATGATCCTGCGGGGCAGCCCGGCCATCTTGTCTCGTCGGGGTGTAGGCTCGCGGGCTCGCCTCCGCTTGGGGCTCGCGCACAGCCGGAAGTAGTCCGCCCCGCGCTTCCGGTGGCGCCACCCTCGGCGCGGGACGCTGGGCAATGTAGGCCGCGCCCGCCCGGACGGCCGCGAACTCCGCTGAGGGGCGCTCCGGGGGTGAGGCGGCCCCCTCGGCTGAAAGGGGGCTCCCGGGGTCCCGCTGCCCGTGGGCAGGAATGCGGTGGAGGGGACGCTGGGGGGGGAGCCGAGCGGGGCCGTGAGGCGGCAGGCGGGCCGGGGCGCGCCGCCTCCCGCACCGCCCTCTGCCTGAGGCCGTGCCGCCGCCGGTGGCGGGACGAGCTCGACCGCTGCCTTCGCGGCCCTGCGGGCAGCCCCAGGCTGAAATAGGCCGGGGCCGTCAGCCTGCGGGAGGAGTGGGCAACGCTGGGGGGCAGCGGCCTTCGCGCCCACCCCGGTGCGAGCTGGCAGAGCCCGGCTGCTAGAGCCCCTTGTAGTCCCTTTGGTTTATGCCCTCGGTGATGCACTTCGGCTGTCTGCAAAGGCAGGAGAAGCCCGTTTGGAGTAAGTGTGTGGGATCATCACTCAACACTGACAACTAAGATTTCTTCAGCATGTCCTGTGAACAGTAATGGCACAACGTGTACCACTTCCTGATTTTAGGCAGTGTGACAGCATACCTGTCACAAAGATACTGTAGAACATCTTTGTCTTGATAACACCTGGTTAGTAAACCTCCTTCTTTCTTAGCAGAAAGAAAAATATTGTGGAAGTTAGAGTATTATCATCACCTGAGCATCCTATGACACTACTACAGCTGCACAGTAATAGTAACATCTAGCACTCTGCATCATTGTTGATGGGAAATAAAAGCACAGACAGGTGAAGCAACTTGCCATTGGTTACTAAGCAGGCTAGCAGCACAGACAGGAACAGGACCCTGCGTATGTATGATTCTCTGCCAAGTGTTTTCTCCTGGTTTAAACACAGGACTTCTAGATGATCTACGTAATTTCTGTACCCTCTGGTAGAATGGAAAGTTCTCTGACACTGGCAAATCTGGACAGTGTAATTGCTGAAACACGTCTATCACAGATATTACAAACATGTTCTATATCTTAAAATTTAAGCATTCATATTATTACACAATGGTTACCATAACATGAAGCACGTGTCAGAAGAGTGGTGTGGCTCCCTCCTTCATCTTCCCTGCAATGCTTCCTAAAAACTTACCGAGTTTTCCTTCTCTACCCCTCTTATTAAGCCGCTGGCACTACAGAAGACAATTAGCACATAGAGTAGTTCTACACTATTTGATATCCTCAGTCGTTGAATACACCAGTAATTTCAAACTTCATGTAAATTCATGAAAATGCATAATCTCTGTGAGCTCCTGTGTACGTCCTCAGCCCTTTAAGCACTTAGATCCCTTCCTAACTTTCTGCATATAACTTTCTCTGAAGTCAGTCAAATCAATGAAGTGAGACTCACCAACAGCAGTGCATGAAAACACATTTGCAGAATTCAGGCGTGAAACATTCATCAATAACACACCTTGTTCTGCAGTGGAGATGAGTGAGTTCATTTGCGTACATTAGCATGTGAAATGGCCATGTTTAGATGTGGTCCTTCAGCAAAATCTGGTCTTGCTTGTTACACATAAAATACATAGTACACATACACTATTCTTTAATTGGGGATTTTTCTTTGTGCTTAATTATTACAGCCTATTGCTGCTACCAAAATAGACCAAGTAGATACTGCTGTGTACTCAGCACCTTCACAGTACTTACCTAAAAAGATGAAATGCTGATCTCTAGGGGGAAAAAAGCTGTAAGGAAGAGAAAAAAACTCCTAGCATAATACATTTTATCAGCTGGATGTTAGCCTGTTTTTTTCCTAGTTTCACAGATATTGGTCTATACCACATATACCTTATGTACCTTAGAATAAACATATATACTCTGGGCAGATAGGGCTCTCCTGAGGATGCACAGTGTCTTATTGTTTGATCCTGGTGGCAGCAGTCTTGCTGATTATTGCTTTTGGGGTTGGGTTTTGGGCTGGTTTTGAGGGTATTTTATTGGGTTTTTTTAGATAGGTGAGATCACACACAGACAAGTGAAACATCTTCCAAATGACTATAGCACAGCTTCCCACCCCTCTGCAGGAACAAATAGACTATATGGGAAGTATGGTATTCAGGATGTTTTTTGTATGGGCTAACCTTAAGCTTTGTATGTAAACCTCTGGCCTGAGCTCATACAGTGGGGTTTAGAACCCATATGATATTAAATTGTTCTCAGGCAATCCTTGTTAAATTGGAAGAATTCTGAGGCTATATTTAGTGCCTGTTTCTAGCACTCAGATCACAAATGAAGACTTACTTTGCAGTAAATTTTACAAGGCAAAAATGCAGTAATGCCTTCTCAAATCATCTGTCACTTGGGAGAGCCATGAGGTTGGTGTAAATGAATTAACAACATCTAGTGATGACCACAATGTAGTGCTGACCTGCATATAAATAACTGCTTACCGCTGAGCAGCATGTGTATGGGGTAGAGAATCTAATTGCTTTTGAGGAATGGGATTACAGTGAACTTTGCTTAGGAAGTTAGGAGAAACAGAAGTCAGGAGGACATAAGATTAGTGAGAAGAGGAAATTAACATTCATATAATCTTGAAAATTTGTGAATAACTGAAAATATTTGTAATCATGTTGCTGTGATACCCAGTTATAACTAGGAGCCTTCATTTTGAGTTAGCAGATATAATGACATATGTAGAAGGAATACAAACATTTAGGTTATTTTTAAAATTGTTCTCTCCATGTTGTATAAATTTCACATAATACAATAGTTTAGGGACCAAGACCAGAAACGGTATGTAAGCCAAATGATCCCTTTTCACCCTTCTGTCCTGTGCTGGTAACCTTTGCATGCACTTGCCAGCATCAAACAAATACAAAGATACAGCTGGAGAGGTGAAGCAGCTCCTTGTGAAAGACAGTAATTCCTTGTGAATATTATGAAAGTAGGAAGAAAAAAGAGGAAAAAAATGTTGCTGGTAATCTCACTAGGAGAAAGACTCCATGACTCCAACACTTCATTAGACATCAAAGTATCTTCACTGGGCCATATCCTCAAGACCAAAATAATCGGAAACCAATGTATTTTGTTACACTGCTTGCAGAATTACTTCTTTTTCTTTGTTTCTGCTTTCTCCTACTCTTTTTTTTTTAACCCTTCTCTCAGAACATTGACCATTAAAGGACTGGCATAAGTGGAAGAAAACATGGGCCAAAAGATGCTTTTAGGTTCAATGCAAGTAAAATGCCACTCAGTTTCTTGGAAGTGCTGGAACTTCTGCTCTGTGAGCCTTGCCCTATATCTATGAGATGCAATAACAGAGTGGAGCATAGTGGCTCAAATGTTCATGAATGTTGTATTCAGTGTCACCTTTCAAGTGTTGTAGACCACGAATCTTGCTTCAGTCTGAAGATGCAGCAAATCAGCCTAGCAAGTTACTATGTTCTGACAGTTTTCATTGCTTAACAAGTGGCCTGCCACAATCTGGGAAAGTTGCAGTTTTCATGACACCTCTCTTTCTCTCCTCTTAGGGAGAAGCTTTTGAAGTCTACTTGCTCAGGAGATGGCAGTGAACAAAAAGATTGTTTTCTGTTGTCAAATCTACAAAGATTTAGATTGCTCCCCCAAGTCATTCTAGCTCCTGCAAGGACTGCTGCAGATATTCCTGAGTATCCATACAGGTGCTGGAAAAGCCATCCAAACTCACTACTCCAAAAAAACGGCTTTAGACTTTGGTCATTTGTGCACCTTCTGTACCAAAGGATATCTTCCAGTAAAAGCCATAGTAAAAATCATCCTTCTTTTATAGCATTCTCAAATTCCTGAAGGAGGCAACTTAATCCTCTGAATGAAAGCTGGAGCAAGACACATACGTGCCAGCAGAGCTTTGTCTCTCCTCAAGCTAGCCATGCCCCATGGAAGTTCTTGCATCTTCTAGGTGCTTTCCCAACCCAATGACCTTCCAGTGTCCACCCCTGTCCTTCAGGATTTTCCACTCAGCCATTATTGCCACTGTAACTGGGTTCTGGACCGACGCCTGCTTCACTCTGTGTGCATATCCTCCATTTGGCATGTGTCTTGGAAGACATCCTTGGAGAAGCACCACAGGTGATCCAGCCTAGCATGCTTCTGCTTTCCACTTGCCTGGGTAGAACAGTACTTCAGCACTCCTGAATTCCAGAGTTCGGAGTTGTTGCTAAAATGTATTTATGCTTCTCTGCCAGATTATTTATTTTGAGCAGTATGGCACAGGGATTCTTTATTCATACCATTTTTCACAGCCACATATACCATTAAACATATGATAATGCCATTAAACATATGACAATGGCATTAAAACCATCTAAAAAACCCTAAAAGTTTCTAGGAGGGCATGGGAGGGGAGACAGAGAGGAGGAGAAGGGAAGAAAAAGTAGATCTGAAACGCTACTTTCCGCAGTGCTACATGTGTAGTTTGTCAAAACTTGCAGAGTGTTTCAGCAATCCTTTTTTTTTTTTCTTTTTTGGTAAAATAAATGTTTGATGGGGAAAAAAATTCTCCTTTCATCCCAAGTATTGTAATTAATGAAGTTATGCATCCTCATTTAGGCAGCTGCCCTCCCTGACTCAACCTGCTATTTTAATTTTGCTAGGCTGAGCGATTTCAGTGCTATGTGTTTGGAAGTCATTTAGATTGATATTTTTGTTCAAATCAAATTGAAATTTTTCATTAGACTCATTGCCTGGAGCTCTGTCTGATGCTGTGTTAGCACTGGCAATTGCTAACTGTTTGCTCTCTTAATACCCTGAAATAAACCCTGCACCTCAGGCAGAATGTGAGGAAATCTGGGAATATTATATGCTTGTATTTTGTCAGATGTATACTGACCAACAGTTCAAGGATATCAGGCAGGACTCTGGATCGTTGTACTGCCCTTAGATCAGTAAAGGCTTTGTGGGATGCTATTTTGACTCCACAGCTTTGCGTCAGAGTGCCGAGTGCACAAATAGACCTCAACTGCTGTGACAGCCTCAACAGGGGCCTCCACCCTCACCCTCTGATGGTCCTGGGTGCTCAGTCCTTCCTTAGCTACGCCTCAGCTGTGCCTGCCTGACCGTCGGGGGCTCCTGGACCATCCTCAGACCTGGCCCATTACTGCGTCCTGCCTGATGACCCCTTGACTGTGGATAGGCCCTGCTGCAGAAACCACCCTGCCCTGCTCACCTGCCTCAGGCACAGTGGGGTCACCACCTGGCTCACCTTGGGGTGCCCTTGGCTCCCAGCTCACCCACCCTGAGGGAGCAGTGCCACCCTTGCTGCTCCCTAATGCTTGCTTTCTGAGTTCAGAGCACCTGAAATGCAGGTTCATTTTAGAAAAGCAATCTGATCGGCATCTAAGCTCCTGAATTGCCAAACTCCGATTTAGTGTTTAGCTATACACTAAACGAATCTGTGCACAACATTTAGGCCAAACTGACTCTCTAAAGTTGTTAAAAGTGATGAATGATGGGATTTCTAATCAAGGGAGTCAGCCTTGGAAGGATGGGAAGCAGTGAATGGATGGTGAAAAGAACACTGTTAAGTTATGCGGAAAGAAACCTCCAAGTGAGGAAGTTCTGGCCACAAGAGGAGGCAAGTTGAAGAGCTGCAGGTCACAGAAAGCTGGTTGAAAGTAGGACAAAGGTAATTGTGGCAGTGGGAGATTGTGGCCTCTGATTCAAATAGCCCCACTGAAAGAGGGCAAAACCCCACTTGAGGAGCATACGTAGTTAGCAAAAAACATCAGTGGTGCTATCTGAGGATGTGCACTAGTTTCCATTAGAACTGAGAAACTTGTAACCAATCCTGTACGTGAATGAAAATGAATATGCAGTACACTATGAAGGTACAAGTACTCTACTGTATATAATGTGTACCCTCAAGTAACCTGGTGTGTACACTGGGCGGAGCAATCCCCTGCGCATCCAGCATTGTAAATAAAAGAGAATGTCTGCTTCTTAATGCTACATTGGTGTTAAAGAGATTTATTCCGTGATATTGTCACGCTACAGTTGCTGCTGCTCGTCTTCTATAAAGCAACATCTATATTTGCATTTTAGAGGAAGTATAGGTACAGTGTTCAGCAAGTCTGGTGTCACCTGTAGTCCCCATTTAAATCAGAGTTCATTCCTACAGCCCAGCTCCACCAAGGCCTACCTCCACAGGGGTTATTTAGGGTGTAGTTTCATGTCAGGGTTATGCCACTTTGTGTTTGCATTGCTGCAAACAGGCTCCTGCCCTCCTCTGCCACACACCACAGCTCCCTCAGTTCACATCATGAGCTCATGGAAGACGAGCTGATCAAAAGTGTTAATAGCTCCTGAGTGAACTATGAGCTGATAGGAACCACTGGCAGTCATGCAGCTGTGTAGGTCTGGCACAAGAAAGGGGACAGGAACCCATACCAGAGGGTGAGGGAAGGGGAATGTCTCTAGTTCACTGTATTAGGGACAGTGTGAAACCACATATCTGAGGTCAAGTTATACCAGACAGCTAAGTCAATCTGACAAAAAGAGGACTTCTTACTTCCCTTTCCCATCTCACTCCTCCTACCCTCCCTCCTCATGCACGGCATTTCCCCTACCATTAATTCCTGAGGCTTGTCAGATTCTGCTGAGCTGATTCAATGCAAAAACTTGGCAGAAAAACAGTCATTTGGTCTGGTCTTCTGCTGGACTGATCTGGCTTGCAGTGGGGTCTAGCAAGCACCAGAGACAGCAAGTAACACAAGTGGGAATGAAATTGCCCCTTCTAGTATCCAGGAGTTATTAACTCAACTTTGGATGCCTCTTATCCTTTCAGAGAAACTGCAAGCAACACTGAGCTCCTGCTCCCTTTCCCTGCACTCTGCCCTGTATTCCTGCTCCCCTCCTTCCATTGGTATGTATCTATTAGAGTACAGGGTGGGGTTTTTGGCCAAGTTACCTTTCTGACCAGCTCAATGAGGCATCAGAGCTAGCACAAGAGAAGCAGTAGGAAACAGAGGGAGATGTGGCAATGTGAGATTACCCCTTCCCACAGCAGTGGCCTGTTCTGCTGGCTGAGCGATCTTGTCCCACCACACAAATGTGAAGGCCAGGATGGAGAGCACAATCCTCCTCCCACAAACCCATGACTACCACGAATCACTGCTGGGATTACAGTGGTTCTGAGAACAAAGTCAGGCAATCACCTTATTCACCAAAGTGCTGTATAATGTCACTGTAAACAGAAAAGGTAAACAAATAGTTGCAATTAAGCAATTAATACTCCCAGAACCATTCGACACAGCTGCTGACCATCTTCCTATGACAGCTTTTGCTGTCATTGAGTTACTCACTGAGTGGGTGCATCCAGGCCAGCTGAGCCTGTGGCTGACTAATCTGACTTCCTCCTCCTACCCCCCCTTTGCAATCTTGTAAAAGTCTTACTGCAATTACAAGTGTATTTCAAACCCCAAGTTCTTTATTTTGCATAAAAGCATTTTTATATTTTTGTCAAGTATTGCAGAAAGTCAGTTCTACAGAAAAAAAATAGATGGATGGATGTACACATACAGAATGAATTCTCACAGTAATATATAGATATTAAAAATGTTTGTCAGTAAATCCCAGAGTATTTTACAAGAGTTTATGATCCTTATGTACAAATGGGGAAACTGAGGCACAGAAGTGCAGTGTTTTTCACTTAGCACTAATTGTAAGAGTCACTGGACAATTTCTGAATTATCTTAACCAGCAGTACTGGGGGAAACTGTACTGAGAGAAGAAAAAAACCCACCAGTTGCATGTTTTACCAACTTAGGACATCAGAATAGAATGCTGTGAGTAGGAGCCTTCACTGTAGCAAATAACTTTAGATTTTTTGGTTTTTTTTCATTAAGTGGATGCTTTAATAGAGGCATAATATTTTTTACTTCAACTACAGTAATCAACAGGAACACATTCTATTTAGGCTGCATTTAGTCATCTGTTATTTGCAGTTTCAGCTTGACTCCTTACCGGTAACTGCATGGCCCACTGATGTGATGGTGCGAGATCTGCTAAAGAATGAAGACAGCCTGTTGACACAAGCGTTGGCATTTATTCTGGGTGTTTACAGATTGACTTACAACATAGAAACCTGTCTGGGTATAGCATAACTTGAGAAGATTTGAGAATTAAAACCATAATTAAATTACAATGTCTCATTAGAAATTTATATCCTACATTTATAGAATAACCTCATAAAGATTAAGATACATTATTTCAGGAGTGAAGGCTCATCCATCTCTATTGTTAAGATACCACCTTTACAACAAAACAAACCCATCTGTTTACAAATTCAGTTCCACTTCTAGGTATGACTATATAGTACCTTTTCTACTCCAGATTTAAAGGAAACAAAGGAAACCAAACGCTTATTCCTGGAAGATTCTGAAATACTGGTTTCTATGAAAAAAAAAATATTTATTATATTCAGTTTGTTAATGAGCAGCCTGAATGATTTTACTAAGAAACAATTTCCTAAATATGCCACTGCAGCACAAGAACTAGAATAGCCAAGTCCCAGTTTTCCACTTCCTGCAAGGAGGGAGGGAGGGAGGAGAGTGTGTGTGTGTGCAACTGCTTACACAAAAGCCATGCCAATCCACATACCAACTCTGATTTATAAATTTGTTCTTCCAAAACAGAGCCAACCAATGTAGTCCTACCCTCATTACTACATAGAGTTTGCTGCTCAGCTGTAGCTCAACTCCTTCACCGATTAGAATATTTCCTGGAGAAGTTCGTAACTGACTGACTAAGAACAGGTGATGGTTTTTCTTCAGTGACAGAGCAACCTAGAAATAAAGCTTTCCAGGTTTTCAAAGACATGAAGTCCCAGAGGTCTGCAACTCACCATTAGCACCTTCACAGTGACCTCGCAACTAATGGAGAGAGCAGCCTCCTTTCTGATGAGCCAATACAGAATGAGCAGCTCTCCTCTTCACTGTCTACAACCTGCTGAAGCAAGCAAGGCCGTTGGCAGTTATTAATAACCCCATCTCCAGACATGCTAGAGAAGTGTGTAGTCACGCTTCTGAGCTGTCCTGAAGCAATTCCTGTCTCCCTACCAGAAAGTTGTAATCTGTCAGAACATGGTTCCAAGAATAGACTCGCAGAACATTATGTGTCAGGAAGGGGGTAGACCTCGTCTACTCTCTCCTAAAAAAAACCTTTTTATAGAAACTATCTAAAAGTAGCCTGGAAGCTTAACAGGGAATGTGGTTTAGTTTTTACAAAATAAAGCTCTGCAGTACCTTCAATTACAACCTTTTAGAACCAGGGTTTAAGTTATAAGATTTCCCATTACCATGATGTTTTAAAAGCACATATTTCTAGAATAAAATCGTTACAAAAACACCTACAGGTTACCTCTAATTTAAAACTAATTATGTAATGAGGGCCTAATATATGGAAATCTGAAAAATCTAGCGAAGGCTGTTTTGTGAATCAAGATTCCAGAGTGCTATCAAGTTTCCCAGTGAGTTCACACAATGAACAGAAGATTGCTAACGATTTCTGATGAACCTTGCAAGCGATATTCCATTGCAGTGATGTGAAAGCAGAGGCTAAAGATGTGGTAGCACCAGGCAACAGATACCCAGTAATCCTCACAGTGCCTGCCCTCCTGTCTGGAATTGGAAATTCCCCCCATAGAACCATGTAGCATTTGCTATGTGGAAAAAACCCAAACAGTACAGGCTGCCATGTGGTGCAACATCTATTAAAAACAAAACAAAACAAAATACTTCAAATTCAATAACTTTTGCTGTTCCTTGCAATCTCATTGATGAATTAGCCCCTATAGCCATTAACAACCTAATACCACCAGCCTGTAAAATCCCACCATTATAAGACGTTGGTCACATTCACCAGCAACATCAGAAACTACTTTTTCAAACTTGTGTCTGAGGAGAGCACACATACGTGTGAGTATATCTCTGTATGCAGTCCTCAGAAAATACATATGGTACTGAAGAATAAAAAAATTGTCTTGATAAAAGCAAATAAATCAACATAGGAGACAGTAATGTAGGAACACCACAGAAGGCTTATATTGCAGTGATGGCTAATATGCTCAATCATATCAAGATCTAGTATTTTTTATGGAGAAGGAAATTTTCTAAGAGGCTAGTGAGAGGTTTTTAAAAATTGATTTTTCTAACAGGTTGCTGCTCAATATGGAGAAGATAAGTTAAAAAAAAAGAGGCAACTTACACTGGAGAAAGAAGCAGGTGTGATTTGCTGTGATCTCCAGCTGTGAAGGGACTTAATTTCAAGGTTTGCACCTGACAGCAAAGGATTTTTGTCACCTGCATGGATGAACAATATCCTTGATGAACAATATCCTTCTGAGAAAGTATCTAAGAATCAGAGGTGTCAACCACAGTCGTCATCATCACTGTTTAGGCAAGCTTTTAAAGAAGCTATGACAAATTTATAAGTACCTTCAAGATAAGTCAGAGAAGCCTTAATTTTACTTAATATCTAGGAAACCAGAACAAGGCCTACTGTGCTTGTCTCACAAGTTCACAAGTTCACAAGTTCACACACACACACACACAGAGCACACATGACAGCATTCTGCACTAAGGGACCACAGCAAGGTGCATTTGTATACAGGTGTGTCACACTGCAGCCGTCTAGGAGAAAGGCAAGAATCCTGGGCAGTATTCCCCTGTTGCTGTGGGAGACGGTATAGCTGGAGACGGAAAGGCGCTACATCCTGTTCCTCCCTTTGCTGTTTGCATGGGAAATTTACACTAGAGATTAGCTGGACACGGCACAGGGCCAGCCAAGGGTTGTGGTTGTTTGCTTGAACACAGAACTATGAGCTTGTTATCACACGTGCAGCTGCAAAAGATCCTGAAAACCAGAAACCATGAACATGCTTGGCAAGCAGTATTATTGGCATCCACAAAGCCACGAATCCAAAGCTGACTGGCTCTAGTAGCCGGTGTGTTAGTATATAAGGCGTTCACTTGAGCAATAGAGGGATTCTGATTGAGCACAGATTGGAGTCCGTGTAATCATTCAACACAAATGGTGCCTGAACATGGACCTGAAGACATCTGGAACTGAAACTCAGTGCTGGTGGTGGATCCGCAGCTGAAACGGAGGAGACATATGTACGCATGCACTCTCGAGAGGCATCACCCTTTGCCGAATGATTGAGGTGAGCAGCTGTAGCAATTATAAGATGGGGCAGTCAGTTACGAAGGAGCAAAACCTCCATCAAGAGATTTTACAGAGAATTTTGAAAGAACAGTGCTTTGCAGTATTGGCCTTAAAGTTGGTTACATTGCTGGTTTGGATAAGAGACTATTGCCCATGGTTCCCTTCCTCAGGTTCTTATGATAGCTCTTTGTGGGCAAAGGTGGGGAGGAATTGCAAATGAAAAAGACTTGCAGCTCTAAGTCCCTGAGGAAATCATTATTACCTGGAAAACAGTGTATACAGCTTTAAATGCTCTAAGACCCGCAGAAGATATCTTACAAGCATCTGCTGCCCCTCCTCTGTTCTCTCAGAAGCAGGAACAGGCAGAGCCGCAGTCTTTTGAAATATTACCTCCTGTGTACAATGAAATTCCTAACACGACACAGGATGTGCGGGAGGTAGATCTGCCAGAACCTTACGATCCTTTTGATCCCAGGGAAACAGACCCCAAGGATGAACCTGATTTATACCCACCACCAACTCCAGTAAAGGTTATGGTAGCCACTGCCTCTATGGCAGATGCAATTTTGCAGACACAGCGAAAGAAGTCAATATCATGCATGTCACTTATTACTGACATGCCCCCCCTTTTGCTCCCACACCGCCTCTGACACATACGGGGCCACTGCATGTAGTTGGACAGTCAAACGGATTGTTAGATAAATGTAGGATTGAAGCGCTCTGCAAAGGAGATGTTTCTATACTCCAAACGATACCTGTAATATATAAACCTAACCAAGCCCCAGAGTATGCTCACTTACCAGATGGGGTTATTAAGGAAGTTCGGAAATCAATATGAAAATATGGTCTCCAGACTTAATTTGCTATAAACCTTATACAAGCTATAGGAGAATCTTATGTCATGACCCCTCCTGATTGGCGATCAATTCTTGGAATGGTTCTATCATCTACACAATATACTGTCTGGACATCAGAATATAAGGAACTTGTGACTGCACAGGTTATGGATAATATTGCTGCTGGACTAGGTATTGGAGAGAACGAGTTGCTAGGCCAAGGCAACTAGGCCACGGGGGGGGAGCACAGACTGCACCGCCAAGAGCAGTATTTACACAAGCCGTGGAATTAACTGTCAAGGCCTTGCGAAAGGTGCCAGCTTCTGTCTGGTGAGAAGCGTCTCTTACATCAATTTTACAGGGATCTCAGGAACCTTATGTTCAATTCCTAGATCAGTTACAAACTGCTATTATGAGACAAATTGAATAAGAGGAAGCCGCTGAGATTTTGCTATTTCAGCTTACAATTGAAAATGCAAAAGCAGACTGTAAGAGAGCAATTGATCCTATACGTAATTCAGCAAAAACTATTGCTCATCTCGTAAAGGCTTGTCAGAATGTCAGGTCAGAACAACATAAAGCAGAAATGCTCACCACTGTTGTAGCTCAGCGGATGGTAGTGGCACGGGCTGCACTTAAATGCTTTCAATGCCGTCAAGAGGGACATATGAAGCAGAATTGTCCCCAGAAGAGAAAACAGACAGAATATGAAAAAACCTCCTACACAGCTGTGCCCAAAGTGTGGAAAAGGGTATCACTGGGGAAATCAATGCTGCTCAAAATTTGATAAACAAGGAAATCCAACCCAGGGAAACAGGAAGCGGCCCACAAGACCTGGCGCCCCGAAAATGCACAACAGGGTCCCTCAGTGACAGTGGGCGTACCTGAGCTGGGACCAAAACATGGTGAACCCCAGCATAAAACCATTCAGTCCCTCCAACACAACACAGCTTGTAGCGCCGGGCTGGACCTGGCCACAGCGACAACACTTACATTATCAGTTGGATCAGTGAACCTTATACCTACTGGGGTATATGGCCCCCTACCTCACAAGGTAAGTGGTCTATTAATTGGACATTCTTCAACCACCAAGTCCGGACTTTTCATATTACCTGGAGTTATCAATTCCAGCTTTAATGGAGAGATTAAAATAATGCTCTGGACTGCAAATCCTCCCTGTACTATCCCGAAAGTATATTGTGCAGTTGATTTTATTACCATATCACGCTGTCGCGGCAGACAATAAACAAAGGCAAGAAGGAGCATTCAGCAGTACAGGAGCACTGAATATTTTTTGTTGTCACAAACTGCTTCTGGTCATAAATTTGGCAAGAGTCACTTTGAAGTAATTCTGTTTATCCCCACTATACTTGTGGACAAGGTATTCCTGAAGCTCACTCCTTACATGCAGTTTCACTTCCTTCTTTTAATTCCCAGACTGCAATTGTTTCAGACAGTTTATAACCTTTATTTATTTTTGTCAACACTGTCCGGGAGCTTATAATCCTCAATATGTTTTCTTTGTCTATCAGTATAACCACCATCTTGCTTGTATTCAGCTTCAAAAGGCTGTTCTTCAGCCGAGGGCTGTCCTCATGCTAGTACAAGGATTTCCTTGTGGGAATAATGAGCTGGAACACCGCAGAAGACACATAGAACTGTGTTGCTTCCGGTTGGTGCTTGAGCTCAGATCAGACCCCTCTGTAGCTGCACACAGGAACTTAATGGGAACGATGGAGAGAGGTGATCTCCACAAACCTGGAGGAGTGTTGTAGTGGAGATATGGCGTCCCACCTTGCATTTCTCCAAGCAGTATGTAAAACATTTTGGCCCATCTCCATCTCTTTTCTCTGTGGCTTGCTTAATCTAATATTGCAATAAGACCCAGAATGGATGTCTTCCCTCTTTCATGAAAAACATTCAAAAAGAAACCTTTGCCACTGCTGATGGGAACAATCAGCTCTTGACTAGTGATTTCTGGTTACACTTCCGCTACACTTCCAGAAGTTATCAGTGTCACTACAACCCTGCAGCTACAGAACAAAGTTGGACGCTGTTGAAATTGTGAAATTTCCACCCACAACTGCATGAAATTGCTGTAATACAGCCAATGACCAGAAAAGATGCAATGATTTGAAGTTACCTGGAAGAGGTCACAGCTTTTTCAAGAGGTCTCTTGTCCACGACTCTCCAGAGGAGTAATTCTGTGAAAGGAACTGAAACACAGCTGACTGATCTGATTTAGAGATGCTTCATGGGCATGTGAGAGTTCATGGTGCTGGAGCCATTTCAGGTACTACAGCAAGTCAGATAATTGAATTTTGTTTATACTTCTTGTCTTTTATCAGTGTTGTGTAAACACAACATTATTTTTTAAACTTTGTGACTCAGTCTTTGAAAGAAGCAAAGCAAGTAGCCCCAGAGCAGCAGCGTGCCTGAGGCGTTCAGGTGAGCTTTCTGCATGCCTTAAAGATCTCAAATGTGCTATTTCACGTACATAAAAGCCGGGCCTTCCCAGTGGAAAGGTATTACAGGCACTGTGAAACGTTGGCAGGCTGAAGAGAGGGAGCTGCTGCAGCCGTTGTGTAACTTAACCTGGAAAGCAAGCAGGCAGTGCTCACAGGCTTGTGAAATTACCGATGTCAGAGATGCCCCTTCAAATTACAGGATTAGAGGGGGTTATTTTTCAGCTAGTATAACAGGACGACATACGTTGTATTTCGGGGCGCGCTGCCCCCCGAAACCCCCTCAGCACAGGGACCGCCAGCCAGCACCGATGGCGGGCTGCAGCGGCCGCCGTCCGCCCGCTCCCCCGGGCCCGGCCCGGCCCGGCCCGGCCCACCACCATCAGGGGCCGGGCCCGGCGCGGCGGGGCCGCCCCCCACCAGCCAAGGAGCGTCTCGCTGGCCGCGGCAGCCGCATTTCGGAGCCCCTCAGGGTTCGATGCCGGTGTCGGGACGGCCCTGGGCGGGGAGGGGGGCGGGGAGGGAGGCGACGACCGCGCCCGGGCCCCGCCAGAGGAGGCCCGCACTGCGTGTCCCGGCGTGCCGCGGGGCCAGCCGCCGCCGGAACCGGAAAGGAACCGGAAGGGCACTAGGTGCCGCTTCCGGCACTGTGGCCGTCGGTGGGCGGCCGTGAGGGGACGCGGCGGCGCCCGCACAGGTAACAGCAGCGCCGTGGCGGCCGGAGGGGGGCGGCCTGGCTCCCTCCCTCCCTCCGGGTTGCAGCGCTCGTGTCCGCGGGCCGGGCCGGGCCGCCGAGGGCCGGGCCGCTTCGCCGGAGGGTCGCTCCGTGCAGCACTGCCCCGGCCCCCCTTGTTTCTGTTCTTAATGACAATGTGTGCCCGGCTGATGCAGGGGAACTGCAGGCTAGGCCTCCGAAACGGGCCGGAGGAAGAGAGTTTATATACTTTCGGAAGGATTAAATCGCTGTCTTTCGCACTCGGGTTTTGCTTGTTTGTTGTTTTTTTCTTTTAATAGCCTGCAGATCCATGTGCGGTCTGCGGGATGGGAATGCCCCGATTTAAACTGTAGTGGTCCTTGAGGCGAGGCCGAGAACGGGCCGGTGCTTGAACCCTGTCTTTTGACAAGGTGGTCCGGATCCGCCATATTCCACACACCTTTTTTATTAATGAGCTCTCAGAGGCATGTTATGAGCAGCTCTGTAGATGGTGTGTTAGTGTTTGCTAACTTCAGCAGCACTTGTCACAGGTAAAGAAAATGATGACTAATGATTTTTCAAAATTTGAAAAAACACATTTCTGGTGATGTTCTTAAGTGCTAAATATGAAGTAGTTTTAAAGAGGTATTGTTGCTTTTTTCTTTTTTTTTATGAGTATGTCTTTAAACTGCCTCCAATTAAGTTTTTTTTAAAGATTCTCTTTGAAGCAATTTTTTTTTTTTCTGTAGGCAGTGAAAACTTAAGATGTTTATATGTGTTGTTCTGCCTCTGTGCAATTTGGGGTAATATTTAAGGTGTTCTAAATGGTGTTTCATAGCTTTTAGGTGTATTGCTTTTGAGATGGATGAAACCAACTGCTCTGTTTAACTACAGCAGGTGTTATTTCTAAGTACTTTTATTTTTATACTGGGTAATGATACTGACATTGTGAACAAAAAAAGCATATTTCAGGTATAACTCTGTGACTTGCACAGAAGGAAGGATGCAAAACTTAAGTAGGTGAGTACCAGTAGAAAAACTGAGAAGATCCAAGCTTGGAAACTTGAAAAAAGTTAAAAGATGTACCTTTAAGTAAATAAAGTCTTGTACTGCATTTGGCTATTAAGGAGGCAGGTACCAGGCTCTTAATAAGGACTTCTAAACAACCGACAAATAATGATTAATATACTGCACACATTTTATTTATCCTTAAGATATTCAAGAAATTAAATTATTGGTCTTTTGTACCCTTTTGTTATGAAACTGGTTTCTTTCAGAGGTTGTTCTGGAGAAAAAAAGGATGTGGTGTCTGAATTCTGTCTTGTCCAGGACTGATTTCTTCTGCTGTCAGCATGGCAATGTCAGTTAGAGCTGTGTGGTCCAGCTTGTTCTGGATGCGTTCAGTAGCAACCTGTAAGCAGACCCCACTGCAGAGTAAGTAGTGATGCAACCAGAAGCCCTATACTAAAACTTGTTCTTTGAGAGTTTATTACTGTACTTTTTAAGGTAATGGAAGCATGTAAGTGAATTTTTATTTGAACGGAATCAAGTCTGCTATTCCATATTCTCTGCTAATAATAAGAGAATATTTTGGTTTGTTTTTGTTTTCTTTTAAAGCATCCATGGTCCACATATGGTGCTTCTTTAACTTATTAACTAGCTTGTAAATACCACCCTCTTGTCACTGTTTGAATTTGAAGATTTAAATTTATTTTTCAGACTTAGTGGTGAGAAAAGACTACAGTAAAATTTCATTATTTAACATATAGAACAAGTGAAAACAGGCAATATTATTTCTTAAGATTTTTGTCCATGTTTTAGATGTCAATAGAAAGATGTAGGGGAGATAGTAAAGGTAGTAAAGAGTTTGGAAAATATAATGGACATGTTACATTTTAGAGGTTAGTGAGCAAAAGGGGAAAGAAATATTAGGAAGAAATATGAACTATTTGCAGGAATATTTTACCAGAACTCAATTTTTTAATAAATAAGAATGGCTTAATTGGAAGAACTGAAGCGCTAACAAAAATTCTAAATTTAAGAATTTTATATTTTAAATAGATATAGCTAATACATTTAAATATATAAATTTAAGAATTTTGCATCTAAAATATTTATTAGAGGAAGATAGCCACAGAAAAGTTTCTACTTGGTTCTGTCAGCTTTCCCAATTTTGACACACTGAATGCTCTCCCCCTCTGTTATGAACAGCCAAGAAAAATCCTGTTTATATTAAAACTATGGTCAACATAAAACAACATGTTAGAAAAAAGTTGAAACCTTTTTATGACTTGAAAACAGAACACTCGGAACATGCTAAGACTTAGTTCTTGTGGTCATAATTTGGTCTTTAAAGCATAGTGGTAGAAGAAGCTTCACTGGACTCGGAAACTTACATATGGATTTGTGTCAGGTTCTAGCAGTAAAGGAAGGGGGTTGCCAGTACAAGTCAACTACAGGCAGCTCCTAGGCCCACCTTAGGCGTGCACACCTATATGGTTGTGGAAGGCAAGATGCCCACGGTATGGTTCCTATGTAAGGGACTGTTACTGTTTAACACCTTACATCAGGTTTACAGTTGGACTTGATGATCTTAAATGTCTTTTCCAACCTAAATGATTCTATGATTCTATAAAAAAAATCGGAATAGATCATGGGAAAGCTCAGTTGGAAGGCACTCTGGGTGGTGTGTGGTCCAACCTCCTGTTCAAAGCAGGCTCAGCTCTGCAGTCATACCAGCTTGCTCAGGGCTTTGTCCAGCTGGGTCTTTTAAGTCTCCAAGGACAGAGGCAGCGCAGACCTGTCAGGGCCCCGGTCCTGTTGGTTGACTGTCCTCATGGGGAAAACATTTCTCTACATATCCAGTCAACCTCTCGTTCCAGCTTACGGGTTTTGTTTCATGTCCTCCTGCCATGCAGCACTGTGAACAGACTGGTTCCCTCACCTCAGTAACCTCATACATAGTCACTGGGGGCTGCTGTTGGGTATCCCCAAAACTTTCTCTGCTCCAGGCGGAGCCAGCTCCAGTCCCTCAGCCTTTCCCCACAGGGCAGGTGCTGCAGCCCCTGACCGTCTTGGCAGGCCTTTGCTGAACTCATTCGAGTTTGTCGAGGCCCCAAAAAGGCTGTAGTATCTAGATGTGGTCTAACAGGTGCTGAGTAGAGGGAGCTAATCCCTTCCTTCATTCTGCTTAGTACAGTCCTGGATGCTGTTGGCCTTCGTTACTACTTGTAATTCTTGTGATTGCTTTCCTTGGAGCAACAGGAACCTGGGGAAAGGGGTGAAGTTGTCTGGTATGATAGCAGTCAAGACATTATAGTTCTGTATTTTGTATACCATATATAGCAGTGGCCAGTGAAGTACAAATTTGATTTTTATAGTAAATATTGCTATGAATGAAGTTATGATCTTCCTGGTAAGTCAGAACGTAATGTTCTTTGCATATATAAAGAACGTACTGTAGTGGTGGAATCTATAGGTATTTTGTTCGTACTGTGATTTTTCTTAGGAAAACAATGAAATTGAAAAGGTAAATGCAGGCTGTAGCCTCTTAGATACTTTATTTTTTTATTGCTCTAGAAATCTGTGTAGTAAAGTGAACTTCTATTTAGACAGTATTTGGGTTTTGTTAATCTAGAACTGAGGATTCCCCAGTTGAGACTTGGAAGAGAATGAAAATATAAACATTCTTAAATTTGGCACAGCTCTGCTTGTTTTTACATTAGTGTTCTAGTTACTTGCTTTTTTTTACTTGCTTTTTTTTTGTTTTGCAGATGGAGCTATGTATCGTGCTTGCCATAAATCTACATATTCAGTTCTCCCTGAAGACTACAATTGGTACTTCAATGTGTGCCCTTTCCATGTGACGTTTATTCCAGGGCTGCTTTCTGTGTTGTGAAGTTGTCATATAGTGATATCAAATACATCTTCTACCAGTTGTGAATATAAGCAATTTTTAACTAAAGTACTGTTTCCGATCATAATGATTGTGAAGTTAATATTTAAAAAAAAAATTGAGTAGCGAAAAATCATGCAGGACTCATACTAAACATTGTGATGATCCCAGTACCCCTTCAGTTTTGTTTGTGGAAGAGCAAAATTAGCTAAGGAAGTAATCTTTATTGATGTTTGTTGTTAAGACAAAGTCCAGGTATTTTTGTGCTACCACATGGGAAACTTTCGTAGAAACCAGAAAAGATGATACAAATATAGTGAGAAACACAGCGCCCATGCCATTCAAGGCTTTAGGAAGCTAATGTGTTACAGGAAGGGGAAGGAAGGCGAGAAAGTCATGTTCCCTCAAGGAACCTCTAAGTAGGACTTTTTCTTCAACATGCTTATTATCTTTTACCAAATACAAAAGTTGGAACCCCAAACAGAGCTTTGTTTCCTATTCTTTCTTCTGTAGGTGCCATACTTCTTACAAAGGCATGTTCTCCTAGAGATCATTATCTCCATCTGTTGCTACAGTTTTATATGCAATTATTCAAAGTGTTAAAGATTTTTTTTCCCAACCCATATTTCCAGCTATCTTTAATACTTTATTTTAGCCCTTGTTTTGCTCTCCATCCAAAAAAGAAACATGAAGATTGCTGGGAAAAAAAAAAAAAAGAGCAAGTTCAGATCAAGTATTTGTGACCCTTATTTATAGAAGATTCTTAAGAATTTGTAATTGCAGGGTCAAATATAGTTTTCTATGGGACTTCGGCTGTTCAGGTTTTCTGAAAATTGTAGGGGGTATATCTAAGAGTGTAAGTTTTTATTTTTATAGCAAAGTGGAACTTGCGGTGACATCAGATTTGAAGACAATTGTCTGCTACCACCCTTCGCTTGAGATTCCATACGAGCATACAAAAGTATGTCCAAATTTACACATTTATATTTCTTTCTCTTGTAAAGGCATAAGTAGTTCATAATTTTGAGTCTTTAGGGCATCTTTTTTAAAATTTTAAATGCTGAGGTACTTTTTAGTACATGATCAGTGTATCTGTGGAGTGAATGATGAATGTAGTTGCTGCCATGAGGAGGACCTTATTCTCAGTTGAACTGAGGGAAAATTGGAGAGTAAGAAATGCTCAGATATCACAGCATATCGTAACTGAAATAGAATTAAATGAGGCACTTGGATATTACAGAGAAAACTAGTGTCTGTTTGAGCACTCCTCAGGATGTTTGGGATGCATGTTATAGTTCAAACATCCTACTGCGTACAGATGCTGCAGACTGGGCAAGAGGATATAAAGTGCTGCTGCTGTTTTCAGCTCGAGCTTTAAATTTCGTTCAGTGCTCTGGGTTCATAAATGCCACAAAAAACTTTAAATATTTTATTTTTATCTATTAGTACTTCCAATGTGTTCTTTACACTGATGAAAGTAAGTCTAGATAAACTTTTCTAGTGTACACTTTTCGTTTTGATTTCCAGTTCTCATGTACTAGTGTGCTAGTAAAATACTGCAAATGGTAACTGTGTTGCTGATGTACCCAATGTGAAAATTCTCCATTGAAAACTTAAAAAGTTTTAGCACTGTTTGCCTGCAAGTTACGTACCAGTATTTTTAAATTTCAGTTGCATGTCTGTTGGGAAAAACAGGTGTAAAAGACTAAAACAAGGAAAAACGTTTGTAATGGTGCTAGTAGTTAGGTTTCAGGTTAAGAACAAACATCCTGGTCTTAGCAGATGCACAAACGATTAGGAAGTGACATTCTTCTCTAAGGTGCACATAATCTAAAAGCCTTTTTAGTGATGATTGTCACTATGAATAAATTTCTACATAGGAATAATGTAGGTACTTTTGTATTAGTAGGACTGAGGCTTATGATTCAGCTGGTGAATTGTAAGGATGAGATCAGCAATAATGATGACAGCAGTGCTGATTTTAGGGTTAGGATAATCAGCTGTAGCACCTGGGGTAATTAGAGGTTTCTAGACATCTGCTGCACAGTGGTGTGGTTTTGTTTTGGGCAGGCGGGGGCGGTGGTAAACAGCCTTTACGATTACAAGCATTCTTCTGTATTCCATTGGTTTCAGCTGTTAAAGGTAAATTGTAATGCTATCTATGTAGCTTGGCTTTTTGTTTTTCTCAAAAAAAGGAGAAAAAGGAAATATATGCACTACTGTTTTTATAGCCCGTACCACGGCCAGATCCAGTGAATAATAAAGAAGAAACCCTTGATCAAGTTTTGAAATCCAGATTGAATGAAAAAGATCTAAAGAACAATAGCGGTCCTACAATTGAAGAGCTCAGCAAAATGTTTTACACAACAAAACATCGCTGGTATCCTGTGGGACAGTAAGTATTTTCTTTTCAATGTTTGTTCCTTTTAGAGGTCAAGGGAAATACAGGAATAATTTAATGACCAGCTTCAACCTAGGATAAGTCATGTGAGAGAAGATACTGTCAGCACATGGGCTACTACATAAAATCTTAAATGCAGTGTTATGTAAATGGAAGACTATTTCATAAGGTTTTTTAACACTGCCCCTTTGCTAGCCTTTGCCACTTTTTTTTTTTTTTGATAAAATCTATCACAGAGTAGAATTTTTTTCATACAATCTAGTTAGCTACTGGTTCAGGTCGTTTATTAAAGTTGCCTAAGAGAATCTATTATGTAAAATACCCTCAATGGACATACCCAAATACAGCTTGGAAACATGCATTGTTTATTCTTTATCAACTTCTCAGGAAAAAAGACTTACTGGGGTGATTCTCAGATGAAAAAACAGTAGAGGTTTTTCATGTGAAGTGGTGAAAAGTGCACTTTAGCGTGCCTTGTATTCAGAAAGCTAGGAGGAGGAGAGGGGCAAATATGCATCACTGAGCTTAAAGAGGAGCTATATACATTCAGATATACTAATGGAAACATGGCATTCTGGTTTGTGTTGCTCCTTTCTAGTCTATGGTAGCTGCTTATTTTATAGCTATGGAGACTTGATACAGGCAGAATTTTTTTAGTCCACAGAAAATTTTTTAATTACTGTGTTTTGAGTGTAGATAAAAGGAATGAAATGATAGGACTTTCTATGGCCAAAGGGTAGCTGCAACTTAAATGAGCATCCAAGAGGATCTTCCTTGGTTTAGGGTGGATAATTAAGAGGGAAGTAGGGATAGCTTGTTGTTGTGAATAATTTGGTTTTTAGTTTGTCTGCAAAATATTATGCTATTTAACATACAGTTTGGCACAACTCCTTTAGATATCAAGTGTCTTTGTTCTGTAGCAATCACTTTAGCCAAAGGAAAAGCTGACCATGTAATAAAATTAACTTCACACAAAGGATTAAGAATAAACAGCAGCCTTTGTACCTATTCAGGCTGTAGAACTGATTGTATTATTGCGTGCTTGTAGCAGATGTAGCAATAGAAATGAGTAGCATTATGTAACTCCATGAACAGAGAGGACAATCTAATGAGTGGTCATGGGTTGTGCTCATGTATCTTGTGTTTCTCTTACTTGTGTAAGCTCAGGTTACTTGCTGGGTGCAAAAATATCAGAAAATCAAAGACTGTCCAAAGCTTGCATTCTCTGCAGCCTTTTTTTCTTCTAGATACCACAGAAGACGCAAGAATCCTAATCCTCCTAAAGATCGATAATTAAGATAACTTCTTGTTCGTCAGCGCTTTGCTGTTGATCTTTATTGGAAATAAAAATTACAGTAAGTGAGATGTTTGGCAATTCTGTGTGAGTGCTATAACAAAAACATTTTTAATTTGACTGTTATTTTCTACTTCATCATCTAGCTGACAGAAAAACATCAAAACTGCACTAGTAAGGATTCAGTGAAGGCTGTTGTACAGTCAGCAAATGTGCTAGTCATAGAATTGGGTGTAACAGGTGACAGAATGCTCTGATTAAACTCAGTCAGAGGCTTATTGAAGTGGATGCATGAAGTCATGTCAAAATGGGAAGTCTAGAACTAGACATGTGGGGTTTAGTGTTATTTTGGGGGATTTTTAAAATTTTTTTTGGTACCTGGTAACCGAAATGCAGGTGTGTTTCAATACTGAGATATTAATGAGATAGTATTAATGAAAAATATTGTGAGGTATTTACAAAACCGATGGAATAGTTTTGCTTCTTCTATTAACTTGCAAGATAGCCGATTCCATGTTTAACCCTACATCAGCCAAGTGATTCTATTTAAGCCTATTGTCCTATATTGA
Source organism: Falco cherrug (assembly GCF_023634085.1). Classification (NCBI taxonomy): domain Eukaryota; kingdom Metazoa; phylum Chordata; class Aves; order Falconiformes; family Falconidae; genus Falco; species Falco cherrug. The sequence goes on from NC_073701.1 coordinate 44,612,487, forward strand.
AAACTGGCCAACTTGTAGACTTAGTAACTTGTCCTTCTAAGTCACCCAGTATTCCTAAATATCTGAGGTAACTTCTGTGTGCGTTTGGGGCAGGTGGGTATTTTCATTTTTTAATCCCACCCTAACTACTGTTCAGTGAGGATGCTATGTTCATATAAATCAGAATAACTGTAGCTCGGGCAGGAGTGTTTTGCCTCAGCAAGGTTATCAGTGAAGACTCACAGCTCTTTATAGCTCACCTAGGTGGAAGGATTGGCCCTTGAATATATAAAATACTTCAAAGACATTTGGCTTGATTCTACTTCATAGATTCAGAATTTATAGTGCTTAAATGTTTCTGCTATTAGAATATTTTATGTCATCTAGCATATTTTTTCTCAGGAAAAGGAGATCCTTTACTCCAGTCTACAATTTTAGGCATCAGACTTCTGATAGAAAGAGCTGGCTTAGAACATTGTGCCTCTGCAGAGATCCCAGTGACTTCATAATGTCTCCTAAGGAGATCCTTATACATAATAAAAAAATAATTATCCCATATATGTAATTCATTTTGATTGTATTTCCTTTCTAAAGGAACTTTGGTAAGCTAGGAAGGTTCTCGTTTCTTCTGTTAGTTTAATTTTGCCAGCATGTGATACCTACAGATTTTGCTCGGAGTACCTCATAAAGTCTCTAATCCCGTCACTGTTAGTATAAAACATGCTTATTTTTCTGAGGTTATTACCAAATAACCTTTTTTCCTTTAATTTCCTTTAATTTAATTTAATTTCCTTAACACGATGTTGGATGTGTGTAAAAGTCTGCCTCTAAATACTTCTGGAAAATTTTATGTGAAGCTAGTTGAAGTATTTATCTTGGTATTATTTTTAAAAATACATTTTTAAATCCAAATGCCAGTTAGCTGATAATGGCTTATCATGGCAGAGCATGGAATCATTTTGCGTACTCTTTCAGTTAAGATATCTGAGTCCATGTTTAAGCCTACACCAGCCAAATTATTTTGGCTCCACATTATACTATATGTTGCTTGTGTGATAACAAACGCGGTATCATGAAGGAATGTCTATTGTGTCTATGAAAAGGACCACTGCTTATTCTGCAAGTTCAATTGCATGAAAATGGTTATTTTTTTCTGCCTAGAATATAACCTTAAAAAAAAGTCTTCAGTGATTTGCAGTACAACAGATTTTAGTATTTTCATCTATTTATGGTGCCTGGTACTGATACGGGTCCTTAAGTGAGAAGCTTACATCTCATGTTTAGAGTTTTGTTACATTCCACTGCATAAAATCAAGCCCTCTTTATTTCTGTAAAACTGAGACCTAATTTGTCACTGTTCAACTTTACACCAGTGTAAAAAGAGATATCCTTGGACTAATTTAAACTTTCAGTTATTTTTCCCCCTTCTCCCTGATGCTTTTGCTTATTGCTGCCTAATACTATTAAGGCATTTTGCTTTACAGAAACCTCATTACCACATTTGTCTTTTCTTGCCTGTCAAACCCTGTTTGTGATCAAACATCCACAATCACTGTAGAAATGGTGGATTTCTCAATGTTTCCCAAGCATTTCTGGATGCTTTTCAGGCATTTTGAGGCCTAAAAAATCTATGATGTGCTGGACTGCTGTACTTTAAACGTCTTCTGACCAGCTACTGGAAACTGAGTCTAAAACACGTTCCCTACATATACCCTCTGCCATTTTGTTGCTACGTTAATTCGTAAAATTGGTATTTTAAAATCTTTCCCTGCATTACACTGCCGCTCAGTCTTTCTATGCTCTCATCTACTAAATCTTTCTTCTGGGTCATCTGAAGCATGACTTAATTAAAATCCTACTCCCTCAGTAATTCCAAGCTGTTCCCCTGATTTTCTAGTCTTGAACATCTACATAAAGCTGTCTTTATCTGTTTCTCTTCACTTAAACTTGGAATTAGAAATCCATCCATTTGATTCTTGTCCCACTTCATGCAAAAGAATGATCCCTTTGAAAGTTAATCTGGGATTTCTTATTTTCTGTTGCTCTTGGTCTTTGTAATTGAAAACTTAAGTTGCATAAAATTTACAATGTTGTTAAGTCTGCTCTGGGGTCTTTGTATCCAGTTTTAGGCGCCTACCCATTTGCTTTGTATCTAGTAGTTACTAAGTGTTTCAGACCTTATTAGGCTTGCTGCTGTAGGTAGTATACAGTTGGGTATATATATATTTTTTTTTTATTGTGTCACTAAGTCCTCTCGGGCTTTGCTATTAGAAAACTGTCTCAATTAAGTAGCAAAAACTGTCTTCAATTCAGACCACTTAAATAGCAGTTCAATCTATCTCGATGTCCTAGTGAAAAGTTCTTTCGCTTCCTCTAGTTAGACCCGAATTAAAAAAGAAAGCATGCAAAAACCAAAACAGGTTTTTGCCTTTTCTATGTGCAAATTATGTTGTTCTGCAGATTCTTGGTACTACCACCAGGAGGCAGTCTTGCACAGTAACGCAACTGGATTTGCTTGAAACCATAGAGGATGTAGCTATAGCATCACACTTAACACTACTCGAGACATGCATTAGTGGTTCTTTACTCAAATTTGTAAGTACTGAAAAAAGGAGCTCCCTAGCAGGCTTGAAAGTGGTTGGATTCAAAGGGTCAGTGCTTCTTTTGTGGAACTTGCCTATTTGCTTTGCTTTCACTTTTGTAATGTGTAGCAGAGATGTATATTCACACCGAAACAAACCTCACCCTCCCGGTTTTGAAAACATGAGCCAATAGTGGAGCAGTAATGGGACGCAACAGCCACATCCAAGTTGCATGGCTTTACACTTCAGTTCCTCATGGCTGTAGTGCAGGGAGCTGTTATCCACCCACCCCTTCCTGCCCCTCCAGTTGTTCAGTCCTACAAGAAAGGTCTCTTCTTGTCTGTTTACTGTTGTAATAGATCTGAATTTCAGCTGCCGCGTCTCAATTCTGCTGTACCAGAATAACCCACTGCAGCAGCGATGCTAAAAGTCCCAGTGATGATTGCTATTTAAAGCCAACTCTACATTTCTCAGTTACTCCAATCTGTATGAATTTTAGCAGCTGCTCTGTGGTAATTTCTCACATGCTCATTCCATCCTCAAACCCAGTACCAAGTGATAGAATGAAGATATGAAATAGGTGTAGGCTGCATTCCTATTCTGTAATAAAGGATGTGTACTTAGTTGTAATGCAATAATATAAAAAAATTGACTTAAAATAAGCCCACTGGTCACAGGAATAAATGTCAGACAAATTGTGTACCTACGATATGTAAAAGTTGGATTCATCTCCAGGACTGAGATGGGTACTAATTAGACATCTAAGCTTGAGTTAATCTTTGTAGGCTCTTCTTATAGTCAATTGACACAAAAAAGTACTGACGCAAGGCAGCTGATTTTATTTTAAAATTTTATTGTCTAGAATACATGACACGAATTTTTCACTGGAGGTGCTTTTTGCTTCTCGTCTATAAAGGGAGGATGAAGCTTAGCTGAGATTCAGGTGCTTGCATTAGAGAAAATAAAAGCAGGTTTGTTTTTTAATTCAAGAGAGCATATATGTAAAAGAAAAATACTCCACTTAATTTTAATACAAAAACGTTTTTGCTGTTTCTGCTAGGCTTCAGTAGCATGCAGTCCACATACAGGAACTCTGTTTTCTATATAGAGTAATTCACACACATTTAATTTGTAATTTTGAGTAAACTGTGTATAGGATTTTAATTTCACCTCCTTAAATGTAATCAGCCCTCCAATGTTAAAAGATAATACTTGAGCTGTTATTTTTTTTGTTCCATTTGGTGTGTAGTCACAGGAGAAATAAGGTAATTGCTTATTTTATCTATCTTTATAGCACCTCTTCTAATGAGCTTATGATTGCAACCATACCTCTAGGTCCTTCTAGAAAAATGAACACAATAAATCATAATTTACTGGGTAATTTGCACAGAATTATCTGAATATTTAAATACAATTTATGCAGAGTATTAGTTCCCCTGTATGTAACTACAGCTGTTAGGACACTGCTTATCAGAAGATGGGAGTTATGTGGAAGCTGCATAAACCAAACGGCATGTTTGGTCAGCAATTTTCATTGCATGGCTTCTGGAGAAGTAAAAGTTTATGGCCTGGAGTACCACTTTATTAAGTGTCATGATGTAGGTGAGAAACGATAATCCATGTATCACAAAGCTCTTCATCACCTAGAGGCACCAAGGAGGTTGGAATGGCCAACAGAACTGAGCAAGTTTGTCAACTACTCTTTCTGAAAAATCAAGTAATAAGTACAAAACCCAGTTGTGCTTATATTCAGCTTTACTGCTTGTCAAGTCTTGGCTCAGAGGCAGTTTACCATTTTTAAATAAGGCCAGTTCTGACTGCTACCAAAGCTTATAATTCCTTGGCAAAAGAATCTCCCTACTAGCAAAATATAAGATATCACAGGAAAAGTTGTATTCTGGAAGAGATGGGTTTTAGCATTTCTTCTGTCAAAACTAATATAGATTTAACTAAGTAGCACATCATTTTAATGAACACTGAAAAGTTACTGTTAAATTAGGCAACTGCATTAAGCCATTATCACACCGAATAAAAATTAACCTAAGTAAACAATTAAAGACCCTCCTGTACAAACATGTATTTCCTACTCACTAATGCTAACAAAACTGAGCTATATAGTTGCATGCAAAGATTAGTGTTTCTTAAAATACTGCTAGTCTTTCTCATTATTCAGATTTATGTTTTATTTGTTTAAACAAATAATAAGCTAAGTAGCATTTTTCTAAAGTCAACATCTGTAGGAATTGCACAGGATCAGAGCTGTGCTGTGGCAGTGATCTTCACCTTCTGCTTTAGTTGAGACACTGAGGATTTCAACTGAATAATAAACTAATGCCAGGGAAAATTTTTCTTTGACCCCTAATTAAGTTAACAATTGGTTGGGATACAGTAGTATAAGCCTACAGGTACCTTCTCATATTTTTTTGTTCTTTTGTAGGTTTTAATCCTGACTGGTTTAAGTATGGATTCACTTGTTATTTCTCAAGAATACTTTGTATCTTTGTAAAACTCCCACTCCCCCAGGCCATTTTTCATACTGTTAAAATCCTGGCATTCAGTGATGGGAAAATGGAGGGTGGCAGCAAGTTCCATAAATTTTAGAACTGGATTAAGAAAAAGGATTTCCTATTCAGAGTAGAGGCACAGTGCAAACAAAATTCATGGTAAGTTCATCATAAGCAGAGAAAAGAAAAAATGACAGAAATTCCCTTTCTAGAGCATATATTTGTATGTTCAAATGACTAAAATAAACATGCTGTATGTTAGCTGCATGTGTTACAATTCATTGACTTTATGTGGCCGTATTTGTTGAAGAAAGAGATTTGAAATGAGCCCAAAGAGGCCACTGGTAAGGCTGAAAGGTGGCACAATGGTCTCTGAAGAGAAGAGCAGTGGTGGTCCTGATGGAGAGCAGCTGTGGTTAGTACCTACACAGTGCTTAGCCAGTCCTTATCCAGTCTGAGGGCAAAGCGGTGAATCGCTGGAACTGGGTGAGTGTTTTGCTTCCATATGACCAAGATTTTAACTCATGACTTTGTGGAAATGATACATGAGAAGCCTTAGATTATTTTTTTGAGTGAAGTGTTTATCCTGCAGTCAAAATACCTGTGTCTACACTTCGGCCAGAGGTGGCCCCCAGCGGCAGACTGATGCTCTGGGTCCCTCTGAGCAGTCCTTACTGCTGCAGGCTGGGGAACAAGCTCAAGCTCCAGCTGCTGATACCCACAAGCCATTGTTAGTTCCCCCTGTTCCACCTAGCCCTCTTTAAAGCAATGGCTGCACACACCTGCAGTGAGAGTTCACACAAGCACTGCTCTGAAGATCACACCTTGTCTGACTTGACCTTGTGTGCTCTTTTAAACTCAAGCTGATGGTACACCCTCAAACATTACTGCATCCCAAAATGTATAATGTGTACCCTCAGTTTCATGCTAGGAAAGCACCGTTCTCACAGGCTGCAGTATAGTTTCACATAATTTCATATACTTCAAACTGTACAATACACCAAAAAATCAGAATTACATGTTGGGTCTGTAGGGGCACCAGAAAGAATCCAGGGAGTACTGTGGGATGTGGATATAGGAGTCGGAGTCTGCTCTAGAGGGAAGTAGCCCCAGCTAGTGTGGATATGAGCCAAGCCTCTTGGCATCAGGGACTTTATTAGAAAGGCAAGACTGCCCTCTGAAATCAGGTAGTTGGGAACCACATCATTTTTACAGATAACCTGAGCTCAGACTGTTTGGACTACTAAATCTGACTGAGTCTGGTATGGGCTTATTGAGATGAGAAAACAGCAACTCACATGCATAATTACTGTTCCCTAAACAACTCGGTCATCGAGATTGTCCAATCCAGTTCAGAGATGTCCCCGTTGAGACTCCTGTAAAAATAAAACTGTTTTTCTTCTGGATAAACAAAATTAAATATGCAGAAGAAAGTACATTTCTGTAACTTCAAAGAAAATCAGAATTTAGCAACTTCTTCAACAGTCCACATCAGAGTAAATGAACCATACCAAAGATCACTAAATGTCAATATTCTGTAATTCTCAGCCTTCAGAGGATCAAAGAAATCTGAAGAAATGGTTCAAGTTGAGGCATCTGGCAAAATAATGAGGTGAAAGGCTTTCAGATTTTTCTGGAGAAAAAACCAGTAATTGGACATAATTCTTAAAATCTTCATTTAGGCATTACTAAATGAAAATGCTGTGTTTCCATTTCAGGGCTAGTGAAATGTCAACAAAAGAAAATAGTGGTATAAACCCCAAAGAACTGTTTTTCAGTTACTCTCAGGACATAAGGGATTTATTTATTTAAAAATCTGTGACACGGGCAAATGAGCTGTTCACTTTAAGTAGCTTGCCAGGTGGTTTGGTTTTTTTTCCTTTTCAGCTGTACTCATGATAAATTAATTTTGCTAAAAATATGCTACCAATTCAGCACAGATTTTTTTAACAGTTCATCTCCTTACCTGGCATATTCTTGCCCCCTTAGAACAGCCCAAGGAACCGATCCTGAAAATGCCCAAGGAGATTAAAAGATACGCATCAATTGATTGTTGAAGTATAACTATCAGAAGCATAATTGATCAGTCGTTTGGGGATTTTTATTGTTGCTGCATCTTTTCCATCAGCCAGTCCAAAGGGATTTCATAACATTGCACTAGTACCTCTGACTATGTAGGAATTTTGACTAGATTATGAAAGCTCCTAGAAATAATCTATTTTGAAGAGTTAAGTGTATAAATGCAAACTGAATGGAAACAGCTGTTATTTACATTCTCTGAATGCAGGATTACATTCCCTGATAGTTGAGGCGGGGGGGGGGGGAGGGAAAGACATTGAAAGAACATGAAGAAATTGGAAAAATACAGATCTAGTAGAAATACATGCAATGTTGGGTGGTGTAAATCAGTATAGCCTCACAGGTTTGCCACCACAACAATATACAGCCTGCCTGCCAGAGGACTTGAAGAGCTTCACATGTTTCTTGGAGAAAGGAGGGGTTGCAGGAATGCATGTGCTGAAAACTAAAGCATATGAACAAATTCGTGTTTCAGTCTTTTATGCAATGACTAACAGAGAGCCAGGCATTTTCAGAAATAGTCTCACAGAACAAAGTCCCCATTCACAACAAGATTTTGCTGTGGACTTACGTTAGTTTGAGATTATGTTCTGGAAAAATAACAAAAAGGTCCTGAAAAATGTAGGTAGCGTATTCTAGACCAGTGTGCCTGGACATGAAGGACTGTGCTGGAGGGAAAAGAAAGCACGGTGTGAAAGCTCACCCCTTCAGTGAACCCAGGCTTTACCTTTTTATTAGCCTGGCAGAGGCCCTGCTGCATGTCCCCTGTACGTGTCCCCCTTCGCTTACCCGGAGCAGATCCCCACTGTTACGTGTTCCACTGGGAAGCTCACACTCCCTCCTGCCATGCCAGCTTCTATCAGTAACATCACTGGCAACCACCTAGAGTAAAATAAACAGTAATAGACTGTCCTCAGAAAAGGTTAGGCATGTTTAAAAATGTACGTGAGACGTGGCTGCTAATTTCATTTGGACCAAACCCACTCAGTCAAATCAGCATCAGCAGTAGGAACCTGGGCTGGGGAATTAAAGGTGTGATTGTTTTGCTGGGCTTTCCTTATAAATGGGAAAAGGAACTGATGAAACCAACACAGCTAAAGCTCAAGCATTGCAGAAACATTTGATTCTTGGAGCCTGTAGTGATTCCCCCAGGATTAGCTCTGCTTGACTTGGGATTGCTTTGTACCTGCCAGCACACAAAAACTATCATCATGCAGGCAAACGTGGGACAGAAATTTCATTCTGGGTCCATTTTAGATACAGACTCCTGCCTGCTGTTCTGCCTTACGCAAATGAGACATCTGATGGCTAAATGCATCCTCTAGTTCCTTCCCAGAACAGACTGAGCTACAGCAGCAGGTTTTGCAGCTCCCTTCCATCCAGCATGGTGTGGCCTGAAATGCTGGGGAAAAATTCTGCTGTGCCTCAGGCACCTTTCTGGATCAAATGTATTCCCGGAGGGATAATTTATCAGAGAAGTGAGCTCTGAAGAGAATGCTAAAAATAGGGTTAAAATTTTGAAATATGGGGTAATGGCACTGAAAGTCAGGAAAGATGTCTAGCCCAAACTCACACTTTATAAAAGGCTTTGCATATTTTATAATAATTGTGGATATTATTTCCCCTCCCCCATTCATTTACAAGGACAGAGAGATAATAACAAACCAGCAAATCAGAATTTGGTTACACAGAGCCATCTGTTAATTCTGGTGTATGGCAGTAGAGGGCATCTAAGGACTTCAAGTCACATATGGTAAGGGATTAAAATCAGATGGCTGAAGGAGTTACTACTCTCATCCTCAACCATTCACCCCACCCCGTGACAGAATTTGCCACCTCACGACCAAACAGCTCATGAAGCTGCTCCTGAACGACAGCAGTTCCAAGCCACGCTGAAACTGGGGTTGTTCTTAACACACCAGACGGAAAGCTCCAGTTGTTTAGGAGGAGATGCGTGCGTTAATTCCTCATCCCTGCTGCTGGCAGCACTCTGTCACAGCCAGGGGGAAGGATGCCTCAGGTACAGTACAAGGGGAGACACAACTTCCTCGAGCACTCTATCCAATTTTACCTACTAGTGTCTGAGCTTTAATTTCCACAAACCTGGCAAATACACTTACAGCAGGGTCAAACAATCCTGGGAATGGACAGGCAGTGCCAAGAAAAGGCGAGCTGTGGACCACTGCTCTTTCCTTAACCAGGAAGAGTAGCCCTGTGGCTGTTTCCTCGGTTGAGCCCCAAAAATGCTAGTCTGTCTGTCAGGTCTGTGTTTCAGTTTATGAACTCCCAACATGCCAGTCAGTTACAGGACAATGCCTTGAGCCTTCCTCACAAAAAACAAGCGTTAATCATCACAAATAGAGAGAGGGGAGGTAGCTGGCAGCTAGCACTGTTTTCTTGTCATCTCTTCAGGTTTGTATGACATCCCACCTCCAGCCTCTATAGTGAAGTGGGGAAAGCAGCCGTGCCTACCTTGAGCCAAAAGAGGCCAACATGTCGTCGGGGAGGGAGGTTAAGGCCATTACCTGACACTTAACACTTAACGCACTAATTTGAAAAATTTATTTGATCCAAGCAGCATATAAACATACCATGGGCAGCAGATTTTCAATTCACTGCAAGCAGTTTAAAATTATATAAACACATTAGTACATGTCGATTATCCTGTTATTGAAACTCCTAAATACAGCAACACGTCAGGCCTTCTGCTGAAGTCTATTATAGCCTTAGTCTGAAATTTAGAAGTGGCTCATGCCAGGAAAAGGTTCTACAACTCATTTAATGATTCACTGTACTCCTGAAATGATATTCATCTGTCTGCTTTCCATGGCAGCACTTCCAATCATAAACACTTAATTGTAGGAATTCATCCCCAAGGCCAAATAGCTCTGGGTGAATTAAACCATCTTTAATGTAGGAACTAGAACAGTGATTTAAAATCGATCTTTCTGATGGGAGACCATATATTCAGAAACATAACCCAGTTTCTTCTTTGTTTTACTTTGCACTCAAAATTCCCTCCTTTGGAGACAGCCACTGCATCACCTGTTTTAATTCTCCTTACTAGTTTCAGAACTGACTCATTGCCAACAAAGGAACTTTAATTACTTATGGATTGGCAGAGCACAGGAGAGCTGCCTGCATGCTGTCTGTCAGGAAAACTTTTTTCACAGACATTACTTGCTCTCTTTGGGAAGTAGGACTCGCAACTGGCAAGAAAACATCTCAAGCCTCCTCAAGCATAAAAGGCTTGTTTTTTCTGGCAGCATCTAGGACGAGAATGCAAGATTTCACAGTGCTTTCAGCTGTGCTATCTTTAGGATTTTTCTAAAACAAAAACAAGAGTGTAATTTCCCAAAAATCCAGAACTTCAAAGAGCATGGTTCTGAACATGTATATGTAGAGATGTATGTGTATATATACACCTATACACACTTTCTCAGCCAAAAAAACAAGATAAACAAGTATTACAGTCATGGCATCTCATACTACAATCTGAAAACTGAAATCCATAGCAAATATTCTCCTAGTAGTTCAAAATGACTGCTATCAAAATGGTTCTTTTTTTTCTATCATGTTCATAAAAAGCAAATGTGATAGGGAAGAAAATGCTGTCAAAGCATGTATATTTACAAATTGTCCTCAGGTAACTTTCAGCAGTATTTAGCTAGTTCTAGTCAGAGTGAAATTGGATAATTCACAAAATAATAAAGTGACAGACCAAATTTCTGCTGTTTATAAAGGAGCCTAACATAGCATAAGGTGAAAACTGCTGGATAAATTATCTTTTTATATATATATATATATATATATACTTAGTACCCTGTGTCACCACATTCCACTTTTCCTTAACAAGTCCAGCCAAATTATTTTTATGTTTTGTTTTTACTGTAAGTTGTAAATGGTAAATTAGAGACACTATAAAAGCACTACATTTAATATTTTTAATTAAAGATCCTAAGTATGTCTAGATAACCTCTTATTCAATGCAGTTGAGGCCTTTAGATGCTACCGTAAGTTTCAATAGTATAAAGCACATATGAGATGAAAGAAGGATTTTAATACCACCTTTTTATGGTCAGAGTTACATGCTTGCTGGTGATTATCTGTCTACCTATCCACTGAATTAAAGGAAACGATCCTTCTTTTTCTCAGCTGTCGTGGAAAGAAAAAATCTGGGTGCTATTTCAAAGTACTGCTCTCTTTAGTACCATCTCTTGATGGTTTGCTTTTAAATTACAAGTGCTGGTTTTCTTTCAGAACACCGCTGATTTACAGAAATTATTCACTGTATTTTTTATTATTCTCCTTTACTAAGTGTCTATTTTCAAGAAAGATAAAGCATTCACATCTGAATAGTAAAAATGGCAGGAAATAAGGTGGCAGCTGGTTAAGAGTAAAATTGTTTGGTATACACCATAATTTATTTCATCAAAACATTCTGTTCCTTGGGGCAGCTGGAAAGAGCAAAGTGATCCCATTTATGAAAATACTTGTTTTCTCTCTGCTATATTTATGATGTTTTAGGAACTCTGTGAAATAAGCAAACCTTCCTCCTGACTGCTGAGTGCGAAATTCTCTCAGGTCTCACACTGGGGACCTTGTTCGTGGTGTGGAGCTACAATTGTTCTCATTTGCTTGAGATAAAAGCTCAATATTCATATTTCTCTGCTTGAGAACCAGACATGCTGCCTGACCACTATAATCACAGGACAGGGAGGAACCATGGCAGTTATACACTGTTGTTTAGATCAGCTCAGGTAAACATTTGTCAAAATATGGTCAATAAATAAGACGTATGTGATAAGCAATAGCTGGCCTTTTAACTAACACAGATTTTATCTGAGCAAAATGGTATGTCATGGATAATGGATATTCTGTGCTGCATCTTCAGGAAGGAAGGAAGCAGAGAGCAAGGAGAGGCCCCTTGTATTCTTCCAGGTTCTAAATCTAGCTAAATAAATCAGTAAACCTTTTCAGCAAATCAGACCAAATCTAGCAAAATCAGCTGGGCCAAAAATGCATCATTCCCTACTCCGCTCACATTATATTATATAAATAAACCAGCATGCTAACTCTCTAGTAAATTTGGCATACTTTTCAGGAATAAAGTGAAAATAATTTCTAGCAACAGGCACTTCCCATGAGTGTAAAAACATTGTTGCCTCCATCCTTGGTCATGAAAAGGATTTTTGCCTGAAGGAAAAATAAAAATTAAATGCACTTGTCTCTCTCCTTCTCTTTTTGAGCATATACATTTGAAATCAAGACAGAAATGTAATATATTCTGCTTCTGATTTTCAAGAACTCTTAAATGTTCATGTTTTCACTACTAATATAAAGCTCTATTAAAAATATCTATTACATGGATGATATACTGCCCAAACTAAACCATTCATGCCCAGCAGAAAGTATCTGGAAAAGAAATCAGAGATTCCTTAAGTCTGTGCCTTTCATCTCCATTCAGATAATACACCTCTAAAACTGGCTCACAAACATTCCTAACTGTATACGTCCAGGCAGTATCTGTCCTAGAATCGCTACCCCAAAACATAAAGACTAAAAATAAATAAAGCACTTGGTTTGAACTGCACTTAGAGATGTTTAATCCCCATCTGTATAAACTAGGTTTCTGTTCATATTAATGGCTCTGTTTAGAAGAATTATTGTTTGTTACATGACAAATTAAAAGACCTCATTTTGTTTACATGATGGAAAGCTAAGTTTTCAATGTCTGCTGCTGCTTTTCTCTTTCTCCATTTCACATCTCCTACTCCATTATAGTTTTTTATACAGTAAAACACTTCAGGCAGACCAAGCATGTATTAAACATCCCAATGCCAAAGAAGCTAAAAAGTAGCTTAGTTTCATGCACCACATGTGGCCCATAATCCCAAAAGTAATTTAATTTAATCACCTTTTCTTACCCTTAAAAATTGTATTTTTTTCTCCCCTGTTACTGTGTGAAAGGCTCACGCAGACAGGAGAGAAAACCAGCTAACTAACATTGCTGAAAGAAACTAAAATACTAACTTACTCCACCGAGCCCATAGTACTTAGGGAAGTCTCATACCACAGAATAAAGGTAACTGTGAACCAAAGTACTCTTATGAGGTGCCAAAAGTGTCATTTACAAATCGATTTGCAGTTTTTAAGTTTTAAATTCATTACTCTTGTAAATTTATCAGATCTTTAGTACTATTCTTAAAAGACATTAAATTCTCATGAAAAAAAAATACAACAGATCTCTGTTTAGGAAAGATCCTGCTGATACACTACCTATGTAATTTTTATGCTACCTTTTTCATTACAATATCTGAAGTTTTAAGTAACAAATATGTATTACATTCTTCTGTTCTTGTTTCTCATTCACCACATAAATCATGGTCTTCCTCTCTCTGCCTTTATAGCAGCCAGCTGTGGTTTTAGAAACAAATTATTATGACTTCAAGTGACGAATAAACAGCAGAAGCAAAGGAAGTCTTGCGATACTATCCACATAAAAATGCCATTAATAAATAACGGGAAAAGAACTACAGCAAAGCTGTAAAAAAGCAGCTTTGCATGTAGACAACATGCATTCCATTTCTCCAAGACGATTTAGTGAACTTTAAAGGAATATCCCCAATTTCAACTCTATTATAGCAAAATAAGATTTTTGAGCAAAAGCTCTGTGACTGCATATACATATATGGAATTATTTAGTTAAAAAATATGTCTGTATTCTTTGTTGTTGTTGTTCTTCTGAATATAATGAAACTAGGGCAATTCTGAAAAAGTAAGATTTTACGCAAGATCTCACATCATTAGTAGCGGAACAGTAAACTAAATTTCGAAGTACACGGACATGTTCTTTCCCCTCCTCACATCTATCCAACTAAAAGTCAGTGAGGATTCCACAAATCACTGGAGGCTAGATCTGAGGCTATCCGAACTGCACTGACGAAAACATGAACAAGAATGACCTTCAAGACCTAAATTGTTTTAAACTATTTCTGAGAAAGCTTAAGAAAGACCATGTTTTCTCTTCAGACCTCATTTTAAATCTGCAGTGCTGTCAGTGACTAAACCCACCTTTTTTTCATAAACTGAATAAATTAAATTAAAAAGCACCCAGGCATTACAAACAGATGAAACCATACTGACCAATTCACTTAATTTTTTTTTTCTCAAATGAATCTGCTAATTACTAAATACAGCACTTATTTTTTAAGAGAGCTATTAATTCTAATACTCTTCACTCATCCCCTTACGTTTAAAAATTGTAATATCTATTACAAAAGCCTTCAGGAACTGTCTTCCACGGTCCCTTTTTTTCTTTATAAAGAAATCCTGAATTTCAGAAGTTTCTGGGGAGTGCTACCCAAGGCAAGAGTGTCCCTGCGGGAGCGTTCTCCGTGCTGGGGAGCTGGCACACCGGTGCTGCCCAGCTCCCTCAGCCAGACTGTCCAGCCTAATACAGGCTAATTTTTCTCTTTGATAATAAACACACACACACACACACCCCCACACCCGATTTTTAAAGCTATTATTTTGTATTATTATTTTATATTATTTTTTCCTGAGGACTTGAAAAAGACATCTCTTAATCCTTCACCCGTCAAAGCCGAAAAATACTCTCTCCCAAGCACCGCCGTGCAATTTGCAGGGAGCCCTGACCTGCAGCCAGGGACAGGGGTGAGACCAATACGTCTACTTTTGCTTTGTTTCCCCTCCTTTTTTTCCTTTTTTTTTTTTTGTCTTTCTAAAGTCGGCTCGAGGCCGCCGGGGCAGCGGCGAAAGGTGGCTGGATACCGAGCAGCACCCGCGGTGCAATCAATCATCTTCACGCCAAAAAACAGCTTTGGGTTTATTACATAAAAAAGAAATAATAATAAAAAAAAAAATCGCAGGGGGGGCGGGGGCGGGGGCGGGGGGGGGGAGAAGCGGCGCGCGCATCGGCTGTAATGGCTGTTTGTAGCAACGAGGTATTTAGCGCCGGAGGGTGAAGGGGGGTGGAGAGCAGGGTGCGGTGTCCCAGGAGCTTCGGCCGCCGCAAGTCCCTGGCATGGAGCTCCTGGCACGGGCCCCTGACGCGCTCCCGGCCCCGAGGGCGGGCCCCGCCGCCGCGCTCAGGTGCCCGCGGCTGCTGGCGCCGGGCAGGCCGGGCACCCCTCGCCCGCACGCCGCCGCCCCGCAGGGGGAGGGTGCCGCGCTCCGCGCCCGCCCAGTTACCTCGAGAGGTGCCGCGCACGCGGGCGGCTGCTGGAGCCCGCCGGCGGGCTTCAACGGCCGCTCGCGCGCCCGTGCCTCAGCAGCCCCGGCCACTGACCTGCTCGCCGCGCGTCTCCCGCGGCTCCGCGGGTGGAAGGGGGGGGGCGCAGGGAGGGGTCAGGCCACCGCTGCCCCGGCGTGACAGGGGCGGTGGCTCGGTGCGGCGGCTCCGGCTGGCCGCGATCGCGGCGGAGGCGCCGGAGCGGGTCCTGTCACATGATGCGGTTCCTGGAAAGTTCCTGGAAAGCAGCCTTTGTATGTAGCCACCCCGGGAGGGGGGAGCGGCGGGGGCAGGATGCCCTCGCCTCGCAATCAAAGGCGAACAGACCGCCCGCGCCGGGGAGAGGGGGGGAGCTAAGGGTGTTGTTTCCCCAGGAGCACCGTCCTCCTCCGGCAGCGGCAGCCTGTCTGTCTGCCCGAGCGCAGCCCCGCCGCCTCTCTCCGGCGGCGGGTGCTGTACCGCGCCGGCCCCTCAGCGCCGCCGGCAGCGAAAACCTGACCGCCCCACCTCCAGGCGGCGGCGGCGGCAGCGGCGGCCCCAGCGGCCCCAGCCGCCCCAGCCCCGTCCCGCGGAGCCCGGGTGAGTTCTGCCATCGTCCCCCTCCCTGCGCCCGGCGTCCTGCCGCTTCTCGAGAGTAGGGAGCGCAGGGAGCGTGCCGCTCGGCTCCCGGGACGGAGCCGCCGACAGGCGGGCTGAAGGCTCCCCCGAAGCCGGAGGCAGGCTGCTGCCGTGCCCCTCTTCTCTGCCGGGGGACGCCCCGCTGCAGCTGGCTGCCACCGCCTGGCAAACTCTCCGTCTCCGCCAAACTCCCGCGGGCGGCGGCGCTCCGCGGCCAGGCGCTCCCGGCGCTTCCCCTTCACAAGGGGTCGCGCCCGGGCAGCCCCGGCAAGGCTGCGCTCACCTGCGCTCGGGGCTTTGCGGCCGGCGGCCCCGCAGCCGCTCCGGCGACAGGCGCACCTGTGCCCAGTCCCCGAGCCGGCGGCCGGAGGTCCTGTGCGGGGGAGAAGGGGATGGGGATGGGCTTTGCCGGGAGGTTGCCGCGTGTGTGCCTGCGCACGTAGCGATAGAAACCCGGCAGAGCAACCTATCAGCTGCCTCTAGAGTTTAATTCGGAAAAGTTTCTGAGCTCCGGCGTGGAACTTGTGACGGGAGGAGCCACCTCGGCGTAACCCCTCACCTGGCGGCTGCCGCGCACCTGGAGGCAGAGACTGCCCGGTTCGGGAGCGCCGGCGGGGGTCCCGCTCTTTCCCGTGAGCCCCCTCCCCGCCCCCGGCCAAGCCTGCTGGGCTCCCCCTCGCTGGCGCTGCCCGGCTTCACGTCGTTCCCGGAGCGAGAGGCTCTTGTTGCCCCTCCCGTTCGCTTCAGCCGAGCAGAAAGATAATTTTTTTTTCATAGTACCGCCATTCAGTGGAACGTGCAAAGCACGCTACCTGCCCCGCGCCAAATACATCGCGTCCTGCACCGCGCTGCCCCTTCCCGTACCCAGGCGGCCAGCGAGTCCCGGGAGCCAGCGCTGCCCGCGCACCCGCCCCGCAGGCACGCCGCAGCCCGGGAGAGGCTCGCTCGCAGCCCCCCAGCGCGGCCCACGCCGGGCTCCCGTTCCTAGAGATATGACTTGGCGCATGACCTCAGTGAAAGGCGTACCGTACCGTTCCTGCGCACCGCAGCGTGCAACCCGGGCAGCGCCGGTGCTCCTTGGCTAGCCCTCCCCACTCGTACCTTTACGTGCTCGGCTCTCCCCCACGACCTCCTTCCTCCTCAGCCGACCCCCTGGCGCTGCGGACCGGGCTCGCCTACCCCGGCCGAGAGAGCGGCGCATCAGCGGGTTCGCCCTTGCAGTAAAGCGAGACCACCTTGGCGGGCCGGCGCCTCCCGCCTCGTCCCCGGCGGAGGGGAGCCGGGGGCAGGCTGGGCGGCGGGCGGAGGAGATGTCCCTCCCCCGCTCCGCCGGGAGGTGATCTCTCGCCTCGGGTCCCTCCTCTGGATGCTGGGAAGTTCCGAACCGGGAGCGCCAGAAACGCACGGGCTGCGTCGGGAGCGCCTCTCGCGGGGCTGGCCGCTAACCACGCTCTCTCTCCGCTCGCAGGCGGCGCCCGGGCCGGGGGCCGGGGCCATGCACTCGGTGCGGCGCTGAGCACTGCGGCGGCGAAGCGGAGCCTTCTCCTCGCCGGCGGTCCCCGACCTGCGTGCGAGCGGGGCCGCGCCGGCCGCCGCCGCCCCCCATGACCCTGCGCTCCGCCGGGTCCCTGGAGAGTGCGGAGGGCTCCCGGGCGGGCTGGCGGCACCCCGGTGCGGCGGCGCCTGCTGCCGAGGAGTCCCGTGGGGCGGCGCAGCTGGCCGCGGCTATGGAGGAACTGCGGCGGGCAGGTAAGGCCGGCCGGCCGGGAAGAGAGGAGCGCCCGGGGCGGCGGCGCTCGCCGGGGTGCCCGGCTCGCCGCCGCCCTTCGCGCCGCGGTCCCGGGGGAGGCGGAGCGGCGCGGCAGGGAGCCCCGCCGGGCCGAGAGGGAAAGCGGGCGGAGGGCAACGCTTGTCGCGGCCCCGCGGTGGCGAGGGGCGGCGGCGGCTCCGACCTTCCGAGGGCTGCGGCGGCCGAAGCGAAAGCGCCGCCAGCAGCAGCGCCGCGCCCCGGCGGCAGCCCGGGATCGCGGGCCGGGCGCTGCCGCCGGCCGGGGCGGCCGCGGCTTTGGGAGCGGGCGGCGGCGCCGCCGCATCCCCTCGGCCCCGCATACCTGCGCTCCCCTCGCCGACGTGGGGGCGGCTCGCCCGGCCCCGCAAGGAGCGGGGCTTGGCCACGGGCGTAGAGAAGGGCATTTGTCTGCATCGCCTCCCCGTTACGAACGCAGCCGCACGGCCGAAGTTTTTTTTTTTTACCCCTCTCTGCTTCCGATTGC
The DNA here is from genome assembly GCF_023634085.1 of Falco cherrug. Lineage (NCBI taxonomy): Eukaryota > Metazoa > Chordata > Aves > Falconiformes > Falconidae > Falco > Falco cherrug. Next base: position 44,630,776 of record NC_073701.1, read on the forward strand.
TAGGCAAAGCTCATTTCAACAACAGCCTACCTAGAGTTACCGAAAGCGGGGTTTTTGCGGGCTGCCAGCGTGCGCCCGCAGCGCTCGCCCCGGGTGTGCGTAGCGCGGAGCCACGGGACGCGTCCCTGCCGCCGTCGGGGCGGCCCGTGAGGTCGGCGGCTCCGGCGTTAGCCTCGCAGGACGCTGCAGGAAGGTTTGTGCGTGTGGATGTATAGGTACGAAAGTAAGCAGTGACCTGGAAGGCTCTGTCAAAACGAGACACATTGTAAAGCAAATTAAAATTTACAATGCCTGCAGGACTTCAGCTTTCAAACAACAAAGGAAATGGGTTATTACAAGTGTAGCAGCCAAAGACCAGCTTTTTAAACTAACAAACAGGAATAAACAAACCCCTTCTTTCTCTCTTTTAACAGGATGGTACTGGGGCAACATGACTGTTGCTGAAGCCAAAGAGAGATTACAGGATGCCCCCGAAGGGACCTTCTTGGTTAGGGATAGCTCACATTCAGAGTATCTACTGACTATTTCGGTAAAAACATCAGCGGGACCGACCAATTTGCGTATAGAATATCAAGATGGCAAATTTAGACTGGACTCTATCACTTGTGTCAGATCTAGACTTAAACAGTTCAACAGCGTTGTGCATTTGATTGAGTACTATGTTCTTATGTGTAAGGACAGAACCGAAACACCTTCTAATGGAACAGTTCATCTTTACTTGAACAAACCCCTCTATACATCTGCTCCATCTCTGCAACATCGCTGCAGAATAACTATAAACAAATGTACAAATCAGATCTGGGAGCTGCCATTACCAACGAGACTAAAAGAGTACTTGAAAGAGTACCAATACCAGGTATAAATATCTTTTCTAAATGCCTCTAATGTAGAGTAACTTTTAAATGCAGTTCTTAAAATCAGCCAAAGACTGAGCAATCAGTTGTACAACTCAGCATGGAATTCACTGTCAAAACAGTGGCAGTTCTGGGGGAAAGGTTTTTATTTCAGATGCCACAAAGGGAGACTTTATGTAGAATAATCCCAGCTTGCATCCTCGGGGGTTCAACAAGGTAGCGTGCTATTCTTGCTAGGAGAGAGAAGCCAGGAATCTGTCCAGATTGTGTTGCTTTGTCAATGGCATGAAATACTGCACTATCAAATGCTAACTGAAAAAGTGGGACCGGGAGAGACTGCAGAAGTGGTCAGAGACCTATGAGAGTGCATAAGTATCTCGGTTGTCTGATTCCAAAATTAATTTGGTGCTGGTGTTCATATAATACTGAAAGCTTAACTGGATCACACTGTGATAACCTTGCCAAAGTTATGCAACTAATCAAATCCAGTCAAAAAAGTGATCATGTATTCAGTTTTTATTGAACTATAATTCTTGTGCTTTTCTGCAAGTAAAGGAGTACTGTAAGTCATCAGTTTAAAACACTGTTTTTCAAAATTCTCTAAAAGCTGACCTTCAGGAGAAATGCACATCTTTCGCAGGAACCCAGTATGTTGCTGATTATACCAGATTGGTATCCCAGAATCTTTAACATGTTAACATCTTCCCAGTGGTGATATATCCATGTTATTACTATTAAGCCTTTTTTGGTTGAGGCTTTAGGATGCTGCAGACTTGCAGTTGCTCAGTTCCAATGTCAGAACATGGATATCAGCAGTTACAGCTGTCTTCTACAGTGTAGAATGTTCTTTTCAGCTTGTTTCCCAAAATATGGGGAAATATGATGGGGGGGTTTATGGGGTTGGAGGGGATTGGGTGGGGGTTTTTCCTTTTTTTTCCTTTTTCTTCTAGTTCACCATTGTAGCTATCAGGCTATTATTCAATAAAGTAAATCAAATTGCACAATAATCTCCCAATCTTTGTATGTATGGATTTGCTGCTATTCAGGAAACCGATCTTACGAACCTATATTGTTTCCCAGCTAATACTCAAATAAATGTGCATGAACCGGTGAGGATGAATACCACTGCTTTGCCTTGTGCTGCTGCTCAAAGGTATAGCTGGATTATGTACAGATTAGTGGCTTAGAGGCTGCTGAATTCCTGTAGTTAGGTATTAATTAGCACACAACATTGCTTTTTCTGTTACAGCAGTCCTCCAAATGGCAAGAAGGGACTAAGACCCTCAGTACCTGTTCCTCAGTTTAAACGTAAAGTATTTCAAAGAAGAAATATCCAGGATGAGAGTAATAGGAGAGCAGTAAAGAGAGAAACAAGGACATATATTCATCCTCGGTCAACAATTTCATAGTTTTAACTCTTTCCCTCGCTTACTTTTTAATTAAAGCAAATTGACCTGTGTTTGAACAAGGAAGGCTGTCAAGACTTGCTGTAATCTAGCCCTGCCCAGGCTGAAATGGAAACAAAATAATCTTTGTTTTCCTTGTGACTTAACTGCTCTGTAGTACTGTCAAGATGCTCTGTCCTTTCTCATAAGCTCTAGGGCACTGGCTGTCTTACTCTGTTGCACCTGAAGTCCCAGTGTTACGCACTCAGTTTTGTCATTCACTTGTCCCTTGACACAAGGGACACACCAAGAACTCGAGGCAGAGGGAATGGTCCCTTGGTATGGCAAATACTTGGTATGTTGTTCTCTCCGTGGAAAAGCTGGCTTTTGTTCCTCCTCCTCCACAGTTTCAATTCTCTTTCCCTGTTTTTAATACAAACTTTAGTATAGAAATGGGGGGAGTTTTCTCCTGAAAAACAAAACAAAAGCCTTTGTTATGTAACATTCACCCCACCCCCACCCACCTCCTCCCCACGCTCTGCCAAAATGTAGCAGATCGTTGGAAGTTTTTCACAGAACACCGTGACCACCCTCGGGTTTCCATCCCAGAACAGCTCTTGTAGTCCAGGTATGTATCATAATCACACGGTTCTTCTGTCTTGCTAGGATCTGCCACCCTGACGCTGCGGAGCTTTTCCCGTGAACAGTGCCTGTGAAACAACTGTATTCCCGGGAACACTTTTTGTTCTGATGAATCTGTTTTCTTACAGTTCTTCAGTCTACCTCTACCTTGAGATGAGATAGCTGCTATACGGAATAACTTGTTACAGTAAGAAACCCTCTAAGCTGCTGCGACGTTAACCTTCTACTACTGGGCATTTTTAGCCAAGGTGATACTTCGCTGTGATAAGCTTGGGGTCTCAGCGGTGAACGTGTTATACTAAGGTCCTTTAAAATAATTTCCCTCCAGCTAGCCCCTGGCCTGGGGATTTAAAATCATGAATACCAATGCTGGAACAACCAGATTGAGAAGAGCTTTGAGCTGCAATGAGACAGTCGTGTTGTACGTGTAAGAAATGATTCATGGCTCGTTGCTGGCAGCCTGCTGTAAGTGGTGACAGGCCAGGTACACCCCACGGCAGAACCAGGCTCTAAGGAACAACATGCGGCAGATGCAGGGCAGCTCACCGGGCTTCTTGTTCGCAGTTCTCCAAAGCACAAGGACAAACGGCAGCCTGAAGACAAGGAGTGCTAGCAAAGTGAAAGGTGTTGATTCTTGCAAATAATCAAGAGTAGTTACTGTGATGTGGAATCAAGTCAGCAAACCCTGAGATGATATTATTATACTGACTTATACTTCGTATCATTTGTATTAGTTACTGTGAGGGGAAGTAGGGTCTGTAGCTATGGTGTGCTGGAAGTAGTGAACAATATTTTGAACAGACTGGAGGGGGAACTAGTCCTCTTCGTATGAAAGCATAGTTCTTGTCCTCATTAGGATGCCAGCCCTAGGGTTGATGCATTGCACCAGTAAAACTAAACCACACTATAGCTCGCTGAAAGCTCAGCTTCATTCTAACGCGGCACAGAGGAATGACTTGTTCTGGTACAAAAAAATCTAAGGATAGTGCACGATTAGATTACAGTGGTGTAAAAATCTTGCACGTAGACCTTGTGAATTTTCAGGCACAATCATGTTGTCCAAACATTTTTAAAATGTTCCAGCATTCCAGTGCTTTTTTTTTTTTTTGTTGGTGGTTTTTTTTTTTTTTTTTCTTTTAACTTTATGGATGTTGTGGCTTGTTGGCAGACTAGTTTTAAATTGCTGGCCCTTCAGAGTCCAAAAATTGCTTCTAACTGATACATGTCATCTTGAGTTGCTAGTAGAGAGTGTCCAGTAAAGCCCGTTTCACAGTTTCAATGCCCGTGAGTCAATCAAAAATCATGATAAGGACTTTAATCCTAAGCCTTTTTTTTTTTACCCCACGTGTTGGTTTGGCTTTTCATTTTTGAGTCTTGAGGTTTCACATTTTCTAGCTTATACCTGCAATGTTAGTTGCTGAAAACCTCTTCATTTTAATTAAAGGAAAGCTGAGAACCCAACAACCCTAGAAGGTGATGCTTGGGAAAAAAAAAAACAATACCTGAAACTGCAAGATGAATGATGAAAATTAAATTGGTGATTGTATTTAGTTTAGGACTAAACCTAGAAGAAGTGTGAACTATGGCTCCATTTTAGTTGTATGGCTATTTCTGTGCTGCTAGCATTATCACCAGAGACAGAAAATGGTTCAAGTACAAGACGGGTGGGTAGAGTGGGAATGTAACCACGCAGCTGTGCCCCATGCATTAGAAGTAATTTTATTTTAATCTGATATCATCAGTATTGTCCTAATTATATTTTATGTAACTGCATTCTAGATAAACAATATGTAATTATAAGTGAGAAGGGAAAATTGTTCACTAGAATATGGGTTTATTTGTGTATCTTAAAACAATCCAGAACTTACTCCTCACTAAAAATTGTGGAGCTTTAGAATCTGAGATGTTACTAAGTCTCATCACCTTAAGAAAACAGAATCTACATACGATAGGAAGAACGGGGTTCTGTAGCTGCATGAATTCCTATATCTTATCCACCTCTTGTGTCTCAGCAAAGTGTTCCTGTAGGTAAACTACCTTGTTAAAGTTCGTAGAAAAACTTTACTTACCTACATGTTCTATTCAAGAGCTTTTTCTTGTATTCCTGAAAAAATTCCTGTGGGTTTTTTTTCCTTTGGCTTAAGATCTAGCAGAAACTAAGTCCAGTGGTGTCAGGGCTTTGTTCTTCTTAAGCCAAAACACGTGATGGAAATGGGAAGACATACCTTTAGATGTGGGTGTCGTGTCTAAGAGTCTTTTAAAATAAAGTAAAATAAAACTTCTGCTGGCTTTGTTGTCTCATATTGACTGCTAGAGAAAATAATGGCTTGAGGGATTCTAGAAGTTGTATTACTGATTCTTAAGAATTGTAAGAAACTTCACTGTTGAAAGGAGAATTTTTATTTTTCAAAAACTATAGCAATAAAGGAAACTTTTGGTACATAAACCCTAACTTTCCAAGTAGAATAAATAGAAATTACTTGAAAGGTCTGAGCTGGTAGTGCTGTATACACAAAGGAAGTGGGGATGACAGGCTACTTTGGTATATCAGCCTAGTTCCTGAAAACCACTTCTTTATTAGTGTTAACTTCAGCAGGTTGCAGTATTTAGCTAAGCCCTTTGCATGACTGAAAATGCCCGGAAACAACATTCCACGACACATAACTTCAGTCACCAGGGTCTGAGCTCGCTTTACAACAACATGGCGGTTCGCCGCAGTATTGCTGAAATTGGGTAATTTCAACAGGCTGAAGACCAGTCAAAGAAACTGGGAGGCAAAGTTGGTGCTGCCAGGGCAGGGGCTGTGAAGGGCATCAGCGCAGACCATGGCTGGTCCTTACCTGTTGTCTTAGACAGAGGGCATGCTACAGGCTAGGTAAAATTCAGCTGCCAGGAAAGCAGATGAGAAGCTGTTCTGCTTGCTAAGGAAGGAATTACGTGTCCGGCTTTTGGTGTCTGAGAAGGGACTGAAGGGGAAGGACACAGAAAAGCCAGCAGCTCCTATGACAGGTAGCACTTCTCACAGGGTATATCAAATAACTGACCATCAGGACTAGTTCGATGCTGAAAGGTGTATTAGTAGAGCTCAAAGTTCCAGGGGAGTAACTAGTATCAGCACAGTCTGAAACCACATATAAAAAAAGTCTGGCTAGATAACTGAATTTCATGGAAAAAAAATAAGCTTATAGCATAATTAATCTGTACTGTCCCAGGGTTGCCAAAGTGGGGAGGGATTACCTGTGTTTATTAATCAGGTTATCTACAGGGCTTTGAAGTAGCCTGTCCCTCTGAAAAAGCTTAGGGAAATGTAGAAACGTATCATCATGATTATGGTGTTTCATCTGCCTGATAAATTGTGGATTTTATTCTACGTAAATCCTATTTACAAAAAGGATTGCACCTGTGTTTTGTTTCCTTCCAGATTTGGAGCCATTAACTCTCCAGGAACTGAAATACCAAAATAATACCATTACTTTCTGTGGTATTAAGGAGGAATAAAATGCAGGAGCAAAAGCCATTTATATTAGCCTAAGGAACAAGCTGACATTTAGTAGGAAAAAGTTCAAACAGATAATACCCAGGAAAAGTTTAGTGCTGAGTGCTGCAAAGAACAAAATAAATTTTAAAAAATCCAAATTCAATGTTCCTGCTTTAATTTTTCTTTCACTGGCAGGCAGGGTTTATGTAAGTAAATCCTTTTGTTTTCAGTCAAATTGTTCCATAACTGATGTTTCATCGCTGAGGCTTGCAATTTGGTGCATTGTCAGTTAATAAATAGTAAGTGCAGAGGTGTGTTAAATGCAGGAAAAGATTCAAAGTCCAATGCAAATCCTTTTTTTGACTTTATTAAGGTTATTTGGATCAGGCTTGATAACAAGAATTATATAAGAAACAGTTCCACGACTGATAGTTGAAAGCTGTAAAATCCTTTTCCAAAATGTGTTGTTACAATTTAATCGTCTCTCTTTAGGTTGCAGCCCTGAAATAGGTTCTGTTCCCCTGAATCTCTGTACCCACACCCACTGTGTCTCAGGGAGAATCTCCATTTTGAGGGATTGCTCTGGACACCTGTATTACAGACATCACACATTTGCTTTTTTCTTGCCTAGCACGCTGCTTGACACAGTCTGGAGGGCAGAGTAAGTTGTGGATCAACTATTATTGTTTATGGGCTTTTCAGCCCGTTCATTTTCTTTAGAGCAGCATTAAACAAGACTGAGCCTATATTAGCTGCAATTTACCCATCTGTAAAGTGGCCAGTGGACTTTACATTTTGTAATTTATCAGCGTGGGGTGAAAAGTCACTTATATTTCAACTAACATTGATGGGAACTTCAGCTGCAATGATGGTAATATCTTTGACTGGCTGCATTGCTAGGAAGAGAAAAGAAAATAAAGTTAGGAAATTAAGGTTCTTGTCTAACTGGATTGCAGTGGAAGTAGCATCGCAGCTCCTTTGTGAGCTGATGCGCTTCAGATGTGTGTTGTCTGCGAGGCAAACTGCTTGCAAGAAGGTAACTGCTTTCTGGAAATCTGTATGTTTAACTCCCCTGATGGAAGATGCAGTGCCTACTGCGGGCTGCTTAACTAACCCACTGTAACCATACATGCAGGCAGGTTTCATTTTGAAAGGGAACAAAATAGAGTAAGTGGATTTTTAATCAAAGCATATTTTTTGTTTGAAAACAGGACATATGGAAAAAGTATAACCAGTGACAAACCTCTTGCTAGGCTACCTGTAAAAACTTTCCATGAATCATTACTAGCTCCAGAAAGGCTTAACCTGAAAGTAAGAACCTTTAAAAATATAGGTACTGTACATGAGTTTGTCCAGTTCAAAGCCCGGGAAAGAAACAGATTACAAAAAGCAGTAGTTACTCTTCTCCTAAACCAGCCTTTCAGTCTTTTATCTAAAATGCTAGACAACCATTTCATATGCTGTAATTTGCAAACAAAATAAGTTGGTTTTGTGAAAAGGTTTCAGACTTAAATCTTACATTCCTTTTACTTATTTGTCAATCTTTGATTTTCAGGATGATTGGTGAATTTTCTGTTTGTTCTCACATTATTAAAATGGTTGCTTTATATTTAAAAAAGTGTTTCAGATATCTGGAGTAAATATTTAGAGGCTTGCAGTATTTCATGTCTCCTCAAAGCATCTTTAAATTAAACTTAAAAACCAGAGAACTAGGTTAATTCATATTTTTAACGAAAATTGACTAAAAATTTGGAGAAATACTGAGTCACATTTTGCAAATATTAATTGCAGGGGGTTTATTACCATTCATTGCAGAGATTTATTTTTTTTTTTCCTGGAATGAACATAAAAGTGTCACATTTGATGCCTGCTTCTTTCTTATAACTATTCTGCATTCAACTTTTGGCTAGAGATTATTTGTATCAAAGTAATTAATTCACTGCAGTACTGCTAATAAACACTTATTTTTATTATTGAAACAAATGTAAATGTATAGACACTACACGGCCACTTCAAACCCCACGGTTTATGATGTTTTGGAACTTTCTCTGCTATATTTTACCTATATGCTGGACATGCCTTTTAATAAAATAATACTTTTAAGGAAGTTTGTCATGTGTCACCTACATTTTATATTCATTGCTCTCTTCGAACTGCATTTAATTTCAAGCCTTTATTATTTAAATGAATGGGAAGTCATAATGTAAGCGGCAGGCCAGGGGCTGATCCCTTCGGTGATGCACTTCAGTGCTGCCTGTCATCTTTTCTCAGGACTGATAAGGAACCACTTTTGGAGTAGCAAATGTCACCTGAAGAGCAGAGCGATACCCCCTCCCAACCCACAGTCCAGTCCCCTCAAACCCTGCCGGCACCCAGCGCAGCACACCCAAGCTCGGTCTACAAGTTGGGCAACGCCTCCGCACCAAACCCTTTCCTTCCTTGGCATCAGCCTGGTTTTTGGTGGCTGGCGCAGGAGACCTGGATGTCGGCATTAGGGAGGCCCACGCTCGTGAAGGGGAGTGCAATGGGGACCATAGTGAGGAGGATGGGGAGAGCGGGAGGAAAGGATTATTGCCTGGGATGGTGGTGGATGGCAATGTCTTGCAAGACCCTCATCTGGTCTTCAGACCACCGAGTTTGGGCCACCCTTACTTGTATTTTAACAGTGTTTTTGGGATACATCACATTAAGAAATGTTTTCTTTGTTGTTCTTTCTAAAAATGACAGGCAACCATATAATATATGTTTCTTTTTTTTCCATCTTCATTTCAGAGGTTTTGTGAGAGATTTAACCAATTAGATGTGTTTTTAATAAACAAATCTAGAGGCTCATATTTCTTTTCTTTTGTCCTTAAAGTTGGAATGCTGTCCTACAGACAATTGAAAACAGCATAGTCTTAATAGATTAAATCTGCTTGCACTGGTTTTAAAAACACAATTTGGCTCTTGTTATCAGCAGAAACAAATTAGTCTGTAGAAAACAAAGAAATACATACATGCTAGGATACAGCTTGACTCTAATTAGCATAAAGGATTCTCTCAAAAGCTTTTTTTTAAAAAAATATCTCATTATACTTGCCAGAGTTTCTAAAAAGATTTGAGACTTTTAAGTGAGCTTTAAAAAAGTGTATGGTAAATTTAAAAATCTGGTATTCTGACCTGGAATAACCCTCATGTAAAAAGAATAGCATTGTCAGAAGACATGCTGCTTAGCTTCATTCCTACAGATTTGGACTTGCTACCCTGAACTCAGAAGTCCTCAAAAAGAGTGGCTTGATGACCACCGGTGATTCCCCAGTCCACAGAACCAAAGAGAACAAGGCTTTAACTCTAAAAGTCTGATGATACTGATGTGCAGGACTGACCGTGGTCCGTTGATCAACGAAGTCTAGAAATACTTTTTTAAGCTACATGGTTAGCTTTGAGATTTGAGCAGAGTTAGTGGGGAGCTGAGCTGAACCCAAACTGCCTCAATGACAGATATATAGAGATACGTATTTGTCCCTAAAACTGGAACAGAACCAAACCATCCTTCTGTAGTTTTGTTGAACTCAGGCCAGAACTGAACTGGAAGAACTTTAGTCAGGGCTGAGCCCAAACAGAACTGGACTGAAAAGGTTAAGGGTTTCTCTCCTTGGACTTAAAAGTATTACCTGTGTGCATCTTTATCCATAACTGCAGAGTATAATCAACACCTGGGGTGCATTGCTAAAGATGAATCCAAAATACCAGTAGCACATTTACAGTTTCCACTAGTGAATTTGCAGCACTAGTTATAAACTAGTGGAAGGAAAAGGAAACACCAGATTTTTCCCTTTAATCAAACTTGGACCATTGCTGTCATACTCTTCCTTCCTAGGCTTACCTGTTATCTTTCACTGCTTTCCCTCTTTGCATCTCTGTTCAGACTGCAAGCAAAGATGTGACTAAAAGCTGCATGTGCAACTGCTACCATTTACTTCAGTGGGAACCAGAGTTGCTCTGTGCATATCCATATGTTTTGCTAACTTTCTAAGATATTCTTGGACAGTACAAAATAAATAATCCTAATTGTGTCATCTGGCAAAAAGATACAGTAAATGCAAGTGATGTAACTGCTCGTCTTCATGTTCTATTTTAAAATGTAGGCACATTATCTACAATTAAATGCAGCTGTCAGGATTACAATGACGTGGTATTTTAAAAGTCTCCAAGTTTGGTCAGTCTGACTCCAGACATAATACAGTTCCTTAGATCATGACTGAAGAAAAAAAAAACCCCGGCAATCACAAATACAAGAAGCTGAGAAAGGAAACTTGCAGTAGCTGTACAGCGCTGTGCTGAGGTATAATCATATAGATGGATTGTGGTGTTCCCTGCTCCCTGGTGCCAGTTTGTGTTGTATTTTCTCACAACCAGTATTACAGACTATCCATGACATGAAAATTTAAAACCACCTCAGCTGTACTTTGGCTATAACAGCAGCATGCTTCTTGTCTTACAGTTACTGATGATGACTTACTTGTGTGGTTTCCAGTGTTGTCAAGGTCATAATAAATATGTTAATGCATCGCTCTGGAACAACTCATAGGAGTATTTAATTTCTTTATGTCTGTGTTCCTAGAAGACTAACATGTGTTCCTGAGACAAAAACATTTACCTTGGTTTGAAAGATGTACTGGAATAAGATACTATTTATCAATTATTCAAAAGCAATTTAAACCCCTTGTATCAAATTTATTGTCTGGAAATAATCCTAGATAAGTGTGTTATGCCAATTAAACCAAAAACTTCTTTACAATTGCCAAATAAGTAGCACCTCTGCAGAAGTTGGCCACATAATAAATGTACATAATTTTTTACACATTTCTTAAATCCAGCATACAAACTTTGCCTTTAAGACTGCAATTTACATTCTGCATCCACATAAATTCTCAACTTTGTTGTGTTTGTCAGCCACATGAAAATCAAAGGAAAATGATCTAAGCTTTCAGAGTGTGACTTATATGTGTATCTTAATGCAAAATCTTGTAGATAAACATCATGTTAAGCATACGTAGTATCTCAGCTCTACCAATAATACTTTGTTATATTTTTCCATGGCAAACATTTCCTGGGTGCAGTACCTAGGAAAGGCACGTAAAGGTTTCCATAACACAACTTCCAAACACCCTTGAATCTTCCAAATACCCTTAAATCTGTATGATTAGTCTAACCTGACTGTACAAATGGGATTCACACGGTGGCAACATTTCTAGCAGCAGCTGCCCCAACCATCTCTCCTGCTTTTCCTAGCTGTGGCTGCCTGCAGCTTCAAGGTAGCACGTTCCAGCTCTGCAGGATCTGTTTTTGTTTGATTTCCCATCCCCCCCCCTCCCCTTCATTGCTCTTGGGATCCCAACTGAAAACAGCCAAACTGCTCAAGCCCGTGTGACACTTGGCACCTACGTAAAGATGGAAAAAAGTTCTTCGATGCTATGTGATAGGAAACCACACTGTCTCATTGTTATAGCTCTGTGAATTGCAGTTTTCTCTCTCCTGCTGTACTTTGGTTTCCAATGTTTGCACAAAATGACCTGAAAGAGATGTTTTTCTATTCAGTAACAGATGAATACAGTTATGAGGATATGCATAGGGCTGCGGTAGACACAGGCTGGATCTTACTTTACTAAATGGTTTTCATCTGTGAAAGTTCTTCGTTTTCAGGCTGTACAGATGTAAGTAATGAAGCTAAATATACATAGTATTCGATATAGTATTAATGCGTGTTTGGTAAGATGATGCCAGCACCTGGACGATGTATGGTTTAGCATACACTTGCAAACAGGAACCAGTATCCCTAGAAAGTAATGAGATCAGCTCCTTCTAATGTCACGAAAACTCCAATTTTTCGTAATTTCCAATTTAATTTTGGACACGACTCCTCCACTATCGAAAAAAATTCGCACCGCCCAGAGGCTGAGAGCGCAGCGGGTCCTCCGCGCTGCCGGGCAGGAGCCGCATCCCGCTCGCCCCACAGCAGGGGGTCCCCGCCGCGGCCCCTCTCCCGCCGGCGGTGGCCGAGCTGGCGCGGGGCCGGCTGCCCGCCGGTGGCCGCCCTGCCCGCCGGTGGCCGCCCTGCCCCCGGTGGCCGCCCTGCCCGCCGGTGGCCGCCCTGCCCGCCGGTGGCCGCCCTGCCCGCCGGTGGCCGCCCTGCCCGCCGGGCGCCCCCTTGCCGGGCGCCCCCGCGCGAGCTCCAGCCAGTGCCGCCGCGGCCGGGGGCTCCGCGCTGCCTGCGCCCCCCCCGCCCCCGCAGACCCGCTGCAGACCCGCCCGCGTCCCCCGCCCCGAGGCCCACCTTCCCGGCCGGGAGGCGGGTGGGACGCAGCTCCGCGCCCCGACCTGCGGGGGCGCCCTGCCTCGCTGCCCATAGCTGACATGGCGGCCGCGGCGCGCGCGCCCGCCCCGTCCTCAGCGGGGCCGGCGGCGGCGGCCCTTCCTCGGCCGGCCCGCAGCAGGGCGGCGGCGGCGGCTTCCGGCGAAGCTCTCTTGCCTTCAACAAAGATGGTGCTCCCCGCGCAGGCTCGGCGGGCACCCGGGCGCCCGGTGTAGCTCCCCACTGCCCTCTCGTAAGTACGGGGCGAGGGCGGCGGGGCTCTCCCCTCACGGCGCTCGCCGCCCCCCCACGGCGGCCCGGCCCGGCTGCCCGCGCCCGCTGCCCCGGCCGCCGCCGGGGGGAAGCGGCACTAAACAGAGCCGAGGGGCCGTCAGGCGGCGGCACCCCTCGCCGCGGGGCCGGGGCAGGGGCCGGGCTTTCGCGGGGCGGGCCGGGGCGGCAGGGGCCGCGGGCCGGCGGCAGCGCCCGCCTCCGCTGCGGCTGTCGTGATCGGGGGGCGGGCGGAGGTGGGCGGCCGCCGTGCGCCGCCGGCCGGGCTGCAGGCGCGGCAGGGGCGGCAGCTGCCGGGCCTCGGTGACCGGGGAGAAGCCAAACGGAGAACTGGAGACTGGCCGGGGCGACGTGTGGCGCGTGTTCGCGCCGTGCGCGCGGGCATGGCGGGGGGGCGGGGCGGCCCTGCGCAGCGCTGCGCAGCCGGCCGGGAGCGCGCCCCCAGGCAGCAGCGGCCCGGGGCAGCTGGGGTGTGGGAGAGCGCCGAAGTGTTTCGAGGCAAAAACTAAAGTGAATGCGCCTTTTAGTATCAGAATGGGGCTCTTCAAGGTTAAGGCTTTCAAAACTTTATACTTCCCCATTCATGGGCAGGTGCTGTGTCCATCCAGTGAAAGGCCGTGGCAGACCGGCCGGCAGCGCAGGGGCTGCTCTCTTTCAGGAGGACTGGGGCGGGCGGGGGGTGGGGTGGGTATATATTTCTCGAATTTTGGCTCTGCAGTGGAAAAGATGCATTTTTAGAAGTATCTGGGGAAGATCTGAGCCATGTCATCGTTTGGGTAAACAGACCTCCATTCTTTTACTTTCCCTTTAGTGACAGCATTGCTAGAGAAAATTAATTTTAGAGCTTACTTTGGATCCCGAGATGTAGACTGAGATTAAAATTAAATTAGTTCTGTCTCACTCTGAACCCCATCCCTATACTGTTGCACACCAGAATCCTGCTACGTTTCCATATCTGGCTGCTTAGTTCCAGACTCAGACATTTCCTTCCCACTGCAAACACACACAAAGAAATATTTAATCTTTAAAAAGACCTTAGAAGTCTATATGCCCCATCCTGGAAGTTTGCTGGGCCAGTGGCCTTGGTGTTAAGGGCTTTAAAACTTCAGTTGTGCTCACCCTGCGGTCAGCGAGCCAAAGGCCTTTCTCAGCAGAAATCCCCACTTCAGGTTCATGGCTTGATAGGCATTTTTCAGTGCACAAAGGTTCAAACTGAGATGGTTTGAAATGCCCTTATTTTGGAAAAGCATTTACCCTTTGGTCACAAGGAGGGGGAACTCATCAAGTGCTGTAACAGTGACTGGCAGAGCCGACTTCCTCATCCAGCATGTGGGTGAGGAGGCTGCTGGATGGGGACTCGCGGTGGCCCATGCAGAATGTGAAGCACAAGAGCTTCGTAGCATCTGAAACGGTCTTCTGCCCAAGCTGAGAGAATGTGCTCAGAGCTGCTGCTGAGTGCTTGTCTTGAACTCTGCAAGCACTTCATGAGATGCGGGGTGGTCAGGGAATCATGGAAGGGAGAAATGGCAGAGATCTGCTGCCTGAATTTTATCTGACTTTGCGTTAGTCTGGTGATTGCTCCAAGTAGCGTAAAGATAGCCCTTGTTAGAGACAAGAATCTTTAGCTTCACCTGTCCAAAATGAGCATCCGAACATCAAATGGAGAAATCCAGTTCTCTTTCTTGCCTGCTCTTTTTCCATCTCCTTACTTGCACTATCATCTCACTCTATGATGGAGTTTGATGTTTGAGCTATGCTTAGCAAACTGGCATTTTTTTAAGGACATGGGCTGGGATACTGTTGTTTGATTCCCAAATGACCCCTAGACAGCAGGCAGGTACCTCAAAATTCACTTCAGTATACAAGAAATGTACTGGGTAACCCAGGAAAGATGGAGTCCTCCTGGGAAGGTGCTGTCCAGCAATGCCTTTAGCACTCAGAGGGAGGATTTTCGGAAAGTGGCTTTATCGGAGGTTGACACAGACAGGGTTTTCCAGTCTCTCTCTTGTGGTGCTGTGCTCTTGCATTCTGTCCTGAGATGCCGTTTACATGCCTGTATGTTCTGTTGGTTACCTGCCCACGATTTTAACAACCAGGCCCACCAGCCATCCTTTGATGGGCCCTCGGGACTCTGCAAGCACCTCTGATGATAAAAAGACTTTAGCAGAGTTCTTACAAAACCTTTGAAAATCTCTGCCTCTTCTTGTACCTCAAGCTGCATGAAGTACAGTTTCTGCAAGGTATAGCTGTTCGAACAGCAGCCTCTAGTTTAATTATCAGAAACTCTCTTGGTAATCACACCACCTGCTGCAGGTTTTTTTCTTAATTATTTAGTGATGAGAAAGTATTTAATTGTATTACTCTGTCATTTTCCTTATCAAGTGCCATTAATAGGCCTAGGGATATGTTTGTTGTTAAGAACTAGACTAGACATCTTGATTCAGTTCATAGGTCTGGCACAGACTCCCAGTATGATCTTGGATGAATTGCTTGGTCTCTCTGGACCTTGATTCCTCTTCTGTAGAGTGGCTATAAAATGCATCTTTTCCAGCTTTTGTCTAGTCAGAGTGTTAGTCAAGTGAAATGGGAGATGGCAGAGGGCATCCAATTGCTTCCTGTGAATATATCAGAAGGATAAATACCAGAGGGGGAGAAGAGCTACTTAAGCTAAAGAACAGTTTTGGCAGAACAAGTGCCTATAAATAGAAGGTGGATAAATTTGAGATGGAAATTCGAAGAAAGTTTCTCATCATCAGATCAGTTGAGTTCCAGAGCAGCCTTCCAGGATGAGTCAGGGGAGAACAACCTGGTGTGTAAGGTACATTTCTGCCCTTCCTAAAATTAAAATGCATCGCACGGGGCAAAGCTACCTGCTGATTGTGTCCCTGCCATTCCTGCCTGGCTGTGGTGCATCTACCAGTCCTGCTGCTGCTTTTGCACTACTGCAGCAGCAATAGCGTCACAGACATCAGTGCCAGAGGTCAGGCATGACATCTCTTAACTTTTTTGGGTGGAGTCTCTTAAGGACTGGCAAATGCTCTAGCTGCGTTTAGTATGGACCTTGACCAGTTAGTGAGCAGAATCATTTGGCATGGGTTTTATTCCAGCAAAGGACCGGTCTTCACAATGCCAAAGGTTCTCTTCCTGTCTAATATTTCCCAGAAATGGCTGCATTTTAGCTCATGAGACAGTGACATCTGAGTGGAAAGAAGATGGTGGGGATCAGTTAATAGCTTTCTCAGTATCTGGTGATTCTGAGTTTGCCATTCTTTCTAAAGGCTGCCAGGTATCAAACATCACTTCTGGATGTTCATACATCACTTCTGGATGTTAAAGATTGAATTATTTAATATTCACACATGTGTCTTTTCTTACAGTCTACGTTGCCAGATGAATGCCAGAGACAAGCAGCTTTTACGCTCCCTGCGCCTGGAGCTCTGCACAGAGGTGCTGGTGGACGGAGTTGTTATTCAGTATCTCTACCAAGAAGGGATTCTCACGGACAGTCATGTTCAAGAAATAAAATCCCAAACCACCAGTCAGAGGAAAACCATGATGCTCCTTGATATTCTCCCCACCAGAGGACCCAAGGCTTTTGATGTGTTCTTGGATTCCTTACAGGAGTTCCCGTGGGTTAAAGACAAGCTGGTGGTGAAGCGTAAGGAAATGACAGTGCAAGATCCTGCAGGTAAGGCCAGGATTATTGCTGATATTTTGAAGCTCGTTCTCAAGCTGTAATTTTGAAAGTATTGAATATACGAGTAATTTCAAGTTATGTGTCATGTAGATATAAAGCATGATGCCAAGAAAAGGGGACAGGCTGAATTTCCTGGATGCCAGCCACAGTATTGCAAAATTTGGGGAGTAAGCAGGGCTGAATTTCAGGAGACTGGGGGACAGCATGAGAGGCTGCCTGGGGGGAGGCTGGGTTGTGGGAGGACCCGGATTCCATTAGGAATGGACTATAAAACACAGCTTTGACTGGCTACAGAACAGTCTCTTCACCATCCATACCTGATTATTGTTTTATGTATGTTATGCAGTGGTTTGTTTCTGGATTGTTTATAGTGACAGAATTTTCATTTGTTTACTTTTATTATGATTTTAATGCCATTTTGATTTAGTACAATATGCTATTTTAGATTTATTTAGTTTATTAAGTTTATTGGAGTGCAAATATCTAGGAACATTACTTCCAAATTTACTAGCTGTTGCTCAGTTATCAAGAAAATTTGGGAGCTAACTGATTTAGTGGGTGTTACATAATCTTATTTAGTCAATTCTCTGTCTTTCTGACATTTAAATGTACTTCTAAAACTAGTTTTCTGGACTTGATGTTTGTTCAGAAGTTATTTCTTTACCAATCCATGCATGCAATTGTTGAACTGTTTTGAAGTCAAGATGACTGCTTAAAATGCGTATTTCTTGCCCTAGATTCTGTCAGCATGCACTGGCTGCTAACCTGATGTTACCAGTGAGATAGTGAAATAGCCCTCACTTGGGAGCATCATTTCCAATCAGTCTAATTAACTTTTCTCCAAGCTCTCCACCCCCTGGCTCCCCCCATTTGAGTTTGGCTGTATGTATTTTGATGCACATGACACGTTTTTTCCAGTGTGAGTGTACTTTGGGTGAGACTGAAAGCCTGTGAAGATGGATGACTAAGACCTGTTGACTGTCATGTACACCTGCATCTCAGCTGCATGTGCAAGAACGTTTGTCAAGATCTGCTGGACAAATCTGACATTATCTTATCTTAGCACATTTTTAATGGAATACCATGACAGCTTAGCTTTCTGTTGTGTCTCTGTGGAATTTGCTTTATGCTTGCTTGGAAATGGGTAAATAGTTTTCAGAATTTGGGAAATAAATGGTCCTGTGCTGCCCATGGGGGAAAACACCGCAAGTTCTCAGCACAGTGCAGACTTGTGATACTGAGTGTGTTGGAAAAGACTTTCCTGGCTGTTACTACAAATCCTGTCATGTTAAAGCTCTATTTGCCTTACAAATCAGCCTGTTTGTTTGCTAATTGCTGGTTAAGCTGTTGAATAATCCTTACAGTTCCAGAAAAGCACACACAGCCATTGAGTACAGTCAGGATCACATAGTTTGTTACTAGAAAAATTGTTTCCAATTTTTGTTCTTTTTATTGTTTTGTGGATTGCTTGTTCCTGTCCTTCATCGCCTGTGACTAGCATGATGGATTTATGCATATCAGGTTCTCCAGTTTTGAGTGGGCTGACTGTACTTGATGATCCTATTGCCAAATTGTGTGTGTAAATTAGTAGAAGGCTTCCAGATTAGGTCAAAGTTTACTGTTATTTTTACTGTGGCAATACAAAGTGTAAAAACAGCATAAGAGGCAGATAGCCAAGTTTGTTTTAATATTTAGGCATGTTCTTTAGAAGCCAAAAAAAGAGCACACCATCTGTGCCCTAATAAATGCTGAGTGCACCCTGGAATGAATTGGAAACTCTGGCGGCATCATCAGTACTGATTACATGCAAGAAAATGTGGTTTGGGATAAAAAGCCTCGCTTTGCATTCTAAACAACAAACTTGTAAGCTTTTGTCTCAGCAGAGTACATGAGCATATGCTTGGCCTTAAGCATGGAAAAACCCATTTGCTCTAATAAAACTATAGGCATACTTAAAATTAAATGTGTTCTTTAGTGCCATGCTAGATAACTTCTGCCTTACTGGAAACAGTTCTTATAAATGATGATTTGTCAGTGGTAGTGCCTTTTGAAGAATCCATTTGTAGTGAAAAAAAAGCCTGCTGCATACACACTACCTTTTTTAGACCCTAAAACTTTTAAAATTTAAGTTGGTTTTATGGCTGCAGGTTTTTAAATCCTTTTTTTCTTTGATTCATGCATACTTACAGAAATTGCATGCCTGGTGTTCACTTGTTTATGCTCAATTAAAAAATCTGTTTACTCAAGCAAAATATCCTCAGGTTTTGCAGATCTTTTGCAGGACTAAGGAGTGGTGGCAAGTTGTTCCTTGAAGGATGTTTTATTTTATAGTCTTTCACTTCTTGCTGACTACATGTAGGATTTTTAAAGTTAGTAGAAGTAGACTATTAGGTTTTCTCTCTCTGAATGTAAAAACTGTGGCATGTGCACAGTGATTTTTCTGTGTAGGCCTTTGTATTATTATGCATTTTGTTCAAAGAGATCAGGCTTTCTATCTTTGCTTCAGCCGAGAAATAGTTCGTTGGTTCCCAGTTAAAAAAATAAAATTCACAACTGTAATTGTTAAGAAGCTTTTAATGTATTTTCTTCCCCTAGTAAAAAAACCCAAAAACCAAACCAAAAAAACAACCAAACCAAACAAATAGCAATTTCAGGAGGACAGGAACAGAAATATTTTTGGTGACATAGTGTAAATATGATCTGGTGGACTGAGCAGCCATGAAATGGAAGCCAAAGTCTGAGACGTCAACAAGACACTGCCACTGACTCATTGGGAGCCTTTGGGCAAATTCTTCCAAGGCAATGGATTTATTGATTCCCAAGTGATGTAACTCAGTTCATGGGGCAGCATAGAGTTGGCCCGGGATTGAACCCAGAGTGTGCTGTTTGGCTGCTTATGTATAAATGAACTTAAAAACCTGTGATATCCTGAGTTTCATTGCTGAACATCAGTTGACTTAATAGTTCTGTGTACTGTTAACTGCTCTAGTTCCAAGGAACACAGAAGACCCCAATCCTGCAGAGCATGAGGAGTAGTTTTTGCATGAGAATCAGGAGAGTGACTTGCAAGCAGGTGGGACCGCTTGCATCTATATAATTGCAGCAAAAAGACCCAAGATTCCTTCCCCTGCTTGTTTACTTTATGCACAGGACAGCCTTTTACCTAGTCACCTTTCTTCTCTCTCATATGGATCTGTCAGATGGCTGCAGCTTTGGGGAAATCTTTTCTTAAGGTAGGGAAAGCTTCACTGTAAACCCCAAAAATCTCAAGAAGAAAATTTAGACATGTGCTTTTGGAGGTAAATATTTATGACTTTAATAGATTTCAAGATTTTAGGATGTGTTTCTTGCCTGTGTAAGAACCTGCGATAAAACAGTGCACCTTGTGCAGCGTGGCATTGCAGGAGTTAATAATTTATAAACATCAACCACAGCATGAGTTCGTGCTTTTGAAGATCAAAACTTCTGCAGTAGTAAGAGTTAACAAAAATAGTGCGGGACTGTTTCATTGGGAAAAGACTGTTCCGTTTTTTCTGCCCTGGTCTGGATAACTTTGTGCTTTTGTCAGGAACATAAATCTTCAATATAGTATTAAAATTCCTATGAAAAACTACAGCTGTTGGCACCAGAATTCCATTCTTTCTAGGAACAGCAAATGGTTACCCAATATTTTTTGCAATGAATAAAAGAATATAACATTCAGTGATGTTTGTTTATCAGAATGTTTTTCTAATCTCTCTCTCTGCTTGGGAATTTCTCTGCCCAAGTATTGTATTTCTCTCTATACTCTTAAGTTGCTATAAAATTATTTACTTCTAAAAGTGTTAGTACTACACCTCTTTGTAGCATAGATGATTCTCCATTTCACAGGAAATAGCAGCATACCAAGAAAGAGAAAAGTCTGAGATACAGCATTTGCCAAAGGAATCGTGCGGCAGCCGTTGCTATCTGGCAAACATTAGTGAATTTGGGGCATGGACTTACACAGAAACATCTCAGGAAAGCTGTTCTCTCACAACTAAGCAAGGAATATTTTCTAATGCATGATTTTGTCGTTGTTGTTGTGCTACCTAGTCAGGAGTCTGCATCAGGGTCCTGTTAGACTTGGGTGAGGCTTTCTGATTTGAACAGATTTTGGCATGGCTGGAGTTTTTCCTTGGGTGTGTAGGGAGTGTGTGTTCTTGTATAGCTATATAAAGCTTCTTGTTGTGTAACACTTTGGATGAAGCATGCAAATGCAAAATGTACTTCTGCTGAGAAAGCCATTCTCCCCCGCCCCTACCCCCCCCCCCCCCCTACCCCAAGCTTTCCCAAAGTCCTTTTTCCACAGCTGGGTTGTAGGTTTCTAAGAATTTAGATTCAAATGTAACAGCATTAGGGCATGGGAAAGAGTTCAGCATCTCTTCTTACCTTTTGTTGGCTGCTTCCTGCCCTCTTCCTATCCTGCTTCCTCTCACGTCTAATGCAGTGAGGAAACAGCCTGGTCTCTTGCCTTTTCCATTGGGATGTCAGATAGGAGAGCAGCTGATGAATTCCTTTTCTCTCTCTAAAATGGTGGACAGAAGATGGTAGCTTTTTTTTTTTTTTAATTCTCTTTCCCTCCCATCTCTTGTATAGTCCAGTGGCAGAAGGGGGAGTTTCCTCCCATGTATGTCTGAAGGAAAGGGATGGGCTTAGCAGCCTTGGCCGCAGTGGATTGACCTGGAGATGGAGGAGTGCCCTTGTGCCACATCCCAATGCCTGGAGGCTATAGAAAATATTCTCTGGTTCTCCGGAGAGATTAAAAGCGTCATTGTAGGAGAATTTCCAAAACGCTTTTCCACGTTCCCATCTCCCCTGAAAATCAGGTGTTACATTTATGGCTTTGGCTTTGTTCCTGACTGCAACGAGATCTGTGAAGTCTGGCATTAAAGGTTTGCACACACGCTCAACATTAACAGCATGCATCATAACATGGACAAGTAATCAACTTCCCTCATTCTACAGAGTGTTCTGTGTATGTATTTTGGTTTTAAAGTGTTCATTAAAATGAACATATTTTCTTTTTTTTTTTTAACAGTTTAAGGAATATTTGCTTTGTTGCTTTTTTGCCATGTTAATAAGCAGCTGTGTTTATGCTGCTTACATCTATGTTTTAAACTTTGACAAGCTTAAATCCTAGACGTCACTGTTAAGATCTGTAGTGTTCCCCGTCTAGTCTGAAACATTTTGTTTCAGGTAAGTTAATGGAAAGATATAACCATGCGTCATGTCATCCTTAGTAACACAAATGTGACGCTAATAACAGTAGAGATTTTTTAAAATATATAGTCCCTGGAAACAGGAGTGGAGTGAGTTGTGGCAGGTGAGGTGTTTGGGCCGGCTATGCCTGATCAGTAACTCACAACCAGTGCCACTAAGAGTAAGCAATGGGTAATTGGGATTAAGACTCCCTGGTGTAGGGAATGGAGACATCCACCTGTTGACCAGACCTGATGACTTCGAAAGTTTGTTGCTTCCCCAGGGATGGGATCCAGGGCATCACAGAGGTTTCCAAGGCCTGGCCAATCATCAGACTTTGCTACTCTCTCATGCGGGCATGTCAGTAGATTAAGGATGACCATGGGGCTCGGTGATCCCATGTGATGAGATGGAGCCCAAGCAGTGTTCTCCATCCTGTCATTCAAGGGGAAGAACCTGGGCAGCGGTGGATGCATCCTGCATATACACACCTATCTGTGCACCTGGTGTCATGGGAGCATTTTGGATTCTGTGACCACAGGACCATTTTCAGCAGATGGGAACTACTAGGGACAGATGGATCTACTCAACAGTGTGGGGCAAAAGCATCTTCACCAGCAGGTGTGCTGGGAGGAAGTCTGCACAGTTGCAGCACTGAGATGTCCCTGGATTTGCAGAGATGCGCTGGGATAGTTCACACAACTGCAGTGCCATAGTGCATGGCATCAAGTTCTTAGACAAGGATGCCATTGCAGTCTCTTCAAAGAAGTGTCTGGAATGCACAGAGCTTTGCTGTTGCCTGGGCACCAGGCTGGTCAAGAGCTTATTTGCGTTAGAGCCTGGAGAAGGGAAGATAAATGCTTTCCAATACCTACAGAGAGGATATGAAGGGAAGACAGGTATAGGCTCTACAAAGCAATTCATGGTGGGAAGAGGAGGGATGAAGTGTGTTAGTTGAAGTGCAAGGTTCTGACTGGCTATAATGAGAGTGTTTCATTGTAAGGGAAGTCAGTAAGTAGAACCAGTCAATAAGGGACCCAGAGAGTTTGATTAGTCTTCATCCTTGGAGATTTTCAAGATCTGGCTGGGTAGAATACTGAGCAACATGGTCTGATCTCAGAGCTGACCCTGATTTGAACAGGAGGTTGGACAGGAGACTCCTGAGGTCTTTTCCAACCCGAAGTTCCCTATGATCCTATGAAGCCTTCTTAAAAGATTGCTTCTATTGCAGGCCCTGGTTCTCAGGGAAACTTTAACAACCCTGGTGTCTACTGGGAATGTGACACAGTACAGCGATCCAGGAGACTTCTGGAATGCAGAACAGACAATATCTTGATGAATGTCCTAAATGAGTAGACTGAGGGAGGTGCTTTACTGGACTTGGTATGCTCTTTAGGGATGTGTATGTTAATGTCAGTCATGGCTGCAGTTACCATGCAGTGCTCAAATTTAAGATACTGAGAGAAGAGAGGAAAACAAGTACCAGAGTAAAGGTCCTGGACTTTAGCTTGTTTATTAAACTGGTTGAAGGGACACTGTAGGAGACAGTTCTGGAGGACAGAAGCATGCAGGAAACCTGGCTGATCATCAAGGAAAACCTCTTCAAAGCACAAAAATGGTCCATTCCTACATAAAGGAAAATCAGCAGGCATGGCAGGAGGCCAGCTTGGCTGAAAGGGGAGCACCCAACTGAGCTCAAATTCAAAAAGGAATTGTCTAGGAGATAGAAGTGAGGACAGGCTACCCAGGAGCAATATAAAAGCATTCATGGGCTTTTGGGGATAGAATTATGAAGGACAAAGCTCATCTGAGTTTGACAGTGTTCAAGGATGTGAAGGACAACAAGATGGGCTTCTGCAGGTACATTGGCAGTGGAAGGAAGTCTAAGGCAACCACTGAAGAGGGGCACAGAAAAGGCTGGGTCTTTATATGCAAAGTCTGCTGTCAGTTGGCCCTCGTCTCTTTGCCTAGTAGTGGAATTTGGATGAGGGAGGTGCTGTTTATAGTAGAAGATAATTGAGTTGGGAAATACCTGAGCAGAGTGGGCATACCCAAATCCATGGAGCTGGATGGGATGTGTCAGAGTGCTGAGGGAGCCAGCCTATGTCTTTGAGAGGCTGTTTTCTGTCATGTTTGGTAGGCCGAGGTAAGCCAAATGTGCAGTAAAGTGACTGGGAACAGCCCGGTTAGGTTTACCACAGATAAATCAAGCTTGACCAACTTCATTCTTGCCTTCTGTGATAAAATGACTGCCTCAGTGGATGACAGCAGTAGATTTCATTTAATTGACTTCAGCAAGGCTTTCAGCACAGTCTCATAGCATTTTTATGACTATCTGGGAAGGTATCAGACTGAATAGGTGGACGTCACAGTGGGTGGAAAAAAAAGGCTGGACTACCAGGCTCAAAGGTGGTGGTCAGTGGTTCAATATCTATCTAACTGGGTGTTAGTTATGAGTGATGTTCCTCAGGACTGACAGTGGGACCAGTTCTGTTTAAGCTCTTTGTCAGTGACCTGGGCGATCGGACGGACTGTATCTTCAGGTGGTTTGTAGGTGAATTAACTTTGCACACTTGTCTGTGTTCTGAGATGTTCTGAACTGTGCCTAAAGCAGGAAGGCAGGATGAGTCCAGGCCTTGGGGATCATTTGACACAGAATAGCAGAACTGCCTCTCAGATGTATCCCAGCAAACTGCATGAATGGGCCAGCAAGAACCTCATGACATTCAGCAGAAGTAAGTGTAAAGTCCTGCACCTGGGATACAAAATTCTGGCAAAATAACATGAGATGGTCAGTTGCAGCTCTGCAGGAAAGAAGCTGGATGTCTTGATACACAGTAAGTACAATGATGAAGATTAACCATGCATAGGACTGCATCAGCAAGAGCGAAGCCAGCAGGCTGAGGGAAGTGATTATTCCCCTGTACTTGGTACTAGGAGGCTGTATTCAAAATACTGTGTTGAGCTTTATGCCACCAGTACAAGGGAGAGATGACAAACTAGAGGGTCCTGTGGGACATGACTAAAGTGGTTATTGTAACATGAAGTGCAAGGAAAGTCTGAGACAACTGAATTTGTTCTCAGAGAAGAGAAGGCCAAGTAGACTCAGAAAAGGTGAAATCAGTCTCTTCCTACAGGTGCATCACAAAAGGAAAAGAAGTGGCAGCCACAAGTTTTAGCAAGGGAAATACTTCACAAGTCAGGTTAAGCACTAGCCACCAGAGGCTGTGGCCCAAGTAGGGTTGCCGAAAGAGGCTATGGAATCTCCATCCTTGGAGACAGTCGTCATTCAGCAATACAAGACCCAGAGCAACCTGATCAGACTTTGAAGCTGGCCTTTTTTTTGAGCAGGAGGTTGGAGTAGATGACCTCCAAAGGTTCCTCCCAGCCTAATTTTTTCTGCAATTCTTTAAGCTTGGCATCACACTCTGTGTACTCAGTATGTGGGATTTTAGTCCAAATGTAACTGGTGCTGATGAAGGACACTTTGGATATGTATGCACGACTTCTAGTTCAGATTAGGAATGTGTTTTTTAAGTGGAGTGTTTGAATTAGATTTCTTTCAGGTGAATCTAAACAGGAAAATATGCTCCAGGTGTTCATAGAGTCCATAGGACCAGACTGAGCCAGTTAGAAGTGAAACCTACTGGCTGTGTACAGTCTGGATGCCAGATCCTCAGCATGATCTCTTACCAGTCTGTAGGACCTCTCCTATTGCTGTATACTGCTTGCTAATATAGACATAGCCTTTTCTGGCCAGTGGTTGAAGTGATTTTGTCCGTAAACACCTGCAGTCTGGGAATCCTTTCTTCCCAAAATTCCGTGGTCATACATACATACAGATGTAGATGTGCATCCTCTCAGGGATGCTGCTGCATGCAAATAAGTTCTTTTTTTTTTTTTTTTCCTTTGATTATTTAAGTATCTCTGTTTCACAGAGTTTATAGTAGTGTTCCTCATCTTTGGGGTATGTCCATCCTAAATGTTTTAGAGAGTTCACTACCTGGAGTTTTCTATTAGACAAAATATCTTTGTTCCCTGTCCATTTTCCACCTCAACCTGTATCACAGTATGATAAAATCATGCCTATGTCTTACATTTCCAAAAACATGCATAGTTGCAGTCCTCTGTGATCCTTGAGATCTTTTGTTAATTGTTGACAGCTTCCCACTGTTCTTGTCTCAGGGTGTGGTGAGGGAACCATTGAAAAAGCTTTGTACAGACAATAATAATTGTTTTCTAGAACAGACGGGTAACTTTCTTGTAAGGACTTGATCCTGTGACTTCATAAAGCTACTTGTAAACATGTAAAGTAAGATGCAGTTATTTTTGCATTGTCATCAGTATAAGCATTCTGTTGATGCTAATTAATGGCCCTTGTAGCTCATAGATAATACACTAATATATGCTCCAGAATAACTGAGAGAACTTCCTACTTAAGTCTTTGTAGACTTCTTTTCATGAATTTTTTCTTCATTAATACTTTCCTGCAGAGCTCGCCAGCTCTTCTTTTAGCACCTCTGAAATTGCCTTGCAGCTTCATCTGAAAATGTTTGTTAAATTTTTGTATTCCAAATGCATGGGGAAAATCTATTGTCTTTTGTAAATTAAGTCTATGAATGCTGTTTTAAAAACAAAATAACCAAGCAGCAAACACGCCCACCTTAGCTTGCATGTGTTGTGGAGGCTGCATAGCCTTCCAAAGTCAGTAAAAATGTTAACTAGTGTCTTGCAGTGAAGTCAGAGGCCAGACTCCCATTGACCAGAGCAGGACAAAGGTCTTGCCACTGATGACTGCAGTGTTCTCCCTGATGGAGGAATGGGTGCTATGCTGTCTTCCCTACACTGACATGGCAGCTTGTCTCAACCTTCAAAGAAAAATTATTTCATCAGCTGAAAAGCTATTACTAGTCAGACTCTGCACTCCTTTTGCCTGTTGACTGAGAATATCAGCAGTGATGTGACTGACTTCTCATTGGGAAATGTCACTTGTATTGCAAAGGCCAGGAAATTCCACTAGAATACAGTTAATTATGCATGATTATTGTATCTTGAAGTCCTCCATCCACTGCCATACACAACTAAGCTTTCCTTCCAGATTTGTTTACCATCATATGTATGTGTTTATATATATGAGAACTAGAGGAAGCAGGTATCACTCGTTGTTGCCTCACAGTGATGCAGCTGCAGTTTATCTTGTTAGAAGAGTTACAGGTTTGTATACAAGACTTTTAAAACCAATTTTTATCTATTTGGCAGTTGTCTGTGTAAACAGAAAACCAATCTTGTTGCTTCTTTTAGCCATTAAACCATTGTTCCAGTATACTCTCAGATTTTCTTAAATTTTCTTCCTGCTCTTGCTTAGTCCATGGATAGATTTGTGCTCCCTCATATATTGATGTATTGGCAAGCAGTTGCACATGTTTTGGCAAACACCTCTGCTGCAAACTGAAGTGAAGCTTTGGTGTTTCTTCCAATCTACAGTTAGAGGAGTCAATTTGATTTATACTATCCAGTTAGTGTGTGCAGGAAATAAGCATTAATGCATTGGGTCAAGGGGAATAAATTGCCGTTAGTGCACCACTTCTTTTGGCAGGCTTCTTAATCTTCGTATTTCACCACCTTGCCTGGGATTTTCAAAAAGACTCGTAGTTAACTCAAGCTCACCCAACCCTCCTCCCGTCAAGGTCAAGGGTAAGCTCCCCTTGGCTTGAAAGACAGCAATTTTAGTCCTGTGCTGGTGCTTTTGAAATTACCTTTCATTTGTAGTTAATAATATGTGGAGCTCTTTAATGAGTGGCCTGTTGCAGTCTTTGGATCTTTCTAAATAAAACATGCTATGGTTGAGTGAAAGGACTTTACATAGGTAAAGGGCTGACTAAGGCCCTTGCCAGCCCTGGGGGGTCTCTGGCTGGCTCTGGTGGAAGGTAGGCTTCCTCCACAGACAGCTGCTGCTGCCTTTCTGCAGGTACACATGAATCCTCAGCAAGATAACTGTTGAGAAAGGAAAGCTGGAATGAAAAGGAAAGCCAGTACTTTCTAGTGTTTCTATGTGAAAAAAGTATTTCTTTAAATATGTTTTTATTTACTGTAAGCAATGGCTGGGTTTTCTCAGCTTTTCAAAGTGACCAGACATATTCTGTATTCTTACTCCTCTTCTGTTTAATGCAACAGTCATGTATTTCCCTGTGATCCTGTTCTGCCACATCCCACATAAGATTAGTTCCATCTTCATATCCTTGAACAACAATTCCTGCAGTTAGGATTGCAAAACACTTGGTTCATGTGCTTATAGTGGATCTGACAAGTTCACCTGCAAAACACTCATTTTAAAAGCAATGTCAGGCTATAGCTAGAAATGCTAGCTAGCTGTTTGAAGTAGAAATTAACTTGGGATTCCTGGGTCATTCCTCTTGCAGGCACCTGGATCCAAAATGGGAAGCCTTAAATCTTTCCCCACCAAGCTGCTGGCTGTGCCTGCAGCTTTTGCCTTTGGAGCATCTCAGGCACTTCAAAGCCTGCTCTGGGCAGGTCCTGGGCTGCCTGCCTCTCTGCAGTGCCAAGCAGTGCAGCGCCTCGCTCACAGGCAGCATTGGAACAGGCGGCCAGGCATTTCTCCAGCAATCTCACGGGGCCGAATCCTGTGGGCGTTCATGGGGCACACCTGTCAGATGGGGCTGCGTCCCTGCCAGCACCTGGCAGGCAGTAAGGTACAGCTCTTTGCATGGAGTAGTTAAATATTAATGTGACCCCACAGTGCTAACAGGTAGGATACCATCTTGTGATTTGATGTCTTAGGCACTTCCCTAGTGAGTGAATCTATGGTTTATCTGAGCGGTGCCCCCTCAGCTGTGTTTTATAAATCTTTGGTGGAGACGTTGCTCCAAGAGAGAGATCAGATCTTGAATTTTGACTAGAATAAAGCCCTTCCCATTAGTTGAAAGAAATTTATCTAAGTCCTAGAAAGGGAGAAGATAGGGCTTGATTTCTGTTCCTCTGTGTTTCATCTGGGCTAATTGAGGCAGCTTCTCAGTTGATGCGCTGGCCTTTGTGCATCCCCTTCTTAATGCCCTTAACTTTCCCCAGAAATTATGCATGGATTTTAGCAGAATAATTCAGATCTGTTGTGAGGGAAGGGGATTGGTGATAAACCCATGTCTCTGCCTTGTACCTAAATGGAGGTGAATTGACCCTATAACTGAGTCTTGTTTTCATTTATCACTATTTGTTTATATATTTCATTTTTACTAGGTCTCATATTTAGCAATGTTATTGTATCCTTAAATCATTCAACTAAGTTGTCCTGGTTTTGGCTGGGATAGAGTTTTCTTAGTAGCTGGTACAGTGCTGTGTTTTGGATTTACTATGAGAATAATGTTGATAACCCACTGATACTTTAGTTGTTGCCAAGTAGCGCTTGCTCATAATCAAGGGCTTTTCAAGTTTCCCATGCTCTGCCAGTGAGCAGGTGCACAAGAAGCCAGGAAGGGAGAGTAGCCAGGACAGCTGACCTGAACTAGCCAAAGGGCTTGTCCATACCATAGAACGTCATACCCAGAATATATACTGGGGAGAGCTGGCTGGGAGTCACTGATCGCTGCTCGGGGACTGGCCGGGCATCGGTCAGTGGGTGGTGAGTGGTTGTATTGTGCATCATTTGTGGTTTTTTTTTTTTCCTTTGGATTTTATTCCTCTCTTTCTCCCTCTCCTTTTCATTGTAATTGTTGTTGTTATTATTGGTTTATTTTATTTTATTTCAATTATTAAATTGTTCTTAGCTCAACCCACAGGTTTTACCTTTTTCCAATTCTCTTCCCCATCCTGCTGCGGGAATCAGGGTGAGTGAGTGAGCGGCTGCATGTTACTTATTTACCAGCTGGGGTTAAACCACAACTTAAGTGTGTGACCTTCCTTTTCCTATGCAAAGGATAGATACGTACACTTCACTTGTCTCTTTAAAGTTGTTACCTACGTTAGGGATTTTTCAGCTTCCAGTGTGACCAATGGGTAAAATATAGTTAAGAAAGAAATAATTAATACCTGTTTAGCACAGATGTCTACCATTTTATTAAAAGGCTGTTACCATACTTTTGTTTGTGTAAAATTAAGTTGGCCAGCTGCTGGCATGGCACTGCGTTGATCTGGTATCTTTGCACAAGACAGAGGCCTGAAAGGAGCTCCTCATTCTTCAGAAGGTGATGGTCATCTTACATGGTGTCCACATCCCAATTAGTTAAAATGCATGTGTTACTAAAGTTTAATTTGAATAGCTTTAACTAGAGGCCTGAGCTAATATATCTTTATTATCAAACTCAACCTGCAACCATTTGTGTGACTGTATGCATGTTAGCATGCTCACTGGCCTCAGTTGGATTGCTTGCTCTAAATTTACTTTAATTATCCACAGGATTGGGCTATAATGTATAAACAGAGTCTGTAGGAGTGAAAGCAACTGTTTCCACTGAAGGATGCTCAGGGAGTCAGGGGGATACTACGGGGTTGTACACATCTTGTTTGGGCGCTGTTAGCATTTTCCTTTTGTTTTTCAATTTGCCTCCTATGTAAAGAATCAACATCAAGTCATTTAGAGAAAAGGTGAATCTCAACAGTTTGGTGCCTTTCTATTCAGATTAGTATTAGGAAGAATTGGGAGTGTAAACTGCTCTTCACTTGAGATTCATGCTCTAGCCTGCTGCGTGACAAGGTGTTTTCCCAGCTAATGGCTAATGCTGATTAGAGGCATTCCTAGTGTCATTGTATGTCCACTGCAGTGCTCATTTTGCCTTTGGTATGTGCACCCTCTTACAAAATTCTTTGCCTGCCAGGCTCTGGTTTAGAAGATTTCTCTCTGTTTGTTTTATGAAGCTAGGTAAAAAGGGAACTGTGATTTACAGCCTTGAATTTATGATTTAACAGCTTTCAATTTCACTGCTCAGTAGCCCGTGGACTTGGTAAAGTTCCTCCTGTATCACTGAGTATTTTTGTTAACAGGGATTATATTCTGATTAAGAAAGCAGCTGGGTTTTCCTCCTTTTGTTCTGCCTGCACAAATGTACTACTCCTTTCCATTCAAAACCTCTTTGGTAACTGCTGAAATCACTTTGGGGCTTTTTTTTTTAAGGAAAAACAGTCTTGATGATGATGATAGCAACAGTAATCCTATGAGATTCTCTGCAAGTTTTCTGTAATCTGTAAATGTTAAGAAGGGCAGAACTAGCTTTTTGCTTTTGTGCATAAGCCTTCCATGTTGGTCTTAAATATTATGTTGTGTTTGTTACATGTCTAGCCCTCCTGATAGTGTCCCCCAAGATAAAGTTCACCATTGTACACTTCTTCAGCTTGGTTTTTCAACTTCAACATTCTTTTGTTGAATACTATCAAATATTGGGTAACTTTTGTCCATAAAGCTTGAGGTCTAACATAAGGAAATATATAGGATGTCCACTTCTTGATACTGCTTTCATGCTGATTCCACCTAGTATGAACTGAGGAAGGGTTATGAATTACTTGTGCAGGATAGAGCTTTACTGGTGCTTTTTGTACTAAAGAATATGCTGTGCAGTCAAAACTGAAAACCCTCTCATTTATGTACAGACATTATTTTTGTATGTGCTGTTGTTACCTTGTAGGTTCATTCTGGGAAGCTGTCATCATGTCAGCAATATTGGCTGAGATATACATATCCAGAAAAGTCTGGAGCTCTTCAGACTTCATCACTGTCTTGCATTACTGCCTATGGGGTAATTATGAACTCTTTCCACACAAGACTGGAGAATACCACAAGTCCTGGAACTGTGGATCTAATAACTGTTAATCCTGGAGCATCAGAGCAGGCATGCAGTCCCAAAACATGCCTATTCCGGGTGGGGAGAGGGAGGTGGTAAGAGATTCTGTACTTCCAGACGTTAATTAGCCTTCTGGTTTGGCACCAGCTAACATTTGTACACCTCTAGGGTTTGCACTGATAAACAAAGTGCTCTTCTATTTTATGCTGGAAGTGTGACGTTTTGCTTTTTTTTGTTGCTCATTTGCTATTGACTCTACAAGTAGTTGCTGTAGCCCTTTTTCCTCCCATAGGCCTACCACCATTTAGTTACTCAGACTGCTAATTTAATCATGTGCATCCCGAAAAGCATTTATGTTGTCATATCATTAATGAAGAGTTACACCCTGAATAGATTAAGTCCTTTGGTTTATTGAGTAAGCTAATACAGGAGTAGGGTATAAAATCCCCTGGAAAGCCATTGTGATCCTATATCCCTTCCATGTACACCCAATTCTGAACGGCTCCCTTTCTCCTTATCTGCTTCCAGTCATGCCTGAACCAGAACTTTTGAGCATTTTCCTTCTTCTGGATAGCTTTTTCCTTCTCAGTTTACTATTTCCACATGCATAACCCTTTCACAGATAAGTTAATGTTTTAACATATAGTTGATTTAATTCTGAGACACAAAGGACATTGGTCATACATATCAGAGAAGAGTTTAATGGCATTTCTGTGAACAAACCAAGCATAATTGTATTGTACCTT
The DNA here is from genome assembly GCF_023634085.1 of Falco cherrug. Taxonomy (NCBI): domain Eukaryota; kingdom Metazoa; phylum Chordata; class Aves; order Falconiformes; family Falconidae; genus Falco; species Falco cherrug. Next base: position 44,663,208 of record NC_073701.1, read on the forward strand.
CTTTAAAGATCTAAAAGCAAAGTTACTACTTGAACTTTTCTCTGGGATTGCATGTTCTGCCTTTGTCAGGGTGTTTGGAGTGGGTACGTTATTGTTTCATTCCTTTCTTAACCAACTTCTGAGTCCAATGGTGTCACAAGGTTAAAAAATAAGTCATTGGCACATATAAGCATGAAGAATTGACTGCTTTGCTTCACCATAGGGAACTGCTGTGAGTTATCTACATGCTTATTTTCTGCATGACACTGAAACTGGATATCACGTTTGGGTTTTTGGGTATAATTTCTTCCTTGTGTTAAAAATTGTCAGCACCAAAATGACCCTGAAGTGTCCTCCTTCTACAAAAGCTGTACGTCTTTCTTTTGCAGTGGTAACATTCATGCTTGCCATCATGGTCTTTTATCTTTTCCTGGTTGTAATGTACCTGATATAAATTCTAATGTACAGTTGCAACTACTGCTTTGTCCTTAAATCATTGCAGCTGTGTTGCAGACACCCACTGATTCCTGACCACAGCTGATGGGCTTACTCCTCATACTATGCTTTGTAGATTTCCTCACCCTCGTTTTGAAAAAGGGGCTTTCTCAAGACTTCATCATAATCCTATCCTAGCATAGCATAGCCTACATTACAAACTTACCAGTGTTGTTTGCCTTTGAGCTGTAGGGGCATATAGGCTTTGATGGGGTTTGTTTCCACCTGTGGGATCTATTTTGTTATTAGTAATATTCCTTCTCCTATAGTAGTCTTGCAGTTGCTCAGCCATAAAGCCTTAGCTGCAAAAGGAGAGAGAGATGCCTGAGGTTTTGTTCAGCATTTCCATAATATAGCTACTGGGATGAGAGCTGATGAACAGACAGCCATGCTGGTTCTGTCTTTTTCAATACACCCACTGCATCAAGGAACTCACCATTAACCTTTGCCCAAGCTGGACACCCACAGCACCACCAGAGGGAAGCTTGACCGAGGGGAATCCCAACAGTGGGGTAGGACCTCTTTCTACTCCCTTTTGCTGTCCTGTCTCCAGAGAGGTGCCAGGTGGCATCTTAATGAGGTGGTTTCTTAATGAGTCTTTGGGAAACGGTGTCAGGAACACCTGACTTAAGGCTCCCCTTTGGCCTCCTGTTCTTATGTTTTTTGAACCCCTTGATCCTCATGCCTCTCTTTTTTTCTTGATTGTCATATCCAGTAATTTTCTTGGTTTTCCCACATGTAGCCCTCTGATACCTGTCCCAGGTAGGAAAGCCAGTCAGGACAGTGGTCTAGAAAAGGATAAGCCAAGCGTGAGCATGTAATCCCAGGGCTTTCAGTGACTGTGTTTTTAGGCATAGGTTTTAGTACTTAGTTTGATAATTTTTTTTGTTTGACTGGAGGTAGCTAATCAAATTCTGTCTTTTAGCACCATAGTCATTTTCATGCAAAGTGATACTACAACACACACCTGAAGAAAGTGTGTATGCCATGTCTGGGACACCAAAAGTAATTACCTCAGATATAGAGACAGAAGGCAATCACACAAAACAAGGGATAATTTAGGATCAAGATACGGGAAATGCACTATTAGATAATTTTCCCCCACCATTCCAGGTTTATAAAATAAGTATTGGCATCTGCACACAAAGGTGGTTGGTGCTTTAGGAATGCCAAAGAGGATGTAGCTGCTTGACAGAACTACAACCAATTCTATGCTTGTTTTTGCCTACAGGTTATGAGAAAGTGTTGAGAGCTGTTCTCAGCTTTGAGTGGGTCATCCTGTTTTGGTAGCTTGAATTCAGAATATACATACATACCTAAGCAGTTTATTTCCTATGGGAAATGAATGTGTTAAAGTAGCTGAAAAAAAAGTTCTTCAAGAGAATTGGTGCTTCTGGCAGACTGTGATTCTCTTACCTTGTGGTAAGAATCTTCTCACCCAGGCGGGCTGGTGAACCTTTGGCCTTGGGAGGAAACCCAGCTGAATCTGTTGCTGTTCTTGGTGGGCAAATCTGCATGATTGAATTATATTTAGTATGGAAGAAAGCTGAATGGCTTGTCTTTAGAATTGTTTCATATCACTTACTTTTCTCCCTCCATACAAGTTGGGTGTGTTACACCCTAGGCAGTACCCAGCTTAGCTAAGTTTTCTCAGAAAAGCGTCTTACACTTTAATCAGTCAGTACATAGCAGCTGGAGCTTTGTCCCAGTACACAAAGTGTGTGCATTACATTTATACTGTAAAATATACCAGAACTTAATTTCAGGGTAATTTTCTTCATGATTGAAGCCAGAGGAAGACAAAATTTGCCTTTTGTCTACAGCCTTTTTGTCTTGTAGAGTTTCAGTTATTCTTAAAAGCCTAGTAATTGGTCCAGTTTCATTATGAAGTCTTGAAATGGAACTTTAAAGGATCATTCCTGTTTGGAGATAAAGCTGGTCATAACTCTTTCTGCTACAAGTTGAAGATTCAAGTATTGCTTTGTTTATTGTTCCAAACAAAAATTAATTCTTCTAATATCAGGAGAGATTAAGGAAAAGGTTCTCCTTAGGAATGAAGTCCTGTCCATTCTGTGTTTTCTCATCATGTTTCTTAGTAGTTCCTGTTTTCTTGTGGACCATGAGAAACATGAATGACAAGTAGAATATCTTTTTTTATCAAAGTTTTTGGTAAACCAGTGGACTTCTGGGAACTAGGCAAGGCTGTCTTTTTATCACTCCTTTGTCTTCCCATGATAAATTTCTTTGTTTTTTGTTCTCACTGTGGTTGAACAGTTGGATTGTAATCTGTAAAGAAAAAAATTAGAACCTTTAGACAGTGACATGAAAAATCATTTAATTTATTTAAATTGTTGTAAATAGCCTCACTTATGGAATAGATGTCACTGTATTGCCTGCTGACTTTTATTATATACCTCTCAAGGTGAAGGTGCGGTTTTTCAGGTCTGCTCTGTGACCTGTCCTAAGGAATAGGCAGAGGAAAGCTGAACCTCAGGAAAGCTGAGATGTTACCATCTCAGACCAGAAACATCTCATGTTCTCACCAAGCATTGGGACTAGCAAGACACCTCTTGTTAAGAGGGATAAAGCTCCCAGGTTTCTTACAGGCTAGCAATGACACTCTTTTTTTAGTTAAGTAGCACACAAAGAAAGATCTTGGATAGGTGCTTTACTCTTAAGTCCTGAAGCGTTTACAGTAGTTCATGTTTAAAACTCATAAAAGAAGATACAGCTTATTGGTATAAATTGAAGATCCTTAGGGGCCTGTAGCACAACGTTTTAGAGGATGCACTTTCCAAAAATTTGAACTTTTCTGGCAAGGCACCTCTCGCTGCTGCAGAGGAGTTTTAATGCCAGGGGTGAAGGCTGTAAGTGCGAAGTATTCATAACTTACCATGGCAAACACCTTTGTTAACTACAGCAGGTTTTTTAGGGTTTCAGCAGAGTGTTGTGAGCACCTTGTATTGCATTTGGAAGAGAAGAGGAAACTGGTCTAAAGTATACATTGCCATTCAACTGAGCTCATGGTTTCAGTTGCTGCGCAACCCTCGGTTTTCCTTTACTCAACCTGTTTTGATTTGATTGTATGGTATTACGCCTAACCTGTTGGTTTTGCCTTGCCCTGTTCCCCTGGGACTGAGATAAGGTTTGCTGCTGGTAACTTCTGGTGTGTTAATTGTCATGTTCTGCCTGAACTTGAGTATTTTTAAAAATGGCACTGCGTAATTGACTTTTCAGGAATAGTTGCTCTTTTAAAGGGTTCAGTTTGCTCTATCAGCAAGCTTTGTTGCTGTTTTATGCTGTTCTCTCAGAATTTCTGATCCAAGGGACTTCTGGCACTTGAACTTCCCAAACTATTCTGTAATTTACTCTGTATGGATTTTAATCTTTGTCCAGGACAGACGAACAAGCCATAAGAATTGTTTGGAAAACTAATTTCCCCTTTTAGCTCAACAGCAAAAAATTATGTAAAAAAGTTCATGTAACTGTCTGTTCTGCTCCCATGGGTGGCTGAGATGGGCTGCAGTCATACATGCCATCTTATTGTTCTCCTCCTAAAAAATGTTACCAAAGAAAATGGGTTTTAGATGATTGTTTCCATGACAGTTGTGCCTGCTGAAAAGATGTTTAAACAGGGGACTCTGGTCTTGATCTGGACCATGACTAAACTTTGTCTGGATGCCAAACCAATATCCCAGAAATCTGCTGTCTCCTGAGGCCACGCATGATATCAGTTGCCTCTCCCCCGGGGTGTCTCAGGGTAGCTGGAGCGTGCCACCCCCAGCTGCGTGCATGGCAAAGGGGACAATGCATGGCTTTAATTTCTAACTCTTGAGGGTTAACATTTTAAACTCTTCCCCCCTTCTCTTCAGCACTTTTCTGTATGGCTCTTTTCTTCATGAAAACCAAGGGCAGCAGGTTTGGCAAAATGGTGCCAGGACCTGGACATTTAGGCAAAACAGCAAAGAGGGTTGTTCCTGTGGAGAAGGAGCTGTTGGTACTGGGTCAGTGGCAAAGGTGATGGTGGGATGTGGACAGCATGATCTGGAGACTAGTCCGTTAGCTCCCACTTCAGACGGCACCCTCGCTGCTCAGATGGCCTATTCAGTTTTTGCCTTCCTTGACACGCAGGTCTCCATTTATTTGTGGCAGTGTGGAGGATTTTTATCTTTAAAGGACACTTTGGTAACTGTCATGTATTCATACACTTGGCTCACTTACCCCAGCTTAACTGTGCCTTTTTACAGCCCGTTTTGCAGGTCACAAACTGTCTTCTGATGTGCTGCTGTTGAGTTGTCTCTGAACCCCCCGTGTGGTCTTATCTATGTTCTGTTTTACGTTTGGCCTGATCTGGTGCACTTACCCGAATGCCATATGTCTTATGCTTCCAGAGACTGATCCTGTTGTAGTTTGAGGGCAGTAGGCTCCCTTCCCCTTTAAGATTACTGAATTTACTTCCTGCCCTTAAAAATCACTGTATATGGCCTCTGCAAAGGCTTCCTCCTCGAGCATCAAAAAACTATCCTAAGAGCCTTTGCTTATTTTTTTTTCAGTAGATGGCTTCTTCAAACCACCCCCAGATGTGCCATCCATCCAAATTATATTGGGCTGGTTAGTTTTAGAGCTTCTTGAAAAACACAAAAGAATCCCCATTTTATTGAGATATGAATAAAACTTCTCCCATGAAAAATTCCTTCCCTGCCCTCTTAGCGTTAACAGTTGCTTTTAAGTTGTGGAGCACAAGAACGCTTGTTTTGGTATTTAAAACAAAAAAGAAATCGGGAGGAAAAATTGCTGTGTGTGTTGGTGCCCCCTTGGTTTCAGTTTGATGCTGTGTCGGTGGACACAGCTCAGCACAGCGTTAAGTGGGCAGGAGGTTGTTTTCTTTAGTCTTTTACATTTGCTGCCTTTTCACTCTCACTGTTTATTCTTTTTAATGGCTTTTAAAGATCATAAAGCAGCATGCCAAGGTGTTGAAACAACTCCCCTGGCCTATTCCACCAGTCACTCCCGTGTATTTCTAACCTATATTTGCTGTCAAACTTGTAGCTCCAATTTTTTGTATTCTACTGATGTGTGACTGGGGCATGCATCTGAACCTTGCTGTCTTTGCTCGTTTCTGTCATCACATCAAGTGCTGTGCAGCTCCTTTTCACTTCTGACCTTACTGAATCAGCATGGAGAGCTGTCTTCTGTTTATGTGGATGTATAAATATATCTACAATTATATATATGGTATATATACTGTAAGTAGCAGGGTGGTTACTGTTGGCCGCAGCATGTAAAAAACCTGCTTTTTTCCTGAACTGGTGTGCTGATAACGCCCAGGCCTCCTAAAATTACTTACTTTTCTTTGAGGCTTATCAGCACTCCCATTTCAGGTAGGTTCTTTGATTGAGGCCGAATGCATGTTGTTCAGCTGCTGTTAGCTTTGTCACAATGCTCCTGTCTTGAAATATTTTTCCCTTTACACCAAACTGTTAATTTTGTCTGTGCTTGTTTGGGTTTTTGTGCTGCAATCCGCTGAATGGTGCCTGCACCAGGAAAGCAGAATGATTTGGGAATTTTATTCCTAGTTCTAGCACTGATTTAAGGCGCCTGGGGCAAGTGATTGCTGGTCTGCTTTCCCTTATGTTCACTGGAGGCAACGATATTCATTTATGCATCTCCTGAAGCTGCTCAGCTGTGGTATGAATACACAGGGTGGATGGACCCACAGGACCTGCGGTAACTAGCTGCAGTGGGTATCATGGAGTACTTCTTAATCACTTTCTGTATATTTTTATTGTCCCCCTCCCAGGCCAGGGAGGATTTGAAATTTATAGTTCTGAGAAACTGGATTCCTTTGTTCATATTGTATGGCTCACCCCCCCTTTTTTTTCTTTGCCTCCCGGCCCCCCCAGTGTTGGGGTATCTAATTTAATAAAGGTTTCAATCAGCTGGAATATGCACATTGGAAAGTGACAGACATCAGAGGCTTCCAGGGGAGGCCAGGCACATGAGACGGTTTTAGGAGAGAGAAAGAATGAGCCAACTGTAGTATAAAAGATGTCTAATGTAGTTAACATACAAATACCATACAGAAAAGGAATAGTCTGCTCTCTTTCTTCATTATGCTAGAATGTGATGGTGTTTCAGACCTCATTACATCTTTACTTTGACTGAGGTTTAATGCTTTATGACAGGTGACAGGTTTGATGGCATCTGCTTTTCTGAGATTAAAAAAAATAAATATATCCACCTGCCTCTCCTTTCATTTGGGGCCTGCAAAGGGTTAAGGACTGCTGAATGCAGACATATATGGTGCTGTATTGATATTATGTACTTTGTAATAGAAAACAGAACTATCCAGGTCAAATATCAATAACATTCTATAAGCCTTTCTAGGAAAATATAATTAAAACCATTCAAAGCTGTTTCCCATAACTGAATTTACTGTGTCTTAATGACTTCAGTCCTGCATCTACAGCGTGATATTATTATTGATTTTTAGAGCTCTGCCTATTTTAAAAATGAAGAAAACACAAAATCAGGTGGTGGTATTCATTTTATTAGAAATCTTGCCCTCCTTTTCTCCCTGAAGCAGGGATCGTATTGAATTGTTTGAACAACAAAATGGTGGGGTAGCCCTTCAGCTGCTTTAAATTGTCACAGTCCCACTGAAAGCAGCTAAACCAGTGGACCATCAACTGAGAACCTGTCCCACATGCTGCATTTAACCAACATACTCCTTTGCACCCAAAGCTACCAGTTACAGCACTACCTTTGGTTTTATTATCAAGCTACATTGACTTGTTTCATGTTGTCTATCGTGAATAGGATTTAGAGTAGGAAGTTCACTAAACTGCTTAAATATTTCAGACGGAATGAGTTTGCTTTTCTAATTCTGTCACTCCTCCTCAAAGCAAATATTTTGTCATATCATCCACACTTAAATCAGGAGTATATTCCTCCAAGCATATAATTTTCATGATAAATATATTTTGTATATTTGGTAAGTTCTTAAAACCTATTTGCTAGCACAGCCTCTTAAAAAAAAAAAGTATATCATAGTCTTAAAAATTGAATGCTTATATAAAATAACTGATACTGTACCATTTTCATTAATTACATTTATTCTGAGGACTTGTACCAAATATTAAGTATGTCTGTGTTTTTCACACAGATCTGCTACAGGAATAAGTTTTAGTTATAAATATTAATAATACGGAACAGTTTCTGCAAATATTACAAAAGCCTAAGAAAAATATTTTCTGGGTATAGTTTTGTTATTGTTCTTGGCAGTGGGTTGCTTAGCACTTTATGGTTATCACTATCACACAATATGTGATCAATATTTAAATTTTTGAAGAAGTCACATGTATGCAGATGTCTAAAATAGATGTGTATACACCCCCCCCCCCCCCATATATATGTATAAAGAAGAAATGGGTGTAGAAACTTACAAGGAGTTTAAATGTTCTATTCCCATAAAATTCAGTATGCTCATGTAACGTTGGTCTGATTTTCCTAAGATCTGAAGTTTCCCAGAAGTCGGTAGTAGAAGTTGCATTGTAGAAGAGGGAAGAATTCAGACTGTTTCCTTTCTACTTGAACTCCACTATATTGGGTATATTTGTGGCTCAAATAGAGCATCTAGATTTAACATTAACTTCCTTTAAAAACATTCAGACATGGATATTTATTGGTTGTGACAGCCTAGAATATTTTTTAGTCCACTAATGTTTTATGTGCTTTTTTTTATGTAGTTGGGGCTTAATTGTTAAAATACAGAGCACCCCAAATGTTCTAAGGCACACAGTAGCAGCACTTAGAAAAATCTGATGGTCAGTGGTAAATGTACTCTGAAGAGGAGATGAGGTAAAAGAAAAAAATTCTGAAAGTATTGAGAGCTGAACAGGAATATTGTGTATGGAACAACAAAAACTAAAATATTTTTTCCTTCAGCAAGTACCTTTTTACCTTATTATAACTTAATAGATAATATGTTAAGTTGGTAGACAGAAAGGTTTCTGTATGAACCATATTTATATTCCTCGTGCTATCAAAATTGCTATAATTCTGTGGCTGAGTTTTAAAAATTACATCCCAAAGATTATATGAGCTACTGTCCTTGTTGCTATTTGATCTGAATACTCAACTAGGAATTCATTTGGCTGAATTGTATCTATTTATTTTTTAGGTCATTTTAAGTCACCTGCAAGTTGTAGGCAGGTCTGAGTCATAATTTTTTTATTTAACTTTTTGAAAAAATCTCAGCATTTCAGTTTGAAATGCAGAATATTTTACACTCTAAGTATTTGTTTAATATTGTAATAACTGTATGTTTTGATGTCTATATTTTCTGCTTGTGGTATTAGAAACTACATTAGTATGTAAAAGGAAATAAGAATAAAAAATTCAAAAGTCTGTAGGACTTTCATATATTTTCCATTAGTTAATTCATGTTATTTATATTTTCTTCATGTCTAGCTTAAGAATGGCTCTACAGTCAGGTTTTGGATTGTTGTATGTCTTCTCTAAATATAAAGGTGGTGGTGGTAAAGTATTTACAAGAGGAATGTACAGGGGATTTTGATCTGTCCTGTTGTTCTCTTACCTTTAAACAAAACTGTTTACAAACACTTAAGAACAAGCCTACAGACTGGGCAGTCGCTATAGATTTTCACTTACACTATTCCCTCTTTTTCAAATCTGATAGTGCTGTGCTCTGCCATTTCAGGAATTACTGTTTACAAGCATTGTAGTATCATTAAATGTTCATTAAAACTTTGCTGTTTTAGCATACAGGTGGCAGTAGGAAGATTAAACCAAGCAGATGAGTATTACTAAAAGACAACAGGAAAAACAATCTGATTCTGACCTGCATCACTTGTTTTCACTGCAGTTTCCCCCCTGACCCCACATTTTTCACATAGCCCATGAATACTTGGAAAAAAACATTGTTAAATCAAATTTTTACATGCATCTATAAATTTGGCAGAGTCAATTACTTGCCTGGGCCTGCCACTTTTGTATTTTTAACTCTGTTCTGACTTGCTATGAGAGAAGCATCCCTGCACTATGCAGAGGAATTGTAATTGCAGTAACATACGCAGTAGCATATTTTTTCCAGCTGCAAATTAATTATTCCCTTTATCTTTAGGATTATTGTGGAATGCTATGATTTTATGATTATTATCAGGCCTCTTGAGGTGGTCAGAATATTGTGTAATACTTTTATGAGTTCAGAGACTGTACAAGAGTGGTTAACGCATATGGATACACCCCCAAAATTTCCAGTAACAATTACATTCCAAGGAAGGTGCTAAATATATTGCTACCAAGAATCTTCTGGTTTTTTCCTCCCTCAATCTTTGATGTCATTTGGGAGTGCCAAGAATTTTCACTTCACCTACTTAAAACATTTAAACGTGAATATAAAAATTTGCTTTAGATTTTTATCCTACCCAGGAAGCTTGATCCTGTGGCTATCACCTGGCAAAAATTCCCAGTGTATTAAATACAAGTCTTCCTTGTGTCAGGACTGCGGGAGCAGGGCTGGAGTTACAGTCAGCCCTTCGTGGTAAAATTATTCTGAGTCCACGCAAGGCTGCTGCTGTTGTTACTCTAGCTGAAAACTTTACTACAAAGGCAGAAGCCCTTGAAAATAAAGTTCGCAAGACCACTTGTTTACATTTTATAATTCAGAGATGAAAACTGGTTGCTGCTTTTATGGTAAGTGTTTTAATTTAGAGATGTATTAACCTTTTGAGGTTTTTGGCTTTTTTTTGGGGGGGGAGCACGTTCTTAATGTAATTTTTTTATATGCACAGGCAAAGGCTGTAAAAGGGTTTGCAATTATGACATACCTCTTTAGGTCAGCGTTATACTTACTACACAGTTTCTAGCCACGATTACTTTGTGAAGTGAGAGCAGATGATAATTGGGGTAGTTTGCAGGCAATAACAACCTGCGTTTTCTCACAGGAACCTCAGTAACAATGTGACATAATGAAGGTAAAAGTAAATCAAATTAGAAAAACAGCAAACATTGTGTTTTATAACCCAAAATAAAATTCTTCAGCAGCAACTAGTCCTGTAATGTAATCCAATCTGTTTTAATACTGAGATTTTTCCAAGAAAGCAGGAAACAGTAAAGGGTAAGGCTTTCAAACCTCTGCTGTTTCGTTTACAGATCCCTTGTGTTAATTTAATGCTTCTAGGGAACTGGGGCTCTTTCTTTTTTCTCAGAATCCCTTCTCTAGGAAATACTGAGTGGTGTGGCGCTGAGGAGCAGTCATGGTTTACAACAGATAAGCCAAAGGACCTGGCTTCAAATTCCACACTTCTCTGAGAAAACAAAACATGCCAATGCGTGCTTCTCTCTAAAGTGGATGATTTCTTGCTAACATGCTACAGAAAATTTACCTTAGAAGGAGTTTAGCAGACAATCTTTAGGGCCTTGATTCTCTTCTCCTTCTCCTGTCCCTCCGGTGCACGCACCAACATCTAGCAGTTCTGGACAGTCAGGTTTTTTTAAGCATAAAAGATAAATATTTATAGCTATTACTTTTGGAGCATTACCCTGAGAGTTTTACTGGCACAAAACTTCACGCTTCTGCTGGTGTGGCCGTGCCAGCTGGAGCCCCGGCAGAGGGGCAATGCCTGCCCCTTCCGAAACCTTGCCCGTGCGCTTTCTGCATGCTTGAAACACCACTTCCCGCCCCCCCCCCCCCCCCCGAAGCAGAGACACCCACCTGGACAACTGGATTTTGTGTCTAAAACTGATTTTGTCTGGAAAAAAGTAGAACGAGTCGCTTGCAAAAACCCAGCCTGGCTGATGTCAGCCGTGTGCTTGTTAGCAGCCCTGCAGCTGCAGCTTTAGGAGATGCCTGGGCAGTGCATGTTTTGGTCTCTCGCTGTTCCTTTTCCTCATTTTGCTGATTCAAAAAAAAAGGGTTCATAGTGTGATTTCTGAAATTAAACCAGCCCTGGCTTCTGGGGTTTTGTGGGCAGCGAGGCTTTGGGGTGTAAGTTGCAGGGCTTGGGCAGAGGGGGCCGTGGGGTGCCCTGCGGCGGGTGTCAGTGAGCTCTTGCTGGCGGTCCCTCAGCGGCCCCCGCCGCCTGGCCCACACATGCTGAGGGAAGAGTGGCTGCTGGGAGCGAGCGGAAGGAGACATCTGGAAGGGGACCATGGCTGCGGACACAGCTGGGGACCCACTCCTGGTCTTCAGAGGGGCAGGGGAGAACAAGATGTGTGGAGGAGAAGGAATAAAGGAGGCACAGCAGGAAGGTACAGCAGCCTGACCCCAGCCGCCTGTGCTGCCGCTTCTCCCACAGACCTCTGAGCATGGTATGTGGGTGAAACAAGGGAAACTGAGGCTAGGAAGGGGGAGAAGTTCATATCCCCCCCAGTATCTGAAGCAGTAATTAAGACTTCGTGTTAATTGACAATAAAGTGAAATAAGTAAAATGCCCAGAGTTGTTTTGCCCGCAAGAGGAAGCGAAAAGCAAAAATTAATAGCATGCTTTGTAACCAGCAGGCTCTTCTGTCTTTGGCTGTAGTTTGCCTGGCATGAGAGGAGATTTTCAGGAACTTTGTTCTTGTTGTGGTGCAGAAGATCCTGGTAGACTGATTCTTTTCCTCAGGCCATTCATTTTTTCATTACTGTGTAAAGGCAGGGAGAATATCAAAGGCTGAGCTGTATCCTCTCACAGTCCCAGGGTAGGCCGAAAGGATTTCAGATTCATGGGCCAGGAGCAAAGATTTGGCAAAAGGAAGAGCACTTTCCTATAGCATCTGTCCTTGGTCCCAGCCCATCCCTGGTGCCATACAGCTTTGGAAAGAAAATTTAGCAAACAGTTGTAGGTGTGCCATGGAGAATCCTGCTGCTAAGCCAGGGCAGGTGCAGCTCCCCTAGAGTCGTGGTCATGGTTTAGGCTTATGGCTGTGAAACTGGTAGTATCAGCACCAGAGTGGGATGTCATGGTGCTCTAGAGGTTCCCCAAGATCAAGGAAGTATCTTGGGAATCTTCTTGAGGGACAGCTGTTACTCCCATATAAGAAGAGGGAGACAAATCTCATGCTGCAACAGATAAAACACTGCCCTGATTTTCTTCCTAAACCTTCTTTCCTGAGTTTTATATAGGAGGGAGAGCTCTGCATCCATTTCATCAGGTTCAGTTTACGCTTGCAATGTGCATTAGATAGCTAACATTGAGGACTGCTGGGAGAGAGAAAAAGAAAAATGAGTGCTGATTTTAGAGGGTATTAACATGCTGAATGGTGTGCTGCTCAGACTTGTAGCTATTTTAGAACTTCTCTTTTCATTTTCCTTTTGCAAAGGTACTGGAAGCCTGCAAAGAATTCTTGATGATGTCAGCATGTTGCCCCTACCAATTATGGAAACAATGAAAAACAAATTGGCTAGTCGAAAATTTGCAAAATAAACTTCCTCTCCCATCCGTGCTGTTTCCAGATTTTTCTTTTGCTCTGTCATCCTGGTGTGTAGGCCGCTCAGGATTGGCAGGTGTTGTACAAAGTATCACCGATTTCTTCTGATCTTTGAAAAAGTGTATTTTGTGTGTATTTTTTGTATGAACAGACTTTGAAATAATATGAATATAAAAATAATCTAAGGATGGATATGAAAGATATGAAGCCAGACCAAGATCTGTCTGTCTCAGCAACCAGTTTCTGATTAAGATCAGTAGCCCAGTGCCTGAGGGAAAGCTGCAAGAAGAGGACCTGCCCATAGCAGTAGGTACTTACCATGTTCTTCCTGCAGGCTGGGGCTTGGAGGCTCCATGAGCTGCAATTTGTATCTTGGTGTTGTATAGCCCATCATGGAATTTCTCTCCCTTAATTTGAGAATATGCTTGTTGAAATCTGGTGCCAGGAGATTTTGACAGATTTAACTTTTGGCCTGCTTTCCCATTTGGTTGCATTTGATGCACTTTTGTTCCTCAAACATAGTTGGCTTGAAGGAGAGAGAGCAGTATACTCTCACTAAGGATGTAGCCTGTGATGACCAGGTAATAAAAAACATCTACCTTCAAGCACAAAAGGAAGTTCCAGTTCTACAAAGTGATGCAAGCAGAAAGACCCTTCCTCTTTGGCTTTTCTATCCTCTTCATTCACCAGGGCTTTTCCTAGGCTCAGGAGACCAAAGTGAGCCTTTTCTGCTTTTAGGATTGACCCTGTAAAGTCACATAGTGAAACTGTTTTAGTCTGACAAATGCTTCTGATAAAGGATAATGGCACCCAACTGCCTGAGCATGCCAATTTGGTGTTATTTACATAAAGCCTTGCATAAAGGCTTGAAGATTTCCCTTTATTGGCTGATACACAATGCACAACAAACCACCTGCACATGTGAAAGGGCAATGTCTGTCTGTCTGTCTGTCTCCCTGTATAAAATAGTCCCCAGCAGTGTTACTATGAGTGGCTGCCTTCTGGCTGGCACAACTTTCAGTATTGATTATTTTTTTTCTGGGTAGGATTAATCTGCACCATTTGTGTAGTTGTTCTGCAGTAACATGAAATGATATGTGCTGTGATATGGAAGTTGCTTAAAACAGGCAATCTTCCAGATCTGTCGAAAGCTGCTTCATTGACTCTGCTGCTTCATCTCTTTGCTAATTTCTTGGCAGTCAGAAGGAAGATAATAAAACTGTGCTCTTTGCATACCAGGCGGGTAGAATTTGTCCTGCGTCATATTAAGTAGTGCTTATTAATTCATATCTGCTGTGGTTTTTTTAAATGAAGATAAAAGTTTGTAGATGTTTGATTCACAGGAGGTAGAATGGGTTTCCATGTTGCCCTATAGGTTGTAATAATAATAATGATGATGATGATGATGATGATATGATGATAATCAGCAAGAAAATTATGAAAGGCTCCCATGACAAAATATGGATTAAACCAAGTCAACTTTTATGCACACGTGGTAATCCTTGTTTTCACAAAAACTTCTTCAGACACGCAGCAGGGGTTTTTGCTCACATGGAAATCCTTGGGTTTTATCCTGTTTACTTTTGTTATGGTTTTGAGAGGTATGAAGTTGAATAAAACTAGCATTTTCAGACACACCTTCAAATGTAGAATATATTCTGTGAAGAGTAAAGATGTTAAAGATTAAGTTAAAATGTATGTTTTCTTTTTATTTAAATATAAACAATATGACTAAATTTGACCTTTGAACTTGAAGACTGGGGGTTATTAATATGAGGGTCTGTGATTGACCGTGTGAAGTGTGGTTACAATTGCATTGCCTTTCATTTACATATAATTCATTTGCAAGTCAGAGCTTTGCTCTTTCAGGTTGATACAGACCTAATATGATTGATATGTCGACTTCTGCCACGGTTGGGTTCCAGGTTGTGCGTGATTTTACTTGGAAAAGTGCAGCCCAGTCAGCTGATGGAGCCAAATTCATCCTGCATGATCGACTCATTGGTCGCAGTAACATGAGAAATGTAAAATGAGAACCGGCCCCATTGTTCTCGGCAATCACCCTCTCCAGGTGTGGAAGCTTCAATATGTAGGGCAAGGGAAAAAAAAAGCAAAATACTCATCTTTTACAGCTAGCAAATTAAGCAGCAAAATGAATGATTTCCCTAAAGTTTATGGCAGATTCAGGAACTGAACTATTAAGTCCCAGGCCACTGTCCTAACCACAGATGGTTTTTCCTATCATCAATTAAATGAAATTTGAAAGCTTTCGAAGCTCTTTTTCAGGGATACCTCAGAGCTAATGGCACTGGTCCATCTTAACCTGTGAGCATTTTAATGTCTGGTATCTATTTTATTTAAAAAATTTCAGGAATTTAACTTTTGAGATTAAAGTCTCCTACTAGCTCACTTTTGAATTCTTCTGTAGTCCCAAAAGAAAAGAGAAATTGCTGTTTCCCCTGCAGAGAATTACTTGAGGTAGTATTTCAAAACCATCAGTGTGTGTTTTCTAGAAAACCTGGTAAAATAATTCTTTAGATTCCTGAAAGATTGCAATGCTATATTAGTTCTAAATATGTTTTTTTTCCTATTGTTCTTGCTTCCGTCCTTGTTTATAAACCCAGGGGCTTTTCTTCTGCTCTGGAGATTAGGTGGCACAGAGGTGAATGTGTTAAAAAAAACTAAATTCTTTTGCAGTACAGTTGTACATGTCTGAACATTAGATTCCAGTGGGCATGAAGAGTAGGTATCACATTATTTGCATTGAATTTTCACTTGGAATCTGGAATTAGATTTGGGGAATTTTACCAAAATACATAACTCCAGAATGCATGATCTTTAAACTGTTTCAATAATTCCTCATTTTTATAGTTATCACTGTTCCTAATGAATTTGCTACAACTTACTTTAATGGTTTTCAGTGTGCTGGCTAGGGTTCCAGGATACTTATTGTTTATACATCATAAAAACACCATGCTGTCTTTCAACAGAAAGGTTTTCCTTTTAACAATCCTTTTAAGTACATTTCATGAAGCAACAAAGACAGTCATTAAAAGACAGCATTGAATAACTTCTGCCAAGTTTCAGTGAACAAATTTTTATTTAAATTAGGAATGGAAAAGATTTCCTAAACCTAGTATTCATTCTCTTACTGTTCCAGGCAACCTCCTCCTGCTATGCCATTCTCAAAGTGATCACAATCTCATTAAGTTCTTTGTCTTCACTACTGTTATTAAAAATATGTTCCAAAACCTCACTGTGGTCAGACTAGAAGTCTTCTTCTAACTTCAGCCTGAATTTCATTGTGGCCTGTTTATATCCACTTGTTCTTGAGTTAACATTGCCATTTTGCTTAAATAGCTCTTCTACTTCCTCTGCAATATATTTATAGAAAAAAATCTTTCAGCCCTGTCAGCCTGCATCTTCTGAGGCTAATGAAGCCAAGCTCCTTAGGCCCTCTTCTCATCTAGGAGAAGCTTGTCTGTTTGCTTGACCACCCCAATAACCCTGCTTTGCACCAGTTTGAGGCCAGTTTCCTTCAATGTGAGTAGTGAAAAACTGCTCAGTGCTCCAGGTGAGCTCTTGCTTTGCAGAGCAGGAGCACTGCAGTGATCTTTGTCTAGCAGAAGCATATCTGATACACTTTAGCAGTGTCTTTGTCTTTTATGATTAGATCAGAGTGACACTCTGATCTGTGTGATCAGTTTCCAGTTTATAGCAGAAATTTTGATTCCAGTCCTTTTGTTTGTGATCTTGCTTTTTCAGTTGCATTTCTATAGCAATGCTTCGTGACCTTAGACAGTTGTTCTTATTTGATAACTCCACAGGCCAGGTGATTATTTAATAAACTGGTTTATTTTAGTTTATCAGACTTGCCCTCTTGAAGTCCTGAACTTTTATTACAGGCATTTTGCTTATCTGTCTGTTTAGTTTAAACAACAGTGAATAATAGTCTCACAACTCATGATTATTTTCTTAATACAATTGTACTGCAGATACCTTTGCTGCTCCCCAAGCCAACCCTAAGGATACCCACAGACCCTCTTGTTTAACCAGTGTTTGGTAAAGAAATACATAGGATCTCACATGCAGAAATAACTGGGACCCTGCTATTACTAGATCCAGTTGTTCTGCTGTCTGTATCTCATAATGTAAACTCTTGTTTTCTCCTAGGAATTGGGTCTTTTGAGTGTCAGGTAAAAATTTCTTTGGGGAAAAATGGAAGACATCTGCTGCAAAGGAAATGAAAGTCTACTGCTAAGTGTCTTTCTCCTAAATGCATTTTGTATTATCAATGCTATTCCTTCTTATCACATTGCTATTTATATTATTCATGTTCAGTTCTTGTTCATAATTTTTATTACTGTTTCTGTCTTTCCTGAACACAGTCATATCCTAGTCCTGACTGAATTTTTTTGTTATTCCTGCAACATATTTCTTCATATTTTGCACCAGCAATTAAAATTCCACTTTTTCTTTTCTGGTCCATGGCCTAAGGATTAGTACATAGACATTTTTCTTGTTTCTCACTAACCTCATCTGTTTCCCTTACTTACTGGATTAGGCATAATCCTGTATTTCCTCTCAATTACTGTACTCTGCAGTATTGAATCTGTTTTCTTTCTCATTTTTTACTCAGCTGATGTTCCTTTGCCCATAGCTGTATCTTTTAAGTGCAACGTTTTTCAGGATAATTTTTAAACCTAAATCCATATCCTATATCCATTTGATATGCCATTCTTAATTGTAGATCCAGTCAGATGACACTTTTTCAGCCTTGTTAAGAACAGTCTCCCATCATGTGTACCTTCTTCCTCTTCCTGGTGTTGGTATGAATCTGACTCCTTTCTCTTCCATCTTTTCTCCTGTTGGTGAAGCATTCTGTTCACTGTGTTACCTGCAGTCTCTAGTACACTGTCAGGATCCAGTCCCTCAATGTTTCTGTTCTTTCTTCTTCTTGTAATGCTATTTTTCTCATGTTCCCTTTCCCTCCACTGTTTGTGGGTCTCATTTTCTGCTTATGTGATCACCCTTATCTAGGAAATTTTTCACAGAATCATAGAATCGTTAAGTTGGAAAAGACCTTTAAGATCATTGAGTCCAACTGTTAACCTGGCGCTGCCAAGTCCACCACTAAACCATGTCCCTAAACACCATGTCTATACATCTTTTAAATACCTCTGGGGATGGTGATTCAACCACTCCCCAGGGCAGCCTGTTCCAATGTTTGGTAACCCTTTTGGTGAAGAAGTTTTTCCTAATATCCCATCTAAACCTCCTCTGGTGCAACTTGAGGCCATTTTCTCTTGTCCTGTTGTTACCTGTGAGAAGAGACCGACCCCCACCTGCCTACAACCTCCCTTCAGGTGGTTGTTGAGAGCGATAAGGTCCCCCGTGAGCCTCCTTTTCTCCAGCCTAAACAGCCCCAGTTCCCTCAGCTGCTCCTCATGGGCCTCGTTCTCTAGACCCTTCCCCAGCTCCGTTGCCCGTCTCTGGACACGCTCCAGCACCTCAGTGTCCTTCTTGCAGTGAGGGGCCCAAAACTGAACACTGGATTTGAGGTGCGGCCTCACCAGTGCCCAGTACCGGGGGACAATCACTGCCCTGGTCCTGCTGGCCACGCTGCTTCTGATACAAGCCGGGATGCTGTTGGCCTTCTTGGCTACCTGGGCACACTGCTGGCTCATGTCCAGCCGGCTGCCAACCAGCACCCCCAGGTCCCTTACCACCAGGCAGCTTTCCAGCCGCTCTGCCCCAAGCCTGTTGTGGGTTTGTTGTGACCCAGGTGCAGGACCCAGCACTTTTCCTTGTTGAACCTCATACAATTGGCCTCAACCCATTGATCCACATGGTCCAGATCCCTCTGCAGAGCCTTCCTGCCCTCAAGCAGATCAACAGTTCTGCCCAACTTGGTGTTGTCTGCAAACTCACTGAGGAGAATCCCCTTGTCCAGATCATCAATAAACATATTAAACAGAACTGGCCCCAGTACTGAACCCTGGGGCACACCACTTGTGACTGGCCACCAACTGAATGTAACTCTATTCACCACAACTCTTTAGGCTCAGCCGTTCAATGAGGTTTTTTACACAGTGAAGAGTACACCCATCCAAGCCAGTTTCTCCAGGAGAATGCTGTGGGAGATGGTGTCAAAGACTTTACTGAAGTTCAGGTAGACAGCATCCACAGCCTTTCCCTCATCCACTAAGTGGGTCACCTTGTCATAGAAGGAGGTCAGAACCTGCCTTTCCTCAACCCACGCTGTCTGGGCCTGGTCTTCTGGTTGTCCTGTACGTGCTGTGTGATGGCACTCAAGATCATCTGCTCCATAACCTTCCCCAGCACAGGCAGGCAGGCCTGTAGTTTCCCAGATCCTCTTTCCGGCCCTTCTTGTAGATGGGCATCACATTTGCTAACTTCCAGTCAACTGCGACCTTCCCAGTTTAGCCAGGACTGCTGATGAATGATGGAAAGTGGCTGGCTGAGTGCTTCTGCCAGCAACCTTGGTACCCTCAGGTGGATCTCATCAGGCCCCATAGACTTGTGTGTGTCTTTAATTAGTGTAGCTGGTCACTGACCATTTCCCCTTGGCTTCATTCTGCTCCCCGTCCCCCTGTCTTCCAGATCAGGGGGCTGGGTACCCAGACAACAACTGGTTTTAATATTAAATACTGAGGCAAAGAAGGCATTAGGTACCTCAGTCTTTTCCTCATCTTTTGTGGCTACATTTTTGCCTGCATCCAGTAAAGGATGGAGATTCTCCTTAGCCCTCCTTTTGTTGCTAATGTATTTATAGAAACATTTTTTGTTGTCTTTATGGCAGTAGCCAGATTAAGTTCTAGTTTGGGCTTTGGGCCTTCCATTCTTGCTGTGTAACATCATGACGTCCTTATAGTCCTCCTGAGTTGCCTGCCCCTTCTTCCAAAAGTCATAAACTCTCTTAGTTTCCCTGACTTCCAGACCAAGGTCTCTGTTCAGCCAGGCGGGTCTGCTTCCCCACTGGCCAGTTATTGGAATTTATTGAATTGCTTAATAGAAAGACTTACACTAAGGAGTTGCACACAGCATAGTGAAAGTTGGTAAAAGTTATATTGATAAAGGTTTCTTGTTACTGTATTAAAGGAACATCTGACTACAATGTATACCAAAAAGAAAAGCGTACCAGCATTGTAGGAAAGTGTTTTAATATTTGAACTGTAGGTATTAACAGAGATACTTCAAAGCTGTAATTTCAAAGAATGTTTTCTTTTCCTGAGAAATGAAGGTGCTTCTATAAATTAACTTTTTCTGGGTGAAGCTGCCGGAAAATCCAAGTAATAGACAAAAGCAACATATTCCTTTAGTATGGCTGATTCTAGTAAGATAAATTCTCATTGTATGTTTGAGCCTGAAAAAAGTGCAGGCAACATTCAGAATGATTTCTTATCATTCATACAAATCTTTTACAGTAATTGAGAAATTATTAAAGCTTGTTTGTTGGTTGAGTCACAGTCAGAGCTTTACGTTTTTATTCTTTCTCAAGTTGGAGGATTTTTTTTTTAATATAAACCGGCATAATTTAGAGCTTTTGACAAATTAGTGGATGATCCTCCCTCTCCAGAAAAACTGATGCTAAAAACATACTAAAGTATAGAATATTGATGAATTATTTCAGTCTGACAGTTGAATAACAGACCAAAATTTGTGTTACAATTGCAGGTGTTTCCTGCAGCTGAGCATGAAATTAAGTACGTTTTAATTAAGTTACAGTTGCTATTTATTGAGCTTTTGCTGTGCCTAGGTTTTTTTCTCAGTTACTCTTACTGTTTTCCAGGAATTCTGGAACTAAGAAATGTTCTACTTAGAATTTGAAAACATAAAGCCTTTGATTCGGTGAGTTTGTTTTTAAGTTTGGAAAGCAGTGAAATAGAGGTTTCTAATTTGTTCCTCTATGTACTATCTTGTAAACTTGTTTAATATAATTTAATTGCACTTCATGGAGCAAAAAACCACAAACAGTAATTGCAGATACATTCTTGCAACATTAAACAAACAAACATTGCCATCTGAAAGAGAGTGATTTTAATAACAAAACAAAAAAAGGAAGGGGTAAGTAACTAAATAATAAAAATGGAATTTTTTTAAAAACAAATTATGTAATAGCTTGTTGCCATTCTCCTCTGTGCTTGAATTAAACATATCTGCTTTTTATTCTCACTGACTTCTGTGAAAGTAGGAAGTTCCTTTTTTCCTGTCATTTTCCGATTAAGTTATTTTTCACATTAAACATGCCTAAACTTGACCTTTTTCTCATTTTATTCTTCCACTTTTCCACCTCTTTCCTCAGAAGTATTCTATCTTTAGTCCTTTTCTGCATTTTTTGTATCTTTTCCACCCTCATTCTTCTTTTCTCAGGTCCCAAGTCCAGGGATGCTCGGTATTCAGAGGAAACCACAACAGTATTTTCCTTAGGCTTGCAGGTCCCATCCTGTTCTTAGTGAGGAAAAAGTAAAAGACATCTCTCCCTCAGTCACCTGCACTGGAGGCTGCAACCAGAAACCTATTATTAACGTCTACTATTAAAAAAAATATTTTACATGGAAAAAAAAAGAGAGAGGGAAGGAAGTACTAGCCTAGTAAATGTGAAACACAAGTAGGTTTCACATCAGCAGAATTCAGGCTTGGATGTAGGAACTGAAATTCACTTGCCTTGTTATCTCAGAATGTGTCTCAGCCACCAGGCCCTATCTTGTTGGGTTTTAATACCCAGTGCAGCTCTCCTTCTCTTTTCAGGATCATGATAAGCACTCCTGGGAAAAGATGAAATAAGTAGCCTGTGAAGTTAAATACAGTTTAAGGTAAATAGGCTGGTTATTACATAATGTAAAACGATACAGCTCCGCTAATCCTGCTTGGGTTTACAACAGTTTCTGCCATCTGAGAGAAGTGAATAATGTCTTTGGGGAAAGATACTGAGCGCAGCTTAAATGAGTTGTCAATCAAGCGCACAAGTGCTCTCCCAGCAGTCAGTCAGTGCATGGCGACAAATACTTCATTTATCACAGCCCAGGTTTAATTTATGAGTAAGAATTACTGATATGTGCCAGGAGGATCTTTTCTGACAGTCTGTTACGGGAAAGCAGGTCCAAAACTGTTAGCAGAATCAGCTCTTCCACAGAGGGCTCTCCGTTTCCCTTTTCATCAGGCCTGGGTCTCAGCAGCTTCTTCTCCAGCAGACACGGGCCACTCTGAGCCCTTATCTTGCCACACTAAAATGGCCCTCAGAAAGCTAAGACTTGCTGCCTCCCAGAGCAACACCTGCCTACTCCTTGTCCTGGCCTGCATCCTGGGATGTGTTCCAGACGTCTCCCATTTGAGGGCCAATAATGCCATAGCATACACTGGCTGTGTACTGTTAGCCAAGCAAATTATAAGCAAGCAGTACATAATGCCAGCATTTCTTTGAGGTTCTGCAGTGTACCTTCGGAACCAGACACATGATTACCCATTCCAAGATATAATTCTGCTCTTTTAGGTTGATGGGCTGTCTTGAATATTGCTTTGCTCTTCTGTTTCTTGCATTTTCCTGGGTAAAAGCTTTTCCTTTTCTCCAGCTGAGTTTCTTCAATAGGTTCTAATGATAAAGCAATCTCCTTTCTGATAGCTGGTGTATGTTGACCATAATAAATTAAATTCTGTTTTTGTCAGTGCTGAGAAAACTACATTCCTGTTGATATGCACACTTTTGCTTGACATACTAGTGTGTCTAGACTGGCTTGAGTCCACTCTGTAGCAGTTACAGGTGACAGGAGTAACATCCATTTTCTCACTTCATTGTAACAGGTAGCTTGAGTGAAGCTCTGTATTTGCAAGGCATTTCTTCTTCCTAACCTGCAATTTTCTCCCTGCCAGGCAGCAGCACAGTTGGCTTTTTAGTGCAGATTTACTTACAGTGCTGATATCAGTTGTTTTTGCTTTTTCCGTCAGGTTCCCTTTCAATACTAAAATTCCAATATTTAAGATTAGTTACTTAAACCTTAAGAGTTTTCTCACATTTCATGATACTGTTGGTCAGAAGTCTCTGGCTATCTGAAATGTGTAAAAAAAACAAGAACGAAAAAAAAAAAAGACAGTCCCTCCATAAAATGTCTGTGCTGGTGCTGCTGGGAGCAGGCATTGATGTTGGATGTGGTAAATGCCTGTGCTGTCTTGGAGAGTGATTTTTTATTTGAATGTCTTCTTGGTAATTAACTGAAAATATGAGAGTGTATTCCCCAGTGGTGAAATATGTTTTAAATGTGATGTAATCTGCACAACACCTTTCAAGGAAGTGGCATGCTGGGTCCTTGAAGCTGTACCACTGCCAAGCAATTTGTACAGGACTTGGTGCTGGCTGCCATCGCCACAGCCCTGCTGCACTTGCACATCTCTCAGGAAAAGGCCGCAAGTCACTGCTCTTACGATGTCCTGTGTGGACAGTGCCTCTGGTGGCACCTGCTAGGTCTGTCCCGAGCTTGTTATCCTCTTCTCCCCCTGGAGCCTTCTTTTTCTTGGAACACACCACAACTTTTTCTCCCATTCAACAATGTTGACCACAGAGGTGGTATAAGATAAACAATCCAAAATACAATAACCCAGAGGTTCCCAGTGCTTTTTCCTGCTGCCTGTTGTCTGAATGGCCACCCCCATCTGCGAGGCTGTGCCAGCAAGTTCATCTGCCAGTCCTTACAGCTAGTGGGCCTGTGAGGAAGAGAGACCTCAGAAGAGAGGCTGATTCAAGGCTGTGCAGTGGCTCATCTTGCACCCCAAAACAGCACTGAGAAACCACCTTCCTTCTCCTTTGTCTTTGCCTTGTACATAGTGTAAATTGCATGGATTTAGCAGAATGATGAATCTGGCTTCAGGGCTGTGGTGGCTTCTACTGGACAGTGAGACCTGTGCTGGATCCTGCTTACTCAGCAGCAGGGTCTCCCCCCTCTTGGTGATACAGTGTACCCCCAACCCCACCCAGGTACCCAGTATGGAGCATAGAGAAGAGATGCTAATTCCCTAGAGGGGAAGGCAATGGTGTAATGGAGATATATATCGGTGCCTTCCTTTGAGAGCTCTTCATTTTTCCCATCATGACTTCCTTTATGATTTCCCTCAAGCTGCACATGCTTTCACTCCCTGGTTTCCAGACTCTCAGTCCCTTCTATTAGACCTTCTCTGGGCCTTGAGTGTGGTCATGGCCTCTGTCCTCACCCATCTCCCTTTCTGAACACTCCCAAAAACATCCACTTCACTTTCCAGCATGCACAGATGCTGTCACAGTCTGGTGGATCTGTTTGCTCTTCCTTTGCATTTCTTTCTGGAATGAGCTAACTGTTCTGCTCAGGAATACTTTGTACATGCTTAGGGCTCTTCCCAGGCTTCAGGAAGAAGCCAGCATCTGGATTATCTCAGTGCTTGAAGCAACCTGCAAAAGAAAAATCTGTTTCTTGTCCTCTGAATGAAGAATAGCCACTTCTCTGAAAAGAAGTTTCCCATAGCTTCCTTGTGCATAATGAAAAATAAGCTTTCCTGGTTTTTTGCTTAGCTGGAAGGTGGGCCTGGATAGTTGAGGAAAGATGTGGTCACAATCCTACATAATCCTTTCCAGCTCTTTTGAAGGAAGATCTTTGTCTTTACTTTTTTTCTCTCCTGCTGTTAACTGTGCCTACCACTCAGTGTCTCATCTGGGCTTGGCTTTGCTCTGCAACTTTTCACTCTGAATCTTCCTACTCTTGCATACCAGCTGCCTACCCTCCCATCCAAACAGCTTTTCACACCATATAGTGTTTTGCTGTTCCCCTTTCCCAGTGATGCAGCACGGTGGCTTGCCAAGCCAGGAAACACCTCTGTCTGATGGGGAATGTGGAATATACTGGGGGGGAAGGCAGGATGCATTGCACCATGGTGTCCTTCAGGGAGTAGAGCAAAGGGAGTACCTGGGAAGAAGTGCCTGGTACAGATCTTCAGTTGTTTGGGGAAGATGAAAGAGGGCAGAGCAGGAGAAGCAGCAGCACGTGGTAGCCAGTGGCCAATGCAGCATCAGTCTTTCATCATGGAGGCTGACAGCCTACCCGTCTCTAGCTGTGGTCAGTTCTGGGTGCCTACCTCCTGCCGCCCCTGCCTAGTCACAGTTAGCTGCCCTCCCTGTGGTTTTCCTTGTGAGAGCAGCCTCTTCCTCATAGGACACATCCTGCAGTTCCCCATCTCTCTCTTCCTTATTTCTCCTGGGGTCAGCAGTCCTCCAGCTGGCTGGGGAAGGCAGGAGAGGGCATAAGGAACGTGTCCCAGGAGAGTAGAGAGGAAAAGATGCTGAAGAACTGCTACTGTAGCTTGCTTCTTCTCATTACTAAGAGTGATGTGATGGTGACCTGCTTTTGACTATAGGTGGCATGTGTATCTGGCATCTCTGCCAGAACATCCATTTGGTGTGAGCTTTGCTTGGTGGAGTGATACAAATAGCAGAGGGGCTTGCAGAAACAAGGGACTATCAGCCATAGTTGCTGCTTTGCTTTTTACTTTTATTGTACTGTTAGGCTTTTAAGGTGACTTAAAGTACTTTTTATCTGTAGTATATCAGAGCTTTCTGAAGACAGCATTAGGAAAAATATCCTTGAAACTAAGTGCAGTCATTGAGGTTAGAAAGACTAGAGCAGGTGGCTTGAGTGTTCAGAGCATCCCCCCAATTCCTGTTATTCCTTTCTTCCTGAGGTTTGTTTACTTCTTTTAATAGAATCTGTGTGTCAAGGCCAAAATACGGAATATCTCTTTTTCCTCTCTGAACTGGAGTTTGCTTTTACCAGAGTTTAAGGGGAACTGGAGGCCCCTTGGGACCCTTTGATGCCTGTGGAAGGTGGGGAAGGCTGATCAGTCCTTTCTTTAGAAAATTCACTGCATTTGATAAAGGACTTGAGCTATGCTTTTGACTTTGTGTGTTAACAGTAAAATCAATCTTGGGGCTGTCTTATTTTTTTATGTGAAGGAGAGAAAACAAGCAAGGGAGAAACTGATTCCTCCCATATTTCTTTTATTCAAGATAATAATAAAAAAGAGCTCTCTGAGTGTGATTGAGGCATGTTTGTTCATCAGCCCCATAGGAAGTGGTATTTTCTGTGCAGCATAAAAACACACAGCTCTCAGGTACGTCCCTCAGTTACAAGAAAAGCAACATGCACACCCAAAACAACCCAATAAACCCAAACCATCCAACTCTCCAAACCAAACTGCAGCCAGAGTGGGACACCCTAGCAACACAACTACCTATTTTGAAATTTCTATCCCCAAATTATCATTTTATTTTCCCTCCAGAATATCTAAATTAAAATGAGGACAAGTTGCCAAGCTGATTTATTAGTGAGCAATGGTGAAACTGGTTAGAGCTGTGCCATCCTTCTTCCTGCAGTCCTCTTGACCTTAAGGGCTGATTTTATGTTAAAGTACAATGGAGATTAGAGTAACTTACATCTGTGATCCCCTGGTGCCCTGTTTCTGCTAAAATGTCCCTGTAATGAATGAAAGTTCTTATTGTACTTGCACTACGGTGTGCTTACATGTCGTACATGTATGACCTGTTCTATCCGTCATATGACTACGGTGCACATCCGTGGATATCTCAGGTTGATTTGCATTGTAAGGCATGTATGTGTGTGTTTGAGAGTGACCTCAGTTCCCTGGTAGCAAAGCTATTTTGCCATTTTGGCTCTATCTGGACATGTCCAGGAACCTTAGTGCCTTTTTCTAATGACTTGTGTTTAGGAGTTTGAAATGGAAATAATTTCTTAGCAGCTTTATGAATGTAGACCAAACTGATTATGAATTGCTATCTGTGGCATAGAAACTCTGTAAGTAAATTAGATGTAATTTCAAGGGCTGATGGGCATATCCTCATTAGTAGGGACAATTAGTGAAAAGCCAGCAAGGGATATGGCTGCATTTGAGTTAGTCTGGCTTGTTTGGCTGATTTTATTGCTCTAAACTTTGTCCGTAAGCTGAGCAGAATTCAGGGGGCTTCCTTGTTTGATATTCTGGCTCTTGTTCAAAGGAGTCCTTAATCACAAACCTAACTTCAGGCATATGGATAGTGCCACTTATTACGGGTGTTGACAAAGCCATCTCCAAGAGTCCCTTTCCTGACTTCTTTAAATACAAGCCTGTTGTATTTTCTGCTAGCATAAGAAGTGATATTTGACCATTTGTCCTGTTTTATCTTCCTCTTCCTGCTTTTTCACCCCCGATATACATGAGGCTCTTTCAGAGTGGAAGGATTTAATTTCTTTTAACAGAGTGAGTGAGGCACGGAAAAAGAAATGTTTATCAAAGAGGCCAAGAGAACGAACTTCTACAGAACATGGAAATTTCAAAACATTAGTTTCCAATGAGCGGCAAGTGACTTCTCAGGATTGCCAAAATGATATCCTTAATGAAAAGAATTTCTACTTCCATATGCATGGTCACAGCATTACAGAATGGTTGAGAATGGCAGAGACACTTGGGCATCATCCAGTCCAACTTTCTGCTGAGAGCAATGTCAGCCAGGGCAGGTTGTGACCCATCAGATTTTGAGCATCTCCAAGGATGGGGACTCCACAACCTCCCTGGGTAACCTGGTCCAGTGTTTGATCACTCCCTCAGTAAAAGATTTTCTGGTGTTTAAGTTGAATTTTCTGTATTTGAATTTGTCCCCTTTGTCATCCTGTTGCTGGATGTTGTGCCACTAACTGCAGCCCTTGAGGCCCAACAGTTTGTTCTGTTGTCAGTCTGCCTCACTGTCCACTTAACTAGACTGAACCACATCTCTTGTCTACTAGGATGTTATGGGAGACAGCATCAGAGGCATTACTGAAGTCCAGATAAACAACATCTGCTGCAAGCAGTCATCACATGGTAGAAAGCTATCAGGTTGAGCTATCATGTTGCCATTAAAGGGCTGAGGATAAAAGCAGCAGTTAATACACTGTTGCATTACTTTCTCAGCCAGTGAATTTGCTAGCTAGCTGTTCAAATCTCAAGAGGCTGTAAAACACGTGCAGTTTTAAGCTGGCTACTTTTAAGATGGAAAAATGTTTTTTAATTTAATTTAAGAAATAATTAGTAGAACTTTTCAAACTGGATTTTTTAATTCTAGTTACAAGAACGGGGCATAAAATCAGTGCAAAAAATTATTCTTGAACTTTGGATCAAGCAGGTTAGCAGTAGTAATATATGAGCTCTTTAGGCATTATAAGGAAGAAGGCCACGTAACACTGCAATATTATGGCTTTTCAAATGTGATTAAGTTTTTTCATACTGTAAGCTAAACAGAAATGAAATCTGGAGTTTGCAATTTTGTGTACTGTTCTGCTATTTCAGTTGGAGTTGGTTTTTTTTCTTGTTGTAGTTTAACTTTTTAACTCCTGTGCTAGTTAATCTTTTATACATGTTCAATACTATACTAGATTTTCAGGGAGTAAGTTTGGCTCATTGCCTGCATAAGTAGTGCTTTTTCTTTTTCTTTTTTTTTTTTAATGTGTTGCAATTCTGTGGCCACTGTTGAGTCATGCTGTGTAACTAGGCCAAGCAGGGATGTATTGCCTATTTCTGTCTTTCTAAGGATATTTCTAACATTTGGCTCTAATTAAGAGAATGAAGAAATGAGGGAAAACAAGATTTTTTTTTTTATATGACCTTCAATTACTTAAGGAGAGAGTTAAACTTAACAGTTTGAGTTCTTTTGTTAAAATGAAACTAGAGCATTGGTCATTTGTAATTTGTAAGTTCTTTCATGGATTAAAAAATGCTTGATGCTAAACTAGGGGGTTACTAAAAGGTCACTTTCAGAGGAGTAGAAGGCATAACAGGAACCAGTGGCTGGAAGCTGAGGCCAGAAAATTTCAAATTAGATGCAGGGTTCATACTTTTAATAAGAGAGGTGGCTAACCTTTGGAGGAAATTGCTGGTTGACAAATTAAATGTTTCTTTTTAGTAAAGACTAACAGATTTTCTGGAAGATGCACTGTAGCCAAACATAAATTTGTCCTATATTCAGACACAGTTGAACCTAGTGCAGGGGCAACAATCTGAAATAAAATGGCTTGTGATAATGCAAAAGGTTAGACAAGACCAGGGATGTTCAGTGTCTAGATCACACATGCCCTCACTCAGCCTGCTACTATCTGTTGCTGTAGCACTCATCCATCGTGAGACAGGGTGAAAAGTAGCCTGCCTCCGGGAAGATTGTGGCTAATAGCTACTTCTGCTAAGACACACAATTGTCCAGCCTGTAGACCACACTGCTCCTGAGGTTTCACCAGAGAGACCGTTCTGGTGGTGGTAACCTGCCCCCAGGTCCCTCTGTCAGAGAACAGTCAAGAAGATGTGGGAGCCTAGCTGTACCATTGGAAAATCACTCCAGCACTGGCCCTTGAAGTTCAGCTTGAAGTCTGGGATTAGGTATGCAGATAACATTGAAGAGGGCAGATGTGGATACAATCATTTAGAAAGACAAGGTGATCTACCCACAGTCAAAATTTGAAGACTGAAAAATCTGGGAGGAACTCATAGCAACTGCCCCAGGAAAGTTCTCATCATTGGTGTAGTGTAACCATACAGGAATGGAGCTGAGGAACCACATAACTCCCCTTAAGAGATAGAAAAGGGTCCTGTGATTAAGACCTAAGAAGGAAACGTAGAAGATAAGGATCTCGTCAATGTAATTTTCACATTGGGGTCAGTGGGGAAAGTGAGGAGTTACAAGCTGCTGTTAGCTTGCCCTCCCACATTATAGCTCACATATTTTGCACAGTAATTCTTCTGTGAACCTTATAACTTCTGTTGAACTCAGTCAGAATTTTCTGGAAAAATAGATGCAAGGCAAGGATGGGCAAGGAGTGAAAGTACTGCCGTTCAACATGTTCATTTATAATAAGGAGAAAACATTTGGCTAATTCACAAAGGCATGGCTGTGTGGAACAGGTGCCCTCTGATCCTCAGACAGAAGGTACAACAAATACAATGTGTTGTTTTTTTCTTGTGATCCTGGGTGTGTGTAAGGCCTTGAAGATGAGTCAGCTATGAATTAATAATGTGTGGGGTAATTAAGAAACCCATATAATTTAGTGAAATTATCTTCTTATGACAGCAGAAAGAACACTGAGACTCCTGTGGCTGGGTCATAGTTCCGTCGCCACTTGAGATCCACTGAAGACACTGGTAGTGACAGTGTTTGACATTGTGTTGAATTGTGTCCACAGTCCCATGAATCAGAAATAAGACTGCTGTGAACCAAGTCTGAGGCTTCCAAAAGTGTGTTAGTGCATTGGGGTTCAGCTCCCACCGAACTCCACTGGTCTTCTCTAGAAATCTCAGGCATGAATTTCCAAGCAGATTAGCTGCTGTGATCTGACTCGCCTATAGAAACTCCAACTATGAGAAAAGTTGTTTATTCAAATAATTGGCCTAAAAATAAAAATGGCATTTGTAATGCATTTCAGAAATCAGCCAATTATAATTCCCAGAAACTTGTGTTCAGAACACAGTCGTTCTGCGTAGGGCTGGGAAGATGATAGGAAGTAATACGTTGTTGGGAAGTTCATACTTGTTGTGAGATTTATTTTTTGACTGGAAACATTGCTTTAAGTGGTGTGGTTTTATTGTTATTTTTGTTATATGCATTTTATTATGGACTTAGGGACTGAGCAAGGACTATTATGCAAATGCAAAGTGTCACCTTCATTTTGCAGATGGTTCCTGCTCTTAGTCATACTTGACATAAATTGTTATGGCACAGAATAAATCATTTGATATTTAAAGAGAAGTTACTAGTTTGTGTAACCAGAAACTTTCTTTATTAACTAAAATCGAAGAGGTACTCTCAAAATGTGTAACTCCACCAGCACTTTGAGATCACTTATGTTTTGGTCATCCTGGGGTTTTGAGCTAAAGAGGAAACTCCACATACATGGCCTTTTATAAACCATATAAATCAGATGATCAGGTTTAATTTTTATTATATGAACCCTGCTTTTATTACATTTACCTTGCTTTGGAATTTTGAATATAATCAGTGTCACAATGACCTTACAAATATCTTATCCAACCTTTTTATCTCATAATATCATACCCAAATACTCTCATCATCCTGTATCACATCATCTTCCCCACCTTCTCTATGCATTCCAAGCTGCCCAATTAGCACATCACACATTTCATTGCCTCTTACCTAATTAGCAGGAAACAATTCCTTCTTCTATTATGGAAAAAGAAATTACTTATCTTTCAGGCCAGCCAACGGAGATCTTAATCTGCTGGACCTCTCAGGAATCCCAGGCTTTATTTACACCACTGCAATTACTTAGCAAACAAACCAGCCAACCACTGTGGTCCACAGTGAATTATGAAGTGACATTTGTCAGCAAGATGGTATGCACTGAACTCAGAACCTCCATGTTCTGAATATTGCTGAAGTTTTGTAGGCGGCATAAGAAAGAACTGGAGAAAGAGTGGGAAGAAGACTATCTGAAGCAAATGACACATTTTCTCTCCAGGTTAGCCTGGAGTTTTGTTTTTTTTTTTGAGGACTGGATACTGTCTGTTAGAAGATGCTGACTTAACCTGTTAATAGAGACAACCCATTTCTAGAAGTTCTGCAAGCATTCTTATTATTAGTCTGGGAATTCAGATGATCCAGCTTGCATCTCTGGATTGATTAGTTTATTGTGTCACAGTGCCTAATATCAGCTGATAGCTTAGTAGGGGTATTTAGCACTGGCCTGGAGCACTGTGTCAACTGAGACAATATGGTGGGATCTTTCTGCTAGAGCTTAAGGGGAAATTCTGGGGCAGTTGATGGGAAATTTGGCTGCTTTTTTTTTTTTTATGGGAGGCGCTTATTTTAAGTATTTCTCTTTGATAGGGAAGTCTGACAGAAGCTGTGGATTGGCTTGGAAAAAGAGGCTACCTAGCGCAGTGTTGCTTGTCTGAAAGAGGCTGGTAGGAGATACTGGTGGAGATGTATAGGTTCTCAGCATGTCCAAAGGCTGCATTTGGATCACTGTGGTTTGTAGTCACTGGAGACTGTTTATCCTCTGAATTTGTCTAATCTGTTTTGAGCCCAATTTTACTTCAGCCTCTAGAACATCCTGTGTCTACGAGTTTAGCAAATTGTAGAGTGAAGAAAAAAGCTGATTTTTTCCTTATTCCTTTTTTACTTATAAGCAGCCTGTTAAGGTATGTATGGTAAGCACCTGTGCTCAAGGGTGGCTTGCATCTGTCTTTCTGTTTCTTTGTTTTCAGTGAGTGTTGCTGACATGGTGATCGGTACTAAATATAAAAAATTATTACCAAATGGGAAGTATGAGGACAAATAATCTTTTCAAGAAGATTGTATGTTCTCTGCACAGATGGTGGCTTTTTAGTGTTCACAGACTCAGTTTCAAATAAGCTAAGAACATACTTTTAAAATGATGTCTTGAAACTTACTGTAGCCCACAAAGCAGTTTGGGATATTACTGTTGTGAAAACAGTCATTTTTGCACAAGTGATGCAATCTCTTGTTGTTCTGTGGTGGTTTGAGGGTGGGATAGACTCTTTCAGTGGTTAATGGTTCATACTCAACTTGGAGGCCCGTGACAAGTGGAGGAGCACAGGGTCTGTACTGGGACATGCCCTGTTTAACATCAGTGACCTGGGGGAGGAGACCAAGTGCACGTTCACCAGGTTGACAGATGACATCAAACTGGGGGAACCAGTCAGTATGCTAAAGCACAAGGTTGCCATTCAGAGGGACCTGGACAGACTAGAGACATGGGTCAACAGCAACCTTAGGAAATTCATTAGGGATGAATGTGAAGTCTTGCAGCTGGGAAAGAAGCAATACAGGCTGGGGGCTGATTGTGGGGAACAGCTGTGCTGGAAGGGAACGTAGGAATGTGATAGACAGCAACCAAACATGAGCTGGTGCTGTGCCCCGACAGCAAAGGGGGCCGACACCATCCTGGACTCTTTTTAAGAGGAGCAGAGCCAGTAGATTGAGGGAGCTGATTATCTCCCTCCACAGTTAACAGGGCACATCTAGATACTGTGGCTAGTTTTGGCCTCCTGAGCACAGGAAAGACATCAATAAACAGCAGGGAGGACAAAGGCCCACCAAGATCGTTGGAGGCAGGAGCACGTGCCATGTGAGGAGCGGCTGAGCGCTGGCTTCAGTGCACCCATTCCTTATTTTAACAGCAGATATACACAAAAGATTTCGTGCTGGTTCATGTCCTCCCAGTTGACAGATGAGTTAAAACTCCCACAGCAGGATGTCCTTCTTAACCCACCAGCCCCCCAGCAGAGGATTTGATCGTTGATGTTTCCAGAATATTTTTGGGAATATAGTTGATATATACTTTGAGACATGGTAATTAGAAGACATCAGGTCCTATGAATGCTTTGGAACTCTGGACCATAAATATGATACCGTATTCTCACTCTTACCAAAAATCCACAGTGCAGACCCCAATGGACATTATCTCGGTGATGCTTGACAAGAAATTCAAGTAAATGCTTATTCATTTTTTCTCTGGAGACGTAGAAGTTCTCAAACTTCCAAAATTATGCTTTCAGAATGGAGTATCTCTTTTAGCTCTTCACTTTCAGGAGGTAAAAATAAATTTGTGAACTTGCAGAGTAGAAGGGGCAATTCACAAGAAGCTGACAGAGAGCTGTTAAACATCAGTGAGGCTTCCTGTGGTGGATCTCATTGCTGCCAAAGGTGTTAGCAATAGCAACATTTTAATTCCAGGAGCATGAGTTCAGGGACATCGATCATTGTCTTGTTGCTTGTGGTATCCTTTTCTTTCTCAACCAGTTCCCCCAATTTCCAGCAAGATCTCTAAAGGCTGAAGAGAGAAAGCTATGACCACTTTCAGAGATCCAGACTGGGACAGAGTTGGCAATACCCTCTGTCTATTGAGACTTGAGCAGCTGGTGCTTGCTTCACAGCATAAATATATGTCAAAGAGCATAAGCACTTCCACATTCTTTCCAGTGAACTTATTGGTTATACACATGATCATCATTACCGGTCCAACTTAGCCGGGACTTCACCAAGTTATAACCGTATAGATGATCCAAGCCCAGGGCTCCAGCAGCACACAGCCTGGCGTGGGGCAGGATGGTTCCACGGACAGGGTCCCCGCTGGAGAGCCCTAAGGTGTGAGCCTCCACCCGACCTTCTCTGTCCGAGGACATGGAGGAGATGTGTCATTCAGTATTCAAGCTGTGCTCTGGGGCCGCAGATCCTGGAGCAGAATTCCTCATCCTTCTACTGAGCTCCATCAGAGCATGTTGACAGTCTCCCTCTACTTCTGGTGGTGCTGTGGGCGCTCATGTCCTTGCTACAAAGTTACCCATCAACAAGGAATGTGCCTTGCCTACAAGGTCTTGAAACTCGGTAGTTCCTCTTTTGTTTCTTTCTTTCAGAATCCTGATTTTTTCACATAGCTATGAACAGTTTTCTGTTCAGTGTCAGGTAATTAACTTTTCTGAGTTACTACATCCTGCCTTTACTTACACTGCCCTGTTCTCTTGAATGCACGTCTTGTCCTGCATAGTTGTTACTACCAGTATTAATGACCGAATCAAAAAGAGTACAGCTGAGTTTTCAGCTCCTGGGCAGTAAATAAGGCCAAGAGTTAGGAGAAGCCACCACCAAAAAATTTCCCCAAGCTTATACTTCGTAAATGGAGCTAATTTTATCTGGAAGTCACTGAGACATAAAAGGTGCATGATTTTAATGTCATTTTGATAAGCCACTTTTCAGAATAAATTTCACTTTAAAACCTCAGATTGTCAATAGGTAAATATGTTTTTTTAAAAAAAGCTGGCATGTACAGACACATTTAGAATGGAATAGAAAGAAAGAAACTAGTTCTGGTTATTCAGAGAAAGCAATGGAATATACAAACCTCTGCTCTGTGCTGAAAGAGACCTCATGAGAATATTTGGGTTACTAAGAAAATTATTAAAAATTAAGAAAATGCTGAAAGCAAAATTTGTCTTCACTATTTAACCCCTTGTTACTGCGTATTGCAACACTCTTGAATTACATAGTTATATGTATGCATGTTCAGCAATAGCACTGCATCATTACAGTGAAATGAACATTGGAATAGGTGAGGGTCTTCCCTTAGGCTTTATTTAAGACTTCAAACAAGGGCAGGTAGTTCTTAAGTGATACTTAGTTTCCCTGCAGGAACTGTATTCACCTTTGTTGTGCAGGCATAGTATTGCACAATGGCTTCTCAGTGGGTTGGGTTTTTTCCTTGTTTTATTCTCCAGCTAATCTTCACACTGAGCTGGGGAAGGATAGCATGTAATTTAATATAATGAAGGTTATTGCAGAGGTAATTGTTGCATGGGTGATATTAAAGTAGCACTTTGCTGCTGCTGAGCACTTCACTTCCCATTTCAAAGCTAAAAAAACTTCAACAACAGGGGAAAAAAAAAGAAAGAGAAACTGCATAATTTAGATCTCTTTATAAGAAAGCATTAGAGCATTCTCCAGTGTGAGGAATATTCATCATCGGTTCTCATACGTGATTTGCCAGCATAACCAATAAAGAAAAAATAAGACAAAGCCACCAAACGCTGTGATTACAGATCCTCTGTTACTGGCATTGTAACCACTTTGTGAAGTTTGGGAATAAATGAGTAGATATTTTTAGACTTTGTTGCACAATAGAGATGCTTATGTGCCATAATTAAAATTTGCCTTTGTGTCATAGGCTTCATAATCCTACTTGTGTGCTGGCTGGCCTGTACATCCCTTTGTGGGGGTATGGTCTGATCTGGGATTAATAATCAGAGTTTGGATGTGCCCTGATCTCCAGTTCGGACTCAGGCGCATTGTGTTCATATGTGCATCACTTGACTTGTATGGCAGCTGGCTGGCTGTGATGAAGAATCAGAGGGAAGACGTGGACTGGGGAGAACAGCTTCTAGTTTCTTGGCAAAGCCTTCCAGATTTTCAGCAAACCTGCAAGGCCAATTTGATTAACTCGCAAAGTACAGAAGGTGATCTCAAAGAATGTAGTCCTTCAAGCAGCAGAACAGATGATCACATAACTGCTGTGATATTCATATATGCTTTAATAACTTTAATAAGTGGAATATACTGCTGCCTGCTTGCAGAGACAGATCATGAACTCCTTATCTTGTAAATCTCTACTGAGCTCACGGGGCTGACTAAAAGCCCACAACATTTTCTGTAAGAAAAGATGTCTAAATTCAAAACCATGGCCAAATCTCAAATTATTTATATTTTAAAACTTCAGGGGGAGTTTAGGTTATCAGAATATAAAATACCGCAGTATTTCTCTTTACTTACAGCTATATACTTTCCTGTGTAAGAACTGCCAGCTTTCAGCTGCCAAGTTATAATTCAGATGAGGCTGAATTTCAGTAACAGACAAAATTGTTCTTAAACACACCTTGTTTGTAGACCTGTTTGGGACACATCAAGGACTTGTGTAAATGTTTTCTGTGAAGATGTATTTAGGTCAGGTACATAGTATGCTCCTGGTGTCTTAAATTTAGCAATTTTCCTACACTTCAGCGCTGTCTTTTGCAGTGTATTTGGTTTGGAAATGCAACTGATAGCCAACTGGCTTTTCTTTTAAGAAGACTCAGAATGCTTGAACAAATTAACAAGTTGTGAGGGCTTCCAAAGGGAAATTGCCCAGACTGGAATATGTCTGAGGAGAGTTTGTCATCAAGGGGAATTCTCTGCCATCTAAGAAATCTTTCCTCAGTAGTAGACATCCCTTACGTAGAAAACACTGCCAAGCACTTATGGAAATATTAGATCTGAAAATGACTGACTAATTGGTCGACTGAGCTTCTTCTAACACAGCCCCCCCCCCCGCCTCTCCCCCCCCTTTTTTTTCTTCTCTTTTTTTTCTTCTTTCTTTCCTTTTCTTTTCAAATCAGGCAGTTTAGAAACCAAAGACATTCCTGGCCAGGACTGCTTCCTCAGTTAACTCAATTTTCCCATTTCCTCCCTGGCTTCCGCTGGCTGCGCTGGGACAGGAAGTTCTGCTGCACCCTGCTCAAGACTCATCTCCTTCTGCAGCTCAGGCGAAGTGTTTCACCAGTCCTTTGCAGACCCTTGAGCAACCGCTGGTTGTGAGCACCAAAGCAGGAGGCTAGAAAGCCCTACATGCTTTTACTGCCTGAGGGCAGCTGGAAGAACAATTTCACTAAGAAGGACAAAGAGGTTAGAGCAGTCTTCTGGGAACCAAGACGTGTGGATTCAAACCTCCTAAGAAATGAATTGTGGGTGCCTAGGGATGTTGGACAAAGTGGCTCAGTGGCAGCACTAGTCCTCAGATCTCATTGCGAGGACTGTGACACTTGCTTTTGAAATGATGGATTAATCCAGCTCTGGAAGAGGATTCTCGGCTGAGAACCATGAATGGAGACGTACCTCCTTGTGGCCCTGTGTTAGACTCTCACGTTATTGAGGGGAGTATGGCCTGGCATTTCTCATTTCTTTGTTTCTTGTTCAGTCTGCTAGCTATTGTGAATCATGCTCTCATAAGTCTCACTTGCCCCATGCATAGCTTAGAGGGAGCCTCAGCCTTCAGGAAGGTGTGTGAAGATCACATGAAAATCCAGTCTGACATTTTGCAAGTTTGCACTTCCCAGTTTTCATTTGTTCAGACCTCTGTGGAGCCCTTAGCTGTTTGGAGCAGTTTTCTCTTTTTAAGCACATAGTACAATACCTTTCATCAGCATCTTTGTCCTGGAGCATTTTTTATGTTTGCCTGTTCCTCTTAAGAAATGCAGAGTGTGCTTGCTGCTGAGGTCTGAAGTACTCAGCTTGCAGCACTGCAGCAGATCTCCCACTCTGGGTCAATTCCAAAATACAGAACTTGTCTTTTCTCAGTTTTTCTCCTTTGCTACTCTTATCAGGCTATGGCTGTTCCCACAAGATGACATGTCAGAGTAGATAGATGCCACCTCCCCTGCCTTCTCAGAGGTTTTCCCTTTAGCCTCATGAGCCTCAGGAGAGATTAGCTTTTCAAAGCTCTTGTCAACAACCTCTGAGAATGCGTCAGATTTTTCTCCCAAAGCTTGTACTTTTTGCTTCAGTGCTGCAAGCTGCTGGTCATTTCATCCTCAGGTAAGATCACTTCTTTCTCAATGACACTTGGCAAAAAGTTTGGAATTGCCTTTCCTTTGACTAAGACATTTAGCTTGTTTGGGCCTCAAGTACTCTGTCTTTCAGGTAATTTAATGCTTAACCCTCTGATTCCTTGTTTAATGGTGCACATCTCTTTCTGAAAGAGCAGGTGGAGAAGAGAGAAAAATTGCCTTACAGGCATTTTGCAATCTTGACAATTTGAGAGGCTTTGAGGGGGACTGTGAGGATTGTCTGTGAGAATCTACTAGCAACGATGTGACTGCTTTCCATTGTTGTAATGCTCATCACCATCCTTCTCTCTTCCCTCAGCATCTTCAGCCTTGAGGCTCAGAGAAATGCTATAAAGGAGAAATTAACCTCCATGAGCATCAGGATGCAAAGTCTGAGCCTTAACAAACACTAAAAAGGTTCCTTTCCTTCATTTGGAAGGAACATCTAGAAGTAAAGTGAGTATTGCAAAGTGTGAAACAGGCTGGCAAGACTAATCTTAGGGCCATAAAATATTACCAAGGCAGTTGCCCCATGCAGTCTTTCTGCTCACAGTGGCAGCCGGTCTCATAGGAGAGCTTTGCTGAACTTCTGTATCTGCAGGGAGGTGGCTTGGAAGGGCTACAACAAAGGACGGAGACAGTTCACAGTATTTTAAACTGTAAGTTCCAAACTGAAATATTTTAATGTAAGCTTACTTACAAGCAGTAGTACCAGCTTGAATTGCTAAGGCTGGAAGGATTTTAGAAGCTGGACCTATAATTTTCTGTTGAACTTTCCATGCATAGGTTGCAGTGTTTACTGACACTCAGTAATGGTACCAGAACCCAAATTTGGTTTTCATCACAGAATTTGCATTTCATGGTCATGAAAGGTGGAACTTGATTGGCCACTTTCACTTTCCTTTCTAAGGGCTATTTTTAAAGTGTTTCACTTTCTGGCTCCCCTCCATTTGACCTGTGCTGTAATGTTTGGAATAGAGATGCTTCTGGGGAAACATTCTATCCAAACAAACTCCCTTCCACCCTGTTTTTCATGAAATCTTTCTTGGATGGTCACTAATGCTCTATTATTTTTTTTCCATTACATTCTCTATTAAACACAGACATACACTAGAGTTCTCATGATTAGTAATTTCCCCAAACTAAAGCAATATTAAATGCTTTTCTGTTGGTTTGTTTTTTTTTTTTTTGTATTTTGGAAGGCAATTAGAAACACTATGGTGCTTACTTGTTTGTTTTATTTTGTTTTTCTTTGCTTTGGGGCTTTGGGGATTTTGGGGGGATTTTTTTTTCTTTGTTTTTCCTGACTATGGGCTGGGAAAAGTGAGGAATTGGAAACCCTGGAAATCCTTGGCACTAAAATCAAAGGAAGTTTTTCCCCTTTGGTAGTATGTTTGGAAATGAGGAGAGATGAGTTGTTAAAGAATTGGTCATTACACTCTGATTTATGGAAACTTTCGGTAGTGACGATGCCTTCAGTTGTACCTAGGGACATGCAAGTTCCTTCTTTCACAGCATGCTGATGTGTTAGGTCTTCCCAAAGCCGTGCAGACCATGCAGATGTTTTGAAGACAGATCTTTCCTTTTTGCAGGAGTGTGGCAGAAGAAGAATGAAATATTCATGGGTCCTCCTTGGCTGATTCTCCACTGGGTATGTCCCAGTAAAGAAAGAAATGAAGGTCAGAAATGGAAAAGGGGACCAAATGATCAGGGTAGAATTGATGTGAAGGTTTGCTGTGCCTGTGGTCTGTCTGAACCTTTGCCGAAGTCTGGCTTCCCAAGAAGTTGCTGTATTTCTCTATCTTGCTTTATCTGTGCTTTATTATTTTATTTCAAGTCTCGTAAAATCAACAACTCACAATGCAATAAAATTTCTGCTTGCTTTGTTTATGTCAAACATAGATATCTTTCTTCCTCTGCACGTCCCACACCTGGGATAACATGATGAGAGGTCTCTTTCTTAGGTCTTCACAGACTTGCC
Organism: Falco cherrug; assembly: GCF_023634085.1. Lineage (NCBI taxonomy): Eukaryota > Metazoa > Chordata > Aves > Falconiformes > Falconidae > Falco > Falco cherrug. The sequence continues at coordinate 44,703,262 of NC_073701.1, forward strand.
TTTGTGTCAGGGTTTTTAAATCAAATAATTTACATTGTATCCTATTGTTGGATAAAATATGTATTTCATATGCTGCTTTGGTAGCCCAAGTATCTTGGGACTTACATTCTTCCTGCTGGAGTGTTTTTTCAAAAATATCTGGTTTGAGTTGATGAATCTGAAAACTATAATCTGTATTTTTATTATGAGCTTCTTGGCACTGATATGTAATAAATTTACTTCATTACCCCATCCAAGAGAAATACGACTAAGCTGAGGGTCATGAATGTTTCATATCAATATCCTGTCTTTAATAAATCCTGGTCACTTCTGCAAAAAATCTGTCTGCTTTCTGTTTTGGGATGTTCAGGAAGAAAAATAAGGGAAAATGAAGTATTTCGGTCTGGGACTTCCTTCCTTTTCTCTGCCTCCTTCGCCTTTGTCTTCCTGGTAGATACCTCCAGTATGTGCTAACTCAGCTGGGCTGCAGCTGAGCCCAGGAGCCAGAATGGAGTTGGTACATCCATACTTCTAGTGGCTCACTTTCTAGAACGTTCTAACCTCTAGCATTTTAAAGCTTCTGCCTTCTGAATCCTAAATTGTTTGTATGTAAGAGCTTCCCACCCAGCCAAATATTTTCTCTCTATGGCAGTGGCAAACAAAAGGCAGTGTGAGACCAGTAGGCTTGTGGAGCAGTGGAATAAACCAAGAAAACCTAAGTGATGGGAACTGCGTGCTGTGCCTGGCAGGTAGCACGTGGCTGGGGCTTACAGACACTGCTAGTTTTAGTAGTAAGAAGGCTTTCTCGATAGCATTGCCTGGTCCTTGCACTCTACCACTGTACTCTGCCTGTCTTCCCCACAGGCCAGCATCTATGCAGGCAGCTTGTTCTGATTTTCTTTGATTACTTTGTTGACTGGGGATGGACAGACAACCTTAGGGGTAAGCTTGATGACTGTGTGAGGGATTAACCTAAAGTGAGAGAAAGTAGACAAAATGAAAATAAATTAAGACTATATGTTTTTATTCTCATTAGAGTTTCAGGAGATGATCCATGGGACCCCTGCTGGTACAAAAACCTGCTGTGGGGGAAGATGAAGCCATGTCATTAGGTGTAACTAATAACACCACCTGTTATCTACAACAAAAACTCAAGCTGTGTTCTCATAACAAATGAAAGGTATGGCGTAGTAGTTTCCCAAATGAGCTGTGATATCAAGATTTCAGTTTACTTTGGAAGATGCTACCAGGATGTAATTTCATAGGTGGGTTTTCTGGGCTGTTATAACTTGTCAAAACACACTTCAATTACTGCAATTACTGGAATTCCCTGGAGGAAAGCAGCCTTCAGAGGAATGAAACCCACAGCATACCAGCACAGATAGTTTTCCTGTTTGTTGCATAATAGGGTGACTTGCTTGGTTATTCCATGGTTGGTCCTTTCCATGCTGAAAGAAGTATTTGGAAGTGAAAGTCCAGACTGTTCAGTGGCCTTATCTTTTTTTGAAGTCAGGTTGTGAAATGAGGGAAGAAACCAAAGTGAGGGAAGAAACCGAAGTAAGGGAAGCTTAAAGAATTTTCTAATCATCTCATCCCCTCCAGGATGAAGGGAGAAAAAAGATTTGCTGTGTGCATGGAAGACAGGAAGCATGATTTTGCAATTACAGTGTATGACGGAGACTCCAGAAATCCTGATTTTTTAGCTCTGCCACAGATCTGTCTGCCATTCCCCCCTTTCCTTGCCACAGGTGATATTAAAATCAGCCTGGGAGGACCCTGGAGCCTTGTGAGGAATGACCCATGTCTTTTCTGCCTGATGTTGTTGCAGAATATCAGGATCCATCAGCTCTGCAACACACCTAGATTTCTACCCACGAACAACAGCAGGGTGGATCTAGATTCAGGCCATCGTATGGGTGGGTGTGCAGGACACTTAATTTGCAGTGTAAATAAAGACATAATGTGTTAGTATTGCTCCAGACAGAGAATGTCTGCAGTGTGCATAAGCTATCCCTTGTTTTGGGAGACACCAGATATTTGGGACCGACACCAGATATTAAAACCTTTGGCCTGAAGCTCTGGGCTTTATTGCTCGTAGTTTCATTTGCTTTTCAGCTCACAAAGCAATACTTTCCCGCTCTAAATACAGCTTTTCAGCTCACAAAGCAATACTTTCCCACTCTAAATACAGCTTATCACAACAAAAAATGCATGGTGCTATTGCAGTTGCTGTGGCAGACACTGCACTTAATGAGATGTTCCGTGTGGAAAGCCGCACTTCTACACAGCACAGCTCAAGGCTTGCTGAAGCTAGGAAGAACAGCTGGCTTGGCTGATGCATGCTCTGTGATACTGAGTTTGGGCTGACACCATAAAATATGACCCATTGATGCTTTATTGCTGGTGTAGGGTTGCTGTGTTCCAGCTGCACCAGCTGGATTAACAGTTGCTGGTGGTCTGCTGAGAAGTTGCGTGTGTGTGTGCAGTTGGGATGTTTCTTCTACTCCTATTTCCAGGTGCAAGCAGACTGAGAGTCATAGAGGAAAGAGGGTGATGGTTGGTTGTCCCCAGAACTCATCATGTTTCTAAGAGCTGTTATTTGTGTTGGTTTGCGTGGAACTTACTTGTGCCAACGATGGTTACTGGACTTTCACTTATATCATGTTTTGTAGATAGTTGTTGAGTTTTAGGAGGCCAACACCCTGCTGCTGGGTCAGGGCAGCATTGAGTTACATCTTGCTGTGCTGGTGAGCCCTGCCACGCTGTTGGAAGGGGGAATACACAGAGGAAGCTGTGCTGCCTTGTGGTCACAGCACACCCCTGGAGACTCTGCTGGAAAGGGTCTGGTTGGTTAACAGCCAAGCCTTACAGGAGTTTCCTGGCCATAAATAAATAAATAAATAAAAGCTGCTGAAGGAATAAAATAAATAAGTATGTGTTTCTGTCACTGTCTTTTCTGGTACAGTCCTGCCTTATGTACTTCCTATTGCAGATAAGGTTTAGACTCATTCCTGTGTCACAAGCTTTTTTTTTTTTTTTTCATGGGAGAACTAGAATAGCCAGAGCAATGGGTTGCATTCTGCACCTAGTGGTGCAGGCTCTGCTCTGAACCATGTGAATTTCTAGTTGGGAATTCAGATTTTCCTAGTAGCCTCAAAAAAACCACCACCCTCCACCACCACCACCAGTTAAAGCAGGAAGATTGTTGTAGGCAGTTAATTAAAAATTGTGTAATGTTAATTATATAGTCTGGCTAGATATGTGCTCCTGTAATACTTAAAATAATAGTTTGAAGGAAGGAATTGGAGAGATGACTATTTTTGCATTGGTAAAAAGCGCCAACAGTCTTTATTTTTGAAAACAGCCAGGGGCTGGTTTGGCAGCAAAATCTTAACCCAGCAGCCATCATGCTTTGCCATCTGCTCAGACAAAGCACACCTTTAACAACGCTGATGCCTGAGCAGAAACGGAGACAGTGTGCAATGTATACATGCACGTCATTCCCATGAGTGACTGTAGGGTCCCAAACCTGCTCAGACCCCAGCCCATCAACACCACTGGAAAATCAATAGCCTCTGTGCCTATTTCTTCTCCTTTATTGGCTACTCCAGTCTCTCCCCGCTCCCTCTGTACATGGGAAGGCTGCCCCGGCTTTTGGCCGCTCCGGTCCTTTCCTTGCTCACCAGTGCTTTCCTCCCTCCTTCCCAAACATGAGCAGGCTGTGGGGATTAACACCGGGGGTGTGCAAAGCCAACTGGCAGAAGGAAAGCATCACAAGCTGTGCATCCACACTGGGCTACGGGATTTGATTTATACAGCTGAAACTATGAAAAACAGTTTGCAAAGATACAGTTCAAGAGAAGACTCCAAGGTGACATCTTGCCACACTTGAGGCTGGGTTCTGTGCTAAATGAAACAGAGGTACCAGCTGTCTGCTACCTTCCACATCAAATGTCAGTATTAAGTGGACACTGATTTAGGAAATTTTAAATTAAAAAATGGCTTCTGAACCTCGCTGAAGAAAAAAAGCCCCAAAAAAATCTGTCTTGGTGGAAAATTTTTGTGGTTTTTTTTCCAACAGAAGCTGAGGAAATCATTATTCTCCCTGTCACTCTCCTTCCTGCTTGAAAAAGTGGGTGTGGAATGAGGGAAAAGGCTGGAGAAGGAAGAAAAAAAGAAAAAACCAAATTCATTATTTAAAAGTAGGAAGGGATTTTTGTTATGGAAAAACTTGCAACATACCTTTGACACAGCAGTCTACCCATCCGGTGGGAGAGCTGCGCCCCTGCCTGACATGGGTTAGGAGACAGACTAACTGCCTTTCTGTGATGGAGGCACATGGTGGTAGCACCCTGCCCCAGCTCCAGGGTCCTCCGGCAGCTGCAGCACAAGGCAGGGAAGAGAGGTGGAGGAGATAGCAGACAGTGACAATAGGCTAAGTCAGTGCTAACAGTGGGAAACCAGAAGTAGTCCACGCTTTGAACTTTCTGGGAAAATCTATCACTGTGTAAATGCAGACATCAGAATTTGACTCACAGGTGTTTTTTTCCAGATTAAACCCAATGCCTTAAATTCCGCCTGAAGAAACTGGCAGAATAGAGCTGAGGTGCAGACACTGGAGGATGCTTTGGTAAGCACTGACAGTGGATCAGCTCTGCTCTTGGTGTAGCTTTTCATGAATTTTTGAGAAACTGTCATGACAGCACCTGCATGCGCAATGAGCACAGATAGGAGATATTTTTAGATACCTTCATGAACTACCTGTGGTCACCGGATGACTGAAAACAGAACAGGGCAAATCTTAACTACCTCTATCTTGAATGCATGGGAGCTCCTCTATGCAGGGCTTTTCTAGCTCCTCAAAAGCTTTAGGAGGATCTGCTCTGTATAGAGCTGTGAGATCAGAGCTCCAGCCTCATCCCAAGCTCATATGTGCATATGTATCTGCATAATATTTTAGCCTTTGTATCTCAAATGGCTACTGGCCCCTTTGGTTATCAGTACCTCTGGATTTCCAAATTCCAGTATGTTCAATACCATACTTGAGATTATTTGGGACAATTTATTATTTACATTTCTGGGATGTGGTCAGTTAGGTTCTCTGATTAAAGCTGCAGAGGCATGGCAGGGCTCCATTGGCATCTGAAGATGGGCACCTTTCAAAGCAGTGGTCATGAGTCCAGCATGGACGAGCTGCTGGGCTGTTGGCTTCTGTGGTGCTTTTCCTTTTTTACCTGTGTAGGCCCAGCTCTTTGGAGTCATTTGAACGTAAGCATGGCAGTCTCTGTGTACATAATGAATGCAAAGCCTTTTTCACAACCCACACCTGCAATTGCAAACTCTCCAGTGCAGTGTCTCTCCTCCTGTGTTTGTATTTAACAGAAGGCCAGTCTCACAGGGAGTTTCCAGACAGTGCAGTGTGGAAGCCACAAAATACAGTAGTTCAGATGTAAGAAGGGCTAGGAGGCTGTTGGTTCAGAGTTCCTGGAAAGCTTGGGATGGTGTACAAATGAGGTAATATCTAAAACATCTTCAAATGTTTCTAAAGCAAATGTTGCACAATTAAATTAAGGTTTCAGAAGAATAAAAAGTAGAGTCAGATTTGTTTTTCTGTTGAACAGGACAAGTGTGTCATATTTAATGATTCCCATAGAAAAATGTGGACTTCAAAATCAAAGCCACAGCTGTGTTGTTAGTCTAATAAAGTATATCGGATTGGGACACAGAGAGCAAACTGTTGCATAAAACCTGAGCAGTTCTCACCACCTCTTTCTAGTGTTTTGTCTTTTCCTAGGCGTTCTCTTTTGATGTAATATGGGTATTCATGCAGTAATTATATTTTTTCTCAGGGTCAGAGATGGATGAGCACCAGAGCTGTGCTGCAGATTGCTTCAGCTGCCTCCTGCTGTCCCTGCATGTAGCTCTGATTTTATTTCATAGATATTCTCAAGCTGTGTTTCTTAATGAAACTGTCTTCAAAATAGCAATCCATGGGTTTACAGAACTACAAATTTTTTACAGTTGTGTATCTGAGACAACTTTATATGTTGTTTGGAATTACTTCATTAAGCTTATGTTCAGCTGTTCCAAACATACTTCTGTTCCCTGTAAACGTTGTGCTCCTGCCATGCTTACAGACACAGGCGTCTTTGGTTGACCAAGTTTCTCTACTTGCATGTGGAAATAATTGCATGACACAAAGAACAGTATTAAAAATTGCTTATACTTTCCTTGCTTTGTGTACAGAAGGGGTCTGTTGAGTCTCTTTGTCAAATGCTTTGGATCTGGGTTGTTTGAAAAGAACTAGTAGCTTCTGGTGATCCAGGGATCCTTTTCTCAAGTCTCACAATCTGACTGCACAGAGCTTTCTGAAAACATCGAGGCTCTTCATACTTTTCAGCTTAACTGTGCCCATTCACTTGGCAATGTTGGAAGTAAAAACCTTCATAGATCTTTAAATTCCAAGATGCCTCGAGCAAGGAGTTTTCATGTGGTACCTAAAGTTCTCAAATGATTCAAATACAGTATAAATGTCACTGAATAATGTCTAGTAAAGAATGCCTTCAAAAGCCTAAGTCATAGCATTACCCTCATGTTCTTGTCAACCTCTTTTGTGTAGACAAGAAGCCCTCACTTTCAATCTACAGAACTGAATAAAGATATTTAAATAGCTCAGTCTTGTGGCTTTAGCACACAACTCCTAGGCTGTATAACAGTCTTAGAAAGCTGGGATCTCCCAAAATCAGGGAAAACCAAAGCATTGCAGCCAACTTTTCTTCTGTCTTCTGCACTTGAACTTGTAAACTTGCTCATGAACCCTCTGTGCCTGTCATTAGCATATTTACACACACTGAAGTGCAAGTGGAAGGTCAGGTGAGGTAGCTGGGCACTGTTTGTGTGGTCTGCACACAGCAAAGTTAGGTTTGCATATGCTGATGTGGTGTGGCACATTTCTGCAAATGGAAATTTGAGGCCACTTTTGCAGAATGTGTTAACCTCTCATCACCAGATTGTTCAGCGCTTCTCTGAGGAGCACACACACAAAATTAGGTAACATGTTGAACATGAAGCTGAAAATACTTAGCCCTGTCTCCAAAATCAGTTAGAAGGGTCATTGCAGGGTGTGTTTGATTTCTTTAATAAAGTCAACCAATGCATAGCAGTTAACATCTGAAGAAGGGAGGAAGAGAATGATGTGGATGTTTACGGTTCTGGCACCGAAATATTCAGCATTACAAAAAAACCCCACTGATCTCTTTGTTTCTGAGTTTGTAGAACTAAGAAAATGTTTCCTTAAGAAAAAAAAAATACCCTTTTTTAAGATTGCTTTTCCATTGTTACCTCTAGGAGGTAGCTATGATGTCAGGAACAGTTGTTGAGGAAATAACAGCCCTTCTCTCTTGTTCATAGCAGGATTTCAGTTTTGGCTCCCCCAGGGACACAAGAATCATTTGTATTCCTGCATCTCTGGGATGGAACAATTTGCCTTTTGGTTTTGTTTCAGTGTTTCTTAGATTAGGTATAGCTGTGTGAAAATCCCAAACCAAGTAAAACAAATCTTTCATAGTCTGTGTGATCTTCCAGTCTTTTCATTTCTGATGTTAAAACATTTGCATTTCTGATTTGCTATGTACAAAAGCCAAAATGACTGAAATTTCAGTTCTGGATCAAAATCTGGCAGCTAGTAGACTGCAAAACCATGAGGGAAAACATTGTTCTATATGCATGAGACAGGAAAATTAATGTCTTAAGGAAAAGATTTTTTCAAATGTTTAGGTTTTTCATATGAATTGTCCCACCAATACTAGCATAAATCTTCTACAGATACCGTAAGTAATACAAATGTTTGATTTTGAACTTGCTTCAGTTGCTTTGGCAAAACACTATCTCTGAGTGAGTAACAGAATAATTGGGTTTGCAGCCTTCGGGTGCACGGCTGTGACTGTGAGTCACCTCATTATTTTCAGTAGTGTCTTGGGATCTCTGATGACTGCAGCTGGTCAGTGTGTGGTGTCACACGGTACAAGCCGTGTCACAGGGCAGCCACAAGCCACGCCAGTGAGCGCATCGCAAGGGATATTAGGTCAGTGCTGACTCAGAGGGGAAAGGACTACTCATCAAACCCGTGGTAGTATAAAGTGCCCTGTGAATTAGTACCTCTGTTTATGAAGTGACTTCACCCACGCTCCCATTTTCATCCTTTTTCTCACAGAGCGTTGTGACAGTTCCCTAATCTGAATTTGTGGAAATGAAATAAAAAAGGGGATGAATTTGACTTGCAGATACTTAAGACTTTCATATTTTTTAATTAAGATTTTGAAAATATATGCATGTGTATATATATGTATACCACACACAAATACAATCTCACATTTGCTTTACAGATAATTAAAAGTCCTATGACTGTGACCTTCTAAAATGACTGACTGCCTTACTCGTCAGCTGAAGTTACTTTCGGACAGTACTGATCTGTCAAACCAGCCGTAATATTCCAAACCAGTTTCTTTCAGGTCTTCAAGTGACTTAGCACTTGAGAGGGCTGTTTGCGATGCTCAGCCTCCCACAAGTCTGGAAAAGGAGAGAAGCAAATGACACCACCTGAAGCTCTCCTTCCCTACGCCTGTGGAAAGCTCTGCCTTCTGACTCAGGCTGTTGAATTGCACTTGGCAAGCCAGGCGTAGAAACCAAATGTAGCTGAGCAGTGTATTTTAGTACCAGTACCTGTCTTTTCCTGTGGATTTTGAAATGTCAAAGAGTCTACTAAAGTTCATAAGTCTTTAAGGCACTGACACAAGGAGGAAAAAAACAAACCAGAACAGAAGGGTCTAAGTCCATGTTGCTTATGGCATTCTGTGAAGTCTTTTACACCTGTGCAAAATGTCGGTAATGAGACGCAAAACAAACCTGTTGCATTTTATTTACTTGCTTGCATGGGTGTAAATGAATAAATAAAATGCCAAGCAGTGGAGGATTTGGCATAATGATAGTACTGTTTTAGCTTGCTTTGCCTGGCTTGTTCTATTAATATATGTTTGTGGTCAGGAAGGAATGTAGTCTCACTTCGCTAAAATCTGAAGCTCAGTAAAGCATAGTATGTGCAAAATTAATCTTGGTTTGACACCTGCCAGGCAAAGATCTTCACCAGCCAAAGGCATTCTTCTTAACCGAGCTCCATCTGTTGCACAGATCTTCGGTTCTGATATTTCTAACTACTCGAGCTAAAGCAAAAGGAGGAGCGAAATTGAAGAAAAAAAAAAATCTCTAGGAGGAATGAACAGTTTTATCAAGGCTAAATATAATGGCTTGTTTTCATACTTGGTTTAAGTCCTGTAAGGGAGACATGTACGATTAGTTGTGTTACATAAGAAAACAGTCCTTCATACTGGCAATGTGATTTTTGTTGTTGCATGAAAGGAATGTTAATAGTAAAGTCCAAGCGCACAATTTTGTTGTTGAAGTGCTGCAGCCTTTAGAAAGATTTCTTGGTAGGAAAGTTGCTAGTAAAAAATTTACTCAGTTATTGTACTTTGCAAATAAAAAACCCAAAGAGTCTGCTGTGATTCTTGCACGCAAAGAAACAGCAGGAATAACACTTGCCTCAGTTCCTTGAAAGGCAGCTCAGGCTATTTGAAATAAGCATCCAAGTAGTATCTGTCAAAAGATGTTAACTTCCAATCCCCTGACAAAAGTTACGTGATGAGTTTGTCACCTAGCTGACAAAACAATCATTAATTGCTCCATTTGTCTTTGTTTTGCACTTTAAGTGAGTTACTCTGTCAGAGCTGCCCTGCCCACTCCGGTGACATTTGCCCCCTATGAAACCATGAGAGGTCTACTGCAAAAATGAATGTACTTTTGATCGTCGTGACTTCATACAACCATGCGCTGGTGGTTAATTATTATTTCTGATAGCGTGGAGAAGAAATTTGACTGAGGGAAATGATGGCTTTGTGTGCCTCAGACCAATAATTAGTGGTTATTATGAGTGTTATCACACACTGTTGAATTCACTAAGAACTGCAGAGCATTCAAAAGTATATAGAAATCCATTGGTATACTTCAGAATTTGTTTTTTTCAGCATTATTTCTAGAGTTGACTCCTGGTGTGACTGCCAGCACGTAAAACAGAGACTCTCATCTCTGCTTTCGCAGGCTATCAGGTAGCTTTGTATGTCTAACAACTAGTTGCACCTGGCTTTCAAAAACTGATCATGTATCTTCTTTCCATATAACTTTTCAAGTCCTATTTGTTCATTTGGAAAAAAAATCTTTGGCCAAGGTCTAAATGTTTGGTATCTGTATTGAGGCAGCTCCTCCAAGTAATTCCTAAAAACTCAGTTGTTCCTCAGAACCTCCCGAGTAGATTTTTTTTTTTTTTTTTTTTTAGTGTAATGCTGCATGCTGAACTTGTTCATACATTTATACTGAAGGTATCACTGCAAGGATAGCATTATTAGCTATGGCTTCAGTGCTAATGAATGTAGCTTATTTACATATCACAATATAGAAATTCATAGGAAATACCAAGCAAATTTTTTTTCCACTTCAGTGTCTACAGCAACATCAAGTGCTGCTAAGAATAAAAAAAGTATAAAAACACAGAATAATTAAGTCTGATCTTGTCTGTAATGTAGGGTAATCCTGCTTGAAAAGAGGGCAGATATAGTATGTTGTGTTTGTGTTTTCTTTGCATAGGTATTCTTTCCCTTGCATGCATATGCAGTTGCCATTTGATTTATGAAATTCATTATTTGATTTCATGGTATGCAACAATAGAGATATACTATGTGGGATTATAATTAATGTTTTACATGGGAAACAGAGTAACATCTACACTATTGCTGAAATTTCCTCCCTGCACTGCCCAATAAAAAGCAGACGAAGAAGTGAAAACCCAATCTCTTTCAACTCCAGGGATAGCTCCCTATGACTTAAAAATGATGAAAACTTAAGACAGCATGAATTTATTTAGGGACTTCTGTCAATCTGTTTAATTGGATTAATACTGAAGGCCATCAGTATAGCAGAAATCGGTGGAGGTACATAACCTCTGAAACAGATTAAAAAAATGTTTGGGAAAACTGCATAGCTACTGGAGGTGAATAGTGGGAATACAACTGAAAACTTTTGTCATGAAATCTGAAATGTTTATGTTTCAGGTTTTAGCAGTGTGCTGCCACATCTGCAGCTACTAGGCAGTCATTAGCAAGTGAAAAAGAATATACAAATTAGCTGTTGGTATTGAGCCAAAATAGAAACATCTGTGTTCTTGAATTGCGTGTAGATTTACAAAATTTTATGCTGTCTTTTTTTCCTACCCTAATACCCAAAATGTATTTATTGTCACAAAGCGTGATGCTTTAGAGCTCACAAAGAAGAAGAGACTGGCAACAAATGAGGATATATGTACTTTTTAATTACAGCAGTAACGCAGGGTCCCAGCAAGCTTTTGGCAGTAAGGAGCTGAATTTGGTACCGTGGGTAGATTCTGTTTCACTTGAGGGAGACTGTTTAAAATTGCCATAGATTTGATTGTCACGGGATCATGGCCACAACTGATTCTGCACGTTGGCTGTCATAGTATTAGATTCCAGTTTATTTAAAATAAGACAGAGAACTTCCTATCTTTTACTGCAAGTCATAAAACCCAGCATGATATGGAAGAATGCAGCCTGTCTGAAAAATTTATTTCATATTTGCTTTCATTTTGATTAGTGCCTTTCATAATGTAATTACAAGATATGGAAATGTAAATTACTGTGATAGAAGTATGCTTACAAGTGTTTTACGATCAATAATTAACAGAGGTTGGTTTTATTATTGCACATTCTGTCTGTTAATGACTGTTTGCATTCATCATATCAGAAGTTTTTAAGCTACAGAAACTTTACAGTCCTGCATTTGTGAAGCATAACTGTGGCATATACTCGGCTGAACATAAAATTCTCTATCAAGTTTGTTTCACTGTAACATGGTCAGATGAAAAAAATGCGCTGCTTTCTAAACCTTTGGTTTAGGTGTTTTTCTTTTGGTACAGATTCCACTCTATAGTTTAGTCTGGGTATTTAACTGAGCAAGATTTGATTTTTATTGCGCTAGGTAAGATAGTGTTTCTTCTTAGGAAGGTAAGTGGGCCTGTTGTTCCTGCAAAGGTGCAGGATTTCCCTGTGCTGAGTCAGCTCTATGGGGCGCAGAAGCGGGAGTTCCCAAGCAGAGAACAGAGATCAGTGCATGCTTGGCAGTCATCGTTAGATGGAGTCCTCTGAGAGTCTCAGATGGGGTGAAGGAGGTGGGCATCTCTCTGATAGTGAGCAGAAGCCGCCAGAGGAGGCAACCAGCGCAGCTAAGTGGAACAGCTACCGCAGTCTTGTATCTTGCAGCTACCCATGTAACTCACCACTCATGTTTGGCAGGAAAAACAGAGAAACAGCTATGCCTGTGCTAAAAGCAGGAGAAAGCTATACATCTTCTCCAAATTATTTCAATCTTCTATAAGTTATTTTAATCTGAGTGTATTAACTTTATATATGGGAAGATATCTATAATGGGGTCAGCTATCTGTCTTCAAATAGTAAAGGATTTACAGTTCAGTTTTTCTCGCTTCTTGGTAAAACACTTTTTGGAACCACCTGACACCAGGAGGCAGACCTGGTGGTTTTGAATAGACTTTAAATGGGCTGCATGATCTGTGTTGTTTCAAGATATATATAGCAGATGTGTATATGGTAATAGAGACGAGGAGTATTTTTCCATGTTCTCTGGAGCACAATTATTTGAAGCTGTTGCAAAACACTATAATGTTCCCTTCCCAGCCTTTGAATCAGTCCAGTTTGCATTAATTAGCAACAATGACAGTGACAATAAGAACAACGCCCAAATTATGTAGCAGGGGTCAGTTTCTGGGTAGCCTGTTCTACTTTTTTAATGATCAGCAATTTGAGCTTGTTGCTTGTGATTGAACAGGTCCTGAATCAGACCCTTCTAAAGTTCACAGCAACAAAATAACCTTATAATGCTTCATGATCATTTTTAACTTGCACGGGAGGGAGGAAGCGCTGCGTTCTCCATACAGGCCTGCCAATTGTCATATATCCAGCGTGATACTTTCCCATCTGGCACTCTAGTCATTCATTGCTGCAGGCTGGCTTGGAGCTTATGAGTTCGGATTTGCTGTAGGAAGAGGGCAGGCATTTGCCTGCAGTACCACCTGTTAGGATAGGGTTGGGAGAGAACAGCTGAACAAGGAAGCAGAAGAACAGCCATGCAAGTGGAGGCCCACTGTCACCTCCCATCTCAGCCCCTTTTCTAACATATCAAGCCAAGCCCCCCCAGCCCCTGCAGTTACCCAGAACCTTCTGTTTATTCCACCCTTCTCACCAGGACCTCCACCATGGTCTGGTCTTCGACTTCAGTGATCTACAGCACCCACTGGGATCCCTCAGAATGCTTACTCTTTGCTTTCCCTTTCATCCATTATCTCCAGCGGCTTAAGGGGGGCTACAGCTCTCAGAAGTCTTCGACATCTCCCTTTGTGGTAGTGTTACATACCTTCCAATTCAGGTTCTGCAACCCCACCTCATTGCTCTTGAAAGCCTGTCCCAACCTGATCCGCCAAGTGTTGTTCTGCTTCATGACCCACTTTTACTGTTGTGCTCAGGCCAAGGGGATTTCACTTTAAAGCAAATATACCTGGTTATGTGCAAGTTGTTTGCTATTGTGACATTCAGTCATTAAATAATTTCTGGAACATATACACAGCTGCCAAAACACACAGCGCACAGTCTTGGCAACCATGGCCATGCCCATTCAGTAGCCACTGCTGGGTCTGTGGCTCAGGCTGGTTGAATAAGTGCACTGCACTCTGAGGGGGCTGGAGGAAAGCAGAGCCTGGCACAAGATTCTTTGCATGTTTCCCTTTAGCTGAAGCGCCCCAAATGTCACTGGCTGCTGGCGTGTTAGCCATGATGGCTCTCCGGAGCTTTGAAGTCCCTTTTAGCATAGTTTCCTATAGTAACCACAGCTGTGTGTTCCTCTATTGCGAGCTGTCGCGTGTCTGCATGTACCCCTAGTAGCTTCTGAACCTGTTGGCCAACTTCAAGAAGCCTGCCTAGGTTGCTGTTGTGGACAGAAGCAATGTCATGAATGTCTTGAGAATTGGTAAGCAGCTGGAGAAGTCCTGAAGCACAAGTCAGCTGTAGGACTGACACCTGGGGGAAACAAGGCTTCATTAGTTTGCTGCTTGTGGACCTGCTTAATCTAATTTTAGCACTTCTCAGGGAAGAACTGTACTCCAGATGCCAGGAAAGACGATTAAAGAGGACTCTGAAATGCTTGCTTTGAACTCTTCAGAAATTATGAGCAGGATCTGGTAAGAGGGTCAAGTGAACAACAGTTAGTGACTTGAGTAGAGATCACTGAAGGACTCTGTACACCTAGCAGTAGGAGATGCTGAGGCCAGATGCATGCCTAAGCAGTTAGTCCTTTTTGCAGTCCCATTCCAATTAAGCAGTGCCTGAAGCCCAGAATCACCTAGCTGTTTCTGGTATGATTGTGTAAAAATCAGAGCATTTGCCTAGCATTGCTCCTGCCAAGGGCTCTTGCATGCAATTTTGTTCTGTTTCAACATACCCTTGATTCCCAGGAGTTTTCTCTCCAACAGGCCCCATTCTAGAGAGTGGGAAGCATTCTTGACCCTTCCCGGGGAAATCTTTTTATTTTTTGCTGGAATGATTTATCAGGAGAAAGGAGATGAAGAGGACCATGACTGTGTACCTCAACATTAGGTTGTGCAGCTCAGAGGGACCTGAATTCCTGTCTCCTCTGCCAGGGCTGCTTATGCCTTCTTATCCAATGAGTATGTACATGGTCATTTAATTGGATGAAATACAGAGTCAGCGCTGGAAGCAGAGACCAGTCCCCAGAACATCCTTTCCCAAGGGACAGATTTGTTAGCTAGTTACTGGGTAAGAGGTGGGTCGTTGTATCCCTGGCTCTCCACTGGTCTCCTGAACTACCTGTGGAGTTGCCCTTGCTGGATTAGGTAGCAGCTGATTGAGACTCTTTCAGCACCTTGGATTCAGGTTCATCATTTCCATCAAAGTCCCTTTTACACAGCAAAGAGCAAAAGCCAAAAAGCTGTTTTTGTGTTGCATCATGTAAAAATGTATTGACTGCATAAGGGTGAAGTCTCCCTGAAACTTCCCACAGATGCTTTTGGTCGTGCACAGAGGAGTCACACTTACATGCAGAAGGGTCCTTTAGACAAACCCATGAGGCACTCTGGGCTGCCAGCAGTTCTGGGGGATCAGCTGGATACTTTGCAGATCATCCAAAAATGACTCAGCAGGTTTTGCTGCTGTGTCCTGTGTTGGACCAAGCTCGCTTGCTCCCCACTGCGTTCCAGCAGCGTGGAGAGTGGGAGGTCAGTTCCTCGATGCTGATAAAGACTTTCCCATGGTGCAAGACAGCCTAAAGATGATCTCAGCTTTTTTCATCACCTAGGGATGGTGATGAGAAAGCAAAAGCAAAAAAATACCTTTGAGTGATTCAAAGCCCATTGTCATTGCACTTTATCTTGCATCCTCCCACTTGTATCAAGTGGAACAGAGCTGGGGCGAGTTTATTTTCCATCCCCCTGATTGTTGCAATATCTTTTTGAAGTCCCCTACTTAAAGCTGGAGAGGCCCTGAAGAAAAAGAAATGCCAAAGTGGCAACTGGCTGCCTTTGCCCCATATATAGCTTTGGTATCTGGGTTACTCTGTTTTTTTCTGGTACGTATCTGTGATACTGTCTATTAGTATCCAGTTCTGTTTCCCGTCCACACTCACCAGCACCTTTGTATCTCCTGGTCTGTGCAGTGGTCTGGAGGCACAGATGTACACACAGGCCAGAGGTTGTCAGCATCTCCTGTTTTTTAATTAGGACAAGTAGGATAACAGCTTAGGGTGGATGAGCTTTCTTGACCAGGAAGAAGCACATTCCCTCGTGCTGCAACTTTGAATAGGAGTTGTGGGTCTTTCTGTGAGTCGGTTTCAGCTCCAAAACCAGGGTGGAGAGTGTCCTGCCCACCTCCAGCTTGGAAAAGGGGAATTTGCATGGTCCCAAGCACCATGCCAGTGAGCTGGCTGGCAGTCCCAGGAGAGCAGCTGAGCACTAGGCTGGCTCGCTCTCCAGCACATGTCAGCTCCCCATACCTCAAGGACTTGGTGGCTTCAGCATGAGTACTGAGACTTCAGCCTCTAAATCTCTGCAGCATGCAGCTCTGGCACTTTGTGGCGTAGACTGTGCCCACAGCTGGACTTGATGTTTCACTTGGTGTGCCTGCTGGAGGTGACAGCAGCGCAAACTGCCTTCTCCAGGGAAACCCTCAACAGCCTCTGCTGGTGCCCCAAACCCCATTTCTAACAGCGCAGTCCTCATTTTGCTAAGCTGAAGCATATACCTAACGTAAACACGTACACATGTCTCCACACTGGATCCACCTAAAACAAGAAGAGCCTTACATTTTTTGCAGAATTGAGGTCTCAGTATCTTAGACATACCTTTCAAAGGCAACTGCAGGTTCTGCATAATTGAAACTTTTGCTCTAATCTCATTACCTCCCTCAGGCAGTTCCTGACAAATGGAGATTATAAGTGAGGGTACGTAGTAAACATAACTAAAAAAAGGCATCTTTAATATTTTTGCAATGTGTTCAAAGCAGCTTGGGTGCTAAGCACAGAAAACTCATTTCCCTTTTACCTGAAATGGCATTATGTTTATTAAATTGAGTAACATTAATCCTAGAACATATCCAGATCTTTTTGTGATTTTGCATTTGTCATAACCAAAAGATCTCGCTAAATATTTCTCTGTACCTCTAAATAATATTGCCCATCATGTAATACTTGTTTCAGATTTTCCTCAGTGACTTTGTATCAGAACTGAAAAAGAGCTATCATAGAAAATAAAATGGGACTAAAATAACAGTCCTTTGTATTAAATTTAACATTTGGCTTCTGTCCCAGAATTTTCCACATCCATATTAGAATCAGATGGTAGCATAAGATGAAAAGATTTCCTGGATGGGTTTAATTCTTACTCTTATTAAAGGGCTGATAACAGGCTGAAGGCAAGATACTTGTTGTAGTAAAAAAATCTGCCTAATATCAAAGGCTGGATGGACGAGCTGACATGTATTATTGTTAGGCCTCCCTGCTTGATCTCATTTCAGTATCATAAAAACATTTTGCTAGTGCACATGAAGTATAAAAATTCCAGCATGAAAGCATAAAGCCCAGGCTGGCAGGTAGTGCTCCTTTGGGCACTTGGTAGCTTATGGCACTTATGCTTAGTAGCTGACCATAAGCCAAGGCAAGGTAGTGTTGGTGACAGCACAGTGTAGCTATATTTATTTTAAATTTTAGTTATTATCAAATATTTGCATTCGTGAAAGGCGCTTCCTCGTCCTGACTTACCTGTGGAGTAGGTATCGCGTCTGATGTGACAGCACAGGTCAGCCCCACCAGTATTGCTCAGCCTTCTTCAGGAGCCTGGGCTCTGTCCCCAAACCAGCCACTTGCCTAGGGTTCCTTTGGCAATCTGGAAGCAGAAAGATCAAAGGGACCTAAACACTCTTCAGAAAGCAATTTTCCCTTTACTCAAAGCAGCTTTGTATAGTACTTATGTGTGATTGGGCTTAAATTGTACAAACATTTGCAGGCTCTGGTTATTCTATGCAAAAACAATTACTTTTGATAAAATGAAGGAGTGGTGCTTTCTAGTGTTGCTGTTCTGCTGTAGTGGAGACTGTGAGCATGATATTGGAGCTATAAATTAGATTTTGCAAAGCAGCTCTCATGTAGGGAGTCTGCTGCGTCAGACCAACAGGCTGTAATCAGCATTTTCTTGGGGATATTTTTGCACTGGTTTGATGCAGTATCTTCAACAGTAAAAGTAGAGAACCAATTGCAGGCTGCATTGACCCTTCGTTTCAGCTTGTGATCACAAAAGGTACTGAAGAGCAAATATGCTTCATAGATATCTTATGCTGCTTTTCTAAATGCAACTTTTAAAAGCAATTTGTATGTGGCAGAGAATTGTTTAACCAGCACTAGATGTTTACAGCATCAACTTCAACATCTGAGTTTATACCCAGCACTCCTTTTACAGTCAATAGAAAGAAATGTGCACATTTAGAGGAGTAATTTATCTGATTATTTTGGACATCTTCTTCCCAATGAGATGGATTGTAATCTAGAACAACCTATTTCTCTCCTTAGCAATAATTAATCCTAGTATAATTAGTTCAGGAGGGGCTAGCCCAAGTTAGATGAGATTAATCCCATACAGCATGCTTCTGAATAACACTGTATTATCACTGTATTAACACTGTTTGTATGAATGCTTTTTTTTTTTTTTTTTTAATGATCAGAATACCATAGGGAATACACAGAGAGATCATTTATGTTTGTAAGAAATACTTGGATTGTTCCCTAAGAGTTTTTTAGTACTGATAATTACAGCTACCTTAATGCTTCCTGTGCAAGCTGTTTCAGTAGTTGCATTGATCCTGTCCTCCATGACTCAGGTACCAGTTCAATGCTGAACATCTTCTGGGATGAAAAGCACATTCTGGGGTATGTTGGTGCTTGGGCAATACTAAGGAACATAGGGCAGAAATCTCAGAGAACATGGGACTTCCTTGCACTCCCCTGAGAATAGTTTCAAGGAGGGCCAGATGAATGGGACTGTAGCACATACATGCCTGTTTTCAAGAGTGTTAGTACAGCTGAGGTGAGGCATAAGCATAATTTGTGTCAAGGAACAGTGCTGATGCCCTGTTCATTTGGGTTCACCTGAACCATGCTTTTGGGTTCATTCAAATAGAAGAAAACGCCCCAAAGCTGGTCTCCTCAAGATGAGTTTGCCATATATGACAGGACACAAAGAGTAAGTAACATCTGAGGAGACAGAAGAATTCCCTGTGAACAGCTCTCAGCAAAAAAATAGTCATACCTAGTAACTAAGGAATCAAAGTTATTTCTGAATTGTATAAATAGAGTCACAGAATAGGTGTAATAAAGTATTATTGGTCCCATATTTGTCCTTTGTCGCTATATCATACTGGTGCAAGCAGATTGACTTTCAGAGGGCGATGGCTGGTGGAAACGTGTTCTTTGAAAACCTTTCTTGTTCACTACCCCAAAATCTATAATTACTTTTAGAAGTCTTGGCTTTGGAGTAGAATTCTGATACCTGAGTTTCTGACCCCCAAAAGTAGTGTACTCAAGGTGCCCTAGTATGGTCCACTGAGCATTAGTTTTTGTCTAATTAGTCTTCTGGTTGATTATGAAATTACTTTTTCTATGTATGTATTCTGTTTCTTTAATTAATTAATTCTTTCACCCTCAACTTTGCTTATTCCCTTCTTTGTCAAGGTCTTACATTAATATTTGCAGCATTGCCTAGTGACAAGGGTATGCATTTTCTTTTTCTTTTTTTTACAGATATAACTGAAATTGCACCATGTGTTTTGAGGACTTCACCCACAGATCAGCAGCTGAACAAGCTTGCGAGGAGACTGGGACCCGAATGGGAGCATATAGTTCTGTGCTTGGGTTTGTCCCATACTGACATCTATCGATGTAAAGTCAATCACCCTCACAACCTGCAGTCACAGGTTGTAGCTGCATTCGTCCTGTGGAGACAGCGTTTGGGGAAAAAAGCAACAATCCAATGTTTGCAAGCTGGTCTGATGGCAGAAGAAGTGGATCCTTCTGTGATACAGTACATGCTTGAGTGAAGCCTTGCTTTTGATTGGGAGCTTTCAAGTACTCTGTTAAATTAAATAAAGAGGAAATGTATGTTGAAGATCTGATGCTTCAAACTGAAAAAAAAAAAAAGCAGTTGGGAACTGTGGTTTTATTAAGCTTAAACATTCCAGTTTTCTGTGGCATCTTGTGACTTGTAATTCTTTTCATGCCAGATTAATTTTTAGCAGGCATTAAAAAATGGATCACTTTTTCCTGTTCACTTTGGTACTATTCCAGTGGGGATATAGGGTGACACTTAAAGTCCTTGCAAGCAGGCGGCCCTGCCGTGAGTGCAGCAAGGTTTCTGGTTTCATTGCAGGAGCAACACTTGTTTTAACCTATTTTCTGGACTATGTAGGAGCCTTTTTTACTGCTGTTCCATGCTCGTTCCCTGATACCCCTGAAACAAGAATAATCACTGTTACTAATTTAACAATTTTACAACAGTTATTGCAGGTGGCTAATTTCACATTTATAAAAGTTTTAGCACATATGGTTTCTTGCTAGGGTAGATGGCTGCCACCTTCATCTGCCTTTGAAACTGGCCCTAAGTGGAAGTAACAGGAACCAAGTGTGCCCGTGAGAGTTTCTGCTGTTGTTATTTAATGGGTGTGGATGGGCACCATGTACACATGCCATCTTTTAGAATAGCACAGATGGGGAGTTCTGAGGGAAGAGACATGCAGTAGAAAAGTGACCAGGAGATGGGCAGGAGCAGGCAGAGTGAGAAGGGTCGTAAAAAATGAGACAGCTTCTAAGCTGTCCATGTTTGTCTCCACTAATAAACTGGGAGACAGCCTGGTGCCTGCTGGGTCTTTGTACTGTGCTCTGGATCCAGGCAGTCTTGTTTCACAGAAGTTTTACTCTTAGGTCAGGTATCCATAGGCACCTTTCTCTGACCACCACGTGCCCAACAGGGTAGTGAAGCTTGCAGGTCCTTTCTGCTCAAGATGAACTCCCCAGCGCTCTCCTTCCAGCTTGTGCCATCCACCAGACTCATTTGCTTTTTACCAGCTTTTGTGCACCTAATGGGGGCAGCTTTGACACGTCTGTCCCCAGTTCTTTGCCAGCTGTAATTGTACCAGCAGCGATAAATGGATTTTGTCCAGAAAAACACTAAAGCTTGGGCTTTTCTCCTCCTTCCCTCCTGTCAAGGAGATTTTTTTCCTGCTGGAAGCAACCACTGAGGTTTTTGCTGGGGATCAGTCTACAGGGAATGTAACCAAAGGTGAAGGAAGTGACCAGCTGCTCTCTGAGCCCTGATGAAAGAGGCAGAATATGTTTTAATTCTCCCTGAGCTGTTTGCTGTACAGTAGGTGAGGAACAATGTTTGGATGTAGGGTTTCCAGGTTTATTTGTGAGCAAGTTGCGGTAGACTTTTTCATCTACAGAGTCATTGCAAGTAAATTCTCATCCTCCAAGATCTACCCTATATAATTTAACAACTTAACAGCTTTGTCAGAAGTCTTTATTGGGGCAAGAATGAACTTCACTGCCTTTCCATATTTATTTATTTATTTATATTTTTTCCTATACCCAGATTTTGGAAGACATCCAGGAAATTAGGAAAGACAAAGAGATTTTAAGGAAATCCTGTCTGCCTCTTTTTTCAGAAGCATGAAAGCAGAGAACGCATCCTTGCAGGATCAGGTCCTGCAGGTCCCAAAGCAATCTGGTGGTATTTTGGTTTTAGTCTTCTGTATGCAGTTCTGATCTTCAGTAAACAATGATCCTGTTATACCTCACTCAGATCTCAACTAACCATATCCTATTATGGCTGCTTATAGAGTTTAAGTGTATCAACAAATCCCAAATAAACAATGCAAATCAATTTAGGCCTTAGGATTTACTTTTCTGTTTCATGATGCTTTAATGCCAGATTATTCTTTTTTTTGGTTGAAAACCATCCTAGAGAGGTGTACAGAGATTGGGCAAATCCATATGATCATGGCCCAGCTTAGGGAGTGTGACGAAAACTGAAGCAATTCTGCCAGTGAGATGGGCAGGAGCACATTCTGCATGTTAGGGACAAGGGGCACATGAGTGTCTCTGACAGCGGTTTGGAGGAACAAAAGCTGGAGATAGGGAACAGGTGAAAATACTGAAAACACGATTTAGAGGAAGCAGCTGGCTCCCAGTGACATAAATATGAGTACCTCATCTTGTTCTGAGCCAGCATGGACCAAGCCTTAACACAGACTGATCTCCAAAGGAGTCATCCCCAGTTAACCCAGCGTGAGCAGAGTACTCCAGGAAGGCAACCAGTCCAGGTGGTAAAGCAGTGTAATGGGTACACTCATGGGGCCCCGGTTCACCCCACCTTCTTTGGGTGAACTTTGCATTTCATGTTCTTCATTTGTAAGGCCAATGTCAGTTATCTGTAACTGAAATATTAAGAGTCTTTTTAATGGCTAAGAGAACAGCCTGCAGTAAGTATGAAGTGCCATGCCAAAGAAGCCTTCCTTACAAGTCATGTACCCTTCTGTGTATCTACTATGGGCCAGTGGAAACCTGGTGGGTATCATATCAGTTAATTTCTCCCTTTAAATTGGTCTTTTAAGTCAGCTGAATTGTGCATCCCAGCAGTGGTACTGAAATTACAGAAGCCACAGCTAGACAAGGAATTTTAAACCTGGCCTCTCATATGGTAGAACAAAGCACTTGATTCATAGTTACTTTCACATTCCCAGGCCCTAAATTAATGCTGGAATACTTGAGTTGCATATATTGAAGGGAGAGGTTTACTTATTTTATGAGATTGTTTCCATTGCTGTTATTTTTAAATTCATGGAAATGTTCCTATTAGACTCTTCAGTTTTATTAAAGCTTGTTTTTGCACCACACAAATGCAGGGACACGTTTAACTTGACAGTAGTATTCCTTTAACCCAGTGGATTTTTCCATCCACTTAAAAGTATTTGTCCTCTGTATGTAATGCTTTATTTTGCACAAGGATGCAATTAAACAATTCTTCTGATGTATAGCAAGGCCTCTCATTCTCTCTTAGGACAGCCAAAAGGTCTTAAAATGTTTATTCTTCTCTAGCTAATTTGTGAGCAAATGTTATGTATTTAAAACTCACTTGTAGCGAAGCCTCCAGCTTGAGCATTGCCCAGGAGCGAGGCAGCTCAGTGAGCGCCTTTCCCCATCCCTCCCTTCGCCTCAGCTCCCTTGCACCACCAGTCTGGGAGGCAACAGGGGGCTTGCGCGGCAGCTTACGCAGGGTCTCCTGTCCTCGCTGCCCCCTGCACCCCCAGGCCTGAGGCACGGGGCAGGCTGGTGGCCCCCAGCAAGGACTCGTCCCTCTTCAACTGCTCATCGCTTTCAGCGAGGTACAGGGCCACTCCAAACTTCGAGCAAACGTGTGGGCTCAGGGGCAAATGCTAGCCAGCAGCAGCTGCTCTCTGATGTGTTTAGGTTTCTTAACTGATGTTGACAAAGCCTTCCTAGTGAAAATGGTATTACTGCTATCTGCTTGTTTGTTTTATGGTGTTTAGGAAGCCTAACAGAGGAAAGCATAAAGGTGGCTCCTGCTGGACCCTCCACTGGAATGAATGGCTTAACTTCTAGTCCTTGGAAAAAGTAGTCATTGATTTTCTTCCTTTGTCTATAAAGGAGTTTTTGAGATCCTGTTTAACTCTCCTGAGTGGTAAGTAGGCTTTATAAAAGCCATTTGTAGTCTGCAAGTACAGGTAATAGGCAAGGTCTAAGAGCACTACTTCCCACCTGCGTAAAGCGACATGGATGATCACAAAGGAGAGATCTCCTCAGGGCAGAACGATGTCAAGGAGACTTTATGCTGCACTGAAGAGCGGCTGAAGTGTTGAGTAAAATGAAAATGCAGTTATCTTTGAGCTGCTTCTCCCAGATGGTGCAGAGGAAATTTCCATCTTGAGTCATATATTACGGTAGTCATTGATCTATGGAATAAAACATTTTGCAAATGGCTGGAAAAATAAACAAGGTCGTATTATATTCAAAGAACATCAAAGGCATGCTCATCTGATGCTAAAATTGGTCATGCTCCCGATTTTTTTTCTTACTGGAAATAAAAACAGTCTCTGAGAGCTAATCTGTTTATAAGCTTCCATATACTCTGTAGCCATAGACTAATGTCAAAGCATTGTAGAAGTAGACCTGAAAAGACAGTTCCTAAAAGCTTTGTGTATTTACAATGAATATTCAAAAGCTTTGTCCAGATTTCACCAAGTTGAAAGAGTTTTGACTTTCAAGGTGTCTTTCTATCACCTGATAAATAGACCTAAAAATAAATCCAGTGTTTAGGCTTTTTTTGGCCTGAATACAGTGGGTTTTTTTAACTGATGTCCTGAGAAAAAGGAACATTTGCCAGAAACAGAATAATCTTTCAAAGTATCTTTCCAGATTAAAAGAAGAAGTATGTGTTTTAGAAGAATTCACTTCTGAACCTAGTGTTTTAGTTGTGGAAAAAAAAGACGAACTGGCAATTTCCCTTTGAAGCTGTTGGGGAGAGCTGAATGATCAGTTGAGCTGATAGTGGCGCAGGAGGACTGCTGGCTCTCCTGCAGCAGTGACTGCGTTAAAATGTCCGCATGTGTTGTAGATGCCATTTCTGACGCTGATGTCTGGTCCAAGCCTCAAAAGCAAGGAGACAAAAAGTCTCTTATTAACTTCAATGCGCTTTGCATTAGGCCTTCTTTAATTGGAACCTGCTGAAGCGCGGTACTTTTACTACCTCCCTTTGAAAAGCAGTCTTTATGGATTTGGGGCAATAAAAAGGAAAGGGGTTTTTGTGGGTGTAGTAAGCATTCTAGGTTATGGGGTCCTCTTTTCACTGCCTCAAGTGCTACTTTGCACTATTCACTTCAAAGTAAACGTCACGAGAAAGGAAAAAGAACGGTGGAGTCGAGCCATTTAGCAAAGGATATCAGTTAGTCTCCAAAACCGAGATCATTTTAAGTTCTGGAATGTGAATAATCTTCTAAGAGGTGGGATTTGATGGCTCAGGAGGTTGTTAATACCTTCACGGAGTTTTCCACCTTGAGAGATGAAGGATCCAAAGCTGCTATTGACCCAAAAGAAATGCAACCTAATCACAGTCTGTGCATTTTCTTTTGTCTGTCTTTACAATCTTCATATCTGACCTATGCAGCACCAGCCCTTGCTATCAGACTTAGAAAAGGGCAGAGGGGGTTGAATGAGCCAAGTACTTGAACTGCACTCTGCCCAGAAGAGGGACAAAACCCTGGGAGGGTAAAGTAGGCAACGTGCTTTGCCATGGCTGGTGTTAATGTTCATGTGGCCTGTGCGGAGAGGCCATCATCTACCTGGGATGTCACCCAGACCTTTGCCACACCAGCAGCAAGCTCATTCACATGGGGAGCATGCAAAGAGACCTCCTCAACGGCTCCGTGCAGCATACGCTCCAAGGCTGTGTTCACTGGCTGGCTAGTTATGACTCTTGTGAGTGCTGTCACAGCCCTTCCTGAGGAATGTGTGTCTGGGCATAATATTTAACTGCCTGAAGTCCTGTTTCTGCATGACAGAGTCACCTCGATGGAGAGGTTCAGGGCAGGGCAGGACACCACCTTAGCTGGGAGCACTGCTCAAGTGCAGATCCCATTGGCAGAGTTTCTAGCTGAAGATGTATTTCCAGAATCGGAATAATTTTCTAGTTAACAATACCTTTTATTTTCTGAAATTCAGAGCTGATCCAGCACTTGCTTCCTGGTTTGATTTCTGTGCCGGCAGAGTGAATTTTGCCCTGTGATGGGGGTGCTTGCACGTGGCCGCTCAACAGCTGTAAGTCAGCCTGCCCTGTGGCATGTGCAGCTCCGGCACGGGCCACAGTATCAGCCCTTCTGACTGTCAAAATATGCAAACGCTTCTAGTACCTGGCACACCTGCATGTTGCTGTTCACGGCCATTCCAGTCATTAGCTGTTTTATTGTTATCAACTCTAATCTTCCGTCTTTGCACCATTAATTTTGGATTATCCTGAAGGGAATCATTCAGTTATCCTCACAAACCAGAGTGGTGGTTTGGGGGTTTTTTGCATGCATACTGAACGCTGTTCCCTAGGAACCAGTCACACAGGGATTCTTACACTCCTTTTATGCTCATTTCGGTGTTTTAGTGATACTTTCTCAGCCAGGAGGGTGATGCTTCCTAGCTTCACCCTGTGAACTCCAGGAAGGGGCTGGGAGTGATCCCACTTGGCTGAGGCCGATTGGGATAAGCCAACAACCACATCTGCCTTCATGCCACCTTGACAGGAGCCGTGCTAGGGACGCATGGCACAGTCATTGGCCTTGAAAGCCCAACGGGCACCCCACGGCTCTGTAAAAAAGGGATACAAAGACTAACAGGAAAATATAACTTTCAATTATCTAAGCAGGCACACCTCAGTGATACTGCCTTTTATGAGGTAATTTTATTTTTATGGACACATTTGCTAGGCTTTATTTAAATAAGAAAGCAACTGAATAACTAGACCATGTGGAGACTCCTGATAAGGATCCGTCTTTCAGTTTATTAAACAAACTGCATAGCAAGTGCTCAATTATTCTTCAAAATGCTTAAGCAACACCTTTTGTTCAGATTCTCATCTAGAATTACCTCCCAGTAAGTTGCCTCCCAGTAATTTCCAAGAAGCGGCATGCGAACAGCACACACCCCTGTTCTGGATAATAAATACTTCTGAGAAAATTCCTGGGTTTAACAAACAAGCCACGTAGGGACCTGGGAAATCAAGCCTTCTGAAGGAATTTTACATGCCTGGTGCTGGGCTCACTGGGCTGTTGGGTGTGATGTCTGCATGTGAAATGAGCCTCAATAATTACCTATTCCTCCTCTACGTTGCTGGTCCTGACTTTGCAACATTTGAGAAACCACTTCAGGCTGCAATTTGTAGAGGGATGCAGACTTCCGATGAGCAGAGTTTGGTGAAGGCCTAGCGAGCCCGAGGTGATTTGCTGAATTCAGGCCTGGGGTTTGCTGCTTGAGCATGCGGCCACCATGCGTCGAGCAGGGTGGAGCACCAACACCGCTGCAGAGGAGCATGGGCATGCTGCTCAGCCATGGTGCAGTGTGTCAACGGGGCCTTGAAGAGGCAACCAGAGGTTTTCCTCCTTGTGATACACACAGGTTTTCTCACCCAGCACCAAGTATTTGGGTTCCACAGAACTCTGAAAAAATCCCACCCCCCACCCCCCAACCCTTAAACTAGCTACCTAAAGTCAGAGACACACCATAGAAGCAGGCAAGAGTAATAACAAAGATCTGAAGAAAACCAGACTGGAAAAAAAAGCACCAAATCTGGCTGACCAGCCTGTTGTGAATTTGAGGACTGCGATTCTTGTTGACTGGGCTCCATGTCACGGGCTGTCAGCTTCTCCACTTCTGTGGAGAGCTTGGGGCTCTGGTGAGTCAGCCCCGGGGCACCTGGTAAAGGCAGGGAATAGCAAACAGGTCAGAGAGGGAAACATGTGCGTGAGCATGTAGAGGACAAGAACAAGGATCAGGAGAGGAGGGAACAAACTCCAGAGCCCCTGGAGGGCTCACTCCCAGCACTGCCCCTTCCTTCCCAGTGCCCCAGGTCCCTTCCTGCTGGCTCCCTTTCCCTGCCACAAGGCTGTGTGTTGGCAGACCTGTCCTCTGATGCTAGCAGATGCCACAGCAGGTAGGATTTTTCTTTCTTTTTTTTTCCCCTTTTCCCAGGCAGGCACAACTGACACATCAGATTTCACCCTGAAATCCAGCTGACAGGCTGGCTTTAGGTTTAACATGCTTTCCTAGAAGGGACAT
The DNA here is from genome assembly GCF_023634085.1 of Falco cherrug. Taxonomy (NCBI): domain Eukaryota; kingdom Metazoa; phylum Chordata; class Aves; order Falconiformes; family Falconidae; genus Falco; species Falco cherrug. Next base: position 44,730,820 of record NC_073701.1, read on the forward strand.
TGCTCACAGGGCACGCAGCTGCAGTTTCCAAAAGCTAATCCCATGAGGCGTGCATCCTGGCGAGGTGACAAGCCATGAGTGACTGAAGCAAAGTCGTCACCTGAAAGAAACACCAGCAGGCGCCTGACCAAGCACAGCCAACGTGCAGCCGTCACCGCATCCCCACATGTGGACATGAGCACCAGGCCAATGTCAGGACATGCACCACACGGGGCTGGACGATGAGGCTCGGCCACCCCATCCAGGGCCTCCTGCTGGCTTTAGGGCCCTGGTTTGGGTACATGTTTAACTGCCCAAGCTCTTGAGTCCTGTTTTGGTCCAGATGGAGCTGAAGGGTGTCACAGGAAGGCCAAGCTCCATTGGCTGGAGAAACCTGTCTGCTGCTCTGAGGCTGTGAGAGGCTTGCCCAGCTCTGGTGCGGGGCTGTGGGTCAATACACAGCCTAGCTTCAGGAAACTGGCAACTGAAATAGCTGGTTCCTTTGGGAATCAAAACAAGTCAACAGAAGCATCACCTGCTTCAAAACCTCTCTTGAGTGTCTCAGCTTAGAAATGCAGGCTGTTCTCTTTGGTGTTATTAAAGAAGCACCTTGAGCATGAAATCATAAAATCATAGAATAGCTGGGGTTGGAAGGGACCTTTGAAGGTCGTGCAGTCCAACCCCCTTGCAATGAGCAGGGACATCTTCAACTAGATCAGGTTGCTCAGAGCCCCGTCCATCCTGGCCTTGAAGGTTTCCAGGGATGGGGCATCTACCACCCCTCTGGGCAACCTGTTCCCAACTTGGAGAAGAGGAATGGGTGAGTGCTGGGCTCAATACTGTGTTCCTGCTCACTCCTCACAGTGCCCCTTTGCTGTATGCCAATGGTGGGCCCAACACACACTTGCAGCCAGTCCTGCTCTGCCTCCCCCACTGTGGACATCCTCAGTGTGGGCTTGTGTGGACCCTCAGAGTGGACCACGCTGGCTCTTACTTCTGATGAGCCCAGCAGAAATCCAGGGACAATGAGTGTGGCCCGTTGAGTTTGAGCTGTCCATGCAGTGGTCAATGCCACTCCCCCTGGCAAACAGCATTGTTTTTCATTAACAAGCCAGCATTTCTCAAATAGTGCCATTGTGTTTTCCTATACTTGAGCCTGTTGGCAAATGTGTATGTTTTTTAAGGGCCATTAGAGCAACAGAGTAGGAGTGCTGACACAAGTAAGCCAGAAGTGCTGGTGATCAGAAGCAGCAATGCAGGGCTGCCACATTCGCTGCTGTGAACTCTCCTGGGGAGATAAGCTTGGTAAGAGAAAGAGGAAAAGATGAATGGCACCATTTGACAGTGGCTGTAACTAACATGGTAGGAAAAATCCAGACCTAATGTATGAGAGATGATCATATGGCATAACAGAATTGCTCATCTGTTAAGCATTACTAAATGCTTACTATACTAAGCATTGCCGATCTCCAGGAAATGTACCTAGGTGAAGCTGAAGATTTTTAAATCTAAAACTGATGGCATAAATCAAACCCTTCTTAGGCTTCTGCAATAAGAGGAGAAAAGGAAATTGCTTTTCAGCCCAGAAAGCATGCTCCTGGTAGCTGATAAACTGGTTGTGACTCCCCACAGAAGGCACAATGAATGGCAAGAAAGCAAATATCAGAACTATAATGAGCCTCCAAAGGGACATGGGGAGCGACACCAGCTCCTCTTGGAGGAATTTGGGGCTGCAGGAGATGCCCTTGGAAGAGAGGGCAGTGGGTGGGAGGGGGAACTGCACCCTATGGGTAAGAGCCTGTAGGGCACCTGGGGTGGAGCTGCTTAGCATCCAGAGTCTTTCGTGTGTCACTTTAACTGCTTAGCCCTGGAGCCAGAAAAGATATCCAAGGAAATGCAAAATCACCCATGCGTTTGTGCCATACCAGCCAAAAGATGAGCTGAGGCCTTCCTGAGGTCATGGGCAAGGGTGTGATCCTGAAGCAAAGCAACCCTATGCAACAGAGACCTGACTTCATCCCTTCTAGCTTTCACCAGCTAAAGATAAGGCATGTATCCTAGCCTGTGATTCTCCCATAGACAGAAGAATGAAGATGGGCACCGTTGGCAGGCAGCTCAGCTCACCTGTCAGGTTGATGTGAATGACATGTTCCAGAGGGATCTCTTTTTCCGCTGGCTGTCGAGGGAATGTATATGACTTACTTTGGCCAACCATTTAGCATTAGAAAGCCAGAGAAGGATGCACCTGACTGTAGACCTCTACTGTAGAGAAACCTAAATGAGAGCTGATCCCTGTCACATCCTTTTACAGTCAAGGGAGAGAAGCAGACACCTTTGGGGTGCAATTCATCTACCTTTCCTTATGGTTTTGCTAGGACGAGACAAATTCACACCCCGGTGGCTATAATTGATGCCTACCTCAGCTGTAAGTGTGTACATTAATTGAGATGAATCCCATCCCTTGTGTTGGATTACATCAATCCCACCCCAAAGTCCTGCTTTTTGAGACAAGGTGCTTTCAGCTCCTGATGGTTCTGTCTGCCAATGCTGACAGCCCCTGTGGTAACGCTGCCACCTCACCAGCTGTGGAAGTCCTGACATCGTGAGTTTCAGGGAGGCCTTTCAGGGTGTAATAAATGGCTCATGTAGCCAATAAAAGGAAATTGAAACTTGGTAGACAGGCTTCCCTGGAAAAAGACCTACTCAGTTTGTATAAACAATTCACACACAGCAACAGGGATTCTGGAACAAAATGCAGCCTTGTCATCCAGTTCTAGTCCTAAGCGTATATAAACACGGAGTGGATCTCTACTACAAAAATAGATATATCAAAGGAAGCCAAAGACAACGAGGGTGCCTAACAAATGTGATAAACTACCAAGCAGTAGATCATGTATGTTTACCTTGACTGAGATAGTTGACTTTGTAAAGCACCCGAGCAAAATTGTTCCATTTTGCACCTTGTGAGAGGTTTGGTGGCTTGGCTTCCCTGCACACACACACACACACACACACACACACACACAGAGTCATCTCATCCCTGCCTCCCCCTCCCCCCCCCCCCCCTTTGTTGCTAGAATTTTAAAAGCTTGAATTTGGAATAGTCTTGCATTTCCTCATGTCTGTGTGTCTCACCTCAGTGCCATTAAAAGTCATGACACGTAATAGAGAAACAGCTGTGCAGGAAACTTCAGGCATCTGTTTAATATTAATTGCATGTATTCCTAAAAAGTCATAGCATGTTTTTAAAATTTCACTGCACATCTGGTGCGTCACCGCTGGGGGGGTGGGGGTGGGGGCGGCAGGTTTAGTAGGTTTTATCCGTGAGTCACAGAGAATTATCAACCGCAAGCTGGCCAGACTGTGGGGAGATACACAGGCAAGTAAAATGGAAGAGATGTTTCTAAATAGCTTCTAAAAAAACACAGCTCTGAACAAAAATGGCAAAGCAACAGCGACTTAGCTGTCTGTCAGCAGACACCGAGCTATGGGGAATCTAGGTTTAGGAAGGTGAGCATGTTCTATTAATAAACACTGTATGATTTAAAAGATGTATCTTCCTGTGAATCCTGTCCCAAACTGTAAGCTAGGATTTCTTTCTCAGCTAGGGGAGGGTGAGTTCTCCTGTAGCTACTCAAAAAAACCCACAACTTGGCCCCTTGTGCTACACCCTTACCCCAAACTACTTGCATTTAGCCATAAAACTGTATTTTCTGCAGCCTTGGCAAGTCTTACGTTAAAGAAAGTGGTCTCTTGAAGGTTAGGTGAAAGGTGAGGTGAGTTCCTCAGCCTGACACAGCCCTGCAAAGCCTCCAGCTCCAGGAGGTCCTCCCACCACTCTACACTGTGCTAGCCTAGGGGACTATGGAGCCAGTTTTCCCTGCCAGGGTGGGAGACCCAGACCCCCGGGAAGCCACAGCGGATGGTCCTGCCAGCACCCATGAGCTTCTGAGAATTAGGTGAAGTTTCTGAGAAGCTTTTTCTGAATGAATGAATGAATGCCGGATAGAAGATTTTTGCACGCTTTTCTGTATGTCCACCCACTAGGAGGCAAGGACCCCAAAAAGTGTCACTGTGAACAACTCCTTTTCTATTTTAGAGATCTTTTTTCAAGAGCTTGTCTTGTATATTGTGCATTACAAGACTGTTATCCACTGTCTGCTGTTTGAATCCACTGTCTGCTGTTTGAAATATTTGCTGAGTAGTGACAACCAGTAATTAAGTCAGTAGCAAATGACAATTTGGGATGTTTATTAATGCCTCAAAAAAGGACTGGAAGGCATAGATTTGGAGAAACACAGCTTTGTCAGTGTTACAGAGCAGGTGCATCTCACAGTGAGCTCAATTTGGAGAAATACAGCAGTCGGTCTGTGGTGCGTGCGTGCCTGGGGTTATGTCAAGCGGATGAGAGAACCCATGGTGGCTGGGGCAAGGGAAGGAGTGAGGGAAGCCACGGGCACAGCTGTCATCCCGACGTGCTGCAGCAGGCAACTGCACCCACGTGTAAGAGGGTGTCTATGGGAGAAGCGTTCCTCAGCCTAAAGAGTAAAGTTGTGTTCCCATTCTCTACTCAGAAGGGTTACAACTTTCTCCCTTTGAAAGAGTTTCTCTAAAATGAACCCTTCATTTCATACCTCCCCCCAGCTCTGGGGAAGGTCCTTGTCTTGGGCTAAACTTCACAGTTTATTCCTGTGTTTGTAATGGGGTGTACAGCCATGACTGCCATGGGCCTCCTCGTGGGACTTCTGGTTTGGAGTCGGTGGCCTGGGTGCCCTGGTGGCTGTGAGCTCAGTGCAGCCCCCGCTTCAGACCTCTCTGCTTACCGGTAAACAGGGGCAGTGATTTTATTTTCCCCTTGAGAAAAGGCTTTGAATTTTTCAAATGAGGAAGACCTGCACAATCTGAGAGCGAGTGGGAAGATATGAAGTGGGTGTGTTCCAGAGGTGTGGGGACCGAGTGTCCATTGCACGTTCATCCCTGTTTGCGTTGCTAGCACAAGGATACCTTCCAGTCCTTATTTTTCCTGTCTTAAAATACCTCTGCAGCCATATGCTAAACTACTTTTAGGAATCCACAGCCTAGAGGAGATGAGCTCCAGGCCACTGGGAATCAAGGAGGGGGCAATAAGTGGAAAATCAAGCAGCAGAGCAGTGTATCCATGATGTGAGAGGGGGAAAGGGAAGGCTTCTCTGAGACCCCGCCCGGGGACCCAGCAGGTCTGGTGCCAGCTCTGGCAACTGTACAAGTCAAGTGCATGTCGTGGTTTAACCCCAGCCAGCAACTAAGCACCACACAGCTGCTCACTTGCTCCCCGCCACCCCCCACCGCCACCCCCCGCCCCGCCCCAGCGGCATGGGGAGGAGAATTGGAAAAAGGTAAAACCTTTTGTGGGTCGACATAAGAACAGTTTAATAACTGAGGATTATTATTATTATTATTACTACTACTACTACTATTATTATTATTATTATAAAAAACAGCAATAATAATTGTAATGAAGAGGAGAGGGAGAGAGGAATAAATCCAAGGGGAAAAAAACCCACAAATGATGCACAATACAACCACTCACCACCCACTGACCGATGCCCGGCCAGTCCCCGAGCAGCGATCAGTGACTCCCAGCCAGCTCTCCCCAGTATATATTCTGGGTATGACGTTCTATGGTATGGACAAGCCCTCTGGCTAGCTCTGGTCAGCTGTCCTGGCTACTCTCCCTTCCCGGCTTCTTGTGCACCTGCTCACTGGCAGAGCATGGGAAACTTGAAAAGCCCTTGATTATGAGCAAGCGCTACTTGGCAACAACTAAAACATCAGTGGGTTATCAACATTATTCTCATAGTAAATTTGAAACACAGCACTGTGCCATCTGCTAAGAAGAAAATTAACTCTATCCCAGCTGAAACTAGGACAGCATGTTTTGTCTTGATGTTTTTACAGATATGGATGAAATTTAATTCCTGGAAGAGAGCAAGTACATTATTTGGGGGTATAGTTGAAGGGGGACAACACAGAACATGCAGAGAATTATTTAAAAATAATTCTAGTGAACAGTTGCATGCACAAGTTACAGAAGAGAAAGAAAAAGCTCATGGAACTCAGGGCAGAGACAGTATTTAATCTGCACAATCACCACAGCCCAAATGCGGAGGCAAGGGTGGATCTTTGCATCACATCCCAGCTAAGCACCTGGGTTGTCCCTCCTGGCCTTTGTCCACCTCAGGCTGCTGGGGAGGGACGTGAAGACAAGCCGTGCTCGTGCTCCTCTTGTGGGACAGGGACATGGAGTATTATGTGGCTGCTACTGGTGGTATCAGCATATGCCTGCTGAGCTGTGCTGATACAGAAGCAAAGATCCTTTAATGTGATAAGGTGCTATCCAGGCCAGAATTAAACCCAGCCAGCCATGCTAAATCTCTGAACATGGGGAGGAAATACCTGTCATGGGCAGAAGGGCAAGCCTGACCCTGGAGCTAAGATGCAGGGGGGGATCCAGGCTCTCCTCTGCAGGCAGGCTGGGCTGGGATGTCACAGAGACAGGCTATGGCACTTTGTGGGGAGGAAACTTGTGTGCTTTCCTAAAATGGAGCAACTTTCCTCCCTGGCTCATGCCCTGAGGGTACAACCCCTGGCACTTTCTACGTGCTAAGGCTGGTACACAGGCGCTGGGGAGGCTGGGTGACTGCCCCTGCTCACAGACCCTCCCCGCTGCTGCCACTGGGGCCATCCCAGCACATGATGGCACTTCCTCGCCCTGGGTGGCAATGCCAGCCGAGTGTCCTGACCTGCCCTGGCTCAGGCTGGGCTGTGATCACTGTCCAAGACCTTTTCCTCAGTTAGCAAGAGATGCCAAGATCCGCCCCAAAATCAGCGAAGGAAATAGATCTTGCCAGGGCAATTACAACAAGGAACAGGTTAAAAGCAGGAGAAGCACCGAAGAAACCGCCCAACATGGATCCTGGGGTTTTTTTCCTTGCCAGCATGCCTCACCTTAAGCAACTTTCTCCTAGCATGACTTCACCCTGCACTTCCTCGCTGCTAGCAAACAGCAACACGCTGCAAAAGCTAAAAGCCCGTCTCTGGTGTATGCCACAGCTCAGGGGGGTGGCCAGGGACAAGCAGGGACAGCATGGCTGGAGACCCTTCCAGCTGCTATGTGCAAGTGTGCGTGTGTGTGTATGCGCACAGATTTCCACTGCACTGGTGTGTGTGTGCAAAGGGGCAAGGCTGTAATTTATAGTCTGGGGCCATTTGCCTTCACGCAGCCATGGTTCTGACAGTGCAGGACAGCCACGGTGGTGCTGCCAGGAGGGACACACGGCTCGCAGCACAGTGAATCCTGCGGGCCACCGTGGTGCGGAGCAGGTTGGGTGCACGGCTGGTGCAGTGCTGAAGCTGGGGCGGGGGAATGCCAAGGCAGCGGGGGGCCCATGCATGGTGCAAAGGCAAATACCAACTCGTCGTGAGAGAGGGAGCGAGCGGCACATGGTGCGCAGAACAAGATCTGTTCAATTCCATCAGTCAGCACTCTCTTCCAGAAGATGACCTATTGAACATTTCCAGGAATAGCTGTGCCAAGCCTGTCAACTGTTTCTTGGAAATACACTCAAGAAAAATGGCTTCCTTCCAGTAGGGATCTGCAGAAAGCCTGGACTGGATCAAGGCTGCAGTCAGACGCCAAGGTGGTGATGCTGTTGCAGCAGCTCTTTTGGGAGCAGGGGATGCGGGGGGCCTGGGTGGGGGGAGCTGTGTTTTCTCCCCCCCCCCCTCCTCCTCCTCCTTTTGCATCAGATGGGAATGACAGGGAGAGAAGGTGTGATTTTTTGTGTGTGTATCGTCTCAGCTCACTGTTACACTTATCCTTACTTGCAGTCTCCAGCAGTGTGCAGATAGGAAAACCTGCAGTGCTGCATGGGACTGGGCTGTCAGCCTGGCACACAACCCACCTGGGCTAGTCCATAGACAATCACCAGCATCAGCTGCCAAGACCAGCACATGCACCCTCAATCATAACTCGCTCCCTGTGTGACATTCTTGGTATTCCTTTATCGCTTTATTGCTGGAATTAACATGATAACCTGAAGTTATCGCTGTGGTACTGAGGTTTCACAATCTGCACCAGCAGTTGTGTGGGTGGTAGGGTGGGGAGTGAGGTTGAAACGTGCCCTGGGAAGGTCCTGTCACAGTGGCCCTGTGCCAGCTGGAGAGACCCACCCACTCCGATCGACTGGCAAGGAGAGGGGTTGCAGGTCACAGGCAGTAGGGGCTACCTGCTGGGGCCTGTCCCACCACGCACACCATGACCTGCACCCCTGCCACTGCCAAACCCACCCCTCTTTTGCCAGCTGGAACCAGCGAAGTACAAACCAGCGTTGTGCGCTGACAGAGTTTAAATGTAAGGTAATTGTCATGCATTTACCTGTTGCAATGTAGTATCAGTGCAGCAGATGGTTTTTGCAAAGTGGGCATCCAAGTGCCTCTTCACGTCTCACTGGTCCCTTTCCACCGTCGTCCTCTGATGTGTCTGTGTGAATAAAACCCCATGGAACTGAACATTTCCCCACTGCTGGTTGAAACTGGGCAGATGCTGCTCTGCTGTGTGAGAGACATTGTAGAGGTGACTTTCGGAGTTGCTCTGGATCAACTCCAGAAATGGATTTGCATTGGGTCCTTCCTGACGGGTTACAAATAAACCAAAGTAATGGGATATGGCATGGCTTGGCAGAGTGTTAATAGGATATAGAGTCTTTCATTTCTGGATCATTAATTCAAACCAGCCCGGATCAGTAGTGGCCACATTTTGTTGCAGTCTAATAGCTGTATAATAACCTCCCTGAACAGAATTAGGAAGTCCATCACCACAATTTATATTAATTATAGTAACTTTTGTTGTCTGTCTCAGAGCCCGGGACTGATTATGCCCTGAAGTGGGGGCTCCCTGGAGAAGCAGGGGCAGGTGGTAGCTCTGCAGCAGCCGAGTGCAGCCCCTGGGGCTGTTCCTTCGTCGCTATTTACAAGGCAAAGCTCCCTGGTGTGCAGAGAGACCACCTGAGCAGTAAGCATCTCTGTGGCTATTAAAAACTGGGCTCCAGATGTAGTCTCCAGCTTAGAAAGTCCCCACAGCGCCTGCTTGACTGTTGGAAGTGTGGGACAGCTCTATATTTGCTTGCTTTCTTATACTCTTTCCAAAGCATCTGTTGCTGGTGACTGTCTGAGTCAGGACACTGGGCTGGCTGGGTCTGTGTTTGACCTAACAGGGATCTTTTTTCTTTTTTTTTTTACATTCTTATAATCTGAAACCCTCGAAGGAGACATTAATGATATGCAGTGTGCTTGTCTAGGATCTATGCACGCTTTTACCCCTAAATTTACACATGCATTTGTATATGCTCATGCACATCCAGCATTTGTCTGCATTTTTGTAATGGCCCAGTAACTGAAAAACCTTTTGAATGACTTATAATTCCTTTGTGAGGAAGGAGGGCTATACCGCTTTTATTTTTTTCTCCTCTGTGTCAAATCCAGTTAGCTGGCCACTGGCCACCATCTCATTTCAAAAATTAACTAAAATAAGCTTTCTGTTTTCCTGGGAGGAATATTTTCATGTTTCTTTCTGGGTGTGGTCAGAATTTTTGGCATCTTTGCTGAACCGAAGCGTGTGTCTGACTAATGCAGCAAACAGGCAAGTACACCATGCCATTTGCAGAGATTATTCATTTCATAACATCAGATCACATCATTTGTAATTTGTTGTAGCGATTCCAAAGAGCCCCGGAGCTTGATGCTAAGCCCACTTTACATGTAGCTGCTTTCAATACAAGGCAGAGGGGACTGGGAGGGGAGGGAGGAATGCTATGAAACTTGTGTATAAAATGGGGGTGGTGGAAAAAGCCATGACCTGAGTGTCAGGGGTCTGTAAAGGAATTTGTCTACAAGGACAGCCTTTCATCAGTGGGTTGCCTGTAAGCAGAGTCATTTGCCGCAGCTGACAGTTTTCACTTCATTGCATCGCTAGCTATGCCACTCTGATTCTGGGCTTTTAAAAATTTTATTATTAAATTTTTTATTCTTTTAAAAGAGGGGAAGAGGTCCTTTCTTTACTAAATGAATAAACAGAACCATGAGCATCTGTTGGTTGACTCGCCAGTGTCCTTCTGGGTGATCCTGACTACCCACCAGAGTGTCTGCTAGCGAGGGCTGCATTTAGCACCTGTTCTTCTAGTTTTGCTACGTGGAGGCTTCATTGTGGGCATCAGTTTGCACAATTTCATCTGAGTGGTCTCCAGGTCTCACACCCCCCCCACACACACACTCCCTTCCCCCTGTGTGGTACAGTTCCTGGCTATCTATTGTGGACCCAGCCTTGAGCTTTAGCACCTGCAAGTGAGAATCAGAGAGCTGTTAGACCCTTGGGACCCCCTTTTGAACACGGGGAGGTTTTGATCCCTCATGTTCCCCACAGGGCTCCATTCTCATTGCATTAGCAATGCAACGGTGTTAATGAACAGCCTTGTGGCACAGGGGGTGGTAGTTTTGAAGGCCAGCTTTCCCAGACAGATAGAGACAATAGGAAATTCCTCTAGTTGCTGTGTGCAAGCAGTTTAAACGGGACATGGAATAAAGCAGATCACTTGCAAACACTTCAAGCACTGAGTGCTTGACATGCCATTGGAGTAACTGCAGATGTTATTTGAATAATACAGAGGTTTACATGTGGTGCTATGAATCGGGGCAAATTTTGGAAGAGCATCACCAGAGGCTTGGAGGAGTTTGGAAACCAGTGGTAGTAAATAAAGTAAAAAACTGAAAACCTAAGTGCCTAATTGGAGCATGAAAGCTGCAAGGTGTATAGATAGATCTCAGACAGATTTTAGTAAAGACAATCATCAATATGCCTGTGCCAGTGACAAATGGAAATAAGACTTTGAACGGACAAAAAAGCTTAATGGGATTTGCAAAGCTATTGCAATGTACTGTGAAGGCTGCCATTCATGTGCCACAGTCATGAGTATGAAATTGAGCCATTGTAGGAAACTGTAATCCTGAACATGAAGAGCACAATCCTCTTGCAAAAGCATGATCAAAGTAGACCAGCAGCTTAACCCGTGAGCACAGGAAGAGTCCTGTGCTCATTTTGGGGAAGACTATGCCAATCAAAACTGCTTACAGCCCCTTCCACTACTGCTGAAAGGAGCTGTAGACAGCTGCTGGATGCACATGGCGTACTGGGTCATGTAGGGCGGGAGAGGTGGTATCTAAAGGCTGCGGCTGAGGACTGTGCTGGAGCACGGGCCTCACCTTGGGGCTGCCCTGCTCTACATCTCTTGGCAGTTCTCCAGGGCTGTGTCTGGCCCCGGGTAGGTCCCAGCTGGGCAGAACAGCAGGCCTGCACTGGGCATGTCTGAGGGGTCTCTGTGCAGGACAGCATGAGGCAGAAGGTAGCTGTGAGAGTTGTGCATAGAGATCATGAGATGTGACCTCTCAGATATAGTTGGAACAAGCCTGAGGCTGGACTGATGAAAATCAGCATTGGTGGCTGCCTGCCATTGTACTTCCAAATTATTTCAGCAGCCATTTCCTAAGGGTACGGGAACATCTGCCCTCCAGGACTCTCCAGGTTTTGGTCTGGCTTAGATTTAAGCCAATGAAATTGTATGTAGGAAAAAGCTCAAGACAACCCTTGGGCTAATTTCTGAAGCAACCAGCAAGAAAGCTAATTGTACTGACTTTGGTGACAGTGGTGGTAATTTCATCGCTTATTCTCTGAGAACTGCACTGACATCAGCAACTCATGTCCCATGGGTGGTGAAAGAGCTGTCCCGGGAGACAAACTTTTGGTCACCACCTACAAATCCTTGCTCTCAGTCCTCAGTTCTGCCATCTGGTGACATGACATTGCCAAATCCTCATGGGCGCCATGGGATTGCTCTGTATGCAGTCTAAATGGTACAAAGGCGTATCTAGCAAGGTCAAGAGAGGCAACCCATGAAGTGTGACGCCCATGTCCCAAGCCTTTTTCTTGACTGTACAACACGTTACCCTGAGTATATTGATCAATCTTATTTAGAAGAGATGTAATATGGATCTCTTCCATGTTTCCTGCCAGCTCTTGTGCAAACCAGCTGTTTCGCATCATTCAAAAGGTGGTGCGTTTTAAGTGGAGGTAGGAGTGCTCAATGAGTTCCAAGGCATTTTGAGATCCTCAGCTGATGCATACTATAAAAATGGACTGTATCACTGTTATCTGAGCACAGATGTGAAAATTGTTTCCTTGTACAAGTCTGCTGGGTTAGCCCATTTGTTTTTTTCCCATCATTTAAAGGAGGAGAGTAATTCCTTTATTCTGCCTACACCCCTGATTGGAATTCAAACCGTTATCAGAATCTTCCCTGCAGAAAACCACAAATGCCAGATTGCAAATTCTTTGCAAATGAAACCAAGCTCTTTATTTTATTTCATTTTATGTCTAGCAGTGAGATTTTTGTAGACTGATTTCCTAAGGTAATTTCACTTATGGAACTGTGCTGTCCCTACATGTCTGTCAGCCCCTTCTTCACAGATTTGTCCAGGTTGACTAGATTCCACCATATCTGACTGTGAGGTAGAAATGTCAAAGATCCTGCAAGTCTTTGGGTAACAGGCAGCTGTGGAGAGGAAGGAGACACAAATTCATGGCCTTTCTGAGAGGAAAGCTTCTGTATAGTGGAACAATAGTTTTATCTAACCTTTTTAGCTCTCTACAGCATAGTAGACAGTACATAGAGTACAGCATTCTGCCTTCTGCCCAAGTCACAGCTGAGGGATGTTGGAAGCAGTTGATACAGAGAAGGGATAAGGGTGTGAGGGGAGCAAGGAATCCAGGAGGTGTTGGAGGAATTGAAAGTCTTGTAGCAGGGGGCAGTCATTGGAGTTCAACGATGGGAACCAGATTTGCTATGGTGCAAGGGGACAAAGATGGAGGAAGGAAGAGAGAGAATGCAAATCCCCAAGGAAGCAGCACGTCCTCTACTGCTGCACTTGGATCAATGTACACCTCTAACACTCTTTACACTAACTAAACTTCCACTCCTCATCTCTTCCCCACCAAGCAACAACTGCCCATGGGCCCTGCTGTTGGGTCCTGATATCAGTTTGTTGTTTTCCAGCCACCTCTGCCTAGCTAGCATTGACAGCAAATCACCTGTACACCCTATCCTGTAGACCATGGATATAATTTTTTATCCTTCTTCATGCAGACTGTGACATTTATGGAGTCCTCTGGGTCCACATGTCTGAAAGAGATCCTTTTTATGCATGCCAGCAGTTTCCCTTGCTTTTGTTAAAAAGGACTCTTCTCCCTGTACTGTTGCTCCTTTCTGGGCCATGATGGTTACATCTGCACCAGCTGGTGTGAGTTGCTGCAGGGCTGCTCTCAAGACCAGACTTACCTATGCTGCACGTGAGCCAGCAAGAACAGCAGCAGCTGTGGCCAGGAGTCCTTTGCTGAAATCCTCCGGCTTGCGTGGTGGAGCAGGGGGCAAGACCAGAGGACCTCCAGCTGATGAACTTCCAGTGACCTGGCTCCCACCTGGGAGCTAATCCACTAAACAGCTCCTGTTCTCAGTGACTTTACTGTTCCTTGTAAGGAAATACCTTAATTAAAATCCCCTAGTTTAGTCTGGTAGGCTACTTTCTAGATAGCAGCCACTTAATTCAAGCTTCCTAGTGAAATAATGCTTGAGTCAAAGGCACTGCTGGAACATACTGGGCTCATGTGAGAGCCAAGAACTGCAGCACAAATGGCAACTTCATGCCAGTTTGTGTAACAAGGGCTCATCTTTGTCTTCCTGATTTTCTTTCTCTCTCTTCTTGTTTTTGTTGGCTTGAGGGGTAATTTTGAAACACAGTTTTCTTCTGGTACACTCACAGAAGAATTTTCTGTTTGAAGTCTCTTAGAAAGAATTGCAGAGATGTGCGTGGGGTTTTTTGGTTTGTTTTTTTTTTGTTTTGGTTTTTTTTGTTTGTTTTTTAATTCTCTGGTCTAAAACCGGAGAAATCTGAATGCAGTCAATGAGAAAAATAAGTGCTTCAGATCTCAGACTCATTTCAGTGTTTGCCATCTCACATCTGACTAGGTCTGAGTCTGGAATGAGAGCTTGATCTCACAGGAGGTTTCAGGGGTAAAACCCTGGGCAATGGCCTCAAGCTTTCATCGCACTTTATAGCCCTTGGTGTTTTGGAGCAGCGTAGGGGCCTGAGTGGATGCTGTGATGGGATGGCTCACCCTGGCCACCCACCCACCCACCCTCTGCACAAGGTGGCCGTGGACAGTGCTGGAGCAAGGAGGGAGGCATGGGGAGCACGTGCCCTGCCTAGGGCCTCAGCACTGGGTGCTTATCCAGGCACACTGCCAGGGACTGGAGCCCCTCTGCCTGCCTCCACCATCTCCTGCTTGATGCAGAAGGTGCTGTGCTGAGATGGCTGCTGGAGGCAGCTCCTGAGCCTCCTGAAGCTGTTGCTGACTGCTTTTTGGAAGAATGCATTACGAGAGTGATTTGCTTGTGAAATTATATCATTGAGAGTGCTGTGCATATGCACAGCATGTTTTACTACAAATGGGCATAGAAAATCACAGACACTCTATCTGAAAAACACATGGGGTTTTTTCTGGTTTTCCATCTCTTGAGATTTTGATGTTCTGTGGCCCAAGAAGATGACATCTTCCCATTTCAAACTATTGACAGCCAGAACACCTGTTCCTCCCCTTCTGTTATGCTCAAGTCCCTACTAACAGGTTTCTTGTGTTTCTCTTTTCCATTGTTCACACTGGTTGAGCTGCTGCTTACTTATCCTGGAATTACAAAATCTGTATGTTTGCTCAGTGAAGCAGGTACCTAGCACAGTAAACACAGCACAATGCTCTTTCTTTGTTATGGATAGAGGGAAATTCAAACAAGACAGAAAGAGACAATACATGAGGAAAAGGCAATAGCTGCTCCCTTAGCAAACAAGACACACATACAGAGAAGGTAGTTTTGCAAACTCCCTGCTCAGGTGGCTCTTTGTGTTTCGCTTGCTCACAGCCCTGCCTCCAGCCAAGCAGGTGCTTCACCTTCTCTCTCTGCAGCCCTATATGTGGACAGACCATCCAGGGGAACATACTGGGCTCTAGCTGCCTGGTTGCTTACACCTGCAGTGGCTGACCATTTCCCTGGGTAAGCTGTAGGCTGTCGCAACTTTGCAAAGCCAAAGTACTTGTCCAGAGGCCTCTCCATTTTCAAGGGTCCTGCACCAACTTTGCAGACACCTGGATGGCTTATAGTTTAGGACAGCATTTATACATGCTGGTGAAGATGTGAAGCTGCCATACATAAAGGCTTTTTATTGCACTTACTGCCTGTTCCCACATGTGCTTGGCAAGGAGCCTGCCCATGCTTTTTCACTGGGATCATAGAGCAGGTTTGATAATCTTATTGAGCAAAAAGCTGAAAGTTCACAGTCCCATCCAGCTATTGCAATGGTACAAGGGAAAAAAAGTAGCTTGTGGGAAAAATAACAACCAGGAGAGCCAGCCTGGCAAGCTGGCTACACCTGCACAAGGCTGCAGGCGGTGGAGGGAAATACGCAGTGATTCTGTGAAGGCCATCAGGATGCAATGACAGGTGAACAGGGAACCTTAGAAAAGCAAAGCTCACCCACAGAGTGCCCCCCCACCCGGAGCATGTCTTCACAGTCAGGAGCAAACAGATGTGAGTCCTCATCCCAAAGCCCTGCTACTGTAATAGTGTGTCACCGCGCTCCTGGCAGCTTAATGTGTTGCGGTCAGCACTGTGCTAACGCAGGATTGATCCCAAGCTGGATTGCACCCGGGGCACACTGGCAGAGGAGTGGGAGTCTGTCTGCACCTGCTCATCTGACACACTTGGGCTGGAGCAGGCATGCAACCTAATACATGCTGGAACTGCTACTGCATAGGCCTGTTCTCTTGTTCTACCAATGCCTTTTTACTTACCTTCCCACCTGGCTCTGCTTTCACCCAGAATGGCCTGGTTCTGGTGCCAGCCTGGTGGTAACAAAGTGCCACCCCTTGGTTGTGCTAATGGAGGTAGCAAGGGCTGAGAGAGTGCTCGAAGGGCCACCCAAATGTCTGGAAAACAAAGCCCACGTCGACTGTCTTGTAGCTCACATGCGAAGTGGTCTCTAGACTTTTGTATACAGTGGTCCTCACCATAACCAATTAAATAATCCACATAGATTTAAAAAAAACAAGACAGGAGAGGGTGAGGATCACAGCCACTGCCTTGTGGGCTTGCTGATCTTTGTGAGTCTTGAAACACATGCTGCATTTGAGAGACATGGGCGCCCCAGGCTGGTCTGGCATGCAGCGGGCCCTTTCTCAGGGAAAGAGCTGGAATCCATCAGGGGTAACTGCTCAAACAAGAATCCCCTATTCATTCCCCAAACCTGCTGGCTGTGTGGAGGAATGTTTGCTATTACACCCAACAATTATCCTATCAGATAACACTATCAGTTATGCAAATTGCAATAAACTTTTTTTCCCCCCCCTTTAGGAAGAGGGTAAAAATGGATGCTTTCACCAGACAAGCTCCTCTATTTAAAGCTAGAGCTAGAGAGGCAAAGCAGGTGGCAGCCTGAAGCAACAGCCTGCCCCTGGCCCCAAAACGGTCCTGCTGTTTCTTTCCCCATCAAAGATGAGGTGCAGTTTTCCAGTGCTGAGCTTTTCTCAAGCCCTGGGTGCCATCCTGCCTTTGTCCTGCCCAGCCCGCAGCCAGGCTGTTAGCTGTGGTGGAAAGCAGGAGCATCTCTATCCCTGCCAGGAAGCCTGACCCCCATCCCCTTTCAGGGCTCCAGCAGCTCCAACCCCACCTGCATCCACGGGGATGCTCAGGCATCCACCACCCATTTCTCAGTACCTATAAAGCTCCTTCTGCTACCATGCACAACATAATTCATAAGCTCTGTCCTTCAGTCAGTGAGGCAGTGCACTTCTCGCAGTCATGTGTGGGTTTCCAGCAGGCATGTTGCAGCTCTGACTACTGTCCGAGGCAGGTCTGCACACCAGAAGCACTAAGACACGTTTGATGCTATAAACGTGCCATGTGTACATTCAGAGGTCATCTTTACAGTCTGTCCCCATCTTGTACAATATGATAAGAAGTGTTTAACTGCCTCCCAGCCAAGCAGTGGCACTAATTTGGGATTGTTATGTTAGGAAGAGCAGTGAGGAGCAGTGAGGTTGTATTTCTAGGGCCAGTCTGCCCCAAAGCTTGGGGTTCTGCCTGCACAGGGCTTGTCTGGAGGAGTATGGGAGCTGCTATTAACACACTTTCCAAAAAGCCACCCATTTTCCCTGCCCTGTGGGACAGAGAGGAGGCAGCAGCCCCCTCTGTGCAGCAGAGGGGTCCCTGCAAATGGTGGAAGGTGCTTGGGGTGGTTGCCCCTGTGCAGAGCCATGGCCCATACATGGTATGGGGCATGGCTCTGTGTAGAGTGGCCACCCCAAGCACAGCCAGATGGCACCTGGGATGTGTCCAGGTGGCCATCCTGCAAGGGTTCCTGTGCCAAGGGCCAGCTGGAGAGCCTGGGTGCAGGGGTGTAGATGTGATGGGATTGTTCGTCCCTTTTACTCCTGTGCATGTGCCTTCCTGGTGGGACCGGGAATGGCACTGGACTTGTCCCCTGGTGCACTCTCTGTGCTGGTAATTCAGAAAAAAACATGTTCACATCTCTGAATGGTGTTGAAACTACATCTGTTCCTGAATATTTCCTCTTTTGAATTTGTACTGACTGTGAGTATTGCTCAGTTTTTGGCAACCCAATGAACTAGGTAGCACTGGTGACAGTGACCCTAGCAATGTTTTCTTTCCAAGAGGGCCGGGCATTGGGCAGCCAATGCCAAAACCAGCATGCAGATTTTCACTGTCCAGCGGAGATGCTACAGCAAAATCCTCAGCACCACTTCAGTCCCATTGGTTTTGAATGAAAGCAAGAAAAGGATAAAAATAATCCTAGCACTAGCTCCTCAAAGGGTGCAAGCATCTAATAGGCTTTAGAATCTGTAAGTGGTGGGCATCTAAATGCCTTTAATTTTCATTTGTTTTAAAAGAGATTGCATGCCTGAAATCCTTAAGAAATGCAAGCTTTGCTGACATGATTGCATCTCCTATGGTTTTGAATTTTCTCATACACGTTCATGTCAGTAAGAGCTTTTACAGGGGCAGAGTTCAGTAGTGAAACCTTAGTTTAGCTGATCCTACAGTGAAACTGTCCATTTTCAGCACTCTGGTATTGGTATAACTACACCCAGTCTTTAGGGGGTTTGCTGCAATTACCAGCTTAAGATTGGTTATTGAAAATCTCTGCTTCTGAGATGCAGCTCTGAATCTCGAGCTTGGATGTTCCTCCTGTCTTAACAGGTGGATGCAAAAGTTGAAAATCCATTAAGAGTACACAGACATAAAAATAGTAAGAGCATGAGTAGGTGTAAATTTTTGGGTTCCCAGGTGCTCCAGTGCTTTTTGAAAATGGCCCTTAAGCTCAGCAGTGGGTTTGAAGCTAAACTGAAAGGGCTGATGCAACCTGAAAGTGGAAACACTGCAGCCCACAGAGGTAAAGCTGTACAGCCTTAATACTGATGGCCCAAAGCCTGTGTGGGTCAGGAAGGGCAGTTCACCCTGAGCTATGACAAATCACTAAGGCAGGTGTTCTAGTAAAAAATTGCCCTTAAGTCATAACATATTTACGCTGCTGTTACTGTACAGCTGTATCTAATCCTATTACAAAAGATTCTGCAAAACACAATAAGAGATTTTAAGCCTGGTTGTGCACGAGGTCAATTAAAAGAAAGGCTCTTAATTTCTTGTTTTAAGAACATCCTGCGATCACGTCTCCCAGCAGGAACCAGCAAAGGAGGGGACTGGGCAGAGGATGCATCATTGCAAGGGGAGGTGGAAGATGGGTGCTGGGCAGCGTGGGCATTGCTCATTCCTGCCACCCTGCTGCTTGGCAGGTGGGGCAGGCACCATGTAACTCCAACATGGGCCTTTAAAACAATAGTAAATAATAACCCAGAAAGCCCATCATGCGTTAGCCACAGGAGTAAAAACCTCTGTAACTTACTACTTGCTTCAGGTTACCAGGTCAGCGAAGCCTGGAAGAGGGTTGACTAACGCTAATGGCTTTTCATTGCTAAGCCCTCTAACCATCTGAACTGCAGAACCCTTTCCAGAGCTGCAGGGCAGGGAAGGGGTGACCAAAGACAGTGTTTTGGTCATGCAGGGACACACAACCTGAGGCAGGAAGGCAAACCGCTACCTGGAGGACCTCGTGAAGAATTAGTGAAAGCAAGCCGAAAGTACTGCCTGTTCTTGGTTCCACGTACAGACCACTGGAGCATAGCTGGAGTGCTAGATATCTGAAGGGGGGGGTCTTCCCTTACCAAGTAGGCCATTGAGGACAAACAGCAAACATTTGGCGTTAAAATAGATAGCACATATGTAGCCTCTAGTAATATACATTAAGCATTTCTCTTGGACTTCAGGATAATGACAGGGGAGGATGAACATGCTAACAAAGGCTTAAAAATTAGCGTCCAAGTAATTTCTATTAATGCTTCTGTGGTTTTCAAGCTCTAAGTAGTATAGAATTTATGCAAATGCATTGAAGAATTCTAGCTTGGCAAGTACACCCAAGCAGGTTATTAAACTATATATACAGAAAGTGATAAATACAGAATTTAAAAGAGTCCTTCTGATTTTCTTTATAGCCTTGAAAATTGACAAAAAACTTGAGGACAGCTCTACAATATTAAACATTAGGTAACCACAGAAGCTGGGAAGCCTAACTACACAAACTGATTAAAATACTCAGATGACTTTGTAGTGTTTAATACAATCCAGTTCGTAGTCAAGGGCACAAGGCAACATTTAACAAAAATAGTCACATCAATTGACCTAGAAATCAAATGTAAATATATATGAATACAATCTCCAAAATCTGTCTTTAAGTGAACATTAACCATTTATTCAAAGTTATACAATAATTTGAAGGATAAAGTCTTCTGCAACAGGAAACGAACTTACAAGTTTCATGTCTCAGTTGAATTGAAGTGGTGGCGAGTGGGGCGGTGGTCAGGTGCCCCTACTTCCCCCACAGCACCTGACGTCTCCCACCCACCAGCGCTGCTCTGGCTGATGGCTTCACCCAAGCTGCGGAGAGCAGAAAGCACATTATCAAACCACGGCTTATTGCCAGTGGCCACCCCGTTACCTGGCAGGCTGGGACATTGACAGCAAGGCAAAAATCCTGGTCCCCAGGGCCCGTTGCTGAGCACAGCATTGGAGGGTGATGACTGCAAGCCAGGTAAGAAAACCTAAAGTTTTATTTTTAACCACAGTGTCCAAGGGTCTTTACCACCCAAGGATTTGGTCTATGTATCAAACAAATTTAGACTACATTGGTGAGGTGGAGGGCATTGCTTCATGTTTGGATCTCACTTCAAGCCAAAGGCAAATGGAAATGCAAAATCTGCTGGACTGAAAGAAGTGTGACCATGTGATTCTCTGTGTGAAGAAAGGTTGGGGGGTGGGGTGTGACATGAAGTCACTTTACAAGGCTAGAAAGCCAAAATACGTCCCAGGACAGGTACTGCCCTGAAAAGCAGCCAGGCAACTCTTCTGCCCAGCAGCACCTCCCAGTCCTCACCACCAGGTTTGCCAGGTCTGTCCCCCCGCACCGCTGCCCCTCTGCTGAGGCTGCAATGGGCTCTGCCAGGCAGTTTTACTGGAGTCTGGCAGAGTCTTTTCCTGTGTACAATCACACAGAGACCCTTCATTTCCTTTGCGTAAAAACCCTTAGGACAGATAATGGTTTCTGCCATTAGTTGCTTGGACACTTTCTCATTATTTGATTATGTGGGCTCTTCCCAGTCCTCTGTGGTGTGGAGTTCATTATTTTACTTCCTTGCCCTGCTGTACAGCCTTGTGCAGTAAACGCTTTGCTAGTATCAGTTAAATTCTAGCAGGAGTACGCTTTCTTGATGGTAAAATTAATGGCCATATTACAGAGCAAATGTGAAACAACTGCTCCTAATAGAATTATTTTGGATTGGTGCTTCTGCAACTGGCAGCAGATAGCAAATGCTTCCAGGGCTCAAAGTTACAAAGCCTAGCTATCTTCTTTCATTACAAACCACAGGGTATGCAAAACAGCACCTAATAATATTATCATTTGGGGTATGAGTACATTTGGGGGGGGTACCATCATTTTGATCTTAATTTTTCTTATACAAAAAGTTTATAGAATTTCTATCAGCATTCACAAGGGTTCAAGGAAATGCAAATGAAAGTATTTAAGGAAAATTTGGCTCCTCAGTTCCCCAATTCTTTGTGTGTGTGTGTTTGCATGTATGTAGGAGAGAGAGGACATGCGAGCCTCCATTTTTTCCTCACAGTTACATGTCATTTATATCAATTTGGTCCATATAAAATGGAGCATTAATAAATATGTAAATAAAAAACCCCAGAGCAAACATTTTTCAAATGCCGAGAAATGCATAAATCTGTTTAAAGATTCTTTTTGTTAAAAGAAATTGTGGATAAATATTTCAGTTTTCAGGGAGCTAAACAAACTGCGCTTCTCAAAATGTATGATAATAAAGTTTTAATAATCTCTGGTTTGTGTATGACAGAAAGGTTACACTCAGCTGTGTGCGTCTGCAGCATTTGTGAGAAAATGAAAATTAATAGTATTTAGCATTTACTTGAAAATGCATTTAGCAAACCCAAACAATACAAAGATCGGAAAGACTGAATGTGCAGCCTTTTGAATGCTTCAAAAACTGTCTTCTAACTCTTGCAGGAAACACTGGGGGAATCATTAATGTTTTAATGGTTAGAAGAAAGCTAGAGAGAAATTTGGTCAGAAGTATCCGAAGTGATGTGTGTGTGGTTTTTTAATTGTGGTGAGGGACATATCCAGCTTGTTTAGCCCAGAACCAGACCTGTCCTGGGTTGCTGGCCCTGCCAAGGGAAAGGTCCCATCAATGCTTACACCTTGGGAAGGGACTCACTTTTAGTGATGGGGCGGGCAATAGTACTCCTGTGCTTTCACAGGGTGGGATAAGGGACTCTGGACATTACCTAGTTCTAATGGGGAACAACCCGATTGCTTTAAATTGTCTCATTTAGGGGAGAAGGGAGCAAATGTCACGTCACACTGAAAATCTTAGTGCCGATTTTAACCCAGACACTTACATGGCCACTGTCACTGGTATGTCTGGTGCTGGAACATTAAATTTTGGAGTGCCTTGCTGATCACTGCCCCTGCGGGCTCCAGGGCTGCTGGCAGGGGAGCTGGAGCAGCCCCCTCATCCTGGCAAGCTGGGTTTGTGCTGAAATAGGAGTTGGCACACATGTCCAGACAAAAGGCTTATGAGCTTTGCAAGACTCAAAGAAGGTGTCAGGTTTATAGTTGTGAAATCTTTCCAGTAAACTAAGGAAGTTTCCTAAACATTGGAATAATTCCCTATTGCCTTTTGAGTCCTTGGGAACTGATATTTTCTTTTTTTCACTCTGAGTAGAAATACCATCTATTAGACAAATAAGTCTGCCACAAACCCTCTTCCCTTCCATTAGGTGCCAGCGATTACATACCTCTCGTTGCATATCAGATGTGTGCATAGGGAAGCTGGAGTTGCAAAGCAAAATTTGAGAACAAGCATATCTGTATTTGTTTATCTAGATTTCACCTGATTCCTGCAGGAAAATATGGTCTGCATGCACAGCTCCCTTCCCCGTTCCTGTGTCAGCCAGAGCAAACCACATGGCCTCTGTATGTTATCTCTGGTCTGTAGGATAAGTATTGGAACAATTCTTTGTCTCGTGTGTTTAGATTATGAATAAAAAACAGCCTTTAGCCTGAAACTTGTTCCCAAGTATAGGCTTCTTCACTTAAAAGCTTCTGTTTTTCCTGTGACAACATCATATTTTACTTTTAATCCACTGACTAGATTGAAGGCTTCCTCCATGCAGCCTGGAAGAGAAGCAGCTAAGGACATATGTCATGGCCCATGCTAAATCAAAGAGAAATCAGGATACGCAGACCCAGACTTAATTCCAGATTCTGTTAAATCAGAATGGCCCCACTGTGCGATTACTAATACTTGATGATTTTCGACTACAGCACTTCAACATAGCTTCCCTGTGTCATCTGTTACAGTTATAACACTCACGCAATTTTCGAACAATAGCAATTGGGTGTGATCTGGCAGTGTGAACCTCAGGAAGCCATATATTTCCCCACAACACAATATTATCTAATATACTGGCTATCTCGGATTGCAGCAGCTCTGAAACCTAGCATAGGGGTTATGATTTAACACAAATAATAAAATCCATTTATTGCTTATTAGACATGAAGCAATAACGTTTCTGGCATTCCTCCTCCCTGCTCCTACCACGGTCTCTCCTGAAGCAGAGGAAACATGCTGTTTGAATTTATGGTTCTTTGCCGGTGTTTTCAGAAGAGCACTTCACACTGGTGGCCATGCTCAGTGTAGCTGGGTCCCCTCCCACCATGGCTTGGCACTCAGGCTTCTGCTCAAATGCATTTCCTATGCTACCCTGCTTTGTCTGCTGCAGTAAAGGGAGGTGCTACATGCTGCTCCCCAAACTTGGCCATGAAGGAGGCAGCGCAGGGGGGGGGGGCACGGGGCTGAGCAGTGCCTGTTTGGGGATCCAGCCTGTGCTGGGGGGGCTGCAGAGCATGCAAGGCGGGTGGTGGGCAGCTCACAGCTTGCTGGCTGGCACGCCTGCAAGAAAACATCCTCTGGGATGTGCCATTTGGGGCACAATGTGGTTGCTAGGTCTGGCATAGACAGCAGCTGGAGTCTGGTCTGGAAGGCACCACCGCTTCTGGTAGAAAGCTTGTTTTAGGGACAGGCGCAGTCTGTGGTGTTGATAGTCTTTCTATCCTCAGTAACTGAATTACAGTTGTTATTTACAGTAGAAAACCTTCAGACGTCCTATGACTGCTGTTAGAAATTAACTGAGGCTTTTAAAATCCTGTCTTCAAGGCTATTTATTTCTTATTGCCTGTTTATCTTCCTGCATTTTTTAATAACTCTTTCCATTTCATTTCCCCACATTTCCTCACCTTTTATTTAATGGGTATTATGTACCTGTTACACAAAGCCAAATTATTTCTGTGAATTTGGCATTTGACTGTTTCTTATGTTAAGAAAGAATCCGAGTGTGAGACAGCTGCCCAGCTAACACACTGTGTGCGGTTGCTGCTGCGGGACAGATTCTGCTTTTGTTTATGCTGACACAGACTGAGTTGTTTTTTGACATCTAGTCACAGTATTCTGTGTTTACATGAGATGTGAGGTCTGTTATCCTCTCCACCATAATGCCAAAGAAATAAGCTTTTGAAGAAAATACTCAGTTTTTAAAATCAAAAAGTGTTTTGAAAATCATATTGGAATTAAAAAATATTTTGTGTACTTAGCTGAGGTTTAACTTGTACTTTCTTACTCGATATCCACAATGCCCATATGTTAGCCACCAGTGCTGCCTCTTGCTTGTTACCATGATCTCCCAGCACATAAACTGTTCAGGATCTGATTTTCCTTTGACTTTAACCCCTCAGATTTCCATTCACAGTGCCACACACAGTGTACATTTAAAATGCTATAAAAGGTATTAATAATGCCTGAATCTACAAAGCAGAGCACAGAAAAAGAAAGGATAGAAAAGCAAAATGTAATTCTCCCCGTTGAAATTTAAGCAGCAGAACGAGATTAATTCTCCAGCTCTTGCAAAAAGAGTCATGGGATCTTTAAAGACCACAGACAAAGTGGGCCAAGATCTTTAAGTCCCTTTAGGAGTAATGCTCCCTTCACACCATATAAACCATATGAAAAAACCACCAAGGGGAAGGCTCCCAACAATTTAAACAGCTGTGTAACGCGTAACCTGACGCCAGGAGGGTTTATGCGTCCCTGCACCCAGCGCAGCATCCTCCTGATGAGCGCTGAACGTTGTGTGGCGTGTTCCTGCCAAAGACAGATGGAGCAGTGCCACCGGCAGAGCACAGCGGTGAGGCCATGCTGGTGGGAGTGGAGCGGGAAGAAGGCATTGCCATATTATGGCAGTCTCCTGAGCAGATATTTGTGAGTGCCCAGGCTGCCACAGATACCTTTAATGAGATTGTCCCCAAATCAGAACTCCTCAAAAGAAATGTATTAATAGTTGCCTGTATTCTCCCCTCATGAGACACACCACCTGACTGGGACTGGAATAGAAGCACACCAGCCCAGGCAGCCCCAGCACCACTGACAGCAGCGAACTGTTTCCTTGAAGGTCTCTTTGTTGGTCAAGTGAGAAGCTGTGAGTCGAGCTGTTCCTCCTCACCCCTACACCAGGGCTGGACCCTGCCACAGAGGTCCTGGTTCCTCCCAGGATGCAGGGTCTCCTCACCTCTGCAAGGCAGACGTGGGAAAAAGAAGCGTTTCCAGAGCTTATGGAGGAAGCAGGGGTTTCTTCCTGGCCAGCAGCAAGTTGTGGCCAGCGTGTCCTTGCTGCCTAAGGTCTACGAGCCCCCTCAGCCAGGAGGGGAATGAGTAGTTGTGGGTGATGCAGACACAATAGGTGTTACTGACAAATCACCAGCCTGAGCGAAACCCAGATATGCACAGCCTTCAGAGGGAAAGAGCAAGCTTGTAATGTCATCGTGAATGCAAAGAAAAATGGCATTGCCGGATTGATAGCAAGATCATAGCAGAACTGCACATCTGCAGATGAAAGGGAGGAAAGTGAATACAGAGAGAAATGAGCCCAGCAGCAGGGAAGAGGCAATGGTAGGAGAGTTCAGTAGCCTACCCACAGCTTGGACAGCTTGCACCAACCCCAGGGAGACTTTTTCTTGGATACAAGTGTTGAGTGTCAGTGTTGGGTGTCAGAGTAGCTAAGCTAAGAGCTTGCACATCAGAGGGAAAGCTATTCCTCATTCAGTCTTAATTAAAACAAGGAGTTAATTTCAAGAAAATGACAGTAGTTGAATATTAAATAATTAAAGATAACCATAAAATTAGAGTCTCAAAGGGAAAACAAAACACAAACCCAGAAAGTGACATGGTTCTTGTAAGCATTAAAAAACAAGGTGAACACATTAGTTTAAAAGGCTTTAAAATTAAAATTAAATGCCTAGAAAGTGAACTACTCAAAACAGTTGTACGGTGTCAGAAGATATGCATAGGGCTGAATAAAGGGGAACCAGACAGGGCAGAGGAATGCCAAGTGACAAGATTTAAGAGGTAATTTGAGCCAGTCCTTCAGCATTTAGAAATCTGACCCTACTGAGGGCAATAAACAGGATTATAAATTATGGTAGGTGATAAATTAGCAGGAAATCAGAAGGATCAACATAAGCTTCAAAGGAATATAGCTAAAAATAAAAGTACAGATAAAAAGATGTTTTCTTAAGTCTATCAGAAGGGATAGTCATAGGAAACAATCCACGGGACTGTGAAAGCACCAGGGACCAAAGGAAGCAGCTGAAGGAAAACAAGGGCATTTTTCAGAAGTAAAGTTATTTTTCAGTGTAAGTCTTTACCATTGATGATGTTGGACCTGTTCCTACAGATGGGATGAAGCTGCTGAGGAAATACCACAACCGAGATGTCGGAGCAAACTGAAAAAAGTTGCAAGTTGCTACGTTCAGATAGTATATCCACGACTGGGAAGGTGCTCCACTCCTCAAGGAGGCTGATGGGCTGAAAGAAAGCAAGCTTTTTGTGTGCCTGAGACTGCAAGTGGTAGGCTTATCCAGTGTTTACACATACACAGGAAAAAATCTGACAATGATCACTAACTGCTGCATTTGTACCTCAGAACTGCTTCAACGAAACTATAATTGAAACTAGAGCAATAAAATGTCTGGAAGCGGAATGAGTTGTCTGGATTTCTACAGGGATCTAGTCAGGTATCACCTCAGCAGCTAGCTAAACAGGAAAAAAGTAAGAGTCAGAGCACTGTTGTGAGCCAGTCTTTGTGCAAGAGGCAGAAAGCAGTGGGTAGGACTAAAGGTTTATTTTCATTACAGCAAAATAGTGAAATGCAGAAGATCCTGTCCTGGTGCCTGTGTTATTCACTATGCTTATCAATAATTTGGAAATCAGGGTGGGTTGTAAGGTAACAAAATTATGAGTGATTCAAAGAAGGAAGTAGAGAAAGATTAATTAGACTTGACATTCTTGGCAGATGCTTGCCTGATCCTTTTCTAAAAGCTCCAGTTATGGAGACTTCACTGCCCTTCTTTGCCAGTCTACTCCACTGCTGCACAGTCCTTACTATTGCAGAAATTTTCCTGATGAGTAACCCATCTTTGTTGTGATGCTTGACATTACTCTTTATCCAACCCGCAGCAGACACTGAGAAGAGTTTATTCCTTTCCTATGACTTATCTTTTGCATATTTAAAGAATTATTTTCAGGTTTAGTAATTTATGTGTGCCTAAGTATCTAAGATATCTAAATATCATGAGATATTTAAGGACTCATCAGCTCTCACTGGAGTCTACTCCATACTAAGCCATATTCCTCCAACCCTTCTCACTACCAGCCCCTAAAGGACAATTCCTTCTTGAATCACTGTGACCTAAATGGGACACAACCTTACCAGCACCACATATAGCAAAAGAATTGCATCATATTTCATGGGCTGGTCATTTTTATCCATCATAACACAGCTATTGCCTATTTTGTGTCTGAATTCCTGACTAGTAATGAATTTGCAGACTACTATACCCACAAGCTGCGTTACCTTGCATTAATTAGTCATTCCCCTCCTAGTTTTCTGGAGTTTGCTATTCCTATTTAGTTACTAAAATTTTTAATTTATCCTTTTTCAGTTGCACCCTATTTCTTCCAAGCCATTTCTTCAATTTGTCAAGATCGTTCTACTTTCCCATCTTGCCTTCTGTCTTCACTGCAGCTTCTCCCAGTTTAGTCATTCATGTAATTAAAAAGCATATGTCTGCTCTCTCACGTAACTGTTGAAAATCTGGAATAGTGCTGGGCAGAGTACAGACACTGCTGAACCTCAGCAGATACTTTTCGTGAATTTGAGAATGAGCTGTTGATCACTGCTCTCTGAGTACATGGTTTTAACCAGTCATGGTACTTCCAATTATTATCTACTTTTTTCCATGCCTATTTATGGGAATATCATGCCAGCCTTCATAAACTAAAAGTATGTGCCATTAACTTCTTCCTAGCCAACAAGACCTGTTGCCTGCCGCAGAGAGTAAATTATATTAGTTTGACATGACAGATGCTTGTTAGATGTCACTCACCTGTTTTTTACCTTCCAGATGCCCCAAATTCTCTGATTTCTTTTCCCAGTATTTTTCTATTAATTGAAGAAAAGCTGATTGCCTTGTAATTTTCCTGTTCTCTTACAATGATGAGAACTGTATTGACCTTTTTTTAGGCTCATGATTCATCCAGGTTTGCCTCTGACACTCAGTTCTAGATGTCCTCCTCACTAGGACAGATAGATCATATTTTTGACCTTACTGTAACATTCAGGGACTCTCCACCTTCCCTCAATCCTTTCTCTTTTATGGTTGTTTTTCTGTGTTGATCTTACCTGCTAGATCACTTGAGTATTTTGAGGACTCCTTTCTTAAGTCCATTCTCTTTATTTTAGTCTTTTCTGTTTCTGCTTTTCCTAAGAGTTATAAGGTATGTCATATCATGGGCACACCTGTACAGATCACCTTCACTTTCATGTTCTTACATAGCAGCAAACGAAGAAGATCCTCTCTTCCAATTGCTTTCTCCACCCTTTGCATTAACAATGCTGCTCATGACACAACCCAGGATCTTGTGGACCATCTCTATCCTGCTGTTTTTCTCTTCCAGCAAATTCTTGTGTAGGAGTTAATCTCATTAATACTAAATCTTGTGTTTTGGGTGGTTCTATTAGTTGCTAAGAAAAAGTTGCATTCATCTAATCTTCCTGCTATTGCAAAATCTTGCTGTGCTCATGCCTGTGTAAATCTTCTACTTGTCTATTTACTCTGCAACGTGACGGCTGTGAAAGTACAATGGAGATCTGGATTGTTTATGTCAGGTAGAAGATGTGGGTAGTTCTTTCTTCCTTCTAACAATAGGTCACTGACATGTAAAAAGCAAGAAATTTGAGATGGATAAATGGAAGCCTTTTCTTTCACAGTCTTATTATTATACCATTCATTGCCACAAGAACTCTTTTCAGCTGAGATGTAAGATTCAAAAAGCCACACGGGGCATGGATGTGGATGGAGTACATTTCCAGATAGCATGTGTACTGAAAACAGTTGTGAAGAAAGGTGCTAAATCTTGTTCTCCAAAACTCATGCCAGTCTCTAACAATTCAGTGCCAGGGTAACTCATGAGGTGCTAAGTGTCTTACACTTCCAAGGTGAGCATTTCTTATGCGGGAGCTAATGTAGCTTTCTGAGCCCCCAGATCAACTCTGCCACATGTGGCATGTTTCTGGCCACCAGTGGTATCAGAGCAATGCAGTCGGGCTATTCCTCCCAACCTGACCATAGCTGCATTTACCTCTGCACCCACTCACAGCTCTTACACCTTCCCCTGAAACATTTGCTGCCAGAATTTCTGGAGGACGCAACAAGGTTTCCAGACTGAATCAGAGCAGGAGCTGCTTTCCTGTTCCCAAACTTCAATAACTTTTTGGCAGCAGTTTCCAAACTTTTTTATTTACAACCCCACTTCCCGTGTCACTCATCTACTTCTGTTTGCCCTTCCGGACTTGCGAGCCCTTCTGCAGAAGCTGCTGCTTTATGGCATCATGTGCTCCCCACATTCCCTTCCTCCACATCCACATCTTCCCTGCACTCCTACCTTGCCCTGCCACTCAAGTCCCTCCCCCCTCCGCAGATCTCCATCTGCTCCCTTCCTCTGTTCCTGCACGTCCGCCCTGCAGATGCTGCCCTGCTTCCTTCATTTCTGCTTGCTTGAGGTACCCCATTTTCCCACCAAAGCTCTGCAGAAGTCTTGCTGAATTTTCAAAGTCCTTCCAGACTTTCCTTTGCTCCAGTCCCGCGTCCCTCAGTGCGTACTCCCATACCGTCCAACTCCATTTTGGCATCACACGATGTCATAAGTGACAAAACCTGCTTGTGACAGTTCTCAGATTTCAAGAGGTGAAGGAGTCTGTGTCAAGGGAATCTGGGATTTTCCTGGATTTTTTTATTGGAGAAAATTGCAGGGAAGAAAGAAGAAAGGTGGGGATATGGACAGTTAAACTCGATCATTTATTAGGAATTGCACTGTAGTGCAGGGAGGCCATAAAACACATACAAAAGAGCAGTAAAAAAATAAGGGACTGCAGCTTCCTAAAGGAAACTTGATAATCAAGTTTGAAAGTCAGCAGTAAGGATGTTAAGATAGGATTGTTCTTGGTAGGGTCTTCATCTTTTTTGTAACAAGAAAGGGCTTTTTATCCCACCATGAGTGACTCTGGGCTGCAGGACTGGATCTAGGTGCAAGTGGTTGCTTCCTAAGTGGGACAATGCTCCCACAGGGGCAGGAATGGTACCTACTAATCCCCTTGCTCCTACCCCCTCACTAGGTCCACCTCTGCACAGATTGACAATTTGGTTTCAGGGAAAAGAAGGAATGGGATTATTTAGAAAATGGCGTAGAGAAAGGAAGTTTGCAATACATTAAAAAATGCTTTTGCTGGCTCTGTGCTTGAAGAAGAGATTTTTCCTGACTTAGAAACACCTACAATGGCAACGAAGACAAATCTCCCAGAAAATTACTGGAAAAAATATGTAAGGAAGAGGCTGGTTAATTTCCAAAGTAATTTTCTGGGAGATTTGCCTTCATTGTCATTGAAGGTGTTCCTAAGAAAGAGTCTGATTAATTTCCAAAGTTAAGACTGCCCTTGTTTAGACAGAAAATCATGTTTGCCATGTTTCCACTCTGGTGATTTACATTTTTCACTTTGGACATGGGCCAGAAGGATTTACAGCTTGAGAAAGGATCTTCCATCTTCCTAGGAAGTTAAATCATTGGCACTGCTTCAGTTTTTCTGTATAAAAGAGATTAACATCATATTGATGTATAAGGTTGAACGAACCACAAAACAGATGTTTGGATAGTCAACTGAACACTGAACCCAATGGAAAAATTCCATTTTGATCAGTTTGAGGTAGGCCTAGTCATCTTGTGGCTGTACAGGGTACTAAAATCTGGACTTTATAAATGAAACACTCATTAAAAAAAAATAAAAATAAATTCCTGGAGAAACACAACTGCTTCAGGCTTCTGGTTTTATTTTTTTAAACTGCAATAATCTCTGGCATGGCTGGTCTAGCCCAAGTGGAATACATTAACGTTAGTTATTCTAATAATTATGGCTTTTCAGATGATAGCCATCTCCCAGTCACAGCTGGTGCCCATCTATAATACTACTGGTGTCACATTGTTATCTTTTTGGTGACTTTTCACAGAGGTCGCTCTGGGAACAAGGCCGGAGAGCCAACAGGTCCTGCTGTGGAGCGGTGGTTCATCGCTGAGCATTTCCTTCATTCCCAAAGAGCACCGTGAGGGATCTCAGTTAAAGCAGTGGGTAAGGACTGGGATTAACCATGGCCAGTCTTTGCCAATCATGCACGCAACAAGCCATAACGCAGGCCTGAACTGCTTGTCCCCAGGGCACACTGATGCCTTCAGGTCATTACAGCCAAGCAGCATAATCAGCTGCTGCTATTTCAGATGTGAATTCCCTTTCTTACACTTGTGATGCCTTATTGGATTTTTTCAGCCAGGTATTCTCATACTTGCCATCTTTATGCTATACAGCACATTTCCTTCCTTCCCACGCTAGACTCTTTACCCAGCCAACCTCATTGGCCTTTTCTTACCTGAAAGGTGGTTACAGCCCTGACTTTTTTTTATCTCACCTGTGGGGTGAAGAAGAAAGGGTGGCTCCTCTCCCATGTTGTTAAGGCCTTTTTTTTAAAC
The DNA here is from genome assembly GCF_023634085.1 of Falco cherrug. Lineage (NCBI taxonomy): Eukaryota > Metazoa > Chordata > Aves > Falconiformes > Falconidae > Falco > Falco cherrug. Next base: position 44,762,837 of record NC_073701.1, read on the forward strand.
ACACTTATTATTGCTCACTTTGTCTAACATAAGGAGTCCGTTTGTGGGACCAGCAAGAGCAGGACTGAAGCAAACACACCTGTAGTGTGCATTGATCTTCCTGTGTTGTAAACATTAGACACTTGGGTCCGGCCCTCGCTCAGAGCCTGCACAGGGATGGTCAAGGATGCTGCTACATCTGCTACTCTCTCAGATTTGGTCAGGTAAGTGATGAGAAACAGAGAACCAGCAAGCTTCGGGTTTGTTTACTAAGGATTTGTTGAATGTGTAGTACTATGAAAACCGGCATGTCTCAGATTACATCACAGGCAGATTGTGTTTGTTAAAGGAAGCCTGAAGGTGAATCTGACCTTTAATCATTACTAAACTGTGTAATGGAAAAAGCCTAAATTAAGACTCTTAAAAGGAGCAAGAGGTGTGTGTGGGGGGTGTGGTAATTTGACCTGACAATATCTGTATAAGCAGAGGAAGCACATGATTCAAGTTGCAATTTTCTATTAAGCCTCTGAGTGTTAGCACTGGTATAAAAAGAAATGGTGCCTTTGAAGTCAATAGATGGAGGTACTTTCAAGAAATGTGGACTGCAAGGTGGGGAGCTGGTCAAAGCAAGTCTGCCTCTTCCAACAGTGCTGCCTCCAAGTTCTGCTTTAATTGAGGGTATTCGTTTGAGGCCTTTCCTTCAGCTACAAAATTTGCAGATATGTTGACCCTCATTGATCTCTGAGATACTCTTAGCTTTACACCAGAGAAGAAGGTGGATCCAGTGTGTGCAGAATCCTCCGTGAACATTATTTACTTCTTTGTGTTACTCCCCTTTAGGTTGAGATTCATCTCCCCTGATTTCAGGTGCTTTAGATTAAACTACTCATCTGCTAAAGTCAATAGAAGGAGAGAGACACCAACTGTAGTATATAATTCATGTCACTTATCCTAAATTTCATTTCTCACTACCCTAAATACAGCCTCTGGGACCATGAACACATGGCTCTGATTAGATGGCTTAAGGTAAGTTTGATCAATGATCATGCTAGTGTCCATAATCACCTTACACTTTCTTTTCCCCAAAAATCAGAGCACTGAAAAGGACAAAAACACTGCCAGTGGCATCAAAGGTACCCAGAGAAAAGCTCGGTGTGTAAGCCTCATAAAGGGAATTAATTTTTGCCTTTTCTCCTCCTTTTACACTCCTCTCCTTTGAGCTCTACCAAATTTTATTTTTATTTTTCATGTCCCTTTTCATTTTTTGAAATAAATACCTGACCCTGGGCTGGAGATCTGCCATGGTTTCATGATAAGTGAGCCCTGCTTAAAAAACCCTATTCATGGTCATCTAATTTTGGTTTCTACTGTCATTTTTGTCTTTCTCCACTTCGAACACTTTAGCAAGTATGCATGTTATCCCAGCAAACATTTATTTTAGGTCATAACGCGAAAAGCTCCTTTCCATTCCAGGGATATTTTGAAAGTCTGGAGGTGAGTCTGGGCATGTCTACATGGATGGGCCCAGACAAGTATGCTCATCTGCCATGCTTTAAGCTGATCGAATGGGAGCCAGTTCTGGTCTGGAAACCATTGAGTCATTTTCCTGAAGCTCTGTGCCCAAGCTAAGAGGCCCTGCAGAAGATACCACATCTGTCCACACCAATCTGTGTAGACATGCCTTATGCATATGAAGCACTTAATTTTGGTTCTCTCCCTCTCCTTGATTGTTTCTCCTGATGTACACATATGTGCATGTACACACACATGTGTGTGCACTCTCCCATTTTGTATAGCTATGACAATCTACAGGGGCTCAAGTGGCACCAAAATATCATAGGAATATATTTTTTTAAGATAACTTTTTTTTTTTTTGAACATGCAATTGAAAAGCAGCCTGTATCCTCTCTTTGTGAAATGTTATACTGGCAGATAAACTAGATGGACCTGACCACGCATTCCATCTCTAATTTATGATTTGTGATGTAACAAAATTAATTGAAAGCCTGGCACTTGTAAACTCTTTACTCCAGGCAATACACTTCAGAAGGAAATAACAAAAGGGAAGTGTTAGTTCAAAAGGCAAGTTTTTCCATCTGCATTTAAGGTTCGCTCTGTGAACTCACAGACTGTATTGAAATGAGCAAAGGGAATACAGATCCTGAATTTACCCATATGCAAACAGCATCTTGCTATGCAGATGCAGACTATGGCCCGAAACCAACTAACATGTTTTTTTACAGCCCTTGCTGCCCCCAAATCCTTGGAGGAATTCTGGCTAGTGCAGCCTTCCTCCTGGAGCATTAGCAAAAAAGTAAGCTGGAGCAGCAGTCTCACACTACCTTCAAAGAGTGCTCCCCTGGCCCCGTGCGTGGAGCCAGTCCTCCTGACACTGGTGTTCGCATGCCTCTCCTCCCTGACTGGCTGTGATTAATGTCCCTTGGAAGACTACAGGTGTTCTGGGTGCCTGATGCTTATGACTGTGGACAGCCATTTTGTGGAACACAACTGGGATGGAAAAAGACTTGTATCCTTTTCCCCCTTTTCTCACATTAGTGGAAAGAGAGTCTTCAGCAGTGCTTGAGAAACTAATTTTGCACACAGTGCTCTCATAGACTGTGAAGTGTGCATACTGATATATGAAGTGGATGCCTACAGATATATTTCTGTGTTTTTGGCTAAGCAAATATAATGGACAGCTTCATTACTAAAAGTCTACCCCAACAGCCAGTGGTGTATTTACTCACTTTTGTTTGCAGTGACCACTGAATTGCTTCCTCATCTTGCAGCACATAAAAATTACCCCATTCAAACTGGTAGAGTTACCTTTGTTTCTAAGGGCTTGTCTACAAGAGGAGGCTAATGTGCATTAAGATGAGGCATGAATTTACAGTGCTCTTGAGGTAGCCGCACTTGATAGGAAAGCTATAAGGATGGAAAATGTGAAATTATGCCTGGTGGAATGGCTTATTTAGCTAAGTCTGGTCTAACTGTAATGCCTTATTCAGATGGCAATTCTGGTCACCTGGCAGATGTTCATGTAAGTTCCCATAGCTTTTGAATAATTATTCCACATCTTCTCATCCCATTGAGGCATGATTTCCACTCTCTCCAGTCACTGTTTTTCTTGGCCTTTTTCCAGATGTGAGTGATTTGCTAAAATCCCTGTTCAAATGTAGAGTTTCTGCAGCTGTAATCACTTTTGGCAGCCTGCTCAATAAGATAAGCTGATCTCCAAATATGAAAAAGATTGGACTGATAGGAAGCTTCACTTCATCATCCTTGAAAAACAAACAATACTTACCACTCCATGAAGGGCTGTTCTTGGAAAAAGAAGATCTGATTTTTGACACAGAAAGCTGAAGGCAGTAATAACAGCCTTGCTTGGTTTCTCTTCATAATGTCAGTGATGCCATGACTCTGTATTTTTAAACCAAAATATCCCTCTAAAATATTGCTAGGTCTTATAACTACCTCTGTACAAAGACAGAGATTGAGTAGATGTATACTGGTATTTGTACATCACTCCAGCATTCTTTGGCAGTTATTAGTATGTGCAACATCCAGACTTCCCTTTCCAAAACTGCTGCCTTCCTGAATGTGCACATAAAAAAAGCTAAAAAGAGAGCCTTAGGTTTACAGTTACTCAACAGTGTTATCCTGGAAATTCGCTAGGCTTCAGTGGTCATACTGACATCGAAGACAAAGAATCAGGTAGCCGTACCCTTTCAGTTAACTATTTCATGTAATGACAGAACCATTCAGACTGCAAGGGACCTCAGACGGTCTCTAGTCCAACCCTCTGCTCCAAGCAGGTTTAGATCTGAGACTGAATCAGGTTGCTCAGGAATTCATCCGCCCGGGACCTTAAAACCTGTGAGGATGGGGACTGCACGGTCTCTCTGGGCAGCCACTGCTTGACTGTCCTGATGGAGAAAACATTTCTCCCTACATCCAGTGTTTGCACGATAGCTCACTCATGAGTTGCCTACTGAGTCAAGCCACTTTCTTGATACATCTGCTTGTTTTCCTGCACACTAGGATGGCTTTGTGCTTGGAAGACGTTGTCAGGAGAGACTTGGGACTGTTCCTGAGCTTTTTTGCCCTTCAGAGTTGGTTCCTATAGGATCCAACCCTCAGTAGTCTGAAGAAACTGAAGTCTCTGCTCTCCTCAAGTCCATGGTCTGTAGTCTGCTACTTGTCTTCCTCATTCTCTTCAGTATCATTAAGTCCACTATTTCAGGGTCTCCACAATCAATCCTGCCATTGATTATCACTCCCCCAACCCATGTGAACATTTTGTGAATAACAAGTCCAGTGTGTGTGTGTGTGTGTGTGTGTGATCCCAAGGTTGGCTTATCTAGTACCTGTATCAAGCAGTTGGCCCTGATATCTTCCAGGAACCTCCTGGATTGTCTGCATTCCTCTCTAGTGTTCTTCCAGCATACATCAGGGAAGTTAAAATCTCTCATAAGCGGCAGAGATGGGATCCAGAAATATCTCCAAGTTGTTTACAGAAGGCTTCATTTTCTTCCTCATCCCAATTAATTCGTCATTAACAAACTCCCACCAAACTGTCACCATTAATGATAACCCACCCCTGTCCTGATCCACACTCCCACCCAGCCTACTGTCTGGCCCATTGAGGAGCTCCATATATCAGAGCTGCTCCACCATATCTATGCACCCACACCCCCTTGTTTCCCTGACGGTCTTTCCTAAAGACCTGGTATCCACCCATCACAGCACTCCAGTTGTGTGAGCTGTCCCAACTTGGCCCAGTTACTCCAATGTTGTTCTAGTTCCTCTTCACCAACCAGACTGCTGAGACACACCTTGGGTCCCCATGCCCTTAGCCAGCACCCCAAAATCCATGTAGTCTCTCCTGATATGTTTGAAGTCCCTGGCAGTAACGTTGGTGCCCATGAGGAAGAGCAGCTAGGGTAACAGTCCGAGGCCAGACAACCCTTGGTCATCTCTGCAGTGTCCTGGACTTAAGCACAGGTCAGGTTGGCAGGCAGAGACTTCTGTCTCCTGCAGCAGGGTGTCTCCAGCCACCTTTGATCTCCTGTTCCTCTCCATGCAGATGTTTGGTTGAGGGCCAGCCAGCCATGCCACCTCCCTGAAGTGAGGTCATCTCCCCCTGGTCCCAGGGCAATGCACTGTTTCTGTAACTACAGAACTGCAGGCCGAGGAGGGCCCTTACATAGGATGCCTGAAATGGTGCAGCCTTTCCCATCTTGTGAGCTTCTATCCATCTATAAGCTATCTCCAGCTCTCCTTCCCAAACACAGGGCTTGGGCTCCTGGCTCTGCAGAGTTTCTGCAGAGACTCTCCCCGTCTCCTCCAGCTCACCTTCACAATGGTGTGTGCCCACTCACCTCCTCCTGGCACTTCGTGCAGGTCCGTGAGGCAGATGGCTCATTCCCTCACCCAATACTGCCTTTGTATCAACAGTTTCTATGAAACATCTTTTTTTTTTTTCTGCCTGAAAATCTTGTCCAGATGGGAAAAGAGGAATTTGGCCAGATATCAAACAGTCCAGTCGGAGCAGAAACATCATTCAGTGCACATGCAGTAAGTTGGATGTATCCAAGAAAGATGAAAGTTCCCAACACCCTTCCCTATTTCTCAGCCCGCAGAGTGGAGCAGCCTTGGGGTCCCCAGCCCTACAAGCATTGCAGGTGGTAAATGGAGCCCAGATCAATGTGCCCAGTGGACCCCAGGCTGGGAGAGGGGATATGGCATCTCAGTGCTGCAGAAGCGGGCACCTTGCTGTCAGTGTGCCAGCCCTGACAGGGGCTCAGAGATGCTGGGGTGGGGAAGCATATGGTGTGCAGTAGCAGGAGAATGATGGACCAGGCCAGCAGATATGGCATGCTCCACAGTGATGAGAAAACAACAGGAGGACTTCTGCGTGCCTGCACCCTGCCAGTTAAAGGATCCCTGATTTCCCTAGCACAGCAGACCCCCACTTGCTGGAGTATCTTAGTGCTTTTGCATGATCTTGTCCATGCGTGCTAGTCTGTCAGCCTGCAAGTGTGCAGAGGTGTGGAGGGCTGGCACTGGTGGTGGGACAGGCAGGAAAGCAGTGGCACATTTGTGGTGGCACTCACTCTCAGGGGAGCAGGCACCTGAGATCCCCACAGGGGATGTCAGGCAGATGTTTGTACTTCTAGTGCAAGCCTGGAGAGCCCAAAAGAGGTCGCCAGCAGGGACAGCTCAGCCTTGGCAGACCAAGAGGCGCTGGCAGGACTCCAACCTGGGAGTGTCCAGAGGGAGGTAAGGCCTCCTCCAGACCCTAGACCATGCACAGAGCCCATGGGGGCTCGAAATTTCTTCTAAAACTCCAGCAAAGGGTATCACAAGGGCTGGAGGTAGTAGAGAAATAGTCAAAAGCTTGGCCTTGCTTTGAAGTGGAATGACACAAGTCATCACAAAGGTTGCAACGGCAAACCTGAGGGTATTTCTAGCTAACAAGGTAAATACATAAGAACAAATCAAATCAGTGCGATAGAAAGGGAAAAAAAGTAATTTATAATGCCACTCGTGATTTTTTTTTTTTACTTTATAGCATTTATTTTACACACTACTCCATCAGTAATGGAAATGCCATCTATGCCTTCAAGCAATACGGAATTTCCTTCTCATGAACTCCCTCCCTGACCTTTGTCTCCAGAGAGACAAAATGTCATGGACTGAAATCAAGCAAACAATTTTAGTAATTATCTGCCACTTACAGTGCCTCTTTCCTGCACAGCAGAGCAGCACCCTGTCAGCTTCATCCTATAGCTGGGGAATCTGGAGGGGAGTGAGTTAAGTGATGGCTCTGGGTCTCACAAGAAATGGAGGGTAAGTGTCTTGCCTTTTTGGCCAGCCCTTGTCCTTCAGGCTACACTGCTTCCATCAACGATTTGGTAGTGAAATCATGGCACTGGTATGCCTAAAAGTTTTCACTTTTTTTAGCTATGGTAAACACCAAACCATTATTCTGGTTATCTTAGCTGAGATGGTGGACAAAGACAAGTGCTTGGAGGGAAAGAAAATAACAGGGGTGCATAGTGTGGCTTCAAAAAATCACTTAATGACAGGATGTGGAGAAACTCAAAGACAAAAATATCAGAAGGAATGACAAGAATGGTGCCACAGTAAAGAGCGGCTAAAATGCAGGGAGCGGAGTGAAGCCCTAAAAAGGCAGGCTTGGAGAGAGCTAATATAGCATCTCACAGGACATTGTTGTGTGCCGTGCACTAGACAGATTAAATGACAGCGATGTTACCCTGACATCAGAAGAAAAACAGGACGAAGGACAGGTGGGAATACGAAGGGATGAGAAAGAGCAAGTGTGTATCACTCTTACCCCTCACTGCAAGTGTTTTTTCGCAGTTTGTGGTAATCTGCTTCTAAAGAGATCAACATGAACTGCCTGATGGCATCTGTGTTTTAGATGCACATGTGATGAATGTCCAAGAAGTGAGCACTGCTGCCCTTTACATTCACCTATAGTATACACATTATTAGCTTCTTCAAGTAAACAAGGTCCAAATCAAAGGAGGTAGGTCGCATGGGAGAATCTCACCCTCTATTATGAGCCCATCTCTGGTCCAAAACTCACAAGAGTCCTGGGACCCATAGTGGGAATTAAAATTAGAAAACTCGTGTAAAAATAGAGCTCTGTTTCTTTTAATAGCCTGGTTTTATTTCAAGATACCCTTCAGGGAACGCCCCGCTGAAATGTGATCTGAAGCCAAACTTTTGACTACACAAAACTTGTTTTATTTGTGCAGATGGTTTAGTAGACTAGTCTTTATTTTAATGTAATGTGTGGTCATTAAAAAATGATTGCACAAAAACTTAACTGATGTGTTCTGAAGACGCTGGCAAAGTGGGGTGCTCAGGCTGTTAGCAGCGAAGAAGACCATTTCCCCCCTCCCCAGCGCTCACAGTGACAGCAGGTTCTGCCGCATCCACGCAGTGCTGAGCTGAGATTGCATGCCATGTTTCAGAATGTCCTTGCTTGTGCCTCAAGGAAACCTCAGGAGAGGAAAATGCTACACTGAAAGCTAGGTAGATCCGGGACTGCTGAGGATTTATTTCCCATATTCTGACTAGTGCAAGTCTAATGGTTAAATAATAATGCTCTTTGTTTAAATGAACCTGATATGCTTTAATGGATTTTTTTCAGCTCCTCTGTTATTGAAGTCACAGTGTATTACTGAGCCCTCGTGTCCCAAATGTACGCAGATGCAATTCCGGCCATGAGCCAAGTCATAAGATGGCAAAACATAAGCCTTGAGAGCAGCAGGCTTAGGAAAATACACCATTTACAACCCCTGCCATGAAGTGCTTTCAAAGGCCTAATTTTAGACGTACGCACTGGAATCAAATAGCAATGGGATCAGTAGTGTGAGGAATGGAGGATTTTTTATTCAAATGTCAATTATAATTAAACTAGAGGACGATGATATTCTCCTGTCTCAGGGCATTTGTGGTGGCGTGTAACACCATCCTTGGAAGCTGTTCCTAAGAAAGCAATCCTAAGAAAGGCATTCCTCACCTCAGGCAACAAAACTGCCAAACGTTTCTGCCAACGCTTGTCCTTGAAGGGTTATTTCGGTGTCTGCCCATCAGAGGCTGGCCTTGGGCACGAGTGGATCAAGCAGCTTCTCTTGGCCCTTCCCACTACTCTCCTCATTGCTGCAAGGCCACCCTGGGGGCATGCTCCTGCATGACCGCCCATGCCATCATCTTCCTTTTTCATATCGCATAATTGCAAATCCCCTGTGCTTGGGGAAGAGCAATCGCCCTCAGGGTGTGAAGGGAGCAAAAACTCCCAGTGCCTGGGCTCAGAGAAATCAGGAGGCAGTGTCAGTCCTCTCCCATGGGAATTTCCTTTCCACCTGCATCCCTGGTCCTCCCAGGGCCTGATCGTGGAATGCCACATACTGATGCCATGGTCACACCTGGGACTGTTGCATTCGTCCTCACTCTTGTCTTGTCTTTTTCTCCTCTCTTCCCCTCCCTCTGGATTGGGCTTGCAGCTGTCTGTAATACAAGGTGGAGACCCTTCAGCAGCAAGGGGAGTTGTCAGACTGGCATACTGTGTGGGTTTTTTCTCTACTCGTGCTGTAGGCTTTTCCCACAGTCAAACGATTTTGCTGTGTTTTGCCAATATATTGCCTAGTGATTCAGTATCAAGTCCACAGTTATGCTGCAGCAACACATACATAAAGCCTAAGGCCAAGAGCTTCAGAATCTGAAACCCACATTTTGGCTTGTGGTATATAACTATATGCATAAAAATGGGAGGATCCTGATTCCTCACTCCACTCTGGCAGTTTTGTGCTAGTTTAATGCTCAATTTCCATGTAATGAGGCTGCAATAAAAAAAGCATAATGGAGCAGAATGGTGCACAACAAGCAGATGCCTTATTTACAGGGAAACCCAGAAAACTCCCTTTGTGACCCCCAGAGCTCAGAGGTGTTCACTGCTGCCTTGCCACGTCCAGAGACCTGTGTCTGAGCGGAGGACAGCCCCATTTCCTCCAGGCTCTTGTGCTGCCACCTCTCAGACTGACTTTCCCAGGGGCAGGAGCCATCGCCAACACTCCTTGGCCAGGGACCCTGTTTCGCACTCAGCCCTACTCCTCCAGACCATGTCCAAGAGCCCGGACCTGAACAGCAACAAACCCTGCTAACCCTTTTGGTAGCTGAGATCAATGTCTGGAGATTGTACACATTTAACTCCTCACCCATTTCTTTACCTTCCATCAGCTGGACACCTGGATCTTCCTCCTTTCAAACCATTGCTGGAGAAACTTTGGTGAAACTAACGATGCGTGGCCTAAACGGTCTCACCATTCCAGCTGGACAGAGCAGGGCTTGTCTGACCAAATGTGGACATCTCTAAGGTGGATTTCAACAGCTGACACCAGGATCTGTGCTTCTGTTAGAGCTGATGAATGTTTTACATGAACTTCTAGGCTATGCTCACCACCTACTAAAGCAACATCTCAAGGAGACCAGATGAATCACACTCTCTCAAGCAGGATTTTCTCGAGTAGCTCTCTCATGTGTGGATCTCTGCACTGGAGGAATCTAAAATAGGCAAGATGAACTCTGTCTTTAATGACTCTTCCCTTATTTCAGTAAGCTTCCAACAAGTCATTAACTGCCTTTGAAGCACAGTGCCATGTCCTAGTTTCCTGGAAAATGTTTAAATCACAGACGGAAACTTCTTCTCATACAAATTGTGTGTGCAATACATAACAACTTCCTGCTCCCAGCCAGGAGCTGAGATTACTGAATGACTGTGCTGCATGACTGCATTTTGCTTGTCGAGACATGAGAGCAACACATACCTCCTAGGTGATAATGGGGTTTGGAAACTGGGCCACCTCCTGGCTTCATCTTTTAAGAGATACAGTGACAATGGAGTTTTAAATGAACCTAATAAAAAGAAATTAACATAAGATGAGAATGTCACAGCAGCTCGTAGACTTCAATTTTTATGCATTTTAACAAATGTTGTCATGCTCTCTATCAGACTTCTGACAATATTACTGTGGTGGATCATAGTAGTCAGTCAGCACAGACTGTATAAACTCAATGCATGCAGATGCCTTCATTTGGGCCATAAGGAGTGATTAAACATCCTCTAATGTAAAGGCAGCTGAAGCCATTGCCCAAGGAAATGGCTAGCCATCACTGCAAAGCCGAAGCAGAAGCTAAGACACCACCAAAAATTCAGAGATTGTCTGAAAACCGACCACAAACCCACAATTCATCAGTTACATCACAAGTAAAAAGCTGCAGTAGCAAGAGAAAGACAGCAAATGAGGACTGATGTCCTGTCCCCAAGAGACAGCACAGGCAGAAAGTGTACTCCCTGGAACAGTCATCTTGGAAATGGTGCACAAGGAAACTGCCAGATATTTGTTTTTACTGCATTCACAGAAACAGATTTTGTGTAAAATATTGCATTCTTTGTAAATAATCAGTACAAGCTCAGAGAGCTAGTAATAGACTTTTATAATCAATTCTCCTTGCAAACCTTGAACATTGGCTAGCCTCTCCATCCAAGGGGCATTAATATATTGTCCAGGAGCCTGAATAATTAAGGACAAGGTAGATTTCTGTGGCTTGCACTGAAAAAGGCAGAACCGTCAGTACCTTGATAATGTAGTGAGCCGGATAACTTTTTATTTGGTGACTCACTGTTGGAAGACTGTTCTGTATGCTACTTACCCCTCTGCTTATTTTGGACACACTGTACTCAGGGATGCTACCAAAATCAATATTGTAGATAAGTTTATAGACTTGGCTAGAGTCAAGGAGATGATGCAGGGAAATAAAAACCAGTAATTTGAAAGTGCATGTCATAAAGAGTACCCTATTTATTTTCAAGCAATTAGCCACCAATAAGGGAAACTAAAAACATCCATGGCAGATGTCAGAGAAAGTGTACTGAGACACCTTCCTTCTTAATAGACTTGAAAACATTCCCCATGCAGAAGGACATAATGGAGTCAGAAAAGGGCAACTTAAATGGTTAAAGTGGTTTATGGTGCAGACATAAAAGCAACACTAAACTACTACCCTGTAGTAGCCCTGGTATAATAATGGGGGATGCTAGGGAGTACTAGAAAACAAACCACTGAGGACTGTGCACTCTCCCTAAACAGCATCTCCATTGACACTGTCCATCCTATTTCCCTCTTGGGCAGCAGCGGACCCTGCAATGATAGCACCATAATTTTTTTCTACACTTTTTGGATGTTGGAAAATAACCTTTGAACTGAGGAGAAACAACATGGGACTGGAGCATGTCCTTTCCTGCCTCAAAGCAGCATCTCCTCCTGACTACACCTCAGAAGGCTTGGCATGGGATGATGATCCTGTAGAAGACCCGGAGGAGGCATCTGGGAGCCAAAGATGTGATTGTTCCCAGCAGGGAGAGCAAGGCCTTCAGTGAAATGCAAGGAGCCACCAGCTCCAGTGTCCAGCACCACAATGAGTCTGGCACGGATCTCTCCTTCCTTTCCACCACTTCTCTCACATCTTGGTCTTCCATCCGATAGGGTCTCACCCTGCTCCCTCAGTGCCCTAAAATGTGCTTTCCTAAAAGGTTGCGATGTCAGGTCGTGTGCATGCTCCATGCTAATTCAGACAGCTTTGCAGGGAGAGTTATACCCTGGGGAACAGAGCAACCAAAACTCCCCAAAATAAACCAGGGTGCAGAGTGGAGGGACAAGGGCTGCCTGGGTTATTCCCTGCGATATGCAAGTCAGCGACTGAGATCCTGTAGGAGCTTTTCAGGCTCAGAAAACACTCTTCAATCACAACTGAGCTGCAGAAGGAAGTGTTTGACTTGGGAATCAGCAGAGGTTTGCTATGAAGTGCCTCTTTGTTTAAAGAGCTTAAAAGGGGGAAGCTTAGTAAAGTACAGTAAATAAATTCTGGCAATCTGGTTTGAACAAGTTTCTTATCTATGGTTTCAGAAAAGAGAGGGAAGACAGCAAGTCGGGCTGAGGCAGTGGCAGCATGGAGCTGCACCTGACCCAGCAGCACTCTGATTCTCTCTCCAGTTGATTTATCTTTCTCTTGGAGCACGGAAAGCAATAATAAAAAGCTGTGCTCTTTGATATAGTGAAGATGTGTTCTTTTATCAAGAACAGTCTGGTTTTTCATCTACATATGTAAGCATGGGATTTGCATCCCCATCTGAAGTATGGAAGTATTTGTGTCTGTCCTGACTTCTGTAACAGAGCTTCTACTAGCAAGGGACAATGAGGCAGGAAAGCATGTATAAGTAATTTATTATAGCATAGAAATGCTTTCAGAAGATGGAAATACTAGCTACAACAGTGCTTTTTGCTCAAATGGGAAATGGCACGAGTTTAGTGGCTGGAAGCGGAAGCCATTTAAGCTCAAATGAGACATAAAATTTAGATTTTGACCAGCAAGGTTGTGTAACAGTGGACCAGACTGCCATGGACACGGTGAAATTTTCATTTCTTGATGTCTTTGTATCAGAAGTGCAAGGCTTTGAAGAAAGCATGTTTTAATCAACTGTTAACTGAAGAACCCCCCAAAATGATTGACAGGCCAGAATGAAAGTGTTTGCGATGGGCTGGGGGACAGAGTTAGGCAACTGCCGGTCTCCTTGGCTTTCAAATAACCCTGTGACTCTGCAAAGTTAGCTGTCTGTAATAAAACTCACCAACTTAATCTTCTGAAATCAATATAGAATACAATAACCCCATAAAACACAATTTGTGTTTTAAATGTATTTGTTAAAAAGTTAAGTTCCAAGCTAACTTCTCTAATACCTAAGGGTCTTTATAAAGGTTACACAATCTTTAACTCCACTCTCAACCTGAGTGTCTACTTTCTCATTCTTTCAGAACCAGCAGAGGTTGCACTGAAAAAGTCAGAAGCTTTGCTGGCCGGCACGTCAAGCAGCAGAACTGCAGTCCCCGACAGACTCTCCAGTGCTCAGCCTGTTACAGGGTACATCACTTCTCTCTGAACCTCTCCTGGCACTGGGTTCTTGGCCAACAGGAGATGTGCCGTCCATGTCAGGACAGCACCAGATGATTTGCAATAATCTAATTTTTATCATAAATCAAATAATTCTGTTTAATTTTGTTTTGACTTTCTACTTATATTTGGATTTTAGATTTATTTTCCTAACAGACTGGTTCTCACTGGTTGGTAGCTATTAAAATATGTTGGTTTGTTACTTAAAGTTAGCCCGTAATTACAACTGGCATTTCCTTTTTGGTAGCCAAGGTGATATACTATACATACATTAAATACATAGCTTCAAAGTAAAATTCTTGTGCTGAATGAACAAGAAAAGTTTTAATTGGAACACGCTATGCATTTACAACAAAATGACACCTTAGACAAAGAAAGCATTATTCATAGGAAGTTAATCAAACTAATGGTTTCTGATCAGCATACCAGCTACTCTTCAGCATTTTAGAACTAATAGATCTCATCCTCTCACACCCCATTTTTATAAGTAAATTGGAAGAGGAAACCTGGTTTTTTTCTTTTTTCAAGTCCCAGCTGGTTTCTCAAATATTATTACATTATTAAAGTAGCTATTGAATTGAACACATCTGATAGGAAGAAAATACCCTTCCAGCAGAAGACACTACAGATTACCAAAAAGAAATTTAATGCTTTAGCAAATTCTATTCCCAGAGCTCAGCTAGTGATTTACAGGTAAACTTACTTCTATCTAAATTTCATTTAAGCAAATATATACTGGCTAAATAGTGTTCCTCACATAACCTAAAGGTTTTTAATAGCATAAGATCAGGAGTTAATATAGGTCTTGATGATTGTTTAAGTGCATTTAAACTAAACCCATTAAAGTGCATTAATTTTTAATAAGGAAAATAACAATGTAAGTTTATTTTTTTATTTAGACTTTTGTCAGCTCATTGCCTGCTGCTATATTCCTAGGACCTTAGGACCCTGAGAAGCTTTTTGCCTGCCATTTGCTGACAATGATCCTATGCAAACTTCTCAGACTTATCACGACCTTGTGACTCACTTCTGCACTTGGATCACAGAAGGGCAACTAAAAAGCTGAGCAAGACAGGAATATCTCTTTGGCTTCAAAGCCCCTAAGAGTTCAATCTGATAGATTAAGGGAGTTACACTTTTCTTTTTTCAGCCCTGTTCTGGTTTTCTGGACTTCTTTTACCCTTCCCGACCATGCTAGCTCTGCTTTCATGGAGGACTTTGAAGCATTTTTCTTCCTTCCTTAGGTATGCAATGATGAGGCTCACCCACCACAAACTTCAACATTTGTGTTTAAGGTATCGCCCTGAAAATTACTTTTGTCTTTAAAACAAAACGACATTGTTCCAACTCTCTAAATACATGCATGGTTTGATTTACCTTTACATTATAAATGCATATGGCCTCTGAAAAAGTATTGAGCTCAAAGATACATAGATAAATGTGTATATGTGTATGGTTATAGAATTGTTAGAAGTACATATATGTACATATGGACACACACAGTTTGTGAAAGATCAGCCATAAGCAAGCTAAAACCAGGAACAGATTAAATCAATTGCTATAAAAAAATTGACATCTGGAGTCTTTTTTTCACACTGAGTATGAAGCAAGGAAAGATCCCTATTTTTGAAACAGTGTTTAGCTTATGTGTTTATTTTTTTCTGTGACATTTTACAAGATTGATTATTGGCTTTACTGACATTTTCTAATATCATTGCTGCTCTTTACCTCCTCCTGCTGTGCTCCATTACAAACCCAGTGCCTGGGAAAAGTTTATTTCTTTTTCTGTTCTCCTTTTCAAAGGTATAATTAGTGGTTTTCTGTGCGTGAGGGCCAGTGCATGCATATATGTGTGTTTGTGTATGCTTTATATCCACAAAGGCATATGTGTATACACATATACATACTGAATATTGTTTGTCATTATAAATACTCTACAATTGAAAATTAACAGTGAAATGGCAATTATGTATAACTTTCATGTTTCTGAACTGATAAACTATGATAAGAACATGACAAATTAATCACATCCAGAAGATTAACAGCACTGAGGTGAGCTTTTACCAGCACACCTGCCTGGCACCCAAATCCAGTGAGAAGTCCACCTCCCAGGACCCCAGACCCAAGCAGGACTCCATGCACAGTTCCTGCCTACTCTGGACCAGATTAGTTGACAGGATCATGGCCAGAAGAGGGAACTACTCTGCTGAAGTCAGTGACGCTTTCAAGGCAATCTCTTAAAATAAAATGAGTTCTAATAGGTAGCATGCTCCTCTGGGGTGAGAAAATCAAAACAAGGGATTGGGGTGTCCAAATGAATGTGGTATCAGGTGCAATTTGCATTAGCTTGTGCTTCCCTGATATACTTCCATTAGTCTTTCCTAAAATTTGTAAAAAATGCATGCATTTTTCAACACTTCTATTGCTGTTAATTGGGTTGCCTTAGACTAAGCAGTTCAGATTGTATTAAAGAAGGTCATACAGTGGTCATGGAGAACATTTGAATTGTTACTAGATTAGTGTTAACAATCAAATAAATCAAAAAAGAACAAGGATACCTTTTCACAGAACACAATTTCTACCTTTGTTTGAACAGACTGGTTTGTAAATAGAGTTTTATTAGTATTAGCCTAATGTAATTCTGTACTTTGCTTTGCAAATGAAAAGAAGGTTAGAAAAATTCATCTTCCAGAGAGGAAGAGATAAAATCTCTGTCTTCTGGAAAAAGAATATGCAAAAGAAGTCAGTAAAACCGTTGGGCAATACTGAAGAATAAATAAAGCTACAATCAAATAGAGCATACAATAAGAACAAGAGCAAAAAATGTATAATACCTGTAGGCAAAAGTTAATGGTCTAAAACCAGAGACAGATGAACAGAAATGCTTGGGTCTAAATGAAGATATTGTTATATGAGATTGAAATGTGAACTAGGAGGAAGGAAATAAAATTAGTGTAACACTAAAGTAAAAATTACATCAGAAAGTGTAGCTGTCTGCTGGTGGAGAAACAGTAACTGTGTTAAAGAAAGCCTTGGCAGTCAAATAATATGATTAAGTCATCCACGTTAACAAATCCTAGGGCATATGTGGGTTATAGGCTAAGAGTGGGGCAACAGTCCACATAGGTGGAGCACAATGGTGACCACCGCTTCCAGGATCAGAAACAGAACAATAATGGAAGATTTTGGTCATTGCTTATCCCCATGACAATGGAGGAATGCCATTACAGGCATCACACAGAGACGAAACTTGTAGACGTCATAAATGACTGTGTTTTCTCAAGAAAAGTGGAAAAAAACAGTCTAGATGAATACTGGATATATACAAGAAAAAAGCATCTTGTGGGCATTGTACAAGATACAGTTCACGATACTATATATATAAAATCATAGAAAGGATACTCTGTAGTGCCTACACTACCAAGGAGGTAAATGTCAAAAAGTCAGCTATATTATTATGGCACTTTAAAAAGGGTGATTAATAAGAATAAGGAAGCTTGTTAAAAGGGGCTTTTTTTATAGATACCTTATCAGAGTCTGAGTAAATGTAAATCCCCTACAAAAAACACTCAAACCCAAACTCAGGCCTAAAAATCAAAAATAGAATAGCTTTTATGATTAAAGATTGGAGTAAATGAGCTGCCTAGAACTGAAAAATTAAAGTTGACTCTAAATGAGGAAAATAGACAAGAAGGTATATCCTGGTAGTTAAATGCAAGAGTGTAAGAGAGCATGCTAAAAGGATCTTGAGAAGCAACAAGCAAATGGCATGAAAACTATTAAAAGCCTTTTCAAACACAGGATTAGCAGGAAGCCTATCAGAGTTAGACAGGTAAACAAAGTACAGAATAGATGCTCAGAGAAGTAAGGCCACTGCAAAAAAGAAAAAAGAAAAGAAGGAAGAAGGAAGAGGAAAGGAGAAAGAAGAAAGAAGGAAAAGGAAAAGAAAAAGAAAGAAAAAGAAAAAGAAACAGAAAAAGAAAAAGAAAAAGGAAAAGGAAAAAAAGACAAGTGAAAAGGATTCTTTGTGTCAGGATTCAGCACAGAGGCTTGAGGAAGTTTGTGCAACAAAGTCTTTATTTATGGGGATGAGGCTGAGGGGTTTTGTCAAGTTGAACTGTCAGTAAAGAGGGTTTAGAGCAAATCAATAAAGTGAGTAGCAACACATTGCCAGGAGCAGGTAACAGTCACTCGAGGGATCTAAGGGAATTCAAATATAAAATTGCTGAACTTTTCACAGTAGTGTGTAACCTATCGCTTACATTGGCCCAGATTCCAGAGTAATGGAAGGAGGCAAATGTGGCCTCAGTTTTTAAAATAATCTCCGGAGGGAAGCCAGGAAACCGAAGAATTGTAAATTTGACTTCCTGCTGAGGCAGACTGATGGAAGTTATAATAATGAGCAGAATTAGTAGACATGAATATATACAACTTACTGGAGATAGTGAACAGGGTTCATAAATAAAGAAATCATGCCTCACAAATCCTGTACAGTTCTTTGAAAGGATCATTGCACTTGTAGACACGGGCAACTTGAGCAAAAAAATTACCTTTGGATTCCTAAACCTTCCTATAATATCCCTTGCCAAACAATCTTACAGAAACCTAATGTCAGGGGGAGATTGCTGTGCATTAATAACTGCTCAAAGCAGATGGAACAGCAGGCAGGAATAAATGGTTGCTATTCTTCCTGGAGCAGTTACTCAGGGAATCCCAGGGAGATCTGGCTAGGAATGGACACAAATCACCTAGAAAGGCTGAAGCACAGCAAAAGGAGAAAGTTTGCTGATATTTTGGAAGTAGTCAGGTCAATCGAAACCAAAGCAGACTCGAGAATTTCAGAACTTTGCATCATGCTGAATAGGTGAAAAAATGGAAGATCAAATTCATCCTTGATAAATACAAAGTAATATGCTGTGGCAATGTAGTCCTAAGCACACTTAGACAATGATCAGATCTATTTATCTGGTTTCGTTTTGGAGAAGAGGGAGAACTTAGCACAGTCCTCCAAAGACATCTGCTTGACAGCCTTTAATTGTCAAAAAGGTGAACAACATTAGAGGTGGGCTAAGAGGAAACAACATTATGCTAATGATGCTGTCACAGCTTAGAGACAGGGTCAGCTTCTGTCTCATAAAGGATACAGAAGAATTAGAAAAGTTACGAAATATAAGTAACAAAAATGAGCAGAGGCTTCTATGCAAAACAGAGTTTAATATAGGAAGACTACTAACAGTAGAAAAAGAAGGCTCCAACAGGACATACCTAAGACGTATAAAAATCCTGAATGATATGGAGGAGGAGGGAACAATTCAGTTTCTCCCAATACAAGAACTAGGATCATCCAGAAGAAAACCTAAACAGCACATCTGAAACAAACAAAAAGAAATACTTTTGCACATAGCACACATACAATTATGGAAGTGCCATAGGGTGTTAAGGAGGTTTAGGATTTAAGGAGGTTCAAAATAAAACCAGGTGGCTACATGGAGTGAAATATGTGGCTGTTAAAGTGCAACTCTGCTCAGCAAGTCTCTAACCTATGACTTCCAGAAACTGGAAAAATGTAACAATGTAAGGATTATACTTGGCTAGTTTCTCATGGTCTCTCCCTGCATCTGCTGCAGCCAGGTGGGATGGATGGACCCTTGTTCTGACCCAGCATACCATCTTTAAATGGTCTGTCTTCTTTTGTTCAATTTAGCACTTAGTTATTTGGCAGTGCTGAGGCAAGAGGGAGATGGCCTCTTGATTGTGCAGATGCTCAGGTGCACAGAAAAGCTCTGAGGAAGAGAGCAAGGTTCTCTCGTACTTCCAGATGGCTAAAAATATCTGGTAATTCTCCAAGACTGAAGTCCATCGTGTTAAAAGGTAGTAATTCCACAATGCAGAGAGACGCACAGGTAGCAGGTTTGGGTAGAAAACAAGAGCGCGCTGTAGTTGGAAGGAGGAAAATTAGTAACACAAACCTGAGCTGTTGCTGATGAAGCTTTAATGGCATTAAAGTGCCAAGGTCATTCACCGGGTACTTTGGGATTCCCCTGCACCATATGTAATGGATGGATTATGGATTAGCACTTTCCCTTTTAAACATTGAAGCTTCATAGACTCAGCAACCCCTCAAATAGGAATGGGAGAAAGATGTGATGAGCTGGCTCTAGTACACATTAAAAATTTTAGTCTGTGAAATACTCAGTCTTGCTGCTAATAACACAGAATCTTACGTTTAAACTGGAAGAGCTGATTTGAAAAACGCAAGTTGCCGCTTTGTTTCGCCCAACAAACGCTGAAGAGCTGCTCTGCTGGCTGACAGCTCTCCAACTCCTGGGAACTGCTGCTCTCTGGTGCCCATCTTCCAAACAAAAAACCAGGACAATTTCTCTCCCATCCTCCTCACCCTGCTTTTGATGTTGCTACTGAACCACCTCATCAAGAGAAGATGTAGTAACTCATCTTCAGATACATATCCTTTCTAATTAAGTGTTGGCAAATAATATGCATTTGAATTGTAAAACGGGCCTATGTAATATGTAAATGAAGTTGTGTCAATTTGCAGATGGGGCTTTGTACAGCACGGCGTCTTCTACACATGTGACATAAAAAGCAAAGAAAATTCTGATTTTAGTAGTAGGGGTAGCTTAATTTAAACATTTTCAACAGAAAATGCCTGAACTCCTCATTTCAAAATTATTTTTGTTTTGAAATTGATGATGGTATCTTGAAAATGAGGTTAAATAACCTGAAAATGAAACAAAGCACTCCTTTTTGGAGCTGGATGAAATGGAGAAATCATTGTTTCTCAGAGACTGTTTGCTTTAAAAGGAACATAAATCCTGTGCTGGGCCCATACATCTACAAGGGCCTTCGATGCATTTTGCGAGTGACGGCTTAATTTCTGTTTTGATTTTATACTACAGAAACTGCACAGCTGAAATAATGAATGATTTGGTAATATATCTTTCACTATTTATGGCTTATTTTCATCACAGTTCTGCCATTTTTATTCCTTCTGCAAGCCAGTACATCTTCCTTGATGTTAGAGACTGGTGAACTAAATAAATATAAAGCAGAAACTGTCTGCAGCAAAATGTCTATTAGAAGTTCTCTCTTTTCCATTTTTAATAATTATGCCCTATAAACCGCACAAAGGAAATAACAAAGTCAGCCAGTAAATCAGAGGCAGTAAGTAGAAAAAGGGACTGTTGATGGTGTCTTTAACTGTTGAAAGTGGATATACACATGAAGTAGCAATACTTTACAAAGTCACAGTTATTTCTGACATTATTGAAATGCCTGCTGCTCATTACAGAGATTTAAGAGGTTGATGCTGTGAGGTGTAACAGCTATATCTAATGAAAGTTGCAGCACTCCTGCTTTTCTGGGCTACTGCAATTATGTTTTACACAAACTGCAGAAGCATTAGGTTCACCTTTAACTGACCATCAAAACATCCCATGTTGTTATTCATAGTGATTTCAACATCCGTTGCTTGTAATAACTGTAGAGAGTTTTTGTAATAGTCTGCTTCCTACTTGTGATGTTTATTTTAAAAATGCTTGTGTTTTAAATGTTATATGCACTAATTTCAGGTACAAAAAAATTAAGATTAAGGGCTTAGAGTTGAATAAAGCACTTAACCAGGTACTTATCCTTTTACTGTAAGAACAGCTCCATTGGCCTTAAAGGACTTTGCTTACATGCTTAATATAAGCTCACATTAAGAGCTTGGCTGGATTTGAAAGTGAAATAGCTTAAAAGTACTATTTAGAGACCCATGCAAAATAACTATGAAATACGAACTTTCTTTCTGTGAACAGTATTCCTCCTCTTTAGCTGTATTTTAATTTTAGAAAAAAAGCTATTAATGAAAATCTTTTCTATAAACCAGAATACCCATGTCACTGTCTTTTTTCCTGCTATTGAACACGTGGCTTGGTTTATCCCAAGGTACCAAATCCCACTCTGAATTCAGTGTTTTTGCTGGGATAAATCTGATGGATATGCAAGGTAGAAGCATGCTAGAAGCTCAGGCAATGAGTCCCTCAAGAACAGCTATGCAAGGTTCAAATGGTTTAGGTGCCCTTGAATAACCAAAGTACTCACTCAAAATTGTAGTCTTCGCTACTCATTCACTTAAAATTATCAAGATTTGTAGAGGAATGAAGCTGGGTTAATTATCATTGATAATACACAACTGTGGGCTGGCTTCAGGGGTGTCGGGCTGGCTGTTGTGGATAAGGTGCAGCTGTGGCTGGTTCTGTGAAGGGGTTGAGAGCCAATGAGGAGAGAGTGGCCGAGGGAGAGGCAGAAAGAAGCAAGAGAAAAGAGAGTGGGTGCTGGATGAGGTGAAGGCAGCAGAGGGACTGTATGAGGAGTATGATGGTATGAGATGGTAAATGACCTTGTTCCAGCTTGATAGTCTAGAGAATGCTGTGACAAAAATTATAGATAAAAATATATATCAAATATGGGCTGTGTAAGTGAGCAAAGACAGGGAAGGATCTGTCTTCTTGAAAGAAGCTTGGGATTTAAAGATCTTTTCCAGAAAAAGGTTGTCCATTTTTAGAAAACCTCTTCTTAAGAAGAACCTTGAAACCAACTTTTTACAAGAGCGACTTCCAAAGGGACAATTTCGATGCAATTTCTAATCAGATTGCATTTGAGTCAAAAGCTACTATCAAGCAAACAAAAAGTTTGTCCATATTTTGTGAAACTGTGATCTGAAATAGTCTATTTTTCATTTTATCAGAAACCCCCCCCCAGGTTTTTGTTTCCTACTTACTGAAAGCTTGCTCATGTGACAATGCTGTACAGAATCAAGCTGTGTTTATCACAAGGCAGTAAACCAGGAATGGGGGATGCACACTGAGGGCCGATGAACAGTACCTGGTGTAAAAGAAATTGAGAGAAGTGTAGTCACTATCCAAACCACTTCCTTTAAAATGGTGACAGCTTTTCAGTGTATCATTAAAAAACAGTCAGAAACCTAAGCTATTAGAAGATTTCCACAACAAAACTCATTCAATGAGAGCCCGCTCTAAAGTGAATGAGCCTCATGGTCACGTACCACAAAAAGAAGTAAAAGATGGCAAAAAAGGAATCCAGAGGTGACAAAAGAAAGATAACTGAAGTCTTGGAATGTTTATGAAATGCCAGAGATTATTTTTCCTGTTAAAAATCAGCAAATTAACATTGACCAGATGAAACCTACCAACCATTCAACAAGAGAGGCAGAGTTAAGAGGAGGAGAGCAGCAAGAGTTGCTTGTGCTGGCAAAACCTACACATACTTCTAAAAATTCAAAAATACACTTGTCTTGTGAGTATTTACTGGTTGCAAAATGTTAGCACGAAGCATCCTGTTTTATTTCAGTTTTCTTTTGAATATACAGTCACCTCATATAAAGAGTAGTTCTCCATACCATCCTTACACAGCCATTTTATTGTCTCTTGGCATCATATGTTCTGGGATATCTAACTCCACAAAGGTTACTATTATCCTATAGTTTGTCACTTACAAACATGGGCTACATTTTAGGTGCCAACAGGACAGGAATCATCTGTGGTTATACGTTCCAGCTGAATAATTCCAAGGCATTTATGTGTTGTGGTTGCAATAGAACTATTCTTCAGATCATCCCACAGAATTAGGAAACTATGAGGTCACTTCCAATAAACAATTACCACATAATTCACCGAGTGACTGCAGGGAGGAAAAAGCTGTGGTTTCTTGTTTATTGCCTATTCCTTAAATGAGCACAAGGTAAACAGTAGTGGAATAGGTAAGAGAGTGTGACCTGCAACTAGCCCTGAAATAGAAGAGATATGGAGAGAGTTAGGAAGGAGAAAGGAGAGTTACGTCAATGGAAAGTGAAGTTTGAAAGGATGCTGAGGGAAACAGAAGCACAAACTCATCATTAATGTCCAGTGGTGTTGTCAAGGTGTTGGTGCTGCCCTACTGATTGAAGAAGCTATGGTACTAGATATGTAACTTCCAACAGTTGTTTTGGGTTCATGGGCTCATATAAATCCTTCCATGTGTATCTCCATGTTCAGATTTGTGGTTTGGGGGTTTATAAGGAGGAGAGGGCTATCCATACCTTGGCTTGCTCTCTTCTGCACCATATCTGGCCCCAAGATGTGCAGACATGCTGTGACATGATAAGTGAGGTTTAGCTTCATTTTGTATTCCTCCTTTCCAGCTTGCAGTCTTATCTCAGACGCTATGGGATTGCAGAAGCAATGAAAACAGCCTATGTGGAGATGAAAGAGGTATCTGTTCCCATGGCATCTCAGAGGCTCTGACCTGGGTAGATAATATAGGAAAGATAAGAAGAAAGAGGGGGAAAGATATAGGGGAAGATTAAGAGCTGAGATACCCCAAGACATGCTTCAGAAAGTGAGGAGCATTGCCTGATGTTGCCTTATATGCCTTCTCCTGGTCACTCATTCAAGTGACCCCTTGACCCATTTTTTTTGTTGCAGCTGTGGACAGCTATGCCAGTGCTGCGGCAGCACGGTGGCTGCTGTCCTCATGCTGCTGTCTGCTGACAGCGGGAAACAATGCTGGTGCCTATTGAACAGATGGCTGCGTGGGACACCGGGCAGTATCTTACCCATGCTGGAACACCATGGAGGCACCGTCAAAGGATTGGTCTTCAGCTCTTCTGCCTCTGAGGTTGGTGGTACAGGTACTGGAAAAAATGGAGTTATTGCAAAGCTGAATGGTCCTGAAAATCCTTTTGCTTCTGATCAAATCCAGTTGAAACTGGTGGCACAAAAGTTTCCCACTGAACATCCCTGGAAGTTGGATCAAGGCTTTTTGGATAGCTATCATACTCTGCTACTCCAAAAAATGAGACAGACTCTGCCCAGAGAAAAATGGACTGCTGTTTGCATCAAGCTAGCAGGAATGTAACCACCAACATATTGAAAAGGTTTCGTATGTAAAACGCTTGACTTTGAGGAGCAAGGCCTGAAGTCCTTATATAGTCTAAGATGGTTCTGGATTTGGCTGAAGTTCAGAAGCTTGCTTTCTGTCTGTACAAATAAGCCCCTGGAAGTCCAGTCAAGACATTCCTAAAACAGAGTTTCTTACAGTTTAAAATTAATAGTCAGTAGTAAGTCATTATGATTTTGTGTAATAAACCAGCTATAAGGGTTTGCAGCCAGTTCTTAAACTTCCAGGAACTGTGCTGCGGGATATAATGTTTCTATAGAGATCTTTTGTTGTGCCACAAAATAGGTCTACAAATGTACAGCAGGGTGTCCCCTCTTCGACAATCCTTCTTATATCTCTCTGCCATATATTAGAGTGGTGCCTCACACAACAAGCACACGTCTTCCAATAATTGTATTTTCTAAAGACGTCTTCATGCCTTCCAAAAAGCTGGAGAATAGAGATTAAAAATAAGTTGAAATTTACAGTTTTCAGAGGAGTAAAATCTCAGCTCTACAACTGTTGCTTTTATTTTACTGATTCTTGTATTCTACCTTTTGCTCCTGCACATACATGTTCATATTCTACTTTGAGTTAGAAAAACTCTGAGATTTAGGAATGAGAGTTTATTAGAAAATATTAATGTATTATTATTCACTCACATTTAAAATAAATAGCAAGCTACTATAACACATTGACATGGAAATAGGTTTTTAAATGTTTTTTTTTACATGAACAATTTTATTGGTGGAAGCTCAGGGAACTGGGAGGGTCTCATAAGCAAAGTTAATTTCTATAAAAAGTAAAGAGAAACAGAAGGAAAATCACAGACGGAGCAGTGTTATTGATATACAACAGATTTATAATGAGCTGTTTCTTAAAGCTGCTAAAATCAATAGGTGAAGCATGAGAATATTCCTTTCAGTGACTAAATTTCTTTAGTCAAATTATTTTAATGGATTTCTGTAGACTTCATGCATACTCTTCTGTGTTAAATTACAAGAAACTGTAAAAATCATTTTGCTGTTTAAAGAAACACTATAATATCCATTGAAACTGCAAAACACTTTTCAAAATTATTTTAAATGTATAAACATGAACTCTTGCATTGGAAATCTGACTCAAAAGATTAAGTGAATTTTGACTAAGACCACGTTTTTATTCTGACTTTTTTGTCTAGACACAGATAACCAAAACAGTAACTTTTATAATCAATGACTTAAAAAACATCTTCATCATTTTCTACAGATCAAGAATTATCCTACAAATTATAAAAAAATAAAAAAAATAGACTCCAGGACTTCCAGAAAAATGCCAGAACAAATTACAGATTTAGAATCCATCCAAACAGTATTGGGTTTTGATTATTTTTTCCAACAGTACTGGGGAATATTGTTTCTGTAAAAAAAAAAAAAAAAGCAACCCCACAGTTTCCGGACATTGGAATTGCTGAATAAAAGAAGCTAATCTTGCAACATGTTTGTTGAGAAACCATTAACGTGCTTCCCTCTTTAAGACCAGCTGGCACATCACAGAAGACTTTTATGAACATTCTGATTTTAATTAATCCCTTGGGGTTCTCCATTGACCTCAGGACAGTTACACAAGGATGAGATTTGTCTTCTTGTTAGAAACAATTCTGTTTATAAATATGTCTTTAATTTTGTTAGGAGCTGGGTGGGTTCTCTACTCTTCCTCAGTA
Source organism: Falco cherrug (assembly GCF_023634085.1). Taxonomy (NCBI): domain Eukaryota; kingdom Metazoa; phylum Chordata; class Aves; order Falconiformes; family Falconidae; genus Falco; species Falco cherrug. The sequence continues at coordinate 44,788,998 of NC_073701.1, forward strand.
GAGCACTATGAGTACAAAGCTCAGAGTTACTTGCTCTTTGTTTGGCTGCTGCTTAATTAGACTTCTCAGTTCTAACCAAGCTTATTATGGAGCTCACCTTTTGCTGGCCTTGTGTTACAAACCCAGCTTTCATCACAGGCTTGTGTGCTCTTTGCATCTACAGCATGCTTTCTGGATAAAAGAGGCCAAACGTGTGGCTTTCAAGACTTGGGTTAACCCAAGGGAGGAGGGCATAGTCTTATGTGACTTTCTGTTTTTCAGCTGTGATTTCTGAGTTCACATGAGCTGGCAACTCCAGGTAAAATTAACTGGGAACAAACCAGCAGAGATTAAGATCACAGCAAACCCTCCCTTTGCCTTGACTGTGGATCTTCATGCGTCAACCCGATCTTTAAGCGCGTCCACAGCAAGTACCTGTGATGTTACAAAGAGACTCCTCAGCCACTTGAGGAAGGAGTAGGAAGAGCTGTTGAACTTGGATAGTTACGCAAATCCCTATCTCTATGTCAGGAAGCTTGTTAATGTATCAATAAGGAAAGGTGGGGAGAGGAAGGCACGTGGGAGAAGAGCCACACATATGCCAGCATTACGCCTTCTCCTTCGGGGGAGAGTGAGTCAGAAATTTTTGCCTTCCACATATCCTTGCTTTGAAGTGGCTCATTTTGGCTTGATTTGACTGCACAGGAGACACTGCAAACCAGCGCTTGTGCTAATACTGCCAGCCCTCCAGTGGGTAATGAATCTGGTGTAGACAGTCACCACAGGACTGCCCAAAACGTGTTCAAAAACATCAGTCACAGGGATTACACAATGCATTTCATAGCTATTTACATGCAGAAATCTCACCAGCTGGGTTAATCTTGTAGAAGCAAGTACAATTAGATGATATTTTATATGTATTAAAAAGGCTGAGCCACAGGGCTCTGCGCCAAGCTCCGCTCTCATAAACAACAGCGTAAATCCAGAGCAACTCCCTCAACTTCAGTGGAGATTACATCAAAGCTGAGCCAGGACTCATATTCTAAGTTGCTCCTCACTGCCTACACACAGCCTACTAAGTTGCCTAAACTGAACCCTGGCTGCCTCACTTCTGGCACCTTAAAGGAACAGTTACCAGATATGTACATACGTAAGTATTTTTATATATTGAGATATATAGTAGTTCGAATTGTTAGCGATGTTGGAAATAGTCATATAACACCAAGAATTTACTAATATGAATGTTACATTTCAACAAGCATGCGTGTTCTTGTGTGTGCACCTACGCGACACTCACACAGACAATAGATTTATAGATGCATGTGTGAGCCCCGAAGAAAAGGAATAGAGAGGGAACTCTAGCAAAACAACAAAGAGGGAGATGACAGGGTGATTTCAAGGTTATTAATCCAAATTTACAGCAGTGACGAGCAACACTCAGGATGACTACACTGGGGAAAAAAATCATGTAGTGTGTTTTGAACCTTTGACATGACTTTTAAGTCAGTTTTCCCATTTCCTAGTGTAGTCCTTTAAGGATGATATCCTGTGGCTGGGGTAGGCCAGTCACACAGTTAGAGATTACAAAGAACCTATTTTTAGTCAAATTTCCTAAGATATCTGGCTGTTCACATGACTACAGAGCCTGGAGATCTGCCCATCTTTCTCCTTGTCGTCCTCAATGACTTTTGGCCAGTTGCAGCCACATCAGAGATGTAGAATTCATAAATATATTAAATTCCTACAGGTCTCATGATCTTTTGTGACTGAGTGGAGGAGAAAGATCTAAACCAGTTCTCTTACTGTGAGCTCTGAGCAATATGACTAGACATTAAAGGAAGCCACCCAGGAGAAAGGAGGTTTAAATATTCCAGCCATAGGAAATGCTTCTGTCAGAGCTTGCACCACATGAGGCACAGAATGTCATTAGGCACAGAAGAACAAGCAACCAGAGCTCATTGGGTCTTCTACTCAGGGAACTGCTTCTTAAAACAATGAGAAATATGATGCTTCCACCACAATACCTGATAAGGCGTAGAACAATAAAACCTGAAAGCAGTTTTAAATCATTACTCTAGTTTTCTAGTAAATCTCTAGTAATTCTCTAATTGGCAGTGACCCCTCAAAACCTGCTTCAAAAACCTATTTTAAGATGGTGTCACTAATTTGTTTCTATGTGTTGAGTTCCCTTTCTTTACGTTTTTTAAAAGCAAGGTTTTGGTACATTGTAGCACCTCACATAGAAAGTTCTAGTGAGCTCAGAAAGATTTGTTGGGTTGGGTTTTCACCTGGAGCTTTCCAGGAGCCCTTCAGATAAAAACTTGACTTAAACATGATTTTTGCTGCCTACAACCTTAGCCGATATAACTCACGTCTCTGAATGGGCTGACCCATGGAACTCTGGGTTCAGAGACCATGGAACTCTGCCATTCCCTGTGGAAGCTCCCTGTTCCCATTGAACCCTCCACTGCAGCTTGGTGTCCATTTATGATCCAATGATTAGGTCAGTTCTCAGGATTTTGAAGAAGCTCTTGAAAATAGATATTGCAGAGCTTGAGCTTGCAGCTGTCCAGGTAGCGGCCGGGAAATACAAACTCCAACTTTGTGCTTCCTTGCAGCTGTTAACTGTAAAGTTTAAAGCTGACATATTAGGCACCGAAGACAAACAAATCACGTGCATTTAATTTAGTATTCAACTAAATAAAATTAGAGTTCCTGCAGCTCATCTTCTGATGGAAAAAAACCCCCACAATAAAAACTTCAGTTTTTCAAATGCCAACAAGTCTCACAGAGAATTTGTATCCAAGTGTCACAGATGGCAAGCATCACGCTGCAAAGTATACAAAAGAACGAATTCGTTCGTTGGATCCTTGATGAGGGTGTACTGTGCTCATAGTTGGAAAAGGAATGTTCAATTAATTTCCAGGAAGTCAGACTTTCTAAACCATAAAACTAATGATACAAGCTTAATGCTTCCAGTCAATACTGATACGCTTTCTTGGCTACTGAAAGGAACCTTTTCACTTCGTTAAGCTGCACCTCCAGAGCCCTCCCCTTTCCCACGGGGCATGCTGCGCTCCCATTCCTTATCACTGCAATCGCAGAGATGGACATTACTGTAAGGCCTTTCATGGCACATCACGCTGCTCTACAGATGTGCTTTCTGCCCATCTGAAATTTTGTGGAGACAGGGGTAAAGGAGATTCCCTTTGAAAACAAACAAAAAACAAGCAAGCAAATAAAATGTTTACTGACACGTCACCGTGCCAGCGCTGCGTGTGCTTGCTTGCCTGGGCAGTCTGCTGACAGCACCATGGCTGAGTCGCCTAAGGCAGCCATGCAGCAAGCTGGACCAATTGCTTCCCTACCACCTTTCCCAGCGGTGGCAAGGAGTCAAAGTCTGTGCCTTCCATGTTGGACCCTGCCCTTCACCCCACAGCAAATGTCAAGAGCATCTCTTCCCAGAGGACACCGCGCGGGAGCTCCCCTTGCCGTCCCCAGCCAGTCAGCAGGCTTTGGGGATTGCCAGACCCCGCAAAGCGCGGGGACCTTGCCTGCCCCCCACCTCTCCTTGCTGACTGCCGGGCACATTTACCACACCGCAGTGCCGGAATGGGCAGAGGTCAGGTTCACCAGCCATGCTGAGCGCTGCCCTCTGGATGGGAGCAGCAGCCTCTCGCGTGGGGGATGGCTTGGCCGCTGGCTGCTGGCTGTCGTGTTACTCATTATTCCAGCCCCATGCATGGCTGGAGTTAGGATGATTTCTAACAGCTTGGGGATAAAACCCTAAATGTACTATTTCCTGCCTTCAGGGCCCTGGCTTTCAAGGATATTTCAAATGTGGGACTCTCACTTAAATGAAAAAGGAGAATAAATGCCTAAATCTTGCTCAGGTACTGGTTTTATACTCTCCTCATCACTTCCCAAACAATCCCTCTTAAGCCAGGGAATTTAACAAAACCAGGCTTATTCAGTTGCACACGCATAAGCCAACTAAGAGTGAAACTGAAGGACAGCAGTAAGAGAAGAACTGGGGTGTGGAAGGCAAAGGCCTAATTAGCCATGGTGCGTTAGAAGATCTGATAACAAATAAAAAGCAGAACAGGTTTTAGATGATCTGCATCCACAGGGAAGACTCTTGTTTCTTAACTAAGCAGAAGGGTAATAAACCTCTTGCTGTGCTGGCTTCATTAGGACTGGAATGCATTGTGACTAAGGAAAAGAAAAGCAGCTCTGACACTTTTAACTGATGCGGATTTTTTTAATGAGACTAGATGGCCTGACTTGCAAATGCACATAGACTTGTGCAGGGTTGAGCAGAGGTTGCTTCGTACTTGTAATGATACTGCAAAGTAAGTGCAAAGTTGTGTGAAACCAGTTGAATGTGCTGCTCTGTTACTGGTAAGTTATACTTACAGACCATATCTAATGAATATGGAAACTGGCTGATTTGGAGATAAAAGGGGTGTTAAAAAATGGTTCCTTGGAGTTCCTTCTCAGGCTTGTGTTTTGACACTTCTTTTTCACCTTGTGCCTGCTGTGCCAGGCTTCTCTGAACACGGAGCTTATTTGAATTCTAAGTTCTTAGTACTGCTTTTAATTTTAGTAATAGAGTTCATTTGGATTTTGTCTGGTTTCTGCTGTACTAAAACAGAGCTACATGAAACCACCAGTTTTTTAGTGGATGAAGCTTACAAAAACTATCAATGTTTACAACTTTACAACACTTAACATTTACAACAAACAGATCAGAAACTTTGGTAAACATTTAGGATCCTGCTCATGATTATCTTGACAGTGTCTTCTGAGTTACAGCAGGCCAAGAGCAAACCCCAAAGAAGCTGGTGTCCACAAACAGTAGGCTTTAAATAACAGTTAAAAATCTACTTGTCATCTAAGGCCCCTTGGAGTTTTTCCCTTATTTTCTCCAATTCAGGAGTCCCGTTTCTTAATTTGTACAGTTAAGCCTTCCTGAAGAAATAAAAAGCAGAGGGAGGAATTACTCCACCTATACCCTGGCATCACACTGGAATTCAGGGTCACTGGGGGCAGTAACTTGCTTTGATGAACCAGGAAGAGGTTTCTACAAAGTTCCCACTTCTGCTTTTTGCAGTGGATGCCACCAGCCCTGAAGCCACCCCATTGACATCTGCACTGTTTCCTGTGCTGCCAGAAGAAGTCAATGACAACTTTTATTCTTGTGCAAGCCCTACAAACAGATCTTGCAGGAGATGCAATGCAAACACTACCCCAGAATGATCCACTTGCCCCAGGGGAAGAGGCAGAAGGCACCTTCAACAGGAAAGGAGCATGTCCCTACAGTGGGACAGAGGACAGATGGCAAACAGCCTGTTGACACAGCATGTAGAGAGCTCGTAGCTGCCAAACTACCTGCCCTTAGGTGTCCTGAGCGACTTCCAGTGAAATGGCCACTTGTGGAAAATAACCTTTATGCCGGACTGCATTCAAGCTGGGAGGGTGGAGGCATCCCATCCGAAAGGCAGCAAGAATGCCATTTCACCGGGTGGATCAGATGGGCTTGCAGCAGGCAGGCAGTCCCTCTGGAGCAGGCAAGTTGCCTGCAGCCCTGTGTCCCCCCTGTGCACCCTGCCATCCCCATGGGGAGAGAAGCCCTCACCTTCTAAATCTGGATGAAGTAGAAGGGCACATTTGAAGTATTTATTTGGGGAACAAGAGGTTGCTTATACCTTGACAGCAGGACTGCCTTCAAAGCCCTCGTTCAAACAGAGCTGTGTTTATCAAATTCCTCTGCGCTGAGTATACACATGCCTGAGATTTTAATTCTTTCGTAACTGTGAAGCACTTGGTCATATTTCTATCTGAGCTATCAGGATAGGAATTATTAGATATTTGTGTGAATTCTGGTCTGTTTAGATCAAGATTGCAAAAAAAATCAACTATGTGGGACTTCAGAGGTTCCCCAGGCAGAAAGACTCAGGAGGAGGGAAATCTCTTCTCCCCAGTGGCCTGTTTTGTGACAAAGTGTGTCATAAAATCTCAGACATGGAATAAAAAAGCCCACATATTGCTTTTGATAACTACTCACCCTCAGGCTTTCCGAACAGATGGGAGCACTAAACACCAAAATTCTTCAGCTTACAAACTGGCAAAAGGCCCAGCAGCACTGCTAACAGAAGGAGTTGTACGAGCTCTTCATTATTTACAAATTGAAATTCTTCTGGAAAGAATTACTATAATATGTAGGACATGATCCCAGGGTTTTGGCAAAATGTATTAGTAACATGAGCTATTGATCCTAGGAATTAAATTAGATCTTGGAAGGTTAAAGTGTGATGTTGTCTAATGTATTGGGAACTTTACCTCTAATGGAAAGTTGTTTACACCTGTTGCGAGTGCTTTAGTTAATACATGAAAGTTAGTCTTTCCATGAGGGAATAAGCTGGCTGTTCCTCTGAAACGGTGCCTGTGGAAATCAGGCAAGCAGTTCTGGGCTAGAAGCATGACTATACTACCACTGCCACAGGACTGAAATGTTACAACTACTTTATCTCCTTTTTTTTTTGTCAAATGCAATCTTTTTGTCCCAAATATCTCATTGTGGAAACTTCCTGCAAATAATTCAAAGTTTAGAAATTTGTTTACTAAAAGAATATTTTAAGAGATGAGGGTTTTTTGCTTCTAGGTACTGTCAAAACAGTTTACTTCTAAGGATTCAACTATATCATATCAAGCTAGACCTGCAGACATATTACTGCCTTCGTAGGATATAATCAAACAGGAGTTTGAAGCACTGGAAATAAAGTAGTGGGAACAGAAGGCTCAGATATACAGGGTTGTTCCTATAATTTCAGAAAACCAAGGAGCTCTGAGTTTTGTCATGGATGGGAGCTGGGAGCTGCCGGTTCAGGCAGTGGTGAGGCAGCAAGGAGATCTGCTGGGAAGGGAGCAGGAAGGCATCACACAGACATTTCCTGCTTCCCAAGGAGTTTCTGCCAACACACTTCATCTCTAATTTAGGAAGGGAGGACGCCATCTGGCATACCAGCTTTGAAGGGAGTATGCCCACAGTTTATATTGCAGGTGGTAGCTCCAGTGGGTTAGGGCGGAGGGAGACACCCAGGCACAAATTCACTGAACAGAAGGTTCCTGCCTGCCAGATAACGTCCCTCCCCATGGGTACCCATCAATCAGAAGTGGATGCGTCTCTCTCTGTAATACCTTCCTCATTAAACTTTCACTGGCACTCCTATTGTTTCCTTTAAATGTTTCAGTGTTGACGTGTTGTTTTGTTGAAAAATTCCTGTCTGGCTCTGCTCTGTATCCCTTCCTTCAGTAAGCTGTCAGCGCTATGTGATTTGCCAGGCTTATGGCAGTCACATAACAAGGAAACCTGCAATATGAATGAGTGATATATGTGTGTCTCCCAGAGGATGCAAGTGATGGAAATCCCAGTTATTGGTTCTTATTGGACCAGTGGGAGCTTAGGGCTGGGAAAGAGATCATCTTACCAGTCTCACTGTAGTAAATAAGGCCCCTTCTTTGTTCCCTTGAAGCCACTAATTGCAATGGCAGTTAAGTTCAGGCCTCAGTTTTGGGACCAGCCAAACAGAGTAAGGGAGGCTGAAGCATTCGGATTACCCTGCAGGCTTGAGCTTTTGTTGGTTTTGAGTCAGAACAAGATTTCCAGAAGGCAGTCAGACTATGATTACTGCAGTGCATTTCAGGAATATCCAAACCAGCTTTAGCCAAGAAGCAATAGCACTGAATTTTTGCAAGATTTGTGCAGGCTTCAGCTGAAGCTTGCCGTTGCTGTGCCGTGTTTAGAAAGCTAATAGCGGAAAGGAGGCTCAGGCACTGTATCTTTGGATCACAGCAAAGGCAGAGTATTTGTTCAGCTGTGCACGTGCAGGTGGGCAGGCTCTTGCCCCTGCTGAGAAGTTTAATAGATCTCTTACTGTTTTATTCTGCAGTCTTCGCTACAGAAGACCACGCTGTTTTGTTTTTGGGGGTTTTTTTTCTTTTGTTTTTGGTTTTTTGTTTTTTTTTTTTTTTTCTCAGGAAATCTTAGATTCCTGCTCCTGCCAGCTTGCCTGTATGGGGCATCAATAAAAAGTGATTGACTGAGTCAGGCCTCCTTCCATGCATTTGCACTTTTGCTCCTGTCAGATCCTTTGAAAAAAGCACAGTCAAGTTTGAGCAGTGCTCTAACTAGAAAACCTCTATACAACAAAATTGGTGTCTTTGTTTAGCACAAGTACCTACAGTTTATCCACAGCTATCTGCCACAAAGTCATGTGGCAGCTGGGTTGTGTTACTTCCTTCTTTCCCCCCTTCTGCTGTATTCATTAGCTTAATTCTTTAAATAAGTATTGACCTTTTCCACCATTGTGAGTGCAGTTGGCAATCATCTGCCAAGCAGCTTAGCTACTTGAGCCCGCATCCCAAGACATGCGGAAGCTAAAGGCACTGGCCTGGCCTGCCCTTACACCTGCTGCAAGCGGGCAGGTGAGAAAATGCAAATAGAGGGATCTTTATTAATTGAAAGGGGACGTGGTTATCAGTCTGGGAAAACAGCACCAATTACATGTGCAAATCAAGTTGAGTGCCTGTTCTTTTCCAGTAACAGCCAGTGCTCTCCCAGTTCCTATCCTAACTGCCATGGAAAACAATCCCTTGTACCAAAGTCCTCACAAGGGAGAAGCAAGAGGATGCAGAGCACTGGAGCAGCCGTGACAGCTTCAAAAGGAGCTGCTTGCTCCAACATGAGAGGTCTTAGAGGCCTTCTGTTCTCTCAGGACACAAGTTCAAGGACAGCAATAACAACTTCACAATGGTGTTCGCTAACCTGTGAGTAAACAGCTCATGCAAGCAAAACCCCATTGCAGCACCTCTCTAGAGAAAAAAGAGTTTTAAGATGGTGATTGGACTGGCCAGAGCAATGGGGATTTGTTCAGAAGAGGATTTGAGGGTTTTCCAAGATGTGTTCCTCCTGTTGGGGAGCAGATACCAAACTGCTTCATATTCCTTGGAAGGAGGTAACAGCCATGGACCACTAGGATCCAACGCTAAAGGCAATCCAGCTGCTGAGCTGCCATGGAGTAGGGCAGGAGTATGTATATGCCTGCACATACATGCACACATTCACGTGCACAACAAGCAGGAGACTGCCAGAGCTTTCTCTGAATTATTTCAGCATAGTGTTTTGATTCCTACAGCCTGACACATTCCAGCCATTTAATGAGAATCTGGGGGTTTTTACTGAACTTGCATTTAGGGAATTGAGCAGACTGTTTTCCTGTGGGAACATCAGTCCTGTACCTTGCACATAAATAGCACAAAGTTAACCTCAGTTTCTTTTATTTACTTTCTTAATCCAAGATCTTGCAGAATACAGGGAAGTGAAACAAGGTGATATATAACTGACAGAACAATGTGAAATCCTTTTCAAAGGCTTGACATTGAAATGCATGCCTGAAACTCACTGTTGCATGAGCTAATATCAGGCAAGTGAAAGCAACTGGCTATGAATAGAGGCAAATTTCTGCTTCAGAGATGAAATCCCCTCCGCAATCAAGAACAGCTCTGTGAGGTTATTTGTCAGGCTCTCACCATACTGCACTATCACGAATTGATTTCAGGCAGAGGATCAGTGAAATTGTATCCGATTTGGCCAGATGCCAGCAGTATTCAAGAAGTTATGATTTCCAGGAAAAAAATACGATTTCCAGGATGAGGACACAGTCTCTATCACCTGCAGAACCATGAATTCTAGGTCAGTGGCTCCTGACTGTTTTGTAAGAAAGGCTCACTAGAGAAAACTGATAGTATTATATGCCTTTCCCTCCACCCCCAAAATCCTGCTCCTTTTCCTCCTGCCACTTGTCCTTAGTGCTGCTGCTACCACTACTCCCCTCTTCATTTCTGGCAACCCACACAGGATTCCCACCACATTCTCCTCTCCTTTTGTCATTGCCTCCCAGAGGAGACCAGGGTGAGCACTCTCAGCAGTTTGCAGCTGGAGTCTGCCCAGCTGTTGTTGGAGAGGTGACTCAATAGCATCGCATTCTCTTCCTCTACCTGAAGATGCTGCAAAATGCTGATGAGCTTTTCAGTAATTACCTGCATCTGTTGAGACGTATGCTTTTACCATGTTAGAAAATACGCACTTTCCCAAACCCTGAGGACTGCAAATAAATGTTCTCAGGTCTGAATATACCACTAGACTACCATGATGGTATTGCATTTACATCCAGCACTTTCCAACAGAACAAGCATTGTTAAAACAGTGAGGATAACGTGAGGAAATAGTTTGAAAAAATCTGCAGGTTTTTTTTAAAAAATACCTGAAACAGCACTTTTCTAATGATGATAGGTTTTTAAAAAAAAATACCTGAAACAGCACTTTTCTAATGATGATGGAGCTGTTTGAGGTTTGGAATAGGATTAGTTGATCATCTTGTTTCACTAATACTTTTTATGAGTTTGTATAACAGCAGAGATGCATGGCTTATTTTCAGTGGCTTCATCTCAAATCATATCGTAAGAATCAGGTTTTTTAACCCTCTATAACCATATGATGTTTATGAAATACCTCTTAAAGTTCTCTTTTAGATCCTTTTATTATAAATTCTGCTCACTTTTCATTTGTGCACTTTAATAAAAAGCCATTCTTTTCTGAAGAAACATCTTGACTGCAGCTGAACTGAAGCCCATTGGTGATTGAGAGAGAAGGGTTATTGTATGACCCTTGGACAACAGGCAGCTCCAGAAAACCTACTGTCCCAGGCTGAGTTACAACAAGGCGTGCTGTTAAAATTAGTCTCGTATTTGCCAGAGAAACTGGTTTTGTCAACTGAATTGGTAGCGGCACCCAGTGGTTAAAACACAGACTGCAAATACCCAAAGATTTCCCAACTCCAGTGCACTCGTGCCCACCAGGTAAAAAGCTTCCAGCTAAGCACAGGTTGATCCTAGCAAGGGGAAACTGTTTCCAGCCTCTCTCACGAGTACTGAAAGAGTCTGGCATTGAAGTACCTAACTACCCTTGGAATACTCCCTTTTTCACCAAAACAGCTAAATACACATATTTTCCTAACATTATTTTCCTGGGCAACTGCTGCAGTTGCCACGGGAGGTTTATATAACGATTTTTGGGAAAGGAGGTGATCCTTGTAATTGCAAATAGGAAGCAAAATATCTGCAGTGAGCTCCTGGCTATATGTAGCCCATGCTATAGCACACTATAACTGCCTTTGACATTACATGTATTTCTATTTACACATGTACGTGCATGTTATATGTATTTATATATGTGTGTTACATATAATTATATATGTGTCTGCGTGCACACATATTTTGTAGCAAAACAAATAGGCAGACCCAGTATATTAATACCAAGAGTCCAGTATCTACTGGTCCGTGTTGCTCACAATTTAAAAGCTGACATGAAGTCGTTCAGTATCAACACTTCATGAATCAGTGTTTGTGGAGGAAACACTGGGGCTGAAATACTGGCCTCCTGAATGCATCCATCCCATGAGGGCAGGTGATGCTCACACTGCTCTGCAGGCTTCATCCCCCTGGTCCAGGTAACAGGGGCAGCAGAGCTGCAATGGCAGGGGCTATGACCTTTGTTAATTGGAGATCTGCTAAGCATCCCTTAAGTGTGTATAGGAGGGCTTCTGCTGCCATATCTTCCCTGCTGCTGATAAAACTCTCACAGAGTTCTGTGAGACATGGGTTTCTCACTGCATGGCCTTGGGCCTTTGGACTGAGCCCCCAGAACCTTTCAGGGACCCTGATCTCAGGGTGCTCATCCGTAGAGTTGCACCTACTCTGACAGCAGCAGCCAGAAACATCTTGCTATAATAATAAATGTATTTCTAAGTACTCAGACAAAGCTCTTAGTGAACCACAAAAAGTAAAATAACATTTTTCAAGGCAATGTAAGATCAGTACTAATATGAAAACCACCAACACACCCTTCACACGAGACAATAAACGCAGATGCTGTGTGGTGCAAGCGGTTACAAATATGTGGCCACCCATGGTAGCTCAGAGAGATAACCTGGTACATGGAAAGCTGGGAAGGAGCAGCAGAAAGTGCCATGCACTATTCAAAAATGGGAGAAGCTGGCTGATGCGGAGGCAGTGAAAGCAAGCACTCACTGAAGGACTCACCACAGCCCAGACCTCGCCTGCCGGCTTGTGGTCGTAACTACAGATCACTGCTGCCCTCACAAAACCATCGGGGAAGCTTAAGGCGAAGCTGCCAAGCACAGCCGCCATAAAAAGCTTTAAAAACACGCACCAGCAGGTGCCGTGTTGTTCTGTGCCTTGTGCACCAAGATAACGCCGTGCGGGACAATTTCAAAACTGGTTTCTGTTCTGGTTGTTTCTCCTAGTTGTAAGTCTCCCCTCCTACCACACCAGAGTTTAAGCACTGGAGAGAAACACACCTGCTGCACAGCTAGTTACAGACGTGATCCTCACTTCGGCCAGTTGTTCTTCCTTTGGGAACCACTGGCCAAGAGAACACCCTGCCATAGGAATGCTCACTTCTGAGTGCAAGATGTTGGAGTTAGGAAGAAGCAAACAGCTGGAGACATTCCCATCTCTAGCCCCCACCCCTTTTCCAGGGCTTCCTCTACCTACAGCAGAAGCAAACTCATCTCAGCCACCCACCTCCATGGGTACTTTCACAGGAGTGAAAAGTACCACCTTTTTTTTTTTTTTTTACTGTGAGCTTGATGCACTTGGAGCCTTCTCCATTTTTGCCTTCCAGCTGCTGAGCAAACACCTCACACAGCAGGATGTGATGGGAAATCTTCAGTGATAGTTTCCTAAAGAGCCAGAGAAGACCTGGCTCAGCTTATGCATTCAGGCTCTGTGTGGTTAATGAAGCACAGGAATAGCTTGTCTGGTGAGGCAGAGCACTCTTCACCACTGACAACTCTTACAAAAAAAAAAAGGCAAAAATCTCTTGAAAATTATTTACTTGTAGCTGTCCCTCCATTATGAGAGGATGGACTACAGGACCTCCTAAAGTACTGTTCAGCCCTATTTTCTATGATCTCTAGTAGTTTCAGTTTCTAGAGATCTCTGACATGAAGGGACTTTCTACACTGATTAAGATCCTAACAAAACCAACCAAACAAAAAACCACTACCAAACCCAAACCCACCAAAAATCTCCAGTACCCCCCCGCTCCCCCTGAACAGTGATACTTCTTTGTAGCAAATATAAAGTCTTATTTTGTCTTAAGTCCATTAAATGCACAAAAATATTTGCTGATCGGTTGTGGCCAATTAAAAAAACCTACTGATTAATACATGACATAAAGTTTGCACTGCATTTAAAATGGTACTTAAAAGAGGATCCACATCCTTTTTTCATGATTCAGTAATTGCTGTCTTTCATATCTGAGATAATTCTACCTTTAATAAATACGTATTAGTGAGGTATTTTCACATCAGTTTTTGCAGACAATATTTTGAAAATGTTCTGCCTGCAAAATCTTGTGCTTATTTTACCTTGCTCAAGCTTAGTGGCCTCTGCAGCTGTCACACTACGAGGGACCTTCCCATTTTCTCACAGTGGTAATAAAGAGGTCGGCACCACCAGGTGGACTTCACAGAGCTTTTTCCTAATCCCTGTAAAATGCAGGATGTTCCAATAGGATGAAGAGAGTGAGAGCCCCTTTCCCCACTCCTCACCCAACCAAAACCAGCTTGAAGGGGGAGCAGGAATGATAAACACAGGGAACTGATAAAGAATGAAACAGTGTCCTGGTTTCAGCTGGAATAGAGTTCATTTTCTTCTTATTAGCTGGCGCAGTGCTGTGCTTTGGATTTGGTGTGAGATACTGATGGCACACTGATGGGTTTGGTTGCTGCTGGGTGATGTTTACACTCAGTCAAGGACTTTTCAGTTTCTCGGTCCCTGCCAGGGAGAGGGCTGGAGGGGCACGGGGAACTGGGAGGGGGCACAGCCAGGGCAGCTGACTTGAACTGGCCAAAAGGATATTCCATACCATATGGCCTCATGCTGAGTGTATAAGCTGGGGGAAGAAGAAGGAAGGAGGGAACATCCGACATTACGGCGTTTGTCTTCCCGAGTAACCGTTAACGTGTGCTGGAGCCCTGCTTCCCTGGGGATGGCTGAACCCCTGCCTGCCCATGGGAAGCGGTGAATGAATTCCTTGTTTTCATTTGCTTGCGTGCACGGCTTTTGCTTTACCTATTAAATTGTTCTTGTATCAACCCCTGAGTTTTACATTCTTTTCTGATTCACCTCCCCATCCCTCTGGGTGAGGGGGAGTAAGAGAGTGGCTGTGGGGGGCTTGGCTGCCCGGCCAGGGTTAAACAACGACACAGAAGCAAATGCCATCCTATCATCATACAGAATGCTACTGGTCTGAGTTCAGGATGAGGATACATGAATGCGTAGCACATCTTCCCCAAAAATGGTGTCATCCCCATACACACATGTGCATCTTCCTCTTCCAGTTATTCATTATTCATGTCTGCTCAGGCCCAGTTATTTTCAGCAAGATAGAGTCAGAACATGGATTGCAAATTTGGTGGGGCGCTGTGGAACCACCTAGGCAAGACCAACTCTGCCTGTCATTCCAGACCAAGGTTTATGTTCTTAAATACTGCCCAGTGATCAATCCTTTGAGACTTCGCTTTCCTGACATTTCCTGATGTCAAATCTGAACCTTTCTCACTGCAGTTTTCCTGTCATGCAATCAACCACAGACAAAGGGGAACAGTTTCCTTTCCTGTTGCATATCTGAAGATCATCACAGCCCTTCTCAGTTTACCCTTTTCTCTTTTCCTCTTGAGAAAAACAAATTCAAAACAATTCTAACTAATCCAGTCTTGTCTTCAAAGGCCCATTCTGGTTTTTGCTGCTTTCCACTGGTTCTCCTCCTCCTTGAAGGGTGATGCCCAAAACCAGAGGCATCTGAGCAGAGCAGAAGGATTGCTTTATGCTCTTGAAGGCAGTATTTCTGCTCACAGGGAAGGTTAATCTGCAAGTGATTTTGCACAAAAGCATGATGCTGTTAACTCATGTTCCAGGCTCTAGACTGGATAGGATACCCCATGGATTTTTGTCTGTAAAACTGTGGGTTACCTTGTTCCTCAAAATCTTGTGCCCTGTGACACAGGTTGTTTCAGTTACACGTGGAACCTTATACTTTCAAGGAACTTACACAAGTTCTCCGTTTCATCTTTCTAGCCATGGTTTTACAGCCAAACAAATTATGTGGGTTTTTCCTTTCCTTTATTGAATTTCATTCTATTTTCCCCCCAGGCTACTTCTCCAATTTGTAAAGATCATTTTGAATTATAATCCTGTCCTCCAAACTGTTTGAAGCCCCTTCCAGCCTGGTGGTTGCCAACACTCATTGCAAACAAAGACCCTAGGCGACTTTTGAACACAGATGATAAATGTTAACTTTTTGCTGAGCTGCATCACCTGTGGGTCAGTTTGGGGAAGTATTTTCCTTAGTCTGGATTAAAAGACTCTTAAGTATCTTGAAAAAAGGGAGAGACTTTATTTACTGGTACTCTTCTAAAGGAAGAGACATCTGGGCTGGCAAACGACATTAATCCAGAGCAGTCCTGCAAAGACTGTATTTCTTGCAGCTCTTTCCTGTAGAAAAAGCAAACTTTTTGTTTTGCTCTTTGAGCCACTGCCTGGCCTCCACACACTTCCGTAACAGGTCTAATTCACAGAATCACAGAATGGTCAGGGTTGAAAGTGACCTCTGGAGATCATCTAGTCTTTTTGAATTCAGGTCTAACTGCATATATGTCTATTCATTCTTTTTTTTTTTTTTTTTAATTATAAAGACAATGATTCAAAGGCTTTTTGTACATGTTGAACTTTCACAGAAATACTTAACAGAAGTGCTCATGCAGCAAACTAGTTTTCACTAGGGTAATTTTTGGATCAGGGCGAGCTCTTAGCTTCTGGATCATTATCACATACTTTATACTATCACAGAGTGGCATTTTTTCAATGTATATTTCTGGCTTAGAGTCACGCTATCTGGAGGATTATTTGAATGGGAGGTCTCAAAATAGATTATTTGGTGAATTAATGCATATAGAGATTATGAGATAAAATTATAAGAATATAGAGAATATGAAGATACAGAGAACCCCATCATCTTTCAGGCACTGATTCTGCAGATAAACAAATTATGACTTTTTTTTTTCTCCTCTGTTTCAGATCCTCCTTTGGGATAAACTGCTACTGCTTCATTGACCACAGCAGACTTGTGACATTTTGTATCAGTTGAGGACCTGCCTCTGTTACACTTCAACTAGAATATTAAAAGCAATATACTGTTCATTAAAATAAAACAACTGCATCTGGTGTCCTTTCATGTACATTAAGTTATGGAAGGTTTTAAAGCATGGTATGCTTCAGTAATTTAAGCTCTATTTCAGTTTCAGACGGCACAGTAAACACTTCATTTCATATAAGCAGTGCCATTACAATAGCTAGTTATTTGGTTATTTGGATAGGCATCTTACAGCAGATTATTAGGTGAATTACTGAAGTTAGAGGATATGGGGAACACAAGGGATCCTGGATGCATTTGTTCATGATGAGAAAAGCCACAGGTATTTGTAACAAGACAGAAAAGAAGCAAGATATTTCTGCAGTTAATAAATAAGCTCAATAGCATTTGTAATGGCGAAGCTGACCGATGTCATACACATCAAGGTTTCATACTCCAGCAACCTACATTTAGTTGCAGAATCCACCATCCTTGTTTTCCTCTGACAATCCAGAATCCTCTGTTTCACATTTACAATGTGGATTTAACTTGAGAAAGAAGGCACACGGGGCATGCAGCACAGGTTTGTAGCCCAGATCTGGCACTGAACAATGCCCCAGACTGAAAGGAGAGGAACAGAGGGAGAATCTATGGGAACATGGTCATATACTGCGGTGTAAACAACTCCCACTAGAGAGGGAATTTGCAAGGAGCGCTAAGCATTTTTATAAACATGAAGACAAACATGCCTGAAATAGGGAGTGATTAAAAAGGGAAAAGTAAGAGCAGAAATTGAAATCAAAATAAAGACCAAGCAGGAGTGTGGGAAAGAAAGAAAGAGAGAGAGAAGAGAGAAAGAGAGAAAGAGAGAAAGAGAGAAAGAGAGAAAGAGAGAAAGAGAGAAAGAGAGAAAGAGAGGAAAGAGAGAAAGAGAGAAAGAGAGAAAGAGAGAAAGAGAGAAAGAGAGAAAGAGAGAAAGAGAGAAAGGAAAGAAGAAGGAAGGAAGGAAGGGAGAGAGAGAGAGAGAGAGAGAGAAAGGCAGGTGGAAAAGAAGGAAGGAAGATAGGCAGAGCAATCTGTCTGTTAGTCTTCACTGCAAACATGGCAACAATGAAGACTGGAGACAGGCTTTCCAAATGGTATTCCAGATTGATGTACTGGGGATACAACCACCAGCTAACAAGTTCTGGGCAAATTTGTTGGTGAATCATCAGATATAATGACAATTCAATCAGACCCTTCTCAGAATGAGCATAGTGAAGGGAACTACTAGGAAAAAAAGAAACAATTTCAAGTGAACTAATAAATAAACTAAGAGGTTTGTCCTTGTTCCCTTCAGAGACACCACTATGCAACAGCACTCAAGGAAAGGCAAGTACTTGCATTTAGCACATGTCACTAATTAAAAACAATTATTGCTGTAATTAAAATACTTCATTCCACTGCTCTCTGGTGGCAAAGGTAGTGTATATCTTGTATCTTTCTATTATCTCAGAGTGGGAACACTGAGGAAATTATTTGGCAAAAGCTATCTTTGTAGCCTCTGGACACAAAACTGAAAGTTGTCTTCGTTAATTTCATTAGCTTAATTAATTTGGCTAACTTAATTATTCAGACTTTCATTAAAACCAATGAAAAAACAAAGTACTGCTTTTGTGTTGATAATGTTTTTTTTAAAAATGCTTATTAAAAGATTGTTTGTACCCAGACAACTTTGAAAAATGCTCTCTATAGAAATTGGGGTTTTTCTCTGTGCCAAGCTTGTCTTTCACTCTGTCTTGTCTTTTTGATTCCTCTTAGATGACTACAGAAGAAAAAAAATATCAGCCTGCAGATCACAGCCTGCAGGCATTGAATACCCTGCAGCATTGGGCCAGCTTGCCTGAGACTAATGTCCTGTTTCCATGCAAAAGTCTCTTCAGCAGAAACAAAAAGGGGGAAGTGAGACTGAGATGAACGAAAACCAATTACCAGAATGATGAATAAGGAGTTAATCTTGGGTCAGCTTTTACCTTTCTGTGAAGACTTGCTCATGGAAACCAGCCATGGAGTCAGGGAGGAAAGGTCAAGCACCAGCAGTGAGAGATGAAAACTGGTCTGGACACCAGAACAGTTTTCAGGTTACCTCCTGAGTGGAGTTAATATCTTTCACTGCCTTCCTATGCACAGCTAATTGCAAAGTTTTTTTTTTTCCTGATATGCCATTCATTTCACAGCATAATTGCATAGGTCTTTGAGAAACAATACAGTGATTTTTCTTTCTCTCACCAACAGTATTTCAAAACATACAGGTCAGTGTGCAAGGAGAAGTAAATACATAAATAGGTGCTTAGTTACATGGTCCCTTAAATGAACATGCATTTGGAAAAACATTTTGTTTTCTATTCCAAAAATCAATTTTAGTTTCATGCATCTCTCTGTATTAACCTATCTAGCACCAGTGTGTTGTTTACATCTTTACTTACAACAGGAAAATCCAAGGTGTCTTTTTGCAGACATGCTTGAACTTTCTCTAACATAGGTAAGTATTTTAATTTGTTGAACTGGGTATGTGGAGACCTGTACACTTGGTAACAAGGGTCGGTGTTTCAGATGGGATCTCTCCCACAGTTAGCATCTGGGCTCTAGATGGTAGGAATCCAGGATGGTAGGACTTGCAGGCTGAAAGAGGAAAGCCACATGGAAGAAACTGGAATTTCTGCCACATGAGAGATTGTGGAGGATCCTTTTCCCAAGCTGCCCTGGCAAAGCAGGTTTGGTTTGCCATCATTTTTGAGTCCATATGCTGGAAAGTAAAGGATGCAGCATCAGTGTTACAATGCGGCAGGGTGGACTTGTGTAGAGGAATGAAGCTGGGTTAATTAGCATTGATAATATACAGCTGTGGGCTGGCTTCAGAGGAGGTGGGTTGGCCGATGTGGACAAGGTGCAGCTGTGGCTGGTTCTGGTAAGAGGTTGAGAGCCAATGAAGAGGGAGCAGCTGAGGAAGAAAGAAGCAGAAAAAGAGAGAACACATGCTTTGGGTGAGGTGGGGAGAAGGCAGCAGAGGGATTGTATGGAGACTGTGTTGGTATGAGATGGTAAAAGACCTTATTGCAGTTTGATAGTTTGGGGAGTGCTGTGGCAGACTTGGATCTAAACTTAGATAATATTCCAACTGATGCAAGTGTGTCTAATGGCAAGCAAAAGTAATATTTCATTAAGTGGTTGTCAGGATTAGTGGCAGGGTATTCTAATACTTTGGAAACTATATGTAATTTAGGCTTGTTCCTTTGTGGATAATAGCCATTAATACCCTTCTCTTAAAGTTAACAAATATTCCTATCTATCTGCTACAGTGGAATATATCTGTAATCCTACTCAATTTCCAAGTGATGTCTTTGTGTCGGATTATGAAACTCTGGCTGTGACCAGAATAACCACAACAAAAAGGAGTTATAATTAACAGCTGCAGTGGGATTGCATCACATTGGTATCATTTGGGAAATCGGAGAAAAAATGGTGGAAATAAATAGTTCTTGATCCATTCAGAACCTATTCTAATCCTGGAGAATATAAACATGTAATAATGTTATGATGGCTCTTGCACCAGTTCTGTAATTAAAGTTGAGATGACTGTCCTTTAAAGCAGTTGTTCATTTTGCTTGTCCCTGAGGAAGATTACAGTATCTTATTCCCCCACTTTGAGAAGTTGCTTTTTTCAATTGAGTGAGTATTCCAAGTTTAATTTGAAATAAATTCAATGAACAAATTTTAGCATGCATTTTAACTTTTCTATGACTTGAAGGTTCTTATTAGGGGAATGACACAGGCATTTCAGATCCTATTAGATGAAAATTTATTGAATTCAGGTGCAAAAAGCTCTATTTTTAAAAAGCTCTTGCTAAATGTATCCATTAAAATTATTTGTATATCCATTAAATTTAATGTTTGTTAGAAATGAATAGGGTGAGGACAAAACTGAGTAAGACAAGGCTGCCAGAGATAGGAAAATATTAAGGATTTAGGCAGATGGTGACTCTGCAAATGGTGGTGCTGATGCAAGATGGTACTATGGTGTTTTTGTGCTAGATGTTCTTAATGACAGATGATGAGCCTTTAACAAAAAGTTCAATTAAGAAACACTCAAGGCATCTGTGAAAGGGATGTACGCATCTCACAGCCTCGGTTCACATCAACAAGACATTAAAACAGACAGACTCCTGGGTGGTCAGCCACAGTTTCCTTTACCACTTCTTGGCCTATACTCCACTGTTTATCACCACAACCCCCCCAGCTGAATTTATCATCCCTTTAGATCTACCAGCAGAAAAATCTGCACAAGCTCTCCTACATCTGTCCCATTCAAATCAGATGGGCTGGTTTAGACAGCTTAAATAGCAAGCATGGCAGCCCAACAAATTTTGTTTGAAATGGTTTAGTAAGTCTTTGGATGAGTATCTCCTCTTCAGGTGTAAAGGTGCCAAGGAGAAAAATGAATAGGAGTTTAGGACAGGTTCTTGATAGTTTTCCTTTTCTACTGGCACAGTTAGATGTGGCAGATTAAATTTGTCCTTGTTTTACTCAGGGTGTGTTTGTCTAATGCTAATTCTGAGGAACTGACTTGATGCGGAAGTTTCTGTTTTGTATTTTGGCTCATACAGGAAGGGCCACATCATACAGCAGTTACCCTTTTCTCATCTGATCAAAATCGCTCTTGCTTCACACCCCACTCTAGATCTTAGGCTCTTCCACTGTGTGATTATTATCACTGACTGAAGACACAGTCAGGTCAAGAGCCTGGATCACTTCGAAAAACTTTTGAGTAACAGCAGGCACGACCCTTCCTGGCCAGTCTGACGTAAGAATGAACCACTGGAAGGAGCCTTCTGGGTCATTAATTCCTGCAGGTTTCCATGTCATATACCCCCACCATAAAGTCATGAAGTTCCATTCTAAAAACACTGCCACTCTGTACTCACTGCTCCTGTTAAAATTTTTTTCAAGGACCATGTTCTGATAGTCAGAACCCAGCCCCAAGTTTCCAGCCCTTGTTAGTTGGAGGCTGAGTCTTTTGGTTAGAACATGCTGGTCCCATGAAGGGAAGCATTAACCAGCATCCAGAGCACTCTGCTGGCTCAGAGATGCCCAGGTATTGTGCACAGCTCGAGCATTTCATCAGAAGGGAGCACTTCCCTGAGCAAGTGGCTCAGATGCATTGGTAGGACTCCAGCAAAGCAACATTCTCCATGGAGCCTACGGAGGCATCACTGGTGGCTACAGCTGACACCCACCCCATGCAGATCCCCAAGGAGTTATAACAGCATAGCCCTCACTGGCTGTTATCAGCCTTGTCTCCAGATTTATCTACACTCTTCTTCCTCTTATCTAAAAAGATATTGTTCCCTTCCTCTCATCTGCCTCACATCCTTTCTCATCCTCCGTGGTTCAACCTCCTTCCCTCAATCCTCAGCATTATCGTCACAGTGTCTCTGCATTACCTCTTGTCACACCCACAAAGCTTTTTTCTTTTTTTTTACTTAAGTCCTGGCATCTTTTACTCCAGCTGGAGTTCCTTCACAGCTCCCTTCACAGACAGGCAGCACCAGAAAGATGAAACAACATGCCCACCTACAGAGGATGGAGGAACCTACCATCATTTTGAGACACCTTTGTGCCTTCCTTATTCTGCATTGCCTTGGATGCTGGCAAGATGCACTGATACACTAAACTCATCCCCAAGTGAGTATAGGCAAAGCTTTCTGTCCAGGAGTCCTTCTCTGCATCCACCAGCAAATACAAGTTCCAGCTATATTGTCACACTTTGGCCACTACCATCCAGTCGCATCATTCTGCTCCAGCACAGTACAAGCCAGAGAGCACTACCTATGAGCCCCACCAGTTGCGACAGAAAAAAAAGGAGATTGATGTTGTTCAACTCTTGTTCCTCTTAGTTAATTCATGGAGACATTATTTTGCTGAATGCCATGGAACAATGTTTTATAATAAATACAATAAAAAAGAAAATACATCCTAGGTAAAACATAGCTGTTTATATGTATCAGCTCCAGAACTTAAGATAAGCTGAGGATAAAAAACTCCTATTATTTTCAGTTATGACGTTACCTGTATGGCATGTGTGCCTTCCTGTAATCCTGTAATTTTATTTCCCATGCATACAATGCCTTTACTGGTGTGGATTCTTCAGACCGTCCTTGAAAGGTAAATAATTTTACTTCTTTCATAAAGGGGGTTCAGCGAGGGATTTGTCTTGTCCAAAGTTATATAGTAATGTTGTGGCTTCTAGAGCCCAGGTTTCCTGCTTGTGTTTCTGATACCAAACCAACCTTCTCAGTGTCGCTTTAATTTAGATAATGAACATTTTTCAATGTAGAGAAGAGCAAACTGTATTTTTCCTTTGTGTATATTCCTCATTTCCTTTTCTGTAACATTGCTACCGTATCTCAAAAATACCACATTTGAAAAGAAAGAGAACATAATGTGATTGAAAAAAAGTGTTTTACTTATATAATCATGGTTTCCTGATTTTTTATGCAAATTTTTATAACACTTATAATGGAAATAGGATTATAACCTTCCATTCTTTGTTTCTTCCTCCCTCCCTCTCTTCTTTCCTTCTTTCCCACTCATTCCCACAATACAGAAAGTATTAGTCCCTGTGAATATTTTAACATAGGCAAATATGTGACTAGTAGATTCATTAATTTAGGTCAATGTCCTCTACCTTTGATTGCATTATTTGCAGACCTTTCACAGTTAATTGCTCGGTTTTTGCCATAGCAACTGGAAGTTCCTCTCAAGGGTCCCAAAGGTACCTGTTCTTGAATGTGCCATTTCCTCATTGTGAAGACCACCACCACCAAAAAAAAACCAAACAAAAAAAACCCAAAAAAGCAGAAGGGTCAGTAACTTTTCAACTAAATGATGCATAGAAACAAAACTGAAAAGCAGAACTAAAACACAAATCTGCAAATTCAGTTTCAGAATTCAAATGCACTTAACTCTGGCTGGGAAGGGAATCCTTCTCAGCAAAGTCTTTTGAAAAACTGCTCAGTGTTTCCATTTTATTTCATTTTATGTCAACATTTAGTTACAGTACAAAACTGACTTAACTATATAATGAGAAAAGCAGTTATTTCAAGTATTACATTGAGGATGAAATGCACGTTAACATTAATGCTACCAATTATGACTTTGTAAATGGAAGGTTATTTACCTTTTGAGAAAAAAACATTTCAGAACCAAACTAAGGTAACCACATGCATTAAATAAACAAATCAAATCAAACTTTAATTAGGCTTGGAGCTTCAAAACAGGGAAAATATCAAAGTTAAGCTAAATAAATTAAACATGAAAAATAAATCTCATTTACTGAGTAATATTTTGTCAGATTCTCTGTGGAGTCATAAATTCAGAGAAATTAAGCATGCAGATGAGAAATAAGGAGGAGGGAAGCAGGCAGATGTAGTGGGAAAGCAAATGTAAGTTAATTCAGGATGTGTTCTGCCTAACACTGATGAAAATCTAAATGAGAGCTCTTTAAACTGCATTTGTAGAACCAAGTCCTGGTGTGATTCACATTCTAACTTCAGATCTCATACACCCTGCTGAAACATGTAAAGCTTGCTTAGGATAGCGAAGGAAGCTCAATTTGGTTCTCTGGCTTTTTTATAAATTTTGGTTGGAGTGAAAGGGTTAGGCTGCAACACTTTGTAAAGTCTAACGTTAATAAGCAGACTCCCTTGTCTGCGCTTCCTTCAGTGCCTGAAAAATAAAACAGTGCAGCAATAGGATGAAAACACCAACTATGGAACTGACAGCAAAGAAAATACAGCAAGACAATTTGCTGTTGCCTGCTTAGTTTTTATAAAAGTATCGTAGAATGGTTTGGGTTGGAAGGCACCTTTGAAGATTATCTGGTTCCAACACGAACATCAATCAGTCCATATCAGAATCAGTTCAAGCATTAACTGACTGCACTGTTTTCTGGTCTGCTGTATTAATAACAAATACTATACTCCACAGCATTAAAAAAAAACCCTGTAGCCTCCCTTTCTATTTCCATAACAACAGTAGAAGCTCAACTTTTCCAATATCCTGATGGGTATCTCTAGAAGAACAGGTTGAAGATGGGAACTCCTATTTACTTCAGTGACTTTGAAAGGAATTGAAAATGCTTTGCCACTTCAAGAACAGGGCCACTCATGAGCAAGACTTCATGCACTAATTGTTAGTGCAAAGCTGCTTCAGTGGCTCTCGGAAGCATATGCAAAATTAAACACTGCAAGATGAGGCTCTGGTCTGAGCTACTGCTTCCCTGGGAAGAGGAAGGAAAGAACAGAAACAGGGAAGTGACGCAGGCAGGGAAAAATCTACAGAACTGGGCTCTGATGGCTGTCCCTGGGACAAGTGGGGTGCAGCCTCCCATCCCATCCCACCCCACCCTACCCTACATTATCCTTATCCCATTCCATCGTGGTAGTACCTGCTTCCCCACACAGCAGCTATATGCAGTATAGCATTCCCAGGTCCTAGAATAAGCAAAATTTGGAGAAAAACACTGCTGGTTTGGCAGTCAAATTAGTCTGTAGCCTTAGGAGACATTGCTGTTCTCTAAGATTAGAACAACCCTGATCTCACCCATTTAACCAAATCAGTCATTCGGCAAAGTACATGTGGCTTATTTTAAACATAAAGCCTGAGAAACCAGCTGTTTGGTCAGTCCTGAGAGGCAAAAAATGCAAAACTTGGTGATTTTGCAAACAGAGAGATGTCCACAGAAGACCTATTGCGGGGCATGCTCTGTGGCCAGGAGCAAAGATGTCTTGCTGATAGGAGGTTGGTGTGCTTTCTGGTTAGCCTCGTAAGTCGCGAGCAAGATGTAGATCACCGAGAGCTTTGTATTTGTACTGAAAAGCAACTTGAAGGCAAGGTACTGTATAACGCGTTCCAGCATGACATGTTCAACCTCCTTTGCAATGCCATATAAATTGCACTTTGTACAAAATCTGTTTTGGTGATACTGGCATGAGGGTTTACTTTGCTTACATGTTGACTAGCAGTCCAGTCCCGCACGAGAAGCTGCAGGCAGTGTTTGGTAGTTCACAGACCACCTCTCTGCATCTAGTGAGAGGACAAACTGCGGAATGATTCTTTTCCACATCCTCTGCTACATTCTGCAGTTTTTGAACGCATTTTGGAGTCACCGCAGAAGAGATAAGCAGATGTGTTGTGGAGGGCTCTGAATTTCACAATTATCTATGTCCTAGGCACCGATTGCAGCAAGACAGTAAAGTATTCTTGCTGATGAGAGCAGCATCAATCCTTGCACAATAACCACTGCTGAGCACAGTAACGGAGAAAAAAAGAATTTGCTAACTACATGGCACTTCCTACTTGAAAATGTTGTGCTTGACTCCTTTATACAGAGGTTGCTTTTGTTCTAGTTTTTACGGTTCCACTTATTCCTGCTGTAAAGCTACTTTAGCATAAAAGCAGTGTAAACAGAGGGTCAGAAGGCCCCTTGGTTTTGAACATTACATGCTGTTCTCAGTAAGAGTGGCAATGGGCCCTATGCCCATCCTCACCCGGAACTTCCAGAGACACCCAAGAGAGAACACTAAAATGCATCTTTGCTACCTTTCACAAACCCATTTTTCATTTAAAATGCAGCAAAACAATAATGAGCTGAGCACGCAGCCCACACCTCCCATCTGACAGAACCCGTACCAGCCATGACCCAGCAGGCAGCGAGGCCATCGGTCAGGCCACGCAGCGTGGCCATCCCTGAGCGCGGGCTGTGCGGGTGCCCGTCCCGCAAGGAGAGGGCAGGGCTTCTCCCCAACCCTGCCGAACGCGGGGGAAAAAGCCCGAAGCCTTTGTTCTTGCTGCTTCAGGGAAGGCCATGACATGTCTAACGGGAGATCCCACACCCCAAGCTTCCCGGTCGCGGTGGCCGCGACCCCCTGGCCCAGGGGCGCGCCGTGCGGCAGGGCGGTCGCCGCGCGGTAACGGGTACCAGCCGTGTGCCACGGGCGCTGCCGGCCCCCGCGCCCGCCGGCGGGCAGGTCCGGGCCTGCCCCCGCCAGGGACCGTCGCCCCCCGCCGCCCGCTGCCCGCGCGGTGGCCGCCGGGCGGCTTCGGCCGGGCGGGGAGTGAGGCAAAGCGGGTGCGCGGGGGCCGCCCTGCCCCGCAGGCGTCCCCGTGAGGGACCGGGTGCTGGGCGGCGCGGGGGGGCGGCTGCCCCGGCTGGCGGCCGGTCGAGGCGGGCCGCCTTGAGGCGAAGCGGGTCGCGCCCCCTCCGCCTCCCGCCACGCCGCGGGGAAGGAGCCGCCCCCGGCCCCCCACAGGCCGGCGGGCCCCCGCGCCGCCGCCGCCCCCCGGCCGCGGCGAGGCGGGCCGGCGGGGCCGGGGGGCGGAGGGGGAGCGGCGGCGCACGGCGGCGAGGTGGCTCGGCAGCCCTGCCGGAGGAGCCCGGCCCACCTCTCCCGTGCTGGCACCCCCTCCTCCCCGCCCCGAAAGAGGAACTCCCCGCCCGCGCGCAGCCCGGCCGCGGCGGAGGGAGAAGCCGCGGCGGCGGCAGCGGCAGCGCGCCCGGCCCCTCGGCACAGCATGGCGCAGCAGCGCCCGCCGCCCGCCGCCGCCTGAGGCGCCCCGCGGCGCCGAGCCGAGCCCGCGCCCATGGCGGCGCCGCCGCCCGCCCTCAGCTGGGCGCTGCCCCTGCTGGCGGCGCTGGCGGGCGCCGGCGGCCCCCAGAGCTTCGAGCTGCCGGGGGCCCCCATCGACAACATCGAGGTGAGCGGCGGCGGCGTGCTGGTGGCGGGCGGCAGCTGCCTCTACGAGCTGCGGCCCGAGCTGCGGCCCCGCCGCCGCGTGGTGCCGGCGGCGGCGGGGCAGGGCTGCGGGGAGCCCCCCGGCGTGCGCAGCAACCTGCTGCTGCCCTACGAGGAGGCCGGCGGGGAGGGCGTCCTGCTGGCCGGCTGGACCCAGAAGGACGGCACCTGCCAGGTGTGGGAGCAGCCGGCCTACCGGCAGCGCCTCAACCGCAGCGAGGTGGTCAGCTGCCTGCCCGACGGCTCCACCGCCGGCGTCGTCTTCCAGCTGGCTGGCGCCTGGTACCTGGCCGTGGCAGCCACCTACTCGGCCGGCCCCTATGGGAACCATCTGGGCTGCGAGCCTTCCCAGTCGGACGAGGCGACCGTCATCACGGTCCGCAGCATGGACAACCTGGAGTCCAAGGAGGAGCTGGGCATCATCAAGCGCAAGGAGGAGCCTTTGCACTTTGTTGATGCGCTCCGGTGGGGGGATCACCTCTTCTTTCCCTACTACAGGTTGAAGGCCAGGTTGGGTGAGGACTCGGAGCCACCGAGCATGGCTGTCCTGCACCAGCTGCGCCCCTCAGACGGTGGCCTCGCTTTGCAAGGGCATGTGTATTTGGACTGTGGGTGCAGGAGCCTCATTGTTTCCTCCAGCCTTGTCCGTCAGGGTGAGCAAGGCTGGTGGGTGGGTGTTTTCCGCCACAGCCGTGGCACCAAGGCCTGGAACGCCACTGCCGTCTGCATCTTTGGGATGGAGGAGATGAAGAAGCAAGCCTGTGCATCCACACACTTCGTCATGAACGGGGAGAGCTGTGTAAGTCCAGGCATCATTTTGCTAAGCTTTCATCCTACACACCGTTGTTGACACTGTTGTTGTTGTGGCTGGTGTCGCTGTGCATGACTCATGGGGTGTCCCTGACCTGAAGGCACATGAAGTTTGCTGGGAACTTCAGAGCTGCACCAGGCTTTGTGTGTCAGCCCTGGCTCCATCAGCCCTGGTGATAGAGTACTTTCTGTTTCTGAAAAGCTGATCCCTTATCAGATCCTGGAGTGTCCTTCCCACCTACATCTCAGGGAAGACATGTTTGAGGGAACACCTGAGGGCATCCTGGGTCAGGCCTGAGTCTCGGGGTCCTCACTCTGTGTGCCCTTTTCTGCCAGGGATTAGTCATACTTCATTGTATTTTCTTTACAGCCTAGATAAAGCATCTCCTACCTTATTCTGTGCATTCACATCTCATGTCATTGCAGCTACATTGGAAATGGAAAAAAAGCCCATCAGATTGACTTCTGTGCACTGGGCTGTTGCTCACTAGTTATTTACGGTTGCTTGTGTTGCTTGTTCGGTGGTAGGTGTTTCCCAAACCTCCCAGGACTGGCCTTGCTCAAGAGGGCTCGCAGCCACCCCCCCAACCTGTATGCTCAGCAGAAAGTGATAGGTGATACATCCTTGTTGTTGCAGTGGTTACATTTTCACAGGCAGCAGTATCCCATGGAGATCCCCTGGTCACCTACTTCTCTAGCACTCTTAAGCTCCTTCCTCCTTTTGAGGGTGAGCTGGGTACGTGCAGGGTGGGATGGGCAAGGCTACCAGCTTTGCTGTTGCCTCAGTAGCTAGTAAAGGAATGGACTAAAAATTGAATTCAAGAAGCTAAAAAATGTAGTTCAGGCAAAGAAGGTGCTTTTGCAAGGCCATTCCGTGCTTTGAAGTCACACTCAGAAGTCTTTTCAGAGCAGTGGCAAAAGGAACAGTACTGAAAAGTATCAGGGAGAACCACAGGGGATCAAGCAAGCCAACATAAAGCAAGCCGTGGCCTTTTGCAGTTCCCCCACCGTCCAGGGACTTTGCAGCTTAACCCCTGAATCCTTGCTGTGTTACGGTGGGAGTTTGTTGGAAACTCTTTGAAAAGTGTGGTAGATTTAAGGTCACTCCTTGGCTTCCCAAGTGTAGCCCGTAGCAGAGAACAGTGCTGAGATTCTTCCAAATACAAACTACCGGAGGGCACGTGTGGTTCAGTCTGCTCATCTCCCGGATGAGTTGCGAGACTATTGCCAGTGTTAGAGGGACGTAGTTATGAATGAGAACCCCGTATGTGGGTGAAATGACTGTGCTGAAGTAAATAGTGAAACTCTCGCAGCAGACACGGAGCCGATCCTTGGATTTCCAATGCCAGTTTATAGCTCAATGCATTTCTGTGTTCTCACAAGGCAAACTTGCTGAATGAATTTGCAGTCTCATTTTCATCTCAGAACACCTATTTACTAGTTGGATTTTTAATTCGTATTCTTTGTTCGTAATTACTCGTGGAGTTTCTTTGCAAGGTGCTTTCTGAGACTGCAAAACAACAAAGAAAAAGAAACCTCCCTGGGCAGCAGATCCTTTATAACCACTTCCCAAAGCCCTAGGCTAGAAATTCCAGAAGAGTCTCATGGATTTCAGATTAGTGTAATGCAGGTAAGGTGAGGCAGGTTTTTCTGTCTGACCAGTGTTCCTCTCAATCCCCTGTACCTGTTGCCTCCCAGTGCCTGAATATGAAAAATCAACAACCCAGTTGTTTAAGGGTTGGTCTGATTCAAGTCAGACTCCTGTGACTTCAGAGTTACTTTCATGTCCCAAAAGGCTTGTCCCTCCTGGAAATGTAGATTATATTTGAGTACAATGCTGAAGAATCCCAACTTTAAAAGTTATTTAAAGGATTGTTTGCTTAACATTATGTTCCTAACTATGGTGATGTTATTAATAATGATATCTTGGCACAATAAATACAGTTTACCACTGACAGGAAAGTGGTGTTTTAATATTTTGTGAGATAGCAGGACATCTGGGTGTTGTGTAGTAATACGACCTATAACATTACATGGCTAATTAGACTTCCTTTTAAAGCTAATTATATGTGCTTATGGTATATAAACATAGAAATAAATGCGTGTAGTTCAGCTTTAATATGTTTTTTATACTACAGAAGGTTAGGCCAGGCTATTGCAGAGTAGGTTTGGAGATGACAGGCCCATATGCTGCTGCTTCTGGGTTGTTTTAGACCAGATCCTTCTACTGTCTCTCACCAAATCATGCAGTCCCTGCAAATGTGGAATATGCTCTTCTTGGATTCAGAAGCACCAGGGCTTCAGAACTGGCAGGAAGATGGTGCACAGTGTGTCCATCACTGCGCAGCTTGTAGAAGTGTGTGCAATAGCTAGCAGTGGCTTTAGCCAGAAGGGAGTGCCTCATAACACAGAGCTGTTGGGAGTACATTGTAGTACAACATGCAGGAATGACAGCGAGCAACGGTACTTAACGTGTGCTTTGAAGTCCAGTCTTTTACAAAGGCAGTATTGATACTGAGCAAATGAATGTGTTGCAGTGTTATGATTGCCTGGAGTGCAAGACCTCTACACTGTTTGTGGTGGGTAGACCGTGCTGAGTGTCAGCCTGACTTTTGCATTGCGGGTGCGGTGTTGTAGGGTTCTGTGGATCTTAGTCTGCTTTGCTGGGTACACTTCAGTTCTGGAGCTCAGATGTGATGAGGTACACAGATCACGGACACAGTTTGTCAGTTGATGTAGGAATTGAAAATACTTTTTTTCACTGCAGGAATGCAGTTTATAGTCAAGAGTATATGTTAGGGAGTAGTGGCAGTTTGTTTTCCTTCTGATCTTGTAATTTTTCAGATTTCTGTAATTATTCTGATTACCTTTAGGCAAGACGTCCTGTTACCTGTCAGCACTCACACAGCTGCTTGTATTTGCACTGTGTTGGCAGTGTGTGTTGGCAGTGTGTGTTGGCACTGTGCTTCTCAATAGTACAGTGCAAGAGGGACTGAGTCTGAGGTATTTGTGATCCTGAATTCCCTGCTATGCTACTGCTGCATGTTCTGCTCTAAACTCATTCCTGTAAGGTACTGAGCTTTCTGGCCTTAACCCAGTAAAGCACTTTAGGGCATATTTAACATTAGGCCTATAAGTACTTCCATCATCTTCATGCCCATGCATTTAAAGTTAAGCATGAACTTGAGTACTTCACTGGATTGGAACCAAATTGCTCTGCATCCTGTAGGAACTGATTGTAGGTGTGCAGTCTCTTTAGCCTTGCATTGCTACTTAGGCCAAAGTTGACATTTGCATTAAGTTTCAATGCTGGTTTTGAGTCTGTCATTGAAAATTAGTAGTTTTTAAGATCCTTGCTTTATCAAAAACTATGTGACTGCTACAGATTCTGTGGAATTGCTCCTTAGAAGAACAAACTAATTCTGGTTTTGTTTTGTGAAGTATTGTGCACAAAGCATTTTGTCCTAATTGGATGTGTTTATTCTGGGCATATGTAATACTGGATTCCCAAAGACAAGATTCTGAACTAGCAAGAGGCAAGTGGTATCTTAAACTACTCTGAAAATATTTTGCAGTTTTATATTTATATGGGTGGTTTTCCTCTGATCCACACGTCTCTGTTTTGAGTATATCTACTTACATGCACTGTCAAGGTGTATGCATTAATGGACTCTAGCGTAACCTGCATGTACATAAGTGCATCTTCTTCACAATTTTCTTAGTTGATAAATGTGAATTTGCCACATTTCATTCTCCATTTCTTTTCAGAAACCTGACTGAGCACTAGCAAACATCTCTGGTGGTTTACAATTATGAAATTGAAGCTCCTTAGCCAGTACATAGGAGGAATGTTGGAATTTGTCACAAACTTGCTCACAGTAGCTAGTGAACTTGAAGAAAGGCTTTTCTTTAGTTGTTCTGTGGCTGAACAGAAGCTACTAGAATCTCAGATCTCTCCCAGAGATCCCAGGATCTCATGGATCACAGCCAAGCAGATGAGTAGGAGAAGTGCTGAAATTAGAGAACATGAAAAGGAGAGAGTTGTAGGGTGTTATCTAACCACACTGACAAATCTGGAAATTAGTGTTGCCAATATAAGAGGTTGTATGGGAAGAAAAGGATTCTACAGTTTTTCAGGGAGAAAATCCAAAAAAATGTTAAGCATATACTTATAAGACAGAGACAAGTTGCTGTAGTGTATATTAAGGTGTTTATTTTATGATGTGCAAAGGCTAAGTAGCTGTGATAGTTACTAAATTATAAGCTGTCTTGGTTGGTTTTTAATCTGCCATTTAATGCAAGTAAAGATGTATAACAGTCTGTTCTTTGAATTTTTGCATTTTTCAGTGGGTGATAAATATGTGGGTTGGTATATACCCCTTTTTAGAGCATAGTTTGGAATCGTAGGACAAATGTTAGCTGGTGTAAGCTCTGCTAAAGAGATTTTGAAGTCAACATAGTTACATCAGCTTAATCATGGCCATTAATTTGCAGGAATGACATTTGAATTTGTGTGGTAACTCATTCCAAAATGATTCATGGTCTTTTATTTAAGGAAAGAATTACAGGCTTCTAAATATCATTTGGTATCAAAATTGATCCTGTAATTAATTTTCTAGTAGTAAAGTCATCTCCTGTGTATTACCAGACTGCTAGTATTTCATCTGATGTTTGACAGATTTCTAGAGTTGTTTCTGAAGTGAATATTTCTGTCCAGTTACAATGAATTTTCAGTTCGTTCCTGTTTGGTGTGGGAAGTAAGCCATAGGAGACTTGTAAACTCACACTGTCAGTAAGAAGAAGAGTTGCTTTTAGTCATCTGGCTTCACCAGGTGTTCTTAGTGGAAACTTTTGAAGGCCTGGGGGCTCTTGAACAGAAGATTCACTTCCTTGGGATCACAGAGTCGTTCAGGTTGAAAGGAACCTCAGAGGAGGTCTCCGTCCATCCCCCTGCTCACAGCATGGTCAGCTCTGATATCAGACAAGGTTGCTCTGGGCTTTGTCCTGTCAGGTCTTGAAACCTCCAGGGATGGAGACTGCACAATATCTCTGGACAACCTGTTCTGCTTAATTGTCCTCATGGTGATTTTTTAAATCTTCTGTCCACTAGAAACCTCCCTTGTTTCAGTTTGTGTTATTATCTCGTCCCGCATACACTTCAGTCAAGAGCCTGGCTCTGTTTCTCTGGTCCCTCTGAAACTGTCTCCTCTGTAGGCTGAATCAGCCTGGGTCCCTCAGCCTTTCCTCATAGGTCAGCTGCTCTGGGCTCCGACTGTCACAGTGGCCCACTGCTGAACTCACTCTGATTTACCAAGATCACTGGTACTAAGGGTCCCAGAACTGAGCACGGTATCCTGGACACAACAGAACATGTGCCAATTAAAGGAGAATGATCACTTTCCTTGCGCGATCTGGCTGTGCTGCTGTCGATACAGCCCAGGATGCTGTTACCCTTCACTGCTCCCTGGCTACACTGTTTAGCCTACAGCCCTCCAGGACCCTTGTGTCCATTGCAGCAGAGCTGCTCCCCGGCCTGTACTGTCACAGGGGGTTAGGCCATCCCAGGTGCAGGACTTTGCATTTGTCCTTGTTGAATTTCTTGCAGTTCTTGTTGGCCTGTTCCTCCAGCTTCTTTAGGTCTTTCTGAATGGCAGCCCTGCAGTAAAGAATATCAGCTCATTTTGATACTATCTGCAAGATTAATCTGGAAGCTTTCAATGTCTTCCTCCAGGTCATTGATAAAGATACTGACCAGGACATGTCCCAGGATAGGTTCCCTTAAGAACTCCGCTTGTAACTAGTGCCTGGGTAGAGTACAAACCACTAACCAATACCCTCTGAGCCTGTTGATCCATCCAGTTTTTCCACCCGTCCAGTAGTCCTCCTGTCTAAGCTGTAACATCTCAAGTTGGATACAAGGATGCTGTGCTAAACGGTGTCAGGAGCTTTGCTAAAGTCAATTACGTCTACTGTTCGTCCCTCCTCCACAAACTGAGTCATCATCACAGAAGGCAGTCACGGAATCATAGAACTGTTTAGGTTGGAAAAGACCTTTAAGATCATTGAGTCCAACCATTAACATGGCACTGCCAAGTCCACCACTAAACTGTGTCCCTAAGTGCCACATCTACACATCTTTTAAATGCCTCAGGTTGGTCAGGCATGATTCATCCTTGGTGAATTCATGTTGGCTTTCCACAGTCACTTTATTCTTGTGCCCAGAAGTGGCTTCCAAGAGGATTTGCTCCATGATTTTCCCAGGGAAAAAGTGAGACTGGCCAATGTGTAGTTCCCCAGGTCATCCATGTCTTTTTTGAAGATGAGTGCAGTATTTGCCTTTATTCGGTTCTTGGAGACTTCCCCTGATCTCCACAACTTTTGAAATATGAGAGAATGGCCTTGCAGTATCATCAGACAGTCTCTCAGCATCTTCCTGCAGATCCCACGTGGCCTGCCTGAGATTTTGTAAGAGATCCCTGGCTTAATCCTTTTCCAGTACTGGTAGTTTCTCTCTTCCTTGAACTCTGTGAGGACTACAAGACCTTGCTGGTGTAGTCCAGAGCCTTGTCTGCATCTACTGTCAATAAATCATGACCTATTCAGCAGCCGGTGCATATTTTCATTGTTTATTCTTTTATTGCTCATGTAGTTGTAGAAGGTCGTCTTGTTGCCTGTAACATCCCTTGCCAGTTTCAAACCCAGGTGAGCTTGGGCTTTCCTAACACCATTCCTATGTGTCCAGGCCGTTCGTCCTTAGTCACTTGTTCCAGCTTCTACCTCTTTCATACTGTTTTTCTGCATTGTAGTTCAGTCATGACTTCCCTGCTTAGCTCGGGCCATCTCCTGATGTGGCTGCCTGTTTTCCTGAGTTTTGTGCTTGGAGGAGGTCGTCCTGAAAGACCTGTTAACTTTCCTGAGCTCCATTTCCCTTCAAAGCTGCCTTTCAGGGGATCCCACAAACCAGTTCCCTGAACAACCTGAAGCCTGGTTTTCAGCTTTGTACTCTGCTGTTCTTTCCTCACTGCCCTCAGAATCCTGAACTCGGTTATTTCATAGTTACTACAGTGAAGACTGCCATTGATTATCACAGCTCCAGTCAGTTCTTCCTTGATTGTGAGTAGCAAATCCAGAAGAGCATCATCCTTCGCTGACCCTGTGGAGTTAACAAATCCTGGGGTCCCATCTCATTCACTTTGCCCACAGAGCTCTGTAGTCCTGATCTGCACTAGGCAACATCCTTGGTGTCTGCGTGTATGTGCAACAATGGGTAGTGGTCAAAGGAATGGAAAATCACTGGCAGTCTCTCTGCAGTTAATCAGGGCCCCTAAAAAAAAAAAGAAACTTCTTGTAACAGCATGACTTTAGCAGGTGTGTGCCTTCAGCCCTCACAGGAGGGAATCTCTGACCATGGTCACTCACCACTTCCTCTCACTCTCTGCTAATGCTCTGTTCAAGCTCTGCTGGTTTCAAAGCCTTCCTTAATGGAGGTTGTTCTTCCTCATTGTTTATTAGGACACTTTACCAATTCTGTAAACTTGGATCTGAGGCCAGAGAAGGAGTGTTTCTGCTGCTGCAAGGAGTCACAGATTTATAGCCTCCCCATCTCAAGAGTCTCCATCAACCTCTTGCTCAAGTGTAGCCTCTGACTATTCCTCCTGCCTTGCGTCATGAGGCTCAGGATCTTACCTCTGCAAGATCTCTGTAAAGACCCTGTCATTTACTGGTCATCCACCCTGATTTTTTGCAGTCTGCTTGCCTGAGATGGTTTGTCTACCTAGCATTGCTATGCAGTACACAAACTAAAAAAAATTCCTGGAAATAAAATTTTGGAACAGTTAATCTCCTCGTTCCTTAGCCCTAATAAAGGCTTGCTGCGTGCACCAATATTTAAGTTTGTTACCCTCTGATACAATAAAAATTGATGCAGGTGGTTGAAGGGTGGTGAAACTAAGAAAGAAGGATGAGGTAGCAGAAGTTTTTTTCCCTCTAGGAAAAGCATCGATCTATTGTTCCAGTGTTGACTATCGCTTATGCGCTGCTCACAAGTCTTGTGTCCTTTTGTATAGCTCCATCTGTTCATTCACTGTGATGCTCAAACCCTTTATTTTTACTTTTTGGCCAGCTGCAATATGATGAATGCTGCGTGAGCTAAAAATGCTGCCCTTCCCTCTGAGGCTTGCAATGTAAAATAATCAGGAGGAAATAAAGACAGAAAGTAGAATTGTGAATATGGTTGCTGCAGCTGGAATCATGCAGTGATAAATCTGAAAATTACATGTAAAATAGAAAATTAGTATAAATACTTTTCATGCCAATAACCAAACTTCATAGTGGGGTGAACTTAAAAGCAAAATGTAAGTCAATTCAGGAGAACTCTAGGCTTACCTGTACACATGAAGATTTTGGGGGACTATAGAATAGAGCAGAGGGTAGAACTGAAGAATTAAAAACCCAAAGGTCTTCTAGAGTAGTAATGTCTTTTCTTTTGCTTTTCTTGTGTTAGTATGAGCCTGGAAGTGTTACAGGATAGACGGATGATTGTGGAGATGAGTGACTCTTCAAGTATAAAGGAAGTTTGGACTGTAAATGCATTTTTAAGGATGGATATAGCTGTGAAAGAAAGAGCTTGGGAAGGCCCTACAGTGCTGTAACCCCATTAGTCACAGTGGAAGAAGTAAAAGGGCTTGTTAAAAAAATAAATGCACATGGAAAAGGGGTGACAGAAGGGTGAAAGCAGCAGCTGCACCCTGGAGGGAACGGGCAAGCTGGAGAAATAGGTTGCAAAAGGGAGAAGGCAATTTTTGTTGTGACTGCCCACCATCTGAATTCCCCCCTCTTCTTATCTGTATTAGCTCAGTGTCGCATTGACCCTCCCTCTAGCAAGCCGAGTGAGGGGAGGGGGCTTCCACACTTGTCAGTATTGGTTCTTCAGTCAGATGAGGAGGATGCACTGATATGACACTAGTTATTTTATTAGTATGTGGGTCAAAAGAAAATCTGGCAGCAGAGCTTTTCAGAGACTGGATGAGTCCTCCGCTCTTCTGTGATCTTATTGTGCCGAGTCTGCAAAGGAACCTGGGGTGGTTTGTTTTCCTTACACTACTGCATGGTGCACTGCAGAAAGAAACCCCCTAATTCTGGCAGAAATGAAAGCCTGGAAGCGAAGCTTCACTTCAGTCCTTTGCCTGAGTGAAGCCTCATTGTGTATATCAGTGCTGGAGTTTTGTGACCCTCTGATCTAGTGAGTGAGTTAACTTTTTCCACCTTAAAATACTTGCAATCACTTTTCCCGCCCCATATCTAAAACAGATCTCCATGGCACTGGAGTCTCATGCCTAGGCGGGTTTTACTGAAGTTCGGTGCCAGTCGTCTTCCTCCTGGATGAAAAAAACCCAGTATCTTTAAATATAAGAGTTAATCAAGTCTTCTTTTACTCCAAGTGGCTGTTCTTGCAAGCTAATTAAAATGATTCAGATGACTGAAAAAGATTTTAATTGATTTAGGATTGCAGTTCAGAAAAAAAATAGTTCTATGTGGAAAGACTTTTTGGGGTTAAGCCAGCATCCTAGCATGCCAGAGAGTTGAATTCAGCTGTTACCGTGTTATGGATTCACTTCATAACTTTGAGAAATGCCTTCACCTTTCTGCAAAATGTCAGTTTTAATAGTCTATTCTCACACTTTGTTTTGTGCATTAAAGCAAAATAGGTTCTCACAGTAAGAGGGTGCCTGTAGGTTTAGGCATCTGTCCTTGAGGCTGAGATTCTGGGCTTTGTAAGCTGACCTGCAGGGCTTGTTCCCAAGGTCCTGGTCCTGCCCGAGCTCTTGCCCCCCACCTCTCCATGCCTGCTACTCCTTTGTGCCCACGCTGGTGTCATGCAGCCACACGTTCATGTGGTGAGGAGAATGACTCAAACGAAAAATTAGGTAGATAGATGGATTTACAGACCATTTTCCAGGCACGTAATTTCCTTCACTAAGCTTACCGGAAAGTATTATACTAATAGAGGGGAAGGGGAGGTAAAGCTTGGCTGTGGTTGGACCCATTTGGAGGTTGACTGAAAGCAGTTACAGGACTGCACACCTGAGTTACTGCTTGCTGGGGAGATACCTGGGCTTGTAGGGAGTTCAGGGCAGAGACCATCTCTCACCTGGTGAATAACCTTATTCTCACACATCGGAGCTTCCTTTCAGCACTTGATTGTTTACAATCGGAGTTACTTCGTCAGGTTTTTCCTTCCACAAGATACAGGGATTTCCTGCGTGATGTTTTCTTTCATGAGCTCCTTACACACTTGTCACTTGACTTCCTCCAGCTTTGATGGAGAATTGTAGGCAACATGTTAAATTTAAAGTTCATACAGGTACATTCATATTTTCCCTGGCATGAACTTTATACTACTTTATCTCATATTTATGTAAATACGCAAGTCTCAACTTCCTTTAGTGTAAAGCAGGAAACCAGAAAGGGGAGGATGAAGCTTTGCATTTTTTGAAGCATAGTAGAAAAACCCAAAAGTCCATGTGTTTGAAGTGCTTTCTTTCTCCAGAATATTAACATGCTGAGTTGCAGCATGGTTGCTGAGTGTATCTGTAGCCTTCATAGTAGGTGCAGACAGGTGATGGCAAAGCATGGCTTTGCTGAGAAGAACTGGCAATTCAGAATAAGCCCAGGGCAGAATAAGCCCCCAAAAGAGGAATTCTGTTGCAGAGTAACTTGCTGTTAGGCCAAGCCTATGTCCCACTGAGGTCAGTGTTTTAGCTGCAGTAGGTGTAATCTTTATCACAGGTGTGGTCAGTTGCCATGTATAAAAAATAAGTAGTTTAATGTTTCATGTGCCATTTCCAATGATATGTGGCACTGAAATTGTGTCAGAATTAAAATGTTAGCCAAAGTATTGGCTAAAGTTGAGTTCTCTGAGAATCTTTCCAGGGATTCTTCTTTTTCTTAATGTTTTACAGTATAGGTGAATGATTTTGTAATAGATTTCTCTTATATCTGATTTTCAGGAGGCACGATCAATCAAGAAACTACCTACCTTGATTCACTCTGGATTAGTGGCTGTTTATGGCACAGTTGTTTTGGATCAGATAGTTCTCTTTTTGGGAACAGATGATGGACAGTTACTGAAGGTAAGCTAAGCTGAGAGTGGCAGTTCTTCTCCATCAGCTGCCACTGTGTTCAAGTGGGTAAATGTTTCCTGGCTTAGGCACTGTATTATAAACAGATATAATCTCCTGAATCTCTGTTTCTTTTTTTGTTGGTTTGTGAAGTAACTGCTGTGTTGTTACGTGAAGAGCAACATAACTTCCAAAAGCAATTATGTACCCTGCTTAAAATTCATGGAAACGTTTCATTAAACTGCTAATGCCTACAGTATCAATTTATGGACTGTGGAGTTCTCAGTTACTTGGTCTTTTGTTTCCTTCCTTGCTTTGGTTGTCCAGTAGAAATGTTAAATATTGTTAAATTTTGGAAACATATTTATTTGTTTGTTGGCCTGTCTTGTGATGTGAACAGCTGTCCATTAAAGAGAAAAGTCAAGATTCATTTTGCTTTAGCTTCTGAATAGTCGACCTACGCTACCTTAAATCAATCACCTGGAAGTGAAAGTTATCTTATCTTATTATCAAACTTTTCAACCATCCAGTCAAATGTCTTTTATGCTTCAATTTTTTTCCGGGTTTTGCGAGAATGTGCATTTCCTGTCTTCACTGCAAAGGATGACTCTCATTTTTTGTTTTTATTAAGCAGGCAGTTGGAGAGGAATATAGTAGAGAGCTTGAAAAGCTTTTACCCATTTGATTTCACTGTGCTTTTGATAATGAAAAATAAAATTGAAATCTTCCCTGTCTCCTTAGTGCAGTGGAGACCATGAATGCATGAATGTATCTCCCTTGTTTAGTCATGTTTATGGAAAACCTTGTATCAATGTTGGTGTGATTATTAACTTGCAAAATAAAGTTTCCGTGGTCTCTGGTTCTCTTGAATTTTGTGTGAAGGGTGGTGGAAGACTGTAGAGTTAGGCAAGGTAAGAAAAAGAAGTACTACCACAGATGTATACTCACAGAAGCCACAGAGAAACTTCTGTCCTGAAGACAGTTGTCAGTAAGTTCCTATTTACATTATGGGTGTCTGGATGTTGGTTTGTTTTCTGAAGGCTAATACTTCCTTCTCCATTCATAGGAGTAGTTAACACATTAGGGCTTTGGGATATAGGCGTCTCTTCCACATTCAGTTTCTGTGTCAATCAGGAACATACTTGGTGGGAGGGGTGTTTCATACACTAAACCAGTGCGAGATTCATTGCGAAATGTGTCTGGCCTGGATTTTGTTGGAATTCTGTTCTGGTGTTCTTTTCCTCCATCTTTCTGCAGTGTGAGAGCCAGTGCAGTAGGTGAGTTGAATCAGGGCACAATAAATCATCTCAGCAGCTCTGATGTAGCTGAAATTAGGATTTTGTTTAAAATACTGACTGATCAGTAAAAGGACTTGTGGATAATTTAGTTTCTTGTGTTTTAGGCTGTTCTTAATGAGGATATGGAATCTAATTGCCCAGAGGTTTTATATGAAATTAAGGAAGAAACCTCCATTTTCCCCAAACTTCGACTTGATCCAGTAGATAATAACTACATCTATCTGTCCTCTGCCAATAAGGTAAGCGCAATATTAAATAAAAGAGTAGGTTCAAATAAGCTGCTGCTTTAAGGGTTTCTGCCACATTATAATTGAAGCATCAGTTTTGGTCGGAGTTAGACCTTAAGTATCCAAACTGCGGTGAACAACTTTACATCTAGTATCTGATTATGTCGTCTAAGTTTGGGCTGCACTGCTGCAGAGCTTGGAAGAGCTTCCACTGTAATGGTGCTGCCTACTGTTGCTGTGATCCAGCAGCACCCTTAATCCTATGCTTATTTTATGTCATTCTGTGGACAGAGTCTTTGCTTCTCTTTTACCTGGAGACATCATGCAGAATCAGACTTGGAGGCAGCAAAAAAACCCTTGTAGACTCTTTGGAGGTGGGAGTTTCTCTGAATTAGCAATCCGGCTATTGGTAGGCTGGGGTCTGCTAGTCAGTTATGGAGTTTCTAATGTGGAGAAAACTCTTAATTTAAGAGATGGGTTTGAAGTCTTAGTTCTGCTGAAATCAATGATAGAATTCTCATAATCTTCAGTTAGGCATAGATTTTAAAAAAACCAAACCAAACCAAAACCACAATCAGAAATGATTAATGTGTCTGCATAGTGATGCCAAGGAGTTCAGCAATCACTGGGAGCTACTGCATGTGAGCAAACACATCAGAGCTTCATGTCAAGCAGAGAGCAGCTCCCAGGAGCCAGTGCAGTTGTTGCAGCACATCCTGCAGCAGGGCTACTGAGCGTCAACTTGGCAAATCCCTTTGTCTCACTAGCAGCGGGGAAGATGGCAGTGAAACATAAGGGCTGGCTGTCCATCTGAGCCGGACAGGATTTCACCCAGCACTTGATTACTTTCATTTACAATAAAATCACTTTTCCAGCAGTGAACATG
The DNA here is from genome assembly GCF_023634085.1 of Falco cherrug. Taxonomy (NCBI): domain Eukaryota; kingdom Metazoa; phylum Chordata; class Aves; order Falconiformes; family Falconidae; genus Falco; species Falco cherrug. The sequence goes on from NC_073701.1 coordinate 44,830,429, forward strand.
GCATTTTAGCCTGTCGTCTGAGAGAATGGGTAAGTTGGTAGGAGAGCTCCTGACTGATACAAACATCTATCACAAATGCAGAAGGAATCAAAATTTCAGTCAAAAGTATATGTAGATATTCAAAATAAAGACTCAAATTTTCTTCAGCTTTGGTAAAAGAGCAAGTTGTTATAGAGGAACAACACTTTTAGGAATAAATGCCTCTCTGTGATCATCTCTTGGAGCTTAAATAATGCTTTTAAACTATCTTTTTTTAACTTGCTAGTAGTCTATGAAGTTGGCTGGTTTCTGAGCTGATTATCTTGCACACCTGCGGCTAAATTTAATTTTACAAGATATGGCTGGAAAGAACAGTAAATATACTTTTGCAGAAAGCCACGTATCCTTGTTTCCGTTCTCCAAGCATAGGAATTTTTAATTCCTGCAAATTTGTAAAAAAAATAATGGCTTGAATTAGGAATATTTTTCTTATTAAGATTATTAATTAACATTGTTATTAATAATATTATTTGTATTTGTAATCAGATTTCTCTTTTTCTTTTTCCTTTCCTTTTCTGAAAATGGCCGGCTAGGATATTCAAGATGAATGTACAAGTATAGCTACATATAATATAGCCACAATTATCTACATTTACTTATTGAAATGGCATTTTCATGCATGCTAAGTAGTTGCATGCGTTTGTTCTAATGTGCACATGCAGTAACCTGACATGGTGATGCAAACACAGATGCATTTTGTTTTGCGCATGCATTTTTGGATGCACCTTCATCAATCATTTAAAAATCTCAGTTCTGATGAGAGGAAAACAGTGTTCTGCTAAGCAGAGCATTATTTGTAAAATAAAGCTCTTTTCTATTGTTATCTATAATTCGCTATGCTAATCAGTCTTTCTTGCATTAGCCTGTCCATGCTGGCCTTTCAGTAGTAGAACCCAATTATCATTGTCAAGAGGCGTTTCATCATCTGATGGCAAAATACAGTGTGTGTAAAATAGGCTGCATATTTCTATCCAGAGGTCTTCTGGCAGAGGGGAGTCCATAATGAAACTTCCCCAAAGGGATTGTGCTTGGTTGCTGTCAGATTTTTAATAGTAACCCTCAATTTCCCTGTTTATGAAGGCTATTTATTTTAATTCAGTGTGTTACTGCGTTCTTTGGTTTTAGGTGAGGAGAATACCAGTTGCAAATTGCAGTAGATACATTTCTGAGCAAGAATGCTTATCTGCGAAGGATCCCTACTGTGGGTGGTGTTCTTTGAGTCGCAGGTATTTTTTGTATTTTAGACTTTCATATAAAAGCAATGCATTATTAGTCAGTGTACATTTTGACTGGCTTGGGGCTATTCAGCATCAAGATTGTATCTACTGAGTTTTTATGGAATCAGTCACAGCCATAAACGAGACACTACTGTCACGTGGAAGGGAGCTCTGCAGTTTTTAAAAACCATGTTAACCCCTCAGATTTTTGAGATCTACCTATAAAATATATGTTGGGCTAAGAAGAATAAATTATTTTGGTTTTAGAACAGATGTTTTTGCTTTCCAGATTGATTGAGAGATAAAACTGTATGCTCATGCTTGAAGCATCTCGATTGCTGAGAGCATCTTGCATGTGAGAATGGAGAAAGTGCTCAGTTGCCTTCTGTATTCATAGTTCCTTGCTTTGGAATCACTGCCTTTGGTTTAGGTCAGAGGAGAATTTCTTTCTAAACACTTCATTCCCACATTTGGGTCATAGTTTTGGTGCTTTCTTTGAAGGTTTGAAAGCTATTGTATATCTTTGGCCTGGACTGGAGAAATTCCTGGGTCATCAAGTGTAGTCTTGGCAATTGCAAGCAACCACATCATGTAAACCTACTCATGAACTAATCGACAACCACATCATGGAAACCTGCTCATAAACTAATCAAGGACCATTCTAAGTTTAGATAGGTTTTTTTGTCCTCCCTGGCCTGGTTGTGTGGCTACCTGAGAGTCTTATTTTTCTGCTGGTTAAAATCTGGCTGCTCATTTTCATCATGTGTGTGTTCATGGACAGGTTACACTGGTACACTAATTTGTTCTAGTGCTCGCATCTCCTTGGCTTGAATAGGTTTTTTCCTCTTCCCTCGCACTTAATCTCCTCAATGGTTTTGTGAAGGCAGTCTCTTTTCTGGCTTTCATTTTGGTGTGCTGAAACAGCTAACTTCACTAAGATCCTCTCACATAAGACACTCCTTTCTTAACTCCACTCCAGTAGGCTGTCTGTGAAATTTATGTATTATTTTAAAAATAAAGATGGCCAGGACTGTCACAGTATTCCAGAAACTTTCAGCTGTGCCTTGTTCAATGGTGTTTAATCAGTCTGTCCAGGAAGCACCTTACTTAGTATGTCCTGGGATCACAAACGTCTTTTTCATGACAGCGTCACATTGATGGGCCACAATCACCCATGATCAAATAATGCCCCCAGGTCCTTCTCTTTCTTTGTTTTCTTTCCAGTTGATGAGTTTCCAGTCTATAACACATGGGTTGTGAGATCTTCATTGCTCTAGGTACATGTTCTTGTACTTTTATGCTTTGAAATGTCATCCCATTTCAAGGTTGTCCAAGCTTTCCTCTGTGATATTCTCATCTTCCTCTGCATGGTAATGTTCCCAATTTTTTATCATCGTCAGATGTTGACAGTGTAACCCTTCTTTTATGCCAGTTTATCAGGGATTAAAACATTAAACAGAAGTGGTTATAAGGTTGATTTTTGAGGAATTCTACTAGTAGCCTTATTTTAGAAGGTTAATACTACCCATTTAGGTTATTTTGGCTTGTTACAATGTTAACTTGATTTTGCTGAAGACCTGCTACTTTGTTTTGCAAAGGTAGTTACTAGAAGAGAGTGGCAGTGTATTCTGTTACCTGTTTTCTTCAAACTCTCTTTTTTCTATCTTGTTAGAAAGGGTGTATGTTACAATACTAAGCTTTTCAGGCTTTTCGTTACCTTACTGTCTGCGAATAACAGCTTTAGTCAGTAAATCCCCTGTTTATGAGGGGAATCACCAAAAGTTTCCATCTGGTTGAAACAGAAACAATTTACTCCTTTGCAGAAAAAATTACCTACTATAATATGAATCCTATTCAACACCCACATAATTTTTCACTATTAAGCACTTAGCATCATTAAATACTTGGTTTTGTGAAGAGAGAGCTCTGAGTGAAGCTTTAGAAAAAGAGGAAGACATGTTTTTAGCCAATATTTTAATCAAAGCCCATACATGTCCACTAAAGCAATATATTCCATATGACATTGATGATATGTTTTATATTCTTACTGGGAAATAACTGTTATATTAAATATGTACTCAATTTTTTAAATAAAACTTAGCAGTAATGCTTCATTTTAAAGACGTGAACTCAAATCCAGTGTTTTGTAAAAAAGATCTGCAGCTTGTATTTCAAGTAAAAAAAAAAAAATGAAACAAAGTGTTTCTGCTGTTCATATTTCTACTCTTTCTTCCATAGAGAGAAATATATAAATTCTCCTTTTCACAGTAATTTAAAACAATTAGTCATAACATTGTGTGATTTCTCTTGATGTTTCTACATTTTCTATAGATGAATCGGATTTACCTGAAGTATGCTGAAATTATTCCAATACAAGGCACTGATGTTTTACTTATATTTTCCATATGGAACTAACACAATAAGTTAGTTACCTGACATGACCAGACTGTCCTGGTTTCAGCTTAGGACTTACTTTTTAATTTGGTCAGTGTGTGTGAAATCTGTGGACTTCATTCTGGGGCTGGTACCTCAGAAGCCAAAATTTTATCTGAAACAAAGTTCTCATTCCATGATGAAATCAGTGTGCTTTAGCAAGCTAGAGAGGGCAAACTCAGCAGGATCTGTAGTTAATGCAAAATTACTGAAGCAGAGACTTAAGTACATATGAACAAACTGGTATGCATAGGTATTGTGTTATAATGAAATAAGAGGAGCTTGATTCCAATTGTGAAGAGGAATCTTTAGTGGCATAAAGAACTAGCTTGCTGTGAAAGATTTAAAAAAAAATATCTTGACTCTGCTTTTCTCTGTGCACATATCTATGCATGACTGAAACTTGATCCTAGGAATTTATATCTTATACTTTCATGCTTGTGTAGGGTCTAGTCTAGTCCACCTTTCCAAGAAAGTGAGACTTGGTAATTGTCTGAGCCTGTATGTTAGTTTTCAGAACTATGTGGTTCACAAATAATATTTATCGGTTATATTCATTCCAATGTGCTTGCAAACAATATCAGTTGTCTAAAAATAGGAATATAACAAAACAGTCTCATCTTTAGGTCACTGGAATTCCTGTTACTCTCGTCCTGTGCAGAGCAATTGTGAGAATTTGTGCTGAGGGGCATCAGATGCTCTGCTGCCCGCTTTGCGACTGCTTCCTATGAAATAACTATTCTCCATAGCATATTGTTTCAGTGTTAAAGGTCAGCTTTTAAAGCCACAAAAGACACATTTTTCCTGCCATGAAGACAAGCATGACCCTGGGTCTTGGGTGACATTACATTTTTTGTCATTAAACTCTTAGATTCTTCATTGTAGATGAGGGAAACAAGTTCACTGCTTGTGTTTCTCAGGCAGTCTAAGGCAAATAACTTTGTCCTAGGGCAGTTTTAAATATTCAGATTTATAAACAGTTTTCTTTTTTAGTATTTTAGTATGCGTCACTGAAACGTATATACTTATTTAGTATCAAGTATTGCAAGTGTGTTGCCTTGCATCTTCAACATCATGATCCTCAGCCTGTAAGAAACTATAGGATGTCTCTTTCTCCTGCATCATTTCCACTGAGAGTTACTTACTCATATGTATCCAAATATCTGGTTTATGCACATCTGTTGATGCCAGAACCCATCCTCTGTGGTTCTAAAACATTGGTGCTGATGGACCTTTGTGATCTCAGTAAGGTAAAGAGAGACATACATGGGACTGAAATCTGTCCTGGTTCAGACAGTTTGAAATATGTCAGGCATAGTCCCAGTTTCTTGCACTGTAGTTATGATCTGAATGTATTCAGATGCAAAGCCTCACCAGGTTCTTGTGCAGCAGGAACTCAGTTTCCTGAGTTAGACCGCAAAGGAAGTGACCTTTGCTTAACTGCATTCCAGTTGCCAGTGTCTTGAAGTACAGAGAAGATGGCTTTATCATTTCTATGGTTTGTGGGATTATTTCAGGCATTTTGGAGAGCAGTGGGTATTTTTCTTAAAAGTCATTCTTGTGTTATTCCTTCTGGAGAGAAAACACACTGTTTGTGAAATATGTTTATACAGTGAGCTCCTCATGAAAAAGTCACATGCTTCTCAAGTATGTACTAATTTCTAGCTTTTAGTGAAAGAATAGTTCATTAAGGCACATGTCAGTGATCACATGATCGAAGCTATACACGCTTCTATATTTGGTAGGAAAATAGTAGTATTAAAAATGTTTGATGTTACATTCATTTATAAATATTCAGTCTTAATATTAAGATACACAGCTAGCACTTACTTGTCTTTAATTGCTAGCTATATGAAATTACTTGGAGTTAATCTGTGGATTGTTCATTAACTCTTTACAGCAGACAGTATTTTAAGGATTCACCTTCCAAACTCAGTGATTGTACATCTAATTTGTATGCCTATGTTCTCTTTTTCTTATCACACATTTTTAATACAGATAATATTTGTAGTATTTGTATAGCCCAGTGTTTCGTCCTTCTTCCTTTTCTCTTGTATAGTTTCTGTTTCCTACAATTTGGCAGCTAACATTTTTATTTACTTTGTGCCATCCTACTTCTGACATGGGTTTTATTCTTGAAGACAGAGAAATCTGTTTTGAGCTACCTTTTCAAACCTGGTGTTTTTAACCAAGTGCACTGACATAAAAGGGAAAGATTACAATTCACATCAATAGATGACAGAGGATATTTGGAAGGAGGGTGCATCTCGTATTTGTAGATATATAGCTATACACATTTGTAGCATAGCTCTACATCTGAGCTTCATCCCCGTCTCCTTTTATACTGTTCGGAGAGAATGAGCAGCTTTTGTAGTGTGATTCATTTCATTTTTGTATGAATGTCTAAAGCAGGTTAGGTGACTTGTACCCTGAAAGAACATCTTTTTCCTCATTGAGTGTCGAGGGAACTGGAAGGGTCAGATCTGGAGCTGTACCATGGTGCAATCAAGTTGCGGGTGATGAATTCGATACCAGGCTACCAAGTCCACTGTTACTAGCCAAGCGTCTAATATTTGCTCAAGTCCTATTGACATAATCAGGACCCTAGGGCATATATCGATGCATTGTAATTTATTTTGATAAGCAGAAGACTTTACTGATTGTTTCCTGAAGCTTTTTGCAGTTATAACCATATTTCTGTAAAAAATCAATAGTGTTCCTGTAAAAAATCAGTAACATTAAATAAATAGAAGTACAGTGTCTGAAGTCAAAACCACAATAAGGAGGCTAGTATAATTTTATGTATACTTTTAGGTGCACATTAAAAGAAAATTGTACACGTTCAAACAGCATAAAGGGTTGGTATAACATTTCACATGCACCTGATAAAGATCTGAAAATCCTGCTAAGTCTCCCTGCCAAAAATCAGGTATGTACATCGAGTTTTATGTGTGTTTGTTTATTGTGACTTAAAATGTGTCATTTTGTCACTTACTGCAGCTTCCCTTCTTTTGTCACCATGTTCCATATATTAGTCTCTTATCTCAACAACTGGCAAATGTATTGGAAATCCCAGTAAGTTGAATATGTCAATCAGATAGATGTCCTCTTCCTCTCCTGTAAAATGTGTCCTGAAGCCATACTTCTGATGTTGAGTCAAAAATTCACTATGCTGACAAAGGAAATCTTTCTGTTATATCACTTTATCAGCTATTTTTATCTTTCTAATGACTATATATCAAGTGTTTTATGTAAGCTCTGAGCTTTGTAACAAGTTACAAAACATTCACTGGGACACATACGCTAACACAAATGCATCTTTAAGTGTTTGATACTAGTATTTACTCAGTATCTGTTCACAGCACACACAGCCTTGAGTATCTGATTATCAAGTATTGTGACTGGCCACTTAATCTGCATGCCATTGTTTCTGGTTTCCTGATTGAATGCACTAATGTGATCATATTTGTAAAGCACTCTCAGCCAGAAACAAAGGATAATTCTTCACAAGACAAATTCTGTTTCATAATTAAGTGCATTTTGATTATGGATGCAAATGTCGTCATCTGCGAGGATTTGTACATTCTTGCTCAAATATTTTTAAGGAACTATAACAGCATATGACACTGTTACAGCAAAATTCTTGTTTTTAAATCCAATATTATTCCAGATTGCTCCCCTAACGTACCTTACAGATCCATTTAGGTTCTGGAAGTAAACAGTGCAGTTCCTGTCAGGACTCCTTCTGTATTGCCTCTTCAGCTGGGAGAGGCCCACTCCTTTGAGAGGCTACCTAGTGAATTTTCTGCTTCCACCACAAAAATTTCCATTTTGTACATTTCATGGTTTTGTAGTTTTCTGCAAAGACAAGGTGACCACTTAGCAAGTATTACAAGAAGTCTGTTGTGTTCTTTTTTTTATTGTTTTCTAGGTTGCTGTGGCTGCAAGCATAAGCAAAATCCTTACTTCCTGTACAATAAAAGTTGTAACACCTGTTGAAATATTTTATGAAAACGTAGTGCTGAAAAATTCATCCTGCTTCTGCAATCTAACCACTCCAGCGATATCTGATCATGGTATGTGTTACTATTACATGTATGTAATGCTTATTCAGTGTCCTTTATCTCTGGGGAGAATTGAGCATAAATACAGGCCTAATGAATGTGAGAGTAGGTAGTGATTTTTATTAAATGTCATTGAAAAAAAAATCTGTGTTTTGTCAGGTGATTTGAGTATAGTCACACTATTCTTGATAATTAAAGATACGGAATTATTTCTAGAAGTAATAAAACAGGTTAACCTATGGTTGGAAACGGCTTCCTCAGTTCAGCCTGTAGCACTGCAACGTTTTAGCCTAGGGTGTATTTACATGGTGCCATTAATCACTGTCTAAGGAAACTTAAGATAGCTCCAATGACAATCAAGCTGACTAGAGCTATGCAAGCTGGTCCAGTGCTCTGCCTTGACAAATCAACCCATCTTAACCCTTCTTTCACCTGCAAACATAACTTGTTTTTGCAAGAAACTGTACTAGTATAAATAAGAGGAGAATCTGACTATGGATATCTGTGCAATAAATAAACTTAACCTTCAATTAACTGTTTCAACCTAACTTAGACACTTGTGAGAAAGTGATTGCCCCATGTAGAGGATTAGCAGAAAAATAAGTGGTTCGGGGGCAGTTTGGCTGGTACATCTTTTTGACTTGATTTTATTCATCTTTCTGAATTACTGGTTGAGTCATTTTGCAATAATTCTTATACTACTTTGTTCACCAGTAGTTCTCAGAATTAGAGACCTGAGCCATTTATATTGAATGCATGTGATCTGTTTTGTGCATCTTATGGGCAGCTACAAGTTTTAGAATGAGATGGTAAATTACTGAATGTCTGGACTTTTGAGCTGTTCTCTAGGCTTTGGTCTCAAAGATCAGATGATAATCCTTCACAATAGAGTCTTATATGACTGCTAGGAGGAAAATGTCCTGCTTGCATTGCTTCAAGGGTCTGTATGGAAGCACAAAGCTTTTTGAATACAGATTGACCTTGTACTTTTTTAAACTCGCTTATGTTAGAATACAAAAGAGAGTTTTCATCTAAACTGAGGGACAAAGATAGCAAGGATACCATGTGCTCTTAAGTGACTTGAAGAGGAAACAAAATTTTCAGATAAATGCCTGCTTTTATTTTTCCCCGGATAATATAGCCCAAAAGACACCTAATACTTTGCAGGAATATGTTTCTTTTATAACACCTTTGTGTAGAAAGAGGTATGAAATGTTAGCCAGAACTTACAATGACCTGTTGTTCTGGAGAGCTCAGTGCTGCAAAGAGTGCTGTCTTGGGGACCCTTGCCCTTGAGGGAGGTTTCTTGGAATACTGGGATCTCAGGAGCTCATCCTACAGACTTTGTATGAGAAAAGCTCCTCTGACGTCATACAAGCGTTGTGTCAATTTCCTGTCCTATACTGATTTGGGAATCTAGAGTAAGAGACTTTGTCACTAGCAGATGACAGCTAGGGTTGATATCCATGAGTATTCTGGTCTATTAAGCTGTCTCTAGTAAACACTATTAGTGGATTTTTAAGAGGGACAAATGCATTATAGAAGGAAAAACTGTCCTTTACTGACCCAGTCCCAAAAGCCACGTTTTCTTGTAATTATGGAGTACATTGTTTAGTTTCTGTGCCTTCACGGACTAAGGCTTTCCCTTACTCCATTAGCAGGTTTTCAGAGTATAGTGTTATGGAAGCCAGCTTGCCTTGCCTGTGCTTTGTGCCAAAGATGACCCCTTTAACAGCATCAATCAGAAGCTTAGCTTGTGCCCACCAGTATTACTGCCACTCACATGCTCCTGTGAGTTGAGATATATTAGTGGATTATGCAAGTGTGGAAGTTATGTTGACTGTTTATGGTACCTCATGTAAAGTGGTCTCAGCCTCACAAGAAGATGCACTTGCAAAACTCCTTCAGGTATCATTTCTGGAAAAAAAAATTAAAATGCCTGCTACTCAGTGCAATCAAGTGTATTTTGAAAGGTCAGACCAGGCCTTACAGAAAATAATAGCTTCCATGAATTTCCACACAGACAAAATCATGAAACCATATTTGACAGTGTTGTTTTTAAAAAATTACACAAATTTATAAGAGAAGACACGCCTTGCCAGAAGCAAATAGATTCCTTATTTCTACTTAGTAGTCCTAGTAAAATGCTACTTTTCAGTAGTACACGGCTTGAGACCTTTCTCATGTAATGACCTAGGCAAATGATTTAGGCAACTGTGTGCCCACTATGTCAGATGTATGCAGATACGTGGATTTCTGGAGATGCCAATAGGTGCTTGGTGAAGGATTTCAGAATGTTTATGTGTGCTAATCCACATCTTCAAGCATTAAAACACCTTTAAAAATCAGATTCTTTGCTACCCGTGTAGTGAGATATTTAAGCATAGGAACAGTCCCAAGGGCTGTTTCTAACAAGCAATGCAGGCAACCTTTGCAGTGAGCACCCCTAGTGCCATGCTGACATGTGGAGCTAGGAGATACTTCTGATTTAACAATTTAGATGTAGCCAAAGCTAGCTTTCATCTGAACAAGCCAGCCTGTGACAAAGACAAAGCTTTCTTTACCTTTGCAAGGTAGATATACTTTAAATCTCTGTAACTTTCCTGGATTAAAAAGCTATCTACTTCCTAGCATAGAGAAGCCAGAAAAGTCTGCACACACGAGTTTTGTTTGATCTCAGACAGTCATTCATTTCACAGACGTACACATCTGCAGGCACACAGATGAAAGGGACCTTGGCTTAAGTGGTATATATCTAACTCTGCTTTTCGATGTGGTATTCTGCTCATAGGAGAAGATACTCTTTCATTCCACAGCTGCCAGTGAATTGTTGGTATAGTAATTGCTAGCTGAAATAATGGCAAATTGACTCATGCAATCATAAAAGATTTAAATAGGATGAAAATTGCTACTGCATAGATTACAAAAGAAGACTCTGAAACCAAGTCTCTGAGACAGAAAGCGAGAGAAGTATGGTGTGTTAGGGTCCCTCACATTAGCACAGTCTGTTGTGTTAGAAGGCTTGAATCTGGGGTCTGACTGTATTATAGTATACCATTGTGTGCTCTTCAGGAGATGATTCTAGATCCCTGCCCCATGGTAGCATTTCCTTATCTGTATGCTGACAATAACGTTACTTTTGTATGTCATGCAGTGGTGGCATCAAGCTTAATTAATGAATGTGTATAAAGTCTTGGAATAACTCAGCTGAAGGATGCTATGGAAGGACAAAATCTAGTTATTTGTATCAGTCAAAAGTGTGAATGAATGTGTGAGAGAAGGTGCATACCACGTAGAGAACAGCTGAAGGCACGTGAGCTTTCAACTGAATTATTTTTTGACAGTTATTTCTTGTAATGTCCAGCATATGTCTGTATGTCTAACAGTCACATTTTTCCAGATTGTCTAGTTCTTGAAGCATCGCTGTCCTCAAGCTCTTGGAATATCACACAAACATTTCAGCTGAAAAAGTAAGAGCCTTGTTCCTATTCAAGTTCACTGAGGTGTTTGTGTGTTTGTGGGGAAGGGGGGCTGAAGTATGATCATTCTTCTTTTTTGTATTTATTAAAGAAATGCATTTTGCTAAAGGTAGTCAAATCCCTTTTCCTGGCCCATTTCCTCCTCCTCCTCCTCTTTTTTTTGTTGTCCTTAGAAAGCTACTTCTTCTGATGACGCTTTTATTTATCAGGACCCTGGCAGCTAGCTGTAGGAGAGTTATTACAATGATTGAATTTAAGACAAGTGCCTGAAGAGATAATAAAGGATGTCACAATGACATTAAAATCCTTTTTGTCCTTGTGAAAAAGGTGGGCCCCTGGAACTCGGGATAGGACCTAGATCAGAGGAGTCAAGAGATTCTGTAAAAGCCACTTTATGGAGCTGGTTTTTAATAGAGCCAGATGCAACTGAAATATAGTCCAGGGGTAACATGAATACAATTAAACCAGAAAGTGATATCTAATCTGCTAATAGGAATAATTAATACCTATTGTTCTGTATACGTTATCTTTCAGAGCTGTACTCTTTATTGAGAGCTCGCAGTAGAAAGCATTTGTGCCCAGTACGTGGCCTAACTCTTTATGATATGTGGTTGTTAAAACTTAGAAAGACATGGCTATCATATACTGTAGGTAACTGCAGTGTTCCTGTTCAGAATGGTCCTCCCCTATACAAAGGGCATCTGGCCTCTTGGCACATAGGCACCTGGAATGAAATTGAACTCCTGTTTTTTGGGAAGCAGCACATCACTTCCCTGTCCCTGGAGCAACACAGGGAAGGAGCTGTCTTTCTCTAAATCAGAGCATTTCTCAGCAGGTGTGGGGAGGGCCTGTGCTGCTCTTGGCTTTCCTCCACGCTGATAGATGCATTGCAAAGCAAGATAGGGACAAACTACTTTTCAACAGGCGTATTATTTGGTAAGGGAAGGCAATAGTAAACTAGCAGTACTTGCTAGCTCTACACACACAGAAGTTAAGGCAGGCTGTGAAAGAATCAGTGATGTTTTTTTGCCCTTCTCTGCTTAAAAAGTACTATCTGGCCACTTATGTACTGGAGAAAACCACAGCAAAATGAAACACAGAGTGTTCTGTCTGCTTCATGCTTTTTGGAAATTTATGACTCAGCATCTCAGCACAGATTGTATTTCATACTAAATTTGTCCTCAAAATAAGCACAACAGAACAATAGACTTAGAGGGTAAAGTTTTATGCATTTCATTATATGTTTGCCAGGTTGTTCTCTTGGGTTTGAGCTTTTTTCTGTCACTTGAAATTTCACAGTCATGGCTGAATCTAGGTTGAGTTCCTGTGTCTTACAAACCCTCTGTTTTCTGTGTTACCAGCTGCTCACGATGTATACACAAGGGTGAGTGTGCCAGCTGTAAACAGACGCGTGTCTCTCCTGCCACCACCTGCCAGGTGAAGTTTATTGGGGAGGACTGGAATCCCCTGTGATGCCTTTTCCTTCTTTTTTAATATCTGAGGAGCAGTGTGTCTCTTCCTTGTCCTGACGTGGAGAAATGCTGATTTTTTTTCAGGATAGTTGTAATGCAGCTGCTTCCGAGGGGATCGCCACTACGCAGAAAACAGAGGTTAGTTGGCATTTTAAGATCGCCATTACTGAGGTTCTGTGGGTTGGGGGAAAAATTTATTCAAAATGAAAGGACTTTGCAGGAAGAACAGAGATATGGATGAGAAGGCAGTCAGGTTACATAGAAAGGTAATGCAGGACTTGGATTGATACTATTTTTTCTTAATGCTTTGTTGATGCTTAAAGGTACCAACAAAGATTTGTGTTTCATATCTAGGCACTGAGACAGTGAAAACTACAACAGTTACATGCCTAGCTCTAGATGCAGTGTTTACAATATTGCTTTAAATGCCAAAGTCCACATGTGCTATATTTAGGCACTCCACAGGAGCCAGCGTACTGAGAGCTGGGACGTATAAGCTGACCACCAACAAAAAACCCCAAAGGAGAACATCTTGAACTTAGTTTCCCACCTGGACTTAAATGCCTGTTTGAGTTCTTCTCTCACAGACAACTCTGGGAAACTAAGTTTCAGAGTCTCAAACCTCTTCCTGATTTTATGCAGCCAGATCACAGCTTCTCCTGAAACATAGCTGCCAGGAGAGCAGAAGGAAGGGGAGGACGTGTCATCCAGTTTCTGTGTAACAGACAAGTGGCTAGAGGATGCATCCAGGAACTGAAAACCCTGGGTGTTAGTAAATCCCTGGTTCACAGTTCCAGAAAAATTCTCTTTGCTTCCAGACTGTAGACAGAACGGGAGATGGAGCTACTCTCCATCCATCCTGCTCAAGCTGGATCACTGGAAAGGAAGGAGTGTCACTGGTGCCCTTCTGAATCTGGTTCTTGAGTTCTCTATTGAAATCGTATAGACTATGTGAGTGTGCAGTCTACACGATTTGCCTTGTAGGCCAGCCCTTCAACCATGAGGTTATCCCTTCATTATTTAAGGTGCCAAAATGGTTTTATTTTCTCATAAAACTGAGCAATCTTGACATCAGTGGTTGCTTATGGCATGCAGGTGTTAGGAAAGAAATGAGTAGCGAAGAGAAATTTGACTGATGAGTAAGTACACAGAGATTTGCTGCCTACACTTTTTGGTTTCTGCTTTTCTGTGAGTGATAGCACGGTTGGTATAAATAGCAACTGTGTTCTTATCTCGAAACGTTTTGTTAGAATTACCCCAACTTTTACCTGTGAAGATAGGAATTGCCTCTTAAATTCAGCTGTTCAGCTGAGGTTTCTTAAACAAAATCACAAAATCCATTTTGTTTTTCACAGAGACAAGTGGGATTGTAATACTTGTGCTTCTGAGCATTAATATTCTGGATTTGGTTTGCATATAAAACATTATGGCTGGTGGAAGAACAGAGGAAATTCTTCTTTGCTCTGCTTCCAAGTGCATTAATTTGACATTGGTAAATAGTTGGAATTGCCTGGGAGATGGCTTTCTTCCACGGGCCTTATCTTGGAAAGACAGTGATGGACAAGGCAGTGAAAGCACCAGAGGCAGTCCAAAGGCAGATGTTTATTTAGAAGTGATTGATCCATTCAGAGGGCTTGAAATTGCATTTGAAATCCTGCTCTCCTTTGACTGCTGGTGCTTTAAGGAGAACATACTGGAGTTCTGAGAAAGAGGATTTGTGTTTTCCCACAACCCCAGCTGAGCATTTAGATTAATATACTTTTTTTTTCAGTGACAGCCCCAGCCCTCCTCCTGAATCCAGCTGCTGGATTCCATGCATGTGCCTTCCCCCTCCCCGTGCCAGAGCAGCACTTGGAGTGGTTGCAGAGTACGCTTGGCTGGGGAACTGATTCGGCTGGAAATAACTGTTGTCTTTCGGCAGGTTATTTTTCATCTGGGCCAGTTTCCTGATCCAGTTCTTCGCGTGGCCTCGGGCCCGTGCTAGCACCGCAGGAGGGGCTGTGCAGGAGCGGGGATGAGCTCCCCTGGGTGGCAGAGGCTGCTTAACCTGGGCTGCTGCCAGAGATCTGGCTGGGACCTGCAGCCATGCTAACCACACCTCTGAGGATGTGGCTGCTGCTGTTTACGCAGCCCCAGGGAAGTGCTAGGCTGTCCAGGGGACCAGGGGCTGCAGCTCAGAAATGTGGATCTCTATTGAAGTTGACAGGGCTGTGCTGATTTACATTACCTGAGGACCTGGCACACGCTGTCTGTATGTCTCTCTGCATGTTTACGCTGCTTTCATCATATGCCTCACCACTAGTGATTTTTATAAATACCCTTCTGCCTCTCAACTGTCTCTCTCCCCTCTCGCTGCCAGGCATCTCCCCCCGCCCTACCATGCAGCAACTGGGAGGTCATCAGCTCTCTAGCACTGGGCAGATGAGCACCCCAGGCTCCAGCGAGGGTGCTTGGTCCCTCCTGCATTCAGTGAGGAAATTCGCAGTTTCTTTTGCTGCTGAGGAAAGTGTCACAGACCGCGGTGGTCAAGCGGGGAAGCAGGCTCTCCAGTGGCTGGGGGTGCCTGACGTTGCCCTCACCGGGGCTCACAGCCCTGGTGCAGCTCTGGGGGATCGCCATGTGTTTGTGTGACACTGCATTATTCCTGTGCTTCACAGCTCCCTGCTGGTTACCAGTGAGAGCCCCAAAGCATGTGTTTTACTCATTTCTGTAGGATTTGGCTTCTGGATTTGTGTGAGGATATTGACTGTCCTTGGTGCGCTTGAGGCTGGGGAGAAGCAGAGGGACAGGGATGTGGGTGGAGAAAAGCACTGGTGCTTCGCTGGCTCTGATCTCTCAGATTTCTACTTCACTTGTCCTGCTTGCATACTGAGGGTTAAACTGATCCCTGGATCAGGATGGGAGCGAATTTCTCCCCACCCACCCCCACCCTCGGGCTGTTTTTGTCAGGGCTTTCCTTTGCCCCATTATCCATACCAGAGGTCATCTTGGAGGCCCATTTGCAGGCCCTCTGGCCCCAGCCTTTCACTCTCTTGCCTTTTCCTGAGACACAAGTTGCAGCTTTCAGTCAGTTGTGACAGGTCTCACATTTGCTCCAGAGCACTCTGGTGTTCAGCAGGCTGTGGTAGCGTGTGGGAACAACGTGCCAGGGACCTTTCTGAAGCAGGCAATGGCTGTGTTTGCAGAGGATGGTGATGTGACCCCAGTGGTCCCCACAGACCACCAGCCCGAAGTCTTGGTGTTGCTCTGAAAAGATTACTGGGGAGAAAAACCCTGTGGGAAGGTCTTTCCTGGAGGTTTTGCACCAGCAGCTTTTCTGGGCTCAGGAAGGCTGAACTGCCCAGTGGAGGTGTCCACAGGTGCACAGCAGAAGTCAAGAAGTCAGGATAATCATAATACTCTAAAAACTCATTTTAATATTATAGGCAGTCTAGAAGCAAGCTAATAAATCATTTGGCTGAGAAGGTCCCAAACAGTTTGTGGTTTTTTTCACATGTGTTTTTTCCTGGTTTTTTTGAATGTCTTCAGTTTGTTGTCTGAAAGATACACTGAGAGGAAACAGTCTGTGTGATTATAAAACTGAGGAAGCAGTAAAATTGATTAAACATGAGATGCTGTCAAATGGATCAAGTAAATACACTAGGGGAAAAAAACCTATCTCTTCTTGCTTGGTAGCGTTAGTAAGTTAAAATAAGTAAATGCAAAGATAGCCAAAGAAAAGCACAGTTTAAAAATTGTCCACGTTTCTGCAAGACTGTGACAGAGCAAACTAGAATTATTCTTCAGTGCTGGAAAAGAGATTTGTAAACTTCTTAGAATCAAAATGGGATACCAAAAAATCCCTGCAGTTGTGTTGTACCTTTAGCTCTATGTATAACTTTGAAAAGACTTTCTAGTAAAGCTAATTCTGGGGCTCTTTCTCAACTTTTCATTCTAGGATTTGACCCTGCTTCCCCTTTTCAGGTCATGAGAGATGCCTTCATTTGTTTCTCTGATCTCTCATAGTGACGGCACCACAGGTTTCGTCTTGCATTGTTTCTTAGTTCTTCAAGGGTCACACAAGATGTATCATTTCAAGCTGGGTTTTTATGATGCTTACCTTCCAGTATGTCAGATTGTGATTCCATTGGACAACTTTGTTATGAGATACATTAAAATAGAAAATATGTAGGTAAAAATAGTTGGCTTGTAAAGAAGTTCTGATTGACAGTTATTCCCAGGGTCAAGCTTAACGAAATTTGAAATTAATAAGACAGATCTGTCCCAGTGCAATAAAGATTGCATTCCTGGGTGGTGGTTGGTTTTGCAGCTGTTGTTTAACTGCCTAGCCTTTTTATAACCAGATTTTGTTTTGTTTTGTTTTCTGATAGCTTATCAGCATTCATTCCATTGAACCTCTGTGGATTTCTACGTTAGGCAAAAGTGAAATAACAGTCAAAGGAGAAAACTTTACACGTGCATCGGGCATAAAACTGATACTGACTGGAATCACAGGCTGTAAGCCAGACATGTGAGTTAAGCTCTGAAAAATAATAATACTTTTTACTTTGCATGGTGAAAATTATGCCCATTTTGCCCTAGCAATACAGTTGTCCAGTAACCCTTCTCAGCAGAGTGGGGGATGCTCTGCACTCCTTTAGTTATACTTCCACTTTAAATTCCCAAAGGATGGAAATTAATTTGGTGTTTGGGTACAATACAAGGGATGGATATGTAGATAGGCAGTTCTCGCAGCAGTAGTAGGACAGTTCTGTACCTGTGATCCTCTGTGCTTTGCAGCAGGCAGCAAGAAGTTAGGTCACAAGAAAGCCTCAGATTTTGTTTGACTCACTGCTGCTTCAGAATATCCCCCATATATTCTAGGATTCTGCTTGTGAAAGCACAAACACCGTGCCAGGGAAGGGAAGCTCTCATGCAATAGCTTGTACTTTTCTCTGTTAATGATTGCACAGTGTTACCCCCTAGATAATTAGGCTATCTTATTCTGAATCAGTCATTTTCAGATGCATCTGCAATGGCTGCCTGTGATTACCAAGCCCATTTTCCATAGCTAGCACTTGAAAAAGCATTCATGTGGTACTGTTTGATTTTTACTTCAACCATGGATTTCCTGGGGACTGCAGAAGAAAAAACAGAGAGAAGAAGTGAGAGAGAGGAAGTAGAAAGAGGAAGGAGTGAAAAGGAGGAAGGGGGCGAGGGGCAGGGAGAGGGAAAGAGAGAAAGAAAAAGAAGAAAGAAAAGAAAGTTTAAGGTTCTCATTCTTGACTAGCTCGTGGACTGTGTTGGTAGCACAAAGGAGTACACAGTAAACAGCAAAACCACACGTTGCCTTACATAGCCTCATCCCAAGGCCACAAGACCTGTATCTGTACTGTCTTGCCTGATTACTGTGACACACAGCAACTTCATTCAAAAGATGCCCTACTTTGTCTTTTCAGCTCCCTGCTCTATCTTTCCACCTCCATCTGGCAAGTCAGAGATTCATTTCTCTTTTCTCCTTATCCTTTGCTATAGGTCATAGGCTTTGTGTAGTAACAGCAGTGAGTGGCATAGTGGGTTCTGCATTTCTGACTGTTTTCTTTCTCTTCCAGTATTAAGGTTAGAAGTGTGCTAAATGATACACAAATGACATTTGCTCTCCCACCAACACGTAAAGAGGCCAAACGTATATGTATACAGGCTAATGGAGAAAAATGCTCACCACCAATGACCCTGCATTATGTTTCACTGCCATCATGTTTTGGAATCACACCCAACACTTCCTGGATTAGGTAAATTTGTCTTTTTATACTTTTTATTTATTTACTGAAGTGTAGTCCCACTGAGCTGATATGAACCTACTTGGCAAGACTGCAGCTGATGTAAACTTGGATGACTGCTGTAACCTGTCATGAAGAATGAATTTACGCCGGTGAACTGATTTAGCATACAGATAGGGTCATCATGCAAGACAGATTCTGTGTTTGTCAGGATTCTGTAAACTTCCCTGCCCACCCCAGGTCTTCTTTTGACTTCCACAGAAGTCAAAAATAGTCTCTTCATACTAAAGCTAAATCCAAAATATGGGTAGCATGCATGAATTCAAACTCCAGTTAACTTTGATTTCTTGATACTAATACACCCTTCACCTCTGAAACAGTATAAAGTATCAGTGAATTGGAAATCACACGAAAATTATCACCACTGCAGTGATACACCTAGACTTGCTTTAGGACTTGGTTCCCTAAAGCCAAAAGAGCCCTTTTCAAGCCTCTGCTGTGTTCTGTGAGAGGCTCATAGCTCCAGTGAAAGACTTACAGGGTGGTTTTAAGATACTCTCAGGCACAGCTTTCCACCTGTCCTCTGGCTGCACTGTTTTTACCCACTTCCCTGTTCTTAATCTGGTAACTTGGTGTCAAGCACTGGCATATGTGGCTTTGAGGCAATACGTTGGACTGGCCCCTGCAGCAGCTGAGCAGCTAGGGTGCATGCCCTCATTTCCAGGTGAGAGGCAGCTCAGGCAGCTGGAAATTAATAATACCTTAAACTACTCCAGCTGTGTTCAGCAGAGATTGGGAGCCAAGAGCCCTCAGACACAAGCACCATTGTGTGTGCTGAGACAGATGGTCTGAACACTGCCGAGAATGTTTCCTGTGAGGTGCCTGGCACCATTGGTTCGTCCTGAAAAAGGCAAGAATTAAGCATAGGCAGGGCTACTCTGGGGCAGTGAAAGACCCTGACGTTCTTTCTTCAAGACAGAATGTTAAATCATGGTCTAGTTCTTTGGCTGCATGAATAGAAAGCAAGTCCCTGAAAAGGAGTATGCATGTTTGTGCTATCTAGTCATTTGGTTTTGTGGTAGCAAAAGTATTTACCGTTACATTACGAGAAAAGAATGGAAGCACACTGTATAGCTCATATTATCTTGTCCTGCAGCTTGAGTGTATTATATTGGCTGCTACCAAAGCAAAATGCATGAGTAGTTTATTCATGGCTGAAGCCTTAATGCAGGACTTTATCTGTGAGAAAACAGATAATATTAACCCCAACCACTGCCCTCCAACCCCTCTTTCTTTTTTTACAGTGGTGGTCGCAAAATTACTACGATTGGTAGAAATTTTAATGTGGTGGACAGTGTGATTATTTCAGATGACCAGAGATCAAACCTCACCGTAAGTCTTAATCTCCTTTACAATACCAAATAGAGGTCTCTTGAAGGTTTTGTTCCTAAGGTTGCAGGAGAATCTCAATATTTTTTGAACACTTGCAGGCACACGTCAGACACCCTACTGAAATAAATGTGACCACTTGTAGGATTACAGTTGCACACATTCTCGGTACAAGATCATGGATACACAAAAGCTACTCTCCTGCATAATTCCCTGAGTATTTTTAATGTGCTCTAGAGACTTGTTCCAAATCCATCCTTTTTGAGTCTCCCCAGCCTCCAGACGGGGGTGGTGTACTTCTCTCTGGCTTTGTGTTGAGCACCCAAATGGTGCCACTGCCTCAGCAAGGGGTGGAGCTGATGTTGGGACAAAACCCTTTCTCCAAGGCTGTGAGGAGGTAGGCACCCTGTTGACTCCTGGGCTTGCAGCACAGAGACCAGAAAACCCCGTGGAGTAAACAATGGGGTGACTGTAGCAAACCCCGCTCAGAAGTAAAGCTGGGGAGAGCCAGTGCGAGGGGTGCTGGAGGGCTTGTCCTGCTCCTCTCGTATCACCTACACTGAGGGGAAGGAAGGAGAAATCACTGTCACTATTCCTGTCTCACTGCAGGAAATAGCTGCCATAGCAGTGTGCAATCAGCCTTAAAGCAGCGTGCAGAGTGTGTGGTGAATGTGCATAAAGGTAGACACAGGCTCAACACAGAAACTTTCCCAGGTGCTCTGCATGCAGCCCTGATCGCAGAGGTTTAGCAGATACCTGTGTGAAGTCAGGAAGACATTAAAATGATTTTGAGTGCCTGTTTGTGATTGTGCTCACTGTTGAGTACTTAATGACTTACAGCTTTGCTATTGCATTTCTAGGTCTCTAGGTGTCCTGGAAATGAATCTGAATATCATTACTTAACACCAAGCCTGGGCCATGCAACGGAGGGTAAAGTTGTTGATATGATGTTAAAAGTGGAAACTACCTTTATACCATGCGTCAAATTACACTATCACCCTGACCCAGTGTTCATTAACTACCAGCTGCACACTGAGCTGGATCCTGATCTGGAATTAAAAATATATGTAAGTTTGAAAGTAATAAACTCTTAATTCCTTATTTAAAGTAGTTATTGGGGATTTTGTTTCTTGCTGTATGTAGTTTATTTAGTTTTTATTATTTCATTGTTTTTCCCTCTAGAAAGAAAATGACAACTTGAATATTTCTAAAACTGAGGTAGAAGTTTATCTGTCATATATGAATGGTGCACAGACCAAAAAGATATGGTTCAGTGTCCAAAATATTACCAAAAAGCCAGACCGTAGCACTATACTGTGCAAATTCAAAAGGGAAGGAACAGACAAGATTGACTTTTCCACGGTGAAAGTTTTTGTAAGTAGAATTCCCTTTTGTTGCAGTTCAACAGTGTTTGGATGTTTATACAAATGTAGTAAACTGTATCGATAATGCTGCCATCGTGAATGTTCTTTATAGAGGGAGGAACTGGATGCGTTTTCTGCTGTACTGGTACTCAGTAGTACAGTTATCCGCCTCATATCTAAGCATGCCTGCCTAGCTTAGGTACCACTGACGGTACTGAGTTCATTTACTGTCTGGTTACTGATGTAGTGTCAGAGGTAGGCTTTGCAGCCCAAACTGAGCTCACTTCTGCTGAGCTCCAGGAAAGCAGTAGTTTGTCACACCTCTAGCTGCAGCACAGACATCACCGATACAGCATCACTGGCTCTAGGAAAGCCCCTCATCTTAGATCTGTAAGCAATCTGCTGCTGTACTGTGGCCATGACTAAAAGGATTGTGTCCTCCCATTTGCTTGTTCTTCCTAAAGTAGATAAGGATCTTGGAGAGTGCATAGGGATTGCCACCTAGACAGAAGAGAAGGCATTTCTGCATGAAAAAGGGGTGATATTCATTGTGTGCTGGGAAGGCCAAAATGCTTTGAACATGTGGCACAAAGCCAGGCCCAAACATAAGAACATTAGCATGGATGTCAAAGCTAAATGGCAGCTTAAGATATTTGCTCCAGGAAAAAGATGAAGATAGGAATTTTTTAAAATGCAATCATCACCATTTATGAGGGAGAAAAATGATGCCAGACCCTTATTGCAGTGTATGGTGGCATAAAGCTGAAATCACTCTATTGACTTCAAGGCATATGGCTCATAGTAAAGATTAACGAAGCTATTCTCAATTTCATATCACTGTTAACTGATCCCCCATCTGTGAATCCTGCCGTCTGAGCCAGTTATGGCACGGAAAAGCCTTTCTGAGATTGGTGTTGCATTTAAATATTAACGTTGCCTTGCAATATCACGTGCTCATCCTGCAAGCTTCATAGGAGTCACTGTCATCAAAAAGTCACCACTTTGCTAAGGCAAATCACATGCAATAGTTAGAATGTAACATTTCACTTCTGGTACCTTAAAAATTATTTTTTTCAACATCAAGAAAAATGTAAATGTCATAAACCATCAAGTGTTTTTTTCAACCTTATAAATAAATCATCATCGAAGAAGTAGGGCCACCCTGAAGAAAGGATAAGATGGGTATAAAAGATAGATATGGTTTAAGAATAAATGTATGTCTTGCCTTAGTTTTCAGGATGAAAGAGGATATTGAGTGTGGGGTCAAAGACAGGATCAGTCTGAATGGAGGTGTCAAAGAAGAGAATGCCATTCTTGTTACAGTACCAGGATTCAGGTAGATCAAGGGGCTCAAGACAGTAGGAGCAGGATCATTCCCATCACAGCACTGTGAAGGAAATGGCACATAATACTGTAGGCTTCATAGGAAAGATTTAAAGGAAAACTGCAGTCAGAAGACATACTGTATGACTGGAGAGCAGCAAATATAAAGCCAATATTCAAAAGAAGAAAAAAATAACTAGGCAAATGGAGATGTGCTGATCTAATCCTACCTCTGTGTAAAGCTTTATAATGTATTTGGAATGAGGGTCTCATGAAAGACCTGGAGGTAAATGGAAAATGGGGTGTCAACTTCTTTTCAATAAAAGCAGATTATGCTAGGTATCTTTATTTTATAAGATGAGTTGTTTTCTCAGCAAGAAAAAAGCAGTAGATCACATGTACCTAGTCATTCAGTAAACTACTTAACATGTTGATTATGAAGACACTAGGGATTAGAAAAACTGGATGCTCTGTAAGGGGAAGCTTACACTGGGCAATGTTGATTTTCATACGGTTATTATTTAACATCGGTAGTGACTTGAGTACAAAAATAAGGCATGTGCTAATAACATTTGGTGATGACATAAAGCTCAGAGGCATTACCTGTCCAGAGGAGGTTTTATAATGCCATGCAGGAAGAATATGAGTTTAGGAATAGGAATTGGATTGATTCAGGTGTACCTTATTTAGTCTGTGATTCATAAGCAAGATAAATAAAAGATAAGGAAAGAAATGGGGCCACTGGATACAGAGGTTATGGTGAAGATTAAAGATAATCTAAATATAAGCAGAAAATTAAGTGAATGTTTTGCCTCTATTTTCAATAAGCGGGGATGAGGAACAGAAATTTCTGCTTTAGGAATGCTTTGGCTGGATGTGACAAGTGGAGAAAAGCAGGTGTATTAGTCACAGGATGATTAATGTATTTAGCCACCAATGCATTTCAGTCTTGGAAATGGCAAATAGGATCTTAGGAAGGCTCAGATCGGAAGTACTTTGTGTAGGAACTGTGAAAACATATAAACAACTGAGGAAAAAATAACATTTGACAGAGGAAATAGGTCTGCTTTATGTTCTGTTCTTTGTAGCCCCAGCAATACGAAGTCTCTGTTCTTCCAGCCCTGTGGGGTTTCTTTGCTTGCTTGTGTCTGTGTAGCTGCAATGTGACTATCCAGTTGGCAGTCTCCAGCTGCCCTGGCTGCTCACCTCCTGTGACAAGCCAGTGACTGAAATCACCAGATCTTTGCCTTCCCTGCTGTAACCCAAAATAATTTCAACCCGACTCTCCTTTTCAATTATCCCAGGCTCATTTCTGTCCCTGGCACTTGGTGGTATTCTTTTCCTGTGTCAAAGTGTATTTTTACTTCTAGTATTTTTATAGTCTTAGCTACCCTTTATTTATGTGCTTTCACAGTCCTCTTTGAGATCCTCCTTTGTGAAATTTCTTCTGCCATAATTATCAGTGGTGAATGCCTCAGTTTGGCATCTGGCAGACTTCAGCACTTTTGTGTATCCCTAAGAGTTAATGCCTGTCCTGCCTTCGACAAGCCCAGTGGCTGTTGGGGGATGTTGTGTGTGTATGTTGTTTTTGTTCTCAAACAGACCTTCAGGAATGCCCTGCATCCTATGTAAAGAGGTTGAAACTTCTGCAAAGAAATAGGGAAGAGGGCTGTGGGCTAGGTGTATGTCAAACATTTTACTTCCCTTATTATTAGCATGAGTCTTATCTTACTTTTCTGCTCAGCAGAGTAACACTGTGAGTGCAAAGGAATATTTTTAACAACACACCTTCCTTACCTCAAAATGCCAGAATGTTTAGCAGCGATTCTGAAGTCCATGAGCCACTTGGCCAGCCTGAGGCCAGATCTTGCCATTCGAGGGCTCTAGTTTACAGTGAGAGCAATGGCAAAATTTGATGCTGCATGAAGACCTCCAAATTTTTCTCTTGTCACTGCTCTGTTATCCTGCGTAAACATCAAACACACCAAAAGTTAAGTTTGTGTTGGTTCATACATATTTTCCCAAATTGCTGCTGTTTTCCCAGTAATCTGCAGAACCAGTGTCTTCCATGTGCCTTATTTTTTTTTAATACAATAAATGTCATTTTAAGCACTGGTATAATGCCTGTCCTCTATTAACACAGTCATTATTTTTCTTCAGGTCAAATTAGGAAATTTTGAGCATGAAGTCAAACCAACATCATCACACATATATTTATATGTTCTTATTTTGCTACCTATTGTAGTGGGTGTCATTATAGGTAAGTACAATAACGTGTTTTCAGTTTTTGATTTGCTGAAGGGTATAATCATGACACATAAAACACATATACATGCACACATACATGTTTGGGACTGTCACAAGCAGTCCGATGGTTTTCCCTGGTTCCCAATAAGCGTGGACAAAGTTAACTCCGGTCTGGTGGTGAAGTCCATCTTGTCAGATTACAGCACGTTAGGAGACAGTAGTTATGTCTGTTCTGCTGGGATTATTTGTCATCATTTAGTGAGGCAAGCCGTAGGACTGACATCCTTGTGTCACAACTCGGGCCCTTCCAGCTGTCAGCTGGGCTTCCCTCCTGTCCCTGGGGCAGATGTTCCCTAACAAACTGCTTATCCTCAGGCAGTGTTTGTGGTGTTTCTGCTCAGTCTCATTTGGATCATTCATGAATTTGTAGGTCATTACTAAATTGAGGGGGGTAAATAATTATACCCTCCTCTTTTTGTCACACTTGTTTTCTGAACGTGTTGACCTGATTATGTATTTGATGAATTTCCATCCATTGTAATAAGTTTAGGAGTTTGTTGTTTTGTTTACTTGGTTTTCTTTTTAAAAAGTGCATTACCTTTACAGGAACCGTATCTCATGCCTTTACTCTCTCAAAATAAACTTTAGAGAAGTTAATTCAGATTTGCTGCTTAAAACAACTGGTTTTCCTGTTCTATCAGTGCTACTTTAAGAAGGCTGCTAGCAGAAGTGGTTGTTAGATTCTGTGTCTCACTGTGCAGGTTGTACGTAGCAGGGTGTGCTTCGAATAAAGTTGGATTGACAATTCTATGACCTTGTTAAAAGGAATGTTTTTTATTAAACATTAGGGTTTAGATCCAGATAACCAGGGCTCATGGGTACTAGCACACTAACAACAGTAGAAACAGTAATCCTCCTGGAGAGTGCAAGTGTATGTTAATCTTTCTGTTTCTTAAAGTAATATTAATATATATTTTATATAGGGGTTTTCTGTTCTGCGATTTCTGTACTCAGAATCTTTTTTTCTTCCTTTTTAGCGGCATTCATAGTTACTAGATACAAATCCAAAGAGTTAACTCGTAAACAGAGTCAGCAACTTGAACTGCTGGAATATGAGATTCGGAAGGAAATACGTGAGGGTAGGTCTAAAGAGCTTTATAGAGCTTAAGTACAGGATAATTTCTGAACTGAAACTGTCAAGAAGCTCACATGATATAAACATTTTAATTTTATAGCTGTTAGAATATTTTTGTGTTGTATCAGAGTTCCGCTTTAATGTTGTGCACTGCAGTAGCAGAAAGCACTGAGCTACTAATAGGATTGCACGTAATATTTCCTTCAGCAAAAGTGGGAGGAAAAAAATGGATTGGTACTTTCCTGTTCATAAGAGCTTCAGTAGTAAAACAACCTCTCTTCCCTGAAAACTGTTTTTAAGGAATATCTACTGGGGCCAAGTTATAATCGTAAAGATGATTTTGTGTCAGCTAAACTAACTCTCTGGGTGGGGAGGGGGGTTGCTTTTTCAGGATTTGCTGAGCTGCAGATGGATGAATTAGATGTGGTGGATAGTTTTGGAACTGTTCCCTTCCTTGACTACAAACACTTTGCTCTTAGAACTTTCTTTCCAGAGGTAATTATTTACAAGTCTTTCAGTTGTCAGCCCTGCCTAATAATGAAAAAGCTAGGAAGATCAGGATCAAATAACTACAGTAAATACTACATAGTGATTGCACATTGTTTTCACGAGAAACTTTTCTTAAGTCAAGAATTAGCAAAGAACACTTATGGCTGTACATCTCTATATTTAATGAAGCCTAACTGCTATAGATAAAGAACTATTGTTGAATTTTCAAGGGTTGTGTGTGCATCCATTTCTTTTTGGCTCAGCCTCCCTAAGCTGCTTGCCTTTCAGGCCATCCTAACTAAGCTATAATTTATCCACTGCTTTTTCTTGTTCTCATGCTTTCACTTTCCATGCTATAGCTAATTAAAGCAACAGTCAGGCTAGCTAACATGCTACTAACATCATGACACTTCCTAATTAGACTTGTGGGATGAAGAAATGGCTCTAAGGTTGTGCTAACTTTCTACTCCAAGCTGCTGACAGAAATGGTAAGACCTTGATTCAGAGGAGTGCAGGTCACATGCTTAAAAATTTCATTAGTACTTAAGTGCTGTCTGGTTTAGATGTGGATATTTTCATTGTTCTTTGGAGCAGTTTGTGCCACTGCATCAGAGGACCGAAGAGGCCTTTTTTCAAATGTTTTACTTCTCTTGCTGTTGGGGTTTTTTTTTTGCATATGTAGCACATTACAATGCTGATAAGTGCATTTGCCACAGCTTTCAAAATTTTATCATGATGTTAAGCAATGCTTACCGACATTTACTAATTGGTAGAAGCTGTGATCTCAGCTGGTGATATTTTGCTGTGTAACTGTCACCAATGAGTAGAAAACTTTGGTTAGTGCTGCGGTTTTGTAGGGTATAGCTGGTATGTATGCGAACTACCCACTAGTCTTCATGTATTACTCATCAGTGCTGTGGTCCCATCCTGCAGTCTTATCTGCACACTGCATCGCTTTATTGCCATGTGCGATTCCACTAAAAGCTCATTGTGATAAAATTAAACATGTGATAGTGCAGAATGAGGGTCTTTTTATGTACACCACCAAATACCAGATACTAAGGTAGACTAATATTTAACAATTACGTATGCATAATCTTTGTACGCTTTGAGTCCAGCTCTCACACCAAAGGAAACTGGGAATATCTCTTCTGGTACTGCTGGGATGCCCCCAGTGTAATTTTTATGGGGTCACTAGGAGGTTTGAAGGAATTGGACCAAGGAAACGTTACTTTGTGTATCTCTTTTCTTTCAGTTTAATTTGTTGCCAGGCATATTAGAATTAAAATAGTGGTTATTTTTAGGAATGCATCTTTTACTAGTGGTAGTCTCCTGTCAAAACAGTAACAATCTGTAGAAGCTGTCTGGGTGGAAATGCTTTGCTTTATGCAAATGAAAAGGAAAGGAAAAAAGACATGAAGTCTGCCACTCCATTGCATTATGTGAGGTCAGAAAGGGAAGGGCTCCTGTTTTGCCTTGGCGAGACTCATGCTGCTGCATCCTGGAAACGATTCCAATTAGATCTTATCTCAGTGTGAAATACTGATACCACAAAGGTAAACTTGCCACTATTAGCTCTCTGCAGACATGCAGTGTCAGTCAGGCAAGTTATTTAATGTATTGTGTACCGATTTGTCCTGCTAAGTACTTACCGTTTACATTACCGGAGTGTCCAAACATGCCTTGTGCTTTATGAATGTGGTAGGAGAGCAGTGCTCTACTAAACAAATATTGCTGGTGAACAGAAAAGGTGATGGGGTAGTAGATTGCAACTGAGTGTCAGAAGGGTCAAAGTGACAAACCACCACTTCCCTCACTAACCTCATGTGTTTGAATGATGCCTGTACTGTACTCTTTCTGCCTTCCAGTGTGTTCAATGTTCAATGAGCTTTGTCTCTCCTAACCTAAGCTGTTTAAACATGGACATCAAAGCTGTTCACTGAGCATCTTCTGTAGTCAGTGCAGAGACAGGCAGCTCAAGAAAGCGATCCATCCTACTCGTCTAAGAATCTGTCTCAGGATGGGATGAGTTGCTTAAGGATACCTGAATCAGATACCTGAAATGAAGAGTGATAGACCCCATCTCATTTTGAGCTTCTCACTTCCTGCTGCTTCAATTTTTTTATATTTAATCTGGCTTGATAGCTTTTGTTTTGTGCTTAATGCTTGTAGGTTTTTAGATGGATATTACATCTGTTCTTAAAATATTCCTTCTGTTCAGCCTGGTTTTTTGCTTTACTTGTTCAATTTAGATTTTTTTCTGTTTTCCCTCAATTTCCCACATTGTTTGGTTTGATGCTACCATACTTGTTCCCTGTTCACAAGCATTTTTAACCTTTAACGTGGTTTTGATTGTTTCATTCTCTGTGTGTGTGTGTTTTATTGGTAGATGGTGTTAGGGGGGGCTGAAAAAGTTCTGGAAAAATGGGAATAGCCAATGGAGGAAGAGGGAGAAGAATATGGTAGGGGAGAAGAGAACAGGAGTCATGAGGAAAAGGAGGGATGAAAAATCAGATAGGTAGATGAAAAATTAGATGTGAGCTGGCAATGTGCACTTGCAGCCTAGAAAGCTGATCATATCCTGGGCTGCATAAAAAGAAGCCTGGCCAGCAGGCTGGGGGAGGTGATCCTCCCTCCCTACTCTGCTCTCACAAGAGTGTCTCCAGCATAAGAAGGACATGGACCTGTTGAAGTGAGTCCTGAGGAGGGCCATGAAAATGGTTGGAGGGCTGGGATACCACTCCTGTGAAGAAAGCCTGAGTGAGCTGAGATTGTTCAGCTTGGAGAAGAGGAGGCTCTGAAGAGATCTTATTGCAGCCTTTCAATATAAAGCAAGCTTATAAGAAAGACAGAGACAGACTTTTTACCAGGGCCTGTAGTGACAGAACAAGGGGCAATGGTTTTAAACTGAAAGAGGATAGATTTAGATTGGACATAAGGAAGACATTCTTTACGATGAAGGTGGTGAGACACTGGAACATGTTGCCCAGAGAAGCTGTGGATGTCCCATCCCTGGAAGTGTTCAAGGTCAGGTTGGATGGAACTTTGAGCAACCTGATCTAGTGGGAGGTGTCCTGTCCATGGCAAGGGGGCTGGAACTAGATGATCTTTGAAGGTCCCTTCCAACCTAAACAATTCTGTGATTCTATGATTCTGTAAGGAAACTAGGGGCTGCCAGCATCACAGATAGAGCAGATGACTGTTAGGAGTGTGAATTTGTTGCTCAAGGGTGCTGCTTTGGGAACATGCAGCTGTGTTGGGACCTTTGTGGCTGTTAGAATCAGACAAGAGGCACTGACAAGGTATTGGAGAACTGGGGGCTTCCCTTTGTTGTGAGAGCTTTTGCTAGGACTGGATGTGTGGTGGCACCTGTGCCTCTCTGGAGACTGACAGCATGGACCTCCTGGAGAGCTCATTAGTGAACATTCATGAAGTGCCTTGAAATGAATGGAGGCAGATGAACTTGAGTGTCACTCTGTTACAGAAACCCTGTATACCGAAGGCTATCATTGCTGTCCTAGAAGGATGCAGCCTACAGCACCCCTCACACGCCAGCACATTTGCAGATGAGGGTGATGAACAGCTTTTCCTGCGGACCGATAGTTGACTGCTGTGCTAGTGCAGCTCAGCAGCACAGAGTAACACACAGAGCAGCACTGAAGTCAGTACCAGCTCATCTTTGAGAGTTCACTTTTCAGTGAACCTTGGCAGCACCTTATTGTGTAGAGTTTTTTATATTGTAGCTGTGCTAGAAAACAGCATTTGCATTGTTTTATTTCAAGTCGTATGCCATCAGGAACGTGCTTGGCATGTTTAACATACATGTGTTAGAAATTTTTGGTATGCTTAAGAATGATAAATATCACCTGTCTTATATTTTAGTCAGGAGGCTTTGCATCCATCTTCAGTGAAGACATGCCACAGGTAAGTTGATGTAGTGTGATATGCCTTATTTAACAAACAGTTTTTCAAGAGTAATTGTATCCCTTATCTCAGTGTTGTTCTAGAACACATTGGATTGCATTTTCAGTGTGTTCCCTTTCCCCCATGAGGAAGGTTACGTGGATTTATGTATAAAAAGAATTTGGTATGTAAGATGCTGTTACCCAATGTATATTATGATTTATTTAAATGAAATAAACAGAATCTAGTGATGGAAAATGACAGGCAAACTTAGCTATTGGCATTACTTTGTGTATATGACAGAAAATGTGTGCTCTGCCTGTGTGTACTCTGTGTTGCACAGAAATGCAACTGTATCTTTGGTAAAATCCTGAGACCCGTGAAGTAAATGCAAAATTCCCGCTGATTTGAATGAAGCCAGGTTCTTATCCCATATGTTGCTTACCATTTTTCTGAGCATTAAGAATCCATCATAGCCAAACTACAGTTTGCTTATTTTTGTTTAACTATTCCAGAGCAGAGACCAAACAAGCAAGGACGAAAGCTTCAACATGTTGCATGCTTTAATTTGTAACAAGAACTTTCTTGTTACTCTCATTCACACCCTTGAAAAGCAGAAAAATTTCTCTGTGAAAGACAGGTATAGTATGATTATGCTTATCATCTTCAAGACAAAGAATTAGCAGGAAAAAACAACATGGATTGTAGCGCACAAATGTAATTTCTGTTTCTTGCAAAACACGCTTGCATTACCCCAGAGCATTTTTCTATCTTCTCCATCTGCACACAATGAGGAAGAAAAAACATTGCCATTAAAAAAAGCCATTAAAGAGAAATCAGAATGTTTGCACATGTAAACAAAGAGGCAGAGAAGCAGGAAAACTCACTTCAAAACTGTAAACACTTCCTGCAGTTAGATCAACAGTTCTACAGTTTAGAAGTGTTCTGTCACTGAAGCAGGTGTTGTTCTGCAGAATTAAATCTAGAGACACAAATTCTGTGTTTAAAAATAATCACAAGAGCAGATGGACTTCAATATTTTATATTTTTGTACAGATCAGTGGACAATTTCTGTACCTGTGGAGGGAGAACTTAAGATATGAACTGCACTAAAGTGTATTTCATTTGTTAAAGATGACTGGGAAGAGAAATTCCAAATACTATAGCATTCTTCCCTCCTGCCCCCTTCTTCTTCCTTTTTTTTTCTTCCTTTTATTTTTGTTTGTTTGTTTGTTTGTTTAACAGGTGCTTGTTTGCATCCTTCTTGACTATTGCACTACAAACTAAGCTAGTTTATTTAACCCATATTTTGGAAGTGTTGACAAAGGACTTGATGGAGCAATCAAGCAATGTACAGCCTAAGCTCCTGCTCAGGCGAACAGAATCTGTGGTAGAAAAACTGCTGACAAACTGGATGTCTGTCTGCCTTTCTGGATTTCTTCGGGTACGTGTACATCTTGTTACTATGTAAGATATGCAAAGAACTGTTTTAACTGATTTCTTCCGTAGGAATTGTTAGAGGGATCAGTTTAAAGCATTCAATTTAACATTATTAATGTGTTCTCTTCTAGTTTAGATAACTTAGCTAGCTGTCATCAATGGGAGGTAGGAAAAGAGCACGTATGTAAGCGATGATCACGTCCTTTATTTGGCTGAGATTTGGGTAGTTTTGCAGTTCAAGCATATTCTTTTCTCATGTTAGACATTTCATCTCCGGGAGATGTATTCTGGTCATACTAAAAGACTGACATGCTTGTTTAAGTACAGCTGTACCTTTCTGTGCAAGCTGTTGGAAAGCTACCACGTAATGGAAATGTAAGGAATACCATCTTTTGGAAAACTAAACTTCTTTCCACACTTTTTAACCTCCAAACAGCCTGCAGATTTTAAGAACTAAATGACTTCAAGTGGAAACAAAATAAGCATTTTCTTTCATTTTGCTGTTTATTTTATTCCACTTCATAGCACCTCGTTCTTGGTTTCAGTGCTTGGTTATGCTTCCTGTTTCTCTTACCAGTGTGGTGGTATTGTACTGTTGGTATCACTCATATCAGTTCTTGCATTAATATAGCAGCAGAATTGTTTGAGGCTTAGCAGCTCACACCAGTTTCCTGAAACCCCAGGAGAAAGCCAAGGAACTGTCAGAGATCTGTTCTCGGTACACCAGTCATCTTTACAGAGCTGTGCTAGTGAGATGCCTTAGCCAGGCTGCAGGAATGGTGTCATGTGGAAACAAAGATCCATCCTTCCTTTCTCAGGTACTTCCCTGAAGCCTGCAGTTCAGGCAGGAGAGGGAAGCCCCAGGTTCATTCCCTCTTTTGCTGATACACCAGTCTACATCCCACGACCTTGCTCCCAAGGCTTTTTTTCAGGGACAGCAAGGGGAGACACCAAGTCAAAAGGAAACCAGTTGTTAGCTTGTTTTCTCACAAGACTGAAAAAGGTTGAAATAGCTGAAGTATGTGTGTGAACACATGCACATCTCGCCCCCCACCCACTCTCTGGTGGAACTAGGAAGCATCTGCCAGGTGGAGTAGGAGCAGCTTGTCTGTAGCGTGCTTGTGCACAGCAAGGGGCTGTGAGCTGTCTTGCCACACACTCCAGCTGTCCCTTGCTATTTGCATGAGACTTTCACATGAAAAGCAAAGGATGGGGCTTAAACAAATAACTAGATAAATCGGCTCAGAGGGATTTTCTTTTCTAATTGCAAGATAGCAAGTCAGTTAAAAGGAAATAATTTGTTACACTTGATATTTTTCTGTCATTATTCGTGCCCATTTAATTATTGCAAAAATAAACATGTTCCTTGCATTTGTTTCATGTCCTAGGAGACGATTGGTGAACCTTTCTATTTGCTAGTGACAACCCTCAATCAGAGGATAAACAAAGGCCCTGTTGACGCGATAACTTGCAAAGCCCTGTACACGCTTAACGAAGACTGGCTGCTGTGGCAAGTGTCTGAGTTCAAAACAGTGGTATGTTTGCCAGTTTGTGTTCCCTCCAAACATGGACAACTACCGCATTTTGTCTTTTTCTAGGAAGCTAAATTAAGGTTCTTGGATGCTAAGGTGATGGTTAAGTACCCCGAAAATACAATTGTTATTGCTGACAAAATTTCAAAACGCAACAGAGTTTAACTAGCTAGCGTTTCACCAATACACATTTCAGAAATAGCACTCACTTGTGGCTTCACAGCATGCCTTAATCGCCAAAGGTTAGGCTTAATGAAGTCTCAGGGTATTAAAATTCCTTCTTATTTTAAAGTGTACTACAAAAATATAAACATATGCTTAGAATTTAAGCTAAATTACACTTTTCCAATGAATGAAAGAATGGAATGCTGAGGTTTTATTTTTCTATTGTGTTTACTTGTGGCTAATCTTCAGGCAGCAATCCTTTGCTGTGTGTTTCCATGTTACTAGCTCTAAATTAGCAAGGTTAATGTGGTGGATTTTAATTAGTTGCATGGTTAAAAACAAGGTGTCTGGGAAGCCTAGCTAAATTTCTGAACTTCAGCATAGATTTCTTGCCTTCTCAAAGCAATTACAAAGCGCTTTCTCTTTTCCAGTTACACCCAGAATTCTTTTAAAGCTGGAGTTCTTTTACTGATTGTCATTCTGACACTGAGGGGAGGAGGGCAGCAAGGAT
The DNA here is from genome assembly GCF_023634085.1 of Falco cherrug. Taxonomy (NCBI): domain Eukaryota; kingdom Metazoa; phylum Chordata; class Aves; order Falconiformes; family Falconidae; genus Falco; species Falco cherrug. The sequence goes on from NC_073701.1 coordinate 44,864,390, forward strand.
TATTGTACTTTGGAGCATGTAAAAATTGTGGCTTTTTGAGTAGAAGGTCTGAAAAAGGGTTTCAGAATAACCTGAGCACTTTTTTTCCAGAATTTCCAGATTTTGAGCCTGAGAACTTAAAAATCTGTGTTTCCAGTCATTTCCATAGCTTCCTTGCTTCTTAACTCCTGGCTTCCTGTTAGAGTTACCAGACATACTTAGGAGTATGAGAAGTGTGACTGAATAGCGAGCTTCAGAGCTTGGGAGCAGAAACTGCCATGGCAGGGACACTGCAAGTGCTGGTGGCTTTGGAGGAGAATTCAGTACTTTTCAGAGTCCATATTCTGAGCCTCAGGTAGGGCTGGAGCTTCTAGGTCTGTCCATCTTCCATTTCTGCAGCAAGAACCTGGAGGTCCTAAGATGCCATATACTGGAGCAGACTATGTGACCTTGAAAATTTTGGCTGGTCAGTAACCCTTTGGACTTAGCTCACTGGGTCACATAGGAAGCTCACTGAAATGACAACCTTTCTGTGAAACATTTCTGAATTGTTATTTTCTGCCAAAAGCTCTTGGACTGACAAATTTATAGGCAGATCTTCTTATAGCTGTTTACAAAGCTGTTGTTGGAAGCTTCATTTGAAGGTACTTCAAGCTAAGTTACCACAACGTGCATTTGGAAAGGAAGTTTGTGACTAAAAATTAAATGCATAATATTGTATCTTTGGTTTCCTTGTTTGTGCGCTGCGTTCTGGCATGCATTTGGGATCCAGGGTAAGTTTAAATATATCGCTATATATAGCCATAGCATACAAAACCCAGTAGTTATGCAGAGCAACAATTTTCAAGCAAGCTCAATATGCTTGTTCCTAGTAGACTGCGCAGGAACATCTGGTCCTGTGGAATTGATTGACTTTTCTTATTTATAGCACAAATTCAAACTGAGAGCACCTTGGGGGGGATAGCTGATGCTGAACCACTGTACACTGCCTTAAATACTTTCCCTAGTGCTACTTCTATGCATACAGTTGCTGATAAGGTCTTGTGGGCAGCCTGCAGTGGAGAGAGGGGAAGCGGTCTGAAGGACTCGGTATCAGTGGGGAAGGCTGGCTGGAGATGGATGAGGAAGTGAGAGAGCAGAGAGCCTTTCTTGAACATTGTTTGCTGCCTTTGTGCTTTGTATTCCTGCTTTTTAGTAGGAGAGAATGATACTGTTCCAGGGTTAGTTAGTAAGTCAGCTTTCCCCACTAAGGTCCAGTAGGGTATTGGACTTGGCTGAAAGTGGCTGAATGTTGCCTTTAAAACTATCAGAAAAGGGGAGGGGATCCTGCAGTAAAATTATAGAGATGAAGCCCAAGGACTCTGGTTCTGGCTGGACAGGGAAACAGTTTTGTTCGGTGTTCTGTCTAAGATTTATGCTAGAAACTAGAACTCAGCTGTGAAAGAGATTTAGGTGGAACAGTGAAGCTTTCTGGGCTGGGGAAGCAGGCCAGCTGTGCACGTTTTCTCTTCAAGAATAGCATTTAACAGGATGCTGAAGTGGAAGGAGTCAGCTTTTCTTCTCTCACTAACACCACTCACGTGCACTGCAATGAAATGCAGGACCTTTGAGCGTACCAACAGGAAACCAAGTATTTTCTCCTTTCTTTGGAAGCAAATTTCTCCCTAAGGGATTGCAGGTTTTGGTTTTTAGATGGAATTAATTCTGAGCTGAATTTTCAAATGCATTTGCACATTTGCTCACTGCAGTTACATTCTGAGTCTTGCAGTATTTTGTTGGTATTTTATTTTGGCCCTTTCCACAGCCCTACAATAGCAGTACATTAAAACCTACCTGTCCAGAGCAAAGTATAAAAACACAGCCAAAAGGAGAGTGACAGAAAGATACTGAAGCACATCTGCAGGCACACAGTGTCCAGGTTTTTAAGCTGTGTAGCCACTTGAAGATGCAGAGATGCATCTGGTAAGGAGTTTAACGCTCAAAATAGTGGCAGGGCGCAAAGAAGGGTGTAGGCATTCTGCATGCAAATATCTCCTTTCAGGATCGGGAGTCGGTTCTAAGCCAATAAAAGCAGAATACAGACAGGCTCAAAAAAATCAAGGGGGGTTCCACCGGTTCTCTCCTAAACACACCACTATGCAGGTAAACTCTTGGAGCAGGACAATGAAGATGCACCGAGCAGAGAGCAAGAAGGAAGGACAAGACAGATTTTCTAAAATTCAGGCCATTTGTAACAGGTCAAAAAGAGAACTAAGAAATATGTTGGTTTTGAATTGTGTTAGAGCTGGCCCTTGGCTGGGCCCCATGCCTTTTTTAAAAAGGCTACAGACCTTGGACCCAGCCAGCTCCCTACTGTTAGCCCTCTCTGCTGGAAAGGGTCAGATATTGAACGGAGATGAGCTGCTGAAGTAAATACTCAAGCAGAGGAATTGAAGGAAAGATGCTTCTAAAAGCACTGGTCCAGTATGAGCTGAGGAGCTGTGTGGTTTCACACTGTGCTTATATTTGGGTATTGAGAAATAAAACTGCCTTGAAAGAGACTTGGATGTGTTGTGGAGCCTTTTCACAGGCTGGGGAAGCAAGTCTGCTTTCTCACAGGCAGACAAGCAGCTGCACCCCTCAGTGAATAATTTGCTCAATGACTGATGAAGCAGTGCAGCGCACAGCTGAGTGTTAGCGTTTCACTGAAGTGTTTCATTTTAAATAGAAAAGCTACACAATGTCAGCCTAGCATGGGAGAAGTTCTTGGTGGAATCTCTCCTGTGGAAAACCAGGGGACTTCTTCCTGTGGTAGACTTGGTGCTCCAGCATTCTTTTGAATAGTCACTGCTTATTTTAAAAGAGAGGATTTGGGCTGTTGAATTCTTTGCTGAAATGAGTTTGCATTTTGAGATGGGAAGAAATTATCTAATGCACCTGTTCAGCCAACTGCTTTTTATTGACAGTGAAGCAAAGCCAAGTGGTGGAAGGTTGTTCAAAGTGTCCAACTGCTTTATGAGTTAAAGAAGGGTGTTAAAAGAAGTGGGAGGGCTGCAAGGGAGTAGAGCAGCGAAAGGGAACCCGATTTCCTAATAATACCCATGCTTGTGGTATTATTAGGCACACTTTGTGAGAGATAAGGAAGCTATAAGAGCATGTGACATACGGGGATTTTTGTCAGCAAAAGAAGACGCAACAGCCCTCTCTAGGAAGCAAGCAGGGCAGATGTTGGCTGCAGGAGAGTCTTCTGAATTAGGTACAGATTGAGTACCGTTGTAGCATCGAGAGTAGAACCCTTGCTTTGCATAGTGCCCATCTAGCCTAAATTTAACTCCTGTAACATTTTTGGTGCCAATTTGTTAGCTGTTCTATAACCTCTTCATGGGTAACTGTTCTGGCTGCCACAGAAGGATCATACAATCACCATGTTTTTTCCTGTTTGTTGTATTTCATAGTCTGGGTGACAGGAGTGTAGGTCTAAGGCAGTTTTGTTGCGCTGTACATCATGGTGCTGTCTCCTTTACATAAATTCTCTTAAGTTCTAGCAGTCAAAAGTTTTTCTTGTTTTTTCAGTCAGTGTGTTAAATGGAAATACACTTTGTTCAGATGCATAGCTGAATAGAGAACAGAGTAATGAGTAAGAACCCTTGAATATCCCAGATGATTTTTCTTTACTTCTAAGAAAATACGGCATTATCACATTTACTTGTTAAACCACATGACATTTATCTGCTATGGTTATTCATAGCTTTACTAAGTAATTCATTGTTGGAAATTCATTTTCAAGAAAACTGCAAAACTGAAGAATCATCTATAAACATTGTCTTCAAATGTCATTATTTCTGTCACTGCATGAGTGCAAAAAAAATGTTTTTAAAATTTGTTCCTTTCTTTTAGCTAGGTACCAAACTAGTTCCTATACAAGTAGTTGCAGGTGCTTGCCTTGTTCTCCTTCAGTAGCCTTTAACAATTCTTGCAACCTTTGTTAAGCCTTTGCTGAAGAGCACTGTGACTTTGTGTTGCTAATCACTAGTATCTAGTGCACAAAGTCTCAACTCTAGACATTACTAGGCTGAACCATGTCCTGTAATTTTCTCCTGAATCTTTCCCTAAGTTAACTTGTATTTCTGTTTACTTTGTAAAGTGAGAAAGCTTAGAAAAGGGGCCTGATAATGTTTCTTTGTGCCTTCCGTGTATTCTCCTGTGATTTCTCTTAAATGTTTTCTGACCTTCAGAGCTGATCATAAAAGGGCTTTCATAATTTTACAGTCCTTTCTGATCCTTTTTCCAGTTCTACGCTTTGTGTCTAAATGCAGTGATTGTGACTGTCAGATTCTGATTAATGGTTTCTAAAGCCAGGGATCGTGCTGTCAGACAGGTTGAATCTGATTTATGAGGACTTCAGCTGCAGAGGGAAGACTTAATAATAATTGGCTTTCCTAGCTCCCCATCAATTGCTTCATCACTTAAGATTAACTTCTGCAGGAAATCATATCAGCAAAACTGTCTGGCTCTCTTGGTTTAGATTTTTATGCATTTCAATATTTCTTCCCATCTGACCACCTTTGAGTCGTAAAGTGTTGTTATTATCCTCACTTTGTGGATACTGTCAATTAAGGAGTCCATAAATTACTTGTATTCCACCTACATAAAGGACTGCTGCTCTCTTTTTACAGTCCTGTCATCCTGCAATGAGTTGAGCGCGCAGGGATGGGAGAGCTCTCACATGCTAATAACTGAAGAGTCTGCACATTTATGTGTGATCCGTGTGAGACCATGTGCTGAAAAGGGAATGCAGCAGAGAAAAAGACAGTTTCTCCTGATGGTCTGAAAGGAAGAGAAAATAAAGGAATCAGGAATGTGCATATTGCAGTGTAGGAATAATGTTAGGAGGAAAGGATCAACTAAGGGAAGGGATGCTTCCAAGGATGTAAAGACAAATCAACATTAGTTAAAGTGTGACTAGCTACTCCAGAAAGATCAGTCTGGAGACTACAAGAGACAAAGTCTGATTAAAATGAGTTTTCCAAAGTCAAAATACAGTTAGTCCCTGTCCATATTTTTATCCTACAAGACCACGACCTCAGGGCAGTCAAAGTCAAGGACAGGACTGCTGTCTGTTCAGCGGGTCTGTGGGCCTAACCAAGCATGACTCCCTCATTCCTGTGCCAATATATTTTTTACTAATTTTCTGCATGAAATCCCAACCTGAGGCATGGCGTTCAGTCTGCTTCTCCTTCTGTAGGCACCATTCCCACATATCCTCCTCTTCTGTTCTGTCTGTCCTTTCCATGGACTCATTTTCCTCACAATTAAACATCTTGGTGTCCTGATTAAGTTATTCTCAGTTACTTCAGTTATATTGTAGCCTTTGTTAAATCCTGATCTTCATAGTCTTGCAACCCTGTTTTTAATAATCCTTTTGCTTCTGTAGAAACAGTGAAGTTAAATTATGTCTCATTGAACTACTTTTTTTCACCACCAGTGTGTCGTAATTCCCATTCTTGCTGGGTAATAAAGCAGAAAACAGCATTCTACAACTATTAAATACATTTGTTATTAAATAGTAGTTATTAAATAATAGCTACCCATTTTTCTAAGAAGAGGGAAAAGTTGTCCTTGCAGCGACCTGGACGGAAGTTCTTTCCTTCACGTGACAGCAGGGGGAAAAAATTTTTAGTTGCTTCCTCTCTTCACAGTCACTCCTTCACTGAGTCTCACCTGCGGTCCTCTCATTTCAATCAAAAGATATGTATTATATCAGAGATGTCCAACAGCCAGAACAGTTTGAGTATGTAGATTTTCCTGCACCACTTACAGTAAAGTGCCAGCACCTGAAACACTTGTTTTAATTCTGCCCCAAGACATCCCCAGCAGAACATCTGTATCTGTGTAGCTGAACAGTGATTTCTCTGCATGGAGCAGGCTGTGGCACTGGAAGCGATTGCTGTTATCTCTCAGCACTAGCAATTCTGTGCTCATCCCTTTTCCCCTGCCTTTTGGCAGTTGATCTGCCTGACCTGACCAGAAATATGACTTGACTGAAATTCTCTGGAGATGGTCACCCAGTCTCATTGGCACCTCCCTCTAGCCCATACTCACCTTGTGCGCAGCCTAGCAGCTGAGTTGTGCCCCAGCTAAGAGGGAGCTAAAGGGCAGGGGTGTTGTGACTGGACAGGCTGTATGGGTGTTTGACCTGGATTAATAACGGATAGAATAAATCACGCTTTTCTGTGCAGATCTGGACCACTTTGGATTCTGTCTGCTGCAACATGCTTTTGCTTTCCACTGCTCCTGCAGCAGCCCTGTCTCTGCTGCCTCTGGAGACACAGCTGTATGCAGACAGGCGCTGACGTCTCCAGGGGAGGTGTATTTTTTTGTATGGTATAAGGCATTCGGCATGATCTGCTGGTGTAAATAGGCATTTTAACACTACTTCCTATCCACTCAAAATCGGCCATGCTTACCATGACGACTTACTTAGCAACCTTATCAGATCTCTAGTCGCTTACAGTTTTGCTTTTAAGGCATTCATTTTAAATAAATGATGCGCTTTTTTTTTAGAACATGCATTGTAATTTTTCCTAGTGTCCTGTCTTTTTTTAGTAATTCGCTATATAGGTTTGCACAAAAAGAGAGTACAAAATACACTTTTGGAAATATATAGCTATATATCTTTGATTCTTCAGACACAAGGATTTCTGAATGCTTCATTGTGTAATTCCTTCAAATAATCTTTATTTGAAATTGCTTTAATAATAAATATGCTGAAAATCTCTCAGGTTTGCTGTCAGGAATTTGTAAATTTCCCATGCCAGGTATTCCCTGTAAGTCAGAATAACATGTGTTTCTTTCCCCAGACAGTGAACGTTATCTTTGAAAAAATCCCAGAAAATGAGAGTGGAGATGCCTGTCAAACTATCCAAGTTAATGTTCTGGACTGCGACACCATAGGCCAAGCCAAGGAGAAGAGCCTTCAGGCTTTCCTTAATAAGAATGGCTTTCTCTATGGTCTTCAGCTGGATGAAATTGGTCTTGGTAAGAGAGTGTCACTCTATTATAGTTTATTGGAATTCACTGGTTTTCTTGTTAGGAATTCCTACCTTTGGCTTTGCTTTTTTTTTTGCTTTTTTTTCCAGTGATTAGGCAGAACATTATCTTTCTAGAAGAAAGATACGTTCTAGAAGAAAGAACATAAGGGATTTTAGGGAAATACTAGAGCATTTATGCTACCAGTTAGAGCACTGGAACTGTATCTATAGTGCTTCTGCCAGGACTTCAGCATGCAGTTAACAAACACATATTTATTGAATGTACATAATTTATTTGTTTCTTTTCTGGGTTAAGGTGGCCCATCCACCTAAGTACAGCCAGTTGATAAATTTTGTCAGTGGGTAAGATGAGGTGTCATGATTACCAAGTACTTTAGTCCCTATCTACTACCCCTTCTACCACCGCCCTTCCTTCCAACAGGCCTACATTTCACTTGATCAGGAGAACTCACAAATATAGTTTATTTACAGCCAGATTAGGTTTATAGAATAGTTTGCATGTGAATCACAAAGATACCTATAATATCTACACATGTAAATAAGGCCATTCCAGCAGATGAGTCGAGCCACCTTTCCTTCTCAGGTCTTCAGGGGCCCAGGGTCAGATAAAAGCCACCATGTAGTTGCCACCATACCACTTCCCGTGTGATCCAGTAAGAAATCTAACAAACTTTATTTGTATTTGTATTTGTCACCTCCCAGATTTGCCCCCTAAGATGCTGGTATTTCCTCACCTTCTCAGACGCTATGTCAGCAAGTGGTGATAATTTACTTTTATATCTGATGTTTATATCTACTACCAGTGCCTGACCACCCTTCACAAATACTGTGTCAGTCTCGTGCAGCTCGTTTTGGTGATCTCTTAGAAGTGGCTTGTGGAACCTTTCTTCTAGTCTCAATGTGGCCGTAACACCCGGGCACGCTCGTGCAACAGAATAGCTAGATTAGGTGAAAGCACCTCCAAGAACTCCAACACAAAGTGAAGCACCAGTAGCCTGCAGTAGTGGAAGCCACCCAAACTGTCACCTCAGAAAAAGAATCTGTAGCGTGGGGAGTGCAAAATGACTCTCATATGACCTAGCACAAGGACAGAGAGAAACAGCTCAGTTGGGAGCCACTGGTCTAGAAATAATTAGGTGTTGTTTTTCTTTACAAACATCTGTACAGTAAGAATGCTGTTGGGATGTAATTGTTTTCTGTTGCTGTCATATCGCAGAACTTGTGTCTGAAGAGCAGCAAAGAGAACTGTTAGATATTGATGGTTCCTCAGAGGTGATGGAGGATGGGATAAGGAAGCTAAATACCATTGGTCATTATGAGGTAAGTACAGGAGCCATACTAATGAATCCAGAAGTCTATAGAAGACTATACTGTCCTCATAGAAGTATCTTGATTGACCAAAACCTTGAAGAAAGCACTGAGCATTATCAACAGAAGGGAAGGAATGTGTGACACACAACTTGCCAATGAGTCATATGTTTTCTGTTACTTTTCAGAGGTTTGCTTGTTGCAGGGTTGCTTGGTTTAAGCATACCAGGTAAACTGTTGTTTCTGTTGAGCATTTCAGTTAGAACAGCATCTGATTTCCAGCTATGAATGTTGCCTTGAGTCTTTTCTAGTCTCTGCTGCTGAGGTTTTGTTGCACCATGAGCAATTGTTTATATCTCTTCCCACCTCATATTTTGATTTTCTGAACAGGCAGTAGTGATATTTGTGAAAGCTCATTGCGAGTCAGAATAGAAAGGACTGATGAGTTTGCTCTCGCTCTTCTCTTCAGACCTCCTGTGTCAGCCTCCTTCCCTTTTTCTCTCTGTTTCTGCTTCCATCAACTGTCACCACTCGTACCGTAAGTTTTCCCCTCCACTTCCAATTGCAGCTATAAACCAGTCACTTTTAATGTTGCAGTAATTTGTTCATTGTTGCAAAACACACAAGGCTGCAACTGGTCGAAGAGCCCTTCCGGGGGTAGCACGTTGCAAAAGCATAGCAAGTCGCATTGCCTGTCTAAGGAGTTTCCACTGACAGTAGTCAAAGTAGAAGGTGAGAGGCTGGGGTACAACGTGCAACAGATGGTTGGCCTCGGGTGATAAGGTAGCTCACGTTTTGATGCTTACAGATGGATTTGGGAAATGAGGTTAGTATGCTGAGTGCTTTCAGTGAGCTTTCTTCATGCCTTGTTGTTGAATTTGAAAATCTGGCTCTTAACATCATGATCTATTTTTATTTATTTAGAAGTTTTGCTGATGAGTGTAGTCTGTGCCATGCAATGCAGTATGGTGCTGCGAAACCTGAGCCAGCCCTGAACACATTGTTGTCTGCATAAGCAAATACAGTGCGATCCACAGAGAGAAACGAGGACTCCTAGCAGGACTGTTAGTAGCTTGGGCAGAACAAAAAGCTGCTCAGATCTGGCCCAAGCTCATTTGGAGTCACTTTACAGATTTCTGTAGGTGTTTGTTGCGCTCCTTACCTCTTGGGGAGGCAGCAGTGAACCCCGATGCCCTGTGTCTCAAATACAGCTTTTCCTGTGCCTTTTTTGAATCATCTGTAGATTAATGTGGGACTCCCCCCTCTCCACTTGTAAAGATTTGTACATATTAGGACATTGCGGTGTTACACTCGGAGTCTGTGCAGCAAAGGTCAATGGAGATTCGAGTCCGATTAGGTATTTGAACTTCTCTCTAACGTCGTAGTACCCACTCTCTTTACTGCAGGCAGCTATTCCAATTCCCTGATTTTACCTGGTAGCTTTTGGCACTTCCTGAGCTCATGGCATGCCATGGCTCCTGGGTGCCGTACCTCATGGCAAACGAGTCTGCTCCAGTTGGTCACTGTCATTCCTGGGTATCATTGTCCCAGCCCTTATTTTCGTCTGAGGTTTCTGCAGGCAGATGCAAGTTAGATTGGAGGCTCAATTGTTTTTGCAAAGCTGTAACTACACCAATTATAGCTTAGCAGCTGCCTTATGGAAATTGTGCTGGTTGTCTCAGATATTTTAGTTTGCTTTTTCTGACACAAAAATGGACCTTTTAGGCAGAAGCTTAGTGGCATTTTAGGTTGTGGCTTAGTGGCAAGTATCAGCCATTAGCATATCTAGTTTATTTTCTTGTATGCATATTAATGCAAAAAGGAGTGTAAAGGTGTCTAGTTAGCAAGAAAAAGGAACATTGCATACACAGTGTGAGGGTAGTAGCATTGCCTGAGGAATTCCAACTTACATTTCAACAGTGCCTAGTTTCGTGACAAGCCTGATTTTTTCTTTCTGTTTGCCAGCCTTAAATGCTAGAATGTAACCAGATTTTTGAAACTGGGAAGCACCATCAAATATTTTTAAGATACTGGAGGATGAGGGTTGTGTTGCAAAGGTCCCAGAAGACCCGGTCATTCTTGAAAAAGCAGACATAGTTTCTACACTGGCTTTGAAAATGCACAAGTAGAGGATGTTTGCATTTCTTGTGGTGTTTCTGAACGTGAAAAAAGTCGCTGTTTCTAGACTTTCATGTGTGTCTGATTTGTGTGCTCCTTTTGCTCTAATTTTTTGCTCCTGGTAGGGTTATTGATGTGATTTTTTTATGAGGTCTGCAGTATTGTTTGCATGAGAATAATGAGAAGCCTTGACAAGAAAGTTGCTGGTTATCATGATGTCCTCGTTCCCACATAAGAAGAGAGCTAGAGAACCGCTTTCAGGTCTGCTGTCCAGTCACAGATCTCCAATTTCTCAGCCTGTAGCAGCATTGCATATTCCAGGATCAGGCACAGCCCCAGAGGGTAAATCTGAATGAGTGATCCAGGGAGCTCACTGCCAAGAACTGGATTATAGGGAGGACAGGAGGCCTGGAGAACAGGAAAGATACATAGAGCCACTCTGCTACGTCTTATGTTTTGCAAAGTAGCTTGTACTCCATGTTGTGTGGATCTGAACAGATCTCCACTCTCTCTGTTTGTGCCCCTCAATAACGCACCTGACAAAGTAAAGATGTTTTGAGGTGCCCGTGGAAGCAGCCCACCATGAAAAGCGGTTTAGGCATCAGGACACAAAAAGAAGGGCTTACTTTTATTGTTATTGGATCATAATGAAAGAAACAGGAGGTATGGCTGCTGCAGTAATGATAAAGCAGGGAAAGCGTATTCCACTCAGTGCTAAAAGCACAATTTGTCCCAGAAATAAAACCTGAAGTGGGGGCTTGGATTATGACTGCACTGCACCAATGCTTCCCGTTCCTGGCAGGAAGCACAGTTCTGCCTCCGAGCTCTGCCCATCTCCCTCAGGACAGGAGGCAACAGATTCCAGCGTGGAGCTGTGCTCCTGCTTCTTGGAGAAGGAGCGGAGGCAGCGTATAGCCACACTGCTCTGGGAGCGTGTCAGCTGCTGGGTAGCGCTGTTCCGGTTTACTTATCTTGAGGGCCAAGGAGGAGGACTGTCTGTGTCACCTCACAAGCTAGCCTTAGAGCGTATTCCCACTTGTAGGTTTTAAAGTGCTCTGTGTTATCTGAAAGAGCTCTGGAACACTGTATGACAAATGGAAACCCTGCAAAAAATCGTACTTATAAAATAGATCGCATTTACTTTCCAGGAGCAAGTGCAAGTGCAGATTTCTTTGGCGCAAGACACAGCTTTTGATAGAGTATCTTAATGTTTAAACTGGTTTCTCACACCAGGCTGGCTGCCAAGGTTTAAAAAACACTTAAATTATTTTGGCAGAGATCCCTTCCTAGAACTGGCCAGTTGTTTTTGTAATTATAGAGGGAAGTACACTAGCACTTGGCAAGACCCAGCATTTGACAGCAGAGCAGTGGTGTAGTTCTCAGTGGGAACCTTTTTTCAGTTACTCTTCGACAATAAAAGCATGACTTGCCAGTTTCTTTTAAAGATAATAGTTACCATCCCCCGGCAGCACTATAAATTCAGGGAAGGCGGGGGTTGTTTTTTTCCTAGAAATCCCAAGGTAGCTAGATATGGATCTTGACTTTACAGTTCACAGGGTGTAAATATTTTGCTAAGTTTGAAAATAGTTCTTGGGAGCACCAGGCTAGGCCCTCAACATGTCCCCGCTGTAGGGCATGAGGGGAATGGACTGAGCTCAAAGAAAGGCAGCCAGAAGAGAAACCGTCCTGGTTTTCCCCTCCCTGCCTCAGCTTCCTCTAAGATCCTATCGCGCTGGAGCCAGGGAACTCAGCCTGGGCAGTCTGTAGAAAGATGGGTTGCAAGAAGCGGCACAAAGCAGTACATGGAAATGAAAATGTCCAAATAGGAGCTGAACTAGAAAAATCAAAGAAAGGGAAAGGTCTTAAAGACTGGTTTGCAGAAGAACTGCCATCCCACCTTTCCAGGTAAGGCTAACAAACCACAGCTGCTGCCCATGCCTGAAAGCCCAGCCCTGGCTGTGGGCTGACAGCCGTGCACGCCGTGGTGAGGATGAGGCGGGCTGGCGTGCTCCTTCACCACCACGGGCTTAAAGACAGGAGAAATGAAACTGAGGGGTTTGTGAATTCTAAACACTTTTGTCTCAGCATGATATGTTTGGTTTTGCTTTCAGATTTCAAATGGAGCCACCGTAAAAGTCTTTAAAAAGAAGGCAAACACCCGATCAGGTAACAAAGGAGCTGCAACCTATTTAACCTTTTGTGGGGAATGAGCTGGGAATGCAGAGAGCTGAGCTGTGACAGGTTGTATCCTGGTCAATAGGAGGTCAGACAAATTGGCACTTTGATATGGTTGAGCCAAACGAAGAGCCGTGTTACCCTGGCTCTGGGCCTCTGGTAGGCATAGTGGGCCTAGGAGGAGAAAGAAAGGACAGAAGGACTTACAGTCCTCGGCATATGAGTGCTTAAAGATACGGACTCATAGGCAGGAAAGCCCGGGCGACACAAAGCAGTGACTGGTGGGACCAACACAGGGAACATGCCTTGCTCTGGTGCCCAGTGCTGTGCATCACAGACATAGTGTGCTGTCCAGACACAGGCGTAACAAAAAAAGTGTAGTTTGGGATTTATTTTTTTTTATTCTCTTGGCTGTGTTTCTGAAAGCTTTCTTTGGGCTGTCTCAACAGCAGGTCAGGAATTAAAAGGTGCTTACGAGGGGTCAGTTAATCTCATCTACCCCTGCAATCAGGTTGCTCTATCCCAGCTGGTGGCTTGGGGAAGGTGGACTTTCTGTAGCCCCTGGGGAGAAACAGACACTCCTAGCATGTGGTCCTCACTGTCAAAGTCGACATCTAGAGTTAGGAGAGATGCATCCCTGAGGTGCAAGTCACTGGGATGGCACTGCTCTCGCCCTCAGCAAGAACAGGGTTGTCTGTTCTCAGTCACTGCTTTCAAGCCTGACCTTAGCCCACCTGCACCGAGTACTGTTAGAGACTAAACCAATGCAATCATCTCACCTGCTGTCTGTTGTCCTCCTTTCAGAGGAGCTTCAATCTGCAGCCAGCTTACCCCAGCAGCAGGTGATGATGCCCTAGCTTAGTGGTCCCAGCTACAGGCTGGCACTGGAGAGGGGAGACATGACCTGTGTGTTTCTCAGAGGCTCCCCCCACACCACAGGCAGGAAAGCAGGACAGCCAGCCCGCTTCCTCGGCATGCGGGCACGCACCCTGCTGCACAACCCAGAGCCCAGCAGAATTCACAAGCTTGTAGCTATGTCTTTCGTTAATGCCTCTTTGCTCTCTCCTTTCTGTTGTTTAGATGTGGACTACTCGGATGAACACTGTCATTTGGTGAGTTCAGTCATTACACTGTTAAGTGGTAGATTTAGTACTGAGCTGTATTTGTATCTGTGTAATCTCTCTAATCCCTTCGTGACAGATTTTACCAGACTCTGAAGCAAACAAGGATGTGAAAGGAGGAGGTCACAAAGGAAAGCAAAAATTCAAAGTGAAAGAAATGTACCTGACAAAGCTTCTGTCAACTAAGGTACACTGTAAAAGCCTTGTTGGGGGGAGGGCTGATGTTAGGCTTGGCTAATCTGGCAGAACAGAAATAGAAATGAAAGCAGAAATTACGCAGACTTCCCGCATGTGTATCCAATGTTAAATAAAAAGGTAGCCTAAAAAAAGTCACTGTGCTAAGTATGGATTACGACCATTTGCAAAGACAGACATATTTCAGGTTTTCTAATGCTAGAGTTTTAAAGTTGTCTATCTCCTATCTGTCTATCTCCTATCTCTCTATCTCCTCAGTAAGCACGACTTCTTTTCTCAGGTTAAAGAATAAAGGTGGGTTACTGAGCTTATAGAAAGCGAGTTTTGCCACTGAGTCCCATAGAATGAGAACGATCCCTTCTGGAGAGACAGCTTTCAGTCAACGATCTTCTCACTCTCTGCTAGACTTTGCCCAGCTTACAGACCACTTCCAAGGCCTGAGTTTCATAAAATACTGCCCATGAAATGAAATAATCTTTTAGGATCTCAAATTAAGCATCCAGAATAACTAGATTAATTTTGAAAACAAGGTCTTATTTTATTTTATTTTAAAACATTTAATTTTTTTTTTCATTTTAATAGGTCTTTTGGAGTTTTACTACAATTACCCAATTTATACAATGCACTTTCCTTAGGAATAAGTCCTTCCTACTCCCTCCAGTAATGCCATCTTGTTTCTGACTTACTCAAAAGGGTTATGAAACTCTTTGCAACAGCATATTTCTTAAAATATTAATTAGTACACAACACAGAGAGCTGTGTGATGCAAGAGGCCTGAAGGGATGATGATTATGGCCACCTTGAATTTAAAAATCTATCAGTCATTATTTAGTTAGATTGTTGATAGCATCTGAAGTAATTTGGGACACTGCCCAAAGTGAGAATGAAGACTGGTCATCTCTCATTAGCTGTGGAAACTAACATAAGCCCTTAGGAATTACTGGAGTAAACCAGTAACTTACGGTGGAAGGCTGAAGTACAAAAGGAAAGATCAGACTCTTAAGAAACAGTCCTTTTACAGGGCTTTAAATTAATCATCTTCTCCAGAGCAGGATAGTGCTCTGAACAACAGTGCCGTGATACCCTTTGCTGCGAAATTCCACCCGTGATACGCTGCGCACTAAAGGAAATGGCATTGAGCCGTGTCTCTCCCTTGCTCTCTCTCTCACCCATACACACACAGAGACACAGATGCAGAGTTTGCCCCGTGAAATGAACTGGCCAGTGGTGCACCGAGGCCCTGGGGTACACTTAAGTCCTTCTTGTTGAGAGAAAATTGGGTTGAACTGAGCTTCAGAACAGACGTGAAGAAAAAAAGCACAAAACAGTTTTGCTTTGTTTGCTTCCCCTTATGAATACTCTGTGATGTCAGTGAGTCCACCAGCAGCCAAGCCTTTGCTTTTATGAGCCAAGTAGTTTCACTTCTGGATCAGAAATACCCAGTTTTCAGTTCTTCTCTCTAATGTTAGTGTCTTCATATGCCGTCCAAAGCTGTTATCCTAGAACTAGATCAAGCGCCACAGTCACTTGGCTGTGAAGTGTTGATGAGCACCTGTGTTCAACATGTGTCGCAGACAGCACCCTGGAGACCAGTGCCCTAGAAAACTGCTTAAACTCCTTTTGCTCACCTTCCTCTTGCTTCCAGTCCAAGCTCCAAATGCCTTTAGCAACAGTGCTGACAGTATCTGAAGAGTTGATATTGTCTTGTTTGAAAGGAGCGATTCCTTCCACCTACGATGTATCACAAAGTTCACCACAATTCTTCTGTTGGTAAAGTGATAGGCCATGTGACATTTGAAAGCAGATCATTATGGTGCATTTGTAGTTTCAGTTTTACTATTGACTGTCTTGTTTGCCAATAACCTATGGCCTAGATGTTTGCCACAAGTGTATTGTAGTTTCGGTGCATGATTGCCTTGCTCAGCTCTCTGAGAGAAAAAGCACTATTCTTGTGCAAAAATAGCGTGGTTCATTTTCTTACTTTTCAGGTTGCAATTCATTCGGTTGTTGAAAAGCTCTTCAGGAGCATTTGGAGTTTACCCAACAATAAAGCACCTGTTGCCATCAAGTACTTTTTTGACTTTCTGGACGCCCAGGCTGAGAGCAAAAAAATTACTGACCCTGACGTGGTTCACATATGGAAAACCAACAGGTATGCCCATACGATATGCACAGGAGTGCGTGCACTCTCTGAAAGGGTAGTTGCAAAGATGGAACAGGTCACCTGCCGTCAGAAGAATTGAGATTTTGGCAGGTCTGGGTTTGGCTCTGTGGATCCCAGTAACTAGTATATTGTGATTGGATACTGATACAAACCACCATAGCTTCCAGGACTTGTAAGTCTGCATGGTGACTTCTCACTCAGACAGAAGTACCTGCAGGTTGTGACATTATTCGAAGATGGAAGGGTGACCGAGTGATGCGTTTGCTCTGTAGCCTTTGTTCCCTGATCCCTTTTTTAACAGCCAGAAATGTGCTTCTTTCCGTGAGTGCAGTGTAATTAAACTACCATTTTAAGGCAGTTGTGCTACCCGAGTTGTTAATTTTAAAGATGCTTGTTGTTTCTCTGTCTAGTCTTCCTCTTCGCTTCTGGGTGAACATACTGAAGAATCCCCAGTTTGTCTTTGATATTAAGAAGACTTCGCATATAGATGGCTGTTTGTCTGTAATCGCACAAGCTTTCATGGATGCCTTTTCTCTAGCAGAACAGACTCTGGGGAAGGTATGCTGCCCTTCCAGTTTTTTCCGCACTTCTCAAACCATGTCTTTTTCAACTCTGTAATGATTTAGGGGATGGAGTCCTGGATCTGCTGACATCGGGGGCAAAACTGTCAGTGGCCTAATTAAGCTGGGTTTCCATTCCTTGTTGCTCTGTCTCACGAGACTTTGAAGAATTCACTGGAGGAGACAGATACAGCTGCTGAAAAGCTGTATAGTTAACTGCTGCTTGTCCTCTCTGCAGTTAGTCTCTGCACAGTGTGTTTGTAGAACGTGTGGGAGAGGGTGGAAATTGTAAGATTTTAATGAAGGTTTAAAGGATTTTTGAACACAGGTCTTAAAAATATTAGCATTATTTGGTAAGTAGTCCAAATTTTGTCTGCCGTACACCAGTGTGCAGAAAACACACACGGTAAGCTACTGGGAGCTGTAAGAATACTTGAAAGAGCTTTAAAGTTTGAAACAGTTCCTTTCAGATGTACTAGCTGCTCTCTTTTTATATGCAAAATTATTTGTTGGAGTAACAAGTCCAGAAACGTTACATTCAAAAGCTCTGTAGTATAGTGTCCAGGACTCTGGGGAGCAGAAATACTTCATTTTTCCCCAAGGATATTTTCCTTTTCTTTGGACCAAAGCAGGAAGCATTTGTTCAGGCTCACGCTACCAAGAAAAAAAGGCTAGTCGTTTTTTAGCCTAAAAAAAAATAGACTAATTTCCTGTGTGATCTGAACCAACTGCTTATCTGTTGCAGGTAAATGAAAAATATTTATTTATCTAATTTTAGGAGTGAAGTGTCATGAATTCAGACTAATCACATAACTTGATGGGAAAACTGCAAATGAGCATGGTCTGTCAGGTTTCTGTGCTTAACATCTGTTCTGAAGTACTGTTGATACTACGGCTTCCATTAGCCATTTGAAAAGGGATGCTGAAATGTGATAAAGGTTTTCAGTGCAGTAAATATCTTGTGGCCTTTTAGTACTAAAATCTATTTACTTTCATGATTGTTAGCCTTTTATCTTAAAACATTCTTTAGCCACTTAGAAAACAAACATTTAAATAATCTCATTGCACAGTGGAAACAGTAGTGACAAGATGTCACGTGGTGATGTCATTTATTCCCCAGACTTTAAACTAGAGCAGTGACAGGAAACTACCAGCCCCCACTTTTACGTTCTGAAAACATGGTTTCCAGGTGGGGCTTCGGCTCCTGCCAAACAAACATCAGCAGTTTATTTCCACAGATAAGCCTAAAGCTGCCTGGTAGGTCAGTGCTGACCTGGGTTCTTGAAGTCCTGGGGAAAAAAAATACATCCCTTTGGCTGTGCATGCCTGGCGGTCAGTTCTGCACGCACTCGAACCCCTGAGCAAAAGGAGTAGTAGGGACCGGAGAGTTTTAGGGAAACCCCTGCCAGGACAGGATCTAGCAAGGCTCTCTGGCACATTACCCTGGGGACCTTTCCACAGCACTGCTGTATACTGTGCGTAAACAGGGTACCAGCCTCAAGCCCTTTGGTTCAGCTTTCACCATCTTTCAGGCCTGGGCAGCAGTGAGGGGGAAGCGAGAAAGAAAAATACGTCTAAGGGACAAATGTTCATTGCTCCTGATGCCAATAGAAATAATTACGTGGCAACTGTCGTGAAACACAATGCGCTGTTACTGAGGTCCTGCATCTGTTCTTCATCTTTATTTCATAACCTTAATTCCTTGCGTATAACCACCACAAAGAGGAATGAGTCACAAAGAGAACAGACACAATTAGATGCAATTAACTATGTGGAGGTGGAACGTTAGGAAATCTGTGCTGTGAAAATTGACAAGGCTTCAAATACTTTCTTTTAAGGAAGCACCAACAAATAAACTTCTCTACGCTAAGGACATTCCACTCTACAAGAAGGAGGTGAAAGCATACTATAAAGCCATCAGGGATCTGCCTCCGCTGACCACTTCAGAGGTTGAAGAATTTCTAACTCAGGAATCTAAGGTATGGTTGAGAAGCGGCAACTTCATTTTCTTGTATGTTAAGTTTTTTAAAAAGGAGAACTATCTGACTAGAACCTTTTTCTGGTTTAGAAACATGAAAATGAATTTAATGAGAAAGTGGCCTTGATTGAAATCTACAGATACGTAGTGAAATACTATGATGAGGTAAGCGTGTCTGCTATTCCTGCTTAATCCCTGAATGTTACCTTGCTACCTCAGGCTTGGAAGCTGGCCTTGACTTGGAAGTAACCAAGGGCTGGCCTGACGGGTGACTTAGCGGGTGCCGCCCCAGGGACGGCCCCTGGGTGATGCAGCTGAGGCTGCTCCTCCTGCTGAGCTGGGGAGGGGGGGAGGGGGGTGGCAGAGCAGTGTAGCCCCCCGGGCAGTTGGAGCCCCACCTCTCAAGAGGGGTCACAGGCCGAAGTAAATGCACCTTTACTGTCACCACTGGATTTCACAGAACAGTAGCAATAAAATCCTCCCTTGCAGTTTTGAGGAAGTTCCTATATAGTCCAGATTTCTTGTTTTACTGTGTTTGCAGAGTATCTGCTAACGCCTGTCGCAACTCCTGTGCACACGCTCCATTTCCCTGGAGATTCAGAAATCAGATTAGACTGTAGCACCGGGGGTCTCGATTTAACAGTCGGTACAAACACCTCGGCAGAGCACACTCAGCCTTACAGCAAGAGGCGTCTGCTCCCTTCCCATCATAGCCCTCTTACGCTCTGCTTTCATAGTCTTTCTCTTAAAGAGAAAAAGCTATAGCTTCTGGTCCCTGCTATTGCTAGCAAAAGAAATCTTTTCTCAACTGAAAGCACTTAGTCACAGGCTACCTCTAAGCTGCTTTGTAAGAAAATCCCTGCCCTCCACTTTGCACGATAGGATTCTCCGCTCCGTTTTGCTCAGCATCCTTAACAGAGGCTGCGTGTGACTGCGCAGGGAGGCAGATAAGAGCCGAGCTGGGGTGTGTTGCCTGAAGGTCTCGTTACCACTTCCAGCAGGTTGTCTGGGTCTCCCAGCAACCAGACCTTTCTCTCTTTCATCCCCGGCAGCACAGCATCAGCACTGGCTGTAATCATCCAGCTCTCAGTCACCTGTTAGCTAGCTTACCGGTTCTGATCTCTTAACGTCTCAAATCATCTGGGTGCAGCAGCAAATCTTTCCCTCTTAAAAGAAGCTTGGGATGATCCTCAGAATGGCACTACACTGTATTAAGCTCATTAAAGTTGTTGATAGAGGAGACTTCAGAATACTTTCTAATCTTAGTGCCCATTTTTGCGTTTTTGAAGCTAGTACTGGCTAAACTCACCCCATCCTTAGAAGGAAACCCTCCCTGTGCCCTTCCCCTCCGGCTTTGGACTGGGAGCGGCTAAACCTCATTCATTGTTTGCTGAGACCTCAGTCGCTTTGTAGAGTTGCCAGCAGAGTTTTCAGACAGCAGCAGTGCGCCTTGCTATCGCCTGGGCTGGTGCCAAGTGGGCCAGTTAGAGGAAGAGAGGCAGTTTACTGCCCTCGGTTTATAGAGCAGAGGAAGAGAAATAAATATGGTTTGCAAGTCTGCTCTAGGGTGAAACCGGAGCACTGGCCTTGCCTCACACTTCAAGAGATGAACATGTGTTGGATTTGTTTTGGGTTTTTTGCTTGGCTCTGTCATTCTTTTGTGGAAGCGTATCAAATCCTGTAATCACAATGACTTAAAAGGAAAACTACCAAAATAGAGTGTTGAAGTCAGAAAAGAATGTTTACATATAGGCAGGCATTCAGATGGATTTTTCTGCCAGTAGTTGTTGGAATGCAGAAGAGCAGGCTTTAAAAAACAGCGAGTAAAATAAGCACTAAAAAAATTTCTTTTTTTTTTTGCTAATTGTTAACAGATTGTCAGCAAACTCGAGCGAGAACGGGGGTTTGAAGAAGTCCAGAAACAGCTCCAGCAAGTAAAAGCCTTATTTGATGAAAAGAAAAAATGCAAATGGCTTTGAGCAGAGCACTGGCTCACAGCATCACTGTGGGGGATTTTAAAAAAGTGCTACTGCTCCCAGAACTGTTTTGACTGACTGTATTTACAGGGTTTGAAACATTTGGACACTTCTCCACTCTGACCATTCCAATTTATGTCTGCGTTTGGGACTGAAGTACGGGCAGGGTTACATATTCAAACATGGGCATGTGAATGCGAAAGCGAGTCTAGCGTTGGCAGGACCAGCATTTTTAGGTACTTGAACACACATACCTTTTGGTTTAAAAATACAGCCTAAGTAAGCTTTCTGCTTACTTAAAACCAAGCTCATAGGAGATGTGCAAAACACACTGCAAGTTCAGAGCTGCCTGTGTGAACTTGTAAGTTGCCTGCCTCTTTTTTTTTTTTTAAGAGAGAAAGCTGATGTTTTGCCACATACTTCCAAACTGTAAGGATGAGCTCCGGCTTCAGAATACGGGTCAGCTGCAGTTTCCTTCCTTCCAGACAAATGTACACTGGTTCCTGTTTGGAGAAAAAAGAAAAAAACCCAACAAAACAACAGCACCAAAGCAACACTTAGGACAAGTGTGTTTGTTTAGCAGAAAAAGTGGGTTTGAGGTTTGAAGGCAGATGCCGCATGGCAGGACGTACTTACCTTTCTTAGGTTAGAAATTCCACATGCAAAGCAAAGCCAGCCACTGAGCAAGGGAGAGGCTTTTGGGGAAAGGCACTAGACGGGCATCAGTCTGTGTTTACATTGCTACCGTTCCATCCTTAAATAAGCTGTGAAACACCCGTGAGCAGCTTCACAGGTGAAATCTCCGTGCAGCTGCAGTGTGTGGGGACACCCTGATTTGATGAAGCAGTTGACGATGGCTGCACTTCGGTGCACAGACCTGTCCTCAGGTGCGTGGTCAGCCCATGGGTCAGTGCTGGCAGTCCTGGCAGGTCTTGCCATCTGTATACAAGGGCCTCCCAACTCTGAAGCCAGCATATTTTTTTTTCAGGTTGATCTGCGCAAAGACTTTGTCAAAAGAGGGTTAGGTTAATAATACGTAGGAACAGCAGGGCCGGTGTAATCTCCGACTGTCTGAGAAACTGATGCAAACGTGACAGCTAGGGCCGGATGGGGAGGGGGTAGCTGCCTGCCGTGGTCCTGCTGGGGGGGTGGGTTTGCGGGGCGTGGGCATTTCAAAAGGAGGGTGGCCATTACAGTTGCTGCGGTGGCTAAAGTCAGCCCAGCTGGAGGGCGGGTGTGTGGCCATGCTGCTGAGATGGGGCTGCCGTGCGAGGCCGTGGAGCGGCAGCCGTGGCTCTAGCTCTAGCACCCACTGCAAAGCCCAAGTGTTGTGTTGCTGTGGAGTCTGCTCCGGTCGCGCAGAGGCACCTGGGCAGGCCTCCACCCGTCCCTGGATGGAGGGAAGGCGCCGATGAGACAGACGTTTCCACGTGTTTCCAGAGGGGTCCACCCCTGGAGGTGAGTGGCGTAGCGCGGTGGCCCACGGGAGCGGGAAGAGCTGTCGCTGCCTTGGCAGGGGCGAGTGCGCCATGGGCTGCGAACAGTGCAGATGGCCCAAGTTCAGTACAGAAAGCCTGGGCTGGGCTGTGACCAGCCGGGGACACCTACGTGTGGGGCTCCCGAGCAGCGGAGCGAACCAGTCATTTATTGTCACATGCTGCTGCTTTGGAGGAGCCCAAAGGCTGCAGCACAACGGCTCTAAAGCCGGCTGCTTCAGTGGCAGAGGCCACCAGCAGCTGGTACCAGGCACAACTCCGGAGCACGTCGCTGACCATGCTTTGGCAGAAGCAAGGCCGGCTGTTAACGTGGATGAAAGCAAACACAAAAACACGTTGCCTACTGGTCTGCCCCCTCCCTACCCTGCGATTGCACAAGTTGTACCTCTTGCGTATCAGAGAGGGCAGCCACCAACACATACTGTGATGGCTTGCTTTTTTTTTTTTTTTTTTTTTTTTTAAATTTAAGGCTTACACTCGCTATTAAGTTTACACTTTATACTTGATGGAATGTATGGCTTTGTTCAGGAAACTGCACTACAGTGTTGCAGTACTTTCAGCAGTTCTCTTCTCTGCCTGGCACAATATATTTTGATAAGTTTAATTTTAATTGGAGAAAAAGTCCCACCCCAACCCTAACCTATCTTGCCCTCTGTCCTGAAGAAGTGGACCATGGCTTGAGTAGCACTTAAGCTTAGCATACACGTACCTTAAGGGCTCAGTTTTTATCCTTCCTAACCCAACGTTTTGAAGCAGCATCAAATAAATAAAAAAAGCACAGTAATTAAAGGAGGGGCATGAGCAGATTTTCCAGCTAGACAGCTGTCTCAGCAGTTCTGTTCCATTCCAGGTGTTTGCTGGCAGTGCATTTGAATTAACTGTGATAGTTTTGTTCAACAGTAACTTTCTGTACAGGCAGAAAAAACCAAAACCACCAACATTTCTGCTTGAAAAGCTGTAAAATATAATCTGTTTGCGTGGGTCGGATCCTGTGAACTTCACTATATGTGTTTATATGATGAGGAAACAAAAATCAGTCCTATTCTGTATTTGTACTACTGCTTGTTTGCTACAATAGCTTTAATTATTTCTAGAGATTAAGTATGTGTTGAAGCAGGCCCCGTAGCTTTAGCCTACAGCCTGGAATAGGATTATTGCCTTTTATTCAAGCCTCCTAAACAGCGTCACTCTGTTAGTAAACCATTTAAAGTCATGCTGAGACTTCGTAACCCATCAAGTGGATCTCACAAAGTGATGTGAAGTATAATTAAGTGATTGTGGCTCTTTTGGTAGGTTTGAGTCAGCACACAAAACATTGGCACATCTTCTACATCTGCAATGCACTGTTTACACGGACCAAAAAAACAACCTCTGACTAAAGCTGTATTAATTATGGCAACCCAACAATTCTAATCGCATCCTCTGAACTGAAAGCAAACTTCTCTTTAACTTATTTTCATATGTTTACAGGCAAACTGCTATGGCAAACAGCATATTTTCTAACACTAGCTTACAGAGCATTATTTTGCAGTCATCTAGTTTGAAGTCAAATCTTACTAATGTGTAAAGTAATTCCTGTTGTACAGAAGTTAATCTGTTGTTTAAAATGAATGGTTTAAAAAAAGTGCAAATGACAAATGTTGGTGTTTGTATGGGTTTATCTAGAATAAAATGCATTTGGAGGTTATTTTGATTAACTTGTCTGCTTTAAAACAGTTAAGGCAAGCACAGCTTGTAGCAATGCCAAGGTCATGCAAGGAACAAAGCACAAGACACTGACTGGTGTCAGCTGAGAAGTACCACTGCAGTTCCAGCCCTGCGAGGCTCCAAGGCGTGCGTTACAAACCTCTTCCGTCACTCTAAAGTACAAAAAAACCCCAACGAACTGTACAGTGGCGAGCAACACGAGGGCAGAGAGGTGCTGACCCAGCAAATAACCATAATTCTTCCTCCTGCTATTACCCCTTTTTCTGCCCTCCAAGACTTCCCCTAGTTTGTGTAAACTGCCCTCCCTGCCCCCTGCTGTCATGTAAAGCCTTGCTGAAGGCCACATAGGCGGAGCTGAGGACAGACGTGCAGGCCACCAGCCATTATGTATGAACCTTACACTGGGCAAAGCCAGTGGGGAACAGGTAGGTACTTTTTCCAAATTAACCCTGCAGGAGACCACAGAAATAGTTTCTGTTACTTCCAGTAGTTACACTTTTCCTCAGAGATGTCTAACAAAATTCCCCAAGAGAGCGCAGTACAATCCTTACACTTGGGGACTGGATGGAAAATCAAAACCACAGCCTCAGGAGAGAAATGTCACCATATGCACTGTCATTAGTCAGTTGTCTATTACTACAGTCTAATAACAATACTGAATAAGCTATTAAAAAAAGAAAAATCGCACTGTGTATCTCATTGGCTCATACTTTTACTGCAGTATTTTGAGGGGGGGGGGGGGGGGGGGGAAGACTCCAAACAAAAACCAGATAACAACATCCCTGTACTTCCAGGAAAGTTTTTGCTATCAAGTAAAAAGAATAATTGATTCTTTACAAGTTTCTGTCACTAAGCTGATAATGAAGGGGAAAAATGCATTCAACCTTGAATAAATATTTTTATAATAGTTAAGTAAACAAATCACAGTAGCAACAAATACAAACTTACATTTTCATCATGTGAAGGCAATTTGTTATACTTCATCTCTACTACATTATATTAAAAACCCTGATTATTGCTTATTCCCGTTATAAAAATAGAAGCACAGTGCCAAGGGTAGCAAATAAAAGTTTTCAGCACTTCTTCCTTTTCATTTCATCCTCTTTATCTGCATGGGAACTTCAAAATGACAATCCACATGTGGATTACAGCATTGTTAACAATCAAAACAGTAACCCAGCAAAACTCCACACCGATACAGTAGCTTCTACGTTGAAGAAATAAGAGGATATTATCAAGTAAGTCTCAAAGGGTTTACAAAAAAAATTTAAATTTTTATTTTAAATATCAGCACAACTCAAACTTTGATAAGTGTTTTTTCGAGTTTTGTGTGATGAGATTATTTCCTATATTTTGACTTCCAAATAATTTTATCTCATTTATATAAACACATTTCAAAATATAGTTATCTTTCAATACTTCTGTTTTGAACCATAAGATTTGATAATTTATGACAGTCTATCAAAAATACAAAACTATGTAGAATCTATATTACGCTATTCAGGCACATATAAGCATGTTTTTGGCAAAATATTAAAAGCACGTACAAAGATTAACCTATTGAAAACTAACAGCATGTAAAGTTTACAGATTTTATTTGGAGTCCTCACTTTGTGCATCACTTTCTCCAGCAATCTTATTTCTAGCTAAATCCCTGTACGCACCCACCGCTGCTCGCTCTCTAGATGGTCCAAGGTCTTGCAGCTGTTTTCTCTGTGTGGTTTCTAGTTCTTCCAGCCGCTTGCGAAGAAGGGAAAGTTCTCTTTGATGCTGTTCCTCCTTGAAATAAATAATACAAAAAAAGTGGCTCTATTACATTTTGCACACCTACAGGGGACCAAAGTGAGCAATAATTCCTTTTCTTTTAATTAGTGATTTTAAAATAAAAACACTGATGTCTAAAATATCCTTATTTGTTAAATTTTACTCCTCAATGTTTTGTTGGTATTGTTCCAATATTCATGATGAGCAGCATCAGCAAGAAATACGTGTGCAGGCGTTCCTCCTCTCAGATGAAGAGGGACATAGACCTGAGGTCTCAGTAACCAAGGATCTGTAAAGTCAGCCTGGTCAGCCTCAGCCAGAGAGATTTTCACCCCCAGAAGCCCACTGGAGTAAGTAAAATTCTTTTAACCATACAAGAAATCAAGAGCAGCAATGGCGCTTTCTAATAATGAAACCATGGTATTTGAACACCATTATGGTATTTCTTGCCCAGAACGAACTATTTAAAGACTGTCAGGAGAAAGTACAGAGAACTGGGTTAAAGCTGCCTGTTTGTTATATTCTGCAATGTATCATCTGTCTTTCAAGAACTCCTTCCTATTCTGAGGAAGGGAACGTCACTAGAAGCTTTCCTCAAAGTTTCCTTCCTCCGTTCAAAGACCAAATACTCCTTCTTTAAGACTAAGGTCTGTGATGAAGGAGTGTTCCAGTACCCTCTTTTGCTGTATTATTTTTCACAACTTGTAATACATCACCACCTGAAGAAGGGAGAAGGACACTTCAGGCCCAGGAGGCAAGGCAGATGATGACATTATACTGACTGGATTGAGTGATGGTATGTTAGGATTCAGAATTAAACTCCGGAATTCATTATGCCTACGTTGCAAGTCCTTTAGTCTCTTCTGGAGGCGTGCATATTCTTCAGAGGAAACATTCTGCCTAGGAAAGAAGAGATTTCTTACTGCTCAAAATCTTTATTGTCCCGACACAGAAGCATACTTCTCCACAAGTACTCTGCTGTTTACTATCCCTACGAAGCAAAACAATATACCAGAAGAACTGGAAGGTGAAAGACCTGTGCATATTCGAGAAGTCCCTCTACATATTAAGGTATCTCCTGTATTACAGATTAGAATTTACATGGAATAAATTAAGCCTTTAATATCATTCACAGCAGTAAGCCACAGCAGTCACATTACATTAATTATTTGAATCAAGCCCTCTGTAGGTGCTCAATAAAGAAAAAAAATAGGAGTTTGTCTTTCAAAGTGCATGCTAAGTCTGTTTCTTTTACAAATACGAAGTCTGTTTCACTTTCTTCTTTCGAAGGGATTCCTGCAACAGCATCCATCAGATATTTTTTCCTCTATTTCCTCCGCAGTTGTCTTACGGGCTCTCGGGTGCCTGTCCCAAACGGACTCCATTTAAATAATTCTAGTGCTGAAAATGCCATCAGACGGGACTCCAGTTACTAAACTAAGTGTCATGTATCTTCAAAAATACTTCATTTTTTAAATTAGATCTTGGGCATATACCATTTTTCAAGCTAAGAAAAAGCAAAGTTTATTACCTGTTTAACACCTGGTTTTCTTTTTCTAGTTCTTCTATCTTGGCTTCCAGAAGTTCTAGTTTCTCTTGCATCCTCCTCTGTTTATTGTCATTGAGAGTCTTTCTCTGTCAAACAGACATTTCAAACAGCTAAGTAATGTCTTGATAGATTAGATCCTGTAAAAATTAAACCTACATTGTACATGGTTTCAAGCTGTGACAGTTCTTAGGATTTTCCTTCCTTAAGAGGAGGTGCTGTGGTGTTTGAAGGTTCTGAATCTCCATGATGGGAAACAGATGAGATGGGAAATCATCCACAACTGCAACTGAAATATGCACCACAGCTGTCAGTCACTTGCTGGTCAGTGACCAACTGTATTAACAAACACGGACTGTATTTGAGAATTACAAAACTCATTCCCATGTATAAATAAGTATAAACATGACCAAAAAAATGCATGTGGTTTTTTTCCCCTCCTCATGTTGACCTCAACCTTTTACAAAATTAAAAGCTACTGGCAGGTTTCACAGCCTGTAAATGTTCAATGCATAAAATTGCCAAGTAATCTTAGGCTTTTATAAACAATTAATCAGCTTTTCCTTTCAAGTTCTTTCATAAAATGCAAGCTTATGAGAAGTTATAACATTCCATCAAGAAAAAGTAGAACATAATTTGTCTGGTATCCAAAACATCATTCTTACTAATCAAGGAGTCCACCTCTTAACCGTATACACACACACATGCACAAAAAAAGCCTCACAAAATCTTTGATGGCATTACAACAGAGTTGTTGGCTGTAAATAAACTCTTAACATTAAAAACTATTCTAGCTGACCGAAATAATAAAGCTCAACTTTTCATAAGCCAGATCATTCAAAAAAAGAAGAGTCAACATGCCTTTTTCTGAGCAACAGCAGCTCGAGATAGCTTGTTCTTCACTTGGTTGTATTTCTCTTCTGTCTCTGTGATGCGCTGAGTAAGCATGTGCTTCTCCTCCAGCCATTCTATACGTTTATATTCTAAAGTCCTTCGAACAAATCAGATTAAAAGATTAAGAGGTTATACAGACAAAGCAGTGCATTCAATTAATGCCTTAAGGCTCTTAAAATATAGATCTTTTCACCGCTCTTACCTTTATATACTTGAAGGATCTGATTTAATTTGATTATGCTAACAATTAATTGTGACTAACAACATTCGAACCTGTGCATTAACATCATCCTAGGTGTTGTTCAACTATAAGGCAAATTTTGAAAACTGATTTCACTAAGCTATTTAACTGTCAGCTGCATGGTGGTTTGGTGAGCTGCCCAACAATCCACGGAAAATTTCTACATTCAGGTCAGACAATGACACTGGAGCACAGTAGACACCTATGCCAAACATCAGCTGTCAGAAGAGCTGACAAGTACCTTTTCTGTTTGGGAGGCAAAATGTAAAACAATAGGTTGTTGTCCTGTGCAGTCTACTACACCTTTGTAACAGAGAAGTACAGACTTGACCAGTATGTTCTCCCAGCCAGAACAAACACCAAGACAACATGAAGCTCCCACCAATATGGTTCCTAGACAACATTCCAGCCAAACACACACCACCAACAGCATGCGCTATCTGTTCAGGCCTTTGCATGGTTAAAACATACTAAAATGAGGCTGTGTTCCCTAGCAGGGGATAGGAAAGAAGCCAGTTTCTCTCAGCTGCCTTGTTTGGGCTATCTGCATTGTGCGTCAAAGTAGACAAGAACTACCTACATATTTAACTACATTAGTATTAAAAAAAATAAATAGTGAGATTCTGTGCAGCAATTTTTAAGAAATGCAGATCAAGGCTTGGTATCCATGCATCCATTCCACTCCAAATCTGGGCTAATGCCATTTACCTACAGGGATTCTGAATGAATCCTCATACATTTCTCATCAAACGGCCTTTTCCTTCCCCACAGCAGAGGTATTAGGAATCATCCACTCTCATATCAGAACCAGGCTTCTGGCCCACTTGATACCCAACACAGTTCTTTTAGTAGACCCAGCATGGTTTGTACTTTGTTCTTGACTGTAAACTACTACTACTACTATCTAGAAACCAAAGAGCTTTCTCAAAAAGCTCTGCTTAACAACAAAAGAATTTCAATTGAGAAAGTGGTTAAAAATGCCATGAGTTTTTTCTTTTTTCCAATTCCACTAACAGTGTTCCTGGAATGCTTAACAAGTGCCTGTTTAAGCTCATCTCTGATCTGTATCAGTCTCAGTTTGCCTTCAGTCCTCATTTCACATTTTCATTTCCAAGCCTAACGTTGGTACAGGCAGGCAGGCAGCTGCTTTGCCTACTTACGACTAAACTGGCTTTATTTTAGTTATCTGGAACTTTTTATCTTAGGCTTCCTTATCTTTTGGTCCTTATTTCACTTCCTCTTTAAGCCAAGTTGCTTTGCTGAAACTTAACACTTGAAGTTCAAGCTTGTAAGAATTACCAAACAGAGGAAGGAAGTCCTATCACCCACGGTCAGAACAGGAACGGAAACCAGTCCCAAGGCTCCCACAGTAACAGTAGGACAGACCTGGAGGACCTACATGCAGGCTGCAAAGCTGCTTACTTATAGAAAGATCTCCGAGGACTGCCAGGATCCTCCCACTGCCTTCCCAGGAAAACCTGACTCATCTATGGCCCACAAACACAGAAATTACATTTACAGTCTCCCTCAAATAACAGTGACAATCTCATTCAAAATATGAATACACCTTCCTAAAATAAACATCCAAAAGGTATTCAACATGCTACTGACAACTGAATGTGCCCCCCAGTCCCAATGCAATCATTTCTTCTCATGTTAAACTGAAAAGCAATACTTAAGCTAATGACAATGAAGCAACTGCAGTACCAATTGGTAGCAAAAGAGAAGTGAAAACAAAAAACGCCACATTGTACCTTTTGGAAGTTTTCTATTTAAGCTAGGATGCTAATTTTTTTAAAAACCCAGCACACAATAATCCACTATAAATTAGACATGTATTTGGTTATTAGGATAGGAAATACCAAACAGCCATTTCAGATAACTGACAAATTAATCTTTACATTTCAGGAAACTGTTCATTGCTATGTGGAGTCTGAACAAGATTTGGTTTTGATAGTATGTGGTCAAGCTTGTGCATAAAAGGAAAGTGATTATTTCTGATTTTGATGAGAGCAACAATAAGATATCCACTAAGCATTTATTAGCCTCCTATCAGCTAAAAGGGTCTAGTGGGAGCAGAAAAATAAAAAGTATATACACACACATACAAAGACTAGGTCCCTGAAAGCTTATCAAAGCATAACACAATGCTTAAATGTTTTTTTCACCCTTAATGCTTCACACTCTTAGATGAACTGTGTGTGAAACTCTAGATCCACTTAAACTATAATATGTTTGAATTCACTTCAGTATAAATAGGATTTCCTTTTATACAGATAGTGTATTTCACTACTCAATTAATTGTAACAGACAGGAATGGAAACAAACTCCTATTTTTTGAAGTTACCACAAGCAAAGCTTTAATATATACTGCATAAGAGAAGGTATGGCCATTTTTAACAATGGTTCAATATTTCCTGGTCATTTTTAATTTCTGACTTTTTTCAGAATTTACCATCCATAGTTAAGTAATCCCCGTGGAAGAACACAAGCAACATGAAAAGGAAAAGTAAAGCCAAAAGGAAGAAAAAAAATTACTTCTCTGTTTCCAGTTGAGCTTTTTCTGCCTGAGTCCTTGCATGTTGACATTCTTGTTTCAATCTCTCTACTATTTCCTTCAGCTTCTGATTAGACTCCAACAAATCATTTTCTGATTGAGAAAGTGAGGCAAGCTGGAGTTGCATGTCATGAATTTGCTACCAAAAATAAAGAAAATTTTCTATCTGATAAGGTATATAAATAACTTAACAATTAACTCTGAGATACAGAGACAAAGCAAAAGGCAGATACCAAGTGGCTGCATTATCTTTTCATGAGCACTTCTTATTTGTTCCTTTTCTCTTTACTCTTCTCCAGAAGCTTTACAGTAAATCACTGCTAGACAAAGAAGGTTTTCTATTGTAGCTAAAATAAGAAAGATAAGCAAGGCAGGACTCTTCAGTCATTGATGTGTCCCCCAGAATATAAGAAATCCAACATTAAGCCCCAGGGCTGAACAGAACTAGATCACCACACAACATGTAGTGACAGAGCTGTGGAGCTACCCAGACTCTTCTCTCTCATAACACACAACGTGTGATAGCCAGCAGTGGCTGTACCAACCAGTTCAGAAAAACAAATAAGCATAGAGTATAAAAAGTCCACGCCCTGCAGCAAACACAGAGAAAGGATGGTTTCCCTTTCCTTATCCTTTCCCTACACAGACACGCATATACCCCACCTTCTGATTTCTAGAGGGGGAAAAAAAAAATATTGCCTTGAACTCCAAATGCACACAGCTTGCAGACTACTTTGATCCACAGCTATGTTCTTGCCCATTAAATAACATCATGGGTGAGCAGGAGTTAAAAGAATTAGGTTTTATTTTCAACGCTGCCATCAATTCACTTTGCAATAGAAATATACCTCTTTACACTAGTTTATTCATTTATGAAACATCTGTTAAGCACTTGAAGAACCTCAGATGAGAGATGCAGTGTAAATGCAAAGCATTACCTAGAAACAATTTCTAAGTCTCCATGGAAACAGTTAAATAGCACATAACTGTATTCAATATAACAGTCTATAAACATTCAGCTTTGAAATCCTTGGTACCCACAAAATGTATGAAGCAAAAAGCTGTAATCCATTCATAAAGGTCCAGGAAAGCATGACTGATTTCTGAACGCTTTTGCTTTTAAATATCTGTTGTATGCATTTTGTCCCTCAGGAAAAAAAGCCTTAAAAATTCATTCTAATCTTCAAACACTGGACATGGTAACTGCAGGAAAGATTTTATTTCTCTATAAAACATTACAATGCAATAAAACCTTACCTGTTTCAGATCAGCACTTTCACGTTTCTTTTCTTCCAACTCCTCTGTCTGAATAGCTTGCTGTTGAATTTTTAATCTAAAATTGTATAACACATCCTTATTTTTATCTAATTAAAATATAAATATTGCAAGTTAAGACAAATCAGTCTGACAACAGAATATATTGCAAAATTTGAAAGGCTGATAAATATTGAACAAAATAATGTTTTAAAATATATTTTTATTGATTATTGAAATTCATCTAGGAGTAAATAAGACGTTGATTTGTTTGCTTTTGGAGTGTGACTTTTGCTCATTTTATCATACTGACCTTCATATAAATGCTATAGTAAAACCGCTGAGAACTATAATAATCAACTCAAAGAGACATCGTATTAGGGTCACCGTTTGCCAGTTGCTGATACGGTGCCACTGCGGGAAGGGAAATGGTTTACTCTAAAATTGGGGCTATGGCAGAAGCCAACATGAACCCAGTTTTAACAAACATAAGCATTGAAAAATTATGTCTTAAAAAATTTAATTAAAATCAAATAAATTTTAAATGTTTGGATGAAAAACGTTAGGTTTGGTAGTTTGGTTCTTGTTTTTTCTTTTTTCAACAGCACATTTTAAATTCTGCCCTCTTTTTACACAATGCAAAAGATAATTTTAATTTACCATAATGAATATTTGTGTATCTATGAACAGAAAACCTTTATCCTGACTATTGTAAAGAAAGTGGGGGGAGAGGGGTGGAAGAGAAATTTGTGTTATGATTAGAAAAGCCACACTACCGCAAACGCTGAAGTTCCTTTTTGCTAGATTCTTCTGCTATCTGTACAACACGTAGTTTCTCTTCATATTGATCCTTTTCAGATTGTCTCCATGTATCTTGTTCCAGTTTCATCTTCTCTAGATCAGCTAATCTGGTCTCGAGTTCTAACCTGAGACGTTATTGAACATGCACACAATCATGACAAAATGCCAGAAGCATTTCGTTGCTAAGAACAACATTTTTAAAAGTTACTCAAAACATTCCTCGTTTAGAAGTTGAGCAGTAAATCAACAAACATACTTTTCATCCTGTAAGGCTGCAATTTGTTCAAAAACTTCCTCTTTGGCAGCTTGCACTTTACGAATTAGCTCCCGATCCTTTTCTACTAAAAGCACCTTATGACGTTCAACAGCTGCCTTAAGAATTTCCTTGTCTGACAGCAGTCCTGCATTATACATTAAAAAAAGGTAAAATATCATTATTGATATCAACCTGATAAAATCTAGCATTAAAATAACTTTATAAATTGATAAAAGAGAGCTAAAAATCACAATTCACATGATAGAATGAATGAATGGGGGAAAACAACCCAAGAAAAACAGAAAAGGCATGGCCTTTCTTAGTATAATAGCAACATTTCAAAAACTTTTGAAGATTAACCATTATACTGGAATCAGTCTACGATGGTTTATTATTTTAACATACAAAAGTAATTAAACAGTTGATATTATCATAGATTTAGTCTAAAGCAATTTCTGCTAAGTAGTTGTGTCCAGACTAAAAAAAAAAAAAAAAAAAAAGTTCCACAATAGCTACAAGAAGGTCAAGCAAAAAAATTTGTCATTTTCTTTTGATGGAAAAGTTTGTGGTAAACACTAACTGGTTACCAACAAAGCTACAGTAACCTGTCTACAATAAATCTCAAATTTTAATCCATTTGTATTACCAAATAAGGCAATTCTAAAATTATGACTCTATAGGCAGGGACAAAAGATAAAAACTAAAAATTTGCGACCAAGACACATGTGTTCACTGGCAAATAAGCCAACATGCACATGCTATAATAATTTCTCCTGGATTACACAGAAAATTCAGGTTAGCATAAATCTTGTCTGTATTTGGTTTCGTATTTCATAGGGATTTTTAGTTCACAATATACTGTTAGTGTCGGTATAGAAACACCACTTTTCAGCTGCTCTTAAGGGAACTTAATACTAAAAGCAAGTGAACAGAAACAACTATTCCAGGAAGACAAAGATACTGTTTTGAGGTTATGGCAGATTGGTGAGTACAGTCCACTTAAAAGCTGTGTAGTGATTTAAATCATCAACACATAACTAGCACTAGGAAGCTTGGGCCTTTTCACTCTAGAAAGCTATTTCAAGTTGTCTACATTCTCAGCTGTATTAGGTAGCTTAGAACACTGCCTATTTTCTTCAAAGAATGAGCTAGAAATTGTATTTTGGTTCACATGGCAGCCTTACCCAATTGTTATCAATTCCACAGAATCAGAAAACAAAACATCTACTGAAACCCCATGGTACGTTTCAAGCAGAGTGTGAAAGACTAAAATTTGGCAATAATATAAAAAATAACCATATGAAGTACACAATTTGAAACAGATTACGCTCAGATTATGTCACAAAGTCACCAATTTAAGTAAATGCAAAATTGTTCTGTAACTGATCTTCTTAACCTAGTAGACCAAGTAAAACAACACAGTTATTTCAGATACAGAATTGTCAGATCTATGATCTAGACCAGAAGTAGAAGGTGAAGGCTGCTGGGAAATGTTTGGAGGAAATATAATTGTAGTATTCTAACTAGAAGTTACAAAAGAAATCTTTAGGAATCAATTGCATGTTTTACCATCCATTTCACTTTGAATCTTGTTTCTCTCTCTTTCTACCTCACTCTTTGTTCTTGCTGCCTCCAGTTTGACATTTGTTACTTCCAATTTGTGTGAGTGTTTAAGTTCTTCCACCTATGAATTACAAAAAAGAAAAACCCAAATAAAAAATATATCTATATTTGCAGCTTTAAGTTTTTTTCATGTGATCCTTTGGTAACAAGAAAATCTGCCAAATGATCATGGACTATGCTTATTTTAAACCTACCTTAATTTTATTTTTTATCCAGTTTCCTGAAGACAATCTAGAATACGCACTTTTGTAGAGAATTTTTAATGGTATCTATTATATAGATACTGTAACACTAAAGCTATTGACATGATCTGATTCCCTAAATCATAATCAGGCTATTACAGGTTTTTATTAATTCCTCAAGTCTCATTCAATGATTTTCAGTGTGTGAAGTCAGTCATCTTGAAATGCAAGTTTTACATATTCCCCGATTAAAAGAATCAAAGTGCTCAAACATAACATATATTCTGTGAACTGACTATTGGCAAGTATTCCATCTTTAACCAGGCAGTTATTGCAAGCTACAGTGTAGAAAAGTTACTCTTTTAAGAAGCCTTGGTGATATATGCACAGATGCACAGGACTGCCTGTGAAAACTTGGTTTCTGAGTAAATGCTATACGTTCCACAAGCTAGCCTCCGAATACTGGGGTACTTCTGGAAAGACTACTCATTGGAAATATCTTGCTATGATACTGGTCCAAATTGTTTAAGACACTGATGCCTCGCTAACTCAAGCATTAGCATGTCAAGTTTACACAAACCTCACTTCTGACTAAAGATCCCTCAGTCAAGCTAAAATAAATTTAATTCCCTAAGTAAAACAAAACAGTGATATGCAAAACCAGATTACCAATTGCCTCCCCCAACTAATCTCAATTTAGTAACTACCTACAGTCCTCCTGACCTCCTGGAGTGCTATAGTACTTTCTAAAAATCCAGTTCTTCATAATTTTAAAGTGCATTTCTCTACAACTGTGACATGCACATCAAATGGCCTCATAAAAGCAGGAGCTTTAAGAACACCAAATCAAAGAAAATTACTGCTTGCATGGAAACTTTCTATAGTTTAGGCATTTGTATGCAGTAATTACACGGTCAATGAGAATTAAATATCTAGAGGAAAGCACTTAAAATAAAAATCCATTCACAGTGACAAATGTAATTACAACCTGCTAGCATATACAAGTGGCAAAAGGTTAAGAACGACATAGTAGCTTATTAAGTAACTACATGGTGGATTTGGTTGCTTAAATACTAAGCAAAGACATTTCAAGGCAACTTGCAAAGATTTAAGGTGGCTTTTTTAAGGCCCAAAATCCAGAATACAAATGCATGCACCTGTGCTCAGAAGTAAGTTTGAGCGGGTGCAGCGGGGGGTGGAGGTTAGCATAGAAATTGGTTTCTGTTTTCCTCCCTTCAAGAAACACCACTGAACATTTTAATTCTCTGGTCCTTCTAGAGGTGAGCAGAGAACAACAGTTAATACAAAAAGTAAGGATGGTAACAATCTTCTATTCCAATAGACAACTGAAAAAAAAATGTTTAACAGAAGCTTTCCCTTCCTATTTATTCATATGAGACAAGTATGACACGCTGTATAAATGGGCTTTAAATACTGGTATAGGTATATCTTATTCTTACCGTAAATTAGAACTTACAGATACACTACTACTACTAGATGTACAAGACCAAAGTTACTAGCTTTACAGTTGGTTCAGAATTAACTAAAGCCTCTCCAGAAAGGTAAGAAAACACAGGGATTAAATACCAGCAACTGACAGATGTGATAAAAATTTATTACCCGGTATCCTCTCCAGAAAGGAGGGAATAAGAGACAGCAGAAAGCTAATATTTACCTGAGTAACTATTTCATTAGGGCTAGTATCCTGACTCAAATTTACATAAAGTAATGTAAGTATTCTGCAACATTTGAAGGTAAAACAGTTTACTAATGTTTCGATTTTTCTTGTTTATTCAAATCATCACATATGGCATTGCATAAAGGATCTCTCTGTTTTGTGTAGCTGAGGAGTCACTGCAACCAGATAAAACTCTGAATCTGGCATCCATACTAACCTAATTATGCTGAAATACTAAACAGTGATGTCAAGTTCCTTAAGCACTTTCAGGTTTTCCCTAAACTTGAAGCCTTCTGATCTTTTTTCATTAAGTATTTTTCTAGAAATTTCTCTAAAAACTCAAAAGAAGAAAGTATACAAACATAGACCAAAACCTCTAAGATCTGGTGCCAACCCAAGAACTAAGATACTCAAACATGTTGCAAGACAATGATCTCCTTAAAATGATACTATGCAGTGCTGTACAGAAATGTTTTTGTACAAGCTATGCTGGCATTAGCCCAAGAGGAACGCTATGCTAATGTGACTATCCCCCTTCTAATAGAACCAAAATCTCCACAGGTGATTCCAATGCAGCTTGCTTCCTGTAGCTAACGCAGCCCATTCAAAGGACACTTTGTAAGATCTCCAGAAGTCATAGCTCCATTAGAAAAAAAAACACAAAACCACAAACCACCAAAACCCAAAAAACAATTTAAAACTCTATTGCACTTTTATACACTTTATGAAAAAGTAATGCTTGTTTCTATCAAATAAGGCTGGCTATTTTCATTAATACTAAAAACACAAACAGACACATCTTCGAGGTGTGTTCTGTTTAGAAAAAAATTTAGAAAATTAAATAAAAACAGCGTAACCACAATCTATAGAGTTAGTTTTAAGGGTGACATTTTTCCTGTAAAGTCACATATTCTACATCTTCCAACTGAAACCGCGAAAAAAATTCCAAACCTATTTTAAGTTACAGCAGTTACTTTATTCTTCATGTAAAATATAAATGGAAAAATTTGAACATAACAGGATTTGAAACATGTATTTAAGATACCATTAAAGCACTTACTTTAGCAGCTAAGGAATTGACTTCTCGTTCAGATTTGTGAAGTTTGCTAGTCAAGAGTATGTTTTGCTCATGACTCATCCGCAGTTCTTTCTCAATTCGATCTAACTGTAGTTCAGCAGACTTCTTTTCTGCCTTGAATAAAGGAGTTATATGTAAGATTTTTGGAGCAAGGCTGTCTCTTGCTATTCACTTGAAAGGTGCAATTCATCTGGGCTTTCAGATATTACTGATCCTTTATGTTATACGGTAATATAATATATAAGTATTTATCTTTGCTCAACAGTATGTTCCAATACAACAAGGGTCTTGAATTTTACTCAAAAGTCACAACTGTTTTTACTAGCACTGCCTGCACAGAATCACATATTTTCAATCCTACTTCACAAGAGGCAATCTGACTTGGTTAGGAGGCAGCAGGTATTCCTACCAGTAAATTACTGGGCTGTAAACACCAGTATGACTACAAGCAGTGCTCAAAAAGATGTCATATGTTGGTCTATGCAGTTATAATAACTGAAGAATTAACATCATGGAGAGGAAATAAAATGCAATTACTGTGAGTACTGTAGACTCAAGACCCTGAGATTTACTAAGCATCAAAAAGTTAATCTAACCTATGATTTCAACTTCCTTTTTCCAAACTGACCTATTTCCAGCAAGACTTTTTAAAGTTTTCTACATTACGAATATTACAGCACTTTTTAAGTTCTGATCAGAACATTTGTAACACAGATATACTGCACTGATAACAGTAAAAAGGAAGATGAACAATCTATCCGTATGCAACCGTGTGAGAAATCTACATGGAAAGACTCACTACCTAAAGAGAGATCAAGAACGGAGAGGAAGACTGAAGACCGCAGATGAGGAATACAATGAAACCCGGGGAAGCATATAACAGGCCAGAAAATAGCAAAGGTTCTTTAAAGGGAAGCAACAACCAAAAACTAAACAATTGCAGTAACGTGCTGGAGAAAGGAGAGACATGGGCACGCAAGAAAGACAATAGATGAGGAAAGGATTAAAGAAATAGGGGAGCACCATACAACATTTTTGAAAAGTATAAAAAATTTACTATAGCAGATTATTAACATACTGTCATCAGTTTCTAACTCCAGCCAAGTGACAAGTGCTAACGTGATCATCTTACTGACTGCAAACATGAATATCACTCGCATGTTTAGAAAGGAGAACATTCAACAGAATCTCTGAGTTGAGCTCTCCACCTTTCCAAAGTTGAATTGGCAGTATGTGACTCCCAATGTACTTACAATTTGGTTTAAAATCTGAAGTGTACAAATTGAAATTGTGGAGTCCATGGCAAAATTATCAGTGACTCCAGTGACAGTTCTAACAGGCCAAGCATTAACCTCACTACACTCTACAAGGAAGCAAAATTTAAAAAGGAAAAAAAATTCTTACCTCTAGAGACCTTGTCATAGTCTGCATCTCAGCTAACTGTCGTACTTGTACTCTTTGAACACTTTCTGCTTGCACACCACAATTGTCTCTTTCTGCTCTTAGTTCTGCTACTTCTGCTTCTAAGCCTTTTAGTTTCTGATACAGTTGTGCCTTTTCTCTAGAGAGTGCTTCCACACGTTTACTGTCCCTCGTGGGATCAACGCTAAGCAGCTGATTATGGAGCTCTTCTTTATCTTTATCCAGCCTTGCAATCTGATATTTTTTAATCAGAAAAATAAAAGCTTTTACATTGGTTAAGTGTCAGGCAGCATAAATACAGCAGTTGACAATTCAGAAAACAGCAGCAGTGTGCATTTAAACTATTAAATTACATTCACACTTATTTTCTTTCTTAGAGCAAGAAAATCAACAGACCCATTCTTCAATGCCTTTTTTGCTTCAGTTTTCACTGATAAGGATTGTCCTCAGATGTCCCTGAGCTCCCTCACAGTCTGTGGGAGTAAAGCAGTACCCAGAGTAGAGGAAGAAAATGTTAGGGATTATTTAATCCACTGGACAAACACAAGTCCTTGGAATGGGCCCAAGCATTTTGAAGAAGCTCACTGATATAATCACAAGCCTATTCTCGATCATCTTTAAAAAGTCATGGTGATCAGAGAAGGTTCTTGTTGACTGGAAAGAGGCAGACAGCAGGCCCATCATCAAGAGCAGCAAGAGGGTCAAGAAGAAGGATCCAGATAACTATTGGACAATCGGCTTTCACATCAGTCTCTGTGAAGGTTATGAAACAAAGCTTCTCAAAGCCATTTCAAAACACATGAAAGACAAGGTGATGGAAAGCAGGACTTACTAAGGGCAAATCATGCCTGACCTACTTCTCTGCTTTCTAGAAAGAGGTGACCAGCGCTGCAGATAAGGAGAGAGCAGTGGATCCTGTATACCTTGATTTTAACAAGCCCTTGGATACAGTCTCTCATAATCTCCAAATTGGTGAGATATAGGCTGGGAAAGTGGATGATAAAGTGGGTGGAAAATTGGCTGAGCTGCCAGGCTCAGCAAGTGATGATCACTGGTGCAAAGCCTGATAGGCTGCCTGTAACTAGTGGGGTCTTTCTGAGATCAGTACAGGGTCCAATATTGATTGATGCCTTCATTAGTGACCTGAATGGAGTACACGTTCAGCAAATTGAAGGTGACACTAAACCGGGGGGGGGGGGGGTGGGGGGGTGGGGGTGGGGCGGGGAATAGTCAATGTGCTGGAAAGCAGAACTGCTATTCAGAGGGACCTGGACAGACTGAAAGAACGGGCTGCCTGGAACCTCTTCAACAAGGGCAAGTCATGCATCTGGGAAGGAGTAATCCAGTGCAACAGTGCAGGCTGGGGGCAATTGTTTAGAAAGCAGCTCCATGGAAAAGGGGGTCCTAGCCGACAATAAGTTGAACATTTGTCAGCAGAGTACCCTTTCAGCAAAGATGCAGATTGGCAGAAACCTAGCTAGCAGATCCAAGGAAGTGATCCTGTGTCCCCTTTCCAGTACTCCTAAGACTGCATGTGGAGTCTGTGTCCAGTACATGAAGAATGACGACAAACTGGAGCATGTCCAGTGGATGTTCACAAAGATGGTCACAGGGTTGGGGAATATGACATGTAAGGACAGGCTAAGAGAACTATGCCTTTTCAGCTTGGAGAGGAGAAAGAGATGCATGGTGATGGGAAGAGGGGCAATGGACACAAGTTGGGAGATGTGAAATTCCAATTAGATATTAGGAAAAAAAGTTTACCACGAAGATGGTTAAGTACTGAAATAGTTTGCCCAGAAAGGTTGTGGAATCTCCATCCTTGCAAATGTTCAAGAATTAACTGGACATGGCCCTAAGCAACCCTATCTCATTACACTTCAATATTTTAAGCAGGATGTTGGACTATAAGGAGGTCTCTTCCAACTTATGATTCCACAATTCTGTAACCACAACAGAACTCAAATCTGCTAGTAACTCAAGATAATCAACATGATCGGGCCCTGTCAGCCAGAAAATAATGCAAAAAACCCCCAAACTTACTGTTTCAAGGTAGTATAATAGGTACAAACTAATCTCAAGACTGTACCTAACAAACATATTATAAACATATAAACTCTATTGTTTCAAAATTAGTTATATGGACTAAATGTAATATTGGGGGCAAAAGAGTGAGCAAGTATGGTATGTAAGAGTTCTCTTGATATTTGGAGACTAGTCCAAACTCTGATCCGCAGCAATTTTTAGAAGTTGCATCAGTGACCTCTATGGAACAAAGCCAATTTCTGCAGCAAAAGCCCTCCAAATCCCTTTTATGAGGAGATTCAAATGCTTATTGCATGACATGTCCAAGCCATCATTTAAGAATCAGGATGGTTTTGTAGCCTCCTTATGCTAAATGGCATGGAAGATTAAAAAGGCTCTAAGAGGAACTAAATCACATTGTGCCCTGAGCTCAAGGTAGTTTCATTCTCTGTAAGTGTGCTAACTAGCTGCAGGACTAGCACAAACTCAACAAGCCCGCAAGAAAGACTGGCTGTAAAGCAGCATGTGGGTTTCACTCCGAAAAGGACAACTGTTCAGTTTTCAATGCATTACATTTGCAAATTTTGATTGATTTTGAAAGTGATGATTGCTTGGATTTGTGTCTCATGTTTGGACTAATACATTCAAGTCTGGCATCTTAGGATATATGCTCCCAGACAAATACTTAAATGAATATGCAAATGGCATACAACACTCATTTACACTGCTGCATATAATTAAAACATAAATAAGCTGGCAATTTATTTAGTTACACTTTTGAAAGTCCAAATCTTAAACAATTTAAGAATTGTTTATTCAAGAGTTAATACAACTGAAATAAAGTTACCAAAGTTTTCAGTATCTTTTTGACCACCACTGTCATGATGCAACCTTGTTGCAAAATGTACCCTTGTCTGCTATTAACAATGTCGTCCGCAGCCTTCTTCCTGGATTAGTTGCCACACCAGTAATTTAAAATCTAAACTTACATCAACAGCTCAGATAATTTATTAATTTCAGATTAGCATAATGTCTCAAATTCCAAAACAATTGCAATTAAAAAATTAAATAATTTTTTTTTTAAGCAAAGCTACTGACTGTCAGTTATCAGAAGGCAAGTCTATTACTTATAATAGCACAAACGATATTGCGACACATCACTGAAGCAAACCTACAGAGACAGCTTTAGGCTAAGTCATAAAAGTTTTTTCAGAATGCAGAGAACGGAAACAAACACCACATTATGAAATGGTGTCAAACTGACAACCCATCAAGTACCAACATCTTAGCAAAGCTGCCTGAACATTGTGATCAGATACATTTTAAGCTACTGTAAGATTCAATGTACCTCAGCCTCATATTTGATTTTCTTCTCTTCTAAAATACGTGCATGCTCTTCCTTTTGATGTTCAAATTCTGATTTCAGAAAAGTATGTTCATAACGAAGTTTGTTATATTCTGTTCTGTATTTTTCCACTTCCTAAGTTAGACAAAAAAAAACCCAAACCAACACAAAAACATCAGAGAAGTTTTCAGATTTATTTCCTTCAAATGTCCATGCAATATTCCCATTATTTTACAAGTTATATTTGATGAATTGAATCCCTCCTCCTCCCTCTTCTAAGGTTTCAACCTTCACCGCCTGGGGCAACAGTACCAGACAAAGAATGTCATACTTTGCTCCCCTTTCAGTTTTAATTTCCTAAGGTTTTACCAACAACTATGAACTGGTGATCTCTACTCTAAATGAAATAGAATTTCAATACTTACTACTTACATTTTCTAGCTTCTGATAACGTTCTGTCATAGGAGATTCCAAATCCTGCTGTATTTGTGCTTTTAACAGTTCTAATTTTTGAGGAGTTAGCACCTTAAGACAGAAAGGTATCATAAATAACTAGTTGTATTCATTCACATTTACACTGTGATAGGACAAATAACCAGGAATAAAGTATTTAAGATTTTAGGAATCCTGCTTAATTTTCTATGTTTTTCTGAAGAATTTTCAATAGTAGTTACAGAAGCAAAAAAACGGATTAGTGAACTAAAAATATTCTATAAGGATAACTGAGGCATTTAAAATGTCAGTATTTACTGGTAGAAGGAATACAAATGTCAAGCTGAATTGCCAAGAGATTCATCTCCTTTGCGGGAGAGAGGGGGGAAGGAAAAGTGGTCTCACATAAAAGACAAAGAATTGGTGTTTGGAAAACCTTAAACAGTAAGTGAATCAACCCCAAAGAATCAAACTGAGCAACACCAAACAAATGCTTTGTTAAACACATTAGATACGTGTTCTCCCACAGACACATGGATACTGGTTTTAAAAGAAATTAACATCAGGAAAGATAACCTGCCTTAAGCTCCATGCTGCATGGTATTCTGTTAAGCTTTCTTGGGTATAGCTACTAATTATTTAGTTACACTTTTGAAAGTGTATATATAGCAAACTAAATACCAAGAAAATGTTTAAAATTTTGTCATCCACAACCTCCAACATATCCTAATTTATTCTACTTTTCTTCCACTTATCTGTACCTTGAAGTCCCTGAAACTATTCTAGTTATGGTAGCAAGGGACATCTCCATTTGAAGCCTGGGATCCTTTGTTAGATGCTGTATTTGTTTCCCAAGAACATGTCCTGAATTAGTTTAAGGAAAAAAGCAGTTCTAGAAAGCGTCATCAGAAGTTACCTTAAATGTGAGGGGGGTTTGTTTGGCTTTGTGTTTGGTTGTTGTTTTTTTAAAGATGAAGAAAGCTATCGTTCATGAACAGAAACAAATATCTATTTTTCCAGTCACTTATCCTAACAAGTTTAAGCATCTAAGTTATTTTCCAGGGAAGATGGTTCTCCCCATAACACAACAGCATGCACAGACAGAGACTAAAGGTCTTACTATTAACATAGCACATAACAGGATTTGGAAGATTCAGACAAACAAGAAAACGATATTTCAACCCATAGTCACTCCAGAGAAGAAATATTATTGGGGTCGGATGAATTTCAAGATATCTGAAATATATTCAAACTAGGTATATACATGTTCACATAAATACATGCATGGTCCTATTACAGGATTAAAATTCATATTAAATCCTGCCATTAAATTATCTCACCTGCATCTTCAGTTTTTCCAGCTCTTGAGTTTTACCCAGCAACTCTTCTCGATATTCAGCAAGAAGAAACTGAAATTTGTCATGTACAGTCTGCTTTTCAACTAACAACCGCTTCAGTTCATCTTGTGATTTTGTATATTCCTCCTGTAATCTGCAAGATAAAATACAGAGCTATTTTATAATTACCCTCTAAAATTAGATCTTAAAGCTTATAAAACTA
Organism: Falco cherrug; assembly: GCF_023634085.1. NCBI lineage: Eukaryota > Metazoa > Chordata > Aves > Falconiformes > Falconidae > Falco > Falco cherrug. The sequence goes on from NC_073701.1 coordinate 44,908,856, forward strand.
ACGTGCGGAAGCAAACATGCAAATACCATGTTGGAACTAAGCTATTAATATCCTCATTCTGTAGTATACTGAAAAGTCATCGCATATTTACAAGCCTAAAAAGTATTGCAGAAACATGTATTTGCAATGTCTTAAGGTATTTTGAATTGTTTATGTTCTAATATGAACAATGCTTAAATCTGTTCTTAAATACAGAAATAGCTAACATACACGCACACCTTCACCCTTCCACCTAACATTCAGCTTCACCTTTTAACAGTTCAAATGAAGAAACCTGTTTAAATTCATATACCTTAGATGTTCTGCCTTTATCGTTTGATAATTTGCTTTATGGTGTTCACATCGCATTTTTTCATCAATCAGAAGTTTTTGTAACTCTTGTGAATTAGCCGTATCACCATTTCCAACCGCAGGAGGAAGGAGACTGCCCAAAGTATCCATTTTATGATGACTGTTCACAATGAGTATGGAAAGGACAAAATAAAATTATAACTAATTTACAAAGCCATTCACTTTTTCTGCTGACGTCCCAGAAGATCAAGTCACCTGAAAAAAACCAAGCACATCTAATTAGCAATCAAGTACATTCACAGTTCAAAGATTTCACATGCTGCTTTTGCTTTCAGTACAGAAAGACCCTAGCTCTGCTGTAACTCAGGTTACAAACCTCTACTGAAAGAGCAACTCTTCTCTGCATGTTCTGCCTGCCCTGAGAAGTAAAAGCCCTTCCAGGGGCACTGAATAAACAAATATGGAGATTATTTGATCAATACAAAATAAGCACAAGCACTTTATCTAACAGATTACATGACAAGTTATTTTTATTTATGCTGTACACTAAGAATCGAACTATGATGCTAGTAATGCCCTAATTACACCTTGTTAACCAGAGTTCAAGCAGACACCACAGACACCAGACACATAGCTTTTACTACTACTTATCACAGTCTGTCACACTACCCTAACAATTTGTACGACTCAATACACTACCATTTCAACTGGAAGAAGAACAGATAATTCTCACTGTTTAATCCCTATCAAGCCCTCTCTGGAATAACAATCATAGAATTGTTTAGGTTGGAAAAGACCTTTAAGATCATCAAGTCCAACTGTTAACCCAGCACTGCCAGGTCCACCACTAAACCATGTCCCTAAGTGCCACATCAGGGGTCCTCAAACTACGGCCCGCGGGCCGGGTACGGCCCCCCAGGGTCCTCAATCCGGCCCCCGGTATTTACAGACCCCCCTGCCCCCCCCGCCGGCGGTTGGGGGGGGAACCAAGCAGCCGCAGGTGACTGCCTGCCACTGCATCCGCGCGCCGGCCCCCTGGTTAAAAAGTTTGAGGACCCCTGTGCCACATTTACATGTCTTTTAAATACCTCCAAGGACGGTTACTCAACTGCTTCCCTGAGCAGCCTGTTCCAATGCTTGCCCACCCTTTCAGTGAAGGAATTTTTACTAATATCCCATCTAAACCTCCCCTGGCACAACTAGAGGCCATTTCCTTGTCCTATTACTTGTTACTTGAGAGAAGAGACAGACCCCCCCTGGCTACAACCTCCTTTCAAGTGGTTGTCAAGAGCGATAAGGTCTCCCCTGAGCCTCCTTTTCTCCAGCCTAAACAACCTCAGTTCCCCTAGCAGCTCCTCGTAAGACTTGTGCTCTAGGCCCTTCAACTTTGTTGCCCTAAGAGAAGAGTTAAGGTTTCATGGAAAGACTGGAAGATAGCTGCTCAGAGTTCAGCCCTGAAATATATCATTGATACATGTCACTTCCTTGTTTTCAAAGTTTATCTAGTGGTTTCTTGTGACCTTTCCAGAAGGAGTTTTGCCAAATCTGACAATATCAGATTGGTGTGAGAAAGCTGCAAACTGACAGATGCTGAGAAATGAGGACATATTCTAATATGCCTCATTAATTCTTCTCAATAATAGAAGCAAGATGTATTTATCTGATCATTACTGACACTTCTAAGGGTTCTGGGGCAGGAAGGACTGTAACTGAATTTTAGGGAAGTCACAAAGCTGTGAAACCAACTACTCTGCCATTTTAGCTTTTGGCATAGCTGGACTGATGCCTAAGAACTCTATGGTTGCAGTGTACAAAGTTTAATTCAAAGTTACAAACTGTAACTTTGTACAAAGTAAAACTCAAAACAGGAAAAATGTTCAATTTCCACCATCACTTCTACCTCCCCATCTTTACATATATGGTTTAATATATAATGTTTGCTACCATTCTACTCTAAATCTTTCGTGGGTCTATCTTAAAACATTTAACATTTGATTTTATAAACCCCTGAACAATAGTTCAGGACAAGTAGTAAGATGAAAATTTATCTTCCATATAGGACAATAAACATTGCATGTCAGTGCCCATTCCAATAAAGATATAACAATGTCAAAAAACACATTTACATTTTCTTTCATATCTTTTCCCTGCTCCATCACTAAGATGGGAAGAGGTCAGAGGAAAATCTACCAGAATTATACCACCAGTATAGGCAACAACAGCAACTGTATTCTGCTTCACCCACATTTGCTCAGAGAATAAGGGGGAAGAAATCAGGAAAAAAAAGAACATTCTCCTCAGTGACTGTCCTACATGCACAACCAATTTCAAACATTAATAGCACAAGTTTCAAAGAACCTTCTAATCAATACAGTATCTATTTTTTCATTCCTGAATTTTGTTGGTTGTTGAGAAACAAAGGACAAGAGTAGTTTCCAAACTCAATATAAAGTCATTTTCAATTGTTAAACCAACAGCTGTATGGAGAACTGGTCAGTGATCCTAAGGACAAACAAACCATGTGCGAGGTTCTGGTACACTGAGAAAACCGAAGGCAGTACATCCCTAAGAATTTCTAAGCATACCAACACAGTTATCATGATCACTGTAAGAAAAACAACCAACCACCAAAGAAAAAAACTCCACAAACAACACCCCCCAAAAACCAGAAATAATAATAAAAAAATCCCACAAATACCCAACCAACCACCAGGTAATAGTATTTTTCTCTGTCACAGGTCTTTGTTTTTATAAGCTACAGATATCAAATGTAACTATCAAACCGTAAGCCAAAGCTCAGATCTGTAGCTTTTGCTACTATCAAAAAGTTCACAAATTATAAAGCAAGGCACACACCTGGTCATGCATTCATCTGCATGAATATTTCATGAAAAAGGAAAGGACAGGGGTGGTGGGGGTGGGAATGTATCTTACAAAAAATTGTTTCAGGCTGCAAAAACCTAAGCAGTATGTATTTAAGGAAACAAAACTATTTTGGCTTGCAGGGACATCTAGTGGCATATTTCATGATTTGCAGTCCTGGTGATAACTGAAACAAACTACAGTAACAAAGGTATTTCATTACTTCATGAGAGCTCTTTCTTTGAAATCATTAATCGCAACTTGTAATATTTAACCAACTCACATTCTTAGAAATAAAAAGCTTTCCCCACCAAAAAAAAAAAAGTAATCATAAAATAATCCCTGCCAGTGAACTGTCAATAGTAAACATTGTTCAGGGCTACAAATACTCTACGTATATTCCTAACAAGCATTTCTTCTGTGCTAATGACTTACAGTACTTGCTCACAGTCAATGAACAGAACTTAAATAATCTTCAGAATTACACAAAATACACCCATAATTTTTGAGAAATACTTTAAAGGAACACTAGTTAAAATTTCTTCCTCTCTTGGAGATCTGTTCAAGAGGTAGAGAACCATAAAACATACTTCAAAGAAACTAAAATCACACCATATCTAAAATTAATTCTCCAGCTATATATTTGCCAAATGTTATCAGGTTACAGAACTGCAAACTTGTATCAGTTGTGCCAAATTCATACTATGAAATCTTAACATCATTTTGTGCAGGTACACGTATAAAGGTATCAGTACAGAGTCCTGAAACCTTGGAAACGCACTCTTGGTATCCACAATAAAGCACTATTTATTGTAGAATATCTAGCTAAGTGAAGTAACTCAATCTTTTTCCAAGAATCACTTTTGGTTTGCCTTTCTTCTCCAACTGTTTGTTTCATATGGAAACATTGCTTAAAGACCTACTTCGCATCGCTTTTTTGTATCTAGACATTGTGAAAGGGCTTTTCTTCTTTTAAAAGATTTTTCAACTATTTTAACTTTTTGTTTGCTACAAACAGTTAAAATGGTAATACTTGCATTTAGAGAAAATATTAAGATATCAATATAATTTTATTTATTTATATTCCAATTTTTATTTTATGTTGTTTACAACAACAAAGTTTCCTTCTAGCTTACCCAACACAACCAAATTGTTATTTCAGCACATATTGGTAATTCACCTGGGTGACATATATAACTCACTCATGGCTCTGTTTTCCATAGCACAGTCACACTTAAAAGCTTATCATTTCTGAACACTGTTTTAAACAGTTAGGTGATATAATGGATGTAGTTTTGCAACTACTGATGAAAAAATTAATAGTATTTAGCCTTGTGCCATGTTTTGTTCAAGCAATAAAATTATCATTAAAATCTGCTGAAAGCCAAACAGCAGTTTCACACAATGTATGGTTTAATCTATTTGCCTGCTTCTGTCACTCTTCCTTTTTTTTTAATCGCATCAGCCAAGGTCTTGTGAAACAAACCATTTGCCTGAAAGAGTGAGACACTCAAAAGAAGGACAGCCTCGTGAAAGTGCTCCTTCAAACACCACTCCTTAAGCTTAAGAGTCTACAGCAAGACTAGATAATGAACAATATGAGGGCTCACTGTCACCAGGAATGGGAAGATTCCACTTCTCCTTTCTTCATCCCCATTCCTAGATTTGTCACTCATCAGACCCTTCCATGAACTGATTTAACTCAAGAAGCCAACGCACTTAAACAAGCAGAAAGCACTCACTAGTTTTCTGAGGTCAGTGAGTCACAGTAGCTCTCGGAAAAATCCAACAAGCTACATCAGTGAAAGTAGGCTGCTGGTACTGGCTAGGAGAAAGGAAAAAAAGCCAAGTAAATAGGCAGGAGGAGGAGGAAGGCTTTCTCCTTTCAGGAGCAGAGTTGTCACATCATGAACTTGGATGTTCGCAAAATCACAGCCTTTGATACCTAGCTAGATACCTAGCCTTGGATACCTAGCTAGATACGTAGCTTTTAGACAGTCGAAGTGAAACACATCCTACCTTAAAAGACTATGCAACATACCCACAGAGATAAGACTTCCCATGAACATCAAGTGAATAAAAAACAAGAGAAAATAATATCATTTAAGAAATATGATAGTATACCTCTCATTATTTTAACAGTCCATATTCTACTACCACACTATCAACAACTTGCAACAGCCAAAGTAATCACCTTAAATATACATACATACATATATATATATATATATATATGGGGGCAGGTGGGAAATATCAGAGAAACATGCAAACTTTCATTACAGGAAGTTCCATAATCTCGCTACTGCTCAGATATCAGTGTAGAGAATCCAGTGAAAATAAACACTTAATACTTTTGTGCACCTACTGCAGACGTTTTTGAGAACATCTGTACAGCTTCTTCATTACAGGAGACATCACTCTCAAACTACTATGGCTTCCTCCACAACGCTGTTCAAATTACAAATTCCACCAATTAACCATACATTATTTGAGTGTCCATCCCTACACATGGCATACAGCATCACCTGTTCAATTTCTGTCTTATACTAGAGATATGGTTAATAATTAGGTGAAAAGCAACAAATAAGGTTGTGTCTTAACTCAGAATTGGAATTTTTGTTTTAACCACATACACTACTAAGTCAAACTGACAGCAGTTACTAATCAAACTGAAATTTTGTATGGGAGCCACAGCGGGTAAATCCAGCTATACTCAAGAACAAGTAATTTATACATGTTTTCCACTGTTTCTTCATGACAAGAGCCCTTCAAACACATATGAGAAACTTTTCCTCACCAGAATCTCATTCAAAGTTTAACTAGGGCATAGAGATGACTGCTTGTCATAAATAATCCTATAGTCCACAACCAAAACTCTTCTGAAAAATCACATCCCTTTCATACTGACTTCAAAACAGAGATGTTCAGAGAGGGCAAAGGTCTCATATAAGTATATGTATCCTACACCTCCTATAGGCAGAAATATGATTATATGCACCTTACAGTATGCAGGCAACGAGCACGTGAGAGGCAAAGCAAGCTCTGTAAGTCACCATAATATTTTTACTGTTAATTTTCCTGTGGCTTACGGACATAGGAGCCTGGTCTGAGGAGCAGCACTAATACGGACGTCACGCATCCAGAAGAGCGGGAAAATAATCATTACCCTCAAACCGCACGTGCCTGCAGTTCACCGGTGCAAAAGCAAGCACGCAAACCAGCAGGTGACAGGGGGCAGCGCGCGGCCTTCCCTGCCCCGGAACCCTGCCGCCCCGGCTTGCGCTGGGCGATTCCCGACCCACCAGCCCACAACCCGCCAACAGGCCGCGGCAGGCTGCTACCGCCAGGCAGAACACAAGACAAAGACAATCGCCCTGCGGGACAGGCTGCCGGCCCCTCTGCTAGGTAACTAACGGCCCAGGGGAGGAGCGAGCGGGGCCGGGGTAACGGCCCAGCTCGAACGCCGCGAGGTGACGCCGCAAGCAAGAAGGCCCCGGTCGGTCGGTCCGGTCCGGTCCGCCCGCCCGCCCGCCCGCCCGGCCTCCCCTCGGCAGTGCCCTGCCCCTCATATCCCGGCCCGCTCAGCCGGCACGGCCGCCACCGGTTCGAAGAATTTAAAAATGGCGCCTAACCTTCCGCCGGCGCCTCCGCCCGCCGGGGTCCCGCGAGGCGCTGAGCATCCTGGGAGCGCGGGGGCGCCACGCCACCGCCCCGGGGTTGGCCGAGGCGAGCCGCGCGGGGCGGGGCGGGGCGGGGCGGGGCGGGGGGAGGCGGGGCAGCGTTGCCGGGGAAACGGGCTCGCGCGACCTCTGCTCGCCGCGTGCGCGTGTGCGCCAGCGTCCCTGCGCGGGCTTCCGGCGCCAGCGGTCGTTCCGCGGTTGGGGCGAGGGGCAGTAGCGTAGGATGCCGTGCCAAAATAACCCCCCTCTGGTGAACCGCGTGGGGTTAAAGCCCGGGTGATGCGTCCCGGTGCGGCGCTGTGCAGCTCCGGCACCAAAATACGGCGCTCCGAGCCCATCGTTGCAGTTTCGCCTCTGAAGGAGAGAGGGAAACAGCAGCGCTGACGGGCCCGACGGCGCGGTCGTGCGGCACACAGTAGTTTCTGGTAACAGGTAGCCGAGGCTAACCCTGAGGAAAAAAGTATGCATTATGTTTTGTATTCAGCGGTACTAAGTAGCTGATGTCCAGCTGCTAATACCAGACTGAACACTCGGGCTCACATAGCCACCTACAAGGAAAAATACGTTCCAGGCAGTAGTCGCTGTTTTCTGACAGAAATCAGCTTGTAAGAGCAGCTGAAATACTGTGAACAGGATCTTCTTGTAAACTTCCTCAATTTCTCTCTAAAATCTCTTTGACTAAAGTAGGAGACCGACCATCTGGACCGGTATTGACAGTCCCCTAATAAGATTAATCCTTTAATAGGGATGTATTTTTTTTTTTCAGTTAGTGTATTAGAAGATGAATATTACTGACGACACACACATCCCTGAGGAAAAAAGCCACATGTTAAAATTGCCAGCAGTTTTATACAGATCTGGAGATTCCAGTAACAGTTAGCTCCCCTAGAGGTGGTTCTAAGCTCAGTTAATATGAAGGTGTCTAAAACGTGTTACAGCCACTTCCATCGCTACATTGACAAGAGTTTAGTACTTCACTGGAAGTCTGACTGGGAACTGATGTTGCTGTACAGTTTTATGTGTATCTTGTGCTTGTGGTCAATACCTTTGCAATATTAGAAATAAAATACCAACAGTATTCAGTCTCTACCAGTGTATATATCTATACTGAAATAAGTAACATTACAGCAAGTTAAACTTCACCTTCCAAAATGAACTGAAATTTAATTCTGGTGCAAAACAGATTTTGGTGGGGAAGGGGGGGTGGGGGGTGGGGAAGCGCCGTAGTTCTACACAGCTTTACAATGCAAAAAATCTTTACAAACAGTATTATGAAGTTGTGTGCCTCTCTTGTTTTCTGTATCAAACTTGCTGATTTTCAAATTACTTCTCCTATTATCAGCTCTACAAATATTAACGCTAACTGAGGTTAAACAGAAGTCTTCCTCCCTTGTAGAGCTTCATTAACAGGAATGGTAGCATGGCCCAGATTCTTTCTTTGGTTCTATTAGTGTTAACATCAGGATTACACAGCTGTTACCTGTTGGAAAACAATTAATTTACACGAGAAACGTGACGTCAAGAATCTAGCTCACTCAGTGTGAGTACTGCAGAGAACATAGCAAAAAAGTTACAATATTCAAAGTTATTTAGTTAACGAAAAATCAACTGACAGGGTTGGGTGTCTTTTGCCAGCTAATATGTTGGATAATGGTGCCATTTTTGTGTAATCATTTCCAAGGTAGAATCTTGTTCTAAGAGGATGACTCAAGATGGTGGAAATCGTGTTAATTTATTTTTGCCTCCATGTTGTTCACATTCATCAAAAAATGGCATTTATTTCCATCCAAGGCCCACTGAGTCATGTAATTCTAGTTAATCACCTGATAGCATTTTTGAAGTATGGGTGGTAATGATGCTCTTCATCACAGTGACCGTCTCTCATCATGTCTCACAGCAATGTGAGAAGCAGCGCTGAAAACCTGCTCCTACCTCTTCTTGCTTTAAAAATAGAGCTGCTGCAGTGACTCAGATGGGCTTGACCTGGGAATCTTGTAGAGTAGAAGGAAAGAGAAAAATCAAGAGGCAAGATGGAGTTCAAAGGCACAAGGAGGAGCTTGCTGAAGGAAGGAGGAGTAGAAAGCAGGTGTGTGGGACTTACGAACACAGCAGAGGGAGAAGAGAGAAGAGGGTCAATCAAGAGATGAGCTGAGAGAGCAAGAGGAACAAACGGCTAGAAAATGTAGACTATAAATATTACAAGACAAATTAAAACAGTGAGAGAGAAGTAAATATGAAAAGAAGCCCTCCTGTTGAGGAGTGAGGGGAAATACATTGGGGTTTGTTTGTTTATTTTCTCTTTGTTTATGTCAGTCTTACTCTTCTAATTCAGTCAGTACTTAAAAGAAGCAGGTATAATACCCTTATAATATGTTGGATTCTCCCAACAGTGGCAAATTCCCCTTTTTAAAACATCTCCCACAACACAGTTTTTTTGTAGAAATAGAAATTTATGCAGCTACAGATCTCAGTGGTTTATTTTTCAAAGAAGTAAAGTCTCTCTAAGTTACGCTAAATTCACTGTGGGGCTCAAGTAAAAGTAATAAAGAGATACCATTTAGAGACCTCAAGGGTTTTGTTTAACAGTATTAGGGATTACTTATGTCTCTTTAATGTCATCTTAGATTAGTTCCGGGTAGATCAGCATTTCACAGGGCAGCAAGGTTCATCCTCACACAAAGAAAGCAACATGCAAAGAGCTGAAAAATATGTGGAAAAGCCCAGGAAAATATTTCAATGCTTTTTGCAGATACACTCTTTGGAAGAAGATATTGTGTAAGTATGGTCAGAAAATGTCTTGATGAGTTTGAAGGCTCGTTTAGACTTCCATGCTGCCTCAGTTGAGCAATCTGAAAATAGTTGCTAGATTAGATAAATCCTCAAGCTCCTGTAGCCCAGTGGCATATCTTTAGAGAAGGGTTTTGCTTTTACGCAGACATGCTGCTGGACATACCTGTAGTTTAATCCATGCTTAGTTTATGTCACCTTGACCTGAATCCAACCTAGCAGGACAGACGCCAAGTGGGAAATTAGTGTTGGGAGTACAAGCTCTGTTCAGCCTCTGAGTCAGCAGAACCTGAAAGCATCCAAATAGTTCCATCATCTCATATGGCAGAGATGTCTGTGACTGAGTAGTGTGCTATTTGTGGTGGAGAGATAAAACCATACATTGTTGTGCGCAGCTTGCCTGAGAAAAATAGTATTTTGGCCATTGCAAAATTACTTTTAATTTTTTAATGCCTGTCATGGTTTAACCCCAGCTGGCAACTAAGCCCCATGCAGCCACTCACTCACTTCCCTGCTGGTGGGATGGGGGGAAGAATTGGAAGAGTAAAAATGAGAAAACTCGTGGATTGAGATCAAGACAGTTTAACAGGTAAAGCAAAAGCTGCACGCGCAAGCAAAGCAAACAAGGAATTCATTCACCACTTCCCATGGGCAGGCAGGGGTTTGGCCATCCCCAGGGAAGCAGGGCTCCAGCATGTGCAATGGCTACTTGGGAAGACAAATGCCATCACTCCGAATGCCCCCCCGCTTCCTCTTCCTTCCCCCAGCTTTATATACCAAGCATGATGTCATATGGTATGGAATATCCCTTTGGCTAGTTCTGGTCAGCTGTCCTGGCTGTGTCCCCTCCCAATTTCTCGTGCCGCTACAGCCCTCTCACTGGCAGGACCTGAGAAATTAAAAACTCCTTGACTTAATATAAAATTGCTTAGCAACAACTTAAACCATCAGTGTGCTATCAACATTGTTCTCACACCAAACCCAAAAGAGAGCACTGCACCAGCTACTAAGAAGAAAATAAACTCTATCCCAGCCGAAAACAGGGCAGTGCCATAGTGCTGTGATAAGAATCTTCCCTGGTTAAACTCAGAGGGGTTTTTACTGTTGAGCTCAGTAGGGCCAGAATGCAATGTGTAGCACTTAGGACATCAGAAGATACAAAGCATGAGGCAGTTCATGAAGCCATTACTCGGGCAGATGTGTTGTATGGGACTGCTGATCACACAGGCATTACCTACTTCTCTGTTCAGCATGTGCGTGGAGTATCTCATGCTTATAAGTACTGATCTTCTGCATCCTTCCCCTTCAACTGTGTTTCTGTGGCTATGAGGAAAAAGGATGTTTCCCAGACCAGTACAAACTCATTAAGATGCTATTCAACAGCAAAATACAGGGAGAATTGTCCTGGTTTTAGCTGGGATAGTTGATTTTCTTCCTAGTGGCTAGTACAATGCTGTGTTTTGGATTTAGTATGAAAATAATGTTGATAAGACACTGATGTTCAGTTGTTGCTAAGTAGTGTTCATATTAAGTCAAGGACTTAGGAGCTTCTCAAGCCATGCCAGCATGAAGGCTGGAGAGGCAGAAGAGGCTGGCAGCCAGGACAGCTGACCCAAACTGGCCAAAGGGATATTCTGTTACTATATAATGTCATGCTCAGTATATGAACCGGGGGCAGTTGGCTGGGGCAGTGTGGATTGCTGCACAGGAACTGGCTGGGCATCAGTCAGAGGATGGTGAGCAATTATATTGTGCTTCATTTGTGGTTTTTTTTCTTGAGTTTTATTTCTCTTTCTATTTTTGTTATTTTCCTTTTCATTACAATTATTATTAGTAGTATTATGTTTTCCTTTATTTCAATGTTTTTACCTCAAACCATGGGGTTTTACCTTTTTCCAGTTCTCCCCATCCCACCAGGGCGGGGAGTGAGTGAGCAGCTGCATGGTACTTAGTTGCCAGCTGGGTTATACCGTGACAGGAATTTATTGGGCTACAAGGAGGTATCACGTTCATGTATATTGTCCTCCTGTGTTACAGGCTTCAGTCTGGGCTGTGCTTTCATTTCCATTAAATTGACTCCATTCTAGCCACACTAACTAAAGGCTTTTTCCAAATTTACACACATGGATGGGTAGAACCACACACTCACCAACTGAAGGGATATGACTGCATCAAATGTGAGTTCGGTTCCTAAAGCTTCTGTCAAAAGCGTGCCAGTGCTTCTTTCAGCAGCTTGCCACCAGCCAGCTTCCAGCTTGTCCTAAGGCAGGGTAGTTCAGCCTCCCTGCTTCACTTCTGTCTGGATCTGGTAGGCTGCACATAAAAGGTAACATAGCATTGATCCACTAGGTAACTTCACAAAACTAATGAGTTGCCCCCTAAGTCTGTGGTCCAAACAGGAACTGAGGAGGATACAGTGTGGAAATTCCCTCTTTTAATTACATCAACTCTCTGCTAGTTGCTATGGGAGGCAGCACCTGCCACTTGATTGCTGTGCTCCACAGTAGTGCAGGCAGAGCAACAGCACACACGCGTTCAGGAAGCATTTATCACCAACTCTAAACTGCACTGCTGGCGGCATCTGAACTAGCTACTTCAGAGTAGGTTTTGGTGTTGCAGAATGAGTTGCAGTGTAGTAACAGATTAAGTCTTGGGTTAACCTTCTAAACTAATCTTCAGCTAGTTCCTGGCACATTCACCCAACTTTAGTTCTCAGAGGTATTAGAGACACCTAATGGTGAGGACAATTTGTCTCATCCGGTGATGACTAATGCTGCATTGTGACTACTACTAGGCTATGAGTGACATTTTTCTTTCTGTGCAAAGCTAAACAGCACTGTTGTATTTTCCTCTTCACCTTTCTATCTTTGGGTGCTAAACCAGTTACCAGGTACCTGATGCACTCTTCAAAGTCAGAACTATGAGCAACTCTTGAGAACTGATGATGAAAGAGATGCCTTTTTTCACGCCTAGTTTGCCAGTGTGTTAGCAGGGGTCATTCAGCCCCTGGCAGAAGTGGGCAAAAGTCGTCAGCAGCTGGGAGGCAGAACCTGCTGTTTGTGAATAGAGTCAGTCTTAATATAGGCTGAGTTCCAGGCACCCACATGAAACTCAGCATGACAAGACCTTGGAAAGTCTGCAGGTGACGTGGGAGCTGCTGTATGCCATTTCCTCAGATAGGAAGAAATAGGAAGTACAGCATGATTGCAAAGTTGCACGCTGTTACCATGCTGTTTCTACTCTGGTTTTCATATAAAAACATAATATAATTCCCAATGGCTACTGGAGCCAGCTGACAAGACCTCTGCTTTGTGAAAAATAAATGCAAACGTTTTGCTTTATGTCAGCTATGTTAACTATTAGGCATGTCACTATTACTTTTTTGGGAGACATGACCCAAGATTTCTGACAATAAAGTAAAAACTCAGCTTAGATTTCTAATTTGGTTTTCCAAAGAAATAATCCAAAGCAAATCCAACTGCTTGGCACAATAGTATGACATTTGCATAGCATGTTCACACAAGCTCTGGAGAAGAGCAATGATGATCCCTCATGTCTGCAATTTTATCATGTCATAAGCTTGTGAATAATTAAATTACCAGTTTTGGTCAAAACTGTGGCAGAGCAGAATGCTTAGTTTCATCAGTATTTTAAGCTGGCTGTCCTGGTTTCAGCTGGAATAGAGTTCATTTTCTTCTTAGTAGCTGGCGCAGTGCTGTGCTTTGGATTTGGTGTGAGATACTGATGGCACACTGATGGCTTTGGTTGCTGCTGGGTGATGTTTACACTCAGTCAAGGACTTTTCAGTTTCTTGGTCCCTGCCAGGGAGAGGGCTGGAGGGGCACGGGGAACTGGGAGGGGGCACAGCCAGGGCAGCTGACTTGAACTGGCCAAAGGGATGTTCCATACCATATGGCATCATGCTGAGTGTGTAAGCTGGGGGAAGGAAGAGTAAGCCGGGGGGGGGGGGGGGGGGGGGAGGCATTTGGAGTGATGGCATTTGTCTTCCCAAGTTGCCATTACACATGAAGGAGCCCTGCTTCCCTGGGGATGGCTGAACCCCTGCCTGCCCATGGGAAGTGGTGAATGAATTCCTTGCTTTGCTTGTGTGCACGGCTTTGGCTTTACCTGTTAAACTGTCTTCATCTCAACCCACAAGTTTTCTCACTTTTCCAATTCTTCCCCCCATCCCACCAGCAGGGAAGTGAGTGAGCGGCTGCATGGTACTTCGTTACCAGCTGGGGTTAAACCACGACACTGGGGCTTTACACTCAGTTGAATAGCTTTGTCGCTGCCAATTGAATAACTTTGTTACTGACAAAGAAATACTGCTAAGGGTTTGAATAATGAGACAGTAAGTTTAGGAAACAATGTTCATCATCAAATAATTGCAAATATTTTTATTTTAAAAAATGTTAATGGCACCTTAGAGGCAGTCATGACTACACAACAAAATATACAAAAATTACATCTTCGTAATTTCATCTTTCCACAGTGCTGTACAAAATGAAAATGGTATGAGAAACATTGTAGATCACATAGTGAGACAATTAACTTTAGTCAATAAAACCAGACAATTGATACTACCAGACCCAGGTCCCCTGGGTAAAAAGGAAAGGTGGCTTTGTGCAAAACTTTCCAACAACAACACAACTTATGCTAAACATACAGCAAATCAGCCGTATGAGACAGCTTGATTAGTCCTCATGCAGTCTTTATATATATATATACAGCATCATCTCAGTTTGCTTTTTCAGGGAAAATAAGCAAGTCCATAAACTAAAATTAAACTTTTCTCAGTCTTTCACTGCTGTAATGCAAAATTGTCTCATTCTTTCTGGTGGATCCTACTCAGCATCAGAGACACCATTCAAACTTTATCTGAAAACAAGCCTTTCATAATCTTTTGCATTTTAAAGGGAAGCAATATAATTAATTAAAGGTCACATTCTGGCATGATGGTAAATGAAAAAAAACCCAGATAAATATTTGCCTAATTAAAAAAAAAGGGAATAAACTTGCCTGATTGCTGTTCCTAGATGGACTTTCAGAAGTGATTAAATTCTGCTATCCAAATTAAAGTGTTTAATTACATTAATCTGTGTTTACCTTCTGTTGTACCATTGAATCCAGAAGTAAGTTGTCTATATCACAGTGGAAAAGGGCTTGGTTTCCAAAATCGGTTTCCATACCACCTAAATGAACCACAAGCTTCTGTGGTTTGGTTTGTTATTTTTCTGAATAATTTCCTGTGCATTGATTTTAACTCCAGAAGGCACTGCCTGTGATTATTCAGTTGACTTTGTACCAAACTTAAGCCTGAACCAATTCCTCTTCGAACAGCAGCATTCAACTTTCACTTCAAATGTTGGAGTACTTGTGGGTTTTTTTTGCACGACTAACATTTAGCTTGTAACCCTTATGATTACAAACCTGAAGCTCACGCTTACACTGGATTTGTCTAGCTTCAACTTCTAGTCAGGGGATCACATATCCTTCCTACAGAAAATTGCCTTCATCTATTGAATTTCTATTCCCCAGATAAGCAGTCATGATTTGTTCACAGAAAACCATCAGTATGTAAATATCTTTCATGTAGTGCAGATATTGGAACTATACATGATGGTCCTGCATAACACAAATATTTTGATATTAAACTGAAAAGCAGTCAGAATTGATAGTGCTTCTCTAAGAATTCAGAACAAGTGGATACCTCAGGAGTGCAGTTAAATGAGAAGTTGCACCACCGCACGTAACGTAAAGCTGAAAGGAGAAGGAATTTAAACTGGGCCTCATTCAGTGCTGTCAATGACTAATCAGATGTTCAACAACAATAGAGTTATAGTTGAAGCTAGTGGAGGGATCCATTATACAAGTTTTAGAGGAAACCTAATTTAGACCTGAATGCTGAAACGGGAGAGATCAGTAGGATTGTGCTAATTTTCATAAGAAACTAAATCTCCAGAAAGCTCTGAGTGAAAAACTGCCAGAAGCCTATAGAACAGATATTAACAACTAACTGAAGGTCTTTTCGGTTGGAGAACTACTGTCAAAGTGAAGTGAAATAACTGACTCCAGGCAACACCAAGCAGAAAAGACGCTGTCTGGCAACTTTTTGTTGAGTAGGAGTGTTTTAGAGGCTCATGATGAGTAAGCATAAGGAGCATACTACAAATGTCTAGCATGTGGTATGAGAACAGAAAAGCAAATGGTATCCTGACAGAATATGGTTAATCGATCGAGAAGCTGCACAAAGTTCTCATTAAGAGAAGTCTTGCAACCATTTGGGATGGCCTAGGCATGCTTTCATGGCAAGCAGAACTCTGACTGCAGGCCACATACAAACACTCATATTATTCCAGCCCAAGCAGCGGAAGTGATACTGATACCGAAGTTAGTGGCACAGGCATCAGCCCTGGCTAGCTCAGCCGTCAGCCTGCTCTTGATCTAGACACAGACACAGCTGGCCACATCCTGGTGCTGTTTCTATCTTGTTCCCTGTGAACAAGTGAGGAAGAACCTCTCTATGCTGAAGCTGCCCCACCATTCTGCAGGGAGGCTGCCCAGAGTGCAGTTTCAGGGGCAGCTAATTCACTGCAGCAAGAAAGAAAAAGGCTCCTCTCACTTTCCATCCCCGCTTCACACTCGCAAGACCATCCCATCAGCCCTCTAAGTCTCTAGATGTGGAAAGCTTTCCACCGCTCTTGCTAGGTGCTTCTTCCAGCCTTGTGAGCGAACATGGCACATGGAAGACTGCACCACACACCACAGTCAGCACGAGGTAAGAGATGGAAGGGCAAAGGCAGGAGGGGAGACCTCCCTCCCCTTTGGGTGGCCCTCTGCTTGGGAGAGCTCCTGGCCCTGCAGCCTTACTCCCTGTAAAACTATAGCAGTTGCACCTGAAAGCAGGCTTTTGCCCTTCACATTTATTTTTTTTTTAATTTCTTGGTGCATGTCACATCCTCCAGTGATTTACATTCAGCTGGGAAAATAACCTATAGAAGTGCTATGCCCATGTACCAATTAGGGTTGTTTTAATTTGCACAACTAACATTATGCAGCCTTTACAGCTTTTACTGTGTCCTCTGCCAGATATAAAGCCAATACGGAAAGGCAAGACCTTTTTGGTCTTTCCAGTTTGGACCCAGACAGAGTTTATCAAGACAGCAAGTAATCTTTCACAAGCCCACTGATTTTATGTTCTGCCCTCATTTTGCACTGAGGTAATCTTCCAGAATTGTAACAGGATGCCCTTGGAGCAGAAGCCTTCACATCCCCAGGTCATACCATACCAGCTTCCTTTGTTATAAGAAAAGTGACTAAACTTTTTCCTGCCTGACCCCAAGACTACTTGACATTACATTTTTAACTACATACACTAGCACTGGGAGGATCTTCTCTTTAAACATATAACCACACAACAGGCAAAGTTTTTCTTACATAAAAATGATGAACACATGGTATTCCTTTCTTGCACATGTATCCTTCTGAACCCATTTAACAAAATGCTAGACAAAGTGTTTTCCTCAAGTGGCCAAACCAGAAGGTGGCTGTGCAAACCACAGAAGAATGGAGGTTGTAATAAAGATGGCAAGAAAACACCATGAAGAGTCACAGCTTTCTGAGGATCAGTACCAGGACTTTTTTTTTTTTTTTTTTTAATGGATGTATTCATCTTGTGGCCTATGGAAATGGCAGGGGAGGGTCATAGAGATGATTAGTAAAATGGATGGTGGAATTCAGGAAAAGATTTCAGAAAGGAGAGGACACTGAATAGAAGCACACTCACTGGCTAACGAAATGGAAAGTACAGACTATAAAAAGACATCATACGCCTTTTCAAAAATGAAGATCAGAACAAGTTATATGAAAACAGTGGAAAAGACCAAGAGGATCTCAGGACACATCAAAAGGGCATAAAAACAAACCAAAGGAAACCCTTTCTTGTGATGTAAATGCCAGGAAAAAACTGTTTTTTTCCTTTTAACCTCATTAACATTGTGGAAGGGACTTTCCTGTGGAGATAAGTTTATGAGCTGCATTGGTGGAAGCAATCCCTGCAGTTTATTAGCTGGCTGAGGCTAAGGACAGGCACTTGGAAGGTGGGGGTGAAGGCCTGTTGCAATGCATGCATATAAGTACCAAAATGGGTTGAGACACATGAGAAGAAAGGTCTCCCTGGACCGAACAGCAACAGGAGCACATACAGAAATCAAGACAGAAAAGTTTTATACTTAGTACTACTTCCCTTCTTCAGGGGATACCAGGAGTACAGAGGTAAACACAAAGACGAAAAAAACCCAAACCCCAAACACTAAGGAAAAGAAGAATGTATCTATATAGTAATTCTTGACACAGCCAGGGATAAACAAATCGGTAAGTCTGGGCTTTAAAAAGTCATATCCCTCTCAGCAGGACTTAGGTTGTACACTCCACCTTCCCCTGAAGATGGGGCAGGGCTGGGTTAGGATAACATGCCTGATGTGATCAATTTCTGGTGCCTGCAAGCCAGCACAATCCCTCCAGATCTCTCCGTTCAAAGATGTAGCACATATAAAGAATTCTTTAACGATTATTAAATTGTTTTAATTTTATAAATGCTGAGTCATATAATTATTTATGCAGTTAATTCTGCCCTTCATTCCCTGAAGCCACAAAAAGTAACTATATTCACTGTTAATCCTATCATGGTAAAATATCAGAATTCTTCCCCCGCCTCCCCTTCCCCACTCCCTTTCTTCTGAATGAGGTCTTCTGAATTTCTACACCAACTATTGCACTTGATTAAAAAGAAATACACACACTGAGTAATTCCCCACCCCCCAATCCCATAAAACCAGCATAACAGATACAGCAACTGAAAAGAAAATCTGTCATGACAATTATTTTCTAAATAAGTAACACTGAACATCAAATAACTGGAGAAACTGTCTTTCCATTTAATGGACAGTGAAGAATAATTATGATTGTGGTGGTTTGTTTTGGCTTTGGGGGTTTTTAAGATCTTGTTCATCATGGCTGAAAGACAAGTAGATTTCAAGGAAATTTTTTTTGCGATTTTTAAACCAAGCAAAATAAATTCCAGTAAGAAAAAACCCCAACCTTGTCTCCTAGCCGTGGTACTGTACGCTAATATATTATTTTCAGGAACGTTTGTCAGGAAAGCCTGCACTGTGTGTGTATATTTACAGAAGTTTAACTCCCTGCTCCCCTCAGAAGCTGCTCACTTGCACTCCTTCCACATTCCTTAATCTGACACAGGGAAGAAATCCACTGTACCCAGAGTCCCACCACCTATCTGCTCTGCATTCCGAGCACCCCAACAATTCAGTGCTAACAAAGGCTAACCTAAATGTTGCTTTTCTGTGTACTTCTTTCCCCGCGCAGTTTGCAGGGCTTGAAGCAAGCGCGTGCTTTGGTCTGCATGACAACTTATCCACCAGTTACTTACTACTTTGCTCCTTTACAAAGTGGCCTGGAGATCCAGCCGTTCAATTCAGTTCCTGTTTGGAAGTCTTCTGCCACATTTATGAACTTCCCAAATGTGATAAGGAACAGTGCCAGGATAGAACAACCACAAACTATGGTCAATAATTACCGGTCTAATTTACAAACAATAAACTCTCTGTGCAAAAGGTTACTAGCAGAAGCATCAAGTTTTGCTGGTCCTGAAAACTAAAAATCCCGTATACAGATACCCATTAATTTAGAATCAAGAACTATCAATACATAGGACTGTATAATTTGGCTTCTTATTCTAGTTGGATTTAGAGAGGAAACTAATTAGTCTAACAGGACTGATACACATTATGGTCCACTCCTGCCCGATTACACTCTTTGCACTCCAGTCTAGTAAAATGCACACCTGACACGGGAGTTGCTTGGATCCCTCTCAGAGCATCATACCATCTTTTGTGGGTGTGTGTTTGTAAAGTGGAAAAACCATTGTATTAAGGCAGAAGACTGACATAAGCAAGCAGTTCATCACAGACACAGACAATTACACACAATTGAATTGAACAGGCAACTGACTGCCAACAAGTACGCGTGTTTGTATTTATACCTTGCAGCCCAAGAGTCTTTGTGGTCTTCTCCATCCAGTTTGTACATTTAAACTGACAAAAAATGATTTGTATACACAGAGCACTTAAAAACAAGGAGGGAAAGGAAAAAAGAAAAATAAAAAAGGGACAAAGAAAGTAGCTAGACCAGAAGCTTTATCTTGGTATAATCATCCTTTCTATGGCACAAATTATATGATCCCAGTTCTTACAAAATATTGCCAGCAGCGTCACTGCGAAAAAAGTGCAGATGATATGAAAACGGCTCTTCATCATAGGAGCAATGAACTTTGCAATAGTAGAAACGCATACTAAGATGACAGTCATGAAGGCCAGGATAACATTTATACATTTCCCCAGGAGCACTTTGGCATTAACTGTTTCAGACTGCTGTGCTTGCTGTTCTTGCTGATGAAGCTCCAGCTTTGAAACCCGGGTCTGGCATGATTCTAAGGCTTCCTGGAGACAGAAAATAAGAATTAGGGCAGCTATATTTCCATACAGCACTCCTCCCATTCTGGCTGCAGAGCCATCCATCAGCTAGATTAGAAGTATAATTTATTATAGACTCCTAAAATTTGAATAAGCCACCAACTTTTTAAAAAATAAGTGCACATATATATCTGCGTGTGTTTTTGTATCACTGCCTGCTCAAGCATAATCTAGTCTGACAACACTGTCCAAAATGTAGTTTTTACATTTTTCATGCTTGAGAAGAAGTATCGTAACTCATAGTGTTCACAACAGAAAATGTTTCCTGCATATACTGATGAGATAAAGTACTGGGAAAGCTGTTGCCGTGGCAACTTGCACTGCATTAGAACAACATCATAGTTAGTTTCTTCATATATACTATAGAAAATATCAGGGCAGTACAAGCCTGCTGTGATACTAATTAAATCTACTTTGCAACATGTAGCATTTGGTTTACAGCACCCTCTCTGGTCTATGTTACTTTTTCTCTCAAAGCCACCCATGGTACAGTGCAGGGCTTGAGCCTTCAGTAACAGATTGCCTTTTCCTTCTGTAGTGTGACGGCTCATCAATCCGTACTCCAAGTTGGCAGCAGAGACAGTGGTGATGCTTTTATGGGATTCTCTCTCTCACACGATATATTCCACTTCACATTTTGTTCTAAAGAAAGCAGACCTTTCTCTTCTGCTTGAGGGTGGACTAAAAATGGTGTTTTGAGTAAAACACTTCCTAAGTCACTAACCCCATGCTTAAGCCCTTTCAAAGTGAAACATGGAAAAATTTCCAGCTGCTTCACTTACTTGCCAAAAATGCCACTTTCTACTGGAGTTGGGACTTGGGGATTGCTATGTTACACAGTGCAAAGCTATAATTTAGCAAGATTGATCAAGTTGACATAACCTTTTACCACTGTGTAAAAGGGAAAAATCATGCTCCAGCATCCCTACTTTTTTCCTCAGTCTCAAACTCTAAACATTTTCCTTGCACTGGCGGATGTTCACCTGATCAGACAGCAAGCCGATTCAACCCAATCCTCCGTGAAGAAGAAACAAAACCACTGCGCACAGTGTTATTAGCTTTATTTTGCTGGTCAGTTCTCCGTTGTTCTGGCAAGTAGAACTGGCTTACCATGTGACCAGCCAGGCACCAACGTCAGCGCAAAGCATATGGCACAGCACCTTACAAAAGGCTGCTTCCTTTCACTGTTCTAGGAATTAGTAATAATATAGGAGACAGTTCTTAATGGGTGGCACGAAGTCCCTTATGATTCACACATGCTCTCCATTACACACTAAAGAACTTTCCTGGGCCTTCTTTCACTCTGACCGTATGGTATTTGCAAATTTTCTTGTGCTGCTTTAAAGAAAGTCCAGGTGCAAAAGTCCAATACCTGCAGTTCTGCTTGAGAGGCTGAGAAAGTGTTTTAAAAACAATCTGCCCATCCCTTACGGACAGAGTACTCCCAAGTTACATTGTTACCTAAACCAGCCACAATTTAAATGCTTTTACTCCGTTCTAGCCTATCTAAAACCCCACAAAGAGACAGGTTTAAACAGATCCAACTGTACAGAGATAAAAGAAACAAGGCTGTATCAACGCAGCACTTCAATGAGTTTTAAAAGCCTCTGACATCCCGCCAGAGTTCTGCTATTGAGTTAGCAAATGTTTCACAGCCATTCTGCTGGAGAACTTGGGTCTTGCTCAGTTTTTACATCCTCAAGATGCCATCCCAGAAAGGAGTCCTGCATAAGAGAACTCTCCTTAAACCTACAAAACAACCTGAGATATGCTTCGATTCAGCAACATCCCTTTCCCACTCTGCTCCCAGGAGTTTCCCAAGTCTCACACCAATCAGGAAACAGTGTGATCATCTTGCTGCCTGCGCTCTCTACATTTAGAGATGTGGGCACAGGGGTGGACAGGACAGGGTTGGTTGGTTGTGGTGTTTTTTTCCGGTTTGGGTTTTTGTTTTGCTTTGGGGTTTTTTTTCCTCTTCCCCCCTCCCTCCACCACCATCTGAGCCAATATGAAGACAGTCTTTGAGCATTACTTAGTTGTTAGCGAATTTAAGCCCAAGGTAAGGCAAACTAATGTTTTCACCACCTGCTCAGATTTTGGGTAGAAATATTATGCATTATATCAATGCTTATATTGTATATAAATATTACAGTATGTAACTACATGCTGTCAGAACAAACTTGTAGACATTATTACTGGCTTTTGATTGAAGCCAGACATGACTATAACTGATCACAGAGGTGAACGTATGCTACAGCTTTGATTACATGGGCCGTTGTGACTATAAGTTAAACCTCTTAAACTATAACTGGGAAATCTACAAGTCCATTTATCAATTAGAGTTCTTACTTTTTACCTTAAATTCAAATTATAATAAGTCTTGCCAGTGATATGACTACCTATTGGAGAAAGTCTGAGCCAGACGTTTGTTAGGACACTTTCAGAAGTGGCGTTTACATAATACAGGGAGATTCAATTCCTTCCTCCTCTGGTACAAGAAACTAAACCAGGACATTCTTCATCCACAAATCTGCATAGTCTATATCATCAATTCCAGCAGATAAAATTCTGAATTTATTAAAATAGAGACTGTCATCAATTTAAAGCATGCCGGGTTTTCACCTTAAAATAGACAAAACATGGGCTTAAATCTTTCCAGAGGTTCCTTTTACACAAAGATGCAGAAAGATGCAAGGGTTTTATAGTACAAGATTTCTACAAAACGTTACGAGATTATGACAAGGTGAAAAAGAAGTACCTGAACATCTCGTGACCGCTCATACGCCTGATACGCCACTTTCTCCTCTATGCTGGCTAGCTCTTGTTTCAAGTTTGCTGTTTCATGTTGATGAAGGTCGGTCAGGTCATTTAGCTGGTCTTCCAATCTTTCGTATCTTATTAGGAAAAAAGGTCTAAATTTAGTGCCTTCTATTCAAGTAATGTTAAATCATGAAAACAATTACACATTTTAAATGGTAATTTCTCAGTGTGCTATAGATTTGACTGACTGGCATTAGAGAGCACATAGTGAAATCAGTAAAATCTTTGGAAACTCTTCATAAGCATTTATTCAGCAAACTGAAAGCCTTTTTTTTTTAGTGTTTCTTGCTGGCAGTGGGTGTTAAAAAGCAAATATTTGTACATCATAGACAAATTATAAGAACTATAAACAGTGCCTCAGAGTATCCAACACACATTTTCCCATTCTCACTCTTCAATTAGACAAGAAGATATGGTTTCACAAGTAAGCTTGAGCCAGTTAACAGCTCACCAGTAGTGAAAGGAAAAATATGTTCCCTGGATCCCCTCTCAAACACAACTGTGAGGTGCTGCCATTCATGTACAGCCTGTTCTGGCATGTCTCTGCATAGTAAACCAGTTCAAGTAAACCATCAGGAAAGCAGAAATATTTTTGGTGAGTTTGTAACTTGATTTAACACACAAACAATTTCTGTGCAGCTGGCACAGAAATGATGGAGGCAAAGTAGTCTAGCTGTGGAAATAGTGGCAGGAGGCTTGAGATCTTAATAGCAGTGAGCTGTCAGAAAAGGCTGCTCTGCCTTTTCCTGAAACCAAGTCCTGAGTTCAGAAGGCCATTTGCTCTGTTCTTTCCTCCCTCATGTTACCACCTGCTATCCAGCCTCCCCGTGTAATTCAAGAACAAGGGAAACATTAAATATTGCACTTCATACTGAATTTTTGCCAATTAGCATAGTAAAGACTTCAAGAATCAACACTTAATTTAACAAGCGATATGACAAATGGAAAATAGGTAGAGCAGGTGCAAGCCCTCTGTAGAACATATGTCACTTTCCACAGCGGATGATAAAGAAATTAATTGCCAAGTAACAAATGCAAGAGGAAACAATGCTACAGTACTTAAACCAACATTTCACAGCTGTGTGTTACACCAGGTACAAAGTGACATTGTGTCCACAAAATAGCAATATGCCTGAGAAGTTATTTGGACAAGGCACTCGGGACTAAAGGGTATACTTATCAGCTGTAAGTCAGCTCTGCTACACTGTAGACTGATTAGCATTTTCAAGTTACAATAGATTAGAATCCTTCCACCAGTTAAGAAACAATTGGCTTCTCCTATACGTAATATTCACATAATACAGTATGCCAGATGAGAGAATTTTCTGACAAGCCTTCGACAAAAGGCAAAGACCTACCACACCATCTGATAGAAAGTATTAATGTTCTACACATATTTTCAGTTACTGGAAGGAACATTTTTGTACCAGATATTCATTGGAATTATATTTTCCTCTTGCTTCTGAAATATCACACACACAAGCACACACCCACATTTACACTTTCCAAATAGCTTCTATACCAATTCAAAAATAATCTCAAGAAAACAGTTAAAAAAATACCTATATCTTTCCTCTTGTAACATCTGAGAAATAAAGCCATAGTCTCTTTTAAATTGTGTTTTTAAATTCTCGATATCATCAGCTAATTGGGACTGTGTGTCCTTGATTTCCCTTAGTTCCTCCAAAATCATGGAAAGCTTTCCTTGACTGTCCAGGGTACTTGCCACAGCATGACCAAAGGAAGTATTCCCATTACTATCTGCTGAGCCAGAGGTTCCGCTTGAGCATTCATCATCACTAACGTATTTTGGTTTGGCAACAATGGTGGCACTTCCCCCATACGTTCTAGAACTCGTTTCTGGCCGAAATTCATCCAAGGTGTTTTTGAGATGAGCAATGTTGTCTGCACTACCAAATTTGTTTCGGATCAGGTTTGCAAACTCTCTAGACTTGCTGAAAACAAAGACAGGTGGTGTCAAAGATACACCTGGCACACCCGACTTGCTGCTCTCTGTTCCGTGTCCAGAGATACGAGGCTTTCCATGCTGAATATCTTTCAGGTTATCTTTGGATGTATCCTTAGTAGTTTTGGAAGATCCATTTTGTTCAATATCCTTGAGCTTTTTGTGATACTGTTCCAACTTCTTCTGCAGCTGGGCAATGGAGTGGGCAGATTTCTGGTTCTTTTTCTCAAAGACTTGTTTAATGCGCCCAGCCTGTTGCTTGTCTGCACTGTTTACCAGTTTCAAATACTCAGCCACATTCCCATCTCGAGCTGTTTGTTCAACTTTGATTTGTTCCGTAACCTTGAGGATTTTCTGTTTCAAGCTATCTGCACTGAGCTTGACTTTGTGAAATTCCAGGACCCCATCTGGTACATCAAAGTTCAGGTTGGTGTCAGAGCCTCCACGGCGAATGTTAAGTGGTAAACTCAGGGTATTCATGTCATGTCTTTCCACCTGAGAGGAACAAAGATAGATGGCATTTAAATTTTACTTTTTTAAAATCCAACTTCTCTGTCCAGTTCCTTCTCTGCATGTAATTATAACAGGTACACCATATAAAGTAGCTTCGAGTAGCAAAACAGAATGAACTTTTCTTTGAAATTAAGAAGCATTTTTCTCAATTTCCCTAGGTTGACAAACAGCCCAAGGAACTGCCTGTTCCTATTAAAAAAGCAGCAAGATGAATTAGAGTGGAAATTATTCAAGTATAGATTTTCAGAATCATTTACAGTTATTCATTAAATCAGAACAATGCCTAGTTAGACAAGGTGCCTAAAATTATTGTTTATTATTAACGGTTTCAAAGACATCATGACTGATAATCACTCCATCTTTCTCTTAGAAATGGTCAAACCGATAGAGATGTAAACACATGTTCTCCTCTACAGCAGTATTAACTGTCCAGTGTATTTTACTAGGTTAAGTCCTTTTTTGATACATGTTCCTCCCATTCAAATTTGTCACACAATTCAAAGTTTTTGCACAACTAGTTGAAAATTCTTGGAAATTTACCACATGATTCAACAAGAAGAAGCTGCTAGCTTTTAATACAGAGAGCATAGAGAAAGAATGGGCCCACATTTGACTTGGCATGCTTGATGAAGATGTTTAACAACTTCAACTGCTGTGGCAAACTGTTTTAATAGCAAATGCACTGAGGGGGATTTGCAGAAAGAAACTTCTGAAAGAAAACTGCATTTGCTCAAGTATAGGATCCATACACCTTAACAGTGCTCTGAGGAAGCGTAACAAAAACGATCAGGTCACAACACAAACAACAGAAAGGCAAGATAATCTGATACAAAACATAAAAAGTATTTCCTCAGAAAGTCAAAGCCACAGGGGAGGCAATAGACAAGAATGACCCAACTAAAACAGCTTCATCTGTATTATGGTCTTGTACTAGGCTGTGTGACAAAGAAGGTGTATTTCGTTAAAGCTGCCGCATCATCATATCTGTAGAGACTGCTTAAGAAACACTCCAGCCCTAATGGGCTTTCAGAGCTTTAACACCAGAGGGTACTAATACAAATTGCTCAGGCAAGACCATTTCCGACAAATCACAAGCTGTATCAAAGTATCTTTTAAAGACAAATTTGTGAAATGCTTTAACTACTCTTCAAAATACCTGAGATACTATGTCAAAAGTTTGATTTCCAACTACAGTATTTATCTATAATACTGAAAATCTTGCAGCAAGACCTATATGCACATGCATGTTCAGTGATCACCATTCAATTACTTTCTTGATTAAAAAAACCATAAAAACATCATTAAGCATTGCGGTAAGGTTTGTTTTCCCACCCTTGTACAGTTTTGGTGGCCCTCCTGGAAATTCTCTCCAGCATTTCTGTATTGCCCTTAAAATACAGGCTCAGGTACCAGATATGGTGTCCTACTATTAGTGATATGCATCGCGAACAGGTTGATCAGAACTATTCTCGCTCTGTGTCTACCATGATGAGTTACAAACACATAGGAGGCAACACAGCCATAAAACTAGATCTGTACCTGACCATTTCAGAGACAAGATCATCTCTACTCCTACTTTATACTCTTATCCTTATATTACTGAGAATTACAGTGCTTTTTTTTTTTCCTTTTTCTTTTGCTAATGCACTGTTCATGGTGCAAACCAGGTGACGGAAGTTCACTTTCACCAATCTCTAAGAAAAATGGACACTTCCAACATGCAAACTGAAGAGTTCTAGAGTTCACAATTTCTTCTGGAGTATATCGGTTAATGGTAACCTTTACGACTGGGACTCTGTTCTGGGGATTAAACCAATGCTGCTGCCTAATAGCTCTGCACTTTACCAGGTTGTTAAAAATAACTGATATTGAACCATATGCTTAATTATTAAAAAGACATGCAAATAAATTTTATGAATATATAAAAATTGTATATGATTTAATTCCATCAGTCATATGTGCTTCACTGAAAATCTACTTTGTTGATGAGATTTCATTTTAGTATTTGCACAGATATGACACACATGGATGGTATTCTATATTCAGGGTGACACCTGTTAAAAGAGTGATAAAACCCACAAGTGTCAAAAGTAGCTTCCATTTTTATTGTGTGCATTTTTTTGATTTCTGGTGTCGGTTTTTTTAAATTGAACAAATCTTAGAAACATAACTAATAGAAAAAGAATAGCTTTTACAGATCATTTTTTAAAGCAGTAAGACTCACAATACTGTTGTGGTAACTAAAATATACATTTAATATAAGCAAAAATAGTTTGACATAGGATACTTGTATCTTTCCAGAAGGCCCATACAGTAAAGAGAAGCAATCAAGGCAAAGAGCTGGAAAGCTTAGGTACTAGATCTGAACCCCATATTGCAAATATTCCTTTAAATGGATTTACTGGGTCTGGACAAATTCAGTAAAGAGAAAAAGCTCTGTATAAAATAAGAGTTTCCTGAAAGAACCCAAGACCTTTTTTAATAAGCTTTGGCACAAAATTATGCTGTAATAAATCACCAAATTGCATATACACACAGATCTATCACTGATGTCACTCAGGACAAGCTGTACATACTCCCAAGAATGGGTGGGTCTATCTCTAACCTTTACACAGCATTAAGTGTTTACTTCCTTAGTACAAAATAGTCTAAAAATATGTTATAATAATTGGATACAAGCCCAAACCAGATCCCTTCTCCCTTATGTCCTCTCCTTCACAGGAGTCTAGCAGTCAGCAAGGGCTATCATCACCATGCACCCCACGGCTTCCTGGAACTTCCAAGGTCACAAGAGCAATAGAGATAATAAGAACAATAGCATCGAAGCTGAAAACTGCCTTGCTTTTGAAGTGAAGGAAATAATTCAGCATCTGGCAAATATACTTCTGAAATTTGTAAAACCTATCATAGGGTCAGTTCAAATTCTGTGAAGTTTAGAAAAGAACTATGTCTAAATTCCCAAAACACTGCTAGGAGTAGTTTTTTCGGCTTACTGAATTAAGAGCTCACTAAGAGGCTCTTGAAACCTTCTGTTGATGTAATGCACTTTGTTGGGTTTAGGTTTGGGGGAGCTGGGGGCAGGAGGGGGGGGGGCGGGATGGTGTTGTTAGTTGTTTGGGGTTGTTTGGTTTTTTTTTTTTTCTGGTTTGGGTTTTTGTTGTCTGATTGCTTTCTTTTTCTTTTTTTTTTTTTTTTTTCTTTCTTTCTTTTAATGCAGAAGCAAGTAGACACTGAAGGACCCAGGTATCTCAGTAGACAAGTGGCCTATCACCTGTCTTCTACCTTGATGAGGTAGAACAGTTTGGCAAAGATTCATTTGTGATTGCTTTATAGCTCAACACTAAAGCAACCCCAAGACAACAGAGATCCAACTTCAAATCCTACCCCAAATCCACCTTGCTGCAACAGTCTAATCCTGAGACAAGAATTACCTTCTGTGTTAGTAATTAATGCTCCTTCCTGAAGCACAGTAAGTGTAGCTTGCACGTCCTGCTGTATCAAATGCCCAGTTCTTTATACTGAACAAAAGACTGTCAGTAGAGTTCAAGATGGTACCTCATCCCCATAGGGACTGCTGCACTCTCCTGTGATGTGGGCTGAAATCTTCCCACATGCAGGAGGGCTGAACACACATCCCCCTCAAACTATGTGAGTGGTCTTCCAGCTACGCTACAGGAAGAGACATGGATGAATGCCATCCATGCCATTGTTCTTTCTGTGACTCTTAGGTCACCAACACCTGACAGGGCTCCAAGCTGTTAATAATAAAGAAGTTGCTGAGAGATTGAATTATTATTTTTTTTAAAAAAAGATTGTCATTGCGGTCTCCAATAGAAAAATAAATATATATACACAGCAGTGGCCTCAATAGCCAAAATCGGACCAGACATATTTTGGAAAAGAGAAGCACTTAAAGAAAAAAAGAACAGAATTATTATACATCTCTCCTATTACGATAGCAGTTAATAGGGAGCTGGGGATTAGCAGCAAATGAGAGGAAGCAGTTCCAAGACAAGTGGTAACACAAGCCCAGAGTCTGAGGAAATACCAGAGACATGCCCAGGATCTGGCTTCTAGGAAAACCAGGGAAAAAAGTTTGCACATGGCTGCTGGGATAGTCATAGCTGATGTTAGCTTGAAAGAAGAAACATGGAGCTTGGAGAGACCATTTTATGGTGCAGTTCACATATGCAGTTTGCTATAACCCAGCTGAGAACTAATTGCAATGTTTGTGCTGCTTGAAAACTAGCTTTTAAGAACTGTTATTTAGGAGTGCAGCAATTCAGGCTCCCTGCCTGCATCAGAACCAGACACTACACGTGACTAGATAGGTACCTCTCATAGGTAAAGCAATTTCCTTCTGCCCTGACCCGCCTTTTTCCAAGGAGCCAAGCAGATGCCTGGCTGCATGGTCAGGCTGTTCATGCAGCCCACCCCAGGCCAAAGTGCAGAGCTTTGAAAGGGATAGTGGAATAACTGCTCGGTGCAACAACCACAGGCACACTGCTAGGAAACTTTCATTACACATAAGTTGGCAGCTATACTTTCAGTCTTAAATGGTAAGCGGAGGGCTGGGTAAAAGGCAACCCGCTGCTCATAAAGCAGCACTCAGACCAAAACAGTGCTTTGAAAACCCAATCACAAAAGCAAGGATAGGGATTTTATTGGCATCATAAATGATCCACATGTTTTTTCATTTACCATCTGCAAAAGCAACCCAAGCTCAGATCTGCAGGCCATGCTAACAATAAGCCCAGAGTACAAAAGGACCCACATGCCCAAATGCCACAGGTAAGACTGCTAGAAAGGGGTTCCATATGGACAGGAACTGCTGAACAGGTGAGAACATCGTGCTGACAGCCTATGCAGATTGGCCATTATATCCCCTGGTTGCAAAATGTAAAGCAGACATAAAATGTTCTTTCTTTCCCCAAAGATCCTGGGTGAGATCCACTTTTGAGAAAGAAATCCATAGCAAATAGAGCATAGAGAGCATGCAGCCCACTGTCAAGCAAATATCTCATGGCTGTTCAGATGAATCATTTCCTGCATTCCACTGACTGTGTCAGAGGTTCTCCACCAACAAGTGAGAGCTCAGCCATCTATGTTTAGGTGTCAAACTGAACTCTACTGTTAATTTCATAATTTCTTTTATACTCTAAGAAGCATCTAAAAGAAGCATAGAGAAAAAGCATTTGCAAGACTGAGTCATTGACTGCATATATTCATCAGGCTCCAGAAAGCCCACATCTTTGTGTGTCTTACTAAAAGAAACAAACCATGAAGACAAAGTGATTATTTATTTGAATAGGCTTAATGTAAAGGTGTTTTTGGGTTTGGTCGTTGGTGGTTTTTTTCTTTCCCCAAACAGCCTCATTACCATTGCCAGTCATAACTGTGCAAGCTAAACAAAAGCTTATGATGACAATTCAAGTCCATCATGCAAGACTTTTAGAGGGGTATCTGCTTAGTGCTTAGAAAAAGAATCCCTTAAGAAACATAGAAGATAGGATTAAAACAGTTTTAAAGCTTTC
Source organism: Falco cherrug (assembly GCF_023634085.1). Classification (NCBI taxonomy): domain Eukaryota; kingdom Metazoa; phylum Chordata; class Aves; order Falconiformes; family Falconidae; genus Falco; species Falco cherrug. The sequence continues at coordinate 44,939,862 of NC_073701.1, forward strand.
ATGGTTTATCAATAGCAATAAAAATAATGAGGAGTAATTCTCTTTTGTTAAGAAGCAGACATATACCAGAAGCACAGGGGTTCCAATGGGTAAAAGAGCACGCAGAGGAGATTTTGTTACTTTTCCAGTATATTCCAAAGCAGAAACGTGTTTGGGGAGAAAGTTTACCATCTCTTTCAAATTCACTGCACCTTCTAAAATCCACAGGAGAAGTCTCCTTATGAAAGGCTTAAAACAGTGCTTAATCATCATAAAATATTTTACATTACATAAAATCCGTACCCAAATTGCTGTGCAATACATAAGAGCAAAATACCCTCTGCTCACATTTTTTTAAAGAGCTGCTTGATAGTACTGTTTAGAAGCATGTACACTCTGAACATCATACTAATGATCATGCAGAGGGTTGAGAATATAGAAATGGAGGGAGACAGCCTGCTTCTACTTCTTGCTGGGGAAATCAGAGATCCAGGGTAAAGGATTTGTCTGAGCCCACCCAGCAAACACTGATGGGAGTCAAGTAAGGCAGAAGGTGGCTCTTTTACCATCAACAGTTCTTCTATCACCTATCAAAAAGACAAACATTAAATCTGTAAGGTGTCTCACTAACATAAGTGAGGGGTTTATTCCAGGTGAGAGTCAAAGATAAACCCAGATACCCTCTGGCAGGTATTGAATATAACTCAATACTCAAAGGCTGGGGAGCTTCAAGGCTGTTTCATGAGTAAGGCATCATAGTCAGGCAGACTAGCCTGTGCAGCTTTGGATACTTTTGAAAATTTTCCCCACTATGCCAACAAGGTCTGGTAATTAGAAAAATTCAGTTGTTATACTAAGCAACTTAGGCAAGACCTCAAACATAGAACCCACTCCTCCTCAGGGTCAGTTTGATCACCTATCTTTCCTTCCATTTTAATTATTTTTATTACCACCACAGAGTTGAGACTGTAAGCACAAGCACCTCAAGAAAGATATAAGTGAACTTGTAATTTTAGTTTAAGCAAAAAAAAACAAACCCAAAACACCCCTCGACATTCAAAATGCTTTAAAATAAACTCTGTAGAAAGCAATTGCAACAGAAGCATATACATGTAAGTTCTGGTGTTACTAGAAAGACAGGTTTTCCTCTCTTGGTCTAATTTGGTCAACGCCAAATAGCCATGTATAACCTGCAACCCAAACAACCAAGTTCACACCAGTGTTCTTTTGCCTCAAATCCTATGGACATGCTCAGTTCAAACTAGGAGTATCACAGAAATAACCTTTTATCTAATTTATAATGAAAGGATTGAACTAAGGCCAATTTAGCTAGGTCACTCACTGCTTGTGTGTAAATAAGTCTTTAGATACAGTACTATTTCAGATTAAACCAACAATGGGAGAAGAGAACAATGAGGGGAAGAGGCAGTTCTCTGGTCATTGCTAACACCAGCTCCTTCAAAACCCAAAAACATCCATGAAGTGCCTCCCATGTCATGACTTGCACACAGTCCTGTTCCAGGTTGTTCCACAGTATAAAATTGACACAAGCAAACCAGTTCCAACACAGACAACTTCTGTGCCTAGACTCTACAAACTTCAACAGACCTTTATAAAAGTAAGCAAGCTAATTTCCATTTACTGTCCAGCAGTCATGTTAAAAAAAATATAATTAACTGTTCTGACAAGGGAAAACAATATAGCTATAAACTAATACATTTATTATGCTTAAGTTTCTTAAGCAGGCAAGAGGTAGGCTCCACACCCCACAAACTATTTTGCTTCAGATAAGCACCGTTAATTAAGGAGTCATTCAAATACTCTCTCCTAACTTCTTAAACAAATTTTTTTTGTTTAAGAATATAAATACAAAATATAAAAAAACCTTTTATATGCATGTCCCTTCTGTCTCAGGTTTCTATAGCAATGTAAGGAAGTACTTGGGAGCCCCAGGTGCTACACAAGTGGTTCTACCAAGAAGTGCTCACGAGAAGCCTGCACTCCCACTCCACTGAAGGAAAATGCCTTTCATCTGACACAAATCCCTCAACATACAGCCACTATGAATCAGTGCGGAGGTCGCATATTTTTGAAGAGTGATGCAAGACATTCTGTATCTCCTTCTAGACTAACTGTTCAACTCTTAGTGTTTCTAATAAGTGCTTTCCACCCCCCACCCCTAGCTTTTATGGATTTTCTTCCCCTCCCATTCAATAGTAAGCTTTCTTCTCCTAAAAGATGTTCACATAGGTGGCAGGAACGAAATTTTCCTGAACACTGTGAAATACTTTGTGAAAAGCCACCTGCTATACATTTGCAATTATTAAATCCTTTTCTATGAATGAGAATTTGACAAAAAGCCAGCCACAGCCCTGCTATGACTAACCACTTTCACAGTGCATATGCTTCTGATTTCCTACCACTTGTGATTTAGTGTGCTTTCCTTCGTATCGCTCCATTGCCTAACTGCACATCACAAATTATCTATTCCATCTTGACAAAGCTACAAGTCACCTGCTCCCTCCACCTGGTTCTTTCTGTTTCAGTGTCGACAATTAATTTCATTGCTATTCAGACTGTCTATGCATTTCCTGAAATCCCAACTCCTGGAACTGTACAATCACACAAGAGATTCCAAGGAATATTAGGAAGTTTCTTGCACTCTGTTATAGAGAAATAACCCCCATCTAGAACTTCATAGTCAACAACCAACCAAATCCTCCTTCCCCCAAAATACAGACAATGTTAAGGAAATTTTAAATGCGTGATTTAAAGATCTACAAAAATCAAACCCACAACACTGATTTTAGAATGTTTAATTAATGACTTTTTATCGCTTTGAGCTAGCAACACTTACAAAAAACCTATTTTGTAACAGGCACATTAAGAATTTACTGTAGCATGGAATTTTGGAAGTACTACCATTCAGAGATAAACCACTCTAAATCCAGACACAGCAGCCATCGTAGGCAGAAGACCCAAGGCATGGGGTTTTTGTTTGTTTTAACCATTGTAAAACTTCCATTTATAAACAAGAGAACAATAGCTCCGTCATGCATAAGATCTTTTAATTTTTGTTAATGCTGTGGCAGCACATCCTGAGCGTATAAACAATCACATCTTGTCCTGTACATGAACTGAGTCACTTACCAAAAAGTAGCCTGCTTACTTCTTACTTTCCACCCCCCACCCCCCCCCCACCCCCACTTCTCTCCACACTGGGCCAATAAAGTAAAATCTCAAAAATATGTTTCTGTTACATCAGCAGGACTTTTTAAGTTGATTTTTTGATATGAAGGCCTGATGAAAAAGTAAGTCCTGCCTCATCGCATTACATGACTAACAACCACAGGCTGCCTAATAAGCAGCTTAGATGTCATTTTTCACTTTTGTGGAAACTATTGGAAGGCTTACAGCTATAGCTTTGATCCCTTTTTAAGACTACTTTACACGTACCCCATCTCTCTAACTTTTAGATATTAGGTGCCCTAAGCTTTGCTTGTCCATTAAGTTTAATACCTGGCAGCCCTCCTTACAAGTGTCAGCAGCAAACAAACCTATTTGAGCTTGGATGTGTGCCAAACAACACAAGGTCTCTTACTCCCCTCCCCTTTACTTCAAGGCTGCTCTTCAGGATAGAGCATTTTATTTACCTCTCCATAAGAACTAGTACATTTCATGACAAGGCTACTCTTATCTTTTAAAGCTTAGTTACACTTACATATACAAGCAGATTTCCACTGTTTGCCACATTATACATATGAGTACGTTTTTTTGTTCCATGCCTATATCCAGGCTTGTATTTGTACCTAATACTGCAAATAAGCCCAAAGGCAGAAAACCACAGGGAGACTGGGCCATCAAAAAAATAAAAACCTTTGGCCATACTTCATGACCTGCATACACTGAAAGAAAGAAAAAAGATGACAAGCCTAGAAAAGAAAAAAAAGTTTTATTTTAAAACCTGTTTTATTTGAAAAAAAAATTTTTATTAGCAAAATCATATTTCATTATGCAAAATAAGGTCAACTAAAACTGGAATCACACAGATGTATTATTACACAGGTCATTTGTTACTCAAAAACACTGCTGCAGTAATGGTCTAAGCTACTACACAACTGATTAACACTGCTCTGAATAAACTCTGGAGAAAACATCTTAATTACAGTGCAGCTAAGTGCCAAAATTCTCTCTGGATTTGGTGGATTTAACCCTCTGCCTCCTGAAGACCACAACAACAAAACTTTAAAGAATTTTCTTATTTACATTTCTTTTTAAAATAGCAAAAATCTTTTCCTTTCTTTTGACTCAAGGGGCAATATAAAGCATTAGGCAACAGAACCATAGTTCCCTGCTCAGGCAGTACCATCCTCCTGGAAGAAAATGTAACATTGTCCCTACATGTTAATATAAATAACATTGTTTTGAAAAGTAAAAATATAATGGAATAAGGTTTTCTGCTGCTATGACTGTGCTACTAAACAGGGTCACAAGCAACACTTTCCATTTACAAATAGAACTAATTGAATCTTCTTGAAAGCAACTGTAACAGTTCTTAAGATGATAGTAAGCATACAAATATATGAAGACATTTCCTCCAGATTATTTATATAAATGTACACATAAAAATATACTTTTATGAATATTTTTAAATATACATAAAATTATTATTATTGAAAGTACTAGTCCACAGAAGATGTCATATACATAAAAAATAAATAAATCAGTGTTTCAGCTGATATTCACCTTCTGGAAAACCAGCTCTTGGCATGGTATTTTAAGTTTACACCTTAAAATCAATTCAAATAGTTACAACTAAATATTAATTAAAAAAAAGTAGCTTTTCCAGGAAAAAAAGACATAAATAGCACACATGTTGAAAAGGGGTGTGCCTCTACTACAAGCAGATCTCCCTGAATCCTCCTTTTTGAAGGGGCTCCATGTGCACATAATAGCAACGCCATCAGTGACAACTACTCCAGCTAGTGACACTTTTAGTGTGTGCCCCTACTGCCTATTTGTTAGCTGCAAAGGAAGAAAATCTTTTTAGAAGGCTACAAAAATTTTAAAATAAACTCTTAGGTTAAGCATCTTGCAGGAATCATACATTAAAACACTGTCTTTACACACAATTTTAAGTAGTTTCTCACACAATCTTTTAAAATGCTTGTAAGTTCGTACTGGAGTGAATGTTTGTACTGAAGAGGCTGGGGTTGTGTTTTGTTTTTTTTTTTAAAAAAAAAACAACTTTCCTATCAGACTTTTCTCTCTGAACCAAGTTCAGCTAAAACTGTTGTATCAATTTTATTGAACTAAAATAACCCACTACTTACTTGTACTTGGTGATGGGTCATCTCAATACTCGATTTTTTCCCTTTTACTTTCAAATTTTTATATACAACATACACTGCAAATACTCATGCACATTACAGAAGATAACCCATTAAAGAAACTGTATCGTAGAGAAGTTCCACAAGTTAGTAAGATAACATCAATTAATTAAAAAAAACAAAATGCTGAAAGTTTGTCTAACTGAAAAGAAAATTAAAGTTTCACCAAATCAGAGAGTAATAAAACCCTATGGTAAAATTTTTCTCTAGTCTTAAAATATTCCTATCCTGAAAACACACTTTCCCTGTTAGTGAGATTAAACTGAATTACTTTGAGACAGCAATTCAGACAATTTTGGAAGATAAACTAGGTTAAGTTACACTTATGTCACCACATTACTTGTAAAAAAACTATTAAATCATCTTTTTTTTTTTTTTAAGTTCTAGGGGTAAGGAAAGAAACTATTTTTTGAACTGCCTTTAACAGGGATTCACAAAATTTTGAGCGTATGGTACAAAACCTCGGATGTAATTTTGAACAAGCTTGAGTAGCAACCGTCATGTATTGTCAGTGTAGAGTACTGGCAAATGAAAGCAGACTTTTCCTCTCAAGAGATGTTTGCAAACTGAAAATACATCTGTGTCTGTTTGGCCAGAACTAAAATGTCAAGGGTAGAGTTAACTGTGGAATGACCTCCTGCTGATACTAAAGGCTCATTTACAAAGCTCACTGCCTTCTAGTCCAACTACTGGGCACATGTGGTGAACATGTCTTCATGTAATATAAATACACAGGAAAACATGTATTATGCACACAATTCAGGCACAAATTCAATGCTCATAAACTAAACAAACCAAACCCCAAAAAACCCCCGCTCCTCTCTCCCATCCAACACAAAAACCATTCCCAAATGCAGGACTGCAAGAGGAGAGTCACAGGCAAGAAACAATAGTGACTTTGTTTAACAGACTACTGGGAAGTGCTCAGAAACAGTGCAGTTGCACTGCACATTAAATTGCATAGAACAGATTCAGTACAAAAAAAATGTGTTCAGGTTGGTCTTTCTTAATCTGCTAAAACCATGTTGCAAATCTAAAAGTAATTTAATACAGTGAAGTTAAACCCTTTATCTTACATTTCATCAACCCTTCAGTTACAATACATTACAGAGCAAATTTATGCAACTTCTTGGCTACATTAATATGTTTATGCAAAATAGTACTCAATGTGGCACAGACCTAGTCAAGAACTATCAATCATAGGAGACAGCAGGACTAAAAAGGCAACACCAATAATGCAACAGCAACAGTAAGAGTCACATAACAAAATTACAATCAATGACAGCTTTGCAGCCTGTATTCCTTTAACTGTCTTTTCTTGCCTTTTGATAAGTGTTATAGACCCTTCATATAGAAAGCCCTTCAGGTTTTTTATTTTTGTTAAAACTCTATCTAGGAGGACAGAGGCGATTAAAGCCTTTATAATGTTTTCAGAGTCACAATTTAATTTGGATCTCAGCATCGTTAAGGATATCTTGGGTGTTTTGTCCTAGCCCTCCAAAGAACATGATGGTGTCAGAAGTACATATTTAATTGAATAGGGCAATATGAACAATGTTTCATTATTCTGGGATAGTGTCCCTCAGGTAATGATAAAATTATTCTTCAAATAATATCTGTGGAAACATAATTAAAAATCTGAAGGGTTTACTTTACCAAGATGTTTACATGGCCAGACACTGCACTAACCATAATTCAGACTTTAAAGATGAAACAGACAAACTTGTCAATTCATATCAACAAGCAGCACTGGCTAATCAAACAGATTTTTTTGGAAGAGGAAACCTTAATATTGTCATTAGAATATTGCAGTACAGTCAACTCTGCATAAACAGGAACAAGCATAGCTTGTTCCAGAAATAATGTCTACACTGACAGTTACGTGCCTCTTCATGCTCTAACTTTGTACATTTTTCTTTTCAGTATATCTTTCCTTCTATTGTCTTGCTTTTACTCATCTAATATTTGCAACTTCATCTTTTTATCTGAAATTAGTTTAATCATGCTTTTTATCTGGGATACATTTTACCTGGTACAGTATTTGCCAAGATGTTAAAAAATTGCCAATCTATGCATTGATGTTTCTTAAGAGTCATATAGAAGGAGATACAGGAAATTAAGACTATCTCAGAATTATTCACCTTTTAAAAATAATAGTGAAGAGTTATATCACACCATACAAACAAGTGTTTACTCTTGTAATACGCTTGTAAAACTTTGCAGACTCCAAAGCCGATGATTTTATGGAATACATTCAATTCAATTTGAATGGATACTTGACACAACAACTGATAATATTGCTTAATTAATACAATACAAACTTAAAAGAGAATGGATTTTGCTACATCCTTAGTAGTGTCTATTATTAAACCCATAGTGATGGGTATAAATATGTATGATAGACACAATTTTCAAATTAGGCGTTAGTACAGACCTCTGTTTTACCCAAGAATCCCTTTCAGTATTGCTGGTAAGCTTCACATGCTGTGAAGAAACATAAAGCTACCTATATTGTCTAAGCAGACATGGTAATAGAAGTTATTTGTATTATATCTAACAAAAATTTCATTAAGCAAATAGGTATTTCAGATTCTTACACAGCCATAACCCATGTTAGCTAGACGAAGATAGCGCTTCTGAAACAGCAACACAGACTATTCCTTTTCAGCAACACAGACTATTCCTTTTCTGCTTGGTCGAGTTGTCACACAGACACTCGCCATCCATGACTTACACCTTCCAGGAACTGAGTCACAGAGTTGACCAACCAACTTCTCTGCTAAGTCTATGAAAACAACAGAAGATGCTGCAGAGCATTTTAAAAAGTTATTTTTCAGCTAATTGAAAGTCACTGCCTCCCTTCCCTAACCCCAGAGAATTGGGGGAACCTCTCTCAAGCCACTGCCACACTCAAACAGTTTCACTCATCTCATTATAGCATTCTTGCATGAAGATATAGGCTGTCCAACTCAGGTAAACTTGTTCCCCACATTCTTTGGCTATTACAGCACAACAGAATCATTTAAAGCAGGATAATGAAGTTCAGTCATGTGTTTCCCTACCTAACTTCCATATATCATTTTATTACGCCATAAAATACTGCGATAAACCTGATGGTCTTTTTAAGGCAGCTTGTAATCTTAATTCAGAGCATTTAAAAAAAATTACCAACAGAAAATGGTATATGTTCATCTTACATTCAAGCTAAATCCAGAGGGTTTCTCAAAAGCACAGACCTAAAAAGACATTGCCAATTTTCTTTTAATGCTAGTTCCTAATTACTAAACTCAGATGACTTTTTTCTTCTATTTTTAGAGTTGTGGATGTTAGCAGCTTATTCACCAACATGATTTCATTAGAAATGAAGCTGCAATCAACATTCTGTTCCTAGCCTGCCTTCGTCCCTCTCCTTTGAACTTCCTAAAGAGATTAAATTTTTTTTTCTCTCTTAAGTTTCTATTCAGACAGTCTAAAAGGATATGTTTTATCACATGGTTGGCTTTGGTGTAAAAGACTTATAAACATATTACCATATTCAGTCATAGCAACAGCACAGAAAAAAGCAACAAAGCAGAGCTCAGTGGGAAAGGAAGCAGACACAAGTCATGCTGTCCTTGGAGCCCAACCACGGTTACTGGCACTGCACTGAGCCAGCGCTCTGTACCTGAGCAGGGAGTTCTGCAATCCTGTAGAAAACACCCTAACATTTGACACTGGAGACCTCTACCTTTGAAAGTGGAAAAACAAAACAAAACCCAAAACACAGTACTCATTTTAAAAGATCAAGGCATTAGAAAGATTGTCTAAATACTTTTTCCCTTTCTCATTTGGTCATGTCCTTAGAGTAATTTAACCTGCATAAGCCACCATCTATAAATCAGATATTTAGTGGTCTCAGCAGGCAGACAAAGCTCTATATCCACTACCAAACCCTCAAAAATACGCCTCCTGTGAGATTAGCCAAATGATGCTAGCCTAATTACAACTTCCACACAGTGAGTTAGTATTTTATACTGTGTTACATGTTGAAAAAACATTTTCCAGATACTCTTCCTAAAGCAGACTGACAAATACTCTCACTTTCTGTAGTGAGTTACTTGACAAGTTTGAGAAACACATAGATTGCACCATAGCTCCTTTGCAAACCAACAGTGCCAACAGTTCCCCAAGCAAGTCCCGCTCCTCCTTTCAGCTACTGCCCTTTGCTCATCCATGAAGTCTGTCATGCCTTGACTTCAATTTTATTATTTCTAAGGAAAGTTTTTACCTATTACCTGACTGAAAATTCCACAACATATGTCCAGGTTTCACAGCTAGGGCCAAGGCCAAAAATTCAGGAGTCACATGGATAGTAGTTACGTCAGATTTTGGAGAGTCCTTTCCCAGAACAATTTGTATTTGCTGCTGTGCCAAGAAGCTTTTGCTGGTATCACTTTGATTTCAGAGAAATAGAGGGTTGTCCAAGAAATTATAGTGCAAACTGCAATGGCAGCTGCTTCAGCATATGCCCCCTAGTTCCTGGTATGTTTCAATTGTAGTAGACTGCCTGCAGCTAAGCAAGCAAGTGGAAGAAATGCGTTAGAGGTGTCACCTTTTGTACACAGGAGTGTAACACACACTAACCTAGCTGCAGTTCAGATTTTGGTTCCAGAGTATCAACTGTTTTCCAAAGTTGAGGAAAAGTACTTGCTCCCAGCATTGTCTGGGCAGAAATGTACCTTAAAAATTAGCTTCTGTACACTACTTATAATAAAACAAAAACAAGAATACCTAACGTTTCAGCAACTTAAGGTGGCCTGAATGGCTTATATTCTATGTCAGCTAGAAAGGAAGCCTGTAGATTTGCAAACATTCATTAAATGCTTTGGGAAATGTTAATGTGCTGCAGTGCTTCGCGCAGACCAAAAACCTTCCACGCAAACATGAAAGCAAGGATCTTCCCTGTCCCCGCAACTGCAAGAGCAAACGACAAGTCACTTCTTTAATTGATTTGCTCTCCAAATTCAGATTTAAAAATTCTCTATGTATGTACTAACCAGGCAACACTGCATCATTTTAACATTATGGAATAAACTGACATATTTAATTATTCATTCCATTTGATCTGTAGGCTTTTTATTTGCTTTTTATTATCTTTCTTGTTCATTTACTGCTTTAACAAGACTTATTAAAAAAAGGTCAGTACAGAAATAAATATGCCAGGTGTTATGTTCCTCTGTGTACTTTAACAATATTTAGACAACACTCATATAGCCTGAAAGCAAAAAAAAAAAAAAAAAGTAAAAATTCTAAAAGCCTGCTACAGCTGACTGCTAGCTGAAAGCCAAAGACTCACCAAATTAAAAGCAGCTATATATTCAAATATTTTCAGATGCTTAGCCACAGATACTGAGACCACTATAGCGTAGTATATCCATGTAACAACTCTTAACTGCACTTAAAGTAGTTTAAAATAGACTAGTAAAAACAACTATTTGTCATTTATTTAGCTTTTTATTGAAGAGCTGTTCCCTCTTAGTATGACAAAGGTGATGTTTAGTTTCTGGATTGACTTCACAGTACAGGTTTTTAAAGATTCATGCACAATGTTGTGCATGCATTCTTATTAAGTGTGCAGAGCTGCGCTTGGAGGTTAGCAGATTTTAACTAACTTAAAGACACTTATGATGTGGCATAATAAAAAATTTACATTCATTTTAATACTGCTTTTCAAGTTCACTAGGTGGCTTCTGGGTCACACGAGGCAAAAGAAGTTCTTACTATGTTTAAAATATCACAATATTGTGATATTTGATTACCTAACATATATGGGTTGAAATTTGTGTCAGAACTTACCACTGGTCACTGATCAGTTTTATTACTACCTACATGGAAAGGAAAGGAATCTTCCCAGAAACACCTCCTAGAAAGAGTACGCATTTCCAGAATGTACATGATTTCATTACACAGAGCAACAACCCTGTAGGGACTATGTAAGATTTAACCCCACCAGAGAAATTTCATTACAGCCCAGAAGGCCAAGATCCAACTACAAGCAGTTATCTTTCTGTCAGACAATATCACATAGTTCAACTAAAATAGAATCAACTGATTCAGTAGGTGTGCCCACAGACTGGTTGTGTAAGAGACTGCTACAGATGAATGTACATAAAACCACTACCTACAGGACTTGGAAGTCTGCCAATATCCCTTAAAGTGAGCAAGTCTAGCAAGGTCAAAGTATTTTAGAGTAAAATTTTCAGAGTTAGGTTATTATGGCTTTATGATCACCTTCTGAAGGGTTCTCATTGTTAACAGCAGAATCTAAAAGTTATAGCCAGTAGTTCTAGACCCCTGCCTCTGGCACAACCTGCCAGAATGATTTGAGCTGTACTTCTGATCTGCAAAAAGGCAAATCCTAGAAAAACTCCACTAGTTACAAGAGAGGCCCCAGTGACAAACCGTATCTCAAAGCTTGCATTAAGATAGTCATGCCAGACGTACTCAATGATCTGTTCCACAGGAATTTGCCTTTCCTCCTACCCCCAAAGCACAAAGACACACTGTTGGGTAATACAAGCCAGAGATGAAAAGTAAACCTAATCACCACATTGTTTTTTCAAACCTATCATGAGTTCTAAGTGTTAAAACAGGATCTATTTATTTCCCTTTTGGTCAATATTGCCTCCTGAACCTGCTCCGCATCTGTTCATAACATGAAGATTTTGTGATCCCCTGCCCACAGAAGATCAGGTGTCACAACTGCTTTCGTTGTCGAAACATTCAAAGACTCCTGTCTGGCCAAAAGTAAACAAAGCCTGTCTTTGACAACCACAGACACTTGATCTGTGCTTATGTTTAAATGCCACACAGCTCCTGCAGCCACCTCAGGTGAAATTTCATCCTCAGTCTGACACCACAGGCATCTGACACCTTGCACATAGTATTCCACTACCTGCAAATCAAAACCTGGGCTCTTATGTCTTCACTTTATCTCATCCATGGCATGAATGATGATACCAGCCACTTTGGTAGGTGGAAGCTGAACCAGTTGCTATTTTGGGTGAGGCAGGAAGGCCTGGAAGTTTTCTAAGCATTAAGCTCAGGGAGGACACCGCAGGGCCTGTTCTGCTCCTTCCCAGAGGATGAGAGGATGCGAGGATGCCACATACAAGGCCTTTGCTTCAAGTCACAGCTTACTGGTTAAGTGCAAGTTCATGAGTTCTATTTGTGTGAGCAAAAACTCATGTTAGTTCAGGCTTTTCCCCTTACCTCTTTTCCACCCTTCCTTTATCTCTGTATACTTTTTTGTGAATTCTTCGGTTCTCAGTTCCTTTTCTGTCACTGCTTTCCTCCCACTTTTCTATCTACATACTTTGTAATAGGTGAGTACCTTCTCCTCACCCAGAACTTCTGCAGTATCTACCTGCTGCCCAAAATCTCCAACTCAACTTAAGATTCTGCTCATCTCTGAGCCAAGGGGTCTTGAAGCCAGGATCCAGCTTTATAACACTTATAACAAGCATATATTTTGTCATCAGTGGTAAAACTTCCTGTAAATCATATCAGTACCCATTCACATTAGGAAATTTGAAGAAAATAATCCCACTATGCAAGCTTAATCTTTCTAGTAGGTCATTCTCAGTCTCTCAAAAGATGCCTTAAACATACAGATGCTCTTTAGCTTACATAACTTTACAAGGAAAGCAACAGAAGCTTTAATTCTAGAAGTCTAACACTAATTTAACTGCAGCAATATGATGCAGCTGCAGAAATAAGAACCAATGCGAATGCAGAACCAGCAGCTCCATAAAAAATGAAACAATCTCTGACACTCAGCCTTCCCCATCAGCCTGTCAGAAACCTTTTCTGCTCTAGTCCCCTGTGTATGCATCTTCACTTCTCAGAAGCACAAAAAAGTACGAAAGGGATCACATATAAGACCCAAAACAAACCCCAAACAAACCCAGGCCAATATGGAAAGCTTAAGTACTAAATTATTCTTATTCATACTCTACTCATGAGGCTATCCAGGCTGCCACTTGTCAAGCAAAAATAACATCTGATTTAAAACCTACCATTGCACTACACTGTAGATAATGCATGAGGGGGAGATGATTGCAATTGCCCTATAAAATATACTTCCAATTTTTTTCAGCTTTTTCCCAAGCTTACAGCAATTAGCAGAATAAATTAAAGCTCTGTGGTATCTGTATAATGAAAAGAATTGACAAACATCTTCTTGTCTCTCTTTTGTGCTACTCAAATAACAGATTGGAACGATGGTAAGTAATACTTCAAAAGCAATTTTAGCTGATTGAAATAGAGCCATGATTCTAAACAACATACAAGAGAACTAATGTAGGTAGTCTGAAGACTTAGTACTAAGGCAAATGTCACTGCTTGAAGTGAGATGCATGTAGCCAGTCATTTCCTAAATTCTTTTTCCTGTTATTTCACATGCTTTGAAATCTGTTTTCCTGAAGAGTTTATTCCCTCATTCTCCAGGGATTTCTTTGCAGTGACTTCATAACAGTCCACTAATATCACAGCCTCTTGCCAGGGGAATCAGTTCAGATGCAACATGTATCACAACTTCAGGGGAGAAATCAATGAGGAAGAAATACTCCATCAGGATGAATCACACCTTTAGTCACATGTGCCTTCAGCAACAGGCATGGGGAAAGAAAGAAACTGACAAGCAAGCCTACAATTAAGACTGTTCATCAAGGAACTAACAGTCACATTGTAGGCTCTCCTCAGCTTAAGACACATCCAAACTCACAGCTTCAAGGAAGAAACCCCAACCACCAAACTGACAGCAAAGACAATGGCATTCCTCTGCCTCTCCTGAAGAACTCTGACCACCAGATTCTGAGCTTTATGGACAGTAGGTCAGTGAGGGCATGCCCCAGCAAAAGCAAAACTGTCCTCACACTACAGATGTGTTTTGAAGAAATGCACTGTCACTACAAGAGGGCACGCTAGCATGTTCCCTCATGTTCTTGGGCTTGCTCTTGTTATTCTTCAACAGGGAACTTGTTGCCCTGAGCCCCTACAGTGCTGGGGCCAACTGCCTCAGGAGGCACAGAAATCTTTATAAGACTGCACACCTCAAACACAGGCTCCCAAGCAGCTCAGCAAACAAGACGGCAGGGAATACTCAAGGTGTCCAACAGGCTCCTTTCCTTAGTTCAGCAGCAGCTTACTCATGCTGCAGTATTTCCATGAAACATATCTGATTTTTATCCTACTCTTGTAAAACCATGTTTTGGACCATTTTTTCAGTACGTTATTCATCAGCAGGGTCAGAGCCACACATCTCTCCCATTAAAAGAGAAATTGTGCTGTAATGTGCCCTACCAGCCATGACCTGAACAAAGTCTGCCAAAAAAACCATCTATCACTTCTTAATATTGACAGGAATAACTTGAAAAATGGTACTGTGCAAGCCAGAGTGCTTAAATGGATTGCAGACAGAACCCAATTTCCATACACTCTTCTTACCTCTTCAGTAAATAATAACAGAATTAATACCATCTAGTTAGCCAGTTCACCATGATTTCAGAGCTTATACACCTAAATAATTCATCACTGAAGAGATGTGATTGCACTCTAGTTTGAAATTAAGCCACGAGTCTGTCGCTTTTGAGACTCCCCTTGTGCCCGTTTCCCCACTTAAGAACCCCAAGTTGTTGGCTACAACTTTAATTACTGTTATGCTTGAGTGCTTTACAATTTATTTTTTTCTCTTAAACATACTCATGAAAGAGATTTTCATGAACTAGTCAGAGGGCAGCCAAGTACCTGCACAAAATTGCTTACATCCTTTGGAATATTTTCTTGAACAATCCTGCTCTGTATTGTCAGGTATTAGAAAAATCAATAGGAAAATTCTGAAGAAAAAAAATAATATTTCTGTATCAAGTGAAGCTTCAGTTCTTCAGATTATTAACCTTAACACGAACATCTAAAGTTCAGCAAATAAAAACTGAACCAGAGCTAAAAAGCTACCAGCAATATCCAGCCTTGTATGCAGCAAAGCCCAATACTTCCCAAGTCAGATTTTTTTAAATGAAAGTACACAAAGTATAGACAAGCTGATGAACACTTAACACTTAGTAAGATACTACAGAGCAATCCATTGCAAAAAAAGCAACATTTTTTAATTTCTTTTTACCAAGGTCATTATTTTCTTGCTTCAGTGCTTGTGAAAATGAAATATTAATGTCATACACAGAAATTACGCATACTTTTCCTGGTTTTGGCTGGGATAGAGTTAATTTTCTTCTTAGTAGCTGGTGCAGTGCTCTCTTTTGGGTTTGGTGTGAGAACAATGTTGATAGCACACTGATGGTTATAGTAGTTGTTAAGGTAATGTTTATACTAAGTCAAGGACTCCTTAGCTTCTCAGACCATGCCAGCAAGAAGGCTGTAGGGGCACAAGAAATTGGGAGGGGACACAGCCAGGACAGCTGACCAGAACTAGCCAAAGGGATATTCCATACCATGGGACGTCATGCTTGGTATATAAACTGGGGGGTTGGCTGGGGCCTTCTGATCGTGGCTCAGGAACTGGCTGGGCATCAGTCAGTGGGCAGCGAGCAACTATATTGTGCATCACTTGTTTTTTTTCTCCCTTCCCTTTGGATTTTATTCTTCTCCCCTTCTGCTTCCTTTTCATTATAACTATTATAATTGGTTTTGTTTTACTTTATTTCAATTATTAAATTGTTTCTATCTCAACCCTTGAGTTCTACATTCCTTTCTGCTTCTCCTCCCTACCCCTCTGTGTGAGAGTGAGTGAGTGAGCAGCTGCATGGTATTTGGTTACCAGCTGGGGTTAAACCATGACAATAGTGAAAACCCCCAGAGCTCTGTCCAGACACCTAGATCCAGAGTTTCAGAAGGTACAAACAGAGCTACTTCAGTAAAAACCATTCTTCCACACTACGTGGCAGCTAAGCAGTGCAGAAAATATTTGACTAACATTAATTGCTTTTTGTGTTTGCAAGCATGGATGAATCCAGATTCTCAAAAAAAAAATATCAGGAATATCACTATAGTATGCACCTGAAGACAATGAAACCCTGTCAAACAGAATTAAGTGTGCCTACTGAAAGAAAAAAACCCCACACTAGACAGCAATGAACATGCTGTGTTGTTGGAGAGAGAATTCAAAATGTAGATGGACCATAATTTTCCATTCATCCCCTGCCACATGAAGTGTATGCCCAAATATAGTTAACACTAGTCTTTTGCAAATCTTACATTAACTCATGGAACATGGATAAAAAAATCTAAGACCAAGAATCATTTCAAACTAAACCCTAAGATTTTAGTTTCCAATAACAAATACAACCATGGAAATGGTCAAAAAGAAAAAAAAAAAAAAGGGAACTAGTCCCCTTCTAAAATTTCAGTGACACTTTCTATATGTATCAACACAAATGCTTCCTGTGGCACTTACTCTCAATGAAGAGCGCAATGGTGTGATAGGAAACAGACACCTCAAAATGCAGCAGATACGAGAATAACTGTGCACATCAATCATGATAGGAAGCACTTTGAGCAACACCAAGCACCACACCAAAGTGGTCCACAGTCACTATCTGCTTCTTCATTTGATGTGTTTTGCCTTCCCAAAGGTACACCATCTCATTTTGAAACCACCTACCTCCCTTCATAGCACTTTTTCTGGCCACCTATTTGCTGCTAAGTAGTAAGAGTTGGCTGGGGTGTTGTGTTCAAATCAAACTTGCCTTCCCAAATGGTCCTAAAGAGTGCTCTCTGGCAGGCCTGTTTTCTCTTTCTACACTCCAGCATGACATGCTGAGGATGCTAGAGCACCGTTCCCCAAGCATTTAGTGTAGATCATTTTAGAGCTTTCACTATTAACGCACTTTTGTCAATTCATCCGCACCCTGCTGATTCAAAAACTTCATTCAAATTCGAGTATAAAGCTGCTTTTTGCGGCAGAGCTCCATGGTACATAGACACTGTCAGAGGGGGCACATGTTACACCTGATCAGTGGCTGAATAAGCATCAGCTATCTATCAGTTGGATAACTTGATCCTACATTAACTCTATACTCCTTCTGAAGAGTGTCATTATTATTAGCAATGCAATGCAGAGGAGACCACAGATGATCAAAAATTTGTTTCCAGAGAGAAAGAATGAACTTTTGCAGGGTTGGTTACATGCAAATTGATGGTCAAGCCAAAGACAGCAGCATCAGACTACGTTCAGCACCAGCAGACGGGCTGAACCTTCTAAGGTTACTAAGGAAGCTAAAAAGGGTATCTCATACCTGAGCACAGCCTGTACATTAAGCAAGTTGTCTGCAGTTCTACAGTAAATAAACTGTATAAAAAAAATAAAAAAAGCAAATAACAGTAATGGCTTTAAAGACACTAGCAACCCAATTGTCTTGCAGTGGACAACTGACAGATGAACAATAATTACTAAGACAAACTGTATGAATTATCCAAGCAGCATCTCTAAATCACTGGCAGAAACCACATATGCCCACAAAGCCTAGCCAATCCATTTTTTATTAATAGACTGGATTTCTCTGGAACATTAATCTTCTGTTAGGCTGTGACTTACTGCTTGAACTGGTGAGCACTATGGGCAAAAACATAAAAACATCTACATGTTTACTTAGTGTTACTATTTTTTAGCAACAATTTCTGGTTGCCTTAAATTACCCACTCCAAACTCCAGCTGCACATTGCCCATCACATAGCTTTTTTCCAATGCACCTGGAGGGTATCAGGACCAGCAGCTAGGACAGAGGTCTAGAGTGAATATATATTCTAGTCTAATACTGTTAAGCAAAATTAAGGCTTACCCATCACTAAATGGATTGGATTGTTAGCTAAGCAGTTTAACATAATAATTGCATTTGAACTGAAATACAAGTGTGTATATATTGCTGCATGTGGAAAAGCACGTGAGACGGGACTTGACAGCTCTCTACCACAAATAAAACTTCTGAAAGTGTTCCATAATGCTTTCCACTACCTCTTGCAAAATTGAGCCTTAGCTCAGCCTGAACAGCAGTGTGGAACACTTGCTGTATTCCCCTGGACATACCTGAATTGATAGAGAAGTCGTCACAGGGACAGTCTGCTGTATAATCCCCCACAATCCAGCAGAAGCATTAGTTCAGCAAAAACAATGAAATGTGGTATCATTATGGACCTTTGACTTGTTTCCTACAGCCACAATGGCAGCAACACCTTCCCAGATC
Source organism: Falco cherrug (assembly GCF_023634085.1). Classification (NCBI taxonomy): domain Eukaryota; kingdom Metazoa; phylum Chordata; class Aves; order Falconiformes; family Falconidae; genus Falco; species Falco cherrug. Next base: position 44,958,466 of record NC_073701.1, read on the forward strand.
CCCTCAGTCCCACACTTCAATACCCACAGTTTCTCTTATGTCTCTAAAACGCTACAGATTTTTTTTCTGCTTCTTCCAGTGTCCATAATTGTCTTTTTAAATGGCTCCAGCTTCACTAGTGTTCCTTGTATAATCTTTCTGGCCTGGAAGGTGGGCAAGAAAGCATATTTTGTGGATAATCTTACATCTGCCTACTGACAGACAAGCATGCCAGCCAATGGATCACAAGCCAATTGTCTCTTTCACTCCCCACAAGAACAGATAAGCACCTGGTGAGGACACAGGAAAACTATTTTCACAAGTTATCCGGGCTCATTAACTTTGAAGCCTCTAGCCTCCTGTCAAATTTTCTAGGCAGAATATATTCATTTCAACACAACTGAATGATGTAAAAGCCTCAGGAAATGTGTAAAATAATTTCCAGGACAGAAACAAAGGACTTATAGGAAATTCTGGGCTCCTACCATTGAAGTTACATTCAACTTACCAGGCTTCCTTTCCAAAGGAGTAATATATTTTTCCTGCTACTCAAGTTTGGAAAGTAATTTCAGATCATCATTATTCCCATGGATAAAAATTTCATCTTGATTTACTACCTTTACTTGCCGTTATGTCTTTCTCTTCTGCACCCAACTCTATTTCAACCATTTCTCCTTGTTAATGGCATGTAGGTGCAGGATGACGTATATTAAACAAAAATTAATTTCACAGCACAAACTTCCTCTCTTTGCCTAAAGGAAAACTATACCAGACACTTTGCAAGATTATTAATGATCTCTAGCCCCATCTCTCTTCTATTTCCCTATTCCCTGTGAAATCACCAACTGCACATACTGTTGTATGTGCATCACATGGCACCATAGCAAGGCTTTGACTCAGGGCCACACTCTTATTCTAAGCACAGGCAAATCAGCAGACATGGTGTTTACCTTTGCTGAGATAACAGACCATATTCATCTGGCAGAATCCACCACTGGTTAAACCAAAAGTTAATTTTTTTTCATTTTCTATTTATCTTTAATTACGTCTTTCATTATTCTCTTCTTGAAAATTTGCTCAGAGATCTATTTGCTTTAAAGCTTTCCACATGACTGAGGTTACACTACTCCTTTCCCTTTTACAAAGAGGTCCTATATTTGTACTCTTCTGGAGGAGTTTAGTCTTGCTAACTCCTTGCAGTTTTCTCTCCAGCACAAAGATTGAAGACAAAGTCCATGTTTTATTTTCACCTTGATTACAAGTACATTTCTACATATTCAGTCAGATTTGCCGTTCTGCCTACACTCAAAGACCAGTGCCTTCTTGCTAAACACGCAGGACAAAGTTAACTACTTAAAATCTATGCACACATCTAAATAGGTTAATCTCATTCCCACATTACCTTCACTGAAGAATTTACCTGTTCTCTTTTTATTTACAGTGGAACACACTGTTTCTAGTTCTAAGGGATTAAAAAAGTAAATACTTTGGAAACAAGTATCTGAATCATTTAATAAACAATTTAAAAGGTATCCAAAAGAGATGAAACCTAATGAGACAAAAGAGCTGACAATGTATTAGTCCAAAATTAAATGGATGCAGAGGGAAAAGAAGAGAAAGGTTAGTCAAGAAGGTGATGGGAAATCTGCATGCTTCAGACTGGGAAAAAGAATGCCCAAAGAATCAGAAAAATGATGCATCAGTTTTATACAAGCTCTGGACAGGGTGTAAAGCTGTAACGTGAAGAATCTTTTAGGGGCGTTTAGAGGGCTTCTAAGCTTTCTTTAATGTTATGAAAAAATCTATGCTGATACGATAGAACATCTTTTGTTGCCAAATTTAAGTACTGTCAGCACTACAACCACCATAGGCAATTCAATTTATGAGACCTCTGGCTAAAATCCCGGTGGGTGTCACATGCAAAAGTAGGAGCAGTTTAGCCACTAAACCACTAATGCTTTAAGAAAAAGCTAATACATGTTGCTACTGTAACTCACACTGGCCAGTAAACCCCAGAGTATATCCTGAGACAACAATATAATTGTCTTATCTCGTGCAGCCCTCACCCCTATTCTCCCAACTTTGCCTTTCATAATGAAGTTGACAAACTACAATCTCTATAGACGTTTTCCCAGAGACAGAAAACCGCAGGAACTGGTATGAAATATAGCTCCCAGAGGAAAAAGAAAAATAATCACATTCCATGCATTTCACATAGTGTAATTTTACAATATTTTTTCTCCACAAACAAAACATTGGAGGAAAAGATCAACCAGATATTCATTCTTCGGTTCTGCTTGTGCTCACTTTTCTAAAAGGAAAAGAAAGGTTAAATACATAAAATACAGAAAGAGTATAATTATTTTAAATATTTTATACATGTATGTGTATGTATGTATAAAATAAAGCAAACCACACAACGGCATATTTTATGGCAATGTAATTACATCTGTGTCCTCTTTTCCCCTCTCCCACAAAACACAGACAACCCAAGTCTAAATCTTTACTACTGAAAACACATATTTGGTACAAGCTGGTAATTTTAAATTAACACCTAGCAATTAGGAAACTCCATTTTACACCTGCAAGAGCACACCAAGAACATAGAGTTCCAAGTCTATTTAGGAAAAAAGTTACCCTGAGAGCACCATGTCGCATGAAGAACACACCTTGACAGAAAAGAGCTTTATACAGTAGAGACAGTCCTTTACTTTGGTGGAAACAGGGGGATGACTTAATATAATTCAGAATAAGGAGATTAAAAATAGGATTGTGTCTTCTGGGACGTTCAAATATCAAAACACTGCAATATTAATATTTTCACACTGTCAATTTGTTCACTTCTGAAAAAAGTATACAGAAATTATGTAGAATATATAACATACCTACAATTTCAGATAATGCATGAGAATAATTTTTAGTCATTCTCCCTTTTTAAAATGACAGGGATGAATAAACAATGCAAAGCCTGCTCAAGCAGGAGAAAGCTGAGCAGCTTTAGCCTGAAGAATACTTCTCAACATTCAAAAAAGCAAGTACATCTCCTGTGATAACGCTGAGGGGTTTTTTGTGTTTGGAAATGAGCTGTTCAACTGAGGACAGTTTGTACCTTTGTTAACATGACTGTGTCCTAACTCTTATTGCTATTGCGAAGATAACGACAACACATAGACCTGCCTGCTCCAGGAGGAAAAGATATTGCAGAGAATGATGCAATTTTATCATAAAATTCTTAGAGCAGGCAGAACAATCTTCCCAGTTATGTTAACCACAGCACTGGATGGTACCAGGCACTACCCTTCCAAAATTAAAGCTTCCCCAAGTTCAGCAAAGAATAATTACTACAGGAAATAAAGATATTTTCATGTGTTGGCTAGTAAAATATATGCCAAGTTCACTGCCCTTTATATGAAAATTTCAAAAACTCAGTTCAAATACAATACTTCCAAGCCAATTCTAACTCTGCAGCATTAAAACACACTGATATGATGATTCAGTACACTAAGAAACTGTTCAAAATCATCTCGGAATGAGAATTTCTTCTCATTTTCAATTCACTAACCCTACTGTTACTGAAGTATGTATTTATCAGTAGATCAGCCTGTTAGGCACCAAAAAAGCAACATCATAACCAACATATTTAGCCTTACACAGAAACATACAGTGCTAAATTTTATACAAGTATTCAGGCATAGCTATTAAAACTTTGTCTCACTAAACCAGGAGGAGTTCATACCCCTAAAATTAGCAAGCTACACTGGATGTAACCAGAGATAAAAATTTCTACTTAAAAATAGAAATTAACACTTTATAGCAATGTGCAAGGGGTATTAATAAAGTGAAAATTAATTCTTGCTGACATTTTAAAGGTAGCTTACTAGGCATTCTACAAATTAATTGCAGCCCTTTATTCTCCTAAAATCAGACACACGTTACAAAAAAACACCACAAAACCAAAACAGTACGAGTATTCTGTTTTACACATAAAATTACTTTCTCTACTTTTAAAAATGCAACTTCTAAACCAAATCTTCACTTAAGATTTCAGTTTCCATTATTAACAGCTCCAGTACAAGTTAACTCAATCAGCATCTGTAATAACAGTATAAGGCTGAACAACCTTTGTTTTCTCATTGCTAGAGAAAGGCAAAGTGAGGCAAAGTGGCATCTGCAGGAACAGGGACCACTGCTACAACTCCCTTCGTACTGTCAGTCACAAGCAAGTAGGCACAAATATTAACTACACAGTTACACCTGAGGAGTGATGAACATCAGACTCAAATTTCCTTAGCTCACACACACTGATGTGAGCTACAGCACTGTAGATAAAAGGGCAAAAATTTCCTCTTTCCCCCAGCTCACTCCTTTCCCCCATTCTCTTCAAAATGTCCATTCAGGAATAGCAAAAGCAATTACATGCTGAAGATTACAGGGCACATTCTGAAAAGATGTTATAGTTTGGGGAATTCACTGACAGATCATGCTGAAGCACTTACAAGGGTACTAATGCATAATTACTCTGAGGATTGGAACAGGGTAAATTAGAAGATCATCATAAAGACTAAAAGTTTCAAAGGAATTAGGACACAGTATCATCTGTCTTTGGAAGGCCAGGATTTAAGCAAGTTATGTATTTTCTCAGACAGCCTCTATTTTGGACCTCTGTTGAAGCCATTGAGTATAAGTTCCATCCACACTTTAATACAACCACAGTGCTCGAAGATCATCTTTGCACCCCAAATTTCAGCCTTCTTCACCCTTCTACCCCTGCCACTGTGCTATACTGGTTTCTTTTTCAGCCACACTCACTTTACAAAACCAACATGATGGCACTAATATTTGCCAGCGTCTGGGCATAAAGTAGTCTCATATAAACAACATGTGACACTGAAAACTTACCACACAGCACTTCTCGCCAAGATGTGAAGTCTGGCTGCATATGCTCAAACACCCTAGTCTTTGAAAACTAAATTCCTGCTCTTACAGAAGATTTGTTTTATTAGCAGAACCTGCCCAAAAAGGTTACAGTAGACTGAAGTCTGACAAACATATGAGGAATAATAAACTGTCTCATATGTCCTATCAGTACATCTTTTGCTGTAGGTTAGGCAAGGCCAAAGTGAACTCTTTAAACAACAGAAGAATATATGGAAAAAAATTATCTTACTTCAAACCCAAAGTAGTACTGTATATACACAAAGAAACAAGTTCAATCAGACTTCCTAATTTGATGTTCTAAAAATTCCTAGATAAATTTCTGCCTTAGGCTTTTTAACAATCAGGTTCTGAATTTCTGAAACTCATGATGCCTACCTTGCTGAAAGAATGATTTTTTTAAATTCTTTTTTTTTTTTCTTCATCAGCAACACCTATAACAAGACAATACAAATACTTTACACGGTGGCTGTGTGCTTGCAGCTTCTATCACTAAAAGCTTGTCTCTTTGTGACTACTTACTGCCATGCTAAAAGTTCATGAACATCTGCTTTCATTAATGAAATTATTTAAAATAGCATCTGTAGAAGATGCTATTTTATTAGATAGCATCTAATCCTGCACTGATGAAATTACCCATTGTTGCTGCTTATTCGCCCAGGAACAGGACACAGCTGACAGGAATGCCCTGGTAGCGGTCTCATCTGTTTGCAGCCTATAGTCTTCCATAAGATGACATGTGAAATCAGTACCAGTCTAATTCCAATTAAATGCACCACTAAAAGTGCAAAGCTGCCAAACTTAAGATTATCAGAAGCACATTCTGCCACCAGAAGTAGTAAGAAACCTACAGATTTACAGAAGCAATCTTTTACTTTCTTGCAGTAATAATAAACTTAAGATTACTCTCCTCCTTTCCAAGTCACACATAGGTATTTTTTTCACCTTTCTTCCTTTAGCAAAAAAACACAAGCTTTCTGCAATTTAATTCTGGCTTAACTACACCGAGAAAAATAAGTATTTCTGTACAGTACAGCAGGAGCACTCTATAATAATCAAAACAGAGCCAAAACAGAAGAGGAGAAAGGACAGGTAACATCCTGTATTGCCAAATTTCTGAGCAACCAGAGACCAATGGTTTCTCCACATAATGGAAAAGCTGGCAAACAACAGATTTGGAAAAAAAAAAATCCTAAAACAGTACAGTTATGCATAAGTGAAATGAAGATTCAGTAATATTAAGAATGCACTGTGCAAGAGGGAGAGCCAAAAAAGCCTTTTGCTTTTCTGCATGATAAGAACTTTAAAGTCTCACTCAAGAGTAAAGTTGATTTGGCACAGGTACCTAGATAGTCAGTACATACATCTAGTTCTATAATCTATGAAAAATGGTGAAACTTCTATCTTTTATGCAGTGCCTGCAATATCCACTGCCACACAGCTATAAACTGGATTTAGGCTCACCCAGATTCAGATGCCCACCTTTATGTGACCTAGTTTAAGCTTCTACCAAATCCACAGAGATCAGACAGACAACCTGCAAGAGCTGTACCCCTCCCGGCTACTGAAGGTGCCTTACACAACTACCTGAAGAGCAAATGCCCAATTTCAAACAGTTATTCATGACTTACATGATTCCAGGGGAAGAAGTACCTATGGCTGATAGTCTTAAAATCTGCCTGATGTGGAGAGCAGGAACATGCATCCACTGTGTATTTTTGGATCTCAAAAACAAAACAAAAAAGGTCAGAAATGTTTTGGGGGGGATTTTGTTTCTTTCTTTCTTCAAGTATCCACTTGAAGATGGATAATGATTCTGCAATATATATCTTTCACAGTACGTATCCCCTCCCCTGTGCACCCTGGGAGAAATCACGTTCCCTTCAGAGGTTAAATGACTCCCATCATTATACAAAGGCTGAAAGCCGCCACAGTAGCCTGAACCCCTGTCACCAGAGCCTTAGGCTAACATTGTCACCGCCGCTCTCGACTTCATTTCAAACCATAGATTCTCTTCAAGCAAATCACTGAACTTCAACCTTCCCTGACATTAACTGCCACACCACATGAGGGAACAGAGCACACAAAGATTATCCTAGTTGACTCTCTCAAGCCTGAACAAGAATAACTGAAAAAAGGGCTTGGCTATTTGTTTCATAACATTACAAGTGGGCGTATCTTCATTGCAAGAGTACTTCATCAAAATTAAAGAGCAGTTTGAATATATGCTACAGCGTAACATACATATTCACTAGTAAATGAGAAATCCCACCTAAAGTATGCATGAAAAGTAGCAACATATGTCAAAACGTTTTGTGAAAGAACAATTTGTAAGTTACTGCACTCAAAGCCCAGCTTTCCAAACCTGAAAGAATATCATAGCTTCTGGCATCAACAAATCACACACAAAAGCTTGACACCAAGTCTTATGTCACTAGAGATCCCACTTGGTCACTTCCAGATCAGGCTTTGTCAGTTCATGCCTTATTCATCCTCCTGATCTCATATGCAATCCAAGACTTTCCAGTTCCTTGGTAAAGAGTTCAGGGGGCGGGAGGGGCAAAAAAACCCCAAACACACACACAGAAAAGAAAGGTGCATCTTTTTTCTACATTAAATTTCTGGTGCAAGACACAATGATGCCCTTGGATAGAAATCCATAGGAAGCCAGTTTCATAAATATCAGAAATAGAAGATTTGCTCAACAGGAGATCTCTGTGCACTAGAGAGAGAATATTATAGGAGTTCACACTGGGAAGACACAATGGAATCGCCTGATGATGGCGCACCTCCTTTAACAGTAGCAGAAAGCATCTGGCTCTTACAGACCATAATGCTCCTTGGTGCTTCCCAAGACCAATTACAACCACATCCACACAGTTTATGGGAATAACACATATAAGGGACAGCAAGGACGGTCTCAGAATTTCTTTATGTATCTACTGGCAAAGAGAGGAGAAACTCTCGCTGATTGTCAAAAGATCTTCTCATTGTCTTTACTCTTCTCCTTTTCTTAAATCTTCCTGAGGTCTTGTTAATAAATGCTTTCACACTCCCATCCCCTAGGTCTTCCCATATCTTTGGTACAAAGGCTACCAAATCCAATCCACTTGCACAGGACACAAAGAGCACAGTTCTTGTATAGATTGCAGGCCATCATGAGGACCAGAAGCACCTGCTTCTGATGATGCTGTATATCAGAAGGGCCTGAGTGTCACCCATTGCATGAATTCATGTGTGAAGATAGAGTTTCACTGTACAACCCATCACAAAAGCTGAGCAGGACAACTTAAGAGTATGGCAAACTTACTGTCAACATTCTGGACCCATTTCAACAAAACAGGAGCCTGGCAGTTACTGAATTAGTCTGCTGCCATCTACTACATGGCTTTAAAAGAGACTCTTAATTCTTATCTTAGGAGCAGGCTGTCATCCTTCTTTTGTTCATTAAAGTGAAATTATGTAATTTGCTCCAAAAAAGGATTGGTAACAGGTGACAAGATGTAGTCAGATTTCTTCCTTAATATATGGGAGGAGGGCGAAATGAACAAAGATAACTACTTTTTCTGAACACAGCAGGGAAGGGGAAAGAAAGAAATCAGAAACCTGATGAGGTGACGAAATACTGTGCTCATCTGGCAACAAACGTCAGCGACAACCATGACACAGAACTACACTACTCCTGCCAAAACCTCTAGTAAAACACATTCCTATATTATGCACACGCATCAGTAATTGGAGCAATATCAAGTATGAAGAAGTAATTTAATTTCAAGTCATCTGTGTGGAATCAAGAAAGGAACCAAGAAAACTACACATGGCCTTTGGAATAATTTTTAGCTTGATGCTAACCAAGTCCACATTTTTCATACTTGCTTCAACACATCATAGATTCTTCTTAATGGTTTAGGTACAAACAAAAAGAAAAAACAACAACCAGATATATAATTCAAGAAGTGCAGTCAATTTTATTTTATGAGACTAAAGAGAATCCAAAGGCATGATACAGGATGCATCCTCTTCATAACTGCATGTATTAGAACATTTATTGGTAAAGAGTAGAATTGAGATAGATACAAGAAAGGGTTCCAGAAGTTGAAGCTTTCCTGCACAAAATGCCTTAACAAAAAGACTTATCACAAGAGCAATGTACCTTTCTTGCTTAACTTTTTTACCGTACTAAGTCACTGTCATGTTAATAATATTTTATTCCCTTTTCTTCCTTTGCTTTTTTTAGTGTGTGCCCTGCCCCCAACATCAAGAAGCATTTCTCCTATCCCTTTCTGGCTACTGTAATTTTCGGATTTGAACTCACATTTCTTCCAGACTTACATAAGAAGATAATAATAATCTAATATCTTATAATAATAAAATAATTACAATATATTGACAACAGTATGACACTATTAACACTGATATTTGTGCTGTATGTGGACACTGAATTATCAAAGTGTGGATTCAAAGGCTCAAGACCAGTACATTCAAGATTTACTGCATATGGAATTCTGTGTCTCACAGCATCTACAACATTTAGACACTTCTCTCAACAACAAAAAAAAAGTTAAAGAGAAAACACAAAGTGAGAATGACTCCATTCTGGGCAGAGCATGTGAAGTCCCACCTCTATTCTTCTCTCCATCATGTCTCCCCACTATCCCCTCCATTTCTTGCTATTGCTCTGACCGTGCCCAGAAGCTGCTGAGAACTGCCCAGTCACACCCACACACTTCCCCTCTCCCTCAGCCCTGGGACGGGGAGCAAGGAAGCTTAGCACTGGGAGGGGTGCAGAATCTGCAAGTACAAAATTACCACAGTGGGGGTGGAGGAGCCCCATGCTAGGTTGCTGATGATGGATTTGATACAAGATAGTTCTGAGCAACTTCAGGAAAGCTGGCAGCCTGAATGAAGATGGCAACCTGCAATACGGCAGACTGGAGGAGAAAGAAGCCATGAATGAGCACACAGTGAAGAGTTTTCTTTAGCTCTTCTTAAGTGAGAAATGTTCCTCACACCTGATCTAGGCAACTCTCACTCAACAAGATCTCTTTATTTAGTTTTTCTAACACTAAATATCTCTCTGAGATCAGTACTGGGTTTGATCCTACTTGGTTCCAAAGCTTCCATCTTTCCTTGCAGTTTTCTGCAGCCTTCAACCAAAGCTTCTTACCTACTGCAATCCAAAACACCTACAACAGCCACCAGAGTCCAAACAACAGCCACCTCCTGTTTAATATAAATTCATCTCCTTGGAAGCGAGACTAAGGAGTGAACCTTCAGAAGTCCTCAGCACACTTACAGTAGAGTATGTTACTAAACTGAACTGCCCTGAACCAGAAAAAATGTTAAGAGTCAGTTCTAATTGGTCTGTCAGTTTGATCTTTGGGCATCACTCACCTGCACAGACATGCTTGTATAAAGCAGCTTACCCTAACAAGGCTTCTCTTTCTGTCAGTAATTCTTGTAGCGTAGCACTGAAAGCCCACTTAGAAATCCACTTGGATTTAAAAACTAATAATCTACAGACCCTGAAGCACTGACTCCTCATATTTCCTGTAAGTTGTGTTACTTGCTTTTTTGGTGGTGCTAGGCAATATCAGGTTTTTCTTAAGAATGGAGGACTTACATTTCCACCAGCTCTGCACAATACTTTCACTCACCTTATAAATCAATACCTTCAGTGCATATAAACTCACTCCAGGGCACTGCAGTCCTCTCTATCTTTAAAACACCATCTTCCACCATAATGCTTCTTCAGCTGAAAAGCCTTGCTTTAAACACAGGATTAGCAAGTCAATAGAACAAAAATTAATCTTATTTAATGCTTGAGGAGCCAACAGTTTAGTATTCTGTAAATAAGAGTAGCCTTTTTGAAAGCCATCATCCTATTAACTTTAACAAAAATCACGACATAGTAATCAGAGTGTTTAATTGTTGCAATCCTTATACATATATATATACACACACACACTGGCTGCATCACAGCCTTTGCCAGGAAACTTAAGAGGTTTCCATAAATTTTTAGCAAACTCACTGCAAAAGCATTTACTTACAAAACAAAAACAAAGAATAAAATCCACCTACACCATCCCAGTTTAAGCTAGATGAAACTGTAATACAAAAGTAAGTAGCATCTACCACTCTCTAAAGAACACTTAATATGTAGAGATTTTTCCATAAGGTTGTTCATTTCAGATTGATTCCATAGGCCACTGATGCCAACCAAAAGTTTCCAATGGATTCAGCACTACTTGGATCACATTTTTTAATTCAATAGCACAGCTTTAATTCTTTGCATCCCTGCGTAACAACTTCATCCAGAGCTACTGAAGAAACACTGACAAAGGAAGGTAACTGTTACTATACTGTACCCAAACAGGTAAATCAAGGAAGAGATGCCTACTATAGTAAAGGTTAACGAAAAAGCCTTCAGAATTGATGCCAAATATTTCATATCAAAGTTTCATTAAAGTGTACCATAGTCTCAGTGTCCAATACAGAGATAACTAAAAAAAATATTATTATTTCTGTAACTTCTGCCCTCTCAAATTTTATCCATCTGCAACACCTAAACGGAGCAATAATGAAGTGGGCCAGCTCTCAATATGATTAAGCTTTTCTATAATTTTTTAGAAAACAAAAAGCCTCATTTCAGCTTTCTACAATAACAGCATTGCAGCTCATAATTTGTAGATATTCTTTATACCTCAGCCCATAGAGGCATCCCCTCCACTCTCATCCTTGTCCCTAAATTAAAGCTTAGATTATGTACAATAATATAAAGAACTGCCTCAGAGGGGTTCTCACTTGCTGAGTGACTAAAAAAGTCTAGTTACACAGCTACAAGCCATCCCAGTTGCATACCAGATCCCATATGTCAAGGCTTTAGAACAGCAGGTTTATTTTTGTCTTTGCATATTAATCCTCCGCTCTTTCAGACTAATGGAAGAGCAGAAAACTTTCAATAGTAAAGTAACTCGCTATCCTCATTAGCAATACTGCAAATTTTCTTTAGCAAAGTTTATCTATCTGGATACATAAATGAAAAGCAAGATTTACGTTCCACTATTCCCCAACACTACATAGAAACTCATCTCCCACACAGGTCTTTCCCAAAACCATATTTACTGGGCAGGAGTTGTAGTGTGAAGATGAAAATTGCACACTTGCTATTTGGTGCCAAAACAACTAAAACTAGACAATTGAAAGCGGCAAGCTTTTTAGCCTGGACAATGCTAGATGTCAAATCCAGCCAAAACCTTAAAGACTCAGCCTCTATGCAGGCATTGTGCCAGGTGGTGCCTAGTTAAAGCCCTACCTATAAAGGTGATGACAATAAGCAAGCTAGGAATTTAAAGCTGTTGGCATCCATCCCCCTACATCACCACTGGCAACCTGACAGAAGGACAATTACATGACCTTCAAAATGAAAGCTAACCAGAAGGCTGGCAATTTTCCCCCAGTGACTTTTTTTTTTTAAATATACCTAACATTTAAAAGGTGATAATAGATGTCCTAGTCCTGTAAGCAATACCATCCACTGCAATAAGGTTGAATCAAAAGGAAAGGAGACACTGTACAATCTTCAGAAACATGAAATTTCCAGGTGGAACCCAAAAACTATGAAAGGTCTGAGTATAAAGCTTCCAAACCTAAAAATCAGTTTAAACCTTGAAAAGAACACACATCCCCACTTCTACTTACTGTTTAAAACAGTCTTCTTGGGTTGGAAGGGAGAAGATTGATTGGGTTAAAATACAACCTTTATTGCTTATAACTCTACCAAAGAGGTTCACCTTGCAGGATCCGGGGAGCACAGCAATACTATACTAAGCCATACAGAAACAATTTCCCCCTTTATTTCATTTGACAACAAATTACACCTAACATTGACCTTTAGCTTTTAGATGTATTTAATCCCAAAACTCAAAGTATACTAAAGAAAGATACCAGCTTTCTAAACTTCCTAATAATCATTTCTGGAACTAACAAAAAAAATAAGAAGTCACACTTTTCCAAATAGCTCTACAATGACAAAATAAACAAAACTTGATTATTGTTTTAAATGATCAAACCAGGATTTTCTTCAGTTTGGATCAGCTAATCTGTCTTTTTGGGTTCACATTACAATTATCGCTTCCCTCTCTTACTCCCAATACCCCTGTATCATTTAGCCTACTCTTCAACAGGTTTCACATATTTCTAGATACACAGCGGATTCAAAACCATTGGAGGTCATAATAATATTCTGTCCCATCAAATTATCTTCCTCTTATGTCAAAATATGAGGGCACTGTGGGAAAAGCATGCCTAAGTTCTTGGAGCACAAAATATCTGGGGGTTTGGTTACAAGTCAAAAAAGCCCAGAACAAGCATTTCTCCTATGCTGATTGTTGCATTTAAAGTAACACCAGGAGATTAAATCTAACACTGTGGGTGAGGTGGGTTTTTTTGGTTTGGGTAGAAGGGGGTTTTTTGTTGATCTGTTTGTTTTGGGGTTTTTTTGGTTTGGGTTTTGTTTTGGTTTTTACATTTTTAATCCTTCTAGGTCCCTTTATGTTATTTCCTCTAAATGTACTAAAATTTTAAGCAATAGAGGGAATTCAAGGACAGATGATGAAAGTGATTAGAGGCTTAGAAAGATTTCAATATGAGAAGAGATTAGTAAAAAGACTGCCTTGCTTATAGATAAGATGAATGGGAGGGATCATAAAAGAGACACGGAAAATGAGAAGAGACATTCCACAGAAGTTTTTTCATCAGTAGAAAGCAAATGGATTTCTGTATTCCTTTTTAATGTAAGCCTTTTTGTGTGTGTGATCACACACACGTTAGAATCAATCCACAAACACTGGTTCTATTGCTAGTCTCACTAAGGCTGAAAGCCCAGGAAGATTGAAATTAAGATTCTTTATTTGTTACTAAATAAGCCACATTTTTTCCAGCTAAGGTTTGGAGTTTGTTTTTGTGTTTGGTTTTTTGGTTTTGTTTTTTTGGGGGTTTTTTGTTTTTTTAAATAAAGGAAGAATTCTTACTATTTCAAATATGTCTACCACTAATAAAGAGAAAGCTCTGAATTGGCTCCGATGTGCAAAAAATTACCTAATTAGGACTTCCTACATCTCTCTAAAGCATCTGGTACTTCTTAAAAGTAGGACGTATCACTGCATAGACTTCTGATGGGATGCAGTAAAGGAGCTCATATGTTCTAGTTGTACTAGGAAAGGATTTCTCTCCTACAAAGCCACACATACACATTTATAATCCTGATGACACATGGAGGATTCTTGTTCTGTAAGGAGCAAGAGATCAACAGAGAAGAGCAATGCAGAAAAAATATATACACAGGTTTCTGAGGTCTAAATAGGACAACCTGGTGAGCAGAAACAATAGCTTTAAGTAAGCCTTGAAAGGTGGCCCCAACACAATGCTCTACAAAAAAAAAGTCAACACAGCAAGGTGTAAATTAGCACAGCCAAGCCAGTCTGAGCATCAGAAATCTAACTATTGCAAATACATAGACCTCTGCATGGACTTACTGCCCAAGAAGTACAGTGTAGCCAGAATCTGAGCAGCTCTAGTCTCCCACAGTACTCACTGCAAAAACAAGTCCCTTCAGAAAGCTCCCCATGACACTCTTTAGTTATTCTGCAAGCTACATTCCAGCAAGAACAGCACTTGGTGCCTGATAGATAAAAATGCAGCCCTTGTTCCCAAATCTTGTCCTACTTCACAGCTTCAGTCCTGATTTTGAAAGATTTGGATTAGTTTTCGAAGTGTTGCAGGAATCAGCTTGTAATGATGCGAAGCACAGTGAAACTGTAGTGACTGGCATTAGCAGAGGCAGACTGAAACATTTTGCACAACTGTATTGTCCACATCGATTCCACCTGCGCCACCAGAGGTGCAGTAATGCAGATTACGAGAGTGACTAGATACTATTGACAAGGAGAGGCAGAAGTCTTCTAGAAGGGTACCCTTTTTTAAAGCTGGGGATGGACAATTTACCAGAACCGAGGTAACCACACAACTGCAAACCTATCCCCACTAAGTAATACCAAAACTGTAAGGCACTGGTATTGTTGCAAGCAATAGTAGTTTTATGCCCCACTCTGTGCTGCCATGCACAGCATAGCTTGGCTCTCTTGTGACTCGTCCAAGAAAGAGAACAGGAACCCAACCCTTCCCTCAAAATACATTGCCTCTTTAGGTGGTAATGACTCCCCCATGTTAAGAATGGCCCAGCTGTCCTTCATTATTGTTTCTCTTTCAGGCACTGGGAACTTTGCAAAAAACATGGCATATGGTTCACTGGAAAGTTGTTAACAGAGGCCAGGACATCTTATACTTCAAATGGCCTTAAAGAAGAAGGTCTTGAATAGACCTGTTGTCATATGCAGAAGGAGTTTTTTAGCTGCAGCAGGAATTTTAAAATCCTTTTCCCCTCAGATTCTAGTTTACAAACTATAGGCTATATTCACAGCAAGATGCTCTAGCACTTCTGCAAACTGAATGTGATGATGCCTTCCTACAGTATGTTGGAATTTTTGAACTGTCTTCTTGCATGTCAATAGAGAAGGCTTCACTTTCTCACAAGAAAAATCCTTAGATGGGCTTGAAAAACACAGGCAGTAATCTACAGGGCTGCAGAAGCTCTTCAAAACACGCCCACCTAAAAACTGGACTCAATAGCCTGTGTTATACAGACTATGAGATCCAGAAACTGTTTTGACAGCTCTTTTCCTCAGGCTTTATTAGAACTATCTCACCCTACTTCTTATACCACTGTCCCTATCCTGCAGACAAAACCAACTACTAAGACTTTCTTCACACAAGCAAGTCTCCCTAGTTTGTTCAGGTTCTCTGAGTGTGCTGCCTCAGCTCTGTATTGCTGTGTTCGTGCTCTGCATTGCTCTCATCAATGAATGTTTGGAAATTACAGCTTTAACTACTGCTGTTCTGATGCTTTTTATTCAGTCTCTGAAAGAAAAGCAGTGTCCTGCTTTCTCGCGTCTTTCCTAAGTAACACCACCAGTTGCTGCTGCTCCAGTGCCTGACCACTTCCATCCCCCTGGTTAAAGCAGTAAGAGGAATGTTGAAGTTATTCAAGCAATTTACCCAGGAAACAATCCTATTTGTCTGAAAAAAGCACAAATGGATTTAATGCAAGTTCTTGCCATCATCTAGAACATACAACCTGCTGCTACCACCTCCAGCAATTATATTACAAGTTCTGTGGTATCTGACACAACTTGTAAAGCCCAACCCCTCGAGCAAAGCAATTACATACAACTCTACAAACCTGTTACAGGGTTATATTACCAGTTCTCATGGTCGCAGGAAGGGAAGGAGAGGCTAATCCTGATTAAAAGAAACCCAAAATCCGACTGAAGCCCAAAGCTTTCATAAAATTCTCTTAAGCATTTTTTGTTGTTGTTTTTCAATGCACAAGTACAATATGCAACGCTGAAAATTAGCTGTGATACTTCATGCTTTTAAACAAATCAGCTAGACTATAGAGTGGACTTCAGATTTAACTCTTAAAAGACACCAAAAATCATCCTTGAAGATATGCAACTTTCTTCTGTGGCCACAGTAAGCTAGGTACTACATTATTCTTTCAGCAAGAACAATTAAGAGGAACTAATGAGTTCAACTTTCAAAGACTAAAAACAAAGGAAATATATAAAAATTTTAAATGAGTTATGAGTAGCATATGCACCCAGCTTATGGTATGAAGAGCATTGTAGACCCCACTAGTAAAGCTACAGTGTACAGGGTTACCATTTTTAAAACATTTCATTATGCAACAACAATCTGAAGCACAGCATCTCCCTTCCAGCACTGTCTATTAATGGGGCTGGATGGAAAATACTACTAATGTGCAGTACAAGAAAAGAAAAAAAACCCAAACAAAACAAAAAGGAAAACACCCCAAGAACCCTCACCCATCAAAAACACCAAAATCAGTCTTCTTGCACAAGAAGCTAATCCCTACACTTCAAACTGTAAAGCTCATTTACTGACAGATGCAGGATCTCAGAATAGAAAACAGAATTTCTGCTGATATCCCAAGTCAGCTAGAGCAACCTCTCTTTCCTTCATATCTTCCTGCAGCGCATGGGAAGGAAGAGCCATTTGTTTGACACCTGTTTGAGCTGAGCATTTAGGTAAGAATTTGAAATCTGTGCATTAACTAGAGAGCCAACTGCCTTCATCAGCAGGACATCCACCACAAAGGCTACTAAATACATGAAAGGATCACAAGTATTGCCTATACATGTTTATCATATATTGTATGAACAAATCATCAAAACAGTAAGATAAAGATGAACTTGCTAGGAGACCGTAAGAGAAACTACCCCAACAAAGCCAGACGCCATGGATACACAGTATATTCTTACTTTATCCCTAGCACACGCAGATAGACCTTTTCTGCAAATCTCCATCCCTGCCACAGCCGTGTTGCAGGTAACTTCAGGAAGGGAACCACAATGATTCTCTGCTGCTAGATACAATCACCTGATTCACAGTTCATTAGACACACCTTGAGAAACAAGACCAAAACCATGTATTCACCAGCGTGATCTAGACACAGAGTCACTTTATTAAATCATCAGCGCTGTTGACTTCGGTAAGTTCTCTGTTACTCTCACCTCCAGCTAGTTTCTATTGTGGATATATCTCGAACATCAGTTTCTGTTATGTCAACAACCGGGTTGATTTCATTTTCCTATATCAAAGAGTATTTAGAGTCGGAATACGAAACCACAGATAAAAAAAACTTCCCTTCGGACCGACAACCTAGCAAACGCAGAGCCCTCTTGGGAACAGGCAGCAGGTCGGTGGCTGCCCCTCACAGCTCGGCACCCAGGCCCACCGGGCAGCCCTGCCGTCCCGGCCCGTCGGCTTCCAAGGGTGGCCTCACAGCCCCCTCCGCACCCCCACACGCCTTACCCGCGTCTTGCGGCGCCGGTGCCGCTCCGGATCCGAGTACGTCCTGTCCACGGCCAGCGCCGTGTCGCTGCCCGGCATGCTGCCCCGCCGCCACTGCCGCCTCCCCTCAGCGCCGCCCGCCAAACGCCCGCGCGCAGGCAGCCCCGCCAGCGGCCGCCCAGCCACCAGCGCAGCGGCCGCAGCACTGAGGGGCCCGCCGCGGCCGCCGCCGTGCGGGAGGGCACGCCCCGCCGGGTGTGCCCCGCGGGTGTGCCCTCCTCCGGCACCGGGCGGCCCCCCGCCCGCACCGGGTGTGCCCTCCTCCGGCACCGGGCGGCCCCCCGCCCGCTTCTCCTCGGCCGCCGCACCCGCATTAACCCCTCAGCGCGCCCGCTGCCGCCGCGCGTGGTGGCGCCTCACGGTCGGGGGTGGGGGGGGTCGGGGCTGTGGTATTTCCCTATTTCCCGCTCTCTGCGAAATAGGGAAGACGCCTGAAGGGAGGCGAGGGTGGGAGCGAGCTTCAGCCAGGGGGAGGGAGCCATAAACCGCGGGGTTTTTTTGCCTTTTTTTTTTTTTTTTTTTTTTTAATTTTGAAGGCCGGCACTTGTTGGGCGGGGGGCAGCAGGAGCTGGGACAACGACGATCTTCCCAGAGGTATGGAGGGGTAACAGCCCCATTCCTCCTGCAGACAGCCACTGCTTTAGTTCAGGCTTTTCGCTAAAGCTCCAGCTCTCGGAGGACGTTACCATCGAGTGGCCATCTCCACTTCTTTTAAAAGAAAGTTAGAACCAGCAGCTATAGCAAAACCTCACAAAACCTAGCACATCCTGAAGGTTCAGAAGTACAAAGGGGAGAGACAGGAAGAAACCGTAAGTGTATTGTCATTTTGGCACAGACTCAGCTGTAAGGTTTTGGCTGTTTGCGGTAGCATAAGGCAGCCAGGACACAGGTGAGTGGGGCTGCTGGAAAATCCTCCATACCTAGAGGTTCACCACAATAAACATGTTGTAAAAACTCTGTCAAACCAACTAAATAACCAAGGGTCTGCATTTTCCAAAGTGGCCAGTGGTGTACAGCAGCCAATCCAGTCCCCATTTCTGCACATCACACAGATCAGATAAATCCTTTGGCGCCCTAGCACAGGGAAGCTGCAAACCTTACTTGTGAACACCCAAAGCAAACTTGTCTTCCCGGGCATGCGTATGCCAATGTAATTAAATTCCTAAATGCTGAGCAGGGTTTCTGACTCTTTTTTCCATTTGTCTTCAGAATATCTATGCTGATGAATGCATTTAAATCAGCAACACTTATATTTTAAACTGCTGAAAAGTGCAAGTAGAATACTGTTTTTGTAATCACTCGTTAAGTTGTACAGGAAATGTACTTCTTTCTCTTATGGAATAAACAGAACAGCTAAGTTACCACTTCTACCTCGTTACATAAAGTAAATCTGGAGTTCCTTCAGAATTACAGCCTTGCAACCGCAGCAGGACTTCACCTTTTAGGTACAGTTGTTAAGATGTTCATGCATGAGTCACACTGCTTTTCCCTAGCTGGAGACAGCAACAGTCTCAAGGCATGTGCATATAAAAACATAAATAAATCAACATAGCTAACTATCCTAGGGGGGGCACACAGCACATAAAAAATGTTTCCCTGCCACCATTTACATTTTTTATTGTAATCTTATGCTCTGAGACAACACTACTATCACAGGTTAATGATCTGATATAAGGGCCTCCTTGGTGAAAGACCTAAAATACCAAAGTAAAAATCCTAGACCGCAACTTCTTGACAGGAGTTTCTTCTTCAACTCTGACATCAGTTTTTACAAAGCTATCCCAAATGAATTAGTGAGTGGGTTTACTAAAGGAAGCATTATTTGCCCAACGCAGTATTCAAAGTAACCAAACTAACACAGGATAACTGCACACAGGCGATGACTTGCCATCCTTCCTATACTTCTTACACAGCTGAACAAGACAGCTGAAGTTGGAAGGCTGCTGGGAAAAAGCTTTAAAACGGGAACTGGATTTCTTCAATCCTTCAGCTCAGGCATGAAAGTTAATTCATGACTCAAAATGTACCAGAGGGTGGGGAACTCTAGAGGTAAAGGTCATCAAGAAATTAAATAGGCAAATGTTGTGGGTTTGGGGTTTTGACTGAAGTCATAATTGTGCATTTCCAAAGGGGACTGTGCAGTTTCCAGCACCTCAGATGAAACATCCCTAATTCCTCAGAAACTTTCAGGAGTTTTTTAAGCCTTGCCAGACATAGTCAATCAAAGCACAGAGGGGGTAAGTAGTTGGAAAAAGGGCACATAAAAGGCTTCAGCTGCTTGGCTTTTTAGTAAAACATGGTTTATTGTAAATCATTGTTTATTCAAAAGTTTAAGAGTTTTATTTAAATCATACAAGCAGACTAGCTGCAAAATGATGAAACTTCTCTTCAAGATGAAAAGAGGCAGGGATGTGCAATATGTATTTAGAGTTATATCGTGTGTGGTTGGGCTCAGTAGTATTAACATATGTACCAATATATTCACAAAGGAAGCACTCTCTCCTAATGTAGCTTCTAAGAAGAGAGGATAATACAGTTAGTCTGACAAGACCTTGGCGTTGCATTAGTTACACCTTCCAATTAAGCCTGTGGATCCGCTTGCTTGGGTGCTGCTCTCAGTGGTGACACACGTACTGGCAACAGCATCCTGCACCCGCAGCAAAAGTCCTGGCATGGTGGTTCCCAGAGGAGCTGTAACCACAGGGCAGCGGGCTGGACAACTAGGAGCAACTGCTGCACACAGCAGCAAGTTATGGTGAAGGAGAAATAGCTGCCTGGGTAGAGGCACTGGTCCCACAGATCAGGAGAGCCCTTCCATGCAAGCTGCATTAGGAGCTGTTGCCATCTCAGCAGTCTCTGCAGGTGCTGCACTTTGCAGATATCTCAATAAATGGTTCTTTTCATATGCTGGAGCTAAATCATCTGCATCTTAAGACTGCAAATTTAGTGTGTACCAAACTATGGTGCCATGCAATTCTCTGGCCAAAGGCTGCTCTTTTCCCCTTTAACTTTCCCCCCCTCACACATGTGCTGCTAGGTCCTTCCTGGGCTGTAGCAGGAGCAGGACTGTTATCCTATGGTGTGTTTGTGGAATACATTTCATTTTGCTTGGCTGAGCAAGGACAACTCACCCTTCTCTTGCACACACAGCTGGTTTGTACAGAGCTCCTTTCCCACTCCAAAACAGAAACATGACTCCCCAAACGTTGCAGAATACTGCACAGCACTTCTGACAGCCTCACCAGGTACTTCTCTCACTGTTATTTTCAAAAGCCCACAGAGTTTAGATAAATGCTCTTCCCACACACTGCACCTGCTCTCAGCTGAACTTTCAACCCACTAAAGCAAATCCTTCCAGATACTGGCAGGAGCATGAGGCAGTGCCACAGATAGAAGTGGTAGCCCATAGATGAATTGTCTTATCCTTTGTTCTTCTCACAAAGTATTTTTAAAAACTCATTTCTATGGTTTAAATTAATGATAAAAGCATTAAATCATCCCAGACATCCATTGTGTCAATTTTAAAGTTCACATACCTCAAAATCCCTCACTGACTGCCCAGAGTCCTTACAGGCACATCCTTCTCCAGTGCTTTCCCTCACTTCAACATACTGGCTCCTTCAACATACTTAACTCCTGTTATTTACATTTTTTTGCCTACCTTCTTAAAGTGACCTTTTAAAAAGTAATGCCAATTAGGAATGGAAGGTCTGGTTAGACTTTAAGATCACTGTACACCACTGCGTTCAGCTTTCAGAGGGACAGACATCAATACTGGCTTTGCCTGCATTGCCCTGTGTTAGGAAAATCAAATCGGTGTCGGGGCAGCAGAGGCATTTCCCAAAGCAAGCCTGTCAGGGGGAGCCTGGGCTTTCTACAGACAACTCCTGTCTCACTCTTCCCTGCGAAAGCTGCATCTTTGCCATCCATTTCCTGCTGCACGACCCTGCACAGCAGGTCCCACCTGTAAGCCATGAATTATCTATACTCACTTACGCATAGGCCGTGGAGGGAGGGAGAAGAATTGGCAGTGGCAACAGTGGGATTACTTAGCAAAAACCCAACTCTCACACAATGTAATCCCAGAGATGAGGTTGTATACGCATACTGGGAAGCATCACAAGAAAGAAAACCTGTATGGAGATGGAAGGCGTGGAAATTCTGTTGTTAGGAGGCTGGTCTGAGGTTTGGCCCCATTCTTTTTCCAGATTTATCATGAATCCGGATCTTGGCAATTTACTTTACTACTTTGGACTTCCACTAGCACATTTGTAAAAGGAGAAGCACAGCACACCTTTCTTCTGCGGAGAACCTTGAGCTCTCCACAATTAAAAATGCTATTATTAAATCTTGTGTTCTGATGTTTGGGAGAAATTAAACATACAGTGTCAAGAGTATATTGGCAAAGGTACAATCAGGAAGAAGGCGAAGGTCCTTTTTTCTACAATGGTAACATCTGTACTCTAAACAGGATACTGCTGCTTCTCATGAAAGACTTTTTGACATGCCCTCCAAATCTTTTTCCAAAAGCTTGTAGCAACCAGTCTCCAGGGAAAAGGTCTGCATGATTACAGACTGTCAGTGCCATTTCTAAGTCTGATGGCAAATGGAACAGTGCTGAGTGACATCGGTCTTGCAGTTATCCCTGAGTGCACTGTCACGGTTCTTAGTTTATCTGCCAAAGCATGAGCCTTCCAAGCTCATAGGAAAGGAGATACTTCACTTGTCTGTACCCAGAACAAACTACCAAGGGATCACACACACAGAGACATGCAGATTGCATTGCCAAGCTGTGACGTTCATTCAGAAGATACTGATAAACATTCAAACTGAAATTTTAAATTGATTCCTCTCCTCCCCTGATTCTCTCCTCATGGAGAAATGTTTTATGTGCTTTCAGGATATAAAAGCCATGGACACTCTGTGAATACCCGTTTTCAACACAGGAAAAAACTGCAAAACTAAGACTGTCATCATGTCTTATGCATTGATAGGGGGTGAAGGATAGAGAAGCAAATGAAAAATTACAGTTGAGGGTAACAGCAGTTCTCCCTCTTCCCTTCCCCTGCCTACTATCCTGTGTTTCTTGCTGTGTGATGACAGGCAATTTCAAGCCCCTTCCTTATTCTTGCTCAGCCTAGGAAATTTCTGCTACATAATTCCTCATTGCACCTGCTGAGTGACAGCATTAGTGCAAACAGTACTTACAGGACTGTGGCGATGTTTTGCATTTTAAATGCTATGAATAAAAGCCACCTTTTTAGCAGACTTGATTGCCACCTGTTCTGTATGTCCAAGAACTTGCCTGGAGCCCAGCTATTTACATTAAAGATGACCCACGTTTCAAACGCTGTGCAGAATTCTCCCTCGGGCAATGTTAACAGTTGCTGCTCATAAGCTTACAAATTTTCTTCTGCCCCATAATACGTCATTTGGGGCCCTTCTGGAAATAAGTGTATGCAGCCTGGCTGCCCCGAATCAGCCATTTCAATATTGCCATGAGGTATGCTGGACCAACAGCTGCAGCCTGTTGGCACATAAAGGTGTACCCCATTCCAAAACACAAATGTGAACTTGCATCTAAACTGTTCAGACTGCAGCCAGAAGGCAGCCAGCCTGAATCTCCTATTACTGCATATCCTGGTGGTTATATCAGTGTAACCTTTTATCCCAAATTATTCCAAATTAAAACAAAGAAGCCAAAACCTCAAACTAGACATAGCCCATAAGCACAAGAATTGGTCTCAGGATGTGTGACCTCTACCCACTGCACAGAGCCTCCCTGAAGTGGCATGTAGCCAGGTAGCTGACATCTGAGCTCCTAGATGCTCTGTAAGTCAATACACCACAGCCTTCTCCCCACTGCTTTATGGCCGTAGCTTCACAGACATCTCGGCTCAGTTTGTGGCTGATGGCTGCACACGGAGATTGTAGATCGTGCTGGATAGGAACCCGTCAATTTTATCTGTCTATGAAGTGCATTGCATGGCTGTGGCTCTGCAGAAGTTATGTCATGGTAAACACGTGACATCAATTATTTCCATATTAAGAGACAATGTCAAATGCAGGGTTAGGACTTCTTTGCCAGTCAACCAGAAAACACAGATGGGTTATGAGAGGACAGAAATATTCATGATTGCACAAGTAAGTATACACTACTTCCTGGTGAGCGTTGTTACAATGCAGCTCTTTGGGTTTCAGTGTAGTGACTCTATCTACAGACATGCAAGTTACAGGGACATGAAACTCAAGTTCCCTCATCACTATCAAAACTGACCACCTATAACTCATCTAACTGGTTTTGCTAATTCTAATTCAATGTAATATGAAAGCTTTCCTTTAAAACCAGGTGAACAGGGAATGTGTTAAGTCAGTTACCTGGTGGGTTAACCAGGTAATAATAAAAGCCATTAGATAAATACGGTTAAGAGCCCATTTAAGATTAGCATAATAAAACCAGAAAGCTCCTTCCAGTTTACTTTTCTGTCTGCCAGACCTAAACATATGACATTTAGCTCTGATTTGGGTGACAGGGACTCAAAAGATCAACATCAACTAAGCAGAAAAGTCCAAATGCCACTATGTGCCACTATATTTAATTAGCATAAATTTTCCAAGTGCCTGATTTTTACAACAAATATTTTAAAGGCAGCAAAATGCAAACAAAAAAACCCCACAGAATAGCATAGATATTTGCATTACACTAAGTAAATTTGTATCAACCATCATTTATAAGTATCCAGCAACGTAATCCCTTTAATCACCTAAATATAGTAATTTATCAAGGAGTTGGTTCTGGGTTATTACTATGTATTACTATATAATGCTACAGGATAGTTTTCACTGAATAAAGCATTTGCTGTTATTTGCTTCTTGGTTGTGTTGCTAACAGGTATTACATTCATTTTATTTTCATTTTACAATGCTTTTTATGGAAAAAATCCAGGTCCCTCGATTAAAGTTTTGCCAACTGCTTCAATATGCAAGGCCTTTATTACATATTTCTGTATATTCCACAGAAATTCACTCACTACTCATGTCCCAAATATAGGAGCAGAGCTTCGTAACTGCCTGCATGTAAGTATTCATTCTTCAAAATATCAAACTGCAGCACCTGTATGCATACATTCCTGCATCAGAACTATACAATTACTAATACTGGAATCATGATTTAGATTGGAATTTAGGTTTAGTGAGTTTAGATATGTGACTAGTTGCCCATGGAGGCAAGAGATAAGATATAACATGATTCCTATTTTTAACTATCCTGGTGTTGTCAGATGCTTCATTATAGTCTGTGAGAGAACACAGATTCTAAGCAGAAAAAATAAATCTAATTGTTTAACATATACTCATACTCATCCTTTTAGGACTTTTAAAATCATAATTTCATAAACTATTATTTGTTAAAAAAATTTGGGGACAATTTTTGAAAGATTCAAGTGTTCTGCTTTGTTCTTGTACAACTAGTGTAATGTATGAGATATCTTACAGTACAGTTTTCTTATCCCCTGGGACCTGAGTTTTAGCAGGAACATATAAGCAGCAGCCTATTTTGCAATGTTTTGGAAACTGTAGCAACACAAAGTTGAGTTCTAGCATTTTGTTTCCCCCTGAACTTCCATTAATGGAAAATGTTACAGCATGCAATCACTAGAAAATGGATCAGGGGAGATAAAACATCTGCCATTAAAAATTCCTATTCTGTTATACAGGAATATAATTTTCTGGAACAAAATTAATACCTTTTCTCCCAGAATAATTGTAACTGAGCTTTTCTTACTAAAGTTATATCCATGAAGGGTAGGATTTCTTTATCTTCTTAAGCAATACAGCTATGTTGCTAAAGCATTTATGTGTAAACCAATCTTAAGGCAACAGAAGCATAGAGAACCTCAGTGTCCACAGACACCTGACAGGAGAGCCGAAGACACCCTGCAGCAGCCAGACAGTTCTGTGGCTGAAAGAAAATGAAACCTCTCTGCCCTTCCAGTGCCCCCTCTGTACTCTGTCCTACCCATCACCAGTTAGCCTCACATGCCACTGAAATATGAAGCTCTCCCTCTTCCTGCCTAAAACTCACCAGTTTTGGCAGCACAGTTTGGGTTGGTCTGATCTGGGAGGTTGACAAGTAATTGCCTCTGCTCGAGCTACAAGCAACTCCCCACTTCTTTTATGTAACCACCTCAGGCCAGCAATTTTACAGATGTCAGACAGATTTTTCAAGCCCAATATAAAGGCATGACATTACCAACAAAAATCTCACAGGCACACACTTACAAACCAAAACAGAGAAAAAACCTGTAATAATTATAGGCTTGCTAGTGAAACTGTTCTTTTACAATGTTCCCTTACATTTATTTATGTTTGTGTATCTTACATACACAGCCTTATAAACAATTTTATTTAAAGTATTATAAGGGGAGAAATTGAATGTTCCAGCTTTCCTATTCTACTAATAAAGATTAATTATTACACATAGGTTTTGAAATGGTTGTAATTATGAGTCTCAGTAGAAAGCATTGAAGGAATATATAAACTCTCAAAGCAACATAAAAACTCTAATAGCAACATGGCATATCATAAGCGATTATAGTTCTGGGGCTCAGGACAAAGTAACACAGCTGAGGAGAAGCTGTGTTACACAAATCAAGAAAAACCTTCAGAAACAAGTGGTATTGCAAAAACATAGGACATGAAAGGAAGGTGCCTGCCTTGAAACTCACTCTGACACCAATTCTAATGATTTTCAGTATCTCAAATGCACTGGTCTGGTACAATTACAAAATAATGGAGCTATTCTCCATTAACACTCACCAAAACTGAAAAGCAGGCTCAGGCGGGATGTTATTGCTCTCTATAACTACCTGAAAGGAGATTGTAATGAGGTGAAGGTAGCTCTCTTCTCCCAGATCACAAGCAATAGGACAAGAACAGCCTCAAGTTGCACCAGCAGAGATTAGATGGGATATTAATAAAAATTTCTTCACTAAAAGGGTGGGCAAGCATTGGAACAGGCTGCCCAGGGAAGTGGTTGAGTCACCTTCCCTGGAGGCATTTAAAAGACGTGTAGAAGTAGCACTTTGGGACATGGTTTAGTGGTGGACTTGGCAGTGCTAGGTTAACGGTTGGACTTGATGATCTTAGAAGTCTTTTCCAACCTAAATGATTCTATTTCTTTCAATGAAAGGTTGTCCTTTTTCTAAAAGATACATTTTCTTTTAAGACAACATATCGCAAACCTTTCACTGTCTGAAAAATTAACAGGAAAAACATTCTATTTTCACTTTCATTTTTCATTTCACTTATTTTTCATTTCTGCCACAAGTTTTCAAGAAAATAACTTACCATTTTCCAACAGCTCTGTTTTGCACGCTGAAATTCTAGGCATGGTTTGAGGATTTGCCTAAACTGAAAGGCACAGTTCTGCCTTGGCTGGTAAGCCAAACTGCTCTGGTCACATACCTGTAGCTCTGCTGTAACTGCACAGAGAGTAATAGCAAGCAGCTGCCAAAGGGCACTATTTATATGTGCCCGTTGTGCAGATGAAGAACAATTCCAGCTACAGGTGGGGCCTCCCCGACAGCACAGCCACCAGGTGACATCAGCAGCCTTGAAACTACTGGCATGGGAAGATACCAGAGGCCATAAAGAGACACGGCCAGTTACTGGTATCAGCCTGGAAGCAAGCCATGTGAGCTGCTCACAGGTAAGTAACAAAGGCAGAAGAGTATTTATACAATGCATGTAAACTGCAACAAAAAACACTGACTGCTTGGATGTCACTGCTTCCTATGTAAAACTGATGGCTGATAGCCTGTAATGCTACATCTATATATGCATTATCAGGGCAGAGAGATGTACCTTTACTGCCTGTGTTTGGTCTAGTATCTTATCCTTGAGGCTGGGTTGTAATATGGATGCAGAAGTTATGAGCTGCTCAGAGACTTGATCCAGGTGAAAACTACCTCTGTCAAAACAAAATACATTATTAGATTGCAAAAATACACAGGTATGAGTTTTATTAGCTCCCACATCCGACTGGCTGCACAGCTCCTCAAGCCTCGGTGTTGACTCTGGAAAATGGTCAGGGAATCATGCCTCAGGACAGAAGTCAGAACCTAGCAGAAGTCAGAAGTAAGGACTAAAGTTGATCGTGTGACCACATTCTTAGTTGCCAAGGGTTTAATGGTGTCATAGCTTGTTGGGTAAGTTTGTATTCAAAGGCTTTTAACATCAATATGCTGTGGATTTTTATAAAGGCTCATTATCCTTGTAAAAGATATGGAATGAGGATGCAGTCAAATATTAAGGAATCTAACATTTATGGAAATTTGTAAAAGTATGGACACCCCAAAATGAACTATTAAGCCTTTAAAATGAACCATTTTCTCATTTTCTAACAGATCTTCAATAATAGTATGATTCAGTCAGGCCTTGGAAAAATAACATACAGCATCTTCCAAGCAAAAACCCAGCAGGAAGCTTCAGAGTGAATCTCGTGCTAAAGCTGAAATCAGCAGTTATATCTGAGTGTCGTAATACCAGCTGCTGAAATTATGATGAGGGAAAGATGAAACTAACAGCACTGCCTGAAGGACCAAGGGTAATGCAAATGTGGCATTAGAACATCTGTGGAGATAAAGCATCTGAGGTACACAAACAATTATCTGGTTTGCTAGAAAAGTGAAAAAAAAATCATTCTGTATAACTAAAATAAGTGACCCAGCAGGAATATGCTCTTGTCTTCTCTAAGAATGTGTCATCCCCAGGGGATGCTTCACTAAATCTGTATAAACTTTCCCCTGCCTACTGATAATGAAATTTCCTTTAGTTATCGGGATTTTATCTGGTCAGCCCCCAAAACCATAACGTATTTATTTTTCTAAGGCATCCAATAGTAAGAAGGGCACATCTGTACACAACTCAGCTTCACTGATGCAGAAAAGAAGTAGATAAACTCAACTAAATCAGCAGGGAAGTTTTGCATTCCTCTGTAGTGAATGGACACAGGCAGCAGAATAAACATGTAAAAGTTAAACAAAGTCCCTAAGCATTTAAACAGCTTAAAGTGAATCCTCTTCTTCAGATGAAAATAGAAACAAACAGATGTAGTAACTGCTCTCAGCAAGACACCTTCATCCCGTATATCAAAATCATACAGCAATTTTGAATGAGAAGAGATGAACAGCTCCCAGTCGGCAGGTTCTCCCCCCACAGGGTGTGTTTTCTATCTGTGGACAGTTCTTTACCTCCTCTTCGCATGCACAGAGCTAAACTCCCTGCAACTTGTTTGCATTGCAACAAACCTCTTTTTGATTCGATTCCCCTAGAAGTTCTTGACACAACCCTCTTGTTTCCTTTTGTAATTTCTAGATTTATGCACATAAAAACATGCATCATCAAACACAGGCGCAGGAGCATTTCCCCCTCCCCTACTTTTCCAGTATTCCTCAGCAGCTGTGAATGACTGTTCCAGCAAATGAATCCCTACTATTTTCAACATGTCTTCATAACGCCCTGTAATCTCAGAAATAAGAAAAACACTAGACAGAAAATTTTGAATATAAACTGCTCAAGCTACCTTCTCTTTGTTCATTAGGTGTTCTACAGACATGCGTATGTATAAACACACATTATTAATTAAAGCCTCCCCAGTGCTTACAGCGTTTTATAGGCAGAGGGAGCAGTTTCCATGTGGCACTGCATGGCGTGTAGGGGGAACACCCACACCGTACCTTCTTGACTTCAGTCTGCCAAAAGCCTGAGCAGTTGTCAGCTGGGCACTGTGTTGGATGGACAGTAAATAGCAATACAGGGCAGTAGGAAGAGAGTTAACAGTTTCTTTTAGAAAGGATGTGACAGACCTGGTACATTTTTACCCCAAGAAGAAGTAAGTGGACTTGTCCTGCATGTTACAGGTTGATTGGGGGAGGGGGGCGGTTCTGAGCTGATTTTTAGTAATTCTTGCAACAGATTTTTAAGATGGCGTGAAATTGCAACGAACCTTTTGACTTCTGTGAAACATTACCAAAAATCTAAGGGCACTCCCAAATCACTTCTGTTACTGCCAATGGGTTTTAGTTCAATTAATTGTGGACAGCCATTAAAGCAGGAAAAAAATCAGTCCTGTAACTGGAATGAGCAAGTTATCACATTCTGCAGAACCATTCAAATACGGGCACAGCATCAGTGTCTGTAGTTTACGACAGCACTGCTGCAGATGCACAATAAAATCTTGGTTTCAGCAACTAGTAAATTTGAAATACTTTTCACCACAAATTCTGTGGCATTTGGATATCTTTGAGTGTTGGATATGGAGCCCTCAGTCAGACTTAATTGTGTGTCTAGCTATTGTAAGCTAGAATTTATATACATAAGTACACATATTTGTAGATACATATATATACACACATAAGAAAGCATGCAATATCATCATTTCTTGAATCAAAATCATGAGAAGCTGTATGAAAACTTGCAGTTTTAATACCGAGCACCTGCAGTGTTTCCATATTAATAGGTGGGCTGCAAGCTAGCAGGAGCACTTCCACCAGGACTGTGTCTCAGGAAGAGGGAAGAAATATATAATTTGTTCTAGCTGCCTTTTCCTAATTCCATTTACTAGGATTTAACTGAATGAGGGAAGAATAGCTATCTAAAAAGCCATATACGTGATGAGAGTTTGTTCCCATAAGAAATTTCAGAAATATGTCTCCAGGTATCTGTATGTATGTCACCTTCCTGATTAAAATCTAATGATAGTAATTAAACTGATTTTGATCATCAAGGATTTTATCAGCATATAGTGCTGCTGCTTAGACAAATGGGGATTCCTACACATGAAATATCACCATTTAGTTAGACCTTGTAGATCATACTGTCAGTACCAGTCAGCATCAGTCTCTGGAGCAGCTGTGGCAGAATTTACCATGTAGCTGAGATCTGCTGCAATGGATACTCAGGACTAATTCTTTGGACCTTAAATTCCATGTAGTTTTGCAAAGACACTGATGTATTTATGCAAGTGCTTTGAAGAATATGCTGATCCTGTCAGATCACATGGCATCTGAGAGAGAATGTGGAAACTATTTTCAAGATTTTAGAAATATGCACGTACAAGTTATTGACTTATGTATGGCCAACAGCTTTTCTGTGAGGTTATTTCAAAGGCACACTGATATTTTACCGAATTATCCATCACTTCAGGGCTATAGTTACAAGCATCTTTTATTAAAACTTAAATTTCCCTGGATAATCTACTTGGTCTTTTCACTTCATTTCTAATGTTTTTCCTTAAAAGAGATCTGGAGACTATCAAGCTGAGGTGCTAACAAAACAAAAAAACAACCCCAATTTAACTTTCAGATATGGCCACAGCACTAGCATTGCTAAACAGGGAGTCTGAAAGGCCTCCTGCTGCACCCTTTTATTAATATTCAACCTTGATCTTTCTGCATCCTTTGATTTTGTGGTTTGCTTGAAAGACTTGATACATACAGGAATCTTTCAAGTATCATTCTGAACAGTATTTTTTATTTTATTTATGTATATATACAAAATTGTTTATAGCAGTTGTGCTTTAGTGTAACACAAACAAATATATCTGATACAGTTAAGCAAATCAGAGATGACACTGTTCCCAGAACAGTTCTTGAGCTCTGCCTGTGTTGAGCTCCATCCCATAGTCAGGGGTATCATCATGCAGTTTGGCGCTGTCAGCACAGGATGAATTTCACCCCTCAGACACTTTCCGACTAATCTCATTTCTGTCAGCCTCCCTGGAAGATGGAAGACAGTGTATGGATGCCTTATATGAATTTGAAATAAGCCATAAAGAAGACAGATATTAATTGGGTCTCTTCTGCTGCTGAAGGCTGATGCCTTAGCTGTGTACTGAGGGAAATTCTTGTCAGCACAGATGGTTAGTTTCAATCAGGCCATGCCAATTAAATGTTATTATAACAACAGAGATGGGGTTATTTTGTGGCAGCAGCCAGATTTCAGGCGAAGTTAAAAGCACGTGGGTACTGAGAAAGTTAAATCTGATACTAAACATGGCAACAAAACTCAGCAATCTGCTGTGTGCAGGTGATACTGCAAGGCACAGGAAAGCTTGCCTGAAACAGTCTACTGCATCTGCTGGCATGCTGTAATGCAGTGGTACCATGTTTTAAATTTCCTCTGAGGTGAGAAAACTCAGTGTAAACACTCTGCCTGTATTTGTCAACATTTATCTCTCAATGTATATTGATCACTGGAAGCCTAAAAATAAAATAAAGCCAGTGTGCAGTACACACAGTTTAGCTGCAGCTCTGGGGAAAAAAAAAAAAAAGAAAAAAAAAAAAAAAACAGCAAGCACTGTCTTTCAGTCCAACATCGCTTCATTTGCCATTGAGTTACATGTCTGATCCTTCCCTCCAAATAGAGCAGAGGAGAAGGGGGTTGGGGTGGCAGATGTCACCTTCCATGTTCTTAAGGAGTTGACATGCAGATGTGTGTCCTGCTCTGTTCACTTGTGGGGTGGATGAAACCTCTGCCAGGAGGTATTGTTGTCTCCGATGAGGTGATATGGTAAATTTTTAAGCTGGGTTTGTTTGTTTGTTTTTTCTGTTAAAATCTGCCAGTGGCCTTATTTACTAATGCCGGTTACCCTGGATAAACGCCCATCAAGGACTGTTTTGCACTAATTCATCTAGAAGGGAAAAAGAGGTGCACCGTCATAGCTCCATCTTTCTGTTGCCATGTTTCTCAAATATTTTCACATTATGCTGCTTGTACAGGACCCCAGGGACAGCCATGTGAAGTTACTGGGGCATATACAAGTTTGTAACCCTCCTCAAGGTGCTTTTTTACAAATTGGGCACAGGGATGGGGGCAGTGGAACAGGCTCAGCGGCTAAGATTTACTAGAAGGCCTTTACACAAGAAGCAGAGACAAATCCTGTGTAAGAAGCTAACAGACAAAATAGGACAGCATGTGGTACTCAACATCTGCCCTTGTGCAGGATGGAACAAGCACAGAAGAAGATACCCAAAACATTTTTGACAAAACTTCCCTGCTTCATGGGCAGCATCCGAAAACAGCTGCTACCTTTGCCTTCATCTATGCTTCCCAAGAATGAAAACAAAACACATAGCAACAGGAAAGGAAATCTGCAGTAACCTTTCAAATCCTCAAGAGCAGGAGCATGCATGAATGCTGTGTTATTCCTTAAAATTTTTATGTAACTTGAAATGTCTGTGTAGCCTGCGATGGGTCATGTACCTCAAAAAAAAATCTCAAATCCCTTTAAAGCTGAAGACATTAATAAACCTGTGAACCAGAAAACCATTTCTATTGATTTTTGTTTCCCTTGTCTGCTGCTGCTGGAAACATGCTTCTCATTCAAGAAACTTACTTTTAACCCATGTGTTCCACCATCGTCTGGACATATGGGGAGGAGGAAGCAATAGGACATGGAATAATGCACAGGAGGGAAGCAGCAGTATGGGAAGTACAAGAGAGAAGACAGGGAAAACTCAAGCAACGGATGTATGATTACATTTTTGCAGAGCAACAAGCATGTTGGCTTTTTAATACACCGTCATCCTTGCTTCAAGTTCCCTGGTGAAAACACTACCTGCTGAGAGGAGCCAGTGAGACATGGCAGCACCACCCGGCACACACGGCATGGGAACATGCAGCAATGTGAAGCATGACTTCTCACTGACCTGCTAAGTCCCCAGCTGCACAAGTCCCACAGCAGCCAACAGAGGGCTAGGGCAGGTTACAGGGTCTGTTAGCCATGTACCACCATACTTGGAGGAGGTGTCAGGTGGGGAGATGGGAGCTAGATGGCTGGGTCAGAGGCTAGTTAGCTCTGCCACTGTAAGAGGCCCAGAGGTCTACACCATCCCCCTGTCAGATGTAACATCATCCCCTGATGCTTCCCTTTGGTAACCTGGTGCAGGGCAAGAGACAGACATTCATCATGGAGCAAGCTGCGGGCAATACCTCTAGGTGTGCTTTTCCCCAGCCCTGTGCCCACCAAAGATCATCTCTCTGAGGGCTGCTGCAAGACAGAACAATGATGAGTTGGAAAATGGCAGCACAACACATAAGTCTGTGATTCACTGACAGATGTTTTGTTTTCCCCTGTGAACCCTGTAGCTTATGTGTAGGGTCTGCCCATGTCATAAAACTGAGAAGGTGCAAAGTATTTTAGAACGTTACTGCCGGTCTATAAACCCCTTATCTATGTTGCCTAGCACGATTATCAAGGGTCGGGTGGCCCCCAGGTTCCTCAGTACTTAAACAACCTGTGTAATCAAGTCAAGATTTTAAATTCTTTTGTGATCTTCTTAAAATATCACATAAAAACCCCCACAAATACACAACACGGACTTGAAGCATGCACATACATGCAAAAGAGTCAGCTTCAACTTCTATGTAACCCAGTAATTCCTTGCCTAGCATTTACACAAGGACAGTAAAACCATTATTTCTAAGCCTCTCCCTTTTTTATGATCATTATGCAACAAGGTAATTAAGGTCAGCTGAGGTCATTATTCCTTAAGTTCCCAGCCCTGACAACAGAAACATGTGTCTGATCTTTGGTTCACAGAAAGGTTTTTAAACTGTTCCCACCCACCACCACTCTTAGAAAATTCCTCTTATGTGTGTTGGCTGCTCATTTTTCTTAACCTTTGGAGGCTGTAATGTTGCTCCTCCACAAGGCTGAACTCTTAAGACTGCCTATAAAGCAGGCATGTGGTCCAAGATAGTTATTGATCCTAATTTGAACTAAATACAAGACCTACACACACCAGTTGCAAGCTTAGTCTTAGCTATATTTTACTTGACAGCTGAATTCTGCTACCATAGAAGTTTTCTTAAAGGCCTGGACTATTTGAAGCTGCAGAGCAAAAAGTATTAAAAAAAAAAAAGAGGGATAAAATATGTTAAGGAGAACAACATGCTAACCTTCTAGGACAACAAGTCTAGTCAGGTACAGTGAATCACAGAAAGAGAAATCACAGCCATGCTTGAAATTGCCATCACAGACTTTCCTTTACAAGCACCTGGTAGCAATATCAACAGATGTGGATCTTGGGTTTGGACTACCAGGATGACAAATGCCAGTGAATCAGTGCAGCAAAGTAGGTCATGGAGTCACCACTTCATCTGTTGCTCCCACAGTCACAACAGACTTGCTTTCTTTTGCTTTGATTTCACATGTTACTGTGCATGTTTGGCACTTGCAACTATTTCATTGTTTCAAACAGCTCTCTGACATTTTACATGGAGTTTATTTCTCCAGCTTGTTCATTTTAGTCAGTGGATTCAGGTGCACATTAAGAGGTCCCTGATTTTACACTGATCAGAAGACTCTTAATTAAAACGCCAGTTAGAATGGTAGCACAATTACAGCAATAATTTTCTCTGAGCAATGGGCATTCATAGCTGAAGGTAATGATTAAATTTCTGCAAAAATGTTCTTTATTTTGAACTATTATCACTCCCCCAAAAAATAATATTCTGGACAAATATTTATTCTCGTGGCAATTAAAATTTTGAGTGGATGTGTCACCTCCCCATTGTGTGGAATTTAATAAAAATGCCATCACAGATAGTGGGCCATAAATAGAACTTAAGATTTTTCTGTTCAGTTAGCATTGCCTCATCTAATCCAAACTATTTGTGTCAAAGTGAGATCTTACTTAATTTTCAGTAGGCATTTAAATAACTTACCAAGTAATAATGCGGCAGAAGAAATACTGATATAGACTGTAAATTAAGAACTGTTCATTACTTTGTACCTGTGCGGTTGTTTGCAATACTTCTGTAATCCTAGTTTATCTTCAACCACTGCAGTGATAAATACAGTGCATCACAGTGCAATGACCAACTGAACTAGCAACTTAGGACACTTCGGCTGTGTTTCTGCTCAAGAAGCACATTGCAAAAGTATTGGGCAACACACTGAACGGGGTGTAAACCACTGACATGCTGCTCGGAGTCCAGCAGTCCTGGAGCCAGCCACACTTCCCAGAGTATCCTGTTGCAATCCCATGCTACAGCTGCCCACGTTTAAGATGCCCAAGGTCTGTCCTGAGTGTAGCTGAAACCCAGAGCACACCAGCCCCTCAGTTGCTAACCCTGACAGCTCACAGCACACCTCCTCCCTCAGCTGCCCTCAAAGCTGCACAGGTACTGTTACACTGTCCAGATATTGCTGCTACCCATTGGCACCATGAGTTCATCTTGAAAGAGCAACCATGGGCTAGAACTTACGCTTCATCCCTGGACAGTGTTGTTTTTTTTGTTTTTTTTTTTATTTTGGGTACATACAAACTTTTATCTTTCCAGTTCACTGAGAGAATTCTGTAATTTGTGACTATACTATTGTAGCTTCTTGTATCGTGTGTATTAAAATAATGATTAAAGTGTCACACTTCTCTCAATGCTGTCATTAAAAATCCATGCCAGCACTCAGTGGCTGAAAATAAACAAAGAGAGATAGACAAACATTGAAACGGAAGTTCCAAAGCCACCCATTAATTTGCCTGAGCCAGACAGTGCTGGTAGCATGGAGAATCTGGCACTTAGATTTCCAGTCAGACATTAGGGACCACACTGCCCTGGCCTTCAGCATCAGTAAAGCTGTTTATTCAATTGGAACTGCAGAAAGCTAACTTGAAAATTAACTTGATGGTAACCTACTACTTTAAAAAAAACCAAAATAGTGTGTGGCTACAGCTTCAGTACTATTGCCACCTACAGGTATTATTCTCTTCATTACACAAAATAGTGAAGCATATTGTCCTGACACTAAACTTTGGTAAACTCAATCATTACATGTAATTCATTGAAGATGTAACATCATCAGCTCTCTGAAGCTACAACTGAACATCTACTGTAAAATTCAGTGAACTACTACTCACTTGAATGTGGAAAAATGTCAAAAAAATCAGTGGCAGAAAGGCTAAAAATATAAATTGTAGTTAGGAAAAAAAAAAAGACTTGCTCTATATGATCAGACACTGTCTTAGCAGTTAGTTAGCTTCTGCAGACAGTAAAAACCTGCAGAGAATGTGCTCGATGGTACACGCCCAGGCAGTGGAGCAAGCCAGTGCTCAGGCTCAGGGCAGCAAAAATCCTACAGCTGGAGCTAGCTCTGGTCTCTGCTGAATGAGGAATTAGCAGGTTTGGTAACTCCAAGCTCCAGTTGAGAACACAAAGTGCACAGCAAGGATGTGGTTGTCTGTCTTTGCTGCCTTGTCTAAGAGGGGGAGGCAACAGCCTTTGTCTCTTAAGGTAACACACACTTGGGCAGAGCAGAGTGCCTTCTGAGCAACCTCTCTAAACCTGCAACTTTTTTAACTTCATTTGGAAACTGTTTTTAAGAAGGAAATTTAATCGTAATTTTTAGTGGTGACTATAATACTTGTTGCTCAGACCGATCACCGCCTACGAGTAAGTCAATCACAAAGGTTTCCAAATGAAGTACTTAAGCTTATTTGAATTCCTATTTTAGTTGCGCTGTAATTTCCAGATATGCTCTGTATCTACAAATATCACTGGAAAATGAAAGAAGCTGTGACCGCTAGCCATTTTGAGAAAAGCTGAAGAAACAAATATTAGAAAAATAGTGTAGTTGGAATAATAAAATCAATTGCTTTTGACACGTTTTGGACTTCCCAAGTGCAGTATTGAAAAGTATTGAGAGCACTGAGGCACCAGGGTATGTGAGGATGGGTATGGGAACTGGTACACAAGACCTTGGAAAAATGAATAATATAATGGTCTTAATTTAGGGAAAAAAAAAAAGTTTTCTACTGAAAACAGGGATCTGATTTTAATAGTGTTTCCCAGTTTTACACAGGTGAATGGGTGCAAGTACTGACAGAGAGATGGGTGTTGTTGGGAAAGGTGAATACTTGGTACAGCCATAGATTCATCTTCACCATTGCTGCTCCACACCACATTAATAATCTATATATTCACAATA
The DNA here is from genome assembly GCF_023634085.1 of Falco cherrug. Taxonomy (NCBI): domain Eukaryota; kingdom Metazoa; phylum Chordata; class Aves; order Falconiformes; family Falconidae; genus Falco; species Falco cherrug. The sequence goes on from NC_073701.1 coordinate 44,996,363, forward strand.
TTACCAGCAGAGCTAAATCACAGTGACTAACACTTCAGCTATAGCTAAGGCTTGTAACTATTTCAGAGTCAGAAAGCCATAATATATCCACTTTGAAAACAAAATTATTTAGCATATGCATGTATACAGAATACAAATGATCTTGATATAGTTTGGGCTTTCATATTAATGGATAATTTCAATCCAAATGCAGATATTTCTTTTTGCATGCTTTTGCCATGTTTATGTGCATAAAAAATTATGAGCCAAGAAATAAAAAACAACTACCACTTAAATACCACATACCAGACAAACCCAATCAGATGCGAAGCTCTGTGCAATAAGTTACAAAACAGGTGTGTATTACTTGGACTCCTCCAAAATCCTATCTATGCAGGAAAAGCAGGTTCACTCTATATACAGAAAAACTACAGAAATTTCTTGCTAGAAGTACCTGTCTTTCAGTGTTCTACTTTTAAGGTAAATGGCCAAGTTTCAGCTTTACCAGACTCAGGCCCCTTTACAAGATTTCAAAGAGTGAAAAAAACATTTCCTTCTCTTCACTTTCTCACACTTTCATTCAAGAACATTTTGTGCACAATTCAGCTCTAGCTGTCTCGTTGTATGGGGCCTTTCCACAGCAGAACAAAGAACAGGTTGTTTTTCAACAGTAGATTGGAGGGAGGGAACAGGGAAAAAAATAAAATATGCAAGCATCATCCTTGAAGCAATTACCTCTGGTTTTGTAATTAACTAAATTTCAACCTGATAATATCTATTTAATCAGAAATTTCAACCGAGTGGTCGGGAAATGCGTCAGAGCACAAAACATACAGCATTTGAACAGATATAAGCAGTATGAAAAGCACCCATCTGAAATCAGAAGATGCGCACAAACCACGGCAAATCTCACAGCTGACACAGTGCTCAGCTAAAGTGGGGGCAGCACCGCAGCCAAAGCAGCTACTGGCCATTTTACCCCTAGAAAATGAGACTCATTTGAGAAATGATGGTACATCTTTCTGAACTGTTATGAAGCAAGAAATGCACTGTGTGTTAGAAGAGACACAGCTTGCATTCTCCACACTACATGAGAGGGGCCGCGCCACTGACAGGAGTGAGGGGTGTGGAGATCAGGCCTGGGAGCCGATGGCTATGCCAACAATGCCACGGGTTCAGTAGCTCTGAGAAGACAGCACGGGGAGTCAGGCAAAAACAAACGAAAAAGACCTCTTGACATGCCCTCTTGGAGGCCAAGCAAGAAGCTGGGACTTGTATTATGTGATGGGGAGCTCTAAAGTTCTCCCATGCAGGATCTGACAAAGATTAATTTTGGCTTTGATATTAATACATATATAAGAAACAACCAAAGTATCTTCACATGCCGAATAATGCAAACAAATAAACCCACATTGTTCAAGGAATAATGTCTCCAATGGTGTTTAGAGGCTTTTATTGGTACACTGACTCTTGTTGCTCTTATTCTTAGCAGATTCTGGTGTTTTATTCTAAGGGAAAGAACAAGATTTTTTGCAAAGAATTAATATATTCTTAAATGCACTAGGAAAACTGATTTCACTAAACTTAGCAAGAGTTTTTGCCTCTGACTTAAGTTACACTTTCACACATCTTCCCAGCTACTATAATAGGCATGTTTCTTCTATGCAGATAAAATCTTACCAATGTGGTCTGTGTCAACATGAAAGGAAAGTAGAAGTACTGTTAAAATTTATGCTAAAATATAACACAGTTTCACTTCCATGTTGGTCCAAAAATATAAAGCATTTAACCTTTAAAATAAAACCCTTTTAATTATAAATGTGAACAAGAAACAGTACATTTACTCAGAGTACACATTTTTTTTGACCGAGAATATGATTTACAGATAGCATCTGAGTTGTATGAATTTTCAAATGGAATTAGAGTATTTTAGATACAACACTGCAGAGTCCAAGTGATTCAGGATCTTCAGTCCTATCATCAAAATAGCTTCAGAATTTAACAGCTGGAATCTTAAAAATACACAAGTACAAAAAACTCTCAGAGCTGATCTCTTTAATTCATTGGGAATTAAAGCTCTAATTCGTCAGTAGATATAGATGAGCTTAAGAAAGCTTAGAAGAATTTTCTGTCCTAATAATCCGCCCATTTTAGATGCCTCCCTCCCTTCTTACAGGACCAGCTCAGCTTCTGGTGAAGTAGATGCTGTATCACTCTTTCATATTAATGTAAATTGGCATCAATTTTGATCTTTCCTAGTGCATCCAGCTATGATTTAAGATCTGTAACTGCTTTATGATTAGCCGAGCAACCCTAGCAGCAGGAGCAGAAATCTTTGAAGAAGAATAGAGTGAAAAGCGTGAGGCCAGAATCACCACAGCAGACAGCAGAAGCTGTCCCTAATTACGAGCCAACATCTTTGAGCGCTCAAATAGGACCCTGAGTTCGATTGCGATTACAGACTCTCCCTAGTATCTATGTCTTTTTTTTAAAGATGAGAGTTAAGAACAGCTGAAAAAAAAGTTATCTGTGTCTTGTTGGCCAATGCAGACATGACCTGTACTTTTAATTCACTGTTTTTTGTTTTACAGCAGGTCATTATTCTCATTAATTGCTAAGCTGCTGGCAGATCTGTTGACATTTTGGATGAAAGATCAATCTGGATTTAATAAAGCGACCAAAAGGAAAGGGGTTATCCTTTTGCTTAAGAGTCTGCCAGATCAACAGCATTGTGCAGACTGACATCACGATAGGCGGTAGCTTATTGATACAGCAGTCATTTTTTAATCAAGATGACATAATACAACTCTTGTCTGGCATGGCATATAATTACATCATAAGTGCATGGCCAAATTGTACTGCAAATCAAACACAGTTCCCTTCCCGATTCCTCCTAACCAGAAGTTCAAGGTGGGCAAGGTAGGTAGGAAGGGGTGAGAGGATTTGCACAGTTATGTTCACAGGTACCTGGGGACACAGAAGTTCTTTTGTTGGATTTACTTGTACATCTAGCAGGCTAAGTACAATGCAAGGATATTTAGGTTCAAGGCGTTCTAGCTTTCCATTCAGCATCGTTCAGAACTACTAAGAAATTTGACTAGCATCAGATCTGAACATAGAAGTTTTTAACTTTCTGTTTTCCGCTCATTGTGAAGTTTTCTTTCCATTCTCTCTCCTCCTCACAGACACGTGTGCACCATTCCTGCTTCCACATTAATACAGACTTCACGCTGCTAAGTAAGTTACAAACTTAGCTTTAGGCACATCCAACTGATTCCTTTTTATTTTCCTGGCCCATCCCCAATTCAGATGGCACAGCAAGCATGTTCCTTTCTGTAGCTTGGAGCACAAGAGGTCACTTGGATGTGTCCTGTACCCTTGCTGGCCCTGACAAAGCAGGTACCCATTTCCAGCAGCGCTCACTAGGAACAGCCTTTGACACGAGAGCAGAGCAAGGGGCTCAGGTACCTGCCTCAGCTCTGAAATGAGACACGCTAACTGGTGCACTTTAGACTAAGTGCAATTAGCTTTTTCAAGCAAAGATTTTTAAATTTTTTTTTACAGGTAATTTTTCTTGGAAAAATTAAAACAAACCTTGTTTACTCTAAAACATACGTCCCATGGCAGAAACATCAGACAGTAGACACTTACACTGAACTGAAAAAAAAACCCAAAAACTGGCAGAAGGATGAAAGAAATTATGACAACCTGCTCTGTGCTGGGCTTTGGACAGGGAAAGCTCGGGAAAGGGATGTGCTGCTTCTGCAATTGACTGGAGTATGCTGTTAACTCAGCACAAAGTCTAAGAAGAGTAAATAGAAAGGCTGATTTCAAAGAGCTCTGGGTCAAGCCCCTGCTCTCTTGCTTAGAAGGCAAGTTCAGCCACAACATCTGAAAGGGTATAAATGAGAATATGCCATCCACTTGGAGTAGGAATTGAGCTTGCAGAGACAGGATTTCAGCACAGCATAACCAATGCTGAAATGACTAAGTACATGCGAGGAGGAGGAAATGGAAAACTGCTGAAAACTTACTTCCAAGATAATGTGTTCCCACTGTGACCCTTCAAAAAGTGAACTTTTGCTGAACCAAGTAACTGGATTCCACCAGGCTGCAGAAATGTCATCAATCACATGTCACTATAAGTAACTGAGTATTTCTAGAAAATGAAATTTAAAGTAAATACGGTAGGTCTATAGATTCTAAGAACTAATGACATTCACTCTGGAGTATATTGAATATTTTAAAATTTGGGAACTGAAAAAGATTTTTTGGAAATGTCTTCTAAAATTGTGCATTTGAAGGTAGCAGCAAGGTGCGTTAGGAAGTAGTAAGACAGGAAATTGGAAATTGTTTCATAAAGAAAATCACTTTTGTGAAACGCAGTAAGAAACATCACAGTGAAATTACAGATAACAATTGGCATTTTTGTGCTACCTTCCACAGCCTGTCCCGAGACACTTGTTCTAAGTGAATGAATAAGGAACTTGTCTCTGGCCAGTGAAACAAAGAAGAAAGAAAATCCTGTGTTATCCTAGTTTATTGTGTCTTGGTATAGGCAAAGATGAGGCACGTGCTGTTTTGGGGTATAGCTGAACTGACAAAGCAGGTACCTTCTTTGGAGAAAGGCTCTCTGTGGCTTTGTAATACCTGCAACGGGTGAGCTACTGCCCGAGCAGTCAATCTATCATGTCCCTTTTCTACTGGCCTAAAAATCTTCCTGCTGAGTGCAGCACAAACTGATTTTTTTAACCTGCACCCCTCCTTATTGAGTAGGGCTCTCACCCCTCAACTGCTTCAAATGGGACAATTGCTCTGTTAAACAAAATAGGGATTTAACATGTTAACTGTGCACACAGGTTTTCAGGCTGAAGTCTAGGAACATCTGAGCTACTGAGATGAGATTGAACTCAGTTTGCTGTCAACAGCTAGTAAGTGGATCAGTTGAGAGCAAATGGCAAATTACACACAGTTATGGCTGGAAAAATTACTCTATGTACAGGTTAGGATAAAAGCCTCATTTGGGACAGTGGAGTTTTAATGGCTGGAAACACAGTTAAATAATGCTAATTAGCCATTAACAAGCACTCTACACCTGCAAAGAGCTCTTCAATAGATAAATTGAGTTATCCTTGTGTTATATGAATTAGTCTCATTTTTTGGCAATAGAAATTGAGGTCTTTAGATGAGACACCCCAAATTACAATTATTTTATTTGCAGATGGCTTACCAATAGGCACGTGATGAGTCAATGACAAAATTCAGCTGCAAGTCTTTCAGTCTTGGGCTCTTGTCTGGTAAAAAGTCCTTCCCAGGGATGAGGAAAGGCAGAAATAAATAGACCGATACATTTTAGCTGAGTTGCAGAGGGCTGGAGGCTTGCCACAAGTCTCCACAGCAGTCTTTTGCAAACAGTGCGCTCTACTCACTCATATGTTAAAATTCCTACATTAAAAAAAGGGGGTTCCTTTACCTCAACTGCCCCAGAAAGGGTAAATATAGATGCATATCTGTAGGGAGCTGAAAGATCACCTCAACCGGTCCTGTCCGGTCCACCTTTCAGAAGTAGCCAAATGGCTTCCAACTCCTGTTCGGCCTCTTCTAGGTCATTTCCTCAGGGATCTCAAACGCACAGGCCCACTCCATCTCCAGCTATGTTTGTGCCATATGCCTGGGAGCTGCCTGTACAAGAGTACTTGCCACCTTAGCTGCCTAGTGTCACCTGTGAAAGAGAGCTCCGAGACACACCTAAAGCACCTGGCTGGCTTAGATCACCACGGCACACTTAGATGTAAGTTACTCTAGTCATAAGTAGAATCTGCATTGCTAAAGTGTCTCTTCTCACCAGCTTACCAATTACCTGAATTCCTTAAATTAGGTGTGGGGACAGAGAGGAACAGTGTCTTCACCTGAACATAGTATCCCAGTTTTTCCCAGGGTCTTCATTTGGCAAAGACCATACATGAGCATTTGTCATTCTAACAAAATAACCAGCCTCAAGGAGAGTTGGCGTGCAGTCTACATGAACAAATCAAATACATGAGGAGAAATGGCTAATTATTATCAATTTTTTTTCAAGAAAAAGAACACTTTCATAAATGTCATTAGCTATACCTAATTTTGAATAAAACTTAAAAAATAAAAATTTTGCTAACTAAAGCTCTGAAAAGTCAAAGACCTTACTTGCAACAAGTGCAGAATGCTAGTTCATTCAAGACAGTTTGACACACCTAAAAATAACCCAGTGAAGAACATTTCTGGGACCCTGAATACTTCAGCAAAAGTTAGGTCCTATTCTTCTTACCAGCCTTGGTAACCAATGACTAAGTTGAACTAAGGTATGAGAACAGAGATAACCTTGCCTGCCACTTTCCAAACAATCCATGTGGGTTATAACATCAAAAATACACACTTACCCGTAAGCAGGTTTGGTAATGAGCTTCCTGGCTTTACACCTAAAGGTACCTCATTTTTTGAGCAAAGCTGGCTTCCTTCAGCCTGATAGATCTCCTGCTGTTTTGCTCAATTCTCCCACTTTCCTGCTGAATTTCTTTAGTCTTCTGAAATCAGATTATCTCCTCCAAGGACTTGTACTGGGTTCAGTAAGAAGTACAGACAATTCACCACAAAAATTACTCTGGGCATATACTAAATATGATATCTATCGTGAACCTCAGCACAGGTCCAGATCTTCTCAGTTCATTGGTAATATTAAAGCTCTCATTGCTCCACCTCCCTAGTAGCTTTAATAGGGCAATTTCTGCACATCTGAGCAGACACATCTGACAGAACAGAAGCAGAAGACAATGACCTCTTCCTCTCAAGCCCTCTTTGCATGCTGAGTGTGGTTTGTGCCTCCTCTTCTTGACATCCTTCCCTCTAGCAAAGCCACTTCCAAAAGCACGACACAGCAGCTGGTTGTTAGCATGCAGAGCGCCAACGGGAGGTTGTAGGAGCAGCATATACATAGTGCATAAGCGAGAGAGCTGACAAGAAGCAGAAGTGTTATCGGGGTGGGGAAATAAAACTTTCCATATAGTCAATACACCTTGCTCTAAATGCTCATTTCTAAAATTCTCTCAATTCCAGAACACAGCCTGGGGACTCCACATGCCTGGACGGACCAAAAAGCATACATACATCTTAACCAAAATGCTTAGATTACCAGGTATTTGGCTGTTGGGGTTTTTCTTTTTAATACATACCACCAAGTTTTAGCTTCGCTGATTGAAAAGATTATATTTGAGTTCTGCATGCAAAGCTGATGTTTTTCACTTGTACACATCCAAAAAAAGGAAGTGAGACTACAATACAAATACTGAAAGGAAATGTTTTTATCTCACACATACTCTTTTTGCCACTGCCTTCACATTTCCCACAGGGTGGGAGCACGCCACGCAGCATTAGACTACAGAGAAAAGACTCAGCAGTGAGTCAGGCTAAGTAAGTCATAAGGTAATGCTGTCTGGATTCTCAAGGACTCTATCTAGACTGTTGTTTATCACCAAAGGCTGTAGCGGAGTTCTTGCACATAAATACAATGCTGAGTTTCTAACATACGCCATTCCTCATCCTTAGTCTAATGACTTTTCAAAATGCATGGCACTCTGATGATGCACAGGTCTTCCTTGGGATAAAATAATCAGGTTTTTAAAATCAGAAAAGTACATTCACAAATTATTTAAATCATATTAGGAAATACCAATTTCAAATATGATGCAAACATGGAAATTCAGAAAGATAACAACTTTCTACTTGATTTCTGTGAAATGCAAGAGACATTTCTCTCTTGACATTTTTTCCAATCATTCTCCTGTTTAGCCATTCTGTAAGTATTGTACAAGGTTAACAGCACCGCTTTGTTTTTAATTCCTTATTGGAGGCAGCTACAAAATCTAGAGGGGGTCAGAATGTGCAACTGCAAACCACTATTGCTTATTTTAGGACTTACTCTTGTGCCCCAGTAGCTCAAACTGCAGTCACTTTGACAAGGGGTTGAAACCAGCTCTGAATGCCACCAGGAGCTCTGTCTCGTAAACACTGTTTTCCTAATGTTGCATAGCTCTCTATGAAAAACAAATAAATCCCTATGCTCACTAACAGGGAGGAAATTCAGATATTACTTTCTTCTCTTTTCTTCAAGGGCAGATAAACACTGTGCCACTGTCACAGGCGAAGGTTAGGTCAAACTATGGCCCTTCCTACACCAAGAGTAAGAGTTCTCAAGGCACATAACTCATAATAAGGATGTGAAGACCAGCTGTCACCACACTACAGCTGCACATGGGCCAAGTAGTCAATTTTTGACAGGGATTCAGTACAGTTGAGAAGTAGGTAGTTTCCTCAACTCCCCATCCACACACAGCTAGCCAATATACAGAAGATACGGGCAAGCAGCGGCTGCAATCCCACACAACCTTTCCAAGGGAACCACGCTTGTGGTGTGTGTCTCCTTACTTGTCATTAACTCCTGGTTTGTGTCTTCTTGGGTCAGGAGGCCTTGATCCCTTGACAAACTTTGATCCCTTGATATCACTGGGAGATCCGTGCAAGCCCTCCTGCAGGCTAGCATGCAGAACCAAAAGAAGGATCTATTATCCTGCCGCAGCCCTGTCAACTCTCATGATTTTCTCCAAATTTGCTGACATTTAGAGTTTCCCAAAGCTCCTAGTCCCAGAGTGGTATAACCAAGTGAGATTCTCGCTTTCATATTTAATGGTGTAATATTTTGATTACAAAGAAAAGCTAAAGATCTGTCAAGAGTGTCACCTAATATCTCATAAAGCAGATGGCAAAGAGAAAAAAGTCACTGTTTTTAATCTCATTACTTTGGAAGGTCTGACTCATGGCTGCTAAGTACAAAAGTGGCAGAGAGGACATAATACATCTAAATGCTGCCTCAAAGAACTTGTACACCTTGCCCCCAAGCTTTGATGTAGCTAAAAATTAATCAGTGTTGTGGAGTGTCTTGGCAGAAACAACTCACTCAAGTCACAAAGTTGAGCTAAGCCAGGAACTGGACTCTATCTGCAGCAGCCCAAAAGTACCATTGCTTTGGCTGAAAACGAGCAACAGATTATGCTTTTCAAAAGCAAACCTACTTGATTGCTTTCATATTGTCCAGCTCTGATTCTGTAAAAAATGAATCATTGAAGCTGATGAAAACTGAGTAATTGGCAAGGCCAAGCCCTGCGAGGCAATTAGTCCCAGACATTATCGCAACTGCTTGTACTTCCTTGCCTCTGGCAACTGGGTGGTAACAACTTGCATAAAAATGTATTTAGAAAATTCATTAGTAACAGTCCAAGTTAATTGTGGCATTAGTACAGCTCAATGTTAAGCTTCTAATTAAAAGATGTCAAATCTAACTAGGTCCTTGAAATATCTTTAAATAATATGCATGCGTTTGGGGTATTTATTAGATTAATATTATTTTGGTTTTGTTGCTCTTCAGCCGTTATGCAAGCTGCCTCATTTAAGGCCATTTAAACGGTAATAGCTAGTTTTAGTAACACTGAAGTAGACACTAGAAGACGCCTTTATTAAAGATGGAAACAGTTTCCTGCATATTTAAGAAATAAGGTTTATTTAAGACATTGTAAGCCACAGTTCTATTATCAAATAATTCTAAAGGGATTAATCCACAAAATGTACCTGTCTGGGAAATAGCATCCATCTCTTCCATTCAGTCTGGGAAATTCAGTCTGAGAAAGGGAAATACATAATGTGTCCTAGTTCATTTAACCTTTCAGTCAGCACTCCTGAATTCCTTACGAGCTTCCGATTCACAAATCTCCTGTTTTAACTGATGATACTCAACATTTTTAACCAAATTGAAACTCTGACAAATGCACATACTTCTCATGCTTCCAGAGTAGAGCCTCCATGACAGCGAGGAGAAATGGATAACATTTATCAGGTTTTTTTATCAACTGAAAAAACACACTGGAATATGTATTTTATCAAGGCACAGCTGGTTTCATCTTGCTGTAAACAGGACACTAGACTGGCATGAAAGACTGAGTCAGTATAGTAACAAACCGTTCATTTACAGAAAAAGAGTGCGGTTTCAGTTCACCTGGCAAAAGTTGCAACTCAGCCAGAAGTCACTAAAAAATTTTGGTTGAAATTAATAAAGTCAAGTATTTGTAAAGCAATTCTAGTTTAATGTATTTATGTCTGGAAGTGTTCAATCTTCCAGCTAACTTGAGAACTTACATACCTTCCACAAAACCGATGAGGGGACAGTGGTATCATGCCCCCTTATGGACAAGTAGTTAGTCCCCTAAAATGATTAAAATCCAAAATTCAGACCCCTGAAAAAATGTGAAGGAGACAAGGAGACACAGAGCTGCCTTAGGGACCAGCTAGCTAAACAGTCCTTGACAGAGATTTATGTATTCGTCCCTCCTTGCCTCCCAAACTAGGGAAAGGCCAAAGGCTGTTGAACCTTGAACAGTGAAACTCTGCAGAGAATCACTGTGGTCAGAAATACGTGTGTGAGTGACAGCTCGGCATCAAAAGCCTGGAGAGATGGCTTGCATCAGAAGAAATCTCAAGCCTAGCTGTGACTGAAGCAGCTTTCAGAGCAAGCCTTGGGGAGCTACCCGCTGTCCCAAGTGTTGGGGATGTGAGCAAGGACACTGCCTTGGGTTACTGACTATCCCTAGCATTCAAGGCAGTGGGATTTTGATGCAATTCTGTTTATTTACAAGGAAGTACAAAAATACCTGATTCCATTGCATTTGAGTTTTTTCTCCTAGCTGGACTAGCTGAAGTGCACAGCCTCTACAGTGCAGCCAGGTCAACTCTTGTAGAGGTGCCTCCTGCATCAGAACGTGTTTCAACACTTTGCTGACACCTCTTGACATCCGTGTAAACAGGGACCTGACGGATGGAAGAATTAAAGTTCATAGCCTTTATGTTTAGCTGTCAAATGGTCTGGATGAGATCAAGCACCTTAAAATCCTGTTAGTTCACTTGGGTGACACGAACTGTCAACACTGTGCTGTGAACACCCAACTCGCAGGTAGCTAGTAGTGCAGCAAGGAGTGGCAAACACAAGCTGGCAAGGAAATGTTTGCTAGAGGTGGCTGGATTTCACACAGAATAATAGGCAAAGGTATTTCCACTCAGCCTGAGACACAACCAACTATTATCTGATGGAATTCTATTCCAAAAATATAAAACTCACAAAGAAGTTTCCATCCTGCCCAGTTTGATACTTGGTTTCCTTATTACGCAAGGTTAATTCCCAAATCTGTTTATTCCCAGCTTTTCTGCAGGGTTTCTTTCTATCCTAAAGAAACTTTGCTTCCCTTCACAGACATCCTCTATCTGTCATGGTTCCCTAGGGATCAGCTGCCACCTAAATTCTGCCCAGATGGTCAGGACCTAACCTGCAGGGTTAGGAAATGGCTTCAGACAGAAGGGAACAAGCAGGACTTGTGGACCCAAATCCTCTACAAGAACAACCCAGGAACAACAGCGCAGCTTACAAATAGAAAAATTGAAAGTAACGTTAGAAAGTGCATCTTCACAATTGGTGGGGGGAATGTGAGCAGACAGAAGAGGTTAAGAAGGTCATTTTCACAGAGACAAGTTACGAAGTACACTCTGTGCTGCATATTACTACACTTTCCTCTGATGCACTTAGCTGTGATCATAACTAGTTGGTGAACTACCAATGTGATCCAAATTGGTAACTCCTATGTGCCTTTAAGCAGTCTGCTTCCTTCTTGAAGTAATGAAACAGAAAAAAAACCCAAATAAAAAAAAAGCGCAAACCAAACCCCAGAAATATCTGCAGACAGAAACGTTGTTATTTATTGAAATACTGTGCATGCCTCAGACTGTAATTCAGTTCTTTTAAAATAGACCAACTGGCCTAAAAAAAAAAAACCAGCATCACCTCACCTCTTATATGAGTGTTGACCTGGCAAAGTACAAAGGTAAAACTCTTCTGCTTACCAGAAAGCTCACATAACCAGAAGACAGAGCCACAACACTGCCAGTGAATTTTATTCTTTGATTCTGCCATGGTAAAGATTCAAGAAAAATTAAATCAGGGAAGAATTAAGCATTTAAAAATATTTTTTCAGCGTAAGTGAGGATATATTCATGTAAAGATGTAATTAAGAATGAATAAATACTCACAGTCCAACATATTGCAAAAGCTGTGTTCAGTGGCATGGTTCTGCTTCTGCCAAGTTAAGCTAAAAAAGAATATTAACTCTCTGTTTCTGTACAGAAAGTCCTGTTACTTCCTATTCTGTCACTGTGTCCAGTCAAAACAAACCTACTAAAAGCAACAAGTGTTAATGAGGCGCTTTTCTAATCTAGCAATCAGCATGTTACTGAAACCAGAAGATGTAAGGATGTTGAGCAGCCTCACTGATAAATACTGATACATCAGTATTTTAATAGCCTGATCAAAAATCAAGAGCCTCCAGTAAGAAAGCAGAACAGTATAATATGATTGAAGTAAGATGCTCTGTTGAAGTGTTGTACATTGCTTAGTCTATACAGGAGCAACTAAGCAGCAACTCAGAATATAATTCATTGCATACATCCCGAACGTTGAAGTAACAGCAAACAAATACAAATAAAACAAGCACCATAAGGGAGCACATGGTGATTCTTTGGTGTATCTGGGAGTCTAACTGAGGCACTCAGCAGCCTCAAGGTGCAACCACTGCCTTGGGGTAAAGGGGGCGGGCATATTCAGGGTATTCTTCCCAAGCCTTTTTCACCTGCACTGAAAATAAGCCATCTTACTCTCCTCTATTTTTCTGTCTTGACATGATACTGAAAAAATTGCTCAGCTGCATATTAGCCACAAGCAATATGAAGAAGGTACATGTGACACACCTTTTAATGAAGAAATCAAAAAGAAATGAAAATCCATTTAGACAGAACTTATATGCATATATATCACGCAGCACCATGAGGGAAGGGAAACAATTTCCCAGTTTCCTCCTCAGGATCTCTTCACAAATTAGTAGAGAGGCTGCTTGCAAGAGTCCCATCCTTTGCTCATTCTCTATGGGAACATCAATAACTCCCCAGGAGGGACTGCATGAAAGGCAGATACACGCACTGGAAACATATGGGTAATTGATCTCTGGGCTTCATTAGGAAAAGAGAATATGAGTCAATGCAACTGGCAATACTTTGTATCACAATACTTCCTATCACAACATCGCAGCTAGACAGATGGGCTCCTAGTGATGAAATTAGATGCAGCTGGAGTTGTACCCCTGCACCATATTAATCCCCAAGTTGTATTTTGTCATGGAACAAAGGCAGACTGATTGGCAGTGCTCAGTAATCATTTCTGGAGCCCGGAGCACCCCAATAGGGGTCAGCAGCCTTCCATTTTCTCGGGCACACTGGCAGACTCTCATTGTTCTCATATACAGAACCTTCCTGTGGGCTTCCAATAGCCAGGAAAGTAAAAAATTCAAAATGCAAGATCTAGCACAAAATTGCTTTGACTTCTCAAGACAAAGCCACAGCAGGAATAAGGCAAGAGAAGTGTCTGCTCTATGCACCTGCTAGAATAAGGGAAAGCAGAAAAAAAAAAAAAAAAGATAATTTAGGTGAGTCAAGTGTGTGGCAGCCTCCTAAGAATGAAACTCAGCAAGCCCAGGAAGCCAGGAGCTGCAGCAGAGGGCAAGGCAGCGAGAGGAAGAAGGGGATGCACATGTGGTGACCGTGAAGTCCTCCTGTCCTCCCAAACATGCGTACACAAGGAGGTGAAGGAGAAGGAAGGCACTAACTGAAGGCCCTAACTGAAGCCAGCTGCAATTCAAGTTGGGGATGAGGTGGCCATGAGGTACAGGAATGCCCTGATGGCTGCCTGGGGTACATGACTTCCAGAAGTTTGGAAAGAAGCTGCTAGATGCAGCTCACATAAGACAAGCAGGTTGTGCAGTGGGGCAAAATAAGGAGTTATATTCATCACTGAGAAAGCTCATTGAAGCCCAGAAATTTCACATGTATGCATTTAGAAATTAAATGCTAAAAGGAGTTGATGATCTTCAGCAATGTTTGCTGGCAAGGTTAATAAAGATGTCTTTATTTCCCTAAAGAGGAGACGTATTTCCAGAACTTAATTTTAAAAAACCTCTATCATTCAACTTAGATAGTAACCAAACTTTTTAGGAGGGTTTCTTTTCTGCTTTCCTGTGGAGGGCAGATTGGTCAGTAATCAGAGAAAGGAAAACTGGGCTAAGAAATATTTCTGTTCTGTTAGCTGCAGTCGCTTATTGAAGTAAGGCAGTTTTTCCATTCTGGTGAACAACCATGTTAGAATTTCATGTCTCTGCATGAGCAACCACAGGATAGTTTTATCAGTGCAATTAATTTCTTGCATTTACATATGGAAGAGGCTCATGTTCACACTTAGAGAAATGAGGTCGTGATCACTGTAGCTGGAGGTGCTCAGGAGTGTCCTGACTCCACTTTTGCCAGATCACTTAAAATGCCTTTGGTTTTTATGATTGAATGTCACAATGTTCAGCCACTGCAGTCATGAGGTCTTCTCTCTTCCGACAGCTGGATACAGAGCCTCTGCGAAAGGGCTGAAACATCCTCTCTTCACCCACAGAACGGACTCACATCTTCTACAGAAAAAGCTGCTGGCAACCCTCTAGACAGTGGGGTCATGGGCTTGGACCCACAGCTTGCCACATGCTGTCTGTTTACAGTATGCAGCAGTTTCAGCCCTGGTCAGCCACATCTCAGGATGTATTGTTCTCACTTGAAATGTAAGTAAGGCTTAAAATGCCACTATATAGAAATGCAGATCACTAAACTTTCTTCTGAAGTGCAAGAGACTAGAAGTAGTGTACAAATTATTGAAATCTGAAACTGAAAACGTGCATATTTTCATAAATGTACATAGGGATGCATGTTTGAGAGATTAATCAACTAACAAAACCCAGAAATGATACTAAAATATAAGTGCTCATCATTATTTTTATATTGATGTCATCTTTTAGCACAGAGCATCAAAGATCTTTAAACAAATTAATGAATTAAACTTCATAATGCTGCTGAGATTTAGGCAGTAATTACCCAGCCAATATGGATAAAAAAATGACAGGTTCTATAGAAAAAATTAAATGCTCATTTGTTATTGATACCTCTGAATGTTATCAAATTACAAAGAACAATTCATATTAATTGCAACATCGTAACTGCATGCTCTCACTCGTGGGACTTTTTCAGAATTAAACCTTTCAAGCATTTCTCTTTCTATGAAAATTTCTCCCCAGATCTAGGTTTATTTTAGGGACAATATAATTTTTTTCTGAATGCATTTCTATCTTTCTTTGTGATGACTTGCTTAGTACACATGGGCAGCGAACATCCATGTTGGAGGTAGCCTCCCGATATCTGTTTTTCTAGTTCTGTGCTCTGATGCCTTCCTTTCCGATGTAAGTATTTTGTAGGATTCTATAATCATAGATGGGAACTGCCTGTTTCCAGTTTAGCTTTAATTACCTCTCATTCAGCCTGCACCTTTAAGTAGACCAGCCTGTTCTCTGGACTATTAAAGACTTAAGCGTTTCTCCGGCAGAATCAAGGACCATATCAACAATAGCTGCATGGGGTTTTTCTTCACCAGGCTCAGTAAGTTTTTACATTTAGCACCTCTTGGTCTTGGTTTAGAGGTGTAATAGAAAGGAAATCCTCTTTAACAACAGTGCTAAGAAAGGAAAAGAGAATACAGTTTTATTTGTGAATAAAACCTATGGGCATTCAAAGAAGATGGCCAAAATTTGAAGCTGCAACATACTTACAAAGGCTGTGCAGTCTATGATTAATACTAACTGAGACTCAAGGACACTACAGCCACCGGAGGGCCAATGTTTTACTGTTCAAAGAGAAGATACAAGTTGAGAGAACTCAGACATTAGCTGTAGGGTACTGACACAGCACACATCCTAGTTGCTACCCGAGTTTTCATGAAATCAAGCTTCCTGTTATTAGTTCTCTGTAAGGCATAAACTTGGCTCTTTCTTGTTAAGATGTTAGAAGTATTTAGCTTCTTGACAAACAGTTCAGTTTCAGTGATGGTAGATGTTATTACCTACATGACTTGTGTGCATGCTGAGATTCTGATCAGGTGTAAATCCACTCAACTACCTGGCCCATGGGAAACAACAGGTACTTAGTATTTCAAGCCACCAGAAGGGAATATTGACCACAGTCTCCTTCAGTCTGGAACTGGACCATGGTCTCCATCTAAAGAGACATCTGTGTAAATACGGAATTACTGGTATCTACGTAAGCCTGCACTAATTGTTCTAAAAACCAGCATTACATTATACTCAGCAGCCTGCTGATTCATGATGAAAGAAATAAGCTATGCAACAAAAACCTGAACAATGTCATACCTAAAAATAGAGAACAGTTCAGACCAGTGCAGTAATTGCACCATAATATTGGTACTAATTTATGGGCCAACAATTGCAGACCTTAAGCTAAGAGCAGATTTCTGAAACAAGCCAGAACAAGATGTACTTATAAAGACAAAATACTGTGGGATGCTATGATGAAGATGGCTTCATCAGATTAGCCTCATACTGAGATGCAAGGAGAACCTCTTAAATCATTAGTAAAGCTGCAGCTTCTCATTATTTTTAATAGCTCTTGATATGAACACTGGCGCCAAAGTACCTACAAATAAGCCTTACTCAGTAATCTCCAGCGTTCAACACTGGGCTTCACAATGCTAGACCTTCATTTACAGCATCAGGCAGGCTAAAACAAATGCACAAATAATAACTCGCAGTACGCCTTCTTCCCCAGCTTCACCTGTCACATCTCAGATCAACCTCTCAAAGCTGCTCATTACCTACCCACCAGAGCTTCAGCAAGCGCAGGTCAGCATGACCCCCGTGACTTCAACAAAGCCGTATCACCATCCGCTCAAGACACAGCGTGCACAGAGGAAAGGTTTAAAAGTGCCCATTAGCACTCTCTGCACAGGAGATGAGGGGAAGAGAGCTGGGAGTCTCGTGGACAGGCAGAGACCCTGCAAGGGAGGAGTGGGAACTGGAAGGCTCAAGTAGGCCAAGGGCAATCAAAGGTAGGAGAGAACAGCAAAGTGCATTTGCCAGAAGACTAGGGAAAAAGGGTGCTCCGGAAACGCAAGAAAACTGTCAACCCTCTCAGGGGAGGAATAACAAAGGCTAAGTGAGAAGGAAGTGAGAAATCATGTCCTGAAACAAGGAAGCTTCTAGAGTGCTTGGCTGCTTTCCTGCCTTGTTAATTGGGAGACAGTGCAGGGCACACCAGCTAGTCACAATAACCACCTCTGCTGAAGCTGGTGCACCCTCACCATGCCAGGGGAGCATGCACACACTGACTTCCCAACAATCCCCCAGGAAGAAGCACATCTTAGCACACACTTGTTTTTTGGCTGCCCATGCTCCTCACTTCCATCCTTGCTCTCGGGAGCCGCAAGATAAAGCCCATGTTAGAAAGCCTAGGTGAGCAGGACCTGCCATGTTCTGCCATGTTTCCCAGGACTGCAGAAGATGACCTGGACTTCTTGCAGGAAACTTGGTCAGAGCATATCACAACAGCAGTGCTTTTGACAGACACTGAAGGATATGGAAAAAAGGACAATGATTAAACAAAACAATTGCATCGTTTACCTGAATGAAGAAAATGGTATTTGCTGTTGTTATCTATCTAACATTCCAGCTGAGTTTTTCTTATTTTATATTGTGACTTCCCAATGCCTGTACCCTGCATTTCTGCAAGGGCATTATTGTGAGATAATCAGACTCACAGAGTTCTCAAACTTTTCTAAAGTTCTCTTAAATGCATTAGAAAATTATAGGCTACAATTTTACAGGAGGGAAAATGAGACAGAAATATCAGTGCCATAACATCCACCAATTTTGGTTTCATTTTGCACAGAACTTCATACTTTCACAGCACTTAATACATTCAAAGTGCATCTTTAATTGATAGTTTCCAGTTGGATTGCTTAGCTCTTCTACAGAAATTTTCTAAGGAGACGACAAGCTCTCTGAGAAGCAGGAGTAAAGTATGGCTTCCTGAACTCTCGTGTCTAATAGTTGGGAAGCCTTGGTGCTTATGAATTCTGACTTAAGCTCTTCCAAGACTCTTCCCACTTAAGCTTTTCCCAGAACTACAACTTCTACCCATCTGCCTTTTAGGGACAAATCTGGTGGTCTAGAGCTAACTGTCTCCACAAAAAAAAGGAAATGTCCTTGTCCTCTCCCTTCCAGCCTAGGCACACCAGCACACCCACAATAATGCTAAAAGGACTCAGTGTCTGTACCAGCATCATCAGGTGAACATATCACCTGTCAGTAGAAAAAATAACAGTGCCAAAGTTCGAAGATTTTAGCTGTCCTAGAGAAAATGTGAAATGGGATCACAGTACATCTGAAGACTCACGAATTATAAGATGAATGAAGAAAACAGTTTTTGTCATCTCAGTTTTAAAACACTTTTAAGTCCAGCAGTTCTGCTATTTGCCCCAAAATACCACTTCTACGGAATCTAACTACACTGGCACTCTCAAAAAAGAAAGAAAGAGAAGAAAAGAAAAAGAGTACAATTACAGCCAGTCATAAATATTAAAAAGTAGATAAATAATGAGTAAATGCTAATTTTACCTCCTTTCTTGTGCCCACTAAAATTTGAAATATGCCTAGTGGTCCTTTCTGTATTATATTTAATAAGCTTTTTTTCTACTATATGAGTTTAAACCAGCATATTTGAATGCTGCTCATGGAAAATTTTTGTCCCATTGAGCATATATTGAAAACAAAATCAGAAATTGCCAGTGAAAGCCACGCTTTAAAGACATTTGTAGTCACAAAGTAGGATTATTTGCACCTTGTAAATGGGGCCAGAGACATTCTCCTTTTGAGCAATGTCCTGCAAACATTCTTGCACTTATGTAACTTTATTTGAATGAATTTAGTGTGGTAATTCTCATAAGTAGAAGTTACTTACAATGTTCAGTTTACTTCATTTTTGAAATCAAAATATATTTGAAAAATATGTCCAAACCTCTTGCAAAGCAAGAGGACCACTTGATGCTGAGGACACGATATGGAGCTATTCTCTGCCTTCCAAGATCAGTAACAAAATTCATAAAAATTTCATTGCAGAGATTTGCAAACTATATGACCTTTATTCATTACACTGCTTTACACGTTCACACACAGGCAACTAAGTGTTGCCTAGACTGCTTCAGGTCTGCAAACTCCCCAAAATAAAATAAGCTTGATCTGTGAAAGTTTGGCTCAACTGGAGCTCAAGGGAGAGTTTTGTGGATTATAGTAAAATGGGGTTTGGATCTCCTTGATCTTAACAATTGTCTTTTGTTTATGTCAGCATGATTTTTATTTTTTTTTCAGTGAGGTTTGACAAGTCTCATTGATGGCACCCGAGCACAGGAAAGCTAGTCACTACGTCACAGACATGACCTCTGCCTCGCACCAACAGAAGATAGGAAATGTGCAAGAAGGTTCAGTTGCCTTCCAGCTCCCTCATCCTCAGGGTTCATGTGGGTCTCGGTATAAATTATAGCAATAATATTATAGCAGTAATTGCTTTCTGGCTGCCACTGCTCTGGCAGTCTGCTCCAGGCACACGAGCAGTTCCTTAGGCTCAGCTGACAAGTAGGGGTGACTCAGGAGAAAGCAATTCAATTGCCTCTGGATTTCTGCTCACACCCTAACACAGACCATCTCCCCATGCCTTCCTCTGCCTTCCTTCTAGGCTGAAATTAAAGCTACAAATGTAATGGTGGTGTTGCTGAAATGACAGGAGGAAAATGAATGCCACGATTTTTTTCTTGTATGCCAGAAGCAGTGTTGGAAGAGAGCGTGATCTTCCCTCAGCTGGGAACAGGGCTTGGGCCATACCCTGCCTGCACATAGCATCCAGAACTGCCTGCAGAAATCACCTCCCAGGCACACGAGGGTACCCACAGCTGGAGGAGTAAGAAATGTGATTTATGGAATACAAACACCATATAGCACAATTTCCTCTTGCTCCATTCATAACGTGTAGTTGAAAAAAAAAAAACTATCCCATGCTATCTAGTTTATTGGAGGGGAGTCAGGTTACAGTAATAGCAGAGACTAACTCATCAAATCAGCATTCACCCACTTTAATTAATTAATGTAAAGCAATATAAACTGGTGACCAGGATAGAAGATAAAAACTCAATACAATTTGGAGAAAACATCAAACATCATGGAGAAAAGTGGCATTCCTCTGTCAGGACGGGATTTATTCATAAAGCAGGTAAACAATTTCTAAGCTGTTCAAAATCATCTGTGCAACAAAAAATTAATAGTCAGATCCACACACAAGCCCAGCAATCTAGTCAGAATCACTGCCCCTTTTGTGCATGATGGAGGCTCTTGAGAAGCACATCACTGCAGGGTTGACAGGTCTTTCACCTCCATGACAGGACATTGGTGTGGATTAGGTGTCATTTTGCAAAGGTGAAACAAACATTTTTTATCAGTAAAGTGCAGAAATGTTCTGAATTCCCTGAAAGAACATTTGTGGGAGGAACAGGGCAAGGTGGTGGGAAATTGGTGGAAAATAGTATTTCCATGACTCTTTGGAAAGTGGGAGAGAAGCAAGTTGTCCCAGGCATCACCAGAAGTATGTGGCAGAACCAGGAAGGGAATTTCCATTTTCAGACTAGTATCACACCTCTGTTTTAACGCTAAAACTAACTTGCCTCTTAGCGCTCTGGAGCGTGCCCCCTAGCACAAGCGAGGTGGTCTCAGGTGACCAAGGCAGAGGAGACCCAGAGTACAGCCCCAGTATGCCCTGGCAGGCTGCTGGGAGGGCAGCTGTGTGGCTGCAAGGGCTGGCAAGTTAAAGCCAAGCTGTGATGATCACCGTGCCACCCTCCCTTTGCCTCCTGCCTCTCCTGTCACCTAGAGACACAGGCTATGACCAGCATGGGAAATCCCTCATTATCTATTTCACTTGCCTGGAGCTGTGGAGAGAATCCTAAAGCAAGCCATTAAGCATTGAATTTCAACTTATTTGTCTGATTTCTTATTTCTTTTTTTATTTATTATCATGATTCGTGACCTCAAGTCTCTATCTCATTACAAAGGCGCAGACAAGCCTGGTACAGTCTCCTTAATGGAAACGCAGAGCCGAACCACATGTCTGTCAATTAGCAAATATCCCAGTAAAGGGTCTGATTCTTAAAGTAATGAAACAATTACTGTTAGATGTTATTATTTATTATTTATAACACCGTGGCACTTCCAGTCTAGAGCAAGACCTCACTGTGCCTGGCACAATACAAACATCGAACAGAGTATGTAATCCAAGCGGTTTTGTTTGCAGAGCTGTGGCCTTATGCCTGATCCTACTGATGCTCTCTAAAACATGCAAGCAAAAATTATACTAAAATTAGCAGTGGCAACAGCAGCAGTTATTCTTCCTATCAGAAGGAATGCAGGTCATTTAGTTTGGGAGTGCCATCCCTCCTTCCCCCATTGGTGCTGCAAGGAGTTCACCCTGCCCAGAAGGTGGGAATACAGGAGGAGAGCATCACAGCTGGTGCACAGGCTTTCGCTTCTGGCAGATATTGCTGGAAAACCAAGGCAGAACTCACCCTCTCTCCTATACACAAGGTAACCACCTTTTTAAAAGCCAAGGGCAGCCCCTAACTACTGCTAGCCTGAGAGAAGAGAGAGGATAATACTTAGAAACGAACTCCACAGGCAACCAACAGCCCCATGTCCTCAAAGGTCAGCTCAGGTTTTCCAAGTGAGATGCTAAGAGGATGTAACCAAGACTGAGTGTTTCAACTGAGAGAGGGAGCATGAATGCTGAGCCTTGGGGAAGAAAGCTCTACTCAAGTGTGGGATACTTTCCTTAGGCAGCTGATGGAGCCTTCACTGCTGAAGCAATTCACAATTAGATGTGAAAAGAATCACATAAATACCGTAAGAAAATTCACAGTGGATTCACAATGATGAAGAATATGATCCAACAGTCTTTCCCTATCTCTTAGCATGTGTCCCCTGAAAATAAACACTTACCTTTCAAAATATCACTGTGATCCAAAGTCTGTTGAAGTCTCTAGAAAGGCAAAATTCAACTGGGCTTTAAATGAGGCCATAAATTTGGGGAAAGTGCTATATGTTTTTTAATTTGCTTAAACAATGAAAAACTAACTAAAGGTTTTGCCAGTAGACCTGTTGCAACCATTTATACATTTTGCCATAAATCCCAGGTATTCCTACAAGCCAGGTGCTAGAAAGTTTTTGCTTTTTTTGCCCTAAAGGTTTTTTGATGTATTTATATATAGGCTTGGCAGTACCAATTATTGTGTCAGCTGCATAAAGGTAAGCGTCCTTATAGCAAATACATATATACCCCATAGCAAAAAAACCCCCCCACATTCAGTAACTTTGCTTCAAGATATCTAAAATCGGTTAGTTTGTAAAGGCAACAGGAACATGGAATGGAATCTCATCTAGAAAATATGTAAAAAAAAGTAACCAAAACGTTTTAAATTCTGTCCCAGCAATAATGCAATCATACTGCAGTATCCCAATTTTGATAACCTGTGATTTTCTCAGAGCATGTATGTTATTACTTTACATCTTGAGTAAATGTGCACAACTTCCAGCTCAGGTCTGCACAAAAGTAAGGGTCTGGGGCAGAGGTCTGTTTTCCGAAGAATGAAATCCAATTCAGGCCTCTGCACAGAGTCACGCCTATCAAAGTCTCAGTCATAAAACTGAGAAAAAAAAGGAAATAAATCTGTTTATATAATTTGGTATTTTAAAGTAAAAGAACCAATCAAATTCCTTTGATGTTTTGAGTACCTTCATGGGGACAAAATACCCCAAAAACTCAAAACACCCGAAACCTGAAATACTCTAGAAATAGGAGATTTACAATGAAGTATGACAGATGCTATGAAAGCGTTCAGACTGGTAAATTTTAAGTGCATACAGTTAACACTACTTTCTGGAATTGTTTCTCTAGATGACACAAAGGAGTCAAAGGAGCATAAGAATGGATGGTCTGGAAGAATCAGAAGTGACCATACTTTTTGTTTCCATTCTTCCCACTAATAAAAACTGCAGAGAGAATTTTTGCCAGTGGAACGGAATGCAAAATCTCTATTATTAGCATTATCAGCTAAATCCTACCCCTCTAAAAGATGGATACCATTCTTTCATCTGTATTTCTCCTCTTACAAACTTCTCATTTTCTGTCCCCTGTGTAGTAAGTGCTGAAATTAGTTAGCTAAGTCGTCTCGACTACATGAAATACTGACTGAAGCCTGTAACCAGAAAGCAAGAGGAAAGCAGTGTTTTTTACAGCTCAGGACTAGGGTAAACCTACAAGGCCTGAGCTTCTGACACTTTGTGTTATGTTTTTAATTTTACAGAATAGGGCTACACATACAAGTGAATGTCAGAGGTAGAAATGTCATCATTTTGGTCATCTCCATTATCTACCTATTTCCTGTTCTAACAGGGGGGGGAAAAAAAGAAAAGCAGACTTTGACAGTAGTCCCAGATCATCTCATTCAATTCTTTATCTCAAAAAGACAGACAGCACCAGCTAGGACACAGTCACATGGAGGCTTATCCCTACACACTC
Organism: Falco cherrug; assembly: GCF_023634085.1. NCBI lineage: Eukaryota > Metazoa > Chordata > Aves > Falconiformes > Falconidae > Falco > Falco cherrug. Next base: position 45,020,009 of record NC_073701.1, read on the forward strand.
TCCAGGCAACCAGCACCGAAGGCAGCAAGAAAAATTATTGCAGTGAAAGCCCTGCTTAAGCCTTTATGTTTGTCTGCTAGTGGAGTCCTTCCTTCTTCTCATGTATTTTCTTACAAGACTAAAAATACTTCAGTAGCGAAAGCCATTAATAATGGAGATAGTTGTGTTGTGGGGTTTGGTGTCAAGTTAACTGTTTAAAGAAGTAACAGCAAAACATGGGTCTGGTTAACACCGCATCCCCTGTTGAACTCCAAATAGCACCTAATTAACATGACAGGGGGTCAAAATAAGAGTTTGCATTAAACACGGTGCTGATGTGGTCTGTCAGCTTTTCTGACAAACAACTGCTCCACTTTTTGCCGTTTCCCAGTTCACAGCAGCAGCAACATTTTAGGCCAGCAAAAACCACAACACACAGCTCTGATCTCCTGCACCATGTGGGACACGGAAGTCACCCAGGAATCCCTGCAGTGAAGGGATGACTTCTTCTGAGCCTCGTGGGCAAACATTGATCTTAGGAGTCTGTAGATTAAATAAATCCCAGGCCCGGTTATGATTTGCACTGAGGCTGGCCTTACATCCATTTGAGTCTTTTTTACCCTGCTAGGATAGGCTGGAGATGCAAGAACATAGTCCTATCCCTCTTAGGAAGGCATCTCACACTTTGTGTCTCAACCTCTTACTCTCTTAAATGTAACTCACTCTTCAACACAGATTCTCTGAGATGCATAAATGGGAGGGGAAGGTAAAACTCCTGGTATGCTGCTACTCATGATTTAAATCATTACATAAATCTCAACACTGTGTAGTAGAAGGCTAGAGAATAGCCCAACACACCTCTAGCCCCCAGAGGTGGTATCAATGGATGCAGTTTTAGGAACAAGGCTCCAAAGCTAGAGGGGAGCTGCTGCTTTTCAGGTGGAGCAACTGACAAAAACTGAGCTGAACTGCATGTAAATGCTACAGTCTCAGTCTTCTCAAAAGGAACCACATTAGGTCAGAGGAAGCCAAGAGCAGCTGCTTATTGGTATTTGCAGTGATGATGCTATTATAATGCATTACTTTTAAGAAGTTCAAAATCCAAGCACAAGTCAAGCTACTTTCTCTCCAAGGATTTAACAGCCTCCCTTTACCTGTAAGTTTTAAACACACACACTGCACTGTCAGTTATTATGATTAATCATCCCTTTTTGTGGATTTGAGATCCTGTTTCTTAAATCTCCTCCTACTAAGAAGACTAACTGATGACATAAGAAAGAACTGAGACCTTGCAGTATTCCTTCTTGCAAGGCAGATACGGGAGATGGTAGCACACATCATCCACACAACTGGACAAGGACTCCCTACTACAGGTGTTGTGCACTGCCTTTACTTTTATCCTGAGAAATCCTGGGTTCCTTACACAGGCAGGGAAATACATCAGTGGATGAAACCTTCAGACACAGAGTCTAACGTGGAAGGAAAGCCCAAGTCTCACTGTGTGCCAGCCCAAAGGCATGCATGCATGCAGAAAACCACTGACCTATCCCATACAGCCATCTCCTGGAACAACAGACTTCCCTGGTTACTGCCACCCAATACACAGAATTAGAGTGGGTTTTACCCTGCTGAACAGCAGCTGGCTTAAGATACCCAAGAGCATGCATTTAATCCCTGAGCGGCTGTCTTTAAAACAGGAGTGCAATGATATATCATTTTGTGGGACCTGAGCTTTCTGCAGTTTTCCGACGAAATCACCTGGTCCTGCCAGAACACTGTTCTGTATGGCCCCATAAAAGAGCTGCATTCAAAGAAATAAACCCATTGGAATAATGCAAAATACCACCAAAGTATGCTCAACACACACATCAGTCATTAAATACTTACACTCAGTTTATCAAAGGGGATAGATGAACCAACAAAAATGAGTTTGTTCTAGGAGCTATCTTTGGGCCTTTGTACCTGTGGTGCTCCTAACAAAGATGTGAATTGCTTCCGAAGACAGCATTGCACTGTACTGCAGGGACAGATCCTGCCAGATGCCAAGCTGTATGGACACTACACAGTGTCGATACCGCCCCAGATTGTCAGATATAACGTCTACTATTTTGGCAGCACATTTACACACACTAATTACAGCAACATCTAACTAGAAGGAAATGTTCACTGGAGCTCTCGCCACCCAGCAGAGAAGAGAGGGCACAGCCTCACCATTGTTAAAGCACTAGCCAGAGTACCCCTGAGGTGTTTGAGGTTTTCACTGACAGGCTGTAGGCTGACACTTAGATACAGATAATAAGAAAGTGTTCTCACAGTACCAGGAGAAATCCAGTCATACATGTTCCCTTTACCTCATCATTTGAATTTTCTTATGCACGTTTATCTACACAACTTAGAGGCTGTAAACTGTCTTCTTTTAAACAGTGTAAATTGCCTTATTTACACCATTGCATTGTGGCCTTTGTATATTTAAAACCCCTTTGATTGCCATAGGCAATTAGATGGATGACCTGAACTGTCCCTGTCTAAAATTAAGCTGCCTGAATTTAAGCAAGGAGTACCACGAGCCAGGCAGTCAGTCCCAAACTACACTGCAACAGAGCAGGAATTCCCACTGGGCTGCCTATCTCCTGGCATTTTGCTGCCTTGCGAAGTACAATACCTTTTTAAAAATTGATTTTGCTTGTCTGTTAGTTTTCCAATTCTGTTGTTCTTTCCCGGTTCTTACATGTCAGCTGCTTTCTGTCCTCTATATGCATGTGTTGCTCACAAACTTTTCAGGTTTGCTTATAAAAAGCAGCCTTGCCCTACCCACAGAACGCATTTACTGTGGATGACCACACAGTCAGGGGATAATCATCTGAAACAACTTGTTCCACTTTCAGTTAGTGTCGCCTGTCCCTCACAAGAACACCCCCAACCCTGAAATCCCAGGTTATTGCATTGTCAACTACTATTCAGAATCTAAAGAGTCATTAAATCCAGAAATATGTTCTTATTCTGAAGAAATTTCATGTTGTCTTCTTATGGTCAATACAGTAAGAAGACAGATATGGTGTGGAGTATCTTGGCTATTATATCAGGAAGGAAAACCATATTACATTTAAAGGAAGGAAGGTGACAAGTCTCAGTGATTTTAATCCGCTTTAAAAATTAGTATTATATGAAAAACAGGCTAGGACCTTTGATAAATCTGTTGCTCATTTTTACCACTGCATTCTGTATGTGGGCACTCAAGTCAGCACCAGTGAAACTGGTCTCCTGGATAATTTTTCAAAAACATATGATAATAAATTCATAAACCGAGTCAACTGCTAACTTGAGCAGTAAATGCTCAAAACTAGCCCTTGCAAAACAAGAGATGAATGAGGAACATGACAAATAATTTTTAACATTGTAAATGCAAGGCTCTTTTTCTAAATTGAAGGAAAATTGTGAGTTATATGGAATCATATAATATCTCAAATTGGAAGGGACCCATAAGGATCAAGTCCAACTCCCCGCTCCTCGCACACTACCTAACACTAAATCATATGACTACAAACTGCATTTAGTGGTAAGCGCTGCCAAACAAGGGCTACAGAAATGCTGACTGACCTATTCTCTGAACTTGCACATGTCAAAAGTAAAACAACTCCAGTAAATACTGATACTATCACAAACAGCTTGTGTCATCTAATTAATCACTGGTAGTTATTACAGCCAAACTCTGGATAGTCAGGATACAAACACAATCCATCCTATGTGAACAGTCACCTCTGCAGGCTAACTACTACTTGTTTAGCACATACACAATACATCTCACTGTTGTGGCGGCAAAGAATAAGGCTGCTGTAAGTCAAATTAAAAAGTGTTTAAGCATTTGGAGAACATCTTTACTCTCTGACCATATCCACAGCAGACCACCTAGTCCTGGCTGGAAATGAGATGACAGCAATATCTAAATACAGGTGAGTTGCACTCAGGAAGCCAACAGCGTTCCCTAAGCAGTCCAGAAGGCCAATGTTCTCCCAGCAAGGTAAGAAGAGTTGAGTAGGTACCATTGATTTGGAGAGGTAGATGGTTTCTGATTTGGTGTGGCATCTGCAGGTGTCAGCCCCTGGAGAGAAACAGAAGTGTGAGCTGGGCAGCAAGGACCTGAACAGCACTGAAGCCAGACTAAAGGGTTGTTTCTGTTTCTAGAAGTGCAACCCAGCAGTTGTCTGTCTGTTAAAGATAGCCTGAGAGCCTTCCTCAAAACAAGACTCCTCCTCTTGCATGAATGCAAAGCCTCTTGCATTGCAGGAGCACATCCTGCCCAGCACTGAGCCCAGACAGCACATCCGCAGTGATCAGCCTACTTGCCCCGGATGTCCTGGATGGACAGAATGTGCAGGAGGGCATGCAATGCCTATGGCTTTTCTAGAGGCTGCTCCTTCTGAGCAAAGATGTGTAGGCAATGTTTTCAGGCTGAATTTTGATAGCTGAATATTAATGAAAAGGCTGGAGACCCCACAGGAATACACAAGAACCAGAAACTTCAGGGAGGACGTAGGCTTGCTCTTTTTTCTTTACAGCATCATTAAAAATTCTATAAAAACATGTAAAATGGTTTAAGTTTTCCTTGCAAGATTACTAAGGCCAATGAGGGAAAGATAAACCCTTTGCTCCTCCTCCCCACGCAGTCACACACAATCAAGCTTAAACTCCAACATATGAGCACTTAGAGATTGTAGGTGCCCTAAGCTCTCCCAGGGAGAGACCAGCCATGTCTTGTTCTTAGGCTACTATAAATAAAAGTAAAAGAATAAACCAAATAATTTGACTAATGCACTTCTTGATCAAACAAAAGAATAAAGCAATCTCCATTGCTTCTGCACTACAGAGCAAGCTTCTCTGAAGAAGTACAACCACCGGGTCATCTTTTTTTTCTTTTTTATAATGCTTTTTTTTGCAAAACATTCTAGATCTTCTATTAATGGCCAGTTCATTCCTGCTCTCTGCATCAGCTGCGTTCAAGAGGCACGCTATGCATAGCCCTGCTACACCCAATTGCAACTGTTTCAGCACCACCGGTTGCATTAATTGTACCTTGAGGACACAGGCACATGCCAGCTCCTACCTCACAACCATCTTTAGTCAGGCCTGCGTTATACCATGCTGAGACATCCCTCCACCACAATGGGCACCCATGTACTGTACACAGCTCATCGGTGTGATATATGGTCTCCTTGAGCAGGCGAACCCAACACAAGGGGTCACGGAGCCAGAGAGGGGCCACCACCCTATATTGTTGCTGAGCATATTTCAGACGGTGACACTGTTCCTTCTCCTCAGTCCCACTACACAACCCACAGATGTGGCTTAGTGCTGTGGCCATTCCCTTTTCACATGACTGACAAGCGGCCCATGGCATCATCCAACACGTGGTGCCTCTCTACTGGGGAAAAATCATACTGCACTTGAACCTGAGGCTTCTGAAAGCTGACAGTACTTCCCATGCTCCCATGTTTAGCTGTCCTTTATTCACTGGAGCCTGCATTTATTACTAGTTACAAGTTTGTCCCCATCTACCTGCTCCTTCCTTGCGCCATGATCCAAGTAGTTTCAGAGCAGTCTCCTGGGGGAGCCATGCACTGGAAGGAGACACAGGAGACAGAGTGCCTGTTCGCCTCCAGCACCATCTCCTGCTCCCACAAAAGCAGGGAAATGGGCTGGGAAGGGAGATGTCCAGGCAGTTCTCCAGAGAGCAGGGAAAAAGTCTCTTTTGTGGTCACGCTAAAGGGATTTAAAACCCTGCCCCTCCTGGGAGTTTTTGCTCTTGATTTTCAGTGTTTGGACCTTACCCTGTACAGGGAGGGTTAACTAGATGTTAGAACACGCCTTTTTCAATTCAAAATGGAAACCCTGGAACACACATTAAAAAAGGCTTTTTTTTTTTTTCTGTTTTTAGATACTCTAACATTCAGAAGGAATTAGATAACAGCTATAATGGCCCCGCCTACTCTTGATCCTTTCTGCTGCCAGAACATTTTGTGTAATAAATCATGAGAGCACTACATTACTCGGAAGCTAAAAATGGAGCAGTCAGGAGGCAGCACAGAGCTCTGCCTGCAGAATACGGAGTTGTATTTGATAACATCTGCACTTGGTCTGATTTTAAGCTGCCTCAGGTGGGATAACAAACCCAAATGAGGAAGGAAAGGTTCACAGGGTCATTACAGCACAGGCTGGCTTTTAAAATATTTTTCTTTCAACTTCACTTTCATCACATTTTGATTTAGGTTGGGTTAGTTCCTGGAGAGGGTTCCGCTTAACAGAACACCAAGGGCACCACTTACATTTCCCCAAATCCAAGACAGTTGTTGAAGAGTAGTGAAAGGGTGCAGCTGAAAGGCAGGATGCAATATCATCTTTCCTCAAATCAGAAGGGTAAGATCAAATTGTTTCCTCCAGACTGGGAGAGAGTGTTTCTGAAAAACCGGTCCAACTAGCTGTAAATTCTTAACTGGCATTTTATCCCCCTGTAAAATGAGTAACAAGCACTGATCACAGCAGCGGAATTGATAAGGCAGCTCAGGTCTGGCTAAGAGCTGACACATTGCTCCAGTTGCATCCCAAAGCCCAGTCCCAGGCACCCTCACTGTAAGTGATGGCTATCTACACCGAGTAAGTAACCCGGCTCAACACGACACCCACCTGCCTTTGCTGGGCTAACCAAACGGGTCAGCTGAGCTTCTGCTAGGAAATGGTGAAATGAAACTATCTCAAAGGCTTATTTGTAACAAGAATAAGAGGTTTTAGCATCTGCTAGGGACAAGTCTGGGTAACGGTCACAAACAGATTTTTTTATGCTTTAGGCTTTAAGAACAGTTTTAGTTAAAATAGCTGAATTTTGTAGATGGCTAAAAAATAGACCCCGAATGCTAGCACTCACTTCAATTGCATAAAGTAGTATGTTTCAGCTGCTGGCACTGAAAAGGCTTTTGGGACAGATTCATACTGGGAACCCAAAAATAATAAATCAAATGAGGTTTTTTTCTTCAAGTAGTCCTATCATCTAGGAACTAAACATCAGTGAGCGCTGAAATTCACGGGAAGATAATGAAAGTACAGCTGCAGGCTGCTAGTCCGGGGGGGTTTGACACCCACAGCTGCTGGAAAGCACATGAACCAGTGTGCAGATTTCTGGCAGGCCTCACTGCTGTACATTTACCACGTAAATAACCCTGTATGATGCAAAAACATCTTAAGGGTTCTTTCCATATCCAGATGGTATTGTTCTTTCTAGCCCAGGCTGCTAGATGTCTGATCTTAAGGCAGCCTGGCAGGCTACTTAGATTTTCCCCACAGATGTCTCCATGTTTTCTTCTGTGACTGATTTACTGGAACACGAAAAAATGAAAAGCAAAACTCAAAACTGCTACTCGCAGATGTGCACGAACTGCAATTACGCAAAGAAATCAGATGGAGCCATCTCATTAAGAACTGATCAAATATGTGAGTACCTCTTTGAAAAAAAAGAAGAGGAAAAATAACAGTTAATGACTGACATGATTTGAATTAATAGCTATTAAGGCCACCAAGACTGTTATACTCATCAGCCAGTCTGATCTGCAAATACACCAGCCAAAGATACATCAGCACTTTCCTGTTTCCACTGTCTACGCATAGGCGTTCCTTAAGCACATTCATTTAGTCCTTTCATCATGCTGCAGTATTCCAGCTTTATTATTTATTACAGATAAACAAAGATGATTATGATGATCACATGTAGTAATTTTTGTGCCTTTCTCTGCATGCTGTAAAGCCAGCAGATTTACGAATGACCTGATCTGCTCTCTGTGGCATTGCTTGGAATTCTGGCCACAAACCAGCACCAAACCATAACACCTACTGAGCAAAAACTGAGCAAAAACAGGGACAACTAAAACATACCAGTAGCACTCAGCTCACTAGCACTTTCTGTCTGTTTCCCACTCAGATTTCCCTTTTTAGAAATCATTTTATCCGAGTTCCCTGTGAATATGCTCTCTGCACTGTTTTCTGTCAGGTATCTTAATCAGATTTTAACTCTACAGTGATATAATGAGTTAAGTAAAGCATTTACTCTCCAGCTAGGGACCATCACACTACCTGCTTTAGTGCAAAGCGTATTAACTTTGCAAAGCACTCCCTCACTTAAACACTTAACTGCTGGTTAATACTAAAGTGTGGACCATTGATGATAGCATAAAGGTCTTCTTTGGTTTACTTACATAGAGATTACAACTGCACATCCATCTGTTGCCAGTAGGCATCCTTAACAAATGTAACTTAAAAAAGACCTGACCCAAACTTACAAACTACTTTTTACTTCTAAAATGCAATAATTTTCCCATATATCTAGCAGATCAGAATCATTAGATCAGCTGTCTTCCTCCTGTCACTAATCAGGTCAGGAGTATTTCCTCAGTTCTAGTCTCCCTGGGCTTGAAGCCAGACTGAAAGCACATTTTGGACCTGGACAGGCAAAAGATTCCAGGGACAAGAAAAGTTTGGGCATTGCCCTGGATGCTAGAGTGGAAGTAAAAGATGCAAAACTGAAATGAGACTCCAGGGGCTGATATTCTGTTCCTACCTCAGTCCCATGCTGCTTTGTAACCAAATACCGTTTCTCATAAACACCATGGTCATGAGAACGGTGTAAAGTCCCTGGAGGTGCTGCAGTCTCCACACACAGAAGCTAGAAGGGCTCCACAGCTATCAAACCACAACAGGATGAGCTGGGAAAACAAACTCCCTAGCTGATCTCAAGTTTTGCACACAGTTTTCAAGGTAAAAAAGTCAACACAAACAGGTGACTTCTTGAGCTAGACTCCAAGGATTGTAAAAACAAACAAAAAAAACCCCACAACAACAAATCTGCATTGCTATTCCTCTACATATGGAGGGGAGCAAGAAAGAAGAAAGTAAAAAAAAAAAATGAAGTTTCTAAGACTAAGGTCTTTCTAGGCATTTTTTTTTTTTAAAAAGTTAATTGAGTTCTAATGCAGGAAGAACATGCAGAACCTATTGTAAGGATCTCTTCTAGGAGGAAAGGGTTGCTGATAATTTTTTTCTGGTTGGTAATTATTGTCTTTTAATGTGTGGGGTGGGTTATTGGGGCATGTATGTTCATGATAGAACTTCTTAGCTCCTTAAAGCATTGCTTTGATTAAGAGTCAAGCTCTGTAATCTAAGGACCCTATATCATAGAATGGTTTGGGTTGGAATGGACCTTAAAGATGTATTATGTGGACCATATGTCCTAGTTCCAACCCTCTACTATAAGCAGAGACACCTTCCACTAGACCAGGTTGCTCAAAGACCCATCCAACCTGGCCTTGATTTTTTTGGGCCCTGAAAAGGGCCTTTGTGTGGTGCTGGTGGGGGCTGGCCAGCCAGCTGCCTTAGCAGTCCTGTGACTCTTGCCGGCCCTGGTGGGACCTGTGCTGTTGCCACCTGCCTTCCTGAGCAGCATCATGGCCTGGATGTTAGGCAGAACGCTTCCCTCTGTGATGGTGATGCTGCCCAGCAACTTGTTGATCTCCTCTTCACTGTGTACCACCAGCTGCAGGTGACAGGGACGATGTGCATCTTGTCACATACCACATTGCCCACCAGCCCTGGGATGTCAGCCGTCATTATAACATGCATAACCGCTGGCTTAAACAGTGTTGAATCATGAACTTAATTCACATGCATAAAATCCAGAGACAACAGCGAGATCAAATACTATTTCCAAAAAGGCAGGTTTTGCAAAATGTCTTCTAATGAGAATGTATTTTGATAAAATATTACTGTCTCCATGATATGGATATCTGGGCTGTTATTCTAACAATAATTGAACTACTTCTTTTAAGTTCAGGAAGTTTAATTTTATTAAGTGACTGCAATGTACCATATTCATAAACAAGTCATGAAGACTGCAGACCAACACTGACACGGTTAACTTGCACAATAAAAGGAGAGATTAAGCTTGTCATCTTCAACGCACTTGTGTAATCAATTTCTTTTGGATACTGAAGATATGAACAAAATGGTGCTTTCATTTAATTTAAACACTAACAAAAAATTAACATTTGGACTTTAGTCAAGCAGCCAGGAATTACTTCCACTGCTCATACTGTAGTGCTTATACTCCTGCTATAAATAAGTAGCCTAATGACATTCAAACAATCCAATCTGTCAAAACAGGGACACAGAATAAAAAACTATTTTAATACTCTTGCCATTTCAGCATGCCAGAAGTCAATTAGTGGTATTAACATTTGAGTTTTGAGACCCAAACCAAGGTTGGTTTCAGCAGCTCTAGACAGTATAAGGCTGCAGAGCAAGGACAGTCAAAGTAGAATTTCAGTATTTTAAAATAGTAAGAGTCCCTGAGATTGAAGACCTTGTTTTAAGGAAACAACCAGGAACCAGGAGATGTCAGATGGCATACTTTTAAAGTTTTTGTCTTCTGTTTTACAGGTCTCAAAATTCTTATTTGCCCAGGTTTTCCCAGCACTTGAGAAACTAGAAACGGTATTTAAAAGGTGAGAACTTAGTGTGACTATCTCAAAAAGAAGTCACTCTAAAACCAGCAGAGTGTAGCAAGGGTCCCTGTGAGTGCATGCTGCTATTAATATAAGCAACTTGTTTAGCTAATATTATATTTTATCTTCAAACAATGCTCACAAGATGCCATTTTTCACCTCAATAAGAAAATTGTTGCATTTAATATTTCCCATAACACGATGCACATGGTTTACTGATGTATCTCCAGGAGGCTGTAAGAGGAAAAAAGCAGTCTCCACCCCTCCAAGTGCCAGCTGCAGCATCACTGCCAGACCTGAACAGGGGGAGCAGGCAGCAGCTGCCTGCGGCCCCACTTCAGCCAAGTGGGGTCCAGCCTCAAGAAATGAGGAGACTAAGCCTTATGAAAGGCAAGCCCTAGAATCTGTTGGAAGTGCCTGAGTTGGCACAAAAGAGTCACCTTTAATTCTAGGCCTAGGCCTTACTGTTCCTCTAGGGTCCTCTGGTCCCCTCAAACTGATTTTAGCAGCTCAGCAAGGATGGAGGCCAGCACTGGCAGACGGCGGTCCCAAGTGTTTGCTGGAAGGCTGTCAGAGCTACCATCCTCCCTCCTGCCTACCTGCAGACAGGCTTTCTACCAAAGCAATGTCAAACACAGCCAGAGAAAGTGTCACTGCAGGTGGGTCAAGGTAAAGGACTCGGCAGCCAGCTCAGCCAGCTCCACATCCACCACAGCCTCCTGGAGATCATCTCCACTAATCCAAAGGATCATCCTAAATAGCAAGCTCTGTACCAGCCAAAGAAATCCAACCAGGAAAACTTAATGGGAGATACAGTGCTCAAGATGAGATTGGGTTTTCTCCCTGTTTGAAAAACTCCAGCAAGACTACAGATTGCACACACACTAATTAAACCCTAACGGAGCCTACAAAAAAGAATTAGGATGGAGTATCTATTGCACATACAGTCTTTCTGGGCCTTTCTGCAACTACAGTTGGTCCTGCACTTGGGTCACACCAACCCCACACAGCGCTACAGGCTTGGGGCAGAGCGGCTGGAAAGCTGCCTGGGGAAAAGGACCTGGGGGTGCTGGTTGGCAGCCGGCTGGACATGAGCTGGCAGTGTGCCCAGGTGGCCAAGAAGGCCAACAGCATCCCGGCTTGTATCAGAAGCAGTGTGGCCAGCAGGACCAGGGCAGTGATTGTCCCCCGGTACTGGGCACTGGTGAGGCCGCACCTCAAATCCAGTGTTCAGTTTTGGGCCCCTCACTGCAAGAAGGACACTGAGGTGCTGGAGCGTGTCCACAGACGGGCAACGGAGCTGGGGAAGGGTCTAGAGAACGAGGCCCGTGAGGAGCGGCTGAGGGAACTGGGGTTGTTTAGGCTGGAGAAAAGGAGGCTCAGGGGGGACCTTATCACTCTCAACAACCACCTGAAAGGAGGTTGTAGGCAGGTGGGGGTCGGTCTCTTCCCCCAAGTAAGCAGCAACGGGACAAGAGAAATTAGCCTCAAATTATGCCAGGGAAGGTTAGATGGGATATTAGTAAAAATTCCTTCACTGAAGAGGTTGTCAAGCATTGGAACAGGCTGCCCAGGGAGGTGGCTGCATCACCATCCCTGGAGGTGTTCAAATAACATGTAGATGTGGCACTTAGGGACATGGTTTAGTGGTGGATGTGGCAGTCCTGGATTAATGGTTGGACTTAATGATCTTAGAGGTCTTCTCCAACTAGATGATTCTATGATTTTTTATCTAGAGGAAAACCAGGATACTTGTCCATCCACTGAGATCATGGCAACACTTTTCACAGCTGTTTTGGATGTCATCTGCTCAATACAGCTGTTTTGTCCAGACCATGGGACAGGCTGCCCAGAAAGGCCATGGAGTCTCCTTCCTTGGAGATACTCAAAGCTCAACAGCAACACACCCAAACCACCTGCTCTAACTGGACCTTGCTTTGAGCAGGAGATGGGAATAGAAGCATCCAGAGGTCCTGTCCAGTTTATCTGGTTCTGTGATTCATCGCTCCCCTAAAAATAGCAAGCTGAAACTGTGCAAGATGTTAATATGAAAAATAATGAACATAAAAGTCAAAGGAGGTAATATTTGGTAGGGTTAAAATATGGAAGAAATCTTAAACTGTAAATTTTGAGGAAAGACAACAGACAAAGTTTTAACTAACTCCTGTTCTGCTGTAATCCAGACCAGTCATTTGCAGTTCACCATTGTCAGATACTACTTCAAGAAAGAGGCTTTAAAATTTTAAGCTAAATATAACTTTTAAACAGCAAGAAAAATATTCTGAAGTGTCTTATGTTTAGTGAATTTTTATCTATTAGAGCTCAATTCAGCTCTCATGAGGTCATAGTCCATCCATTATTTTTAGTGCAATCTGGAACATGACCTAACTTAGTTGGCTGATCAGCCTGTCTTTTTAGTGTCAGCATTTTGGATAGTCACAGTTATGGCCAAAACTAATTACAGAGAGTCTCTCTCAGGCCATTCCACTTTTAGTAAGGTCCCCATGTTTTTTTCAGGAGGTTAAGTGACTGCATCAATTACTGCAGTAAATCATTGACTTCAAAGTGAGTTTACTTGCTCTCTGCTGCCTAAGCTCATCCACCTAACTTGTTTTCTTTAACTGTGACACCTAATTGCTATCCAAGCACTCTATATTCCGTAGAAAGACAAATGAGTTGTCATTTAAAAGCTTCAAATTTTCTGGAGTGATTTTGGGCTGATATATCTAGATCTCCCAATAGTAACAGCTACAGACAGATCAATGTTTTTGCATCAGAGATAAGACTCTGCTTTCTGACTCCCACTCTTTCGGAAAGTGGACTAACAGAGTTTCCACTGCCATAGTAATTCATTAAGAGGACACTGTATTCAGCAGTGATTGTCAAAAGTAAGCACGCCAGAAATTTCGCATCAAAATTATAGATAGAAAACCCAGTTTCTGTAAAAACGCAGTGAAATTTGAAATGAAATAGATTATAGTTACCTCCACATAAGAGACAGAGTTTGAGCACCTCCATTCAGCAGAAAATTTGCTGTCTCTCTGGAAGCAACAATCATACTGACTGATAAATAACTTCCTGGCCCCACTGAACTTCAGCTCACAGGAAACATGGAAACAGGAAAGGAAATTAGCTCTCTCTTGCAATCACCCAGAAGGTTACAGGGTATTAAGAAAGAGGTAATGTGGATTTACCAGAGACAGATCATGTCACTTTTCCTCCTACAACAGAATAAAAGGCCTTTCTGCAAGACAGAAGTAGATGATGCTCTGTATCTTCTGTTAATATACAGCTTTTTTTATGCTCTTTCACAATAAAAACCAGAAAGTGCTTCTCAGTGGTTTGCTGCCAAACGGGAAGGCTGTACCGTGTGATACTCGCTTACATCTCAACTAAGACAGTGAAATAGAAAACATGAATTTTCTACACACAGTACAGACAGCAGCTGGAAGGGCTGCAAGCACATAGGAGGGCAGAATTGGAAGTTAAAAGGATTTGAGAAACCTGTTGGAATGAACTTAAAATAATATGATAATACTGTATGAGCAAATGAAGATGTAATTATCAGCTGCACAAATACAACACGGAGAATGGATGGATGTGGACATCGGACAAGGTCACAAATATATATGTCCATGTCATGCTGTTGCAAAAACAAACAGCCAAACAAACAATGTCCCTAAAACAAACTTCACCTTGGAATCTATAAACATTAGCTGAAGCATTAATATCTACAGCTGAAACAAGAGTATTGCACCCAGCCTGGGCACAGCACTTCTGAGAAAGCACAGACTACCGTAGGGTGGCCAAAGAAGAACACAGATAATTAAATGTAATGAGAACAGTAACTGGAGCTGTTGCATTTAGTTCAGGATTCCTCTGCTCCCCTTCTCTGCTACTGCACAGGATCCCTGACCATATTACATCTTTCATGTGACTCCCATTCCCGTTACTCATCCTGTATCACAGACTAGTCAGATGATGTTTTCCATAGTACAACATGGGAAATTTTGTTCTACAGAAATGCTGGTTTCTTTAACAGCCACATCACTGTTCTCACAGGGAAATGCATCTGCAAGTTATAAATGGGACAGCCAGCATCAGAACTAGAACAGAGGCCCTGGGTTCAGATCACCCCACTAAAAGCACAGCTAATTTCCTTCTTGCCTACAGCCTTTATTTCAAATGTATAGCCAGAGCAAAAGTAGGGCTGTGACCTTCAAGGTGTTCTCTCTGTCCCTCATGATTTGATTGATACAGAAAGGACAGGGAGGCACAGCAGTGGTTCGGCGGCATTACAGTTTCTACTCTAAATTTAGTGACAGGGAGGAAAAAAAAATTCAGATACAGAAAAGGAGAAGCCAAAGCGATGTGCTTGGAAACAGAGCGAAAAATGCAGTGGTGGGAGAGTGTTGCTGCTAATTGAAGAACTCCCTGCAGTGGATAGTCCTAGAGATTCCAAATGCAGACATGGGAAACTAGCACCAAAAAGCTCAAAAAAAAATTATAAAAGCATGTCTTTTCTTTTTGTGTTAATGAATATCTACCAAGCATACAAAAATCTAAAGCAACAGATGTCTTAGAATGAGCATGGGTATCCACAGGGGCCCATGCTTCTTTGATGTACTTCACTAAAACTCAAGTAAAAAACTTAAGAGATTCAAACAGCCTCAGTGTTTTCCTACTACGTGATGCTGCACATACCCGTATTTTCAGCTCACTAAATGCTGGGGAAACGCTACACCTTAAGAGGAGACAAATAGGAGTTTTGACTCGGGAATCTCTGCTCCTCAGGCTGAGGGAATGTTATGAAAATGTCTGAAGATAAACTTCTCTCTGACTAGATAGCACAAACCTTCATCATTTCAGCATCAGTGCCTGCAGGAACCTAAGGCCACCCTGCCCCGCCTCAGAAAGTGTTTTCTATTTACTCTTTTCAGTAAAACATTAAGTTCTTTTGCCATGGGTAAAACCTCCACAGTGGTGTGTGCCTGCTCTCCTGTCAGAGCCCAGCGGTGGGGCTGGCTGCGCTCCCAGACTGAAGTCAGGGACGTGGCAAGCAAAAGCCCCACCACCAGCCCGAGAGAGACCTCCAGCTACTCACATCCCCTGAAGCCCGGGCACCGCTGCCACCTCAGCCTCCTGTGTGTGCCCGGTGCCAGAGCAGGAGCGTGCTGTGCCGTGGGCTGGGACGTGCCTTCCTCTGCCATCCCCTCCCTTACGTAAGCAAAGGTAACCCAGAGGCCACAGCCATTTCTGCTTGAATACATGTCATACAAAATATCTTCAGGCACACAAGCCCTTTTTTGTTTGCTTCAGATACAGTTGCCTGATAAGGAAAGCAGAACCCCTTTAGCCTTGAGAATGGACTGTGCTTACAAAGGCATCCCCATCCCCCAGCCCCTGCTGACAGCAGGCTGGGGCTGCAAGACAAACATAAGGCACCTCTCCTTCACTTTGCCAGGGGGGCCAAGAGAAAGAGTTTCAACCTTCCATCACAAAACAGCCTATGTAATATGTAGCTGTCAGCAGCAAACTACCGGTCAGCTACACAAAACGAATTTATTACTGATTTTCTATTTGGAGGATCATTCTAAAGACAAATGAGGGATGCATCAAGAAATCAAAAAGGAACACTTGTAAGTTTTATAAATCAGACAAAATCAAAACAAATCTCTTCCCAACAATCTTTTACAGGATGACGTACAACCATATGAAGTTTTAATGGATACAGGTTGAATATTTGCTCCACAGGGCACAGGAGAGAGGGGGAGACCACTAGGCTTTTTTTCCCTTTTCTTCCCAGTTCTCCTCCCCATTAATCAAAGCACATCCTCTCCTGTGGCACACATAGTAGCTATGTGAGCAGGGTCACCCTCCCTTTTGGATCTTTTCTCCATCTGTGAGAGCCATTTGTGACTCTCCAACAGCAAGAAACGAATCATAGACAAGTCTGCACCTGCACAGGTGATGCGGGTTTGGAAAGGACCATTTGAAAGACCACAAAACCAAAAAATAAAAGTGCAAAATCTACAGGTATCAAGAGAAACCCAGTAATAACCAGCTGGGAGTACACAGATTCACTTGAATGAGATTATGTGCTGTCATTTTCCATCAGTCCTCTCAACCGATTGCAGCATTTGATACATGCAAGCAAGATTCTCAGGCAATGGCAGATGAACAAAACTAATTTCCTCCATAATTTGAAAGTCATTAGGATGCATGTACCAGAAGCATCAAATTAAGCACCCATGACAGGATCAACCTCCATCATCCCTCAGGTTTCTGCAAATTAACATTGCAAATTAAGTATTATAGTGAAAGAACTTCCAATCTGTTTCCTTGGTTAGAAATGATTTTATTATGCCTACTTTTAAAACACAAAATGATCAAGAGTTCTCTTTTTTATATAGCTAACAAAGCTGTAGCTAACAAAGCAATATTTTACTACTCCATGCTACAGCTGCAAAATTATGATGTGAATGTAGAAACTAAAATTCACACTAAAACTCATCTCTCGCTTGGTTTTTGTTAAACCTGTTAATAATACTTACATTACCAAGGATTGGTAGATACGGTAGGAAAGTACAGTTCACAAACAATCAGAGGTAAGAGGAAAGTGAGAAAAATGCAGCAGTACCAACGTTCAAACAATTTTATCTATCTGTACTGTTTGTAAATCAAGACATTCTCTAACTTAAGGCTTCCAGCCTGCCAAGCACTACACACATTGCTAGATCAAAGCATTCAGAAGCACATGGGCTAAACAAACTTTCATGATATTTTTGATTTGCTGACCAAAGACAGATAACCTAGAACACTATGACAGTATAAATACTACCAATCACAGAACAAACAGGCTCTGTATATTTGCCAGTTCACTTGGCTATCATAATCTTTAACATAAAATATAATATTCTGGCTTAGGCTTGCTGGATTTATTTACAAAGTAAGACAATTAAGACTGGGAGAACAGATCTGGAGAATATGTCTCCTCATTCAGGATGCCTCAGAAAGATAGCGAGTCTTTTTGAAGCGTTGCTATGTACAAGAAAATATACAGAATGATAAAGAGAGGAAGCAGAAAGACACCCCACAGCGTAAGGTTTATGTAAATTGAAACTCAAGTCTGTATATGGAAAAAGCTGGAATTATAATAGCAAGTGTACTCAGATATATGTTTGAATGCCAGGAAATTACTCCAGTACAACTTCTGTCTACTACAAAGTATATATTAGTAATTTAGCTCAAAATGGTGTTAGTATTTCTAAGTCTCCCAAGTCCTCTTTTCTCCCCAGGCCAGTTCAGCTTCTGCTACCACTCCATGTACTGTACACACAGCATCTCACAAAAAAGCTGAAAATTGCTAATAAAAACTGGCAAAAGAAAATATTTTAAAACTGTGATTTTTTTTCCCCCGGATGTTATTATAGATTAACACCACACACACAAGTAGAAAAGGAGAAATGCAGACGTAAAACACACATAATGCTAGACCTATGCATTTCCAAAAGGGAAGACTGCCACAAAGGATTAAGTTATTTTCCCTGTACAAAAAGTACATAAACACTACTGAAAATAGAACTGTATGTTATTAGCCCCCTCATATTCCATTCTCTCCTGGCCACTTCAGAGCAAAGTGTTCCCCCTCTTTCATAGCTGTGTACGATCTCAAAGTATCTAGTATGCCAATAAACTCCAAACACTATTTGGGAAGTCCTTTTTGAACTATTGTCGTACTGCGGAGCAGTTGCAGCTCCATACTTCAGTCCATAGCCCCAGGAGACCATTGAAACAAGGGGGCCAGTTTACATACTTCATCTTTTAATGAGTTAGAAGTTTAGGAGAAGCTATGATTTCACACAAAAAGTCACCCTCAGGGCTTCTCCACAAGCCACGTACATCACCCTAATTACTTTAAGTACCTAAATTCAGTTGTGTAATTTTGAATCAATTATTTTTTCCCCCTTCAAGTAGGAAATCAGGACTTCAATGCAGAATGTATAGACATGCACATCCAAGTGTGTGCATTTGCTTACATAAATGTTCATGCTTCATAAACCTTCTGCTAAGGTTTGACTCTCACTGGATCATAAATATCTGGAGACTGAACAAAGAGGATTTTCACAGAGTAAACACTTTAAAGCTCAGAGCAGGATTTTATTTCCTGCTGTTACACAAGCAGTGAAATATACTCTGGAACTACCAAACACATGTCCCAGGACTTGTCATATAACAATTGATTTCTTCATCTTCCCAACTGTATCACAGATACTCATTTCAGCCAAGGACTGCATGTTCTTATCATCTACCACAACCAACTTCTTCTCTAGTCTATGGGCCAGATACAAATTTATTCTAACCTGAAACCAAAATTCAGGAGAAACACTTCATAGCGAATTACTATCCACCAACCAAGCATCTCTCTTGGGAAATATTAGGCAACATTTTTGCCACCTGATCTTCCCAGAGGAACAAGGACAGCTTTATTTCTGCTTCGCACTCCTTCAGTAGCGTAAACTGCGGAAAAATTCAGGTTAACATGCATCCACCCTGTCGCTTCAGTCTCACCTTTCTCCCAGCCAGCATTGTCTCTCTCAGGTAGCTCTAGTAGAGGAAATTTTCACCTTTATAGCCAAATCCTGAAGTTCTATGACAGGATTTACAAACAGCAGAAGCAGCTGTTAATAATCCTGTGATGAACATGCAATGAATTCAATCCTGAATCCAATTCTGCAATCATTACCTCTGAAGCCATAGGACCTCTTGTTAAGGAGAAAGATTGCTGCAAATATCAGAAAAAGCTGTGTGTCTGGGTCACTGGTTTAAGCTTGTTTCATTCCAAAAGTACTTTCAGGAAGTCTGTGTCTGTTCACGTGCTGTCCTGCAGGGGAGAACCCTCATGAATCAAAAAGAAGAGGTGAAATACATTCTTGTTTTGATTGAAAAAGAATAGCCAAACAGCATCAGGCTGGAAAGTAATACAAGAATGTAATTCCAGTTGAAAGTAGATACCTTGACTCTGAGAAGAAGTTTGAAGGCAAAACCACCTCAGATGAGAATCTTACTTTAACTAAGAGGGTCATTGCTGCTTTCCCACACAGCTGCAAATCAGGACCCAGTATATGCAATAAAAAGCAAAAAGTTCATTTATCAGCTGGAAAAAACAAAAAAACAAAAGCTCTTCCAAATTAATAAGAAAAGAAAGCTGATAGTATTTGCCTTCCATTTTACACTTCTTAAAATCAAGTCTGTCTTTTTCCCCTTTTTATCTTGTTTCCAAATTATTATTTCTCCCAGTCTTCTCAAGAGCTCCATCTCTGGGCCTATGTGCAGCCAAGCATGTTCAATCACAGGAAAAAAAAAAAATACCCAAAGACTTGCTCCTCTGAAACACACAGGTGAAGACATGTCTTCAGGTAAGGTGCAAATATTTCTGTACTTCTCACCTCTCTGGTTCTTACCCGATACCTTGGTGTCAGTCTCAGGTAGCTCTCTAGACCTTCATCTGTCATGATATGTACTACATTGTAATACAGAACCAGCTCTAAGCTTCTTGCTTGCAGTCAACACTGTGAAGTACAACTCCGTGTGAAAGACAACGAGTAGATGCCCCAGGCACCAGACTGAAAGGAAATGAAGGAGTTTTCAGGAGCCAGGGAGGACAAGTGGGCAGCAAGGAAGATGTGCAAGAAGCACAAAGAAGCCCTTCTTGGGCTGTGACCAGTGTCCTCTTTTCTTGGGGGTCTAGGGAATATCTCACCCCAGTAATCTGTCTCCACGATGAGGCCAAAACAGCCCTTGAGGACTGTCGTGCTACATTGGTGGCTGCAGCTTGAGGCAGCAGGAGTGCCAGAGCAACATGCACATGAGACAACACATGCTGATAAGAAAGCAATGTGAGGATATCCTCCTCTCCTTCCCCATGGAGTACTGGACACTACTCACAGTCTGTATACACCCAGGTACAGACATGCTCATTCCTGCTCTGAATCTTTCCAGACGAAGGCAGAGGTCCCCATGCTCAGTGGGTCCTTGCTGGCACATGCAGGGCTGCACGTCAGCTCAGGTTACAGAAATTGCTCCTCTGTGCACAGACATTAGCAAGTGAGAAAAGTGACCAACGGATGGAAGGAACAAATATGACATGACATTGAGATGCTCTGCAGATCCATGTGAGGACCTCTCAGCGACATTTAAATCAGCTCTTCCTAGCAGTCAGAGAACATGCAGCATTAGGATTCCGTAGGATTTAAGTGCAGGCAGACCTACAGCTTTAGCACCCAACAAACCCAATTTTGCCCTGCCATCCACTTTGATCTGTTGCCTGTGACAACTACACCCAGCTGCCTGTGGCTAAGAGCCACCCCTGTTGCATGGCAGAGCTTAACTGTGGTAGTTATTGGCAGTGACGTTCTGGAGGACAGAAGTATAAATGGGCTAAAATGTGGAAACCTCATGGAGGCTGTGACCATCAGCAGCTAGTGAGAATGGCAGCTTGGGCATAAGCTTTAGCTCAGGACAGTCCCCTAACAACACTGATTACCAGAAGTGGGCTATTGTAGCCATGATCCCTTCCATACATACCTATAGCTGTATCTATATACACACCCTCTCAGCCTAAATTCGTGTTTTAGTATCTAATACTGATTGTCATGGGAGACCTACAGTGAGACCTGGCATGGTCATTATTCTACCAGAGACAGATAATCAGTAACATCTCTTCTCATGACTCTTGCCTGCCCAGGAGTGCTGTTGCAGCAGGGGATGCAGGCTGTATGTATAGCCAGCGGTGTCCCAGACAAGGCATAGCTAATGGCCAGCCAGCTGCAGATGCAGATACATCAGCAAGTCCTGAGGTACGCTGCCACCTTCTTGTAGATTAGAGAGATGACAGTGAGCACCCTTTACTCCTTCCATTTCATTCACAGCAAGGTTATTTGGCACCCAGACAAATGTTGCTGTGACTGTCATTGCAGTGGAGATGAAGGGTGCTGAGGGTGCTGGTTATTTAACAGTACAGCCTGAGAGTCCTGCAGGACACACCGATTCTATACGGATGCATTGAAAAAAATACTTTCCCCCTTTCAGCCCTGATACACATGTACCATTTAAGTACACATGTACTTAAAAGTGCCTATCATTTGATGGGTTCTGGTTTGTCTACACCAATATATGCTTGTCTAAGAACAGGAACTATGTTCCATAACAAGCAGGATAATACATCTAGATTGTCAGTAGTTTTAAGTCAACCTAAGGACTCTCTGACTTTCTCAAAATCTGTGGCTGGCAGAACATCTCACCTTAAATGTTGCCAGGGTCTAAAGTAAGCTTTGTCCCATCCCATTCTGACATAAAGGATTAGGGAGGGAAAGGATGAGAAAACAAGCCTTGTCCTCACTCCTAACAGGTAGCACCGGCAGTTCAAACAAAATAAAGTCCACTGGTCTTAAAGCTTCTGCATCAGATCCCTCCTGCCTGAGACACCCTGGTCCTTCTAACCAGCACAGCGTTTACTGCCTGAGAACAGTGGTGATGCAAGTAGAAGCAGTGGGATGGTGGGGGGTGGTCTCCCTGCAGCAAAGCAAGCTCAGCTTCCTCTTTACTATCCCTCACCAAAGATACTATCTTAAGCAAGCCTGGAAACTCTGTTGGGGATTACAGTCTGGATGGGAAAAATTACATCCCAATCACAAATGTGTTAGCAACAACAGCCATTTCTTACAAAACAGAGGGAACCAGAGTCATTGAGAAGCTGAAAGATGAAGAAAGCAAGGATCTGCTAACTAACCTTCCATGTAAATCAAGACTGGCTCCCCCAGATTCAGCCAAGTTACACTAGAAGAAAAAGTATAAACAGCATAAGAATCTAGCCCACAGCTCTGCATTTCATCGCATTAGTAATATAAAAACAAAAAACAAAAACAAACCGAAGTCTGAATGTACACATTGAAAAAGAAGTGCAAACATTTTAAAAGCTAAAGGTCCAAGGTTGCAGGACCGGGGGCTTCATGGACTGTGTGTTGCTCTGGGTAAATTCAGCATGAAACTGTCACTCACTTCATACAGATGTGAAAAGAAACCTATAGGACACAAAGGAATGAGAAATTTGGTTATTTGGGTGAACTGTGGCCTCGTGACATATCTGCCTGTTCAGGACATCCGCTGCACACTTCTTGGAGCTTGCATGCACACACAAGTTTAATGGGTTCAGCTTAAAACAACCTCTTTTAAAAGCGGTATTTTTACCTACATAACCCAAGATAAAAGTGGTTTGAAAGTGTACTGTCACACAGCTTTATCTCCACTGATACAGAAACATTCCTCTAACTGGCACGGCTCTGTATCAGTCTTTCACAGTGGGACTCTCCGAGTTACAGATTGCATTTTTCTTACTATTTCCTGAGGTGCCTGTAAAGCTTTTACCAAGAATTGGGGACCAATTACAATAAAACAGCCACAGCAGGAGAGTAAGTTAATTAGTTAAAGAACATGAAATTGAAATCAAACAACCTTGTTTCTGTGCCTCAGGATAGGATTTCAGATGTTTTATAAGAAAATGGAAGAGAAGACAAGACAGTAAAGACCTCAGGAAATATGTCTTAGCACTAATGATTTGAAAGCTCTATTTTCTGGAAATCAGAAAAATACAATTCATAAGTAAGGCATTTGAAAAAGGTTTAGAAAAAGAAAAAGCTACAGGTGAACTAATCTTTTTAGCTTAATTAATTTAAAATACAGAACTTAGAGAATTTGTTTAAATAGACAATACAATTTAATATCTTTTATTTTCTGGCTGTCAGCAAGAAGCAAATGTTCTCTTATGCCATACAGTCTATTGCTGTGAGAGATGACAGCAGTGTCCATCTTGTCCTTTCTTTCCTTCATCTTAATTAGGATTGAAGACCAAAAATTTGTGGCTGTCAACACCCAAGAGATACGTGAACTACAAGGGAAACACAGCTGAAGTCCTACCTGCGCGTGTTGCACACCAGATACGGCAATGCTCTTTCCTTCCCCTCTCCTATTATAGCATTTCTAATACAGCGTGTTTGGCTGTATTAAGGTATACAGTATAGCAAAAGCTATTTCTGAACTCTCACATCTATGCACACACAGTGGTAATAACACAAGACTGTAGTAACTGGGGAAATTTCGATATGACAGTTTTCTAAAGGAAAATTATTTCCTTGAGTTCTGCATGAAGGAGAGGACCCTGCTCAAAAGTCTCAAACCTGCATTTGAAGCACTCATGGGAGACCAAAGCAGGCATTCAAAACCCCACTAAGCTTTACCTTTGATGATGAAATGCAATTTTGGATGCTTATTTAAAATTAGGTTTAATTGATTCAGATGTCACTTGCAAGTCAGCTTCTGGCCTAAGTGCTCACCAAAAGGAAATGAAACCATGAACACAATGTGAAGAGCTGAAAATAAACACACGGTGATGGAACTAACACACTTAATTCACGGACACTGCACATCTTGGTTTTCTTAGATGGCCTCTGCTTAAGGATGTCAACCAAAGACTCTTCAGAAATCCAGGGACAATTCTCAAAAAATCCAGCTCTGGATGCTTGATCCTGAAGGACTCTGAGAGACTTCACCTGTCACAGAACCCCCTAAAATTTGTCTGTTGGGTCTCTGACAAGAGAAGCATGTGCCTGTGCTAGCTTTTGCTGTTGGAGGGAATTAATAAAAAGAGTTACCACTCCTATAGCGTTTTATGACAGCGGTAAGTGAAAAACTGATTCATATTGCTCTTTTTTCCCCCAGAAGGTTATTTGGTTCTGTTACAAAGTAAATACAAACACTTTCTGAATTCCTAGCAAATAAAAAATTCAAAGTATTCTCAACTTCCACGAAATCATTCAGTATTGTTTTAAACTTCTAATTTTACTTAAAATTTAAAAAATTATGATTTTTATAAAAAAACAAAGATACTTTGTCTTTTCAGAACAAAAAAAAAATCTGACTAATATCTCATACATATGGGATATGATACTGCCACCAAATCTGCTTTTTCTCTTAGGGAAAAATCTGTTGCACTTTCTATTTTTAAAGATTTGACACACTTAGTATTTTTCTGAAGGAATTATCTAAGGTAAAGTGGCATCAGATAACCCCAGGCAGCACTGACCCTCAGCAATACTGCCTGAACTGATGTGCACTCCTGGTCTTATGGGGAAGGATGCCAGTCCCCCACACAGTCCCCTTCCCTTCTGTTTCCCTGAACTTATGTTTGTATTTGGCCTTGTGGTGTGGACTGATAATGTTGCATATCTTGTAAAACTAGTTCCTGCACTTGTAAATACAAATAATATTTCACCTACGATAAAAAAACATGCTGAGGTACACACTGCAACTTTATTTTCTTCCTGGTCTTTTGTATTGAATGCTGGGCTGTATCTTCAGGGGTTTGAGTCTTCACTTCTAGATCATTTGATATAACAAACCTAATAAACAGGCATAAGATAAACACACAAATGGAAGCTAATCACTTTATTATTTAAAAAGGGCTATTTAGGCCATACATAGTAAAGAGCTTCAGCTCTTTAATAATATGCCTCAGCTACTCTCAGCCACCACTTGGGAAAGAAACATTGTGTTAAAGAAAGGCAAAGATCACATTTATGGTTTGATTTTTACTTGCCATAGTTGCAGCAACTCTTAAATTTATCAGAGTACAAGATGCTACCAAAGAATAGCGTGGTTTGAAACCTGTCTGGTTTTCAGTGTGTTTTGTGTCATTGATGGCCATTTTTATTGCCACTTTCAGAGCTTCCTTTTTCTTCTTCACCAAACCACTCCTAAAAATATTGCAACAGGAACAAGTGAGTCCTTTTAAAACCATGCTAAGCATATCACTACAAGATGTATTTTTAAATCAGCTGCTGTCCTCCTCAAAATGAAGTATTTGCTGTGAACTATTCTAAGGTGTAAGACAGCAAATGGTATTTTGACTTGCATTTCATAGGGCTTTCCCAACTCTAATGAGTGCAGCCTCCCAGCCCTCCTTCAAGGATGGTGGCTGTGCCCTCTCCCACTGCAGAGGAAGAGGGACTGTGAAACCCTGAGTGCCTTAGGGGTCACGGAGGAAGTTTGGTGTAAGGCTCACCTCAGCTCGTGGCCCTCTCAGCTGTCAGATCAACCTCCTGAGCCAAATCGAGCAATCACTTCTCCCTGAACAGACTGGTCACGGCTGCCGCCCGTAGCAAAATCCTTCAGACAAAATGAAAAATGGAGGGAAAGGAAGGAATCTTCCACACCTTTCTAGCCCTCTTCTAGCTCTTCACCTTCTCAAGATCTTAAAATCTTTGATTATCAATGGTAAACAAGGTCATCAATCAACCCCTCCCCTCGAGCCAGCCAGTGGTTAACCAGCAGCACCCAACTGGGCACTGCACCAGCCAGTTCTACTTGTGACTTGCTGCTGCTACCATGCAACAGAAGCTCAATTCAGCAGGATCCTCCTCCTTCCAGAGCGTGCAGAAACCTTGCTAGCTATAAGAAAGAATAGGTTGAAATGAAAATAGATGCCCACCTGTGACTCAAACAAACAAACAAAAAATCAAAAGGCTCAGATCCTGAGCTGGCACTGCCGTCCGTAGTGCAGGAAAAAAACATTTAGCAATGTACGTATTGCAGAGTTGTTTCTTCCTGAATCACATCACATCCACATGTATTCTGAGCAATCTGTTGCTAGGTGCTGATTTATTTGATAGCTTAGTAGACTTTGAACATTTTTCCAGAAAGGAATGTTGGACCTGAAGGTTTTGTTGTTATTTTGTTCAAATGAAGCAACAGCAGCTGAAAAACCTTGCGTGACTCCTCAGCAGAGGTAGGATAAAAACAGTCTCTGTTTGCATTGTGGAAGACCTTGAAATCAGATCAAACAGTAACTGTGAGGCATCTTCTTTTGAACTGCAGGAGCAGGTGTAAAGTATTATTTAATCTTACGGTCTTAAGGTGAGATTAGATCCACAACTTGGAGAGTCTGGTTCAGAAACAACCCTAATCAACAGATCTTTCACAAGGCGTATACTGTTCAACATCAAATAAAGCTTTGAACTGGGTGATCTTGGGAGATTTATTCTCTCGTACTTTTGGTCCTGTAATTTTGCATCAGCAAAGTGAAACTCAAATGATTTGTTTTAGTCTTAGCTAAATGTAAACAGATACTCTCCCATTTCTGAGATTGTTTTTCATTTAAGGATATCAAAATACATTGCAGAGTCCATTAGATGGCATTCTGTCTTGCAAGGGAGGGGGAGCAAATGATGCACAGAAAACTGCAGTGACTCCCCCTGGAAGTCACGAAGCAGTAACATTTAGAAAAGACCCAGTGCAAGCCCTTGTGCCTTCCTTACCAGGCTGCTCTGCAGACTGGACACTGTCATGACTCCGGAGCACTGGCCCCTCTTCGGGGTCTAAAGACAAGACCTGGGGAATATGTTTCTTTTCACAGAGGCTTGCAGCTGGTGAGACTACGTGCAAGCTAAGGTTTAACAAATCCTCCTGAAAGCTGTTCATACTGGTGTCCTCTCACTGCCCTGGGCAGCCAGCATTCCCCTGAATGCCTCCTTCCCAGCCATGGGGGTGGTGGGGCATGGCAGTGGAGGAGCCCATTGGAAATTAATTCAGCATGTGCACCTCAGCAGGGGAGCCCCACGCTGATGGACCAAGCTGCGCGGCATGGTAGGTGCTGGAGGCATGCGGCACGCGTGCTCTGTGCGTGGCCCTCTGCGCCCAGGGCTGGTGGGCATTGACAACCACCCACACAGCTTCAGCTTTCCCCACGGCTGGCTGCGATGCAGGCTCAGCGGTGGCAGATCCTAGGTATGGTCTCCAGCAAGTGAGATCTGAACATCAGAATAAAACAGGGCCCAAATTTTCACTAAACACTGGGAAAAACACTGAATGGCCTCAAACCTCAGTGCCTCTTGCGGCTGGTAAGGAGATGAATCTGCATTTCTTAGTCACACAGCCTTGGTATTGGAGCTCTCGACGTGGATCTGAACAGACAGTAACTAAAACTGCCATAAGTATACAATAAAACTCCACTGCTAAATCTAGAGGACAACACTGCATTTCCTCATAAGAACCTCTGTTTTATTCTGTGCCACTGGCTAAGTCTTTGAGCAAGAATAAACCAAATATTTCCTACCTTACCAATTTCAAGGCCAAAGCTATACAGTTACAGCTCACTTGCACTTTAGCTCTTCTGAAAAGGAGATGGTTACAGTGAATGAAGTTACTTTCTAGTCTCCCTTTATAAACACAACACACAGGTTTCTCAGTCTGTGCATCCTTGTTGTGTCAAAAAAATGTAATTTTGTTATTTTTACAAAATTTTAAAAAGTAGGAATTAACAAGTTTGTGGCATTTTTATTCACATCTCTCTGAATATTACCATCCACCCCTGAAAATGAGCTCACTAAGTGCCCATAAGCAACATGGTGAGCCCAGGCAAGCTAGATACATGGCAAGAGCCTGAGCAAGTGAATTTTTCTGGAAGACAAAATGCAGCACCTGCCTGAACTGACTGTATCTGCTAGAGGCATAACTGCCCCCCTCCATGACTTTCCCAGTATTCCAGCTCCATTTCAAAGCCCCCATAGCTGCTGAAAACACTGTCCTGGCGAAGTGAAGGCAGTGGTCTCTTCTGGCAGTCTACACACAGATCTGAACTTTATTTTTCCCTCTAAGTATGTTAAACCTTACACAGACCTATATGTCTGCTAGCTGTAGTGTTCACAGAAAAGCACATGCAGTAAGTCTGTCTCCTGAAGGTCCACGAGGAACCTGCACATAAGAACACCATGAGCTGTTGTCCCTCATAAGTGGTTAATCCAAAACCACATTAGAAATGGCAGAAAAAAATTACTCCATTTGACTTCTGTGGCTCTTTGGTTAACCAAGGTCTTACTGCAATTACATCTCTGCACATAATGCATAATACATCTCTATACACCTGTAGAAACTAGAAAGTTACATTACAGTCTCACCTCACAGATTAGTTTCCATATAAAATTACATCTCTTAATCAGAGGGGAGGCAATAACTTTCAGAACAGGTGTAGCAGAAGGACTCATATGTCGTACCTTGCATGGAGATCCTGCTGATTTACCAGTTTCAAAACTCTATCTAATAATTTGGTCCTTTGAAAGGCATTGGTGAAGCTAGGACCTAGGGGTGGCCCCAGAGCCCACTGAAGTCACTGGGTACCTCATGGCTTTCTGTAAGCTTTGGATTTAGAGTGCAACATCTGTACAAAACCTAAACCTCAGAAAACTGAGTGTAAAAGAACAAATGGTACTGATCACATCAGCAGATGCAGACCTTGCGGCAGCTTAGTGTCATTTTGTATACAAGAAATTTAGGATACAGGACAAGACAGGCTCGGTTTCTGAAATGAGATGGAGTTAACCTGTCTCTTGCAGGAAGCCTAGCTCCTAGTATGATCTCTCATAAATAATCAATCCCTTTTTCGCTTGCAGTGCTGTGTTGGAAGGATGCAACAGAGCAGGAGGCTGGAAGCTCAACTACCCAAAGCTCTTCATCCTAATGCACTCCAGCTGAGCATGGCAGGGCCTTGAAGAAAGAGGAAACCAAGTGGAGAGCATTCAACCAGAAGCATTTACTGCAGAACTCAGAAAAACAAACTGGAAGACAAAGCATTATATTGCATTTTAGACCCTAAGCCTGCCACTCCCACTTCACAGGCTGAGCGTCCCACCCAGATTCACACTGACATCACACACTGACCCTTGCAGCAAGATCCACGCAAGCACGAAGTCCTACGTAACATTAATTACCCCGTGCCCTTTAGCAGCACTACTTTCTCCGTACAACTTGTAGCATCCACAATAATTTCCTGGGGATACACCACAAGGTGTAACTCTGAAACAAAATGCCCTCACATGAGAAGCATGTATAGCGCATCATTCTCTGCGTTGCATGCTTGATCACTTTGTACACATTCTTTATACATCTTTGAGGTAAAAATGGTGAGAAAAGCAGCCTAATTCTTTTGATACAGATAAAATTTTCCAAAACTCAATCCTCTGTTAAAAGTGTGAAAAAATGCAAAGGTTTCAAATGCATTAGAAAGTAAACAGCATAAAAATAAACCATGAGTATTTACTGGTGGTGCAATTAGAAGCTGATCAGAGTGTAAGTGTCACAAATGACAATGCTCTGACAGATGTAAAAAACACTAGTAAGACATGGCATGCTTTTCAGTCTCATCTTCCACAAAGCTGAGAGATTTTCTAACACAGAGAAATAAAACGATATTCAGCTACATATACAGTGGTCAGATTTTGTACACAAGTGTAAGCAAACCTTCAAGGCTGACAATCGGAGATGCTGTAGACCTGCGGCTACTGTTGGAGGCAAGTAAATATCAGCCCATCTTTAAATCTGGCCATGAATACCACTGAGAGGGTTGGAAAACTAGTGTATTGCCACTTCATGCCTGAAACCATAGTTAGACGCCAGGGAACATTAAAACAAACAACAGTGACAAAAGACTACTCTTTCTGAGGTAAGAAAAGTAGGGAGAGGTGGGAAAGATAGAAGAAAACCACCAGAAGACTCTTTGTAGAAGAGCACTCACCAGCAATGCCTTGCTGACAACATGAGTTTCACTACAACTATGAGCCCTCCTGAACTTGGGACCTTGTACAGCCTCAGAAACTGCATCTTCAGAAGCAAACTAAAACCCACTTTTTCTACTCATATAATCCTGAATCCTTTCTAGATGTTTTATTTCATATAGGAAAACCTGGCATTAAAGAACCTGGCAGAATCTTTGAAAAGCTTCTTTCTTTGTCTCTCAAATTCAGCAATGTAATATTGAAGGTAATAAATATTTTATAAAAGTAACCTTCTGTCTCCATAAAATGTGTTTATAAAAAAAAAAGTCAAACCAGTAACTCCTGTCTCAAAAATATGTATAACAAAATAGATTTACACACTTAAAATGCTAACAAGTCAAAGGAGATTTTAAGACAAATCTCTTAACAATTATTCCATTAATGCCACATTTTTAATGAGAATAGACTCATTTTTTGAAAGTCAACCTTTTTCCTAAAACTTAAACCCTTTTCTTACAAAGAGCGGGAGGAGTAAAACCATTCCATTCACCTAATGCCGGGTGAGAGTGCATATAAAAGCAAACATACGTGTTGCTGAACATGATCAGAACTATACACCTGTGAGTCACAGGGTCCTGTATGGCTGAGAAAGGTTCCTGCTTATGTCAAGAGAAGCCTGTTGAGCAGGGAGGTCTGGCATCTAGCCCCCGCAATCTGGGAGCACGGAGCTCTGACATCTGGCCCTTGCAATCGGCATACCAGGTTGTCACAGCAGGCTACGCATGGTCACAGGAGTGTTTAGCTATTTCAGAATTTTGTGTGACCTACTGTATGTGTCTAAAGTCACCTGAATCTCACTGAAATGACTTACCAGAAACTGCTCCAGCATGGCAGTTACTTAATTCCCCATATATATATAATTCTGATATCCAGTAGTTTGTGTGACACTAATAAATCCATCATGCATTGGAATAAGAATACATTCCATGTACAGATGATGCTGTTGAATGATTATATAGAGGGCACAGAGAAACATAGTAAGTTCCCTGTCGGTGAGTTCTCTCATTTAGGATAAATCTTTTTTTATAACACATACAATCACTGTTTGATATATATATATAAAAAAAGCTTTATTACAATGAAAGGGAAATATTGACTATACAGAAATAATATCAAGCAAAAGAGTAAATCATAGACAGGCCTGCCAAACCAGTACCACGTATTAAAGTTGCTATGGATGCCCTGAGGCAGAACAGCGCAGTTTTTTCAAAGTGATTTGGAAATACACGATTCAAAATACATTGCAAAATTGTTCCAAGATGTGCTCGCCCTCAGCTGATGGAATTGCTGCTGGCATTGAAATTGCTGTCAGAAAAGCTGTAACTGTCGATTCCCAAGAACCTGACCCAAGTCTGTGAGTCTCATAATTTTCATCTTACATTATTTTTTATTTCCATACTTTTGACTTGGTTAATTAGCCTGGTTCCCTATGGAAATCAGATTTCCAGAATCAGTCTGTGTATATGTCTGTAATAAATTTCTAATGTTTATTTCAGACTAATCAGGCAGATACTGGAGATCTCAAATATGATGAGCTCTCCGTGTATTTTGTAGAACCGGAGTGAGGGAACGCCAAGGTTTTGATTTTGTTGGCCAGATCAGTCAAATGAGGCAGCCTGCATGTAGCTGTCAAAATATTTGGCAGAAGAAAGGCTGTATGAGAAAGGATAGAAATTTTATAAGATACATGGTGAGAACAGGAAATGGTAGTATAATTTAATTTGTAAAAGTCTACGAATGAAAAGGCTCAAGACCACAGGAAACTGAGTTTCTACAGTATTCCCTGTAGCCACAGGACTTAACATATATTCCTTTGTGAAGAAGCTAAATTCATAGCAGCAGCTATATTTAAGCTAATACTAATGACGAGGTTTTCACTGCTAAGCTTTACTGTCTTCCACAATACATGGGACTGCTGATAGAATCTGAGGGAATTTCACAGTTATGCTGAGCTCACCAACTCTGCACAAAGCTCAGTAAAGCTGCTGTGTAGTGTCTATGTGCCTAAAAGGAAGAAGAAAGGGCTACTAAGTATGAATAAACTAGTCCAACAGAAGGAGTCGAAGCCTGGCTAATGGCTCCTATTTTATTTTAACCCCATGGCAACCGGTGGCAGCTCAACACTGAGAACAGCAGTGATGACGGTTGTGTAAACTGCAGAGCAGCAGTGCGGTAACAGCTAAAAACTAGTTTCAGCTGCTCCTGCCACATCCACCCCTGTGCCACTTCCTACCCCAGTTCATAAGTAATTTCCCCAAGAAATGGATTTCCTCTGCATTTGACAGGTTAGTGAAGAATCCCATTTTCCTTAATTTCACTTCTGGGATGTATGCATTGCAGTTGTTGGAAGAAACCGCTACTTTTAAACCTAGCATTTGATTAAAGTCCCCCCAGGACTTTTCTCCTGTAATTCAATGACCCTTCTTTCACAGTCTAACCAGAATTATTTGCAAACTGTTACGGCTACTGAGGACAATAGAGGTCTCCAAGCTGCACCAGTAGCTGTAATTAACACATGAGCATACATCAATATGTAATTGACTTCTCAGGAACTTCAGTGCAGCCACACAACCAAGCAGCTCTGACAATCTTTTGGCATGCAAGCAGCAGCTAATCCTGCCAGAAACTGGAAAAAGAGGAGGAAGAGACCGAAACCAATTTCCTCTGCAAGGACTTTTCTAAGATCGTCTTCCCTGGTGCCGGGTCACATTCAGGCCCATGAAACCCATTCTGCTTAGGGGTCAGGGATCTAGGTGAGCAACAGTGCTGCAAAACTTCAAAGCCTTTCCTCCTGCTCTTGGCCAGTCAGTGATTATTTACCATGGCATGAACGACAGCACTGCAGGGGTAGGTACGATGAGTATGTGCTGCAGCTATCAAGATTATAGATGGTGACATGGGGCTGGAGTGCAACACCTCAGGAGAAATGGGAGCCCTGGACAGTAATTGCATGTGCACCTCTGCAAGCAGTCTTGGGAGGGAAGGACTTGGGGCAGGATTTTTTGCCCATGTGAGCAATGCGATGGTTAATTGTACAGAGGGAACGGCTTTTCTTTGAGAAGCAGGCCAATAATTGCATTGTTTCTCTGCAATTAGTCCTGATAGTGATAGGTATAGGCCATCACTGATCCCTGTGATCAGAAACACAGAAGGTGACCATTTAAGAAAGTTAGAGCGCCCAGCCAGATACACACGGTGTTTTGGATGAGCGGGAAGCCGCATATTCTATTCTGAAATGAACCATAGGGTGGCACTGCTTTGAAACATTACCTCCGAGTATTTTCCATGGCATTTTCTATACTCTACAAGAACACACAGAGTTCCCACAGAAATCAAGTGAATAAAGTGATCCAACAGAAACCTCAGTGATATAGTGAGGATTAACATCGTTGGCATATGTACTTTGACATATTTACTCTTAAATTGCTAAGTTTTGTGCTGAAAAGTTAAATGTCTCAGATACTTTTTCTCAAGCACTGCACCGCCTATTTCAAAATGTATGATTTTGTGTGTAACACACCTCCGCTTTGTACAACCGATTGTCCTCTAACATGTAGTACCATAAAGATTCTGCTCTTTTTCTGTGCCACATTAACAGCCAACAAAGACATTCTAAGAAGTCATTTTCTGTTTCGCATGTAATGGGCAGGACAAGACTGGCAGAGAGTTTGGGAAAGCAGGCTTTGCAAGCAGAGTCACAGGAAATTAATAGTGGTTATGGTAAAATGAACTAGAGAGATCCCCTGTGACTTACTGATTTGCTGTTGTAAAACAACACGGTACAGCTGGCACCACTTTAAAAGAACAGCAAAAGGGACCTAAAGACAGCTATAAGAAGGCAGGAGATCATGACAGTCTGGGAGAGAATAGTGCAAGACTGATACTTAACAAATCTTCTCGAATGCAAAGACAGGGACCTGACTGAATTTCCAAATATCCTATGCATTCACAGAGAATGCGATGCTGGCTGTGTGTCAGTGTGCAGTGCCACTTACTCATAGCACAAGGAAAAGAAATGGGTCAGAAGATAAATGCTCACCGACTGAAGGACCTTCTGCAGGGTCATCATGTAAGGGGTCCAACTGATCTGAAAATAGCAAGGCCATGAGTTCAGGTGCCCCTTGATCTTCTGTCTCCTGCACTGCAAAGAACTCCTCAGCTTTCAGGCAGCCCTTTACTATGAACTGTAGAGCTCAGTACAAGGTCCTAAACCGCTGTTATTTTTGCAGTCTCTACCACAAAGTACGGCTTGCCCAGCTACCACATGCTGTGCAGAAGAACACATTAGGGACACAGCAGAACTAACTGAGCCTGGTCTTAGATATTTTCTTTCTCACGGTACTTTTGGTCTAGTATTACAACCCAATAGTGACCTTGCACTGGCACCCTTTCAGCCAGTGGATTAAAGTGTTCAAAAAGCCAGTGGAAGAATGGACGGGCCACAGACCCCTTTCCAAGTGCACTGCACAGCGGAATAACAAAGCAGGGTCAGCTACAGACTGAATTCAGGATGTGCAATTGCCAGTGAATTGACCCAGGCTGCATCTCAACAGACAAACAACATCCATTCATTCATGCATCTGTCTGTTTGGATTCATCTATTCATTCTGCCTGTGGAGCAGAAGACACACTCGTACACAGTCTGGCAGAATGCAAAGCAGTCAAGTAAAACAGCTGGAGAGCCACCAAAATGGTCCACCCATAACAACATGAGTATGTCCTTATTTACTATAAACTTACTGGTACTTCAAACAGGGGAATATGCTAATCCACACCAAGAATGTAAACAGATCTCTTCAGAGCATAGTGACTCAAGATGATTTTGGGATATCTCTACCACTCTGGCAAGGTAAGGTGAAGCTTACTTTTGCTGGAGTTGTCTGAAAAACCCTGAATGCATTTAAAAACCAAAAGGCAGCAATAGTGGGAGGCAGAAAGATGGAGGAACTTGTGAACATCAGCATGCAGAGTTAATAAGATTCTATCAGTAAGACTCATATGATGAGTTTTAGTCTTTTTTTTTCCTCTTTGGAGCATCCAAGATTGTCTTTATTTCAAATATCACCATAGGAGCAGTAATTAATTCAAATGAAGTGGGATTTACTCTAAATGAGCAAGAAAAATATTCTAAAACATTCTGAGCTCCAAACCTTAACAAAATTTTAAAAAAGGATTTATCTTTAAAATACAACTTTCAGAGAAAATTAAGTCTACTAATATTTTTTTTGAGTCAGCAAATACACTGTGTAAAAATAGCACATTGGCTCTCTTTGAGAAGCAGGCTTTCAAATTCTTCTTTTCTGTCCTGAGTAATAGGTAACTGAGGACTACCAGTGTCAGTGAGAAGCACTTGGAGCTACTTGGCTCTTACAGATCTTTTTGATCTGGATACTAATAGCAGTTACTGAAGTGAAGCCCAAACATTAAATACTATTAAGGTCTTTGAATCCAGTACAGAAGCACTTCAATTATCCAAGCCTTGTGTTATCCCAGATGAGGTCATGATTCTTAATGCTTATCATATTGAATATTCCTGCCATTTTCTGAAAGCTTGATTATCAAAATTATCCTTTGTCCCTTGTGGTGCATGGATAATTGAGGTTTACACATTTCCTGAAAAACAGGCTTTATACCTCATTAAACAGACCCATCTGTATTTCTACAGTGTAATTCCTGAACAAAATCTGTGCAGTTTACATGCCACAATAGGGCAGCATGATTATGCTAACTATAAGGCAAACTGGGCTTTAAGTCTGAAACTGCTAGAAACCCACAAATCAAGTGGCAGGGCTCCAGCTTTGGAAGCAGATTGATTTTCTGTGCTCTGAATAGGCACTCAAAATGGCACCATTTGTTACATTATTCAAGCTGTTCCGCTGAACAGCATTTTACTCATGTCTAACTTACACTGGCACCGATCATCAGTTGTTTTTAGTAGGAGTGAGAGTCCAGAAGGCAAATCATACACAGCTCAATTAGTTTAAACTAGTACTACAAAAATGTGACATGCAGATACTAATTCTTAGTCTGTTGTAGCAATGCAGGATACTTAAACAGAGCAAGCTCAGTGTATGAGTTCACATATCCCTTTTTTAATATACTGGTGATGGACTACGCAGAACTCCTCTGCATGAATTAATTCCCATGTGTTTACCTCAAATGCAGAAGTGCACAACAGTACCGAGGCACCGGACTCACTCATCACCCTTAGTAGTATCTCCCTGGCATTCTTAAAAGGGGAAACAAAACCCACGAGACGCACAATCAAAGTCTAGGGGGAAATCGCTTTACCAATCAATCAGCCCACCTTCTTGGGAAAAGCCCATGGAGAGCATAGGGAGGTTCGCAACTGCCAAAGCATCACCGAAGCCTAGTTCCTGGTCAGCACTATGTCCCACCAGCTAACAGAAAAATTCTTAAAATACAGCATTAGCGAAATGTGGGACATCAGCTTCTGCTCTGTTTTTAGGAAGACAGGTTTAGAGGTGATACATCAATCTAATCCAGCTCATTCAGTACATTGTGTCACTCTTTCATACCTCATTATCCAAAAAGCATCCTAGCAGTATAAGACACCTGAGAGAGACCTGTACACGAAGCCCTTGTCACAGGGCAACGCCATGCAAAGGCACTGGCGCGGGGGGGGGCTGGGGGCGGGGGGGGGGGGCTTTCAGCAAAGAAGTGTGATTCAGTGAAAGGAGAGGGTGAAGAAAACATCTGGCACCACGGATTTCTGCAGAGCAGCACTGAGAGCTGGAGAAGGGGACAACTGAGTAGCGGTGAGGGAACCAGGGAAAACTACACAAGCATCACATAGCAGGAGACAGGGACCAAGGAGAATGCAAGCCAGAGCTGCAGAGCATGCCAGGGAAGTCTGAAACGATGCAGCACTGGTGGATGGACCACAAAAGGACAGCAGTACAATCGAGGGCAGAAGGCAACATTTGTGGGAAGGCCTCCTTTGGAAGCAGAGCAGAAAGGAGGTGCCTGCAGAAAATAAAGAGGCTATCATGGAGCAACCCAAGGCACAGGAAAAACGGCCTTTACAGCTTTTGAAACAATGTTACTGCGAGCACATGAACCCAGTCAGCTTTTCTGTGACCAAGTCACCGTGACAGGCTGTAGAGCTCAGAGTATGCGGGTTGCAATGGGCATTAGAATCAGCAGGGATACAGCTGGTGAGCTCTATGCCACTTGAAATGCCTCAGAAGGGTTGTTTCATGGATATTTCTGTATGCAGAAACTTAATTTGATCAGAAACATAATTATCTGTGTCCTAGTTCTTCACTATACCTAAGTATTTGTCTTACAAAACATTACTCCCAATGCATCTCTAGACTTATGCTATATATATATATATGTATATATAAAATCTTGAATGATGTTCAGTGACCACTGATCAGAAGACAGTGCTACCTGTGAAAGAAATACATGACAAATAATACTGAACAGGCTTTCATTTTTACCTTAGCTTTTTATTCATGAAAGAAGATCCTCCCCCAGAAAAGTGCTTTTATACAGCTAGAATTAGAATTTATACAGCTAGAAAGATTCAATTCGTCATACTGATTTCTACCCTATAGTGGTTAATGTACATCCACATGTGCTGCTTTTAACTATAAATCCACCTGAGGGAAGGCAGTCTCAGCTAAGGGTGCCTAGTTTAAGCTGAGTTTAGCTCTTTGCAGGATTAAGCCCTATGAAGCAGAAGTAGTCTGCAATACAGAGGAGGTCAGAGTAGAGTAATTCTCTAAGTGAGGCTGCAGATTATATCTCATGCGGCAGGTTGCCAAGGAGCTGCTAGGAGCAGAGAACAAATACAGATGGGAGGAGGTGGATGCAGCAAGGGTGGAATTACGCTGAAAAGGTTTTGGCTACAAAGGGTGATGATAACAGGCAACAGGAACAGACAAAGCTCAGGACCTACAGAGCCTAGGCAAGGATGCTCCAGCAGAACTAGCAGAAGGACCCCTGAAGATCCCAGCAGTGCCTCCTTCCCTAGCTGGAGTTTCACAGCCACAACAGACCTGTCAGGCATCTTCAGCCCTGAGCCACCTCCTTCAGCTGCTCACTCTCCTCCCATCCGCTGCCCGGGGACCCAAGCACCACTCCTCATATATTTTGGAGGTGCCGTCCGTTTCCCTTTCCTCCATCCTCTTTTTCAAATAGAGGTATGGGGAAGGAGAAACTGCATGAGAAAAGACTGAAATTGCTAAACAAGCTCTAATCTTAAATCCTATTAGAATGGAAAACCTTAGTATGCTCAGTAACAGATACAAAAACCTGACAGCTCTTCCCCGCAGAATCATTCAGCTATTTCAAAACTGCACTGGTTTCCCAAGCACTAGTTTAGGAACATTTCTTTATTCAGGAGAGCACTGATGCATGTAAAAGTGCATGCTTTTACAACGCAGTGTCTTAGAAAGACAAATTCTAGTTGTCTTGGCCAAGACAGTCCTCTAAAACTACTGGCTTTCCCCTTCGTTTCTTTGGTAAGCCTTACACAAGAAAATTTTATCTCTTGCCCTCTCATGTACCGTAGTTATAATACATATCTACATCACTTCATAGCGGTGTCATGAGGATTCGTTAATGCTTATATATACTGTGAAGATGAGAAGTCCTACAAGCAAGAAGATCCATCAAGGCAACTGGTTCTAATGCACACTTATCTCTGTGGTATCTCTCCCCTTCCAACACCCCTATTAGCATCTCTAAAGCTGTTTGCCAAAATCTGCCCTGTGGGACAGCCAAAGCTGACCTCTGGATAGGCTCAGGGGACTGAACCAAACACCAGGCCAAGTAAAGTTAACAATGCTGATCTCAAGCACAGCAAAAATTTTGAGAACACACATATACTTTCAAAACCCTGACAGCTGCAGTGCCAAGGAAGAAAAACACACTTATGAAATCAAAATGGGCTCCAGAAGCAAGGCACAAATGAACTGATTGTTATTAGCCTGGGGTAATTATTACTTTTTCCTCATTTTATTTGATGTCATTCTTCCCTCTGATTTAGTGATTCGTTGTCTTTTGTTTCTAAATTATATTCTGTTTAAATTTAGTTACCATAGAGAACAGTAAACCCAGCCTGAACACCTGGGCACTTGTTACAGGCAGGCTATTCTGGAGGTGGTTGTTCAGCACACCAGAACCAGCAATTAAAAACTGCCTCCAGTGTGCTCGGCTTTGCTGAGACTCATGACAACAGCCCTTGGTTCATCAGGCAGCTCCTCTTCCTCTCCCCTGTCCCACTCTATACATGGAGACCCAGGCCACACACAGTCCCTTGGCCCTGAAGCCATCAATAGTAGCTATCTGGTGGACTGCCCACCTTGCTCAGGTACAGACAGTCATTTCTCCTCTATCTCCATGGTGCTGCAGTCTGACAGTGACCCACATTCTCATTCAGATTCACTGGGGAATCACAACTGGGAAACCACAGCAAGCAGCACAGGCTCCAACAAACTTGAGCAACCAGCTCTCGAGGACATCTGAGGTGAGGCACCACCCAGACGGTCCAGATTCAGACTTCACGGTCCAGATTCAGACTTCACGTGTTTGCTCCCTGACCATCAGGATCTACCCTGGCCCCACCAGCCACGAACAAAGGAGGAACAAGCACCCTTTGCAAGTGCTAGTCACATGTATTCTTACAGTGGCATTGTTGTGGGAGTGCTTCCTACGCCTGGCTTGCCAAAGCACCAGCTTACCCTCTCTTGACAGTAGTTTTAAAACTGTACCCTAACCTCAGAGGCTCTAGCAAAAGAGTGCTAAGATCCGTGGCCAACCAGGCCTCCCACAGGCAGCCATTCCCCCCCTAGGCAGGGGCAGGCAGCAAGCGATACAGCCTGTCTGCGCTTGTCCTTGCCTTGCTGGGTGATGGGGCCCAGAAGAAAGGGGTCTGGGGTAGCAATGAGGAATTCCAAAGCTTTAAAGAACTGGTGAAGAGAATTTGGCCACTTGTTAGTCTGAATACTGAGTGGTTTTCCATGGGAGATTTTATATTATTTCTGTGATTCTAGGTAGGTATTTGCCTTTTTTTAATAAAAACATTCTGTCACCACCTGTCAGGAATAAATTCAGGCAAAGAAAACAAGACAATATTGAACTAGAAGGCAGGATCTTGCAAAACATCAGAGCTGATTCATCCTTTCCCATCCCTTCCCCCCCACACCCTACTCCAGGCACCATGCCAAGAATACATTAACTTAACCTGCCTCGGGATTTACATTAGATCACTATCCATGACCAGCGATTCAAAATTTCGTTTTTCTCCACCATTGCCGTATTTCTGTAAGAGACATACTGAATAAAAGTAACTTCATCATTCTCTAATTATTCCAAGTATTCCAATTTCCGTAGAGTCTGGCAGCAGAGGTGCCAAGTACAAAAGTCTTGACTACTCACTCCACCTCTACAATGGGTACGTCAGGCTATTAGGATATAAACCTGTTCTTTTTCTCCCAACATGTGTGAATTACCAAAGTATTACGTATGCAGATACACATTCTTGCTTGCTAAAGCGGCACTCCTGCTTTTTAGGATCTGAAAACAGCAGTTAGAAGAAGTCATCTGTTGTAAGGCTAAGTTTAAAAATCCTCTTGATTAAAAAAAGCTTTTTGAGCAATGATAAATGACTGTCAGGAAACTATGGCTTCTCTTATCACCCAAAGCTGGGGACATTTTATTCTGCATACATACCTCAACTCATTTTACATAGTTTCTGCAATGATGGCACCCAGGGTTACAGCCCAGAAAACTCTCTGGCTACACTTTTCCTTGATAATTAAAAAACCCAAACTTTATTAATGTAACATAGCACTTACCACTCTGCAGAAGGGCCTTTTTTCTGCTCCCTCCCCTCATCAAGGTAGTCTGTGCTCAGCTGCCTTCCCATGCAAGTGCTCTGCAAGCCACAAAAACCCAGTTTTCCCAGAGCAGCAGCTGACCTGGCAGCAGCAAGCGGCAGTGAAAGTAGCCCTTTCTGAAAAGTTTTCTTTGTGTTGCAAAGCAGTTCAGAAAAACAACTCTGTCTACCTGAGCTTTTCCTTGGCCTGAACAAGCATCCTCAAGGACTCACTGCTCCAGTGGGAACGGAATAGCAGGGGATGCCAGGTCATTCTGGCAGCAGAAGGAGAAAAGTCTCTGAGGCCGGACACAGCTTCTCAGCTGTAAAGCTGGGCATGGTTATATCTTTGCTGAGAGTAGATGCAAACAGCAAAAAGCTTAGAAAACTTGTCCCAGTTCTCCCTTACGAAAGGTCAGAAGTAATCTGCTTACTGAGAAGGCATCCCAAGTCTGTACAAACAGCCCTGCTCTCAACAACAAAAACCAAATTAGAATAGAATTTTAAAAAAATTTATTTTTTTAAAATAATGAAATAGCCCTGCAATCTAACTCTCAGGAAGACCTGAACAGACTGAATCTAAATGGTAAAAAGCAATGGAAAGGGTATCTCTTCAGGCTTCCTTTATACATTAAAAAAAAACAAGAAAAAGGACAAAAAACCCTCTTTATTTCTTAGCAAGTCAATATGTATCATACATCCATTTGCACTCATTAACTCAAGTAGGCCAGTAACAAAGGCTTGCCACTAGGGGATATGTCCTTTTGAAATGGTTAATGGAGTTTTAATTAATTGTGTTACCTGAAAATATATCTTGACAAAAGCAAGATAATTGAAATGCATTAAAAAGTGTGTTTATTCAGCTGCCCAGAAATAAGCTGAAAAAGACAAAAAGACAAAGAGAACATGTAACAGAACAGTTTTTAGAGCATCTGAAAAGGAAGAACTACTGGGAGACTGGCAAATTCAATTACTGGTATGAAAAATTATATGCTGGCAAATATCCAAGAACAACTAAAAAAAGAAAAAAAGAAAAAACAGATGTAAATACTAATTCATTTAGGAAAAAAGAGTAGAATATCTGAATAAAACTAGCAAGCATTAATACTATATTGCTGTTGGGAAAAAAATATATATTTTCCCCTTCTGGAAAAGATTTTTGACTTTCCATTGAGAATAAAGAGCTTTAAGCCGTTTTTTTCAACTAGAGGTTAGTTTTTCAGGGGAAAAAAATCAATATTTTCAGCAGAAATATCTTTTCTGTGGTGTTTTTTTCTTTTAAATCAGAACCTTATTTTCTATTAAAATCAGATTAGACGAAAATAATACAGGCCAGTGAAGCATATCCTTTTATGATGGTTTCTGGCATTCAAGGTCAGGCTCCACTACATTAAATACAATAGCTTAAGATCAATTGTTCAGAAGCAGGAAAACAGTGACCAGCGAGCCAGTGTCCTTATTTTATACGTCCTAAAGCCACATGAGATCTGTCAGGGCATGTACAGATGTTGTAGTAGGGCAGAAAAGAGCCCTAGCCACTTTTCACCTCACAACTACAGACTATCAAAGATTTTTGGAAGTCTTACTTAATCTTTAATGAAACAAAAGGTTTCTCCACCAACAACACGCTCAAGACAGACAGTAGCAGAAAAAGATCAAATAAATTTGCCAAAAAAATCCCATGTCAAGTTCAACAGCCCAGTGAAAACAGCATACCTGTTTAACCAAGCCCAAAGCCCAAGCCACTGACCCACACGACCTGTTTCAGAGGAGGCATCATCGTACCAAGGACTACAGGTCGGTGCCACTGACCCTCTGAAGATGGCAATTACTCCTCAGGCAGCAAGGAGGAGGTACATTGAATGCTTCGTGCTGTTTGCAAACTATCACAGAGGCTTCACAAAACGGTGCACAGACCAGAAAAGTGCAACCATTTCCAACTGAAAAACTATTAATATAGTTTTACAGGGGTTAACAGTTCACAGTCATCTGTGGGTCTGAAACGTTTGGCCTCCAAGTCCCACCACAAAGTACTCGAGATGCTACATCAGTTAGTTAGATATTATAACTTAAAGACACCTCAGTCATTATCAAGCTACACAGAATCTAATATCAAATGAACTGGTTGGTCCAGGAAATCCCAGATTTGCTCAGTCTCAGCTCAGTTATTTGGAAAAGGGGTGTTACTGTCTGATGCGCTGGGCGGACACACCAGCTACATCCTTACCCGAGAGGACTCGCTGCTTCTCTTAGGTGAAACAGGCGGCCATGGAGACCAAAACACAAACCATTGATGCCAATTTCTAAATGTACCTCTGCTAACCTCTGCTACACAGTAAAACAGCAGACTGAAGAAATCCATTTTTGCACTAATTGCTAACTACTGCAGAAAGGGCTGACAGGAAAAAATAGTCACACGTGGCTTACTTACCAGGAATTCATATCAAGGTGAACCTATT
Source organism: Falco cherrug (assembly GCF_023634085.1). Lineage (NCBI taxonomy): Eukaryota > Metazoa > Chordata > Aves > Falconiformes > Falconidae > Falco > Falco cherrug. The sequence goes on from NC_073701.1 coordinate 45,063,495, forward strand.
AACTCCATTTATTTCACTGCTCTGCCATACCCCAAACAATTGAAAGGAGAAACCCTTTGGAAATTGCAGTTTTATCACTGGGCAGACCTGGAAATCATCTTTGTTAAGAGAGGCAAAATTTCCCTCCTTTCCTCAGAGCCAAAAAGGTCAGTCAGCTCATCTGCCCCCTTTTTTTCCATGTCTGTTTGGGGATTTTTTTTCATATATATTTTTTAAAGCAAAGATTTTATTGTCTTCTCACCAGGACAACGTTCCAGCAGTGGGGAACATACAGAGGAAAAGGAAAAGGTATTAACTATCCTTTTTTGTGTCTGTTGTGCTAGAATCTGCTTCATCCTCACCTCAGAACATGAGGACAGGGAAATCTTGGTCCTGGCACAGGCAAGCTGTCAGGAAACATGCAACCAGCCACTCTGACCTATCATTGCCCTGAATGGGAGTCACAAACACAAGAAATGACTTAAAAAAGAAAATCCTTCTGGTTTTAGTTCAATGAAGCCAACCTGTTTAAGAGATTTTAATCTTCCTCCATTTGTTTTCCCACTGCTTTAATCTTAAGTATGCACACGTTCTCTGAGATGACATAAACTCATAAAACATTTCTCAGCTGACCTGCTCAATGAACAGTATGACTCTAACAGGGTCAATATCTCAGAAGCAACCTCGGGAGAAAAAAAAGCTCGGTTGTGTGGTGCTGGACTGTAAGAAGCATACTGGCTCTCATTAAATGCATGCCTGTATCTTGGCTGAAGCAGTGGCCAACACTGGATGCCTTGGGAAGACTCTCATGACCAGAATACTCGTGTAATGCTGCTCCCTGGAATACTTCCCAGCTGCTGGGGATCTGCAGGCCAAGGGCTTTCTGAGCCAGCGGTGTTAATTTTGTACTCAGGGACTTCTGAAGTATCCTTCTTGGATTTGCCCGCTTGTTTTTTGAATCCATGGAACTCATGCCCCCCACAATGCCCAATGGCAAGGAGCTGCACAGCTAAACAGGGAGCACATTGTTTTTCTCTGAACCTGGGGCCTGACAGTTTCATTTGATGGCTCCAGTTCTTCTGCTGACAGACAGTGAACGATCAGTCGCTCTAATTCTTCCTCCCCATGCCATTTTCACCTCGCTCTCCTCTCCGCTTATTGACAGAGGTGGCAGATAAAAATACCACCACTAAGAAAGACAGTTGAAAGCACATCAGCCATTTAAATCCCATTTTCAAAAGTGAACCCAGGGACTTCGATACATAAACCTCGCTGACTTTCTATTAGATTTTGGCTCCTTATTGCCCAACTTCAAATAATTTTACTCTAGAATCTTAAGAAAATAAATTTTAGGTCAGAGATTTTAAATAGATGGCAGATATATTTGAGACAGCCCATTGACATGTATTTATACCACAATGACACTTCCAACTTTAAGACCCCCAAAACTGCAGAATTACCAGCCTACCTTTTAAAATCTCTAGTCTGCATTGCAGAGCAGAATGAATTGCCCTTCCATCATCTATTGCCTGCCACAGCACACACCACCATGAGCCTGAAGCCTCGGCTTCATTGCCTTGGTCCCCTTTACTCCCTCGCTACCGTTTCAAGTCTTTTCAAGCACTGGGAAATTCCAGCCCTGTATTTCGGTCTGTATTTGCATCACAGGCACCACTGGCAGAGATGGATCCTGCTGCTAATCAGTTCAGTCACGAAAAAAATACAGCAGAAGCAGTGATGGGAAAGATGAACGCTTTAGCAAACAGGAGTGCTTGAGGTAAAGGCAGGAAATCCTCTTATCTTTAGTCCTTCAAAACCAATGCTGATACCCCAGCGAAATCCTCACTCAAACATCATGTAATCTTTTAGGCACTTAAACGCCTCCAGACACCTAAATTAACTAAAAATCCACTAAAACCCACTTAAACCTGCCCCAGTCACAGCCTGCCCAAGCTGTAGCTGAAATCTCCGACTGCCTGTCTGTCCTGTTTCTCCTGACAGTCAGAAGCCCCTGTTCAAAGCCCCACTCTGTTGTGTTTGGAGCAAGGATTTATTCAGTGCTCCCTCATGCTAGGGTGGCCTGCGTCTTACCCAGTTAAATTGTCTGCATGTTAGCTTGGCTAAATCTAATGTTTAAGTTATCTGTTGTCATGGATTTAATTGCTGACACATTTTATATTCCCCAAGGGTAGCCAAAATAGCTGAATAAAGAAAATCTCACTGTTACCTCAACCCTGAAATGTAGTCGTTGACTGACAGTGCTATGTAGTATTTGGAGACAATCTCCAGACAACTAAAAATACTAAAATGGCACTTCTTTTACCGCAGCAGAGCTATGGTGCCACCCATTCCCATTAGCCCAAGTTATTCCAGTATGTGCAGTTTTGCCCAACAAGTTGTAAAGACCAGACAATGACAACTTGGTTAAAAATAAAGCTTTCATTCCGCTCAAATATTTGGTGAATAAAATTTATAGCAAGATGCAGCACTGCTCTGTATCTGCCAAGGTATATATGTCCCTCCTAACTATCTTACGAACTGAACCGAGAATTACCAAGCAAGGCTGTGCCTTTTCCCTCCTCATTTGTACCTACAAGAGGAGCTACTGATTACTGAGCATCAGAGCCAAAAGACACCTAAGAACATTAAATGATATATAATACAAACAGAAATAATAAGCAATTTCATCTTTATTACACACTTTATTTAGCCCAGCCCGGATTTTCAGTATACACTGCCCATACTAATTTCTTCTTTTTGTTGTCCCTAAATGCTAATTTCTTGATGTTTTTGATTTCCATTCATTTCCAAGTGTGAGTACATCTTGCCTGAAGAAATAACGCCAGCAGTATTTGACATGTGAATTTGTTTTCCCTAGCGAAAATGAACAAGATACACAGAGCTGCTATTCAAAATTATAATAAAAGGAGATAAAAATGAGAAGTTATATATAATATGTACTTTAGTGATCTGGTAGAAGACTGTTGAGGCTGAATAAATTAGTTCCTAATATGGTCAATTAAGACAGGTAGGTCATGTAGCAAGAGAAGCCGAGAGAAACAAGTCCGAAGAGACAAGATTGCTGAGGTTTGGAGAACTGGCTTTCCATCCGTTGCCTGGAAATGTAGTCTCTCCTCTCTTAACTCTCTTACCGCCTTCCTGCAATGTCTAATAGACAGCTTGTCTCTATGAACTAGAACATCAATCTACTTTATTTGAATGACCGGGAAGAGGGAGGTATGTAAAAACAGGGAAAAACCTCAGGGATTTTCTTCCTGCTTATATATGCATTAGTGCTTTCTTACTAATAAGAAAATGAGTAAAAAGCGAGGGGCATATGGAAGAAAATAATCAGATCACCTGGAACAAAATCAAGTGGATCAACCCCAGCTGATGTTAGCTATACATCCAGGTGCAGCACCTAGATACTACACAATTACGTTCTTAAAATATGTACTCATACAAACAAGAAAGTACTTGGAAATGCCTATGTCACCTTTAACCGTTCTGACAGCTTGAAGAGGGAGGAAAAGCAGTGGTGGCCAGGAAACTGTGCATAGAGCCATTGTCTTTCTCCAACCTGAAAAGAGTGTGTAGAGACAAGAAAGGGAGGCGTGCTCTCTGGAAGGATGAAACTCCTGTAAAGCATCTCAAATAAGGCATTAGGATAATTGGGAAACCTCAACCTCACTAGCACTCAGAGGATTTTAGAAAGCACTCCCTTCATGAAGAACAAGTTGGACATACGTAGCTGGAGAGGCCAGAAGAAGGGCGAGGGGTGGCAGGCAGAGAGGTCTAAACTGCTCCCTGGCAGCAGCATTGGGTAAGAGCTGCTGAGCTAGGCTCCAGGTTCAGTAGAGAGCCCTGAAAGCAGCGGGCTAGCATCCTGCTACTGCCCATCCCTTCCCGTGGTGGTCTCTCTTCCATGCTGTACAGCTCTGATGCATACAGTGCCAACTTAGCCCCAGCCACTCTGCTTTCTTCCACAGACTACAGCGGGGACCTGAGGAACACATGGCGGGTCACCTGTCTAAGATGTGTCTCTGCACTGGTGAGCAAAAGTGCAAAGGAGGTTGCACAGAGCATCACTGTGTCACTCTTGAAGCCGCAGCACCTGCGTTCTACTGCTGGCTTCAGGTCACCACTCCCTGAAGGACTTCACCCTGCTTCAGTGACTAAAGCACAGGGAGCGGGCAGGCTCCCCACAGAGACGTCTCACCTGAGGAGCCAAGGGCTCAGCTTAGGAAAACCAAAGCCCACCTCACACACACAGCTCAGCAGCAGCTCCACCAAGACACTAACATTTCACTGATTCCACCCATCCTCACAGGTCCATTTTCTCCACATTAGAGTTGAAATTCAGTACACTCCCAAAAGAAAGGGCAAGGACATTATTTCATCTAGCTCTGGCAACAAAACCTAGGTTTCTACTATGCTTCTGAGACATCTGAAAATTCTTCTACTTACTGCTCCTTTACAAGCACAGATGGCACTGGAAAACTTGATCCAAATGGAAAGTGTGGATTTAACACTGAGCTGTTGACCCATACTAAACCCTGTGCAAGCATTTCAGCTTTCTATCTCTGTGGACAAGTCCTCTCCAGCTTAGTTTATTTTTGAAGCAATCAATGAAACATCAAGTGCATTTAGGGACAGCAAAGTCAGAGAGGTCCCCAGTGTTAGGCTTCCTTGTGTCAGCCATAAAATCACGTGACAGGCAGAACAATACAAAACTGGGCATTTCTCCCTATTTTATCTTCCCTTCCTGACAGATAAAAAAGCACAAAGGGGTTGCTAAGTCACAAATGGTAGAAAATCCTCTGGAAGAGCAGAGAATAAAGAGGAGACAATGTAATCGACACCGAGGTTTCACATGCCAGCCTAGAGAGCCACAGCATGAAATTAATTTTAACTGTTGGTTGCACACATGACTACTGTTTTTCCAAGACATGCTAAGGATCTGATCCATGAACTCAGAAGGAAGGTTGTACAATGCGATACCTAGAGTAGGATCTGGGCACTCATGATCCAAAATGAGGGCTGCAGTTTTGTTTCTTTTTATTTCTTGCTCCTTTTGCCTAAAAGGAGATTCCCTTTTTCATGACGGTCCATAATGCAGCCTTCATTAACTCTAAGGTGTTGCCTAAGAACTAGGGATTACAATTTTTACCATTTTTAAGCTGAAGTTATCTTAGTTTAACTTCTCTTGGCACCACTATAGTTCTCATGCAGCACAGAAATTTAGCACAGGTGGCCCATAATTCACAGTGAGGTCAGTCTGCAATGGACAGCTCATGCGTGTGCAACACAGAACAGGCTGCCAGCGTAGACGAACCCTCAAGCCCTGATTCAGCCCTTGGCCAGCAGCAGAAATAGTATGAAAAAGAAACGAGGCTCGAATACCTTGTATCCACAATCCCCGAGGTCATCTTGACCTTTAATAAACCCTCAATTTCAAATCTTGACCATCTCTGCACTCCCCCTCCTTGTAAGCAAAGGAGTATGACAGGCAGTGGAAGAAGGTACAATGCAAACGATGCATTTGTTCCACATAATTCACAATGCAAGGGTAGAATTAATCAGCTTTCTCTTACCCAGCCTGTCCAAACTGTATCATAACTACATAATAATTAACACTAACAGCATAAAATACTGCTCTGGGAATATTTGCAAAAACAGAATAGCAATGTCGGGCTTCAGGAGTCTGGCTATGCAGAGGGTTCGTCTCCAGAACAAAGGGAATTCCTAAATCACCTTGTTTGTTCTGTGTCACTTGGGCTCTGCCAAACCAAGCGCAGCCATCAGAGCCCAGATCAGTGGCTCAGAAGCACTGGAGAGGACCATGGACTCCAACCACCCCACTCACCACACAGCGAGGTTAGAGACTTCCCACGCCTTTTATCACAAATTTTGAGGGATGCCTGGCTACTCCAGTTGTCTGAGCTACTGTGCACTCAGGCTAGCAGACCTGAAGCTGTAACAACAGAATTTGGGAAGACATCACACAATGAGAGCAAGAGAAGAACAACAGCGGGACGAGAAGCCTGAGCAGTTATGTGACTCATTCTTTTTATAACACTCCTTCTCCACTGGCACTTCCCTGTTACAGCCAGTTTCAAGCAATGATAGGAAGCAGCCCAGGTGGACCTAGAAGGAAAGCTTGCCTTTTGGAAGGAGTACTGGAAATTGTGATAAGCACTGGAAGGTCTGTACGCACACCCTCTCAGGTCAGGGAAAGGACTCTACTGACTTTAACAGCCTTTGGTTGGGGATCCGAAGTGGGGTCCGGTGCCGCTGTGGGAAGGAGGGCTCTCCCCTCGGCTCAGACCTTCAGGCTGTTTTTCTAACGCTATTAGGAGCGACTTCACCAGCCATCGGAGTCTTGCATTCGCCTGCGCGCAGAATAAACCGCGCCGCTGCCCAGCGCGCAAACCAAGAGCTGTTCGCTCGCCCCAGCCTCTCCCCGCCCGCGGTCCGGGCGCGCAGGGCCCGTGCGAGGCACAGCGGCGGCGGCCGGGAGCGACGCGGGCCGCCGGTCCCTCTGCGCGGCCGACGGGCAGCGCGGCGCTCCCCCGCCCCGGGCAGTCCCGGGCGGCCCCGGGCGCCCACCCTGCGCCGCCCGGCTGAGCCTCCCCCGCCGCCGCCGGGCGCGCAGCCAGCGGGGAGACCCGCAGCCCGGCCCCGCCGCGCCCCGCGCTGCCGGCCGCAGGCAGCCATGGCAGCTCCCGCGCGGGGCGCCGCCGGCCGGAGCGGCAAAGTTTGGCCGGCCTCGACCGACCGGGCCCGCCGCCCCCCGCCCCCCGCCGCCCCCCGCCGCCGCACCATGGACAGCGCCCGGCGGGCTCCCGCCGGCCGCCCCGCCGCCCCCCGGCCCCCGGCCGCCCTGGCGGGCGCACCCGAACCCGCGGGGGCCGCTCCCGGCGCCGCGGCGCCCCCTGGCGGGGCCCCGGCGGCCACACGCCGCTGCCCACCCTCCCTCCTCGCCTCGGCGCCCGGTCGCGGCGCCGGGTGCTCGGCGGCGGCCCCGCGCTGCCGGCCCCCGCTCCGGTGTGCGCGGCCGGCGGGGCAGCGGCGGGGGCCCTTACCTTCCGCAGCATGCTGGGCAAGGCGGCGCCGGGGACTCCCCGCCGCGGCGCCGCGCTCTCCCGCCCCTCACGGCGCGGCCGTGCCCAGAGCCCGCGGGCGCGGCGGCCCTCCCCGCGCGCCGCCCGCCTGCCCACACGGAGCGGCGGCGCGAGGGCTGCCGCCCGCCACGAGGCAGCGCGGCCGCGAGGGAGGCCCGGCCCCGCCGCCCGGCCCCTTCCCCGGCCGCGGGCAGCCCCCTCCCCCCCCGCCCGCCGGAGGGGCCGCCTGTCCCGGGAGGGCCGGGGACCGAGCTGGGCGCCCGGCTCCGGGCGGCCCCCGCTCCCGCTGCGCGGGCGCCCACAGCCGCGGAAAGCAGGCCGCGGGTCCGGCCCCGCTTGCAGCCGCCTGCTGCCCAGCCGGCCGGGCCGCGGCAGGGCGGAGGGTCGCTCCCCTCCCGGGGGGGAGGGCGACGCGGGCCGGAGGGCTTCATGCGCCGGCCGGCTCCGGGCACTGGGGAGCCGTTTGGCCCACGCCGGTCCGGGGCTTGAACACCGTACGCGGCCACAACGCTCCGGCTGCCCGTAGCGAAGCAAACCTCTCCCAGAGCAAATTACACCTGTTCCAGGAGCAATTCGCTGCTCCTGCAAGCTGTAGCACACCGTCAGAGCTACAAGTTGTTCTCAGGTTAAAATAGAGCCTGATCTCGAAAGGTATTTAGTGCTAATTATGACGCACTTTATTAATATTAAATGCAAGAGCCCGAGGCTCCTGCTGTCCAGTGCGCTGAGGCGAACCGTGGCCGGGTGCGTTGCATCTGCACACACAGCCCCGGGCCAGCCTGAGTGCCCAGCGGCCAAACCCACACCACACAGCAGCAGGTTGCTCCATGTCTCGGGAGGACAGGATCACGCGTTTCAGATTCCAAAGGATGTGGCTTATCTCGGGGCAATCCATTGTTGCAAGTTTTCCCGGTGTCCCGGCATGTTCTCAAGTAACTTTTGGTGAAACTTCAGTCCTCTGAGCGTATAATGACCCACGAATGGCAGATTCATTTCCAGCAAGCCAGTTAGTAAGTACAAAGCAGACAAAGAAGTCAGAGCAAACTGTCATCGCATTTGCATTCAGAATTAGCCTGACAGGAGCGGTTTAGCTGAAGTGGCTGAATATCAGCTGGCAGGCTAACACAGAGCTCATAACCTCGTTTCATGGGGAGCCGGGAGCCACACCATAGTACCCAGCCATGAAATCTCGGCCATCACATTCACAGTGCTGTGCAGACTGGGCCAGGTGCTGCTGCCTTTGGTGTGGCGCTGTAAGGTATCGCTCAGCGCAATGTTGCATTAAGGTGCTAAAATGGAGGGGGGTCACTTGAGCAAAACCTGCATGACCAGTGGGTTTTTATGTTGGCTGTGGTTCACCAATGGCTGGTGACAGCTATGGGGCTCAGATTTGCTGGGCTTCTATTAGCACATTAATTTACACCTCATGGTGCTGGTTGTTAGTTCGCACTCAGGTCTGAATATACGGGCTTCAGCTGTGCTTCTGTTCACTTGCCCAGGTTGCCTCTTCCCTTTCATTTGTCTCCTGAAAATGAAGAACCCCGCGTTTTGACAAAATTTCTGTATTACAAGTACGATACAATGTTTTCATATCCACTGTAGATGACTATTCACAGAAATCAGCGGCATTTCCAAGAATATTGCCTGCTACAGCCACGAACCCTTCTTGTCCCCTGCCCAGTGTAAAACAGTACAGGTCACATCCCTCTTAATGTACCTGCTGTCACCTCTGGTCACGCCAGACTCTTAAACGGCTTTTCTTTCTTCCAGACATTTCTCACTGAAGTGCACATGTCCTTCTTGCATGAGGACTGATTGTGTAAGCTTGATACAATTACTAGTTTACCTAAAGTGAAACAGGATAATCAAGAAGAATAAGAACATCAGCAACAATCCTGGACCATAGGCACATGGGAATGTGCTCTGGGTATTTGGTTTGTTTTCTCTGTAGTTACACTTATGAAGAGACACTTGCTCTGGAATCACTTCTTTTCTGGAGAAGATCTGAGTATGATTAAAAGAGAGTTGGAACCCTAAGATTCAGGTGTTGCAATGCTTAAATTACAGCTATGGGGTTCTTAGAGTACCCCAAAGCTCAGTGCTTGGTACCTTGGCTTTTTATGTATTAGGAGGGTTCAAGAACTCGGAATGAGTTTCATAGCAATCTTCCCCTCCTGATGAGCCACAAACTGTCTAAAGTCACCAACTGAATGTGGCTTTTCATAAGGCAACCCCCTTGGGATCTCTCATGACAGACAGTTGGAAATCTGGCTCCACACCTCAAGGCCAGAACTTTTGCTTTCTCAGAATGCAGGGCTGAGCCATTTGCCCTGAGGGTAGACCCTGATGTCCATATCTTTCAAAAGCTGTATTAGATAACTCACCTCCGTGTACATTTTTTATTTGTTTTCTCATAACAACAGGAATACTGCTGCTGCCTTCTTCCACTATTGACCTCTGCACTTTTTTCTGGACCTACAAAAGTTTGAGTCCATCCATTTATTTTGAAAACATAAGCATTTTAAGGTAGATGAAAAGTTTGAAATCCACACCTATGGAGAAATGTGGTGGGCAGGGATTTCTGATACAACTCCAGGGCCCTCTGACCAACCAGCAGTAAATAATTAACCTTGCTGACTTGTCTTGTCTTGCCTGAGATACTATCATTTCAGGGCATCAGGATTGCTTGTCTTTCCACTCTTTCATTTCATCACAATATTCTTTCCTTTTTTCTTTTTTTTTTTTTTTTTTTGTGATCTTTGTCAGTTGTGACTCAGCATGGCTCTTGGCACCCACCCTTTCCCCTGCCCTTCTGAGCCATAAGCTGTCTCCATGTTCCTCCTCAGCATACTCACTCTTACATCACCCCTTGTGACCCTTTTCTCTTATAGTTTAAGCCCATTTATCACACTTGTGCAACACCATGTATCTTCAGAGAAAGTCTGGTCATGAAGCAATGTATGATTTGTTGGGACTGATCCATGATTTCCAGGAACAGACCCTCGATCAGTTTCCCTGTATGCAAACTTCATTCCTCCTCCAAAAACCTTTCAATAAAAATTATGACTGACAAGTATTGTACAAATATTTTCAAGCTTGTTTTGGCAAAGCCGTGTTAGTTTGCTGGTCTTCAAAGAGCTTTACTCACGTGCAATAATGCCACTTAATCACAGTATGATAGGTGGGAATTCCAGCCCATGCTGGTCAGCTCAGATGAAGCTTGGGTAACTGGAGAGCCACCAGCACTCAGCACAAGCACGCCTGCTTCATATTTCTTCTGACTTTCACTCATATTTTTTGTGTGAGGGTTTTTCCTTCCACCAAACTTCTGAAATCAATCTACCTCTTCCCCAAAAAAAGCTTTAGGTAACGATATACTGCCTTCTTATATTGGGGGCATTTTACAGTTTTGTGGTGCTACACTACAACAATGCTCTCTCAGCTTCTACCCGCTAAGGTATTTGACAGTAACACCAGCTTTTTTGTTATTTGTAATGTCATTACTTTGCTTCTGAGTGCCTAAAGTCAAACACAGAGAAAAGGTGACTTAATTTGCCATTGAAGTATCACTGTATATTAACATAATATATACATTAACATTAACTCTATGTGTGCATTTTGTTTGCAACCAGGTGACTTGCCATCATTTTTTCCTGGACCAAACCACTGCGCTTCTGACACGTGTGTACTGTGCTACTGAGCTGTGTACCTCCCAGAGTGAAATCCTGGATAAATATGTGGAATCTCCCAGTTCTGCCTGAACAAGATTTGTGCTCAGTGAAAGGGCATGTCTGGTGAAAGACCAATGGCAGCCAAAGTGGAAGGGCCAGTTTATATCATCTCCCTTAAAAACTATTACAAATTTCTTCTTCTCTGTCCTTCTTTCCCAGTATTTCACTAATGAACCAAAAGCACTGAAACGAAATATGTTCCTTGTCTTGTCCTCTGTCATTGTAGTCTAATTCCCTCTTCTTTAGCCACAAAAATTACCTGCTACCATGTTATAAACCTTTACAGTGTGCAAAAGTGCAAAAAACCAGAAACTAATGTGCTTTTGTCCTCCATTCTTTCTCCAGTGGTGTCTTCCTTCAGCAGCAACTTGTATTGGGAAAGACTTTTCTCCTTTGTCCTATCTGCCACTTTTGCAAGAATTCAACAGCTCCTCCCCTACTGCTGCTCCACATCTCTGAGATACAACCTTCATATGGGTTTTATGCTTCCTCAGCCTACTGGCCAGTTCCCTCAAACGCCATGCTCAGTGTCGTCTCCACTGAAGGCAGGAGAAGAACTATTACAAAAGTGACATCTGAGCTTTTGGACTGATTTGTACGTAAAGTTGCGGGGTTTGTTCAGACAAATGATAACAATGCGGTCAGGTTGCTTCACTGTGTGCATTTTACAAGAGCAGTTTGAGCAATGCTCTGTAGCATGCCTAGTGTCAGCAGGCTCAAGTTTCACATATGGGGATGAAGATTTTTCTTTTTGTTTCTCTGGTGTTTACTAAATAATTCTGTCAGATGCAAAAATGAAAATGCATTGTAGAGCACAGTCCGCGCTTTAAATGCAGTGTGTTTGAAATGCCTCTAGCCAGCCTCATTTCTGAAGGCTCGAATGCAAAATGTTGCTATGGGAACAAAACCTTCTCTCCACCCAATCAGCTGAAGCAAGAGGTGTTTTTTTTAAAAATAATGAGATTGTCTATATCTGCTCTTCACCTAATCAGTCAGCACAAGACAAAGAACAACAATTTTCACAATCAAACAGTGGGAAAATGTGACGCGTTCACCGCACAAAAAACCCTGTAAGCTTCTTAGGGATGGGAGACTGCCATCTTACTGTAGAACATGAACAGACATAAGACAAATTGACAAATCAGTCCCATTTGGCAGTGGAATCAAGGAAAGAAATGGGTGTGAAACTGCTTGAATCTAACTAAATCTTGCTTTGGGAGAGAAAGCTTGAAAAGGTCCTCAAAGAATTTGGAAGAGGAATATTTGTAACAAAGGGCAAGACTTAACATGATCATGTGATTGCCTCCTTTACCCTGCATGCATGTTGAGACTGGGTTTGTGCGGTGACTTTCTTTGCCATGAGCTGGTGCCATCTACTCCAAGACAGCAGCTCTGCTGCTCATCCCACCACAGGGGTGTCCAGGCTGCTCACACAAATGACAGCCTGGTAGCCTGCAAAAGCTGTGATCAACATTGGCTTCCCTCAGTGACTGGTGCGTACTGCTGCTCCACAGAAGCATGGACCAGCCCATCACCGAGCACCAGCTCCTCCAGGGAAAGGGGCTGTGGGCAGAGCTGCTCTCTGAGACAAGGCTCGTACCCTGCTCCGACAAGTCCTTCACAGTGGATTCTGCTTAGTCTCTGTCATTAATGTTTTAATTCAGTCAATGTTAAGTCAGAGACCTCTGTCCACAGCAAATTAAAAGTAACATAACCTAGCTTGATCCTCTCTTGTCTGGAATGATGCATTAGTCTTTTGGCTCCACTGAGGTTTAGCAACCTATTAAGCTACAGTAACCATATATTCAAGTCCTGCCTCTCGTCAGCCTATAAGCAAAAAAGATACTTCCCAAAATTAAAAAAAAAAGGGAAAAGATCAGTGATTTTGGGGTATTTTTCAGACTGATTCTGCTTATTGATGGATAATTTTGTACACTGTCAGTTGAGGAGAAACTACTAAATCAAACTTTAATAATAATACCCTTTAAAAATGTTTTAGGATTTGACTAACACTTTCGTGAATTGGAATACAGTAAGTCTTTATTAATGAGTGATTGAACTGTCAGTCTTCACTCCTTCTTAGTCATTATAATGAATGAAAGCATACCCTTATCTGTCTCGGATTCTGTACACATGTCACATGCTGTCTCCTCCAGGAGCTGTCAATTTAAAGCTGTGAGATGGTCCATAGAAGACAGGAAGTAGCTGTCTGCTCATAAGGCCCATAATAAAAATAAAATAATACTATTACACAAAATAAAATGTGAGCATCATCCTCATTATTTTCTTCATGTCAAATGTAGAAGAATGATCTGTGCTTTGTGGTTCTTACAGGTATGTGAAAAATTGTAGTGACATAAATTATTGAATTTCGGATCAGCCTACCTTCACGTCTAATATAAGAATTATTTAAACTTTTTTAAATTAGCTGCACATGATTCAATAGTAAAATTTAAAGCAGGAAAATTTCAATGGTCTATGTTATGATAAGACCTCAGTGTTTCTCATGCAAGTCAGGGTGTTGTCAGACATGGTGCTAACTTCAAATGAGAAGGCAGATTCTAGGCTCAGTCCATTCTGCAGAGATATTAAGATCTTCTGTCGCTGTGGGAAGTGCAAATCCTGGGATGGGCAACACAGGACAGATACACAGCTTCGTTCATGAGTACAACATAAACAGCCAGAGAAGCGGATGAGTTTCCTTAGCAGGCTTCAGCCCAAAATGCTGGGATATCACCAAGTTTGAGCGAGTGGCTGTTATTAAGAGACCTGACTTGAGGAGGGCTTTGACCACTGGAGTGCTCAGCATGCAGGGGACCAAACAGGGCTGCTGCCTCAGTTATATTCCGTGTTGACCTGAGGAGACGCCCAGTACTGCAGCGTATGAATCATAACACCTTAGAAAGGAAAAGGGTCCTGCGGCCTTTTCTATGCATCACGGTTGTATCAGCTCAGTTACTCAGTTAGGAGTATGAGCTCTTGCTATTGCAGCTATCATAATTTAAAAAAATATGGGTACGATAAGGAAACTATTTGGTATAAGACAGTTATACCAGGATGGTTAATATTGATTTTAAGGACAAGTATTTCCAATGTAAGTAAGCACTTCCATTACCAGCATAACATGTTGTTACCATTGTGCCTATCCTTGGACTGTTCCATCAGTTCAGTTCTTATGCTGAACTTGTTCAGCTGCTGTAATACCTGCAGCAACACTGAAAGAAAGAGCATGTGGGGTACAGCAGAGCTGGAAAGGAAGCGGGAGCACAGCTTTAAAGCAGTTTTATCCTGGAGATGCTCATGTGGTGGACACGCAGCTTCGGTTCCTGCTGATGCATACCGGTTGTCTGGCCTCACCTGCAGAGGTGCTTTGATGACAATGGCAAATGGTGCACCAGTAATTTGAATTTATTAGTGGTTTTTGTTTTATCATTTGCAATATTGCATCTTACTGTACTATTTTCAGCTGTCTTGCTGTTTGCACTTTTCAAGCTGCATTAAGCAACCTGAGCGGATCCTCTGTCCAGAACTGTCCTTGTCACTATTTCCTGGAAGCTGTCATTCAGAAAAGAGATACAATTAAAAAATACATATTTATTTACAGTGTCCTTTGTTCCTAGAAATCTGGAAGGTACATGTTGATGATCAAGTGACTGTTCCTGTTGCTGCCTGTATGAATGCTTCCGTATGTATTTACATGAGGAATTTGATTGTAACTGTAAAAATGTAGTGTTGTTCCTCACTCGCAAAGCAAAAGAATTGTCCTTGCTAAACAGCATGCTACATAATTGTGCTGTAACTTTGAACTCACTGTGAATTTAGCTGTTGTGTTCAGGATTATTAAAAAGCACTTCATGTTCTTGCTTTTCAGACAGCTACTCAGTTGGTCTTGCTGCTCCTACTGATTTGCCCAATAATTTTACATACACAGAGCCAAATCCTGCTATTATTTATGTACACCTGTGTTCCCATTGAAGGCAATCATAATACCAGGACAGCAGCTGATGGCATTGGCTGAGGCAGATACAAAGCTTCTCATGTTGGGTGTGAATTTAGGTTCTTGTTAGATCCTACAACACCTCAAGTCAGAATAAAATTGCCATATGTTAAACAGCAACATAATAGATTGTGCCTTTCCTTTGCCTGCAGAAGAGGGAAATAATACAATGTATTCATCCCAGCTTCTGTACTGAAGAACATGGCAACTTCTAACAGCTCCGTAATAGATGCCTCATGCATTCCTTAGTCATCATAAAGCAAATCATATATCCAAAACCATATGTCTGTGTTCACTTACCTATGAACTCAGAGCAAATGGCCATCAGCAAGCCGCAGGGAGAGCAGAGAAGTCCCAGGAGCACTAGCCAGACTGACTTAGCTAATGAAGTGTGCATAAACAGCAAACAGCCATCACCATAAATTATCCTCAAACTCCCCTTTCACATGCAGTCACCTCCTTGCATCTCATGCTTCTCAGACAACCTGTGACATCCACGGCCTGAATCCTGCAAATGACTAGACTGAGTAGGAAATGTGCTCTGTAAACATGCTGTTCATTATAGCTATTTTACCTACTGCCAGATGGATTGATTTGAAATGGTTTATTGCTTACTCACCCTTTTGCATATTGGAAGTAGATGAATTAGCAAACTGCCTAGTAGTCAGGAATCAAGTGCTTCAGGCCAGCAAATATTTTGAAACTGCCTTTTCTTTTCTGCTTCCATAAGCTGTTGCAGGGGAGTTGAAAATTTTACATGGAAAAATTTGCATCTGAGCTAAGGAAAGATGAAAGAAATTGGCTTTGTTAAGTAAGCATCACATTTAAAATTTAACTTGTACTTCAAGCCTATTCGGAGGAGAAATAAATACAAAAAAATTGTAGCTTAATAACTGGCTATGGTGTTGTTATTTTGATATATTTTGAACAACAGATAGACAGAGAGATCTAAATAGATAGATCTATCTAGATAGTAAAAAAACTCGTGGAATGTGAGAGAGTTGATACAAAAAAAATAACTTTCCCCAGAAAATAAAAGACAAGGGAGTAGTATTCATTCAGCGTCGCTATTTCAGCATTATCCTTTAGTCATGAGATCAAAATTCTTACAGCGATGGCATTAGTACCAGTTATTAGTAAAGGAAACATAGACCAAGCGAACCACATAAGCATGTATTTTCAAGCACATGAGTAAGCTCAGGGAGTAAAAGCCTACTGAAAATAACAAAATATTCCAGTCAGGTAGAACACACCAGAATTAATGGAAATACATTATCCTGTGGCTAAAGAAACAAGCTCAGCCAGCACTACACTCCAACGTTTTAGTGGCACGATGGCAGGTAGCTACCCTGCTACTTATGAGATTACCTGAATGTAACTTTGCTGAACTCAGCACACCAAGCTGCATTCGTAGCAATTTCAGTAACTGCCATTCTGGTTCAAGCCTGTAGATTTTCTGAAAGGTACAAAAAGAGTTTGCATTTGGCTTTACCTGCTCTATAGATAAAGTAATTCTCCCCACAGCTGCTGTAAAAATAAACCTAGCCTTTCCCAGAGTTGGCTAACTCAGATACAGCACTGGTGCATCCAGGAAATATTTTGTATCCCTTAACTGCACTGACATTTGAGAGTGCCTGCCCTCTGGAAGGCTGCCTAGGCCGTAGGTCTTTTATCAAACTGGGTTCTGACTTCAGTTTTGCATTCTGGCTAAGCTTACAGAATTCTTAACTTTGTTTAAATGATCAGATATTAGTCCTGGCTCAGGAAAGCATTTAATAATAACCTTGAGTCCCTTAAGCACTTGCTTGAAGTGCTTAAAGTTTACTGTGTTGTTGAAATGTTTCTTGCACTTACACCATACTAGATTGTCCTGAAATGACTTTCTGTCTTAGCATTGCTTTCCACCACTTCTGTAGAAGAAATGCAGTTTAGAAATGTTACTTTGCTGTATTCCTTCCCAATCCACTACCAATATCTTTACCACATGATGGGTATTCTGAGGAGCAGATCATCTCTCGTTACAAATTACCATAAAGGGCACAGCTCTCAGCAGTCCTAGCAGATGAGTGCATCTACACAAAACTATACATGTGGCATAACCTGGGGTATGTAAAGCACCATGGTCCACTTCAAAATCATAACAATGACATACTTTTGATAGCAGCAAGGACTTGGGAACATGGGAATTCAGAACTAATGGAGAAGAACTATTGCTCTGCTTCTCCTACTTTCTATACCTCTTAGTGGGTATTCACACGAGACAGTGCCTAGCTCAGCTGCTCGCAAGTTGTTTACCTCTACCTTGCCTATAGAAAGCTCCTTTTATGATGATGTAAATTTACTTAAAGTATGTAGCGTGAATATCCCCTCCACCCAACACCCTCCTCAAGCCAACTGGAGCCAGTTCCCTTCCTACAGAACAGAGAAAAGGCCTTTGTAAACAATAGGAATAATAAAAGTATAAAGTAAAAATCTAGCAAAGAAAATACAACATTTTCCAGAGCCATTTGGACATCAAATCAGGCCCCTTCATTACCAAGTACAAATAAAGCTGTCAGGCCTCTACTGACAGTTTTTAAAAGTGATCTTTAGCACACAGCATGGAAAAAAATAAAACTTCAGTGTGTGGTGTCAGATCAAACAGTTTGTCTGCCATCAATTAGAAGGAAAGAATATATTAAATCCCAGGATGACATCTGGTATTTCAATCCAAAATTGGAATCTCTCAAACTTAAAAAGGCTTTTGTCAAGATAATCTCCATTTAAAGCTCAGTGATGTAAACTGTGACCAGATCAAAGACCACAAGCAGTAGCACACTCAGCAGTGAGATGCTTAAAAGGCAACTTTTATTTAGTTGGCATTTTCCTATCTTTTAACTCAAGGCAGTATGCTATGAGTGGTATATGGGCTGTGCAGAGCAAAATGGAAAGCCATGGATGGCTGCGTTGAATTAGTCAAGTACCATCATGTTAACTACCTCATAAAACACATCATGTGAAAATCAATTCCCATCACTGAGGTAGTTCTTATGTATTTTGGCTGTTGAATGGTAAATCAAATGCTAGAACTATAAGTTCAATATAAAATGTGTCTTGACATAAGGTTTTTTTATTTTTTGTTTTTAGCAGTTACGCTACACAACCGACTGAGTTCTTGTCTTGAACAAATGTAAATAAATCATCTGTGGCAGCATGTATTAAACGGATTCAACTCTTGTAGTGTGGCAGGAGAAGGGAAGGGAAAGGCCATGTGCCTACTGCCATAGAAGAATGGCCACAAAAGATGGCATCTTGGACGGCATGGAGAACTGGTAATGATGAGGCAGCCTTCCACCTCGTGGTTTGGCTTATTGTTTTCAATAGCCCAGCTGATATATGTAGGTAAATACAAACACAGTTGCACAAGTGCTGGAAACAGGGAAGCCCTGTGGCCTTATGCACCCACCAAAATAGCCCTGGCTTTTTCCTCCCT
The DNA here is from genome assembly GCF_023634085.1 of Falco cherrug. Taxonomy (NCBI): domain Eukaryota; kingdom Metazoa; phylum Chordata; class Aves; order Falconiformes; family Falconidae; genus Falco; species Falco cherrug. Next base: position 45,081,798 of record NC_073701.1, read on the forward strand.
GCATGACCCCATCATATGCCCTGTTTCCTCTGCACACCCTAAATTCCACCCTGCTCTCAGTGCTCCCTGCCTGCCGTCACCCTGGCTCACACCCCGCACTCACCGGCTAGCTGGGGCAGGGCAGCCAGCGCAAGTGGCTCTGACACTCACACAAGCAGTCCAGCTCCAGGTGAACCATTAATTCTCCTTTTCTCCTTTAGCCAGGTGTCAGTATTTACAAAACTTGTCAGTACTTTGACATCCCACGTACCGGTACCTCTGGCTTTCTGCTTGGCACCATACCCTCGTTCAAAGGTTAGTGCCAGGTGCTGTATCTTCAAAGCAAAAAGCAACATTACATTGGTGCCAAATTCTTCATGGGGCTCACACGTTAGGAAGCCAATGATTTAGAGAGTACTGGTGTTGATATAAAATCCTGAAGTGTAGCAGTTATCACAGTGAGAAATAGGGGCAGTTTAAATTGGTTTCCTTCCGAAATTTCTGAATGACAGGGTGAATCAAGAGTAACAGAATCAAAATAAAGCTTGTGCCACTAAAGAAGTAAGGCCTAACACATCGGGTAAGATTTATAGAATGTGATATTTTAACACAGTTGGGGATTTTGACAAGCAACTTTAAAGTACTACATTTTCAGAGTCACCAAATGCTAAATTAGGAGCGCAGCTACAGCTGGTGTGAAGCCACCCCGTCAGTTTTGTGGTGGCACCACGTTATGGCTTGCTCAGCGGCTGCCTGGAGCAGCCTTACTGGGGTTTTCAGCCCTGGTCCAGTCTGTGATGTGAGTGCAATGCTCCCCTGTGAGTCAGCAAAGCCTTCTGCAGGGTTATTTTTCACTAAATATATAAACAAGGTGTAATTTTAGCATTAGCTGCTTCCTACATTCTGGCTTTGCTACAGCCTTGCAACACAGAAAAAATATGCCCGCAGGTGCCTGAAGTTTCTCTGATGCTAGTCAGAAGTAAATACACTGAAAGAATTAGCACAAAACATATGCAAGAGGAAAAAATCTTCCTCTTCTTAAATGAAACCTAACAACACAGGAATAGTCAGAGGAAGCAGAATCTAATGAGATTCCTGGCTTTGATTTTTTTGTTTCATTTTAATTGTAATTTCCCATTTGTCTGTATGATTCTAAACTGATGGTAATCAGGGTGATGCAGGGAACATAGCCCCAGCATAGCTCTTGAGTCTGTAGAAAATAGAGAAAACTGGGAACAGTAGGAGACTAAAAGCAGAGTGACAGTTTCCATCTTTCCTTAACAGCCCCCTGCTCTGACTATACCTCCCCCAATAAAAAACACCAGATAGAGCAGTGTGAGTCATCAGTCATTTTAAAACCTGAATTATCCTGTGAGGAGGTTATTATCAGCTGAAATGATCAAGAGTCATCAGAGAGGGGTGGTAAAAGAATGCTGCTGTGAGCCCTGTTTTCCCCACAGCTGTTAGCCTTGTTGTGCCTCTGAGAGAGCGGGTTCCCTGGTCCTTAGGTTCCCCTGAGTGGAGAAACGAGGTGTGCAAGCACTCATCTTTTTGCCATTGACTCTAAAGGTCAGGCAGTTCCTGTGAAGGAGGCTTGCACACCAGCTGTGATGCTAAGGTCAATACAGAAGTACATGAAAGGCCAAATATTGCAGGAGGGTAGGTGCTTCAGAATTGCATAATGAAAGTGCTAATAATATAGAACAGCTTAATATTATTATTTTTTTTAATCTGGAAAAAAATAGGATTCATATAATTTGTATCAATTAGAATTTGTTCTTTGATCATCAGGAACTGAAGATATGTAGGATGAGTGTTACTAACCTGGCATGTTTAGATGCCAGTGAACCCCTGGAGTGGCAGGAGAGTTGGCTAAGGATCCTTCTTTTTCATTGACCTTGATTTTGAAGGTACTGGGGAAATTTCAGGGGACTGGAAGAATACTTATGCTGTGCTAGTATATAAAATGTTGAAGTGACTTAACTGAAATAAATATACCCTAGCAGTGACCAAGAGTGTGGAAAAACCATACTGGTAGAGACCACAGTGGGTAATGATATGCCAAGAATTAATGGTAGGCACAGAGTGTCAATTGTTATGAATTTTCTGAGACTTGCCAAAGAAATCTTATTTCATCATTTCAGATTACAGGTTTGCACAGGTAAATGTGGAGAAGTAACACCCCTAGATGATTTCAAGGAGTTTAATTTGTTACTGTGTAAAACCTGATGAAAAGTTAGCAATATGACATGTCAGTAAATCACTTGCTAAGTGGTTTAAGAATGGGCTAATTCAGCAGTTCTCGTGAATGTATGTTTTTATTTAGCTCTTCCCCCTGTATCTCAAGTATATGTCCCATCTTGTTGTCCCTTTTGGTGTTTGCTAACATCTAACTCAGCAACTCCTAACCTAGAGGGATGCAACTGAGAGTGGAGCCAGAGCTGCACCCAGCAGGATGTGGGCGAGATGGGAAGGGCAGGGTAGAGGGAAGGTCTGGAGCCCACGGCGAGCAGTACTCGGGCCTGGGGGTGCTGCAAAGTGCCGAACGACAGCCAAGCTTCTCAGATGGGACCTGCTCACCTACTGCCTTTGGGACAACATAAAGTGAGCTCCCTGCACAATCCTGCAGCAAACACACACACACAAAAAAAGAGTCTAGTACATCCTTGACTCCTTGCTGCAGGCATGAGGGGAATAAAGCAAGAAGGAGGAGAAAGAAGTTTTTTTGTGTTTGTTCTTCTTTTTACATGTTGTATACAGGATTGGTATGGTAGGTAATTCTTATTCTGAAAAGGCTGATGAAAAATCAGGGAGGGTAGAGAACCACAAAAATTGCAACGGAAAAGTGCTTTTCATGGAGAGATGGAGAGTTCAATCTATTTAGCTAGTCAACAAGAAAAGTGAGAGGTGACTTGATTTCAGTGTACAAGTGCTTTCCCAGGCAGAAAATACTGGGTAGTCATCACTTCTCTCAGCTTGCAGAGAAAGACAACAACAGGATCCAGTGGCTGAAAGCTGGAGCCAGACAAATTCAATTAGAAATTAGGCCCAGCTTTGTAACTGTCGAGGCAAGTGCTCATTACAACACGTAACCAAGGAGAGACAGTTCCACAGGGCGAGGCGGGATGCTTTGCAAGATGATGTGTTTTATCCAAGCCTGAGATGTTTGACTCAACTTTGAGAAACATAAATATAAGTTAGTAATTTCTAAGAGGAGAGATTAAATGGTCAAATGCCTACTTTAAAAGCAAAAAAACCTCTTCAGTTCATTTTGCTGGGATCATGAATTTCTGTCAGACTAGGAGAGCAAGGGGAGATCTTTCCAGTCTCTGTAGGCTAACAAAAGAGCCACTCATACTTGAAAGGAAAATGGCCAAGAATGATGTGCTGCCTGAACAAAATGGAAATCTCATCTCTCTTGCTCAGTTCCTTCATAGTGGTAAGTAAGCATATACCTTTCCTGTTAGTTAGGATGTCTGGGTGAAGAAAATGTGAGACCAACTTTGATTAGATTGGCGATTGGATTGATGCAATTTCATTAAGTACTCATCTTTGTCAGCGATGAGCACAGCATTAACACCCAGAAGGGCAACCTTGCAAGATTAGACAGGGGAGGAGAGAGGCAGACAGCTACCATCATGAGAAGGGAGGGCAGGGTCTGATGCAGGGAGCTGGGGGGGGGGGGGGAGAGGCACAACCCTCCTTGGCTGTGGAGGGGGGGAGATACACAGGAGGCAGTGCGCAGACCTGCAGGGCCACCCCCTAGAGCAAGGCAGCACAGCAGGGCACCTGTCTTGGACAGGAGGGGTGTTGGTCCATAACATGCAGAAAGTGGCAGGGAAGCTGGAAAGATGTGCAGATGTGCCTCAGAGCGAAAACATACGAGCCCATCGACTGCTTCAAGAGAAGCAAAACTATTATCTGCAGAGTTTCCCCCTGCTTTCTTCTCAGAAGTGATTACAACTACAAAATCTGTTTGCGCTATCAACCTCCCACTGCCTGCTACAGTCATCGCTGTAAAAGCACTGTGTCCTGCTGTGGAGAAGCCAAGCTGCAGGGAAGCTCCTGGATCTCACCAGCTATTGCCACAGTGCTCTTGACAGCGTGGGGCTTCACAGAAAAAAATTGAACAAACAAGCAAGTGAAAAGCTTTTCTGTGCCATTAAACGCTGCCCTAAAATGTAGAGACAAAACATGTATGCGCCCCATGGGCTTGGGCTGTCCTGACCCGCTGTGGCATGGCTTTTGGGGAATAAATGAAGAGAAGTGGGAGTTCCAGGCAATGCTGGAGGTGAGAATAGGTGCCCTATAGGCTAAATGTATAGCAAAGCTAAATAGCTACCAAAAGACAATTAAAGGCTCAAGCAACTCAAGTGACAAGCACAAATATTCCCTGTATAACACGTATGTATAAAGGTACATGTGTCTATTAACCCTATTTAGGAGGTTAGTGTCTCTCTTAGAATTATTAATTAAAATAACAAACTATTCTTATTTTAGTATTATTTTAATTGATGCACAGGGGAAGGACAGGAAGGAGGACAAGACAGTCCTACAAATTCACTCACAGCTTCTTAACACTGGCAAGCTGCTCAGGAAAGATATTGTCTAGATGCCTGTGAAACATCGTCTTCTCTGAAAGATTTGTGTGCATTATAATGTACAATTGGCAACTTTTAAACACTTGATTCTAGGCAGCATATGGCGGGTGATAGAAGTTGTTTGTTTCCTTGATATCTTTCTGCACCGAGATGCTATTTTGTTAATCACAGAGCATATAGTTAATTATACTGTCAAATTATGTGTTGTGACATGAGGGCATTCATTTTGCCCAGTGTGGTGTTAGATAAATGGACAAAAGATTTGCTGCCACAATCAGGCCTGAACGGTCAGTTATGGCTTGTGTTTTCCTATTGCTGAGTAACAGCAGCAATTACAATCCCGACTAATAGGAACTACAAGTACAGATGATAACCCACTTGGGCTTTAGAAGAAACAGAAGTTTACTCAATGTAATTTTACAAGTGTTACAGAACAGATTAATTGCTGCCCGCCACTTTTCTTTTGCAGGTATGTAATTGTGCTCACAGGTTGGGTTTGGAGCATCTGGCCTGCGCTTGGCTGTGATGGAATGTTCACTGTTTCTGCTTTTTGGAAGCACGTTTGTGCTTTTCTTCAGCTGCCAGAAACAGGCTCACAGCCGTAGCACGGGTGATAGGGCTGCTGGCAGTCCTTAGTAGCTGTGGTAAGGCTGTAGCTGTAAGGTGGTTGTTATGGTGTGGGTTACACAGCAATTACTTACTGTGCTTTCTTTTGTAAGCAGCAGTGGTTAAGTAGCAAACGGCAGAGATGACTGTGTTTCGGAGAAGTTTTCCAGCTCTGAGGATGAAGGCTGTTATTAGCACAGAGTCAATAGACACTCTCATGATTGTTTGGATCCAAGTGAGCGGCTGGCACCTTGCCAGGAGGACAGATTTGTGGGGTGGAAGGGCAGCCACCTCCCAAGGACGTGCACACTGCAGGGGAGTTGTTGCTGCGGATTTGTGTGAGCACAGCAGGGACAGCACGCACAGACCCAGGTCCAATGGGTAATATGGTTCCCCAATCACCACGCAAATCTGGATGTTAGGTTTGAGATTAATCTCTGCCACCTCGGTTTTGTTTCTTACAGATGTAAATGGCCATAGGTTACTGCAGAACAGCGGAGCACCCAGCCACGGTGCTGAGCAGAGGCCGACGCTGAGGAGCCCCTTCCTGGTGCACGCACGCAGCTGCCTGGAGCCAGCTCTGGGTCCCCAGCCCTGCGCTGCCAGGTACCCACCTACCTCCCTACCTACTGCAAGCTTTGCAACCCACTTTTATGAGTGCAAAAAAGAAGCCATGCTTAATTTAATTCTTCATTCTTCATGGGTTACATCAAACGTAGCCAGTTATCAGCTCTGATAATTGGTTACAGCAAGTAACAGTTGGGTGCTGAATTAATTCTTGCCCTCTCCAGCTCTGTACTTCCCAAAGTGTCAGAAGACACGTTGCTATTTACTGCACAGTTAGAAATTATCCTGCCAGGACACATTGGCTTCGGTTGCTGCTTTTCAAAAGCTAAACTTCAATGGCCAAATCAAGCTTTAAAAGCCCAAAGACTATTCGAGGTGTAAGGAATTTTTTTGAAGAAGAAAACCCATCAGAAATAATTTGAAGTCCATCATTTGAAGTCCATTAGAAATAATTTGATACTGATGGAACACAAATTAACATTTCCTGTGGAGTATTTACAGCAACAGCGCTGCAGGACAGAGAGCCTCAAACTGAAAAAGCTTATTTATAAAAATGAAACCAGATCCTGCTGGAGGGGAATGCAAATTAAATAGCATATGTTAAAGGAAAGTGAGGTAGATTTTAATCTAATAGCTAAAAAACAATCTAAAAAATGTTTAAAAAGTATTAGTAACTTCAGATTGAGCTCTTTCAGACAGTGTAAGATTGCGTCCTGACCTGCAGCCCATGGCTTATATCTCAACCCTGCATCTGACTCAGCGTCAGCCCTGTATGACTCTGCCATGGCCTTCAATTCCCACAGGTGATACTGAGTTAGCGAAGAAAGCTTTTTCTAAGGCAGAAGTAAGGCCAGATATTCCTTACACTGTTCTTTTTTCAAACGAGTAAAAAGTTTGAATTTTTACACTTTAATATAAGAAATCTGAATCTTGCTTTACTCTTTGTGATTTCATATCTTGCTCGTTAAAAATACAAATGTGAGTTGGCAGCTCAAAATATACGCTCCCTCTCTGTGAGGCTCATTTTAGTGGCAGGGGTTTTCTCCTCCATTTTAATAATAATTCACAGAAAATTGCAAATTCTTGAATGGAGAGACACATATTCCGACTGCCTGGCCAGACCCCAGCTGGAGAGAACTCTGAAGCCACCATGACTTGCAGGTACAGGGCACAGCTCCTGGTGTCACCTGCACTCCTCCCATCTGTGAGGCAGAAGAAAGAGAGCATAGCTCCCTCATCGGCTTCAGTTTCTATTTTCAGACTTGCTCTTCTGCATAGATTCACAGTATTAATGGGATCTCTGGGGCACAGACATCCAGAAATTAAGCTCTGACGTACCCAGAAGGCCAAGTGTGCTGCCAGGAGTCGGCACCTGATTTAGACCCACAGGGACAAGGCTCAGTTTGAGATGCGGAGGCGACCTCCCCTGCCACAGGCAGAGAGGTCTCTGTCTCAGGGCAGCTTTGTGCGACGTGGCCTGAGGCACCCTAGGCTGGGTCCCAGAGAGACGTGAAGGTCAGACTGGAGATGTTCAAGGTCACTGAGATGTGCCAAATAACAGAGAATGTCTCAACTGTGCCAACAATGGTCTTGCTGCTGTGTTATGGGCAAGCGAGGGGCACCCAGGGTTCATGCTGCAAAACTCTCGCACCTAGCTCTTTTCTTTGGAAAGTAAAGCCACTCTGTGCAATCCCTGACAGCCAGGGTAAATAAATCTTTCCTCTTTTTTAACACAGCTGCCTCAAATTAAAACACGCTACGGTTTTCTTGTTTCCCCTGGCCATTGTTTTGCTGCAAGACATGAGGGAATCATGACAGGGACAGATATTGCTGAATTTGGTTTTGCCTCACTGAATTTTTATGGATGGTTACCCTCAAAAAACAAACTATTAATAGGCCTGTGTCTGAATGCTCAACCACATGAGACTTCATCTGTTACACTCGAGCTGTGTTTTGATGGATTGCTATTCCAACAACTAAAAATCCTTCGGGCTATGAAGGATATAAAATAGTCCTAGAACAACTTGCCTTAAAACTAGTATTTAAGATGTTTATCACAGGGGAAAACTTAGTCCATTAGAGGAGTGGGAAAGAAATTACACTGTGGGCAAAGAGAAAGAACTATATACAATATTCTACAAATATAAATCAATGTAAAACAGATGTCTCTTGAGCTGTAATTTGCTTAAGTGATCCTAACAGTAGTACAGATTGTTTAAATGGATTTTGTAAGCGCTGTTGTTATTACAGTGATGATATTACACTAAGCTATTAATGTAGTTTTTGGTGGGTAATTTACAGAAAGGAAAATATAAGACTCCTTAAATTATAGTTTGCTGCATATCCTTAATGGGGACAAATTTCAAAACAATTTAGAATTTAGAAACAATTTGTGAAGCTCTCCCATAATCATTGCTCCTCTAAACACCCACTTAAAAATTAGCCAGTAACCCTTATTTTTGTTCTTGTGCACACAGACAAAAATATTTGGTTGCAACATCAAAATCAATCTCTTCTGCCTTATCAGGTTTGCAGTGCAGGATGAACTGATCTAAATGAAGTGACTCAGGATTTTAATTAATAAAAAAGAAACATTGATGTGAACATGTTTTTAACTTGTATTACTTATCTTTATAATTTCATTAAGAAAGTTTAGCATAATTTGTTGGAAACTTTGTAAGGCAAATTGCCAGCTAAATATAGTCGTTATACTAAATTTGGTATTTATTTTTCCTGCTAAAAGTGTATCCATGCACATTTGTGTGTACGCGTATTGCTTAGCACACATTCTTGTTCTAATTTTTTTTTAAATCTGTTGATACTTAATAGGGGGAAAATTGTGAGTCAAAACTTCTAACTAAAATGTATAGAGAAAATGATAAATGTACATCTTAAAGTCCTTTTTCAAAAACCAAACCATCTTATAGGTGATTATTACATATATAAATTTTGAAGGCACTGGTTTTTTTTCCTCAAAAGCCTTTTTCGTATTCTGCCCTTTGTGTTCGTCACATACCAACAAAGCTAAGAGTGCCTGCAAAATTCATGAGTCTGGGAAATGCTATTACGTGGGTTCAAGTGACTTGAAGACATGAGTAAATGAAATGGCCAGACCTGGTTTTGGCTCTTCAGCAAAGGGAAGTCTCTAGGAGCTCGGAGATCCTCTGTGGGCTGTGCTCCTGCTGGCAGCTGAGAACGGCACGCAAAGCCAAGCCCTCCCCTTCCTGGACCCTATGTGTGGAAGCAAGAGCCACCATTAGCTCCAACGCATGGGCCCTGCTCTGCTTGGGAACCGGAGAGTGGTGTTCGATGCTCAGCAGGTCTCCAGGAGGAAATCCCTGCTCGGTACTTCCCCGCTGACATGCATTGCTCTGATCAATTCCGCTGAGATAGACTTCCTCCAGCATAATCCAGTATTTACTGTGGGATTTGCATGAGGAACCTGAATGCCATTTAAAGGCTGCTGCTTCCTCCCCCCTCTCTCCCCTAACCTCGAAGTACCTGCTTGTGTGCATCCCTTGCAAACACTGCAGGAAGGATGAGGTTTAACCTCCTAGCAAAGCAAGGATCTGTTCCCTCTCTCCCCCTCGGCTGCCAGCAGAATAAGCCCCACAACTAGGAACTCAAAGGTTTCACTCTGAACGCACCACAGCTGTGGAAAATACACACCCCGGCTTTCTGGACTGATGACTTCCAACAGTATCCTAAACGATAATCCTTGTAATTCCCACTCAAGACTGCTTCCCAGCACTAACCTTAGCAGGAAACACTCCAAAAATGGAAGCCTGAGCTTTTATGACACAGAAACATACGGTGGAGAGTGTCTGAACGTTCTCAGTGTGCCCTCAAGGAGCCAGGTGGGTGCAGCGTGCAGGAGTCCGTACAGCAGGCGCTTGCACAAGGCCTCCTCCCCTCTCCTTCCAGACTTCAAATATGGTCTAAGATGTCCTTGCCTGTAAAAATTTCTCCTCTTGCTGTAGCTAGAAATGGTTATGGAATATTAACTTGTTTCTGCGAGCTCTTCAGTGCGATGCTGGTGCGGCCTCTCCCCTCCACCCACCTCATCTGCTGAAGTAACGTTTTGCCAAACATCTACAGCGGATTCACTAGCTGCTCTGAACATCACCACCACCACCAAGTCTTGAAAGCACTTGAAAAACAGCGTTGTTTGTACTCACCTACAGCACAGGTCCTCCATCTGCCAGGCAATCTCCACCTGCTCCACGCCTGTGCAGGCAGCATAATTTTCAGGTTGTAAAGATGAAATCTGGAGGCTTAGCGAGCAGTGTGCTGCCAACGGATCCTGCTAATGGAGCCCGCTTACTTTTACTGTGTTGTGCTCACCTGGGCTGTTGGACTGCCAGGGTCTTGATGAACTCTGCTGGCCAAGGGTCACCCCTCGTGATGGTGACAGGGCAGCCTGTGTCGCTGCACGATGCCAGCCAGCTTGGCAGGGGTGATGAACGCGGTACACGGCAGGCACGTGTGGCTGGCGGTGCAGCTGCTGTAAGGCCGCGTTGCACGCCCCTGTGTTGTCCTATTGTTTCTGGGATCTTCACGTGGGGAGATGGCCTCCTGAAGCTCCTTTCTCTGTCGTTCTCCACCCCGATGTCTCGTGGCCAGTTTTGGCTGTATCAGGCAGTGGCGCAGCCCCAGGCAGCAGCGAGGGATGATGCAGTGCCCCGTTGAGAGAAGGGCTCCACAGCAACGCACGGAGCTGAGCCGAGCATGCCGTCAGCACAGCAATGACCAGGAGGTAGCTACAGCAAAGGGCTCCCCTAGACCATGGGGATGTGGAAAACCACTGGTAAAGACACAATTTTTAAAAAGTGAATTTCAGCACTCTGTTATTGCTGGAAGAGCTACTTGTCTTCTTATTGAGATGGTTCCCATGTCAGTAAGTTGCCTCTTCTAAAACTCACATTTAGTGAAAGCAGAATATTCCTGTCAGTGCTTCAGTTGCACTTGGCTGAAGACACCATCTGCTGTGACACTTGGCTGGCTTGGCATTTAAAATGTCATTTAGACCAGACAGCAACTGAGCCTGGATACTGAGGCAGATGTCACCAGCAAAGGTGAACTTCCATAAACAAATTAGGATTAGGTTGCTGAAAAATAGACTGAATCACAGAAGCATTTACAAAGCACCCTGCAGAAGACTGCTGATTTTTCTGCATATGCTTCATTTCCTGTACGTGCCTTACACAATCTACCTTGGAGAAGCAATGTTACAAAGGATGTCAGTGAAATTCTGCATTTCAAATCAAGAATTTGTGGTTCCTGCTGATTAAAGCAAGATGAGCAGGCTTCTCCTCCCCAGGAACAGGACAGATACTTACCAAACTGAGCTACTAAGTCCTAGGCTTGCTTCAGCCCAGCCGGGCAGGAGGACAAGCCCGTTTTCCTGCCTTTCTGTCGAGTATTGCTGCACACAAAGCTGTTCAAAACTGTTTGCTCCCTCAATGATGTTTCTGTCCCAGCTGACAAAAACAAAAACAAAAAAAAAAGGACAAACAAGCTCCGAGGCATCTTTCTTCAGCACAGGAGGTGTAGGAAGAGTTACTGTATCCCTCTCTGTCCCCTGAATAGAGGCTTATTCTCAGCTGTACCTCCTGACCCATTTAGGCTGCAATCCAAAAAAGTCCACAGGACAAAGAAGGAAGAGGAATGAAATAGGTAGAAAATGCATGAAAAAGTAGAGGCTAAAACTAATAGAGTTAATTGCTCTACCCAGGTTTGTGCCTGCAGGGCATGTCTAGATGTGTGTTAGTAATGAAGCTCTTCAGCAGCACTAGGGCAAGCTTGGCTCTTAAGGTCAAATAATCTATCAAGACGAAAATGTACGCTGCTCAGTACGGCTCAAATTGCTTTTGGGTTGTGCTCTGTACTTTTGTTGACAAAGTAAATTAAACATTATTCTTTTTTAATTAGATAGGCTAAGAGATCTCAGTAAGCATTACTTCCTACTAATTTAAAGACTAGAACTAGTTTAAAGCAATTAAAGCTAAACCCCCCAACTTCAAATAACAAATTATTACGGATCTGGATTTAATAGGAGGCAACTGGGGGTTAAGTGACCCTGTCAGGTGGGGATGAGAAGGAAAAGAACACAGCACAGAGCCAATAGCGTGGCCACTGGGGTGGCGATTAGGGAGTTTTATATTATGCATCACACCATACTGTAAACGTGCACGAGTATGCATGCATTACTAAGAATTTAAGAATAAAAACTACAATCCTTGATTTGCCTTATTATTCTAACTTGTCTTATAAATACTCAAAGAAATGGCTTCCTAAAATAGTACGTTATTTGCCACACACAGACAATGTTGATAATGTTATCACATCCTTTGATAATTATCAAAGGATAATGTTGAAGATGAGAATCCTGTATTTCAAATTTATATCTGTATTCTGTTGAATGGTACAAATGTGAGAAGTGACTCTGACATGAACGGTGACATGCTAAAATGAGTTTGAGAGCTGCTTATGTGAAGACAAGAGCCACTAACAATAAGACAAAAAGCCCAGTATCTTGATGAGATTAAGACTCGTCATGTATTCTGTCCTCTACCTCTTCCTGTTTTCTCACTTTTTTCCCCCCCCAATTAAATATACTAAACTACAGCTGTTACAGGAGGCTTTTATTTTGAACAAAACCAGTGAAAATACAATTTACACTTCAGTGTAAATTCAGCCAAAGCTGAGGCAAGTCACATTTTTTGTTGCTATTTGCTAGCTGTTGTAGGTGGGATCCACTCTTGTATCTTCTTGCGAGTAGTAGAATAAGGTACATACTGTTGGGGAGTGCCACTCAGATTGAATTTATGGTTCTCCCAGATAAATTTACGAGCAACTGGTGGATGAGTAGTTGGAGGGTCATCTGTCATTGAGTGAAGCCAGCGATGCCTTAAGAGGAAAAAGACACACTGTTATTAAGGAACATTACACGATCCATTACAAGCCTTCCTCCTGACTCCTGGGGTTCCTCTTAAGGGACACCAAGTATTTATTTTGAGAAGGGGGAAAAAATAATTTTAATTCAGTATGACTTTGAATAAGACTACAGGATACAGATTTAAAGTAATTACACAAACATAACTGGTAAGTAACAGTTCTGCTTGCAAGTTAATAAAAGCACACCTGAGTCTGAATCTCCTGCTCTGTATGCTTAGTATTTGGGCAGAGAATATTTCATTGTAACTTGTTTGTATGGCCTTCACCAGCCAGCCAGCTCAAGGTAGGCACTACAAATGACAAAACCACAAGGTTTCATTTTGTTGTCCGGGGTGTTTTGGGGGTGTGTGTGTGTATTGTTTTTTTTGTTTTGTTTTGTTTTTAATTACCAGAAGACTATGCTGCACAACAATTTCAATACTATCTCCAAAGCACTCATGAGGACATGGATCACTTGGGATATGGTTTAATGATGCAGGTTCACCTAGAACAATCACCTAAGTGTTTACTGACTGTACGATAAAATGATTAATGCCAATCAGTAATGGGGTAAATACCAAGTGATTATAGTGATTATCCTTTACCCATGAACTAAATGTCAATCCTCCTCTGTGCAAAAACCACTAATGATCAAGCAAAGTATTTTCCATAACAATTTACTAAAATGCTACAGCAGGGATCAACTGAATTGATTTAATCTCTTTTCTATTTCAGTGCCTAAAACAACTTTCAAACCTGAATAACATTTTAATTGTTTGCCAGTTTACATGTACTTCATACTGCATACAGTTATGACAGAAGTGAGGTTATGACTTTTTTTGCAAGCTTACGTATTTTTTACTCAGGTAGAATTAAAGAGGCTTCTGCCAAAGACTTGACCTAAAAATAAGAAATCTTCCATTTCAGTTATTAGAAAGCCTAAAAATTGCATCTTCAGCCTTCAGCAACAAATCCAACACACTTCCTTGATACAGCAAAACAGAACTACAATAAAAGCAGTGAGAAATTACTGACAAGTATATTCTAAACCTGCAGAGCTCTACAGAAGGTTGATTATCTTTTCAGTCAAATAGCTTCTAGTCATTTATTTCAGAAAGACTCACAACTTTGGATACAACTGTAGTACAAAAATCTCACTTTAAAAAAAGTCAGCCATGTGTTCATTTTCTGTAAGTAAAAAACAAATGAAAACCCCAAATGAAAGCCACACACTGTAGGACTAGGGACTGCCAGGAAACTGGCTTGAATACAAAACCAGATGGAACCATAACATCCTTTAAAATTAATAAGAAAAACCTTGTTTAGAGGTAAAGAATGGCCTCCTATAGGAAAAATCATCTACTCAGGAGTCTGAAAGTTCAGACAAAGTGACCCAATAACATGAATGCGCAAGAGATGTCTCTCTTCCTCTCCCCACCTCTCCTTTGTAAGTCTGGTGTCATCTGAAGTACACATTTCCCACTACTTCTATTCAATAAAGAAGATGTGGGTAACTATTTCTGTCTGGAAGGCAGCAGCCCCACAGCACTACTAACTGCAATGTGGTCTGAGCATACAGGATCAGGCCTTGCTGGATTTTAAACCTGGTATTACCAGCCTCTGAAATGGCCTGGCCACATTACACAAAGCTCTGACCTTAGGTGAACTCCCCCTCCCCATTCATGCCTATTACAAGAATTCTGTGTACTACCGTGCTTCACACCACCTGAGATAGCACGTGTCCTATCATGGCTAGCATCAAAGTTGGCAGAAACGCTGCAAAAAGCTACCTTGACAGAGGTGGGATCATAACGCTCATAGCCAGCAGCTGGCTCTCCATTGCTGACACAAACACAGTTGGTGGCATGGGAGGAAGGGGAAGAGAACAGTCCATGTACCCATACACATTCTGCCAATACTGACTTAAGTACTGCACCTCAAAACGCTTCCTTGTACACTCCAGAGGAGCCACAGCTTTTCAAAACTGCTTACCATAACATATAGAGGCACTTAGTCACACACCTTCACCTAGTGATGCTTCTGGTAATAGTGGGTAGGGACCCTGCACACAAAACCCTATTCATGCACCTGTCGCCACGCCTCACCACTCCCCCAAGGGTCATGCACACCAACAAGGCAAAAAAATTGTCTTCTCGGACAGAAATGCAGTTACAAAGGCCCTGAAAGACAGGCTGAAGCAGGTGGAGCACAAGAACTATATTAAAGCTCAGTTAAAATCAACTAGATTTCACACCTGCATGACTCCAGCACCTCTGTCATCACAACTGTACTTATGTCACAGACTTGCTCCTTGAAACGTTGGAAAAATTATCACAACATTGAGTTATTTACTCATTTAACAGAATAGTTTTATTTTGTCATTTAAACTATTGTTTGCAGCTTTTCTAAGACAAAATCCATAAAGTCTTTTAAGATACAGTATTTTGGAGTAAATAACGTAGTTGCTTTCAGGATTTTCTGAAGTTCTATGCTGATCTATTTAAATTGGAGCCTGATTTCATCTCAGTATCAAACCCAATCCTTAAACCGCATTTTCTCACTGGAAATTAGCAATAGAATCGCTTGCTTACAAGACATGTCAGTACAGTCACAGGTATTGAAATACCTGAAGAAATTTCGGAAGTTTCTTTAGTCCAACCACTATTAAGTATGATTATATTTAAGAGTTTCAGGGCTTAAGCCTGGTCACAACAGATTCACCTCAGAAGCCCAACATACGACTTACAAAAGCACTGCGGTTTGCAGTCTCCTGTTCTCTCCACTTAAGCAAAAAAACATAAAATCCGAAAACTTTTATTTTGGGAAGGCTTTCCCCTTGACAGCCTCCCTCAAAGAGTCCTTTGAAGCCCTGATGTCTCATAGACTCTACTCCCAGATGCTGAAGAAAAGCTGTTCATGCAATAGATTGAACAGCATGAATAAAGAGATTTTATGTCTTGCAGATGGCCAGATTTCTATACAAACTCTGCCTATAAATCCATGCATGGAAAAACAGGATTCAAAAGGAATTAATGACTTAAAACCTACAAAGAAGCAGATAACTTACATGAAGCAAAGAAAATCAGGCTAGCAGAAGCTTTGAAGAGGCTGAAGCAGCTTTCTGAATCACAGAGCAGAGTCACCACCAAGGACCGAGGCTAGCAAAACCTCTGGACTTTTCCTTGGGTAAACAGATGCAAGACACCTCAAAGTATCTTTAAATGCTCTCAAGACTATGTAGAATTTTCTCCCACATCTTAGACAAATATTTAAAAGCAAGGAGATTTCAAACTGAAGCTACAAGGGACCAAAGCCAACTATATGATGTACAAGCTGTCAAACAAGAACTGACGCTACACAAACTCCGTAGCTACTACCATATGTGCATCTGCAAGGTTCAGGCACCATCTACGCAAGTTCAGGATATTTACCAATGTGTTAGCATCCACTTTTTTCAACTAGTTAACCATGTTGCAGTAAGACAAATGAGAAGACGTGCGTTACTGTCAATGGGCAGAGAAGAATGGAAAGAGAAGGAAAAAGGGAGAAGAAACATGTTTTTATTGGTTTACACATGGGAGATAACTTTGGTTTCTCATGCAAGCCACTATATGATACCACTGTACAGTAATGAGACAGCATCTCATCTACCTGAAAACACCACACTAGGATTTAATCTAGCTATAAACCCCACAGATTTATTGTGAAGCTACTGAAAGGATGGAAATCTTGAAACCCCTTCCTTTTCTATTCATTTTTTTTTTTCCTCAGCAGACTTGAAAAGCAGCAGTTTTACAGGAGAATAGCACATTTCTTTACATTTCTTAGTATGCTGGCACTTTCAAGTCTGGGATGCTACATTCCTCCCTTCTTCGGCTGTCAGATCAACTAACAAAGACGATGTAGATTATTAAACTGAAGTTAAATTTGAAATATTTCATTGTATGAAGTTAGCACTCCTGAAGCTTCTTCCAAAGTTGTCAGACTTGCACCACAAGGAAATAAATATCAAAGTACAGGACAGATGTTACATATATATAGGACGGTGCTGGCAACATTAATTGTCCCTGCAAAAGGAAAAAAACTATTCTCAAATTACAGCTCTTCTTTCCCCACAGGACAAAATATATTGAAAGAGCAAATTCTTTTTAACTAGTTTGTACACATACACCAGTTCTTGGTTTGCTTTTGCAAAGTATTTGGCCAAAACACAAACTAAATTACATTAAACCAGATAAACGGTAAATGAACAGTGTGAGGACAGCTACAGAAGGCTTTGAATGTAGCACACCTGGTGTCTAGATATCAGGCCTTAACTTGCTGGATTTTACATACTCTCCAAAGGAAGCCTTACTCCACAGCATAACTGTGTTGAAAGCGGAAAACTGAGTTCCAAGATGCTCCCCCTCAGCGGGCTCAAGCTGAACCTCCCAGAATCCTCCAAGTACAAACTTGTGCTCTTCCAATCTTCAGGTACTTCGTGATGACTGAATAGCAAATAGGAGCCTATGGCAGGAATAAACAGACACATGGGGAACTTTTCCGTGAGATGTGAACAAAACCTGAAGATCAAGACTGACATAGGAACTTTGGGGGGTGGGGTGGGGGAAATTGCTATTTGCTCCTCTGATCCCAAACACATTAAGCACACTGAAATACTCAGTCCTCTCCCTTCATCTTAATTGTGAGGATCAAAGAATCAAGAAATAAAAGTCTGGAAGGGAAATGCTTTAGGCCCAAGCAAGCATCAAGTACATCCACACCGCTCCCAGAAGAGACCTGCTTAAGTTGTTACACAGTTGCTGTAACGCTGGCTTGCTCATCTTCCCAAACCAAGTTACGCCAGTGAAGATGAGTAGAACTTTTTAGCGGTAAGGATAGTAATGTCCAACCTGTATCACTTCTGTAATTTAAACTTACTACTACTTATTCTACCCATCTATCTGTGGAAGGCAAGACTATGCCTTTCCCTTCCGCAAGAGATTAAATGGTTTAAGATTATATCCATGGTCATTTCCCCTCCTTTTTAAGCAATCCAAATTCTTTCCAACTTTCCTCAGATGTCTGACTGTTCTTGCTGCTCTTCCCCAGTCTTCTTCCATTGCTCCATGTGTGTATTTGTTGTTCGGGTTTTTTAAGAGCACAGTACCCAGAGTCAAAACGCTATACCCTACATAAGTCTTTCTGGTAATAAGCAGAAAGGATGAGTCACTGCAGTGTAAGTGCAGGCAGTAATTCTTTCTACTTCTCAGGATGCCATGTTTCTTCTTAGCACTACATGGACTTACTCAACCTGCCGTCCCCGTAACACCTAGATCATCCTGCAGCGCTGCCAGTTGCTCTCCTCCTGCATACCATAAAGAGGCTGTAGGTGCCAGAAGAGCACGGTCCTGCCCTCTGTCTCTGCACACAGCCGTATGATTTCACTCCTTTTCCTCTTGTGATCATGAAGCAAGACAATGCAACTTGCTATGTTGCCAAACTTACGAGTGCAGATAACCTGCAGCTAGTAGTAACGTTCATGAAAAAAGCTGCATAGAGTTCTTTGATTCCTCTATATTTTACACCCCTAATATTTCACTTCCCTGTGCAGCCTTTGATTAAGGTGGGAAAAAGCTAACGCTGCTTTAAGCACACTTCCTCACTAACATTTTAGGCTTCAGCTTGACCGTGATCCAAGCCTGCTTCTACTGGGGCAGGTGGGAGGGTAGATGGAGAGAACTAGAACCCCTACAGCCCTTGTCCTAGGAAGAGAGCAAACTGCATTACTATCAAGTAGTACATAGCCAAGATAGCTGGTTTTTACTATGAAAATTCTGTCTGTGAAAATACTTTAGGCACCCTAACTAGTACTCACGAGCTGCTCAAGGACTCCCAAGAGGTCACATGTTCCTTTTCATCTTAACGCTTTTTCTTCCCTAAAACCTTTCAAAAGCTTTTTTAGAGCCAAAAGTATAAAATATTAAACCTGAAAGTGATTTATCTGTATCATCTTCCTGCTTGATTCTTCATTATTTTTGAGCAAACAGGAAAAAGTTTTGGTTGTAATGAGTGTATCTGTACGTAAGTTGTGACTACCTGTGAACGTGAGCACATGCATGAAGCAGCATATGCCAGTCGTATAGAAGTACCCCCTGGGGCTCCTGGAGGTGATTTGCTAAACTGTAGTATTTTTTAGGTTGGGAGATGAAAGAAGGATAAACTAAAGGAAATAGTGGGCCTTCTAACGTAACAGTAAAATGGAAACAACCTCAACACACAGCCCCAAAATTAGAGCAATCCTGTAATGGAAACATCTATGAAAGCACTAAACAGAGGGCACACAGGCACTGGCATAAACAGATTCAACTTTTATTGTTTCTATGCTTGCAGAGCATGCTCAGTGTGTCCAACAATGGAAGTACTAATTTCCTGCAAACAACATGCTCTGAACAGTAGGAGATGAAACAGGTATTTTGGCTCTTCTGTGTAAAAGATGTCTTTGTGTAGGGGGAAAGAAAAGGTGCCGAATATCTTGTATAGCATTACAAGAAGATTAATACTAGTAATTCCCAATGCAAGTATTGAGGGAATTGTAAAAATTTTCTAATTAACTTGTCTCCAATGAAGTACAACTAACATCTTGACTTTGAAGATAAGAAAAGAAAACCCAGAGCAGCAAAGAGGTTAAATAACACAACTAAATCAGAATAAACCACAAGCCCACATATTCTGGTATGGCAATATTTTAAAAATGCAACAGTCTCAATTCCCTATATAGTGGATGTATGTCAAAACAACTCTGTTGATTTCCTTCAGACTGTGGTTTCAGTACATCCGTTGTCAAAAGACATCACATCAATTATTTCAGAACA
Organism: Falco cherrug; assembly: GCF_023634085.1. Classification (NCBI taxonomy): domain Eukaryota; kingdom Metazoa; phylum Chordata; class Aves; order Falconiformes; family Falconidae; genus Falco; species Falco cherrug. The sequence goes on from NC_073701.1 coordinate 45,101,341, forward strand.
CCAAAAATATTCAGCAGTTCCTAAAAATGATACTACAATATATGTTATTACATAAGAGATGTTTTTTCTGGCTGCTTTTTCCTTTTCTTTAGTATCTGACATAAGGTGGTAAAGGATAGCTAAATGAATTCTCATTTTATTTTTTCCACAGTTGTTTTCAGAACTTTTCAGTATATAAAAATGTTTTTTTCCAATTCATCACACATGATGAGGTCCATCTGACTGTATTTCAACATCACTCATATTCCACAATCCTGAAGGCACACGACTGACCACAAAATTATACTTTAGGACGCACAGTGTATTCAACATCCATAAACATGGAGAAAAACCTGTAGTATGACTTGTACTGTTCTTCCTGCACATCTGCTAGTGTTCTTTATACTTCAAGAAAATGGTGTAATCAGTAGTGCAATCCTACACAGAGTAGGATTTTTCTAAGAGTACTACAAAACCATTACAAACTACTTAGCATTAACATTTAAAAAAGGAAAACCTGAACTATCTAAGTTAGCCCTAGTCTTATACCTTGATTTTGTTAAAAGGGTCATCTTTAGGCATGACAGTTGCAAACTATTTTCTGAAAGTTACTCCAGCATAAACAATGTAGTAAAACCTGCTCCTATCTGCAACATACATACATGGTACAACATACCAACAGAATGCTCTACTGAGCGGAATTAACTAAAACCAGAAGTCAAAAATCAGTGTTTAGAAGTATTCAGATCACAACCCAGCTGTTACAATGGTACTTCCCAGTTGACCCAATGATGACAAACTCATCCCATGTTTTTGTCTGTTGAAAGGAGGGCTAGTGCTTTAAGAAGTAAACATTTTTTACAACTAAGAGGACAGATACTATTATACTATGGACCAAATTAATCGCTTTGTGAATAGAAGTAATTTCACACAACCTAATTTATTTCCAACAAATGCCTGGGTCCAAAAAACCCTGCACAGCTGCACAACCCCAGTATCACACTGACAGCGATTTTTACAATATATTAATGGTCTCAATTCAGAAGTCTATACATGTTAAAATTTTAAAACAGTATACCATCTGATGAAAAAAAATACAGTCTCAAGACAGCATGTATTCCTAGTCACAATACTTCTATTTTTAAACATGTATCTAAACAGCATAGAATTACACATCAATTATTTACAAGTGTCACAAAGCTAGGATTCTACATAAGAATAAACATCTAAGGTTGCCATGGAACATACAAAATTATGAGCAACAAAAAAACCCAACCCAAACCAAAAAGCTGAACAGTACTGAAGAATTAAATTCCTTGACAAAAATACCTTAGAACACAGGACTGTTTACCCTTTATTACCCCACTGCACTGACCAGTCTTGAAAATAATGCAGTATTTACCATTGCTTTTAGGACAATTTTTTCTACACCGATAGGAAAACAAATTTTTCTACCTCGCTAATTTATGTGATCTAAACAAGCTACTTAATCCTAAAACATCACACTGATACTCTGGGAGAAACCCTTTACTGAGGTTTGTAAGGACACAATAAACAACACATAAGCATGAGCAAAGGGGAAAAAAAACAACAAAAGAACGTGCTTCAAAATAAAGGAAATACTGAGAACTGGCACAGTCTCATAGCAAAAGGATAAAAACTAGAAACAAACAGCAGTTATTATGCAGGTAACAAGGAGTGGCCCCACACTGGCATGAATGTGCCAGTTTTGGATATATTAATGTCACTTCAAAAAAACAATGCCGTTAAGCTCTTAACTGGAGAAGACAGACAAAAGCATTAACTGCACTAAACATAATTTTAAGGCTGGGAGAATCTGAAACAACACTAACTACCTAGCCAGTCTGCCCACACATTTCTCAGATGTTCTAGTGAGAGCCACAATTTAGGAGTTAGATAATCAATCTCAGCCTTGCCATGGAACATTTATCACAGGAATAATAATACTTTATATCACCTTTCACTGCTTTGTGGCTGAAATGCTATTCATACTCTTCAAGAATCGAGCAGATACTGTTTTTGCCAGCATACACTGCTACCTTATTTCGTGTGTGTTTTCCCCCCCCCCCCCCCCCCCCCCCGAGTTATTTAGGAAAACAAAAAAAGTATTAGCAGCTGCGTGGCCAGACACCTTCTGGAACTGAAAGTTGCACAGAATTATTACTGAAACGCATGAACAGAAATTAAAACCTTAGGAAAAATTATAGTCAAGTAGCAGTCAACATACAGGACATCCCGGCCCTTTGGTGTTCATCAACATACAGCAACATGTATCAGTTGAAAAGATTATGCTGTGATGGCTGTGTATTGAGGAATGTTCCATTGTTGCCTTACATTCTTTAGGTTCTTGTCTACAATGGCTAATAAAAATATTTTTTCTACCTCCGAGTATGCAATGTTATTGTAGGCTTTGAAAAACCATTAAGATGGAATCACAACTGATAAGGAAAACTGGAAAATCGGTTAGGCCTCCTCAACTTAGCTAGCAAAATGCTTTTCTCATTCATTCCAAGAAGCAGCGAGCGTGACTGTCGGGACAGTAAGCAATATAACATCATGAATGCGGTTCTAAATTAAAAGTAATCAGTCTGAAATCTTCTGGTCACATGTAATATAGCTGTGTCCAAGACAACTTTATTACTATAATTTTTTAAAAAATATTCCGCTTTGTAATACAAGAAAATGTACAGGTAATTACACAACTGCTATCTGTCCACATTATTAAGCTAAATGATTTACCATTCAGGGGGCACCATACTTCCATCAACTTCCCAAAAGGTATTTTTGCCATTCATTTCATTAGTATAGATGACCCATCTGTGTCGACCTTAAATAAACAAACAGAAATATTGTATTAGGGGAAAAAAAATTTATGTAACAATCAGAATTCATGAAAACACAAGGAAAAGTATTCTGACTAAAAGGATCTACCATTATGGGCACTTATTTCAAAACCAGTTCAGCCTTTCTTTTTCTAAGTCTTCTGTATTTCTGCTTTACTGTATTTTCCTACGGCTGAATCTAACGCTCTCACAAGGAAGCAATTATTAGCTACTGTATAAGTAACAGGAAATAGGAACTTACAAAACTTTCAGGCAGAGAAACAGGCTTGGGGATCTTTTTTCCCCCCATTATGAGGAATCTTTTCCAAAAGGACATCGCTATCAGTAATCTAAGATTAAACTAAGTTTCAGCTGTATAAAACTACCAAGCGAAGCTCACCAGCACGGCTTTCCCCAGGCACCTTACAAGTCAGCCTACAGCAGGAAGAGCTTGGCCCAAGCAGCCTGTCAGCTTACGTGACACCTTCAGTGTTTTAGGTGCCACCTTTTCAACTACTCTAAAAATGTTATTTAAAATCCCATTACTTAAGGCAATAGGAAGTTTAAGCTACCCTGTATTGCTTTGCCCCGAAGTGACCATGTAAGCAAGTACAGCTGTGAGGCAGTTTGCTTTCTTCCCTCACTTGTTAAGCTATCAGCTTTTAGGTCAAGGACCAAATTCAGCTCTCAATGTTATTATCATATAGGCATAACTCTACAGACAACATCTGACTGGCTTATATTTATCCCATATTTATTATTTCAGATTGACTATGTCAATGAATTGAGGGAAGCAGAGGTGAGACAGAAAATGTCAAAACATTTCTATGAACCCTGCCTCTAAGGCTCACAAAAGTCAAACGCAAAGAAGCTGGGCAGGCAACAAGTTCTATTTCACTAGCAGAAACAACACAAGCTATACGAAGCTGGACAGTCACTCAGGAGGGATTCACATTAGCATACATACCAAAGAAGTTTCTTTTATCTTCATAGTATTTGTTCCCGTATTTGTCAATTCCTATCAGCGTACCAGTCTTCAAATCATTGACTCTGTGAATTCCCAAAACAACAGTTTCAACTGACATCATCTTAGAATGAAATTGTGGTAGTTTTCTTAGAGGTTGCTAAAAATCTGTAAAAAACCCCTTCTTAAACACATATATGTAAAGCTATTAAAAAAGCTATTTAAGCTTAAGGATTGCAAAACATAACCACCAATTCCTGCAACTAATCTCAGCGTGCCTTAACTGTGCACCCCACTGACAGGGTAACAGTCATATAAAAAGGCTTCTGGGTGCTATTATTTATTTAAAAGCTCTTTATAGTGGGAGATAAAGCAACTCTGCAATATGGCACAATTTAACACCCACAAAACCTTAAATACTGTGGAAGAGAGTCCCAGAAACATGTGTTAATTCACTTAGTTGAAGATACTACCATCCTTCTCAACTACTTGTTACTACCATTTCAGCTTGAATTGCCATGGAAAGCAGTCAGCACCGAAGCAGCTTCTGGAGCTTCACTAACGGGAGGTTAGTGCCTACACAGATGTGTGAGAACTAACCTGCAGGAGAAGAACAGCGATGTTTTAAGACAGTGTAGCTGCTTGCCAAAGAAATACATGATAAACCCTGAATTACAATTGTTAAGTTTTTAACTTTTGTGTAACCGTGAAAGATGCAAGAACATACTCTGCCACTCCAGGAGACTTAACACTGACCCAGATAAACATACCAATTTTGATTCTTTATATAGAACATATTTTAACATTATTATCAATATCAATAATTAAACTGAACTTGTGATTTATTGATAAAACCTTAAAATTACTGAAGTGCTCTTTTCCCCGTACATCTGCACCTTTGTTTTCCTTTTTACTGACACTATATCCCTGGCAGAATTATATAAAGAAAAGTTTACTCTCAAATGTTTTAGTTATTTGTAGTATTATACACATACTCATCTCAACCCCAAGGGACAGAAGGAATGTGCACATGCATGCTTCCTTGGTTGGGAGTTTTAACTACATAGCCCACAAATAAATTTTCCTCTGGGATGCGTGAAAGTGATAATCACTCCACCAAGTAGTCATTTTAAACCTCTGTAGTCCCAGGCAGAAAGATTCTCTAACACAGCTCTCCTCTGTCAAAGATACAGTTAAAGATTTCTGGCTCAGCTACCCAAGCCCAAGCTCCCAGCTTCAGAAAAAGAGCCGTTTCAGTGCTGCTCCCCCTTCCTTCTTCCCCTTTCTTTCTTGCAAGGGTTCTTATGCCCTTGTCATGACTTCACGTCCCGAATACCGGTATCAAACACTAAGAGGTGTTTACGGCTTCCAGAGGACATTTTCCAGCCAATTTCACCGAGTCTTGAGTAAGGAGACTCTTTCTAGGAATGTAGGCTCTTAATAATTTGACTTCTACTGCATAAAACCTGTTCCAGTCACCTTAGCAGCAAACATACAGAGAAAAGGAGGAAAAATCAGAATAACACCCTTGCAGAGAAAGAGACTCCTGATAAGGGTAAATAATTCTGCCAAGTTGCCAGTAACTGCTTCTTAAACACATAGATTGTTCCAAGAAAGATAAACCTTGATTACTCTTCCTGTGCTAAAGTCTATTCCTTGAGTGGGATGGAAGATTCAGTGGTGTGAAGTGGAGGCAGCACCTGTGTTTGTGGTTGATATGGTTATGAGCATCAGGTGTGATTCTCCACCTAACACACCTCTCTCCTAACTTCAGCCTTCTGAAAGAAAAAAAAGAAAAAACCCACTGCCTCCCGTCTTGCCTGTTCCCTTTTTCTGCATGGCAGAACATGTCAACACAGCCTGTGATCTCTGACTCACAAAACCTCTCTGACAAGACATTCATTAAGATGTGCTTAGGAAGAGGCACTCTGGTGAAACCTAATACTCAAACTCTTCTACACTTCTATTTTCCCACAGTTCCATTTAATCGTGAGAACTGCCAATGTAATAGCTACAGCCTGAGAATGGAAACAAAGTGGAGAAAACAACCTGGGGTGGGGGTGGCAGAGAGTAATAATAGTAAAAATACTAGCCAGGGAAACTGCATATTGTCTTAACTTATACTACTTAACAGCTTGAAATTTCTCTCTTAAAAGTTGTGCGAGAGGATGGTCTCTCAGAGCTGCTTTCTACAGTGGAGAGAGAAAAGCCAGAAGCTGCCTGACACCACAGTTAGTAGGAATACAAAGGCGAGACCTCCCAAAAGTCAAGCTGACTTCAGAAAAGCATTATTGTACCACAAAACAAATCAGAAAATAATTTTAAATGTATAATAATTGTAAAAGGAGCAATACATTGATTGACAGGAAGAACACAACATGCTCAGCTGAAGGAAGATACACAGAGCTGATTGAAGGTTACTAGTGAAGTTCCACAAAGAGTGCTGATGTTAGTAGCCTTATTTAATACTTTACAGGGTTCCTGACCAGGACAAAAACAAAACAGAAACCACCCCCAAAAAGCACCGGGATCTGACAGATTATGGCATTACCATACAGATGAAGGTCACATCACTGTACAGGAGGTTCTGTACTGTCTTCAGGAGTGATACCACCGGAATGAAACTCAGTGCTATGAAGGTCATAGCATAAGGTGATGCACCTGGAGACTAGTAAGATCTGAAGCACTGTGTGCATGCGTAATCAGAAGGAAAATATCAGGATGTCACAAGGCAATACAAACTGCCAATTAAGTAACACGTACCAGGTGAACTGAGCTGTCTTCAGTGAAGCGAAGAAGTACTAAAGCCACCGTATGAAAATACTAATGAGGCCTATCAGCAACTGCGTAAAATGTTACCTTTAACTGTTCAAAAGAGGTCAATTTAAATTGCAAGAAATAAGAGGAAAAGGGCTATTATGATGACCGGGGAGAAAAATAAATAAGTTAGTGTTCAGCAATGCTCAGAAGACCTGACTTACTTATTCTAGCGCAAAAGAGCCCTTGATATATTGCAGGGAACTTTACTTTGCGAATCCTCCCTATCCCATACCTCTGACTTCCCAGTACTGATTAAAAAAAGGCTTCTGGGCTGTGTGGTCGGGCCTACAACACCCACCGTACCCTGCAGAAATGTTCCATTACCTCCTCGAGGCCAACTAGAAGGGTAACACAGCTTACTGACAGTGCTGAACGTGGATCACGTTCCAGCCTACATCTCCCCAAGGGGCCTGAATGAAAAAAAAGTGCACAGCACCTCCGGCTCGGGAGGAGCTTCAAGGTGCTGCATCACAATTCAAAATACCCTTTGCAAGGGAGGGAGGAGATGCAAGTGTGGGCAGAAAAAAAGCACAGGAGAAAGTTACACACCTGTGAGTGCAAGGTTCTGTGCTTGGGGACCAAAACGCCACTGGGGCTTGAGGGCACCCAAAGCGGGGCACAGGTCAATGGTGACCACCTGCTGCCCAAGAGGCAGAGCAGGGCTCGATACGTTAACGAATTACAGCCGGTAAGGCGGGGGAATTGCCCCCCAGCTTCGCACCGCAGCAGGCCGGCCCGCAGCAGCCGCAATCGGCGGCGCCGCCGGGCCGGGAGGGCGGTCGCAGCGCGGTGTCACCGCGGCAGGCACGGCTGCGGCAGCAGGACTAGGGCGGGCTGAGGCTGGACACCGGGGCAACCTGCCCGGGCAATACCGACAGCGCGGCACGGAGGAACCCACTCAGATGCCCGGAGACGAGAAACCACCCGCCGGAGCCTGCCGGGGGAACGCTCTGGCACGGTAACCGCTGCCCACCGGACGCCAGCGGCCACCGCCCCTCGGGGGCGCGCACGGAGCGGCCTTCGCCCGGGCCTGGCCCGGCACCGCACGCCGCTCGGCAGGCCGAGCCCGCCGGCCACCCCGGCGCTGCGCCGAGCGGCGGCGAGCAGCACCGCCCGTCCCCTGCCGTCCCCCCGCCCGCGGCACCCCCGCTTCGCAGGGCGCCCAGAACGCGGCCGCGACCCGCCAAGGTGACCCCGCGGGGGGCGGCGAGGCGGGAGCGGGCAGCCCCCCCCGCCGCCTGCTCCGGGGGCGCCGTTACCTCAGCAGCTGCCATAGGGCGCCGCGCACGCCGCCATGGCCGCCGAGGTGCTTCAGCGCCCGCTTCACCAGCTGCGCGTACTCCGCCATCTTGGGGCGGTGCCACCCGCTCCCGGGGCCGCCCCGGCCCCGGCCCCGGCCCGGCCCCGCCGGCGGGACAGCGCCGTCTCGTCCCCCAGCGCCCGAGGCGGGGCAGCGAGCTGCCGGCGCGGCCCCGGCTCTGCCATTTGCGTGGTGCGCCACGGAGGCTGGCCCGGTTGGAGGCGGGCGCTGGGGCTGTCTGGGCCCGCCGATGCCTGCCGCGGGAGCGGGCAAGGAGGGAGGTGCGCGGCCCCCCGGGCAGCCCGGCGGCGGAGTGCGGTGCTGGCTGGCAAGCAGCTGTTCAGCCATCCCCTCCTCCTCGGTGATCCACCCCGGTGAGGAACGTGGCTCTGTCGCCCATGTAACCTCTCCTGCAGACGGTTGTAGGCTGCGGTTAGACGCCCCTGACCATCTCTTCCCAGGCTGTAGGTGCAGAGCTGCCTCAAAAGCCATTTTCACAAATGCACATGTCCCTGGCTGTGGCCATTGCAGCCTTCTACTGGAGCAGGATCTACACGTCCCACTTACATAGGACCCTGGTATCCCTGGTACCACCTCCCCCGCAAAGGGGATGCCAATTTGCCAGGACTGGCAAACCAGGCTTCTCCCAGTGCAGCCACCATGTTGTTGGATTTGTTTGTGATAACAGAGCAACTGTCCAGAAACATAACCAGCCATGAGAGGCTTGTTCTGGCCCTGGTTGGTGAAGGTTATTTTCTGATGAAGACACAGATTTGGGCTGCCAGTCTGCATAATCTAGATTCATAGAGCATTTGCCTACTGCTTACATGTGAAGATCAGCAAGAGACAAAATTTCAGGATAGGGAAAAAAAACTTTTTTAGTAGAAATGTCTACTGTCTATCCATTATTTCAGACAGGCCACAAGATCTGTGATGAGAAAAGTTACCAAGACAGGGAATGAGTCGTCCAGAATTGCCTAGATCAAGGCTTGTATCAGAAGCAGTGTGGCCAGCAGGACCAGGGCAGTGATTGTCCCCCGGTACTGGGCACTGGTGAGGCCGCACCTCAAATCCAGTGTTCAGTTTTGGGCCCCTCACTGCAAGAAGGACACTGAGGTGCTGGAGCGTGTCCAGAGACGGGCAACGGAGCTGGGGAAGGGTCTAGAGAACGAGGCCCGTGAGGAGCGGCTGAGGGAACTGGGGTTGTTTAGGCTGGAGAAAAGGAGGCTCAGGGGGGACCTTATCGCTCTCAACAACCACCTGAAGGGAGGTTGTAGGCAGGTGGGGGTCGGTCTCATCTTCCGTTTAACAAGTAATAGGGCGAGAGGGAATGGTCTCATGTTGTGCCTGGGCAGGTTTAGATGGGCTATTAGGAAAAATTCCTTCACTGAAGGGGTTGTCAAGCATTGGAGCAGGCTGCCCAGGGAGGTGGCTGCGTCACCATCCCTGGAGGTGTTCAAATAACACATAGATGTGGCACTTAGGGACATAGTTTAGTGGTGGATGTGGCAGTCCTGGGTTAATGGTTGGACTTAATGATCTTAGAGGTCTTTTCCAACCTAAATGATTTTATTCTGTGACATCTCACCCCATGCAGACTGTGGGTGATGGTCAGAGAATAACTTAATAGTTTGGCCTGTCCCTGGCTTTTTCCTAACTCTGGCAGATTATTAAGAAATGTGTCTTACCTTGTCCACCTATCCAGCCTGCCATCTCTGTCTTGTCCCACTGCCTTCTCCTGCTTCTCTGAAATACTTTTGATCACCCTGCTGTGGACATTGGGAGTACTTTATTGCTGTTGCTGACTTTACTGCTGTCACTGCAAGGCTGGTCTGGTAAGGTGCAGAAACTACTTCACTGACCTTCACAAGGCTAAGGCTACACAGGCCAGCCAAAAATATATCCACAGTACCTTGTCAGAGCAGGCAGGACTTGGAAAAGCACCTGGTAAACACACCAGTGTTGCAGCCATCACTGGCCGATCAGCAGAGCCGGGCTGTCAGCCAGCACGGAGAGGACAAACTGCTGGGTGCTGACACCGTTGGAACTGGGGTTTCGAGAAGGGATAAAGCAGGAGTTGAAGTGAAAAATGAAGTAGGTGGTGTTGAACCTGAAAGGAGAATGAGACTGGGAAAAAGGTCTGTCAGCCAAGTTTACAGTGTGGAAATATATACCCATTTCAATGTAAATTCTAGTGGTCTAAGTTTCCCATTCAACATTTTTAAATTTGAACACAAGTGATTTTGTGTTCAAACATAAAACACAAGCCCTGCTGGTTCAGTGGTCTGTCCTCTAATCACAGCATCTGTTTTATGATGTTAAGTTTCAGGGTTCAGTACACTTGTGGCAGGTTATTTGCATTTTCACAATCAAACTCCTAGAAAATGTATTTGATGTATTATTAAAACATGCTCAGATAATTGCACGTTAGCAGGCAGAAAACAAGGGGGGAATATTTACAGTCAGAATTCACTTGTTTTGTTGTCTGTAACTTCATACACAGAAACCATTATTTTGATACAAACTACTGATAATGGAGTGTAAAATACAAAAGATATGTAGTTTAAATTAGGTCAACCAACATTTGAAACATCGGTAGATTCATCTCTTGAACCAATTTCTAAACCTATTCCTGATTCGTGTAACTGGGATAATTTTCATTGATCGAGAGTATAAGTCCATGAGCATTCCTCTGCTGGCAGTGAAATAAAATGTCTTTTGGTTTGGTTTTTTCCCCCAAGGGTTAAAATGATCTGGAACACTTCACTGATCCACGTGGCACCATAGTTTAGACTGAGACCACTGTGGAGGATAGGACATTGTGACACAAAGCTGAAAGAAGAGATCAACTTATTAATGTGACTTTGGTCCTACAGAAGATGTTGTAGAAATACATTCTTAGTAGCAGGAACATTTTACATGATCTTTGAATTACATTTTGATTTTTCTTTGTACTATTTTTCTCCAGTAATCTGGTCAAGTGAGATTTGCCACTGAGAATTTTATTACCTCATAACTGTATAAAGTCCCATCACATCTATGTAAACTGGTTAATGTGTTTGGTCACTGAGCATAAAAAAAGAATCTTACTACTGTGTTCAAAATTATCCCTGAACTTGGTGCAAATGCCACAGTCAAATGCAGTGGAGTGCAAATACAAGTATAGCATCTTCCTAAGAATTTATTGGGGCATCTTTGGGAGACATCAAGTCCTGTCTTGTCACTCAAGTAACTTACAAAACTCATGTACCCATCAGAAACTTTTAATGCCCGGTTTTAAAAACTTAGGACTCTCTTAGATGCTGCTTTTGCTCCCCAAAAGTTAGTACACTGAACCTTGCTGCCTCAAGAACACTTACTAAACACATTTAATGCTGCCTTGTTTTTCTCCTGTGGTCCAAGTAAATGGCACAGAATTAATGACAGAACTCTCTTTCAGGCCTAAACCCCTCCTCTCAAATCTCAAGATGTTTTAGTTGCTTCTTTTCCAATACAGATTCAAAGTGTAACAAACAAGAACATGTTTTTCAAAGACAAACATCCATTTCCTGAATGACTCACAAGGATCCCTCGACTTCGATAGCACACAACAGCCTCACTGAATCCCACATATTTTAGTTTTCCTTTAAAAAACTTTATTCAGTGGTACAGTTACTCTTGAAAAACCTAAGTTCATATATTCTCAGCGCAAAAATCAACCAGTCTACAGAGTAATTTAGTATTTCCATTTTACTTTAGAAGAACTATTTTCATTATGTTTGTCTATTCCACTGCCACTCCTTCTATTCTTAGTTTGGAAAGTCATATAAATTTATTCTGCAATGGCTCGTAATTGTGGAACATACATTTGCAACATTAAACTGAATTCATTTTGCTAATTAAAATAAGAAACAAATCCAACAGAAGAGAGACTAACAAATAACACCAAACTATGTAGATTTTGAAAATGTTACCACTTCCTGCCCCATCCTGCTAAAATTGCAGAGTTCTAGAAGCAAAGTCCAATCCACAACACAAGTCTTCACGACTCAGTGTCCCATAATACTGAAGTCCAGTCTCTACCCATAGTTTCTCTCCCTTTAGTCTAAACAATGCAAACTCTCATGTTTTCACTAATGGATTTTTTACCCAGTCCTATAATCCATATTATTTCCCAAATGCACAATGAACAAGTTTTTGTCACTTGGGTTCAATTGCTTTAAAAGGTAAAAAGTTAATTTCATAGCCTGGAACTAAAGTGTAATGTTACTAAAACCCATACATATTCTATAATTTTTCAAAAACATTAAAATATGTACATACCTCTGTGACAACAGCAAAACACTCAAACCCCCCAGAATCAAAGACTTACTGGCACTTTTAGAAAACACCTGGCATTTCGTGGGAGCTGTTAAGGTTACATCTCCAGCAGTAACTCCACCTTCTTCCATTTCCCAATGGCAAAATTCCACTGGTTACAGGGCGAAAGAAAACCTCATTCTACAGTTGTTCCACGGCTAGCCTTCATTAGCCAGAGTATGTGGCTACTCAGTTTGCTCCCCAGTAAAACCCTTTTAAGAGGAAGCAGAATTGAAGTTGTCATAAAAGGAGCTTAGACACCTCATGAACAGCTCCTTGGAAGGGATTAGACTACAGGTCTGCAGGGCATCAGAAACCTGCAGGAGTGAAGCCACAGTGTTGGCCGCTCATAAGTCTCTTGCCAACCAACTTCCTTGTTTAGGAATTTGGTATTACCAGGAGGTTCACAGCGTGGTGGTTTGGTCCTCTGGATGTCCAGTGGACAGTTCTGCTGAGTGAAATGTACTGTAGCAATGCAGAAGAACCCATGATGGACCAGCTCCATCTAGTTTCTCTGCTCTCCCAGGCAACCTCACCACAGAAGTGTAGTTAAAAGCATCCTCAGAACATTGCTTCTGTGCTATCCCTCTTTTCCCCTACCCTTCCACACAAGCCACAGATACTCTTCTGTCCCCGTTAGCACCCCACCCACCTTCCCCTAATCCAAGCGCGGTTAACCTGAAAGTATATTTGAGCCAGCATTACTACAAGATCCAGTTACTAAAAATAATCAGGAAATGCATTAGTTCAGCCAGTATCAACAGCCACACACAATGTAGCAGCCAGATGCTGATACTTGAAGACAGAGATACTCTAGTGGTCCAAATGATGTGCTTTCACCTCCAACACAGTGACTCGGAGGACACGCTCAGTTCCTATACTGAAGCCAGAATGCACAACCCTGACTTCTGATAAAGATTCACGCAGGAGAAAATTGTATTCTGTTGCGCATTTGGGCTTTACACTGGAGAGCTGAGAGGGTAAGTGAAGGCTGAGGCGGCTGTGCAGGGCTGCTCACAGGCATGTATTGATGCAAGACTTCGTACACATATGAAGAAATGCAGAGGAGCTCATGAGAGGTGGATTCATATGATGAAGTACAAATGTTCTTTGGGGTTTTTTGATAGAGGTATGAGGAGGAGAGGCAAGACTGGGCGCTAGGATGTTTGTTGAGTAGAGGGGAAAAGGGAGATGCCATGGAGAAATAAAGGTGGCGAGTTCCCGGACAAGTTCTTGCCCTTCACCCAAAGAGCACTTTTTTTCTACACAGTAATTCCTCTTCCCTTCAGAGGTGACAAAAAGGCTGTTGAAAGAGAGAGTAATTTATTAGGAATCTGATTGTGGAACAGGGCTGTGTAGGAGTTAGAGGGAGTCCAGAGGGAGCCACAAAAATGGCCAGAAGGGCTGGAACACCACTCCTATGAAGAAAGGCTGAGAGCTGGTTGGGGTTGTTCAGCCTGGAGAAGGGTCCAGAGAAACCTTATTGCAACCTTTCAATAAATAAAGATGGCTTATAATAAAGATGGAGAAAGACTTCTTAGCAGGGCCTGTAGTGACAGGACAAGGGCCAATGCTTTTAAATGGCAAAGAGGGTAGATTTAGATTGGACATAAGGAATAAATTCTATACGATGAGGGTGGTGGGACACTGGCACAGGTTGCCCAGAGAAGTTGTGGATGCCCCATCCCTGTGTGTTCAAGGTCAGATTGGACAGGACTGAGCAACCTGATCTACTGAAAGACGTCCCTGCTTACGGCAGGAGGCTTGGACTAGATGACCTTTGAAGGTCCCTTCCCACCCAAACCACTCTGTGAGACTATGATTCTAAGTAATGACAAAGTTAAGTTTTTAAAACAGAGGCAGGAGAAAGCCTGGAGTAAGTTGTGATGGGGAAGAGACTCTAAATACCAGTGTCCAGCTCTCATAATGAGTAAACTCATTGCATCATCCAAACTTTATCTTTTACCAGTGTACCTTACAAACATTTTCTCTGCAGTTTGACAGTGGGTAATTAATTTACTTCATGCCAGAAACATTTCAGAATTTAAACATGGAAAGAATAGTAGCTCATTTCTCATTTGGGATGCTGTTCTGGGTTATCTGCACATTCATGTAAACATAATGTTGATTTATAACAGAAGACGACAAAGACTAAAAAAACCACATTTCCAATTATCACTGAGAAATCAATTCTGGAATAGACCAAAACTTGTGATAATGTCACAATTTTAAACATGAATAAATTCATTATTTATCCAGTAATATTTAAAACTGAGATAATTAAACCTGAATATCTGAAGTCTGTATTTCTTTCAAAAGAAAAGAAACTGTGTTCAACCATACTCTTAACTTCCAACCTAGAACTCATCTATAATGAATCAAATAGCCACCTAGAAAATGTAAGTTATTGCATTATATGACATGAAGATCTGCGATCAAGGTTCATTACAATACATACTTCTATGTAGTGTTTTAAAAAGAAAAAAATGGTAAATTAAATTTTACAATAAATTGTTACATTTTTGAATTTGTAAGCTGGAAAATAGTAAGCATGGAAACAAAGGGTTAATAGCACCAGAGAGTACCAAACAGCAAGATACTGCAGCTATCACAAATCCCAGAGACTGAATATAATTGACAATACTACACTGTGTAACGAAGGTGTGAAAGATCCACAGTCTTTGTAATCATATACACTTGTTTAGGTCTCTAAGTCAATCCATATAAAACACTAACAAAGTAACAGGTTATTGCAATTGTTTTCTATAAGAGAAAGTTACAATTTATTTTAAAAAATACAGCCAAAATAGAATTTACCAATTTAGCCAGGTTTCAAGACATTTACAGTGATTTTTATACAACAGCAAGACAACTATGGTGACATTGTAATACTGAAACTGATGTACTAGCAAACCGCAGGGGCTGAACAGAATGAACAAACCAACTTCAAAATGAACAGACTTTCACTGACACTGAAGATCACACAAAGAGAATAAATGTATGGACCAGTAAGTTCATAACTGCAGAAGGTATTTCAATGAATGTACTTTTGAAAAAAGTGCAAAATATAACAATTATTTGCACCAGGAAGTTTAGCAGTATGAAACAAGCAACCTAAACTCACGTATATATGTACAACATACACTTCCATGAAAAATGTTTCAACTAGTAAGCTTAATATTTGTAAAATTGCTCCCATCTTTAAATGACAGGATTCTAAAATGTACAAAATTTTTACTTTCACGTGATTTATATTAAAATGATTTTTCTTGCTATTAACATTGAAAATTTTAAAGCTGTTGAAACTAAACTTTGTCCTTTCATTAGCAAACAGACTTCTTTTTTTTTGGCTAGTAATGCCACAGTTCTGTTGAATCCTGATTACTATGAAAACTGTCAGACTGCTGAAGATCAAAAAATTGAAAAATAAATGAAAGGTGAAAGGAAGAGGTCACAAAAATAATGGCAGAGTGAGCTTCAATATAGCTGATTAACAGTGTTACTGAACAGTATAAAAGAAACCAGTTAATATCAGCCAGCCTTTCATCCAGTAGTAATAAAGAACATTTATTCTCAACACTGTAAATTACAATAAATCACACAGGTGGTAATGTGAGATCATGTCATCATAAAAAATAGCTATTAGAAACACTAAGAGCCTGGATTGCAGGGAACTTAATATGCTCCATTTAAATGAGCAGCAGTTATCTAAAAATAAACCGAAACAACCAAACAAGAACTTCACTGTTTAGCCTTTCCATGAGCTGTTGCATTATTCTCAGATGACTGTAGTCGTTAACTCCAGAAACAAGGAAAACCCATGTCCATCCCCATATTAATTTCCCTGTTTTAAAGCTCCCATTCCTGAGAAAACCCAGTTATGCCTCATTCCTTATCAAGAGCATGACTTTATAGCTTAAGAATTATTAATGAAATTATTTTTAAATGAATAATGAAAAACCTTGATGAGTATGGTCAATAACACTGATGCAACAACCTGCAGTATGGGATCCAGCTACTAGATCATCACGAAGAGAAGAGAAATTACTTGCCAGGCAGCATATAGGAGCTGCACCCTACCTATAAATCAATACTTCTGATGAAAATGTATTATTATGAAAAAATCTAAGAAAATTTTGTGGAGAAAAAGGTTACTTACCAGTAGCCAGAGCTCACTGCAATGCAGATGTACAATTGCAATGTACTGCAATTGTAGAGCAATACACATTTGCTCTACAGAGGTCCAAATCATCGAAGGTATCCAAGATGACAAAATGGGGGTTTTGGGCCCTCACAATACACAAACACCTGAATTTAAACAACCTGATATGAAACACATGACCAGTGTTCTTGTGCTTCAGAGTTACCATATCTAAGAAAGTAGCCTTGACCCAGCAGTCAGTGGTAATGGCAGCCCACGTTACTGAAGTAGGCTAACTTGTATTCAGACAGACTGGAGCACAAGAAGCAACAACAAAAATCCAAAGAAAGCAAGGTTCAGAGGCTATCTCCTCCAAAAGAGTGCTCTGACAAAATAAGACCCCAAAAAAGAAAAAAGAGGACAAAAAAGCAGCATACTGGGTATGGAAAGGTGGCTAAGTACCCATCAAGAACTACAAGAACCTTGCTAGGGCAGGCAGAAATATGGTCAGGAAGGTTAAAGCTGAGCTAGAACTGAAATTGGCCAAAGATGTCAAGAACAACAAGAAAGTGTTCTTCAGATACATGAGCAGTAAGCAGAAGCACAGGGAAGACACAGACCCACTGCCTAACAGGGCCTCACGAACGATGCTGACAAGGCAGAGATTCTCGTTATCTTCTTTGCCCCTGGCTTTACCAGCGCAGCTGGACTGCAGACCACAGGATCAAGTAGCTAAGACAATGCATGTGTCGACCCACCAGCAGTGGAGGAAGGGCTGGTCTGCAGCCTCTTGCAAGGGCTCAACCCACATAAATCCATGGGTAAAGAAAATCCACCCTAGGGTATTAAAGAGAAGTGGCTTACATTGGTGCTAGGCCACCATCTACAATCTTTGAAAAGTCTTGGAAATCTCAACATAAGAAAGAAGTTTTTTATGCTGAGAACAATCGATCACTGCAGCAACCTCTCCAGAGATGTGGTGGAGTCCCCATCACTGGAGATTTTCAAGATGCAATTGGACAGGGTGCTAGATAATCTCATCTAGGCTCCCCTTCCCATGGAAGGTTGGACTGGATGGTCTTTCAAGGTCACTTCAAACCAGGGCTGTTCTGTGGTAAAGATGGATGAACTGAGGGATTCAGTCGCTAAAGATTTATGTCTGTAGAAACAGTACACTGGTATTTCCTCAGCTGTTTCTGAAGCTGGACAGTAGCATGCAGAAGGCTACATCAGCTGAATCTTTTGGCCAGCTGTAAACAAAGAACTGCATATCACACCTGAGGCTCAAGCTATGGAGTAAAAGATTTCTGCAAGGATGTGAGAGAAATTTGTACAATGTACTGTGTTTAGAAGGAAAACAAGCTTTTATTTCCATCTTACTATAAGCTGGGTTACATGAATATGGAGAATACTGGATTTAAACTCCCAGGAGTACTGGAATGCCTGGGAAACCACCTTCAAAATACTCAGGAGTAACGTGCTGTCAGCTTTCTTAAAAAGTTAAACACAGAGGATTGTAAATTTCCCATGCCTGTTAGGGGCACGAGTGGGTTAAGGATAGCAGTGGACTAGAAAGCAGGGTCAGAATCTCTAAGGAGAGCTGAATGGAAGAATGAGACACCTCCCACCTGCAGCTTGGTCCTGCAGACAGCAAGATGGGCCTCTAACCCCTGGGGAGAGAACAGGCACAGCATATTCGCAGCAACTGTCTTTCCTATTTCCATAAACCCTGCTGATGAGATATGCATTTCCTGAGATAGAGTAGTTCTCACACTGCTATCCAGGGAACACAGATGAAAAGCTTGAATCCTGCGCCCTTCGAATGGTGGAATGTGGCAAGAGCTCGGTGCCATGGCCAGCTCCAACAATGAAGGGCTGTCCTCCAGCAAGTCAGTAAGTGCCAAGGCAGAGCAGGGGGGCTGGTTCCGTCCCACTGGGGGCCCTCAGCACTGCGTGCTTTGGTCTGCGGTATTGGATATGACTGATCCTGTAGTACAGCCTCTGATCACAGAGCTTGGGTAGAGGAAGATCCAAGCAGCTTAGTGGAACTGAAAAGTACACAGAAATAGTGTCAGAGGCAGTTCTCAGATTCTTTTTGAGTGGTTGAGATCCTCAAGCGCTGAGAAAAACTGCAGAACTCACCCAAGCCTCATCTATTAGTCTCTTGGTGTTAAGGTGGCCTTGGAGCTGCTACTGCAGCGTGGGCAAAGGCCCCCATTTAAGCTGATCTTCTGGCTAAGCAATTTCTGCTTCAACAATGTTTCTTGACCGGGTGAGGCTTGCTCTTCCTCACCCAACATTCCCAGAGAAAGAGAAGGTTCATGATGAGTAGAACTCAGCCTTGATCTCAGATTTAGTTAATCTTAAATGCTAGTGTCAGAGGTAGACCACCACTTTCACAAGGATACTTCTCTCATTTTAGGCAACAGGTATTAAATGTGCTAGGGATGTATGACCTCCTGTTGCAAAAGGAAGCAAGAAGCAACCACATGTCCATATTACTTGTCAGTGAGGCATATGCCTCAAGATAGTAAAACATTTAACCCATCCTTAGATGGAGCTATGGAGTATGATTCAGGTAACATATATGAAGTATCTAGACCCATTTCTAATAAGGAAAGGAAAAGCAGTAGAGACCATGCTCCCACAGGGAGGGGCACTGGATTTGACAAACTCAAATTTAAAAAATAATCGTACGAGACTGGTTGGAAAAGAGAACTACATAGCCCCAAAAGCTAACAATAATAAAAAAAATTAGACATGAACACAAGTTAAGAGGCATCTAGAATGCCTGCACTGCTGTGTACTGAGTATGAAAGACAGAGGGTAGTGTGAAAAAGCTTTAACTTCCGAGACCAGAAAAACCAGGACAATGCTGTGTTTGAATGCCTGCAGTATACACGTCTCTCTTAGTAATTCCACTGTATCCACAAAGCAGTCAGTACTGACCCTTTGCTGGGTTTGATCAACTGCATCAACATATCAGAATATTTTAAAGTGTGAACTTCCTCTACTTTCCCTGCACTTGTAATGGTGTCCAGTGTTTAATCCAACAAGAAACAACTCGTAATGGTGTCCAGTGTTTAATCCAACAAGAAACAACTCTCTCTTCAAAACAACAGGAAGAACCAAGTTTGATTAGAACGGTCTTGTTTCCATGGAAACACTGGCCTTTTCAGGAGGTTTGATCATGTATTTTCTATTTGATCAGTGAGAAAGAACTAGCAGCAAAACACAACTCAGAGAGGAAGGTTAATTTATTTGTCTAAAACACCAAACTAAGTTGAGATACCTTAGTTCAGTCAAAGCTTCTTCAGTTTCTTCACAAGCCTGGACTTCATAAGCAAATATTCCAAGTTCATCTATCTACAAAAATAGGATGGGCAATTCTTGACTTTCTTCAGACACCAAGTTAATTTACAAGTCCTTGAAGATCAGATGGAAAATAGGAAGCGATCCTATATTCCTTAATACACACTCCACCATGTTTCCCAAGTGCACTGGAAAGGAGGAATATTAGCCTTCTTTGGAAAGCTGCACGGGAAGGCTTATTGCCATCTCTTGGAGACAGGGTATGCATTTACATCACCATGACTGCCATGGTACAGAATCCTTGGCTGCTACTTTTATACGCCATGACCAATTATCTGAGAGTTGTAGTCCGCTGTCTCCATTCGCAAAATATATGGGATGATGCTATCAATCTGAACATTTCCAATTAGTCCGGCAAAGAATAGCTCTTCAGTGATGGCAGCACTCATCAGCCTAAGAGCAGGCAATCGAAGAAGAAGTCTAGACAGTCTGGAAAGTAAGTTTGGTAAAAGGTGTTACTTGTGGTCACAGATTTTTGTGTTATTCACAATCACGTTATCAGTAAGAGAAGAGACAAAATTAACAAGGGACAACAGTGGTCAAAATTCGCTATACCTAGTTCGTGAAAGGCTTAAGTATTTAAATCAGCAGAGTATTAAATTTATGTTCAGTCATGTCTTCAACAGTACCAAAAATGTGAACATGCCTGTCAATTTCATGGACTTTATAATGTTTGGACTTAGACTAAAAAAGGAAATACTTCAAGCAGGTGCAATTCAAAATGAAAACATTTAAAAGTATTTATTTCCACTATTTCACTTCGGAAATTAACAATGAATAAGTGGATAAATAATACTCACAATATGTACGAGTACATGCATAACATTTCAAGTGCTCTAAAGGTAATTTCTTACCTTTAAGGAGGTAAAAACAAAATGTACATATTTATTACAAGAAATACTGTACAAATCAGTATCACTGATGCTCTGAAAAAAGAATCAATCAAGTAAGCATGTAAGTTTACAGACCTGTAAGTATCATCTGGGTATACTTTTGTTACATAGTCTTGGAACTCCATGTAAGCCTTTTCTTGAAATTTCTCAATCTGCACAACGTTTTCCAGACCTGGGTGATCTGAAAAAAAAAACCAAAACCCCCAAACCCCCCACTCTACATTGTTATACCTGTTCTATATAAGATGCACTAAAATCCATACAGAATATCTAACTAAGCATAGAGAAATCATTATTTAGTAGCTGCAGGAACTTCACAGTTTTAGTGGAGGACACTGCTTTACCTCCTCATATTTATTTTCTTCTGTGTTTATGTTTTACTTAGTTTTTTATAAATACAACCAAACATTTTAAAGAGTTGAAATAAATGCCGTGCTTGCAATGCTTACAGCATTTTGATGATACAGCTCTGTTCTCTGTGTAGCTGTAGAACAGCATTGTTTCAATATACTGACATTTATTGGACTATTGCATACACAAATAGCATTTGGGTGGAAAGGACAAAATGAAGACCAGTGGAAAAAGCAGACTAAAAGCCTACGAACCATTTGTTTCCAAAACCTGCAGAAGATATGTAGCAGATCATTATTTTTTAACTGTTTAGTACAATGTTTTCAAATGTGCTAAACATAATTTTTAGCAGTGATTTAAGCAAGTTGAAATCTAAACATTGCTAAAATGAAAGGATGTTAACCTAACTGTCAAGTCACATTTAGAAATTACTACTTAATAATTCTGAACACTTTACATAATCTGTAATTTTTATTATCCATCTATCTTAATGTAAATATTTTGCTGTCATAGGTAGCATGAAAAATCATGTAGATTTTACTTTTCAGAAATGGGATCATAAATATCATAAATAAGCTGCCAAGTTATGTCAGATAAAAGATTATTTCCAACAGTCACTCCTCCTCTCCAAATATATGGCCTTCTGTCAACAAAACCAGGAGGTTTTGGTCTAGCTTTGCAGATACAGAAGCTTTCAGAGCAATTTAGCAGTTATGTGATACAACGGACTCTCCTTAACGCATCATTTCAGAGACAAATGTTTTGTCCTATGTATTAATTCAGTAATTCTGAAAGCATTTCAAATTCATGCAGAGGACAAGACGATAGTAAGTTTCTCAAGAAGCAACACATTTTCAACAGCTGTTGATATGCAATATGTATGGCTTCATGATGCTTCTTTTACAGCAATGTCAGAAAGACAGCTAGAAGTCAACTTCTGAAAACAGTAGTTTGAAGACCACTGCTAGTAACAAGCGCCATTTATAAAGATGCAAAGCCTTCTAGGCACTCCCCTTACACTCAACTCTTTGCCCAAGGCTGTCTTGTGACAAGCAGCTGCCCTGGCAGATATTTTCAGTAACTGTCAAGTCTCCAGCTATGGAAGACAGCCTACTAAAGCACATGTTCTTACCTTAGGACTCTGCTGCATGTGCAGCCCAGCCCCATCCTATAGTACAGCAGTAAAATCCTTGAAGTTGGAATTTCTGGCCTGTGAATCATCGCCAGAAAATCCCTTCTGTTCAAGGTACTGAACGTGACTTTCAGGTATATGGCTCATAGGATCAAGAATATTGACAACACACTGCCATTAAAGCAGCTACACCTCATTAGGAATGTGATCCTGAAAGCATGTGAGATAAAAGAAAATTCATCTCAATCATGTGACTAGATATAGTCTTTTCCAAAGGTATTTTTCCTTCTACCTTTTGTGTTGTCAAATCTAATCAGAAGGGGGGAAATACTAAACAAATACATAAAGATTGCTTTGCAAGTGTAAGGTTCCTAGAGAAGTATTTTCTGATGTCTGCCAGGACTGACTTCGTCAGAATGGCCAACAGATTCTGTCATAAATGCTAGCAGACACTGTGCCAGAAAAATGGGCTTGAGGTGTTCTTCCATCATTTTGTTTCTTTCCTGGAGCAACTTGTACCAGTTCTGAGTACAGGTCCGCCATGAAAGGACTATTTTGGGGTAAGGAACTATTTTGGGGTAAAGGAGTACCTAAACGAGAGTATCTCCTGCAAGCATTATCTACTAAAATTAAACAAGCGGACACCATCCCACCCTCCACTTACAGAAAGTCTCTGCCTGTTCTGAAATAACAGTGAAAAGTCTGGGCAACAATTCAGTCCTCAGCAGAAAATAAAAATTGCGAACATTTTCAAGCGCTCTTAAATATTGCAATTAAACTTATGCTTGGTACTTCTTACCAGAACACCGAAATCATTCCTGTCTTTCAGTGGACTGTAGAAACATTCAACACATAAAACCATGAAAGATTCTATTAGTCATGAGGACTGACAGCAGGATTATGTCTATAGTGAAAATACTCAGGATCCAATTTTCCTTGGTAATCCACAAAAAAAAGAGAGTATCACTAGAATATCCTCTGGAATTTACCATCTTTCCTGAAGGGTTCTGACACTACTTATACTGCCTCTTACGCAAGAACGTCTTTCTTCTCAGAAGTCTTCCATTAATGCAGTATTAAAAAAGAAAAGGGGAGAGGAGAGCAAAAGAGCCATGGAAGGTATGCAGGGTTTTGTTATGCGCTTAAGATTAACACCAGGAATTCCTGCTGAAGCTGGCACTTCTACTGGGAGACACAGATACTCCTTGTAGATACTACATACGGAAATGATCATGTAAATACGAGGGAAACTGCAAAGCAAGAGCCTCACAATTCTTTTACATCTCAATCTCTGTATTTCTCTATCTCTCTACCTAAGAAAACCCACTTAAGATTTACATTTTGGAAGTGTCCAAGTTCCAGATTTTTTCACCTCAACTAATTTTTCAGTGAAAGGGTGAACTGCAACTAAATGGAAAAAGAAACAACATCTCAGATCTAATAAATGTACAGAACCAAATACCCAGTTCTCCATATCCTACGCTACTGATGGGGGGCAGGTCACCAAGATTCAGACAGCTTTTTAAAATTTGCTCTTATCTTTTTTTATGGAACACTGGCGTCTAAAAAAGGCAGAGCAACGATGATTAAGGAAGCTACTGATGCTTTTAAAACTTTCTAATGTAAAACGGAGTCACTGAAGATTTACTTTCTAAATGTGACAGTGAAAAATTTCTGAAGATACAGAAAGTACTTGAGGTTTATACATTTTTCTTTTATCAAAAGATTTGGTTTTGGTTTTTTATTAAATCCCTAAATTCTCAATGATGAATCTAAGAACTGAAGTAGAGTGATATAATATCTAAATGCCTTTAGTGAAGAGTTAATTGATAAATTAATTATCAAAAGAAGAAATTTTTTTTTTTATTTTTCTACCATCCAGATGTGTGTTACATAATCTAACTACTCGGTCACTACCTACCATGACTACAGGACTCTTCTTCCTCCATATTAATGTCCCAGAAGGAAAAAAATTAATCGTTTTATCTTATCTTCACTGTCTAATGCAAGTCCATTAATGTTACTTGGAGTAAATTAGGCAAATACTGTTCAGAAGACAGAAATATAAGGGAATGTTTGTGGTGTTCATTCACCAGAAATGCAATGTGTAATATTTATTTTCAAAATACATATGTGAAGTGACGTGGTAAGTTTCTGTAATTTTGCATGTGAGAATCAATGCCCAGAGATAGTCTCTTGTACATTAAACACCTAATTTCAATTTATCTCAGCTGGAAGTCAAAGAGTAACGCTTCTGAAAATTAAACTGCAGGTCCTCAGAAAAAGCACCCCAGAAAGGAGGCACAGAATTAAAAGCAATAAATAAGCAAAATTTTAAAAAACATCAATGGCAGAGACAAAAGTAAAGCTTATGTCTCCAAAGCAGTATTCAACCATTTACATTAAAGATTAACCCTCCTCTTCCTCCAGTCCTCATTTCACACCTTCCAAGATTCCCCAATAAGTGACGCTGTAATTCTATATATGATAGTAACTGCATAAAGTAAAACAGACAGAAGTTATATTACAAAATATACCATAGATTAATGTTTTACATTTGGAATAATTACATACCAGGACTGAAGAGGACGATTGCTTTCAAATATGCATATTCATATCCATCTAGGCAAAGCTTAACCATGCTGTTACAGAACTCTTGCAGTTTGAAGATATGCTCCATTACTAGTTTTCCTCTGTCTGTTGGCAGCTTATCTAAGTCAACACACACATAAATATAAAAACCCCAAGTCAATACACGTGTGAAAAATGTGGTCATGCCACACTGTTAAAAATAATGATCGTAGTAGATTCAAACAGTGGGAAATTCACGTCATCTACAAACTCACACACTAGGTATGAATACTCTTGACACCAACAATTACGGACTATAACAATCTTTTTTTCCCCCTCACATTGTACAAGTAGGTCTCTTCCTGCCACTAAAGCTCCCAGTAATCAAGAGTGCACTAGAGCTTGATCAAGGAAGGGAAAGACTACTCGCAAGTAAAAAATACACTACTGCTACTGCAGATCTGCGCTCTACACCTCAGGGTCAGGTGCCATGAGGCACGTTAGTATGCAGTTTCATAGCTTATTTTAGTCAGTTAAAGACCGTGCCACTGCTGAAAAAGAAGGTGTTCTGTATATCCTTCCTGATGTGCACCTAGGGGACTGTGGCTGGTACAGAGCTGTTCCCCTTGGCTCAGCAATAGCTAAGCAGCCTGAAAATGCCATTCCCTCCACAAACCATCAAGCTACGGTCCGCAGGTTCCACAAACCTGTCATCTCTTGGAGATGCTGCAGCTGGCATACCATACAAATGCAAGGCAGTGGTTATAATTTTTTTATTTTTGCATGCAGACTGAATTCCTAAATTAAATGGCAAAATATATATATATTTGTAGCAACGATAAACCCATGATTAATTATTACCATCATACCCTTTTTGGTGAAGATGCCTAAAAATTAAGAGAGACCAAAGTAAAGTTCCCAAATTCCATCTGTATCCCTAAAGACATTCACAGATTTGTTAGTATCTTTAGCTGTTTTTACCTTTTTTTATCTTTAACTACTGTTATTTACAGGAGGATGTTGTGGATTTTTAACTCATGAAATCCTTCAGAAATAATTCTTTAATTCCCTCATCATAAAAGGAGAGGAAAAATGTATAGTCTGGTGGGCTGCTTTTCCACAGCTTACCAATCTGTTTTTGCATAACATTAACAACAGTGAATTTTCATACACGTAACAGCAAATAACCCAAAAATCTAGTTAAGCCTGAAAAAGCTAAGATTTTTGTATGTGCATCTAGCTTATTAAAAATGTGTTAAGACTACAAACAGATGGAGACTATACTGGTTTTGATTGGTTAGCTTTTAGTGCTGACAACCTTGTGAGTGTTCACAAGCACACAAAGAGGATTAGCTAGAAGACTCCCCTACCACTCAGAAGAACATTTCCTTCACTGTTAAGTAAATGAAAGAAAAGGCCAACTGACATCTCTTTCATCTGAATGAAAAATACGCACAAGATGCAGGGCATAGGATTAGTAAGGTACATAAGGAACAAAGTATGCTTAGTGAAGGTCTGTTGAAGACTTACGTGTAGTCTAAATCTAGTATAAAGAAGTAAAAAGCCAAGTTACGTGAAGGAAATATATCACCAAGTTGGCATTTGGCTGCTTTGTTTCACAGCTATGAACATCAAGGACAAGTGGGTCATTCTTTAATTTATACCCTCAATACAGAGGAATCATATTCACAGTACACTTGTGTTCTTCATGTTGATGCTGTCTGAAATATTCCTGATTTGAGTTTATGATATTAACGGAACAGCAGAACACTATTGGACACTACACAGGCCCACAATAAAAACAACCCCAGTAAATGTTAACCTGTATTAGATAAAAAAAGAAAAAAATAAAACTACCCATTAATTTGGGGGTAAGTACTAGCATAGCTGACTTCTACGAAATTGCTAAAAAATTCCATTCTGTGAACTGTATTGTCTAGTATTATTTTAGTATTCGATACTAACCATGGAATTCTATAAATAATAAATTTTTATTAACAACCAAAGGATAAGTAAGAAGCTCCTGCACAGTGCAAAACATAAAATCCATGAAGTAATTCCCCAAGTCTGGCAATATGCACAGTATACACCTTACCTTGCTGTAAACTGCCATGAAGGTGATTAACAAATGCACTTAATATAGTTGCCACATTCATAACTTGTGAACATTGTGCAAGACCAAGTGTAAAAAGTTCATTCCAGCAGGCTTTCACTAAAGATATGCTGTTATCCTGTCTATTAAAAAAATAAAACAATTTCACTTAATAAAACCAGCCATTTGCATTCACATGTTTTCTTTAATTTGAAGAACACTTCATAAAACATTATTCTAATTCAACCATTGCAATCAGTGCCAAAACGAAGCCCTGAATCAAAATTATTTTTATTTGCATGCTAGGATTAAAATACCTGGTTTAGAGTGACATTTAATTTTTGTTTTAATGATGATAGACTTCTATCACAAAAGCAAGCTGAAGTTACAGTAAATGACAACTGTTCAGGCATATTCCATCAAGCTAGTTTTCTTAGGATTTACACTGGGTTTTGAATAACATTTACATGCAAAAAAAATTTGCACTGTTCTTCTGTCGTGGATGGAGGACAGACTCAAAGGTGTTTTTATTTACTTAAAATTTGGCAGGTTGGTATTTTTTAATTAAAAATACAAGCAAAACGGAACAGGTGAGATCAAGTTCCTGAGCTTCCTGAATGCTGTTTTCTGTATCCCCTTCATGTTTGGAATAAGGTTTGAAATACAGACTTCGAAGTATAAATAGAAGTCACGAGGATTTCTTTGTTGTAAGAATTAGTCCTTAAATTAAGTTGCATGTGTAGTCAGTATTTTTTTTTTCAAATGCTGAAGCTTAAAATTAGGTACACCAATGCATATTCAGACACTCCCATATTAGTAACCTAACTTACAGTACTGCCAAGCATCTCTAACTTGTAGAGCTTAACAAGAGCTCAGTACCTTAAAAAACAGAAATCCTACCAGTGAGGAGTCAAAATTCAGGTACCATGTTTCACAGTTTTAGCCAGTAAATATAAATAATGGGAATTTAAAAGAAGCACAAGACCTATCAGAGAAGAAAAGCATATTAAAGCTAGGATTTCAACTACAAAAATACAATGGAATGGATTTTTACAAGGTGTAATCTTCAAGAACATTTCTGATGATTTACTGCAATGCTAATATGCCAAATAAAAGATTAATGTAGGCTTGTCCTTGGATTGTAGAGAGTTTACCCAGGGCACTGTTTTTTACTATGATCAAGTGTTCGTTATAGTAGACACGATACTGTACATTCAGCTTCTACACATATTTGTCACATCCACTTTATCTCCTGTCAAAAGGACTATGCTAAGGAACAGTGAAAATAGGGTGCGCTGGCTACTCAGCTGGTATGGGTGTACATAAATGTATCATCTAGGGTGGTACCCTCATGGCTGATCAAACTTGGACCAGAACTGGCAGCCTCAAAAAGCTAAGAGGCTATAACCAACCTGATGAACGTTTGTTCATCTCTCTTGCCTACAAAGGTCCTCATGCAGGAAAATGAACTAAGCAATAATCTGGTATCACTAACTACATCAGTATGCCAAAGCCAACTATCTTGCTGCAGGAAAATGAACTAAGCAATAATCTGGTATCACTAACTACATCAGTATGCCAAAGCCAACTATCTTGCTGCAACTAAGGAAAATATTGCCTGAGGAGGGAACCACCTGGATACAATTATCTCTCTTCCTTACAAACCCATTACTATGGTTTTGTTTTGGCTTGTCAACTCATCTCAATTACTAGTACCATGAATTTATCTTCCTTTCAAAAGTGCGTTGAGTCACCCTTCTAGAAGTGAAAATCACAGTACATAATGTGCTCAAACTAAAAAAGCTGCGTTAATTTCAAATAAACCTCCACTTGAAAAAAGTTAGTATTTTAAGCTCTTCAAAAGGAAAACTGTATATTTATGTTAAATGGTGTTTAAATATACTGTCTTGACTGCGACTGTAAATGCTAAGACAGGTGAATATTAACACTTAAGACAGCCTTCTGCTCCATTTTATTTATTCAAACAGAAAAATATATTGGGAAGTAACATATTAAAAAATATGCTGATTTTCTATAAGCATATCTTGTTAAATCTTTTTGGAGATACTGCTCTTCTTTACATTTTGTCTTTAAAAAAACATTCCCATTTGTTGTTCTAACACTAACTTGCAGTGTCTCTGTCACATAAACCTTTAAAAAATGTATGATACAATGTACTATGATACTTTACTAAATATTTTGTTGAAATTCTGCAGTACAACAGTTTCTACAAAAATAAAACATATTTATTTGGTATTTTTTACCCTTGCTACTGTTCACAGAATTCTACTTTTTCCTTCTCCAAAACACAGCCTTCAATTACACACAATATAGTGTCTTTCCTTAAACAATGTAGAATCATTTGGCTTAAACATCTAAGTAAACACAAATGGTAATCACAGATCATCCTGCTTTCGACAGTCTTCTTGGAAAAGGGGACAGTCCTTTTTCTTCAAAAAAGGAACTCTCTTTTCTGCAGTCATACACTATTTTGATACTGAATTGAGGAAAAACACTGTAGATGAGAACAGACAATTATAATTTATACTCTATTTGTGTCACAGGTGATACAGTATCTTTATGTTTGATGTGCCTTCATAGAATTACTTCTGAAAATAACATAAATCACTTTTCCTTGTGCTGCTTTGAGATGTTTTCTCATGATGATCAGCAACGGACTACTACATTTAGCTTAAGAATTTTAAGTGATACACTGAATTCTGCTGGAAAAGCAGGATGTTATACCAGCTGTAGAAAGAGGAGTAAGAATTACTTTCTGGTTACAGCAACCCCTTGTTTTTGGAAAATCCTTTGAAATTAAAAACTACTTCACCCTGAATGCTTGCTGAACCTAGCTAACCATTTTCTTCAAGTAGGTTATTAAAGGCAAAATTATTACTACTAATTCACCTATAAAGATAACAGTATTGGGGGATCCAGAGAGGAGTGTATTTTGGTGACTGCCTGATAAGCAACCTAGTTTGGGATGTAGCTATTAAACAAAAATGATAGGAAGTCCTATTTACTAAAAATTTATTAAAGGAGTACCAGTGTGCATCAATCTACTACTCCTTTTTCCTTCAAAACCAAAGGTACCTGAATTGGACTGAAGTCGGGAGTAGTTTTGATTCAGAAAATTTACATTCATGATGAAGGCCTATAAAACAGTTTTATTAAGTAGATTTATATTTTAAAATGCCCCTGAAGAAGACAGTGAAAATAAAAAAGATAAAGTGTGTATTCGCAACATGAATGAATAGAGTAACTGAACACTTACCCTAAAGCTTGGAAAGATGGAATGGAACGTGCCCAGTGCATGGACAAGAAAAGCAACCTGGAGGCAGACTCGCAGATATAGTGAACATTAAGATATTCAGGCATAGGAGAAGGCATGGTGAGCTGGCAACCGAAAACACAAGGAAAAAAACCCCCTGCAAGTCAGTTATTTTACTTTCTTCATAGAAAACATGGTAAGCAAAAAAATCAGTCTTACAGTTTCTTTTAAGTGAAGAAGAAAAATTGTTTTTTCTAAATAACTATGACATAATCCTGAAATAAAATTGAATTACTGCCTTTTCTATTATTAGCCATACTGTTATACCCTATAGTAACCATAAAGCAACAAAAAAGGCAAAAAAACCTGAATCTTGGATAAATATTAATGTCTGAGACACCTGGAGATGGAAAATCCCAAATAAAACTCAACTTTTGAGACATTCTCTAAGAATAAAAGTTTTAGAAGAATCATTACAATTAGAATGAAGTTGCTTACATTTCTATATATAAAAATATATAAAATACACAAATGCAGAGGCATCATTACTTTCTAAAACTTCCCCAAGAGGAGTGGAATAAACAGCCTGAAAAATTAGAGTTACCACAGTTCCTGGGGAGAGTGTCCATATGTGAATTCTGTTTCACAAAACGTCTTTATTTGTACTTTCAATTAATGTTTTACAAATAAACACATAAAAAATCTTTTGATATGTTAGTAAAATGCCTAACATACAGCCGCTCCCAAGTCCTAAAAATATAATCAATATACATCAGAAAGGACCAGCTCTACCTTTCTCAACGTACATGAGTAAAACCAGTGGTGTTACCTGCATATGTGAAGAAAGTGCTAATTATAGTATTGTAATTTTATGTTCAGAAATTAATACTTCTTAATATAATGGTTTGGCTTACACATTTTTAAAAAAACCCTGACATCTGCATTAGTGAGATGTTTATTTGAGTGATCAAAACACATGCTGATGAGAGGGGCAATGTTTCATAAAATGCCTGGTACTGAAGAAATTTTCAGATAAGCGCACTTTTTGATTTATCCATGAATAATAATTAGATGAAAAAAGTGGACAGAAGAGTATCTGCAGACTCACGAAATGTTAAATAAAGCCAGAAAATATCCAACTCACTAACAAAGAAACTGTATTTTCCCTTAATGATGAAAGTCAATTAATACCATACTAAAATAGGGTATATACACAAAGGAGAAACTGAGAAATACACTTAAGAGCCTCAAAATCCAGTTGCAGATTGTATCAGATACACCTGTTAACAAGTAAGAATGTGGATGCTGACTCTGCTTCATGTGACACTTGTCTACGTAAATCCTTTTGCATGGACTACCTAGTATTTTTAAGGTAAGAAGATATAAAATAAATAGTGCAGCTAAACCATAAAGAGCTGTACATTTTCCCAAACAGTTAACCAGTGAACAAAAGCAGTGCATTCATCAGAAATTAATGCCAATACCTGAACAAACAGCTGCTGTTCTAAGAAATTCACACCAAGATTTAATCAGATCATGATTTTATATTACTATGTTAAAATGGTTATAAAGTCAACGGTAAAAAAATATTAAGTACCCTGAATGCTACATGTGCATCACTGAGTAGTGGCCCCTCTATTTCAACGATATTCATGCTTGTTTCTCCACCGATCAGCTGTACACTGGCTTCAATACTTTCAGAGTTCTGGCATGCTGCACTCTCTCCTGGATTTAATGCTTTTGCAAGAGTATCAAATGCCCTGTAAGATCACAACAAGCAAGCAAACAAACAAAAAAGAAAAGAAAATTTCATTTTAGAGACTGTTTCAGTTTTGGGGGAACCTGTGCATGTCTAAAACCCGTATTTAGATGTCTGTTTCAAAGAACTAGATTTGGAAAATAAGTCAGTAGCATGCTTCTCCTGGCACTCCAAACAAAATCCCTGAAAACTCCAACTTACAGCGGCTCTGAAACCAAAATTAGCAGCGGATCCTGTTCACACTAGTTGCCAACAAATTCACAGTTTTGACATACTGATTGTGCTGCTGAATCACAGTTTGCCTTTGAAGATCTCTTTAGTGATGTTTACTGAGAGTGCTGGCATGAGCGTTTTGAGGACATGATCATCAGACTGCTGTTAAAGCAACTTAATGCATGTATAAATTTTAAGAATTTTTGCTGCTATGAAGCACAGAGTAAGTTTATATGTTATATGTTATAGTAGTAAGTAGCGGTTAGGTTATTCAACTTAACTTGAAAAGATTGTTTCAAAATATGTAAGAGAAAGCACTCATGCTTTCAGTACTATCCTTAGTAGCCTTTGATGTACGGCAGTGACTCCTGTCACATGCACAAACATTACCATGGACAAGCACAGATACATTACTTTTGCCGCTTGATAACAGATCTGTTGTTTTTCTGTTCACAAATACACCTGAGAATCACAACTGATACATCTTCAATCAAAAATATACAGACTTCATCACTGCCTACAGACAGATGACATATCCTGAGAGCAGTATCATTTGTATATAGCGTTGCATGAAAAACTTACGCACTGAGGTCTGAAAACTTTACAAAAGCTGATTACCGGCTTGTATATATAGCCGATTCTCAATTTAGAGACATACGCTTATTACCACAGAATCTAAAATCACAGATTTAACACCAAAGACTGGAGTAGGACTTTGCTTCCTTCTCTTCCCACACACTCTCTAGCTATCTAAATTCATTAACATGCTAAAAAAAAATCTAAATGTTTGCTATTGACATAAGTATTTACAACCAAAGGAAACAGCACTGTAAAAGAGCTGTTGACGCTGCCTCAGTTTGAGATGGTAAATGAACTGGTTTCTGGTCCTGTAATAGCCTATACGCTTTGATGTGTACACGTGAGGGTGACCGGGGCATGCACAAGTGGACTACACAGATATGCCTGAGATGTCTTCTGTCTCTGGTATACGGAACATAGGCATAAAGGGTAAAGTCTAGAAGGACTTATTTGACTCCTACTAGGAGATTTGAGTTTCAGGTCCTGTGTGGCTCACTCTTGGCAGCCTTAAGCAGAATAGGCAAAGCCAGTGCTCAGCGGCAGCTGCTTCTTAGGAAAACAGGATCTGCGCAGGGCTCTCCATGTAGCAGGGACAGGAATATAAGAGAGGAATGACCTCTCTCCTTTCCCCAGAAGGTAAATGTCATATGCACCTGTCACAATCCTGGATCTAGTATAGGCTGAAAAGTCCTTTTTAAATAGGGTGGGCAGGTACCCTGGCTAACCATGTCTGCCCATGATACTTAAGTTTCCAACTTACTCTTGGATGTTTGCTTTCAAAGAAATCTTCTCCCTCCCATCTCACAAAACGGCAGGAGTAAGCCAGCAGAAGTCAGTGGAAGCTTTGCTTCCTCATGGCTCAGCACTGTGGGCCCTTTTCACACACGAAGCCCCAACATGAGCAATGATTTCAAAGTAAAACACCAAGGAAAAAGAGACTCAAGAACAAAAGCTTGCCTGGAAGCTATGAAAACCTAGCCCACAAAGTGAAGAAAAAAAGGTATAATCAACATTAAAATACATGGTATCGATACCATGTTTCGCTAGAAACAACTTTAGTTCTCTTTTTGTCAGGCTTAGTCACTAACAGATATATAGGACTGCTGATAAACCAAAAAATGGAAATAGATCATGAAGCCATTGGAGAACAAGGCATACAACATTATAATATAAAAGCAGCGGAATGCTCACAGCAAAGTTGTATAGTAAATTTGTGTCAGCAAAAGTGAAAGCTTAACTACTGTAGCTGCAAGAAATGGAATATACTAAAATACACGAAAGACATGGATGGATATAACTTGCTTCCTGAAATCCCTTAAACTCTTTTTTCTTCAGTAAGCATCTGTGTCTGCTAGATCAAGCTGGCATAGGGCCTGGCAAGGAAATGGAAGATTTAGATAAAAATTTTAGTTTCAGTAACAACTTCCCTTTCACAAGAATACTTAACTTGAACCTCTCCACTGGAGATCTGTTAGGTAAGCTACTGGCCAAGAGTATGCATTAAGCACAGTCAGAGCTCTTCCAGGCTCTCTGGCTGAGAGAACTTGATGCCTTTTCATAGGCAGATTTTTAAAACTGAGTGGAAACACTGGATCTTGCAAAAGCAAGCATCTGAAAGTGCCAAGAAATAAAGAAATTAAACATTACTGCATCTTTTTGAACAGCCCTAGTATTGAATGAAGTTTATCAGCATGTACAATGATACTTTTTACCAGTATATTCTTGTATTCTTTACCTGAAAGGACACAGCAAAGGCCCAAATCAGCACCTATATAAAGTCACACTGACTTTCTAAGCAGCATATAAAGAAATGAGCAGAAAAAATACATTCTGCTTGCAATTACACAAAGCAGTAAACACCATAAGGGAAATCCTGTATTTCAGTCAGCACAGACTACTTCACTATATACTAATCTTCTTCCTTGATGGATTTACTCCATATATGCATTTTCAAAACAGCGTGTACAAGGTAGATGGCATATAAAGCAATACTGCTGTGTATTGACAGAAGCTTGTGCAAGATGACAACCGAGGAAGAACACAATAATGATCAACAGAATAACTGAACACGTGCTACACAGAATATCTTACACATATGCTCACCAAAATGGCTCAGTTAAAACCAGTGCAAGACACAAGTCTGTAAGATAATCAATGAATGTACTTGTATTGTATTGACGGTGAGAATTCTATGACTTCTCCTGTGTAGAAGGCAAATGCTTTTCAAGCTTTTAAGGAGATTAATAGTTACAGGCATTAAACTACTTGCACAGATGAGAACTCTAAGAAAGAGTTTTCCAGGATGACAGAAAGTACTAAGACTATAGTTAGTACAAGATCTCACTCACGTTATGAAGTCCAACCAAAAATAAGAAAATCAGCTGTAATATTGACATTGAAATTTGTTTAAAGTACAAACAACTACAAGTATTTATTTCTCAAATGGAACTTCCTTATGATTTCACTTGAAAAAATCTTGCAAGATTTATGTTCTACATGAGCTTTGGCTGCTATTACCATTATTTTTAATACAAATAAGTCTCCTACACTGTGATAATTTAATTAATGGTCTGAATTGACAGAGACCTTCCCTTCTTGAAAAGAATACTACTTTCAAGTGTAACACGCCTTACCTTGTAACATCACTACTAGCTTGTTCTTCTTGCTGCAGTTCAGACAATGATGCATCTCCATTACTTAAACTCTCAATCATAGATAGCTCTGTACTGCTTTGTGACATGTCTTTGCATTTGCTGAGATTTGCTAATGAAGTCACCACGTTTGCCAGTGTACTTAAATCTCCCTGACATGCTTCAACCTAAAGGAGAAGTACAACTTTTAATGCTCTCATATTGGCAGCAGTTAACTTGCAACAGAAGAATCTAACTTCTATACAAATGAAGAATTGAGCATGTGAATAGACCTGTAAGAAAATTATTGTTTTCAGTAAATGAGTAATCATATAATGCAGTAATTAGACACTGCACTGCTCCTAAAATAGGAAATATTTAGACATTTACTTTTACAAGTAATAGCTATCTATTTCTCTCAGAAAGAATACTACAGAAGGTAAGCAAGCGCAGAAAGAAATTATCATCTCCGCTCACTAGTCAAGTCACCAGGACTGTAAGACTGCACTAGATTACATTTTTAGCATCTTCCTTCTTTCCTCATGTTAATGAGTCAGGAGCGTAGGAGAATGTTTGAAAAGAAGGAATGGATAAAAAGTCGCCTTTAAAAGCAAGCAGAAAAAGAATTCTGCTGCAGCCTTTCTGGTTTTTATGTTTTTATCTAACTGCAAGGGAACAAGGTGATTCAGTACTGACCAGCAACTCAGGGAGGCAGTAAGACATGTTTCCCACCCTGCCCCATAAAATTAAGAAGGGAAGTGCATGATCACAGACAAGTATGCTGCCACTAACACCAGCATGCTACATGTCATTTAGCTTGCACAGAAAATGGGAAAAGTGAAATGGAATAAACAGCTTTTGATGGGGCCCTTTGCAGACAGAGCAAGCAAGGCAAAATGCATGAAAACAGTATGAGGTAATTTAATATCAGCTAGAAAAATACAAAAGCTTCCTACTGTGCATGTGTAGGGAAGTTACCACATGGCTCTAGTGGATCACTAAATGTAACAAAATGGAAACAAAGAAAAAACAGCTCAGAAATAAGACTACTGCTGAGATAGCTCTTATTAGCTTTGCAAAAAACCATTAGTGAATCAGGGGAAAAAAACCTTAACAGTATTTAAGAAATCCACTGATACTGCCATGCGAGGTTTTGCAAGCACCTCATTTTATTGGTACAAAAGGAATATCCAGGTGTCAGGATTGTCCAATACAAAGAAAAATAATGCAGCCCTTCAAGTTCTCTAAAAATGTGGAGGAAGGCATTTACTTTGTAGAGTTCTTAGCACTTTTACTATGCGAGACTAAAAACATTCTTGTGGAAAGAAGGCATTTGCAACACTGGCTAATGTTGTAATGGAGCGTTTTAAACATTAAATTAACAAAACGGAAGTACAACAGAATAGAACACTCTTCCCTCCCTACATGCACAATTACAGCAATCAATTCTACTTAATATATCAGTTACATCATCATATACCTTATCTGGAGTCATCAGAACAGTAGGCTCATTTTTTATTGCAGACGGATGAATGTTAACAAACATTCCCGATTCTAGCAGACCTGTTGATCTGACACAAAACAGCACACATTTTAATTTTCATTAATTTTAAAATTGATTTTTCCCGTTTCAGGAAACAGAGATAGCTGCTTCTGAGTAGAATTTACATACCTTGCTGTTTCATTGTCTGTTACAAAAGTTGGAGTTGCAGCTAATGGACTACGGAGATCTTTCCGAATGTAGATCTTTTCTGTAGAAGCTGCACAGTTTGAAGATTTTTCTCTTGACACTTCAATAGGCTTCCTCTCACACTGCACAGCTAACAAAACAATATGCAACTATTAAGTCACATCCCAAATTACTCACTAAGAAATAATCCTTTTTCCCCCCCCTCTATTTAATCTGCAATTTTAATAGTGATTTTGAAAATCACTAAAAAAAATAATCCCTTAAGCAATAAGCTAACAACCTGGGCAAAAACCCAACACATCAGCTTGACTTGTTCTTAATGAAATGATGTAGTAGTCAAAGACCAAACATATAGACACTAAATTTTTCAAGTTACAATTGAGAAAGAAATCCCCTTACTATATTATATATACACTAACTTACATTATTTTTAATTTGGATCTTTAAGTGGAGGCTTACAGCTTCTCCTTCTCTCAATTTCACTATCCCACACACTCTGTAAAGGACTCATGGTACCCTTTACCATGGACTGTGTGTCTGGATTGAACCCACACAACTTAATGCACTTAAAGAAGTTTCTCAAGTTAGGACCTTAGACAATACAAAGAGAAAGAGACATTCACAAAGTTCAGATCAGACCATTTAAGATCTTGCTAACACCCTGACCTACACTCACTGACTTCAGAGGAGCAGATTCTTAATTTTAATAGCTCAGTGAAAATACAAGGAACGAATCTGGGCTTTAGCCTACAAATACATCATCTTGCTTTGAGTCGAGCAGAAAACATTCAAATGAAACTTACAGTATTATATCCTATGGAAAAACCTCTAGCTCTACAGAATAAAGCCAGAAGACACCAGTTTACACTTTAACTGTCTGCAGAGCTTTGCCAAAAGTGAACAGCAATTGCTGGTATGCTGTTGTGGGAAAAGTGGCAAGAAGGTAAACGATTCAAAATGTTCAGTACCTTAACTTACACATAGAAAAACTGAACGGCATATATAAAAAACAAAGATGAAGACATGCTTGACATTTGCCACCTAGGAGTAACAGTTTATTCACTTTTACCACATGCAATGCACTTATTAAGCCTGTCAAGCAATATGCACACTTGTAAACATTTCAGACTTCTATACACCAAACTTGTACAATGCTTTAAAAGAGAAAGATACAGCGATTTTAAAATACACAATCAAGATAACAATTTGTAATAATACAATACCTTTTGCATAAAAAGCATACCTTTTGTAGCATAAACTTTAACATAGCTGCCAACTAAAATAATTGACACTTATTCAGACTTACAATCTTGTTTCATCCCAAACGCGATGCATCTCTGCAGCCTACAGTACTGACATCGGTTCCGGTGGTGTTTGTTAATGACACAGTCTTTTGTTCCTCGACATGAATAAACTAAATTTTTCCGTATACTCCTTTTAAAGAATCCTTTGCATCCCTCACAAGTTACTGCTCCATAGTGACGCCCTAGTTACAGAACAACAAAACCCACTACATTAATTTTACACTGTAGTATTACATTTTCAGAGGTTTTATTTATTAAAAATGAAGGATTTACCCAAAATAAGAACACCTTTTATCCCCATGGGTTACAGATCTTAAAATATATTCTGGCTGTAAAACAACATACAAAGGCAAGTGAACCATTTTTCTAGTTCACTTAAATAGGACAGATTTTACAAATAGGCAAGTTGCCTATTAAATTCTTGCTGTTGACAGCAGTGTTAAAAAAAGCTAAGAAAACAGGTTAGCAGGAACACAGAAGTAACTCTTTAATTTACACACTCTGGCAATTTTTTTAAAATGTTGCTACAGTCAAGCCCTATTATTGCTCATTAGAAATTTGGCTGTCAAAATTGTATGCATTAAATCTAATGAAACCATGGTAAGTGCAAACAGGGCATTTGACAGTAGTAGGTAATCACTTCAAAGATCTTACTTTCACCTTTCATTTTCCTAACAGGGTAATGATACATCCTTAGTTCTTTCCTTAAAACTTCAATGAAAGTATAACCTAAAATAGCTAAATAATGTTTTTAAAAAATCAGTTCTTCTGTTAATTTTCTAACACACATATATATGTTTTATATACATGTAACAAATATAAAAATCTCTAGGATATACTACAGAAAAAAGTAAAGTTGAAAAAATATTTTTCAGAAGTAAATTGATTCTGCTATAGCACAAAATATACTAAAAAGTACTGGTTTTGATTAAGGCATGCTTGGCAATTCCAACAATTTTAATTCTATTATCCTGAAGAAAAAAATAATCCTAAACCCAAAGATCACTGACAAACACTCAAAATACCCACTGCAGAGGCAGTAAGGCTGCTCTTTGACCTAAGTAGGGCACATTGCAGAAATAAATCTCAAACAGAAACTAATTTAAGGGAAAATGTATTTTTAGATTCTTTCCTCACTCCTCACAAACTTTTTTTAGATACATCAATCTTGTCTGCCTGAAGTTTCTAGAAATTCTGACAGGTTTTCTAGGTGCCTTTATCACAACCACACTACTCAAATGTGGAATTTATAAAACATCATCTATATTAAAAGAGTATTACTAAGTGAAACACTTTAACAGCAGTTGGATTGTGAATACTTCATATGCACCCTGCAAAGCACTGGGGCTGCTTCTTCACCGGCTCTTTGATGTAGCTTCTTGGACTCCAGCTTGGAGGTGTCTGCAAAGCAGTTTGCACGACACTGCTTGTCACTCAGGAAGCTCCCCAGCACCTGCAGCTGCTCAGGGAAACATGGCACTCTCCCCAAATTTACTACCACTGCTTGATATCCCTGGGCCAGGACAGGAGGAATAGCTCCTGGGATCTCCAGCCTCTCAAGGAGTACTCCAGCCCTCCGCTGGCGAGCCAGGAGTCCTGCCAATTGGAGCAGACCAACCCAATCTTTGCCTTATGTTTGGCAGTAATTCCCTTTGAGATGGCTGAAGTCTGACTGGGGTTCTAGGAACAATACAGTTCTAGATTCTAGTTCTAGTTTTAACGGTAAACTTTGCCACAGACAAAAAATTTAACTGGTTTTATTTTCTAGGAAGTTTGTTCCCCATCCTACTTATTCTCATTATGACATTTTAACATTAACTACTTCTTCCCCTTGGCCCCCATTTTTATACACTTTATTCTCATCGCTTCCCAAAAGGAGCATTTAACTGCAGCTGTCATATTTTGGTGTTACTGGAGGTCCATCATACAGACTTCATGACAAACCATATGAATCTTCTAATGGAGCAACCATTTCCCTCCTTAACACTAATTTTAGCTAAATAAGTAAAGAGCAAAGTTAAATGTCTCATCTCTCTTACACCCCATTATCTTTAACAAAGAAAGTGCAAAGAAAAAGGAGCTGTCAGCTAAACTATACTGAAGAGCAAGCCCTTGTAGCTCTCTCTCTCATTTTTTTAAAAATAAAAGACAAGACTCCCTCTCACCAGTTCCAACCCTGACAGACCTAGCACACTGAGTGGCAGGCACATATGCAAAGGGAATGTGGGAGACAAGAGTTCTCCAGTGCACTGCTCCCACTGTGTTTCTTTCCACTGTCTTAATACAC
The DNA here is from genome assembly GCF_023634085.1 of Falco cherrug. NCBI lineage: Eukaryota > Metazoa > Chordata > Aves > Falconiformes > Falconidae > Falco > Falco cherrug. The sequence goes on from NC_073701.1 coordinate 45,141,873, forward strand.
AAAATTCATTGCATGAAACATTTTTCTTTTCTTACCTTAGCACTCTCCTTTGGTAAAATATGACTATACCATTATTAAGCTTATTTCTTACTGGAATTCTAATACGTTTTTACCATTTTAATAATGGTTCTTCAAATAACCAGCTGTCCTGCATGAATCTCGTATTAGCATTTTTTTCATATACTTGCAAAATATTCCTTGCCTACTGGTTTCATATTTAAAATAACGAACAGGTTTCTCATATATTTTAAGAGAACCTGTCAACAATAACAAAGTTCACTGCATGACCTTATTTTAAGGAAGGAAAAACTCTCAACATTGTTGCCCAAATAATTTTATCACCAAAGCTTTTCTAGTAGAAAATAAAATATTCACCTTAAGAAAGAAAGACAAAAACTGGTAGAGAGCATTAAATTGACAATGTAAAACAAGAATAAATCTCACCCATGGACATGACAGTATCATTTAGTGTAATTCTTCGCTGAAAGGCTAGCATATCCTTTCTGTTTGTGCATGTACGGTTGTATATATATGCATACGCATGCAAACTGTTATATAGCTTCAGAATAATTTTAAAATGCTTTTATAAAATTGCACGGCTTTAAAAAAAAAGAAAAAGAAGACAGTAAATACCTGATGCCTTGTCTCCACATACAACACACAGATCAAAGACTTTATTTAGGCCCTGTTCACTGGGGGAGTTGTCTGTAAATATCTGGAAAAAAGTGTGAAACAATTTAATTTTTCTTACCATCAAGAAAGATTAAAATATATCTCATGCTTGTGTTTTTTCTCTAAGATAGGGACCAAATCTACAAAATATAAGGTTTTCTTGACTACATTTTACAGTCTTCATCGACACAAAGGAGCCACCTGCTGTGCCACTGTGCTCCTTTTCAAGATGGAACAAAAGTTTTCCTTGTAATACTTCTGAACAGAACTCAAGATTTCATTTATCTAAATACTACTTCTGCAAAATGGAGACATTTTTAAAAACATTTAGCATTTGCATACTCTTACCTTTTGTTCAATTTTGTATTTATATCCTAAAGACTTGTTCATAGCACAAGAGACTGAAGCATTAAACAGACGGACCAAAAAAATCCCTTGTAAAGGCTACTGTATCTACGTTCTGGTTTATTCACTCATTTTTTTATAATACACATAAATAGTGGAGCAACAGAAAACATACTCTGGACACTACCATTAACTATCAAGTGGTATATAGTTTGGCTTTCAGTAACAGTTTGACATTAATACAGTATTCTTATCTTGTCTCATTCATTTATCGCTGGTACCTGTAAAGCTTCATTAAGCACACATTAAAACCCCTGCAGTGCAGGGTAGGTGCTACTGCCTTCCATTTGATCTATAAAAACTCTATCCCACTGCGACATAAATAAAGCACAGCAAAAATTCCACGTAAAAAAGGAACACACATATCACAAGTAACAACCAAATATCATCTTGACAATTATGTAAAACAGAAAAAAAAATCATTATTCCCGTTAAAGAGATTACAGTTTAGAAGTTTTAAGAGTTTCTAACTTGTACTGTGCCTTAATGGGAAATCAGACTCATGCTTGCCTTGCATATTCAAAACAGGACCTCTGATAAAAAGAAAGACAACTTACTGAAAGAAAGTACAGTACCTGCTATGGAAAAAATTAAGAAATTGCTTTTTTAGAAAGTTTGGAAGATAACATAGACAACATATATGCGAAGGTTTAACAAGCATACTTCTTTCTAGTTAGCCTTTGCTAACAGTATTGTCTCAGAGATCCACCTGTTTTCTTTTAATAAAACATCTTTTTAAGAAAAATAATATTGATGAGTTAAAAAACATTAACCTTTCCTTCCTAATTTTCATTATTAACATCATATATTTTTCATGGTATTATACTACATATATATATATATATCAACAAATTCTAAGTCCTTCCATAAATGAAACCTGCACAAAAATGGGAAGTTCCACATAAGGAAGGACTACAGAATTGGGCCCATGAGGAGATAAAAATCCAAGACTTAGAGAGCTCATCAACTGACCTTGAACATGAGGAATAAAAATTGATTATTCAGACGAAGAAGAGCCACTGAAAGTACAATTGATGAGGGGACAGAGGGCCTTGCCAAATAAGTCAATGTAAAGATAAGCTGCAATAAAAGAGATGTTTTTTACATAGCAAATGAATGGGCATTTCAAGTGAAGGCTACAGAAGAACAACAAAAAAGGTGAAACTGCAGATGAAAAGATCATTTAGGGAGAAAATATGAAAGATCCCAAAGAGGATGCAGTTGAACAGCAAATGAACAGTACTCTCTATTTTATGAACTTTAAGTGGAAAAAAGAAATCGCTACCCATACATATATACTGACAATCAAACAATCTAACTAAAGTGACAAAATAATCTGTTGCCTCTCAAACTAACCTATTTTGCCCAAATTGTATAATCAGAGTTTCAATTTTTTTGTCCAGACTTCCTCTGTTCTTGAATTTTGCCTTTTAAACCAGTGTGGCACATTTCTCATCTCTTAAGTTGTCTTTGAAAATAATTTTTTAGATGGAGTACTTCAAATCATATCCCACTAGCGTATACTTTTGTTGAGGTTTACCTAAAATACAAAGTGTATGATACCACTAAACATGCTTAAATGCCTCTCAATAGGATTGGCTTTTGCTACTGCTCCCCTATTAATAGCAAGCAAATTTTCTTGAGCAAAAAACGTATGTCCATTTGCAAAGATTTCTAAGTTTCAAAAAAAAAAAAAATGTAATACATAATACACAGATGTGTTTCAAGCTTACACAATATGTAAGTAGCGAATCAAGAGTAGTGGACAAGGTCTCAGAAGAGCACAAACTAAAAAGATCAGGGGTCTTCAGTTGAAAAGAGATTACTTGAAAGAGGACATAATAGTGACTTATAAAAACAACAGAACCTTTATAGCTGTTTCTTGTAGTGCAATAGACACCTAATTTAATACTTATTTCAGAAGATCAACTAAAGTGTTCTTTGCACAACACACAATTACACTACACGATATTATACAAACCAAAGTATATATGTTCTATATAAATAACAAAAGTTTTTTACACTTTAGTGTCAGCTATCAAATATGATGGTCTCATTGCAGTCTCCAAGTCAGGAGGTTGCTCTAAATCAGCAGCAAATGGAAGTGAAAGGATATGCTTAGAAGGATCATTATTCACTTGTCCAGTTTTTGGTATTTTTCCTTAAGCAACTGTTTCTGGCCATTGTTTAAGTGTAAGATACTGGACTAAATGGACTGTAGCTATCCTAATGTTTTTTGCTCACCTACCACACTGATGTGTTTTAACAGCAGCCTAAATGTACATGGGTAAACAACACGCAATAACTATGCTTTAGCTGGAGCCCAGTAATCTCCTGCTTCACGCTGAAGGAGCTCACATCTCCCAAGTCTTGGTGCATGTTATTCACATCAGTGCCATCCCATTCTTTCCAGGTGATGATACGGGGCTGAAAGCTTGGCAGTTGGAGGGTGACGACTAAGGAAGCGGCACATGGGAGTAATGTGCACTGGGGACCAGTTTAGGGAGTTACACCCCTGGCTAGTTACAATCTCACCTTAGCAAACCCAAAATCTTTAGTGGTGTTTTTCCATCCCCACAGAGTCATGTACTTCCCTACTCAACAGTCTCTCTGTGAAACTACCTTGGAGTACAGTTCACACAGCTGAACATAGTTAGAACAGTGTACAAAAAGGAAAACAAGCAGCAGGGGACGTTAAATGATAAAGACAATGGAGAAAAGAGTATGCTTTTTAACAATACACAAAACCACACAGAGAGTCAATGAAGCAGAAATAAAGGAGTGTTGTATGGCAGCAGCTGGAAATGGCAATAAAAATAGCAGTATTCTTTCTAATGTCATGAGCCAGGATATAAATTCTAAAAGCAAGAAATTTAGAAAAAAAAAGTTTTCTTCATAATTTCTAAGTTTCCATGCTGAGTCCTAGTGCAAGGAAAAGGATACCGTTACAAAAAAAAAACCTCAAAAAAGGAGAACCCAGACAGACATATTTGGAAACAAAACCATCTCTTCTTATCCCATTTGAACGAAAATTATGAAATAAAGTGGATTATCTACCTGGATGTGTTGTGCAGATATATCAGGGGATGCAAAAAACAGTTGGTTGACACCTGCAGCATCTGGAGTTGCTAGGATAACTTTTCCTGGAGTGGAATCTTGTCTGGCAAGGATCACCTTGCTTGGGGTAGAGCCATCATGATTTGTTAAGATGAACTGCTTGCCTGCTGAGCTCTGATCAAGTGCTGTAACAATCTGAATCTTCTGGCCCGTCTGCTGATCTGTGACAATCTAATAATACATTTATCTCAAATTGTTACGGTAATTTAAGTTGACCTTTGTGGCCCAATCTGGGCACTTGAAGAAAAAGGGAATTTTGCCTTTGGCACTTGTGAAGCAGGATTGTCTTCCCCTTTGTCACACAAGAGTAAAGTAAACTCAGGCGAAACCTTGGACTTTCACTGTATTTGAAACACATTTCAATCGAGGGTATTTGAAGTCAAAATCTGAGTTCATACTCAAGTTTTACAATTAGCCCATGCTTTTACAACACTACTGAAACCCTTGATAACTGTGGCATCCAGAATTCAATGTATGTCTGTAGCTCAGCCCTAGGACCTGTCAGGTTATGAGAAATTTTAACTCTTCAATTCACTGCATACCACATGAAGTGCTTAGCACCTCCCAGGTTTGGCTGCTTAACAAAAAACTTCTTAGAAACACAAATGTAGACTTCCAAGTGAAAAAAGCAAGCATCAAACAGCAAGAAAAGCAATAATCTTGTTGCCCCTGTATAGACATTTTAGGCTTCATTTTGTGGGGGGCTTTTTTTGTTACATATATATTCCTAAATAAAATAAGTAAACCAGAATTTCTCTCCCTGCCACCTTTTTCCTTTTTTTAAAGTAAAAAGTTATTTTCATGTTTCATTTCATGACCAACAGACCCACAGACTGGTTTTTTCCATTTTATCCTATTGTCAAGCACAAATACAGCAGAATTTTATTGAATAATCCTCCACTGACCACATTTTTTTTGCCAAATTCGTCAGAAGATCATAATCCTCAGAAAAAATAATCAGGATTCTGTGTATCTTCCATTATAAATCTCACTTTTAGTCACCTCCTGCCTTTCTCCATCAAAATGCCTATAGGGAAAACTGGTTTATTCTGGAGACTGAGGGAACTCATCCCACAGAGACTGTCTCCTGCAAACTATTTTTGAATCACAGATCAAAAAAACAGGTCCTTTTTTTTCTTCTTAACCTATAACCAAACATTTATGTCCATCTATCCATCCCTAACATTTATATGGCTATAATTACTGATTAAATTATTTATGTCATGGTCTAACACTTATAACTAGTTTCATGCAATTAAAGCAGCAAGATTCATTATATTTTCTAGGTGGAGAACAGGGGCACTGAGACACTGAACTTCACACAAGTGTTTATCAACTTTGCTATTGCACCTTCACAACTAGCTTGTTATTTTCTCTAAACATTCAATACACCTAAGTTTGTTTCAAAAACCTATGTATATAGCTTACATTTTAAAAATATAATAATTCATATCTCTCGCTGCTTGAGTATCTAATTTCAGCAATTATAAATCAATATTGGCACTTTAAAATATTCAGAAGCTGTGAGTTTCAAAATAGATAAAAGGAATACGTTTCCTTCAGGAGTGGCCTTTTGCTATTAACATGTTAATGGATCAAATTTCAGGTTTTTTCTCTGCAAAACACAATTAAAAGCTTGTTTAAGAGAGAAGTCCAGGGAAGACAATAAAATTCCAGACACTAAAGATATAAGAAAAGAATATAAATTATTATGACATTTGAGGTGTCGGGTGGGAAGACAATACAAAAACCCCAATAGTTACCACAACGATTAATACAGGGTTCTCCATTCAGTCTTCTCAAACATCCACATGCCTGGTACCACAAATGACTACAGAAGTCCCTTTTTTCTCCTTTCATTTCCTTTATGTTGGTTCCATATTCTTAAGGTGGCAAACTTTCTTGCCCTTTTAATTCCCTTACTTGCTTAACTTTCTCCTTCCATTCCATTTTTCTTCATTCACAGCCTTTATTTCTCCTGTGTCATTTCTGACTATTTTCAAAGTAGCTGATGCTCCCTTCCCTTTCTCTGCAAACACACGCCATTTATTGGGATTAGAAATCCACTGCACGTTACCCTCAACAGGGTGCATACACATACAAAAGCCAAACACAGAATATTGTGGTTTCTTGAATTTCCAGACCTGCTGTTCGAAAGACACTCTGAGTTAAAATTTGTCTCCCTATCAAACCCTGTAAGTGCAACTAGGTTACATCAAAAAAGGTGTATATATATACTTGATCTAGTTAGGTTTATACGAAGTATAGTATAAAACTAACTCAAAATCCAGCATGTCCCAAACAGTGAAGATACGAACTCGTATTAAAGTTGAAATTATTTTTTGGATGTATATGCTAAATTACCTTTTTTCCTATTGTAGTCCAGCCCCATAATTTAAAAAAGGTATGTATTTGTAGATAAATATGGCAGGACAGCAGGCAAAAGAATCATTGCTACTTCCCACAATTCCCCTCCCATTTAACACATCGTGTTCTGATTCTTCAAATGGCTTCCTGCAATTCTAGGAGGATACCTAAATATGTAGTTTCCACTACATGATATAGTAGGTATAGCGTTAATGTTAATATCCATACAAAGCTATTCAATCTGCAGAAATGGTTTCTGCACCTGTCAAGGATTTGACAACTGACAGAGGCATCAGAGAAAGCGTTTTAAATAACTAAGCACAATCTGTCTGCAGCTGACCTCTTATGGCCATATACCTGCAAAAATTTCACCTAAATTACAACAGGACTCTGAAAAGTGGTGCAGTTCACCAAAGTGTAACAACTGGCAGTACCTAAACACTGAGATAAGAGAAAAAAATAATCGGAAAGAAAAAGAAAACCACTTCTCAATGGAATCCCATCAGGGCTCAGTGACAACACATTGTGTTTCTTAATATACCTGAAACTCAACATCGCTGAAGGGATAATGTTATAAAATATATGAATATATATAACATTAAGATATTAGTTCATGATTGTCTGCTTAAAAACACTTCTCCCATGTATTTTATTTAAGCACCCTGACAATAATGGAGGATAGTATTTCCCTTTATTGCTTTTAAGCCTTGTCTGTTAACAAGTTTTTAATTCCATTTGAATAACATTTCAGTAAATTAAATACCTCAATAATTCTGTGTTCCTGTTTTAGAAAAAAAAATTAGAAAGTGGCTGAACACAGAGGACTCATCCACTTGTTTATAATAAAGCTGCTTTTGAACAGAAATGTCTGTAACAACAAATGTGACATTCAACTTTTATCCTAGAGAAATGTGAGCCTTCCCTAAAAAGGTTGACTACTGAAGCATGTTTTAAAGAACATTTTACTGAGGATTTTGTATTTAAAGATTTCAGATAATTATTTACGTGCATTTAACAATAAAAAAGGAAAAAATATTGATTGAAAATATAAACTCAAAACTAATCAATTTAACATATATTTTGAACATTGCACTGAGATGTATTTGCTCCTACAAACTACTTTATTCTTCACATAAATTCTGCTTTGAGGAACGTTTTCATTACTAAGTTCTACCTCATATCTAATTTATTATTATTGATATTGGTGAGATGTTTGTAGATGTCTGTTGCAGGAGGGACGCCATTTGAATGTGTGTTGTTCCCCACATATCAAGAGACAACCATCGCCCCAGAGCGCTTACCATCCATTTTGAAGCAAGAATCTATGAGCATGGCGAAAAGGACAAGGAACAAAGTAGCTGGGTTAGAAACAAGTGATCTCCCAGCTACACGAGACAATTAAAATCTATGTAACGGTCCCTGTCCCTCGAAATACAATTCTTCTATGTTCATCATATTTGCAGTAATTACAGTGCCTAACCAAAAGTAGTTCTCCCCCCACAAAAAAGCTGGCACAGAAGGGTTAGAAGTCTGCCACTGGCTTTGAACCAACAGAACTGTCCCGCTGTTCATCATACAGGCTCATGGGTTTATATGCCATCATCCCACATTCAGACCCTGATGCTGAAATTACCTTAAATGGCTTCACACTACAGGGACATTATAGCACACAGGTATTGACAATGAAAACAGAGAATGAAGAGATGGCGGTTAGTTGATTAACATAAATTAGTTAATAAAAGGAACAGCTGTACACAAAGTGTAGAAAAGGAGTGGAGGTACCTGAAAGAATAAAGATCTACTGGGTTGACAACACTGGTACCATGACTAAAGCACAGGTAGGGGATGATAAAAAAACCCAGAAGATTGTATATGGGGGGGCAGCTGTGAAGAGTCTTGGAAGGCGGAAGAAAAAACTGCACAGAAAATGTTGAAGACTGAAGCCAGCAAAAGAAAAATCAGCCAAGTTTACACTATCAGCTGGCTTGCTTAAATTAGTGCTTTTGTATGCAACAAATTATACCTGAGATTATTTAAAAATGTATTCTGCTGTTGATATTTTTCTCTAGGATGAAACTGAAAAATGAAACGTTTGCAAGGACTTGCATTGACTTTCAAGGGATAAAATATAAAATTCCATTCCCAAATCCTTCTAATCTCCATCTATGTTGATTTAACTACCTACATTGCTAAAAGCTTCATACCTTCACTTAATTGAGATTATTACCTGGCCAGGCTATGAATTAGTTTAGCAGGACATGTCACGTTGGTTGGGAAAACCAAAAATCAGTACCCTTCTCAGACATTGTTGCCTTGCACTTTTTCATGACTTGTATCAGGGACACAATGCAGTATCTCCCTCCCTCCCTGCTTCCAAATGTAGAAATATTCCAACAATTCAGCTGAATTACAAAATCTAAAAATTATCCAGCTTTTAAAAAGCAGTATCATTACAGTACTGGGGAAAAGTCTTTTTCTGTTCAGTGGTTGTAATTTTTTGTTATCTTAAAATTTTTAAGAGAAAAAAAAAGGCAGGGGGGGAACGATGTTTTACCCCTGTTTATATAGAAATGGTCTCTGCCACCCAGGGCTGAATATTTACATTCAATCAAATAATATGACACAAAAAAAGAATTGTATGTGAAAACTGGCAAAAATAAATAGTTCATCTCTGCTTTAAAATATATCAGATGAAGCATACCTGTATACGTTGTGGTAAAGAGAGGCCTGAATCTGCAGGGAAAATCTGTATTCGTTGTGCTGTCCCATCCATTAGTGTTTGTGTACCACCTCCCTGGGAATGGGTAATCTAGAAAGAAGAAACAAACATAATGGATTGACAACGGATAATACTACCTTAAGGATGGATACACTACCTTAATGGATGAAACCTTAAGTTTTCACCAGCTTCTGTTTTCCCTGCACAAGTCTGTGGAAAGTCTGATACCCTTACTCTAGTTAGAAAACTGTTTGTTTCACTGTTTTAAACCCATTTTGAAAACCTTCCAATCCGAAATTTAGAAACATGTTAAGTAAAACAATTCAGTGTTGACAAGTCCATGTAAGTTAACCAGACCGAGTATTTATTACTGTCGATATTCACAAGACACAGTACCTTTCATCATAGCTGTGCTACATTTACACTAAAATAACTTTTACCTCAATGGCTTACTTAAAATGACAAAAGAATTTTTGGTGTGGAAACACAGCAATTTGCCTTTTCTCTTCTGTTTTTCTGTTAAAACAGCAAAACCAGAACAACAGAATTCTATAGTGGGGAACTATCAAGAAAGTTAGAGAAAATTAGTGAAATGCATGAAGTTGGCAAGCAGTGTATCTTAAAACAAATTTAAATCTCTGTGTGAATGCTCTCAGGCACAATTTGTAGTAGTGTTTTAACAATTATCTAAAAATTCGTCACATGCTGTAGCCAAAAGGTATATGGGGGAAGGTATTATTCATTACATTACTTGTCAACAAAATTTAAGAAGTACAGCTACTATTTACAGAGGCTTGATCAAAAAGGCTGGACTTTGTGTAGTACAAAAGTCGTCTGTCTTCACAGAGTTTACAAATACCTTCAAAGTGAAATTTTTGTCTTAAATTCCCAAGTAACTCCCCAAACATTTTGCAGTTCAAAAACTCTGGAACATCCTGCAATTCTGTATTAACAATTCCCAGTATTTACATCATTATAAAAATGATTGTCTTAAGCTGCCACCGCACCCCCCTTAGGAATTAATATAGAGAATATGTATCTGTATTGCAGGAAAGGTCTGTTTCGTAACAGGTTGAGGGCTTTTTCATTCCTTCTGGATCAGCTTCCTGATTTTGCAACCATACCACCAGGTAAATGCTAGTACCAGCAGAAGGAAGCAGGCATGAACACACAGCTGGAAAGGAGTATGAGAAGGGGAAGAAGCAGTGGGTAAGGCTTCACCTTACAGCAGAAATACAAGCTCCCTCCAGCCTAAGCTGATTTTGAAATTTGACCTGAAAAGGCATAACTTTTGGTACCAGTCTCAGCTCTTACAACCTACTAGCTCTTATCTCTTCAGCTTGGTAGGTAAAACTGGTTGGTTAGTCATTCAGTGATCTGGAATAGGACAGCGATGCAGGTTAAAAAGCAGACAAAGAATATTCTTTCCATAATTCAAACCTTCAATCTAGATCTCCAGAATGCTCAAAAGCAGAGCATCAGAGCAAATTAAAGAGTAGGATTAAGCTTCTGGGAGGGATGCTTAAACTGCCAGCACCATCAAAAGAAGAGCTTGTCAAACTACTGTCCAAGCCATTTTCAAACACTGCTTTCTAAAAATATCCCATTTTTCATGAGAATGAATACTTTCAATATTCAAACAATTCATCCACTTCTTTGCTTAAGTAAAGGACAAAGAAATGTTCATTATATAGCAATATTTACTGTTTGGAAGAGGTACTTTCAAGCACTAAAATTCTCCATCAGCCTCTCAAATGTGGTGGTGGTAATGATTTATAGGGGATTGGAGTTTTATGTGGTTTTTATCTTTGCTTTACAAAATAGGCTACATATTCCAGGACTGTTCTATGTATGCTCCCTTAAAATGTCATAATCTACATGCTGTCCAAGGTAAAACCGCTCTTCATCCCCACAAAATGTCAGCTTGACAGTTTTACTTCTATACAGAATACAGGGGTTTTATTGCAGTTTAAAAAAATAAAACTGGTAAGAATAAGTGCAATATTTGTTAAAATTTTATTTTGTATGCATATAACAGACTCTGTTTCAACAAATACAAAACTTTCTTCTGTTACTGTTACCCGGCAGGGCTATCGAAACAAACCACCATATACTTGGTGTACCCAACCACAGATTAAAGAAAGCAAATTGCTCCAGGCTCTTTACAGACAGCTTCCCTACATGAATCAAGAAATGTGATTGTGATGTAGAAACATGAATTATTTCACACTTGGCAAAAGATGATTAGCAGTTGGCAGAATTTGAGAACAGATATAACTTTGCCTATGTGGAGCATAGTGCAGTATTTAAATTCCTTTTTTTTTTTAGTTTTGATCTTATGCAAAAAAGCCCTAAATTAACAAAAACACATTTGTGATAATCATAAAATCATCTGCCGTAACTTTGTTTTGAAATGCTTCATGAACAAGAAATAATATTATAAAGAAATCAAAACCTATGACACAGAACACTTTTGATGATTATTTCAATGAGACACAGAAGCAGTATCCGTTCTGCTCAGAAAAGGGACATCTGCCTTTTTCCTTTCACATTCTACTGTCCTGGTTTCACAGCTGGGATACTGTTAATCTTCTTCTTAGTAACTGGTCCAATGCTGTGTTTTGGATTTAGTATGACGATCATGTTGATAACACACTGATTTTTCAGATGTTGCTAAGTAGTGTATACACCAAGTCAAGGACTTTTCAGCTTCTCAGGCCTGCCAGTGACAAAGCTGGAGGGGCACAAGAAGTTGGGAGGGGACACAGCCAGGACAGCTCACCTGGACTGACCAAAGTGCTTGTCCATTCCATATGACATCATGCTCAGCATATAAACTGGAAGGAGGTGGCCCGGGAGGATCGCTGCTTGGGGACTGGCTGGGCATCAGTCAGTGGGTGGTGAGCAACTGTACTGTGTATCATTTGGATGGGTTTACTTCCCCCCTTGAGTTTTATTTCTCTTTCTTTTTCTGTTATCTCCTTTTTCATTACTGTTATTAGTAGTACTGTATTTTTCTCTATTTCAATTATTAAACTGTTCTTATCTCAACCCACAGGTTTTACCTTTTTTTCCAGTTCTCCTCCCCATCCCACTGGGAGTGGTGGGGTGAGCAAGCAGCTGTGTGGTACTTAGTTGTTGGCTGGGGTTAAACCATGACATCTACTCATGTAAATTTTTCTTGTAAATTCAATTAAAACTATTTCAACATTCCAAAGAATTACAAATGCTAGCAAAAATACTGCTTGAAGTTCCACAGGCCTTAAACTATGGATTTTAATGCTTACATCAAACAAGAACACCACCAATTACAGCTGGCAGGTGACAGGTAGGTAGGAAGGAACGTAAAATGTTACACAAATGCCCGTGTAAGACCACTTTCCTTGCTGGCTCTACCTTTCAGGCAGTGCACTCGTGCATGGCATGACTTTTAACAGTAATTCTGGCTTCCAGAATCCCATGTTGCACTGCCCTGGGTGATGCTTTTCAATCCTTCTAACTAAGTGCCAGGTTCGGTTGCACCTTGTACCAGGTAAGGGAACTAACCCCAGATGGGGGAGAGAAGACCCTCCTCCACTATCCATAATTTTTTCCAGTTTTGTCCACCACACAATAACATAAAGAGCTTAGATAGCCACTTGGTCTCATGCTATGCTACTCTGGCTCAAGTGAGGACTGGAGAATGCTTAAGTCACACTGCTGCCAAATAAGATGTGACAGTCTTAGGCTCAGTAAAACCTTGCTGAAGGACAAATTCTAATCTACACTGCTGACAGAATGATATCCATGAGAACTGTACGGCTCTAGTTTCACCATGAACAGAAACAGCCAACAGTTCTCTGCAGTGTCGCACCTCCACTCCCTCCATCTTCTCCTCTGCTTTCTTTCGGGTCCCAGCCATCTCCTTTATGCTGGGTCCGGTACTCATTAGAGCCTTCTCAAACCCTAGTCAATGCCACTAACCTGGCAGAAAACCTTTACTTGTTTTCGCTGGGTTGGCTTGCTGTTAGCGTGGAAATTAAATAAGGTGAGAAACAGAAAAAGGACCTTCCTTCTCCCATGGCACTGAGATACTAAGTCAACTCAGTGTCTCATGGAATCACATTATGAAACAACCCCCAGAGAGGCTAAACATTATCACCACACCATCTTGTTTTCTGAGTGGAACATACACTTCAGCTAGCTTTGACTTAATTAAATTTGTAATTTAAAAAACAAACAAAAAAACAAAAAAACCCGCCCCACTCCAGGAATTACATTAACAAAACTACACTAGTAGTACACTAGACACATCATTCTCACCTACAAAGAGGACAAGTGAAAGAAAAACACCATACATTGCACAAATTAAAGTCCTTTGAGACAACCTTAGCAACACTCAGATGCTACAATAAAACCTGTAAGAATTTATACAGAATAGAATTAACTATCTTGCCCCCCACTCCAAATTTTCTATTTGAAATAAAGACTGAAAAGAACTAAAATTACTTGCAAAGTCAGTCCATGTGTAGATGAGAAACCAAGGGTGGATATTTCAAGCTAAAAAATACTATTTAAGATAATTAAGTTACTTCATCTAATTTAAAATGCTGATTTTAAATTGACTATACTATGATGAAACTTTATAGGTAAGTATGTATATGCTCTTATCCACACTCCCAAACAATCTGTGCATCTCTGGGAAGTTCTCTGGCTGCAGCACACAGATTCTGCACACAGGTTATCGAAAATGAAAACCAGAAGTTAGCAGAAACAAGGGATCAATCTTCCTTTTGACTTACACCAAACACCAGCAAACATTTTACAGTAAAGAGCATGGCAAACCTTTAGCAGCAAAACAAAAAATGACAACTGAAACAATTGCTTAACGGGAAAGTAAAAGCTATGTCCCAACGACTCAGTTGTAAATTTTGTAACTGGAAGTGAGCAAAGCAATTATACAACCAGATGGCTCTCTGAAGCCCAAAAACCAGAGCTGAACAGCTAGTCACATACTGGAAACACTGCCAGATTTTCCTTAGCTTCATTTCTGTGGGGCAAACTTTGGCAAAAAAGACTTTGCAGCATAACTTCAAAACGTACATAGAAGGTTCTTCCAGTCTTCCACAGGAGAGTTTCCAGAAGCTTTGGGTGTACTAAAAATTACTTTCTCTTGTGATTTTGGTTTTTACATACCAGTCTGTACATTTCACTACTCAATGTCTCTTAAATAGGACTCAAAATTTATGTACCTCTCCCATTTGCTGTTCAATAATTTGATGGGCCAGTTCCTCTATGGTTGCCATGAATTTCCTGTCAAAGAAAGGAAAGAAGATGCTTAACTTCTATAGCCTCAAAAGTAAAAATATCTTGGGGAAAATATAGTTCACGTAAGTATGTTCACAGTTGTCTGAAGGCGACAACCCTGCAGAATTTAAATTTGATTATACTATAAAAGTAATGATTTATTTTCTATTTGTAAACTTCTGTATCTTTTTACTAAAGTAACTCGCTTCCTATTTTTCCTCCTCTGCTTTCCCAAAGAGCAACAATACAATAAAATCCCTGTGCGAATGTAAGTGTATTACTGAATGACATCAGCAGGGACATAATTAATATCTTAAAAAAATTAGCTGTTTTTTCTTCTATTATGTAAACTTAAAAATTTAGCACATTTTACATGTTTTCTAAAGCTTCTTTTCCCAAGCTACTCCAGAAAACATTCCAAAAGGCTGAACTGTTTCACATGAAATGATGAATATATTCTAAGCTGGGATCTACTTGAAATTAGGAAATATTCCTTTAACAATTTAAAACAAGTCTTCATTTCTCAGTAAAGAAAAAGATGTAAGTTAACTATCCCCACACTCTGAGTTTTGATCTTCAATAGCTGGAAGTAATCTTGAAGGTCTTCTCATCTAATGTGAAACTTCCTAATTTAAGACATGCTTCTTATTTCCCCACGCTTGTCTAAACCATGCCACACACCTTCACAGCATCCATCAGGCAATGCAAGAGAAACACTTTTTATTGCTAGTATAGGAAAGGAGTAGATTGAGTCAAATAATTGATGGTTTCTTGCTTAAGAATGCTTTACTCTCAAATGGAATAAGACAGATCAAGATAAACCAAACTATCCAGATGCTAGTTGAAGACTACTAATTACATTTATATTTCCTTTCTGAAGGTATCTAAACCAATGAAAGGTAAGAGCTGGAATTCTAAGACAGACAAAAGAATAGCACATGAAAAAACTGCACTTTTAGAATCTTCTTTATAATGCACTACAATTAAAAGAACTGTAATATTACAGTTATATTATTACTCCAAGAAGAAGGAGAGCCAAAGCTCCTGTCAATTCTTCAAGCACAGAGTTGTTTGCAAACACTGGCCAACTACATCTTACCTCATTTATATCTCACTTTACATATGCCTGCAGAACTATTTTCTTCAGTCTCAGTGTCAACCAGTGAGTCTATAATTCCTTAGAGGAATTACTGCTTAATTGCTCTACTGGTTTCCCTTTTTCACACCAGACTTAAGATCCTTGCCTTTTACCATGAAGGTTTTGAAAACTGAAGGGGTAAGAAATGCTTTGTCACAGGACCACTTTGCTAGTAATACTGTTCACAGCTTATGCTTTCTCCCTTCTAAAATTTTCTGCAGAACCACCGTTAATATTGGAAACACTCTTTCTAAACCTCTATAAAACAAATACATAACCTTTCTTCAATTTGTCTTAAAGGAGACGTGTTGCTGACAACTATGTCAAAACTGACAACATTTAGACAGTCAACATTAGATCACCACCTCTCACACTGTTCAACATTCTGCTTTTGTAGCCTTGTATTCCCTTAATCTATGATGATCCATTTGTGTACTTTTTCATTAATGGCAAATTTCTGGCACCAGGAGAAAAAAACCCCACTTTCTCAGAACATATCCAACATAGTTCGGCTCCTTTTCTGTTGCTCTAGGTATTAGGTAAATATTAGCATCTGCATTATATATAATGCATATATTTAAATATATAATTATATGTATATAATTATACATAAATATTAGCATCTGCATTTATACTGATTAGACTTGCTTTACATGTCTAGTCATTGCATTTGTTCTCAAAGTTGTTTCTTGGATGCTTGACAGTATCACTTCCCGAACAACTGAAAAAAAAAGTAAGTCTTTCAAAAGCCTTTGAAAAAGAAACTCACAGAGACACAGATTTATATATCCATCTCTTTTCAAAACCTCAATCCCCCAATGCAAATTATTAGAAGCAGCATCTAAAAGCAGGCATTTTAACAAGAGACAGGCATTAGACTTCCTCCCTGTTAATTACAATGCATTTACTGCACCTCTCTTCAGTCTTCAGACTCAAACCAAAATGTAACCAGAATCTCTTTCTGTATGTAAATCCTATGCAAATATTGTTGGTTTATGCCCCTAGTAAATGAGTCAGTGAGCCTTCTCGGCAGAAGAGGTCAGAATTATTTTTAAACACATCATTATCACCAGTGTTAGCCCAAATGTGTTGGTATTGAACCTGCCATCCTTGCCAATGGTTTTCCATCACTCTAGATAAGCACTCCATGAGCTACCATGTCAGTGGAAAACTTCCATTAGCTTGCATTAATTCAACCACACCACTTTTTGCTCAGTTTTTCTGTGCCAGAGTTTTCCCCAATGTTTTACTCTAAGTAACTTAGTTAAGACTTTTTAAATTGTTTTTTGCTTACTTCAACTGCAATGGGTTAGAAAACATTCCCACAAGAAAGGCCAGCAGATGTGAGGGCTGGCAATCAGAAGCACTAACCCCTCCACTAGTACAATTATACCCAGAAGACATTGATGTTTTTAACTCAAGCCCTTCTCCAGGGACCACAGTTACACAACTTTAATTGTCCTAGTAGGAAGTTCCTACCAATAAAATTTCAAAATATTATACCAGTGTAGACTAAGGACTTTAAAAGCAGTAGCAGGAAGAATATTTCTTTATGTTTGGACTCTCCATTTGATATAAATGGTAATGTCTCTTGTTCTGTTGGTATAGCTGCCCCACTATTAAGTACCTTGATTCCGATTTAAAACCCCTTAAATGAGTTAAGAACAAACCATGTCAGTACGAAGACACAACACAAGAAAATTCTGTCCACACCAGAGATCTTCAGTTTACTTTTTTAAAAAAAGTCATAACCCTGACCAGCATAGTTTTACTGGTGCAAAAACAATGCCTGTAAAATTTGAGTAGTTTAACTTACCCTGCTGGCACTGTCAAACCAGTTTGACACTGTCTATGGAATGCATAATGATTCTGGTAATGACCATGTATATGTATGGAATGTGTGCAAATACAGGGGTCTTTCCTAGATTAAATCCACCTGTAGAAGATCAGATGCACATTTAAACTAAGGTGCATAAGAACTTTCTAGATACTTTTGAGGTACAGGCACGTTAACTAGTTATGACTGTGTAAGTTACTGTGAACTTTCTGTTCTTTTACAGCAGTAAAGACAAATATAGAAAGATCAACATGACTTCCTAGGAAAGCTACTGCCTCTTAGAGGCAACTGTCTTAATCTCTCTATCTAGTCATACTGCTTCAGTGGTAAATTATTTCAACAGATCTCAGAAAATGAACTAAGGATACACTACTTTAGCTCAGGTCATCAAACTGGGCTCACAGCTGCTCTATACCTTAAAATGGAAGCTAGTCCTCATGTCCATTCTCAAACTCATCATGTACTATTAAGAATTCAGCATAACCTGTGCCAAACTTGTTTAGTAAATATCTACATGTAAAATAGAAAGCACTTAATCCCTCTATGATTAGAGGCGCCTGTCAGGGGGTTGTGTTACTTGTTTGAAGCACAAAGATGTCTTTATATTTAGAACAGCATTATGCAATGCTTTATAGATAATAAATTAAGCCAAGGAATCCAAACACATTAGTGAAACAAGTGACACTACTCAATGCTCCATACAAGAAAAGCCCAATGAACACAGCAAGCTAAATGTGCTATTCTTGTATTATTGTTCTATAAGCCATATTGCTCAAGATGGTAGAACAGTTGACAGACTTAAAGGAGTAACATTCTCTTTATCAATGAACTACAGAATATTTATGTGACTCTTGACACCCAGTTAGATACTGCTTATTAAATTTACATTACATCAAGATTTAGAGAGTACATATGTAAGAGACAGATAACAGGAAAATGAAGCAGCTAAACCTGCAGGCAAGCAAGGAATGAAATGCTTATAAAAGCATAAGGGAATAATTAAAAAGCACACAGCAATATAGGAAGAGATGCATTTGCAGGCATGCCTGCACAATTAATTTAGAATCAATGCTCTCATTGCTTTTTTTGTGTAAGTGAGTGCTACAATGGGAGTAGAGATGAGAAAACAGAATTGCTAGGATAAGTTTTCAGGAGACTTAAATCATTCTTACAGCTTGGGCCACCAAAGGGACAGTCTCACTTTTAGCCCTGGGCTCCTGCTGCTTTTAGCATGCCATCTCTAAAACATGCCTGAACAGTTACAGAGCTGATTGAATTCATCAGCCCCACAACAGCTGGGGAAAGGAAGGAGGAGGCAAGGTAAGGGGGGCTGTCTGCAAGCTGAGCCCACTCACATGAATACTGGCTACACATGAGAGCTAGGTAAGGAGACAGCCATTCAATGAGGTCAAGCTGCCCTGTGTAATGTCAGTCATGGCCTGCATCTCCACATGTGGCTTGCAAAATCCTGCACTGCTATAGGAAGAAAAAACTCCAAACTGGTTCCCTGCACCAGAGCTGAAGCTGCACAATGAACCAGACCAGGAAGCTCATCTGACCAGAGGCTTCCCCCTTCACTGACCAGGTTCAACCACGTCTGTTCTCCTATCTGGCACACAAAGATTATGCTAACACAGCATAGTGAGTGCAAACCCCTCTTCCCAAACACACCAAGGCATTATAACCACTATGGGTGCAAGTACAGCACTTCATGAAGAGGTAGCCTACCTGAGGCTACCCCTAACTCCTGGCTCACAGCTTTGTCCCCTTCTGCTCCCCAACCTTGTGGTTGTATAGCTGCAAGGTAAACTCACCTAAATTTATTCACTCTGCAGCTAACAACTGCTATTTGTAACAAGAAAAGCAGGTAGAAGGAGAAATAAGACCATTACTTTTGGAAAAAAGTCCACAGTGTTACATCAGCTTATGTGTAACACCAAATTGCCCATACAGGTGCGGTGTCAGGTGACTGCTCAGAGTATTCACTGAACTACGGCCACAGACAAGGTAGCAGATACGTGAATATACAATATGGAAAGGACTTGCAAACCTATTCAACAGTGCTATTAATAACTCTCCCCTTACAACTTAGATGTACCCTTACAACTTAGATGTACCCATATCCACAGAAACTTCCTTCAGAAAAAAAAATCCTGTTTCACACACATCCTTCCAGTAAATCACTGTTGACATTGTTTCAGATAAAAATATCCCTTTATAAATATCATCACCCACATGTTCCTCGATTTTTTTCCTTTACCAACACCACAGGATTAGATTTTGTTAGAAGGTGTGTGGGTTTGGTTTGTGTTTTTTTTTAAATTCCTATAAACATGTATGTAAAACACTAGTGAAGAAATACTCAGATTAAGTCAGTCAAGAGTGAAAGCATTAGTCATGTTGACACACTGTCCTGCTAACACTTCAAAACAAACATACTACCAAAATAAATGGAGCAGTTTTCATACCACAAAGTTACTGCTAAGCTATAAACAGCAACCTCAACCCATCTGGAATGAAATAACCATTAATTATTGCTAATATGACAATAGCAGAGGGTTTGGCTTCAGTATTTTGGTGGTTTATGCTTTTCAAGTTTCTAGTTTAACTTCCTACAAAAGCAGTCAAATACTTAGCTTAGCCCAGCCTGTCCTACTATCAAGTTGAGCAACAGTAATTTAAGTTAAACAAATTTGAACAGCCTTTCAGAGAAGGCCAAACCAACAAAATCTAAATATTGATAAAGAAAGGCAGTTCTCAGACCATGATTTTCAGGAAGGAACATTCTTCATCACAAAGTCTGCACCACTGCATCCTAAGATATATAGGACTCACCCAGAAAGCACAAGCAACCTCCTGGTCTCAGAGAATTGGAAATTAACGAGTTTGATTCTTCAGAAGAAAAATCCTTTGTTGCTTTAAGAGTTTGGTGAGTGCTATCTAACACAGCAATCTCCAGAATCAAAAGCTGCTGACTGAAGGCTAAGAATACAGACAGATCTGCATACACAAGCATAAGAATTTGATTAACTGCACCTTTGCAGTTTTATCCATTATTCTCACAATGATGAAATTCTGTTTTGCAGCAGCTTACCTTATGCAAATAACATACAGGCGCAAGTTTTAAGCGCTAAAAGCAGCTTGAAATGGCACTGAGGTAAAAATATGAGGACTTTACCAGCAAGTCACTTAGGTATTGTTTAATTCTCTCTGATGGTCACTATTGGGTTGCATGCTGCAGCCTGGTGTAACAAAAAAAATATATGCAGACAGCTGTGCCAGCCAGAGCCTGCAGTCCCCCCACCCACCACAGCTGCTTGCCACCTCCTCACAGTGAATGTTAATACTCCATGGGTCTGGGAGAGCAGACACTCACATGAGAGCTCCCTGACCTGTATCAACCAAAATAACTCAGGTTAGCAAAGCTTACCATTAAAACTGCTTAAGCTAGTATGGCTGCTGAAGTAGGAAAGGCACACATACCCTCTGCCAGCTGCAGCACTGCGAGCTGAGATCCACGCTTTGTCCACCAGCAGAACAAACATACAAGTTAAAGATTTGGCACTGCTCTATTCCTTCTACACAGTTAAGGTCCCTACTTTAAGCAAGGGGTGCTGGTTTTTTCCAGGGTTTTTTGACCCAGACATTAGACACAGGTTAACTTCATTCAGGGGGACTACTTTCCTTCACAAACTGCAAGGGAACTCCAGCAATTTCACTGGCTGCACAAACTTTAATTGCATCATATGAGCACGCAATAGATCAAAATGGAAATTGAGTATCAGCATAGGGAACAAGCAAACTAATCTACCAGTATAAATATTTAGATTTCACATTACAGATGAAAGCCAGCTTTCACTGGATGAGCACATCAGCTTTAAGCATTCTGTAGTTATATTTCACATGTGATTTATTCAACTGCATGCTACAGTATCAGTGAAGGGTTTTGTTTGGGTTTGGCTCCCTGTACCCCACCACCCCCACCACCCTCCCCCAACTTTAATAACATAATACAATCATTAAATAATTCATGTTGAAATGTACTTCTGGATGTTGTCTGGTCCAACCCCTTTTCCCCCAAAACAGTCAGCTTCAGAGTTACACACATTGTTTAGGGCTTTGTCTTCAGAGGCTAAGAAGCTTGATCAGAAAAATCAAGATAGACTTTATTTAAACAAACAAACAACCACCCACCACATAGCCTGGGCCATGGCTATTCTTAAAGATATCAGAATTTCCACCAACAATTCACAAGAAAAATACAACCAGCAAGAAAAAAAACAGAAATAAGAATTAAGGGAGAAAGTTTAAGCTAGTTAATCTACTGCAAGCTCTTTTCTGTAATAAGCCTCTTGATCTGCTGTTGCAGAATGCAACAGACTTCACAACGGTGTGGTCAATCATCCAGCTAGAACAGTCTGCGTGAACTGCAGAAGCAGCTGAGACCAGTACTGATGTCAGTTGTGTTCATTATATTACCATGCACGTGCACATATACAGCTGACCACCACCACATGAAAATACTTGGTACTGTGATAAGAGAGGATCTGCAACGTCTCTGGAGAAAGAGCTACAGACAGAAGCACTCAAATATTTCACAGAGCATAAGACTTCCCTCAAACAAGCGTCCCTGGGGAAAGTTGAACAGCAAGGTGTAAGCTGTTGGACACCTCATTGCACAACTGCTACCATAAACTAACAGGGCGGGGAAACATCTATAGAATTATTTTCAGGTAGAAATGCTGTTATAGTCACCCAAAATTACAAAGCATAGAAGTAAATCACCAGGTGAACACTGCCTCATCCAACACAGTATCATGATGTCTTGCCTCCCCCCTTCCCCAATACTTATATTTCTACTTATACAATGCTGATTACAAAACCAGGAGATTGTCCTACAGAAAACTGTTTGGTTTTTTTTTTTGCTCTTCTTTTTCTGTGATAGGTGTGGACACAGCTCTTCCTACACCACTTTCCCCAAGTCCACCTTGCTCATACTCTTATCAGCAGCTTCAGATCAGATATTTCAAATATGAAGAACGCCAACTCAGTTTTTCAAGAATCACGTCCACACACTCATTTTGCCGGAAAAACCAATATCAAAAGACTTTTCTTCCTGCTGCGTTAAGTTTATTTGCACAACACATGCCATCTCCTCTCTTGCCTCCACAACGTGCAAATGCAAGTTGATCCCGTGGTACAGGGCTGTGCTTTTTATGCTTAAAGACAATATACTGCAGCACTGAAAAGAGAAAGGACCCACAAACACCGCAGCCGAGCAGAAAAACCCCACCCAGAGAGACAAATCAGGTCATCTGCCCCAGCAAGGCTAATACCGGGTGCTCCGCAGGACATACCACCTTATCCCAAACACACCCGGGCAGCCGCCAGAGATGCCAGGGAAAAGCAAACCGGCGGGCTAAGGGAGTCAGCAGGCACAAAGTGGCTGGGGGGGGGGGGGGGGGGGGGGCGGGGGGGCAGGGGGCACGGTCACCCCCCACCCCGGAGCACTGAGGCTGCGCACGGCAGCCGCGGGGAGAGGCGCGCGGCGGCCACGCTTCAGCCCAGCGCGCGGGCCCGCCCTCCCCCCAGCCCCCCGGCGAGCGCCCTCCCCTCCCGGGGGGGTCGCGGGGCTGCGGTGAGACGGCAAGGGGAGGGGGCGGCGAGCCAGCGCGAGGGCTCAACCCCCGCCGCGGCCAGGGGGGCGGCCCAGCGGCGCCCCGCACAAAATGGCTGCGCGGGGCCGGAGGGGGGGGGCGCCGCCGCCCAACACGAGGGTGACATCGCCCGTCGCGGCCGCCACCGCCCCGCCGCGGCTCCCTCTCCCCGGCAGGAGGGGCCGGGGCCCGCTGCGGCGGCGGGAGCGGCGGCCGGCGCCGCCCGGATGCGGGGCGGCGGGAGGCGCAAGCGGTTCCTGTAGGTGAAAGGTCGGGGGGCGCGCGGCCTCCCGCGGGACGCGCCGAGGCCTGAGGCGGGACGGGCGGCGCCCTGCGCCACGCTCCGCGGAGGCGGCGGGCCGGCAGCCGCGCGGGCCCGCACCGTTACTGTGCGGCCGCCCCCGCCAGGCCGCGGCCGCTGCCGGGGGAGTCGCTCACCTGGCGGGCTGGGCGCCCGGCGGCCACTCCGGCAGGCTTATTTGTCGGCGACGGCTCCTGCTCCCGGAGGTCAGAGTTCGCGACCCCGCCCCCTCAGCTCAGCTCCGCTCGGCGCCGCCCCGCCCCTCCCGCCGCCGCCGCGGCTGCGCCTGCGCCTGCGCTCGCGCCCGGCCGCCTTGCGGGGAGGGCGGGGGCCCTGCGGGGAGGGGGCCGCGCGGGGCAGGGCGGGGCGGGGCGGGGCGGGGCTGGGCGCCGCTGCCGCGCCCGCCTCCCCTTCCCCACCCTTCCGGCGGCCGCTAACGGAGCCCGGGGCGGGGCGGGGCGCGGTGGCTCTTTGTCCGCGCTGGCGGGCGGTGCCGCCGCCGGGCACAGGCCGCGGGGCGGGGGGTGCTGTGGGGGGCACCGATTGCCGTGGTGCCGCGGGCAGGCGGCAGCGGGCCTGGCCTGAGGCGGAGCTCCCTCGCAAATGGGGAACGTGGCTCTGCCCCGAGTCGTTGTGCCCGCCCTGCGGGGCTGTCGTGCCCGCCGGCAGGAGAGCTCGAGTCTCAGGTCCCCCCCGCAGCGCTCTGCGAGGAAACGGGGACGTGTCAGCTTCGAAGATGACAGGCGCAAAGCGTCTGCTTTCGGCTTTGGGTGGCTTGGTGGGGTCTTGTCACTGAGGCAAAGAGATGAGGCTCGCACCGCGCAACATGATGGAGGCACCAACGCGGCGTCATCCTGCCGGGGCTGCTCACGGGCGGCTGTGGCGGCCCAGCCCGCGGTAGCTGGCAGAGCTGGCCTCCGCCAGCGTGGCAGCAGCAAATTACTTCATTAACCGCTGCTCCGAGCAGGTTTGGGGAAGGTGATGGGGAGCCTGGCCGCTAGCCGCACACCCTGCAGCGGTAGGGCGGCCGGAAAACTGCCAGATGGGACAACGCACTGCTCTTCCGGCTGAGTCTCGACATTCGTTTGGACCAAAGTTGTGTTAGCTAATTACGTAGCTTGTGCTAATTATTTTAGCGAGCTTGATTTTAAGTAGGAGTTTTATACTTCATGTTCCTTTTTTCCTTTCCTGTCTGTTCAGTGAAGATTGTGTAGCGGTGGTTAAGAGACCAGCAGGAACTTGTAGCTCATGTAGGTCACCAGGGCTGTATGCACAGTTTCACTGTCTGAAATTCATTTAGACCAGTTTATGCAATTTCTACTGAATCGGGTGACATAAGCATCAGCATCTGAGAAGCAGAGATACAGGAAAAATGCCAAAGAATACAAGCAATTTATGTGTTAGTAACACTACTCATGCACTTATATTGTCCATTCCTTCACTGCTTCCCACCCCATCCCACTGCTGCGCTTGCATCTAGCAGCCCTAGCTCAAGATCACTAGTTTAGTCAGTACTTGCAAGCATCATGTTTTGCTTCTTGATCAAACACATTCCCAAAAGCCAAATGCAAATGAACCTTATGAAGAATTTTTAAATTGGAACAATTATCTTCCTAAGCCTTTCATGAAAGTGTCAAATGTAACAGCACTCTCGAATTTGCAGTACTTATCACCTCTAGCCTTCTAAATGAAGGAGCTTACTGCAGTTTAAGTTAACAAATACCAAGGAATTTGCACCAAAGCTTATTTCAGGCAAGTAGTCTGATACCCTCAATAGAGTAGAAATGTCCCTGTAACCAATAAAATGTGTTTTGATTCTTTTCTCAGCAAGTGACCCAATTCATATTAGATTTT
Source organism: Falco cherrug (assembly GCF_023634085.1). Lineage (NCBI taxonomy): Eukaryota > Metazoa > Chordata > Aves > Falconiformes > Falconidae > Falco > Falco cherrug. The sequence goes on from NC_073701.1 coordinate 45,167,226, forward strand.
ATATTTTATATTACTAAGGCATGTCTGTGTAGCTGTGTCAGCCAGGATTACAAGAGACACATCCCTATCAAAAACATGCAGAGAAGCAAAACCCTTTTATGCTGTTACCGCGAGTTACCAAAAAACTGCTTTCAAACATCTGTCACAGAAGTACAGGGAGGCAGCATAACTAACCTGACAGGAAAATCTCTCCTTTACAAGCCCCACTTAAAATACTTACAGAACCATTGAATCGTTTAGGTTGGAAAAGGCCTTTAATATCCAGTCCAACTATTAACCTGGCACTGCCATATCCACCACTAAACTATGTCCTTAAGTGCCACATCTACACCTATTTTAAAGATCTCCAGGGATGGTGATGTAGCCACCTCCCTGGGCAGCCTGCTCCAATGCTTGACAACCCCTTCAGTGAAGGAATTTTTCCTAATAGCCCATCTAAACCTGCCCAGGCACAACATGAGACCATTCCCTCTCGCCCTATTACTTGTTAAACGGAAGATGAGACCGACCCCCACCTGCCTACAACCTCCCTTCAGGTGGTTGTTGAGAGCGATAAGGTCCCCCCTGAGCCTCCTTTTCTCCAGCCTAAACAGCCCCAGTTCCCTCAGCCGCTCCTCACGGGCCTCGTTCTCTAGACCCTTCCCCAGCTCCGTTGCCCGTCTCTGGACACGCTCCAGCACCTCAGTGTCCTTCTTGCAGTGAGGGGCCCAAAACTGAACACTGGATTTGAGGTGCGGCCTCACCAGTGCCCAGTACCGGGGGACAATCACTGCCCTGGTCCTGCTGGCCACACTGCTTCTGATACAAGCCAGGATGCTGTTGGCCTTCTTGGCCCCCTGGGCACACTGCCAGCTCATGTCCAGCCGGCTGCCAACCAGCACCCCCAGGTCCTTTTCCCCAGGCAGCTTTCCAGCCGCTCTGCCCCAAGCCTGTAGCGCTGTGTGGGGTTGGTGTGACCCAAGTGCAGGACCTGATGCCAACAAAAACTGAACTTCAGACATACTTTAAGGTGCAGCAGAATTGAATTTTGCAAAAGGATTTATTAATGTAACACCCTTCATTTGACCTTCACGTAGAAGTAACTCCCTTAATTCTTTAGAACGATGGTTTCTTAGGATGCTTTCTTTGCTATGGGTATGTCTATTCATCAGGAGACTGAGAGAATAACCCTCTCATCCTGTATCCTATGTTCCAGAACTGTCTTATCTTCACTGGTAAATGCCCAAGATTATTACATTAATGAAGTGCTTTCTCTATGGGTTAACGTATCCTAGTCAGCTGTTGCTCCAGCTACAGTTTCTGCTTATAGACCTGTAAATCACACTGCGTTATAATCAGCATAGGGAGCCTACTTCATTACTGGGCTGATGAAGCTTGGAAGGGCCATCATGCCCCAGAGCTGGGAGGTGGCTTCAGGAGATAAAACCCCACTGCTTGGTGTCCTACAGGTGGGACTGCTCAGGCGCAATTTTTTGGATTGTCACATTTCTGTCTGCAAGCCACATTCCAGCACAGGCTCTGCACCCAGTTGTGGAAGGGCTCTGTAGAAAACAAACATCATGATCTCACAAAAGCATGGGCTTTTAGTTTAGGGGGGCCTGAGGAAGAAGGAACAAAATTAAGAACTAAACAGCAAGAGGCAGGTAAGGAAAGACAGGAGGGAAGGAAGACAGAAACAATTTTTGTAGCAGACACACCAGTTTTGGTAGTGTGTAGTGTCTTGGCTGACACGAGCAAGATAATTCACTTAAAACTAATGCTTCAGGTGGTCAAATCCAGCAGCAGTGTCAGTCTGTGCGCGCAGCCTACCTTTCCAGGCTGTTTTTTGTTCATAAGGGCAAAAAAATATTACAAATTTTAAAACAAGACTGATGTGCAGGATGATGGCAGCAAATTCTGCCCTTTGAAAATAAATAAATACACAATACATAAAAACCTGAAAATATTTTAAAAAAGATGCAGACTCAACTAATGTGAATTTATTTATACAAAAATGATACATATTCACAGGAATATTTACAACAACTTTGAACTGTTTTCATTTACAAAATAAAGATTCTTTCATTTAGACAGCAAGATTTAGGACTGCTCCAAATAAAAGCCTATTTGGCTGGTAAATGCAGGAGACAGCAGTTACAGCAAACAAATACATTGAATGTGTCTTTCCAAACATCTCTTTATGATGTAATATACATAATTGAGTAATCAAGTTTCCACATATAAAAAATATTTAGTAAAATGCATTCCATAGCTGCTCAGCTATCTGCTTAAGTTTTAAGTCCTCTGGGCACAAAATATAGTTTTTAAGTTAATTTAGAGAGAATTCAGGATCCTAGAACCTTTTCTTTATCCAAGAATAAAGATACTAGATCTAATATTCAATGCTAATGTTTGTCTCATACTCTACTAAACAATCTTAAATTAATTATTAACTATAGAGTCTTATAAGAGGAGGTAGCCAGGTGTTTAAAAACTTCTGGTCTTGTTCTAGTGTTTAGTCAAATCAAGAAGTGAATACTTTATTTTTGATAGTAATGAATCAAAATGGGAGGCAAGCTAGAGAAATAGGGTAAGTCTGAAAAGCAACCATCTGAAAATGTTATGAAAATGCCTACATTGTCGGTTCTTCATGTGACGCAAAGCACTAATGATGGAGAAAAAGGAAAAGAAATATTCAAACATGTTTACAAAGACAATTTATTTCACACAGAATTAGACTGCAATATGTGTCGTATTGTTTTTAAGGCTCGGTTCTAATCTATTTCTGCCACAGGAAGATTTTTCGATTGATCAGCTGCTGCTGGAAGAAGTCCTCTGGTTTTTACAGAACACTGTTTTCTCACTCTGCGCCAAATCCTTGAGAGGTAGTTTGACACCACACGAGGCAAAACTCGGGCATCTTATTCAGTATGTGTTTTGACTTTTATTGCTCTGTTTTGCAGCAGGGAGATCAATATCAGACCATAAACTGAAATTAAATTAGCTTGCTCCTAGCCAGATTTCTGATCGATTTGCTGGTTCATGGCTTTCCGTCTTAGCTAGTGTGCAGTTCCTATGAAAATATTAAGAAGCTTGTCCCTTTGATACTATCAACTGGAAAAGCCACATCACATCTATGTTACGTTAGTATCAGTTTGGTTTCAGATACAGTAAAAACCATGTCAGAAATCACCCTGAAGAGACATGCCAATAGCTTACATAGCTTCAGTCAGCAGCTGCTTTTGAAAATTAAGTGAAAGCCCTTTATATTGGAGGAAAGTATTCATTTAATCACATTTGTATTAAAAGATGATAAAGGCTTTGACCAGACGCCCACTGAATTTCAAACACTACCTAGTCAAATCTCTAGCGTTCATGAGGGAAGACAGATCTACAGCCTTAAGTCCCTGATGCAGAAAGGTACTCTACTGAAATGCTTGAAGTCAATGAAATTACTTGTATACTTAAGCATTAAGCTTCCAAGCCCGCTACAAACTTAACAGAAGCTCTGGAAAAATCAAGCTTCTTCAGAGCTATGTTAGTATCTTAGACCTGATCTTGAGGTATTTGAGGGAGTATGAGAATTTTGGTTTGCATTTTCATTCTTGGCCTTTTTGTGGTAACTAACAACTGTTCTATCATCTATTCTCTTTCCTTTGTGAGGCCATAGAATAGCTATTAGCATGGATTCAAACCATTAATTAAAAGGGAATTGCTCTTAATTCTGTTACCACAGTTAGCTTGATACAGAGGACTACTGAGAAGTGTTTCATACAGTAAAATTAACTGGCTACATATGCATCTCATTTGACATAAAAATGGCTTCCTTTCACATGTTTTTCATAGTTCTAGTTCCATTTATGCTATTACAGTGTTAAAAAAATTTCAAAAGTTAAATAGAATAAATGCACCAGAATCATCAGTAAGTATTTCCTAGTGAGGTATACTGACAAGTTTCTTAAAGAAAAAAAAAACCCACAAACTACCCCAACAAACCCCAAACACCTAAAGCTGAATTGTGTTTTAAAATGTCAAATAGAACAAAACATAGTGTAAACAAAAGATATTTCAAAGAATGGTATGCATTTTCAATGCCATCTGCACTAAAAAAAGCAGGGTTTTCTTGGTATGGCAATTCCAGTTTAAACATAATATTTAAATATACAATAGTTAAAAAAATTGGGAGGGGGGGTGCATATATTTGTTTAACGTTCTTTGAACAATAGTTTATACAGTGTTTCATACTGCATACAGAACTCATTTGACACAGTTTTTAAACGAATAAGGTATTTAATCTTTTTCCTGTATATCAAAAATGTATTTTTTTTACTGTGCTTTAAACTGCTGCTGGAAACCTAAAATAAAATACATCCTGCAATTACTTGAAGAGAACTCATTCAGTCTCTTTGGCATTTGTAGTACTGTAAAAGCTCTAGTGCCTTATCTCTGTAATTGCAACGTCTGTTTTACAATATTTTTTCCTTTTCTCTTTTTTAATAATTGAACTGTACTTTGCAGTTGCTTCTGTGATACAGAATTTGATGCACTGTTTTAATGTACTGGTATGCAAGAGTTCAACTGCCATTCAAGGAAAGAAGCAGCAATATCACAGCACTTCTTATAAAGGAATTTACATAGCTAACGAAGATCCAAAGTCTTTGAAATTCCTATTCTGATCTGTTCTTCCTAAATTGCAAGGTGAGCATGAGCAACTCAATACCTATACAAAAATCATGAGGAACTGTACAATTGCAACAGATTTGACTTGTGGTTTGTTTTTTTAAAAAAGCACAAAGTTTACAAATATGTTGACCAACCATCTGCCATTCTGAAGACATGGACACTTCGGACATCAATGCAGACCTCACAAATAATTCTGACCATTAAAGTAAACATTGGAATTTAATAAATAACACATTTGTATAAACACAGAAATACACACAATACTTTAAAAAAATATTACCTTACACTAAAGATGCAACAACTCCTAACCCTGGAAAATATACAGTTTTGTGTAGGTTGAGACGGTAGGATTCTGTTTCTTTGAACAGCTGCTGTAGTCTGTTTTACCACCATCCTTGGACATTTTCCTTTGAACTTGTAGATATGATGCTGACACTGCTATAAAATTGTGCCTTCTTGAAAAGCTTCTATCCATCTATGGGAAAATTAAACAATGTTAGGAATTTGCTGGTAAAAGTATAAATCACGCTGCTGTGACTAGCTACAGATTCACACAAGAAGTTAACAACATCCTTCCATTACCAGTTGGTCTGTTAGTGCAAATGCCAGGAATCTATCCAATGAGTCCAAACATACTTGCTAGAGTCATATTCTTATTAGGTATCAGTAGAAGGCCAGATGATGGAAATTTTCTCCTGTCCTTCCTCCATACTGAAGTTACATGCATAAAGAACAAGTGAAGCTCAGGAGTCAAATGCTCAAAACGTAAGATAGATGCCAAGGTTCTGCCAACTTTAATAACAAGATTGCATACCTTTGAAAAAACCCCAATACTCCCTCCTCTTAGTTCACTGCAAAAATCTGAGATGAATGAAGACACTACTATAACTGAGGTATCCATCTGCGAAACCCATGCTCTCTGCTTTTGCAGCTGGTGCAAAGGTTATTAGTGGAGGACTGTGGGGGCTGAGGGAGGAAGCCACAGGGCTCATGGGCTGGGCTGGAGGAACGCTGCCTTTGCATGATGACAGAACTTCCCTGTGTTCACACACATGGTATGTGCTACTGCTGAATCATACAATAACAGGTATCTGTGAAAATACAAGTATATGTAAAGGGGAGGGGGAAGATCCCAAACAGCTAATCCAGGGCGTCTCAAACTGGAAATTCAAAGTTAATATTTAGACACTTTTACCCCCTTATCTGTTCCTACTTGATTATGAGAGTGATAAACACCCTTACCTCAAGGACGCTGCAAAAAATGTTTCTGAAGCAGTCCAATGCTACATGGACAAATAGAGTAAAAAAAAGGAATAATTCTGTCTTCCAAGTGAGGGCTGAACTGTGTGCATGTAAAATTATGATGCCCACATACTGATGATTTTTTTCCTGAGTGAAAATCTTGCAAGAACTCAATGAAACAACGACTGTAAAATTATCTTTATAATGGAAATTCAGACCTGTCTTAGTATTCAGAGGGTTTCTAAATGTTAGTCACAGATGTTGGCTCTTCCTTGCCTTAAGTATTTAACTTTGTAACTGTGTGCACATTTGCTGAATTCAAGCTTTTGGTATGAACGTATTAAGGATGTATAAGTGCTCATGCCTGTCTGCACACACAATTCAAAATTCTATCCCTTATTTTTTAGGGCTCACTGTATTTTCCACTGCTGTATATTCCTTAAAATAACTACAATTGAATACAAATACAACTAATTCATAAACAACTTAAGCACTGAACACAGTAATGAACTAAGACATTTAAAAGCTCATCAAAAAGTAAACATAATTTGTAAAGTTAAAATTTATTACTGCACTTACATAAATACATCAGGTATTTCTTGGGCTCTAACAGGAAAAAATAGCATCCACTGATGCAAACAGGCCAAGAGCACGTTCTTTGTTTCTTCTTTGAATGCTATCAAAGCAGCATTTATTCTGGAGATTCAGCATACATCTCCTAAGGATATTAAATACTTGGAGAAAGCTTGCAATTTCAGGTACTTAATGTTATTCATAGTGTCCTGTTTTCAGCTGGAATAGAGTTAATTTTCTTCTCAGTAGCTGGTGCAGTGCTGTGTTACGGATTTGGTGTGAGAACCATGTTGACAACAGACGTTTTTATTTGTTCAGTAAGGTTTATATTAAAGCCAAGGACTTTTCAGTTTCTCAGGCCCTGTCAGCGAGAGGGCTGGAGGGGCACAAGAAATTGGGAGGGGGCACAGCCAGGACAGCTGATTTGAACTGGCCAAAGGGCTACTCCATACCATATGGCATCATGCTCAGTATATAAACTGGGGGGAGCTGGCCAGAGCCGGCCAATGCCTGCTCATAGACTGGCTGGGCATCAGTCAGCGGGTGGTGAGCAATTCCATTGTGCATCACTTGTGTTTTCTCCCTTCCCTTTGGATTTTATTCTTCTCCCCTTCTCCCCCCTTTTCATTATAATTGTTATTACTATTAATTATTATTATTGGGTTTGGGTTTTTCTCTTATTTTATGTTATTATTATTCTTATCACAACCCTTGAATTACACATTCTTTTCTGATTCTCCCCTGCATCCTGGGATAGGTGGGGAGTAAGCAAGTGGCTGCATAGTGCTTAGTTTCTGGCTGGGGTTAAACCATGACACCTAGCCTCAGCAAAATAGAGTATTTCCAAATTCAAGTTTTCCTACTGATGACAAACCCCTGTCTGAATAGGAAAACAAAACTACTGAACACCTTGGATTTTTTTAGTTTTGTTTTATATAGTGTAAATGAGGACACAGTGGAAACGAGAATAGTATCTTAATTAACAAGGGAACATTTGTGTGCACCTGCAATACAAAATACCCACAAAAATCAAATGGACTTCCAGATTTTGTGTGTAGAGAAGTATCATTAAGCACGTTCTCAGCTGTTCACAATTTTCAGTTGTCCTGGGTACTTTGGTTTTTAGAATATTCCTATTTGCATAAAACTATACCTGCAGCCATGTGAATGCTTAAGTATTAATAATGGACTAGTTAGTGCATGAAATCTATTTTATTAATGCAAAATCCATTTGGGAAAACTGCAGTGAAACCAGTCAGATAAGCTAGGCATATAGGCAAGGTAACTTAAATGCCTTGCTTCTATGCTCATTCCTAGTTTACTTCATGACTCACATAGCAACCGTCTTGCACTGATTAATGACCAAGCTTTTAAGTTATTTTATATAAAACACACACGATACATAAATCAAGAAGTATGACTCCAAACTCAGACACAACAGCAGGACTAGAAATGAAACAGCTTGTGTGAGTCTTCTTTGAATTCAAGCTTTTGGTTTGAACACATTAAATATGCCTAAGTGTTCATACACACCTGCACACACGCATCAAACTTCTGTCCCCTACTTTTTAGGGTTTGCTTTACTTTTCACTGCCATATATTAATTAAAAATAACTGAAATTTACAGCTGGAAATAAAAAAGGGGGCACATCCGCTCATTCCTAAAACACATTTTCTGGATTTCTCCAAAAGGTAACATTAAATTTTCAGAGCAGACCAGTAGAGAAATAGGCTAGGAAAACAAAGGATTTCTTACTTTATCTTAGACTTTTTCATTCTCTTACATTCATTCTTTTGCAGAGGAAAGGCTGCTTCTTCATTTAAAGCATTGTAGAAGTCCTAATGACTTACCAGTTTAAGTAATTGCAAAGTTTTAGTTATATATTATATAATATGCATCCTTTGTACGTATGCTTAGTCTGTGAATATTAACATGTGTGACTTCTGAAATGTTTTCTAGAAAAAAGTAACAAAAATGAATACAAATAGTTTCTTACTTTTGAGCTGAATGGGGATCATCTGCTTTGAATATGTAAAATAAAGTGTTTTTGTGCAGTAAATGGAACACTCTAGACTCTGAGTTTTCATCTTTTACTTCACTGACTGTGAATCCAAGTAGAGGCTGGCTCTCTAATGCTGCCACATCCTATTTTATGGGAAAAAAAGCAAACAAGACAGAATTAGAACTTGTAAGACATACTAAGGAATCCATTTAGACTTTACTCATGCACCATACCATTGCAACAGATTACACAACAAACAAGTTGCTACAAACAGTCATGCACAAAATGCTGCTGTTTATAGCCTCCATGCATGAGGTCCAGGGACAGGAAACAAAAAAACCCTCATAGACTTCAACATTGCTGTTCCTTTTTTTATTTCCCTAGTAACATCTACCTTGCCTTTCAGTGTATAGCCTCACAGTTCTGCCTGGTAAGAATTTGTATCAAAAGATTGACTGCCGCCTGGCAGCAGACCAAAGGTCCACCTCTCTCCAACAACCTTACTACTAAGTTCTCATGCCTTAGAAGTGCTATGGGATGCTACTAGCTGCACTGAGTATGCTACAGGATGAGCTATGGATGTAACCCATGTTCTCAAACGCTGGAGTCACACTCCCAATACTTTTGATGGCTTACTTTGCCTTCTGTTGCTGAAAATTGACAGGACAGGGTAAAAAAAGTTGCTGACTGTTCACAAGTGGTTGGCTAGGAAAGAGTAGCAAGAGAAGCTGTACCTTTTTATTTTCTCTTCATTTAATTTCAAAATCTAGCTAAAAAGGCAACACTTTCCCTTCCTCATTCATCTCAATTACTTCCTGTTTTCGTACTCCTGTCTTTTAATTAATAAATACAATGCACAACATTTTTGGAAGGAAAAAAAAAAGTATTTTCATCCTGTGCAAATTCCAAAACAGTGTTCTGCAACTAGGCAGAGTCTCTTAACACTTCTGAATAGGAAAAAAAAACAAAGAATGTACATAAACACTGACACATCAGGTGAAAACTTTGGTAATTGCCTCTGCATTGAAACAGTATCCTGTGAAGCATACTGATATGTTTTGATACTGGAAAACAGTTAAGTAAGGCTTAGCATATGTTTTACTATTTTAGGTCTTTGTACCACTAATAAGTAGTCTTTTTACCACTAATCTTTATATCACTCGGAACTAATGTAAATAGCCTAAGTGGGGTTTTCTGGCTAAGGCCATGCAGGACCTTCCCTTGAGACTCTAAACAACGTCTCCTGCAAAAGCTCATAAAAATGGAAAATGAGGACAGATATTCCTTACAGAAAACGGAATAATTCTGTGATTGCAACGTGCCAAATGAAACTACTCTGGAAGTGTGATATCTCAGAGGAAGCCAAGCAAAAGAAAATTTAAGGTGACTGTCACACACTAACATGCCTTTCTTTACAGCTGTCAAAGTCTCCTTTGCAACTGTCAGAATAGGCACAATGCTCTCAAATATTTTTCAAATCTTTGCAAAAGTAATTGGTTTGTAAATGATTATTAAGGATACTTTTAGAACTTTTTTTTTTTTTTTTTTTTGGTACTATTGTCAATGCTGTGGTGGAAATATCACAGATTCTGGACATAATTCAGGAATTCTAAAACAAAGGCTGTCACTACAGCAGAGACAACCCAGGAACAAACCTGCATACGAACCAGGAAATAACTAGAGTGGGGGAGGCATGGGGGTGAAGAAGGGTAATTCTTTACCTGGTCAGGATAGATTGGGCTTTAAATTTTAAAAGAAAGTGAAGGATAGCAATACCTTTAGCAGATGCTTTGGATATTTTGCTCTTGAAAGCTATTAGCAAGCTATAACATATAATACAAAAAAGCAAAACCCCGAGATCTTCCAGTGCTACAATACATCCATATATATTGCAAAACATTTTAAGATGCCATAAACTCCACATCCCCAGCACATGCTGAGATGTGCAGAGCTTATATAAATTGGTTAGAGATTATTCCAAACTGCAATAGAACTACACATTCTAAATAAAAAAGCAAATGCCATTAGATAAGATGCATTTTATTTTTCTACTGCAGCACTGTATATTAAATAATAACTCCAGGCTGAAGACAACAGTTTGAGGAGAAGTAAAGAGTTTTAGTTTGCTATTTTCCAAGCATTTAAGATACCTTATGGAACTGCAGAAACAAGATATTTCAAGATGCTTTTATAATGTTGGCTTTGCCACTATTCCAGTGTGATGCATCCAAACAGACCCCCCCGGTGTACTCAACTGACTCAGAACATACCTACAACTGTGCAATGGTGTGCAGTGCAGAGGTACTCAAAGCTAGGTCTGAAATCAGAAACAGCGTAGCTATATCAGCGTATTACGGTACCAAGCTGACTGGGCCTTTTCAAAATACTACATCGCAATCAGATTACTGTAAGGTGATCTAATTTTATAGGTTGTTTCTAGATCATAAAAATAAACAACTTTGTTACAAAGACAGTATTATCATTGGATATTTGATTTCCTATATGTAGTCTCTTACCTCACTAGCAGCATACGTGTATAGCACCTTATTTTTTATAACAAACCATAGGTGTTTCCATGGTTTCTTACTGCCCTTAGATCTGTGCAGGTAGCCACTCATTGTAGAGTCTTCCGTGTTTGCTGAAACCTGAAGAGAAAAAAAAAAAACACAAAACCCAAACCAGACAAACAAACCCCAAGAGTATGTATGCATCTGTCCAGGTCTTCACAGTAAAGCTGTTTTTTAAAACACATCTCCAGAACCTTGTCCTGTCAAAGACTCGAAGTCTTACCTGATCTCAATTAATGTTGTTAATTAACTCAGATGGCTGAAAGAAAAATAATTTTGTCTGCCAACATCTGTCTGGTCTGGAAGAGAGGTTTCTGCAGTCACTAAGGTTTGGAACTTAAATTGGATGCAACAGTACAAGAAAGGGCTGCAACACTGAGGACCACATACAGCTGGAGAACACGCATTCCTTTATAAGAAAAATTAGTTCCTCTCATTCCCAAGACCTCCAGTGCAGTAGGGAGACTTTAGCTCTACCTTTCCTAATCATAAGCCAAGAGCTGGGTTGGTGTAGGAGTCTTCTCACTGACTGTTGGTGCAGAAGTAAATCATAATTCCTTGAAACACAGTGAAGCAAGAAAGAAATTATAATCCAGCTATCTCTCTGAATCGCAGTCTCATAGGTATTTATGCAGTTAATACTCTGCTTCATAGTTCAAATCCCTGCCTATAAAAAACTAAGGCCCAAACCCCTGCTGTAGTCAAATATTTGACTTCTGATACCAGAGAAGATAGCCAAAGTATGGAATTATTTTCTTCATTGTTAATATTAATGATATAATACCAACAAGACATTACTTTTGACCAATAAAGCACTTACTTCTTTGAGGGCTGCAGGAATTTTTTTCTGCTTTCTTCCAGAGGGAATACTATGTAATACTGTAGACAAGGCACTTGATGGAGATTTATGGTTGACTGGGGATCCACTCTTAGGAGTGCACTGGTTATCTAAAACGCATAAGATTAATAGATTGTTTTCATGTCACAGATAACTAAACACAGGTAATGATTCTTGGAGTGGTTTTTTTTTTTCTTAAAAACAGATGACATTTTTCTTCTGATTATAGCGTTTCACCTATCACGTTAAATTCAGTGTTAAATTAACTTCTCAGTATTATTACAACACCATGACTTAGAATCCCCCAAATCACAATCAGACTAAAACCAACCACAAGATATTTAAAACTAAACGGATTGGTCTTGTTTGTTTTCATAGTCTGTTTTCTTGATGTTGAACTACCTTTGGCCATAAGCAGGGTGCAAATCAAGTCTTTAAAACCACACCAGATTTTCAGAGCTGTCCTCTGCAGTTTACTCCGTGCTTCACCTCTGTTGCCCAACTCTGCCCTTCAATTCTCTACGTCTGCTATCTTCTCAGCTTTTTTCAGTATGGATGCTGTAGGGCTCCTCTTCCAGCATCATGCCATCACACACACACACTTCTGGAGATTCCCACCTACAGGGCATGTGATGTCTTTATCCACTGCTGCAGGCAGTTCCTTCATCTCTCTTGGAAGACATCTGCAACACTTCAGTCTTTTAAAACCCCCTTTTCACCACTATTTTACAGCTCAGCCTGGAACAAGTAACTTCGTGAAGTCTAATTCTAGAGCTGTCCGTGAACATGGTGAGGCTCTGAACTAATGAGCAGAGCAGGAGAGTGACTGGATAGCCAGCTGTACCGCACCTGCCCTGCGGCTCCTCCCCTGCTAACAGAGCACCTGCAACTGCAGCAGCACAGCGGCCTCTAGTGCCCAGCGCGGAGACCTGCAGGTAGTCCAGACACCGTCGCAGGCTCCCACCCCTACTTGAAGAGTCGTCGGTGTTGCTCGATTATTTCAGGGGGATCACAGATTTCCTGATACCCTAGAGAGCTTGTGTCGAACTGGAGCCTCTGCCTGAGGGACGAGCAGCAAACTGTTTCAGTCCCTTGCTTATGGCTCTTTTTTGTATTTAATACTAGAGTCTTTGGACAGAACTTGGAGCAGGTCTTGCGAGATGAGACTGGATTCCCACCTCACTGGTGGGATTTTACATTCCCACTGATTTTACATTCATTTCTGCGTAAAGATATGTAGCTCCTTCAAAGAGATGGATTTGAGTTCCCTCAGGATGAGAAGGAAACTGACCCTGGACCTCTTCTCTAAACAAATGTTATTACGACCAGGCCATCTAACCCTTGCTTTCCAGCAGGCCTTAGTAGTACCACGTCTCAGTATTTCAATGAAAATAGCTCTAGCTGTGGTGTTTTACATTGAAATCCATGTTGCCAGTGTGCAGTAGGTAATGGTTAGAAGTCTGCCCTCAGAACTGAGGTGCAGGTATGCCAGCTTCTTGAAACCCAGATGAGCCAAAGCTTGGGGCTGAAGAGACTGAGCTTCAGTAAGACGAAGACCTATCTATTTATAGAGCCCCAGAACCTCAGCTATCTCAGCAGCTTAGCTGGCAAAAATGAAGTTTACAGGCATACAAGTTACAGAGAGTGAAAGTACACATGAACCCACTGGGAGGTCACAATAAGCTGCAAGGACTTTAACGTACTACTAGTACCCTGTAATTAATGAAAAGCAAATAACACTAGTTATCTCAAAAAAAGAATGCAGCATAAGCCACATGTCATTACCATAGGGCAAGTGCACGCACATTTCTGGAAAGAAGAGCCAATGTAGTGTAAATTCACTGCCTAGCTCACTTCACAGAAACTTATTTGGGCTCTTGTAATCTCGGATGCCTATTGCTTTTCAGGCATGCTATGGCAGAAGTAGGCACTTGAACCCAGCAGTAAAGGTGAGGTACAAACATACCACGTTAATAAGGGCCACAAAAATAAGACGTAGTTTGTGAGGATTTTCTTTACCTTGTTTCTGTAGCTCCCTGAAGCAATGATCACATACTCTTGCTGGCTGGTTTTTCATATAGTCTAAACCATGTTTATTTGATGAGCAAGCTTGACAGACAATCTGGAAGCAATCAAAAGCATTATTGAACATGATATGCACCTGTAAATCACTAAATACTCAAAAACATTCCCTTCAGCACTGTTAAGCCCATAACAGAATCTGAAATAGGCACTATTTTACATTGAAGATGGTTTAAGGTCTTGGCTTTTCCCCATGTCCTTATGTTCAACACACTGATCTTTCCTCCTCTAAACGATAAACATTTAAATATATAAAAATCACTGAATTAGACAAGTCAATAAGCCAATGGTAACAATCCACGAAATACAGAGTAAGCCTACTGTGTTACTGTTTAAATCGTGTTTAAAGAAATAACTGAAAATAGTAATTTTTAGTCATTGCTCTCTTGACAACTTCTCTACAACACCAATGTCTCAGTGCATTGAATTCTGTGTTCTCATTTGATAGAAAGAAAAAAATGAAGGTTTATTAGACGTACCTTTCAGAAGTGTTAAATATAAAATAAGCTTGGTACTAGCTTAAAAACAAAATCATTGTTTATCCTACAAAAGTTAGTAAGAAGATATTTTTCTCATTTCAGCTAGCATTCTTTCTTTGTACTATGTAATAGTGGAGGCAGAAGACAACCATAAATAGTACTCCAAAAAGTAAAATAAGAAACTTGTAACAGGTTAAAAGGTTAACCACTGATCTGTCACAACACCTTAAAAAACCACAACCAACCAACCAACCCCAAAACCAACTTCTAAACACACCCCACACCCCCCAAAAAAAGCAAAACCCCGCAACCTCAACACGTTTTCAATCCACATATAATTGTGTCATAGTACAGTGCTCTCTTTTAAGAGTTGTTGCAGCGCAATTGGGCTCCATCTGTATTTGTCACACAAGGAACCTGAATGACTAATGGAAAACGTAATCACAAAATTGCCCAACCTTTCCGCATGCCCTGCAGTGATGTCTTCTCCACGTCAACGTGAATTCACTTGTACAGATCATACACATAGTAGCTCTAGTATCAGGGATCCAGATGGGAGCTTTTGATCCCAGCGGACTATCTTCTCGTTTCTCTGGATCTGCCTGAGAGAACATACACAGAAGACTACATTCAGTGATGAGAAATGATTAATACTTATCAGTGATTATAGGTTAACTCTAATTATTTTGGAAAGCTGTCTCTGACAAACTGTCATGGTCTGAAAGACAGAGCTGCATTTAATTACTTCCAAAAGGGTGTGTGACTTTCAAGCTTTACCAGCCTACTTATATTGCTAGCTGCTACGTTTTAAAGACTTTTCATTTTATCTTTCTGTTAGCAAGATTATCAAGATAGTTGAGAAAGCAAGTTTGGGGTTTTCTTTAAGAAAATAATTTTAAATTTATGAAGTACATAACATTATATCATTCTGTACTATCATCTGTTCACTTATTTACCATCCTGTTTTATTATTCATCACGGAATGCCTCTTGTTTCTCTAAATATCTGCAAAGAAACTTTATATTCAAAAAGGGAACAAACCAACAATAATAGTGTGATATACCTCTTCAAGACTTTTACTAGGATTAAATGTGATTCTCTTTTTTGTGTATTCTTCAATTGACTTGGAGATGGCTTCTAACCACTCATCTCTTTCTGTAGCAGAACTATTGGAGTAAAAAAAAAAAATCAATTTATTAGTATTAACATTTAAAACTCAGAAGCAAGTGTTGATTAGAATTCCATTAGCTTTATTACACGTTGACTTAACTCTCTTGCGATTTCAGTTTTATATGCCAGTTCCTGCTGAAACTGGCATTTTAACTGTCCACATGGTGCCAGTTGTGTTGATTAATACTAAAAAAGATTTCTGTGTCTGTTGCTATAATGTAGACTCCCTCCCTCTCCTTCCAGAATTGTTTCAAGGCTTGTGTGTCATTGCTCCCTCCTTCTCCCTGGACCTTTGAATAGCTTGAGTGTACTGGTGTAAATGGTGCTCCAGACAAAAGGCATGGGCCCTCCCTCTTGAAAGGGACTCCGAAATTTCAGCAAGCCTTTCCCCCCGCTCCTTCCTTCTGTCTCAGGGTGCAGTTTGTTGTACCCATCACTGCGAAACCCCAAGCTTCTGTCAGAAAAAACATGCTCTTTCCCAGCCTTGTGCTCCCAACTGTTTGCTCCTACCAGGTCATGATGCTTCTAAATAATTCTTCTTTTCCAATTTTTTCCATTGGATTAGCTAACCCAAAGCGAAAACCAGAGAAGCCTAATGTATCTCTTTATCACACAGCTGGTGGATCACTAATCAATTGCAAGGAAAGCATTAGGCTGCAGGGGCATGGCACAGGGAGCAGGGAAAACAAGGAGTGCCTGGCACAGCAGGAGCCTGCAGCTATACTGGATTACATACACTGCCAAAGCATGTCCTCTGACCGTGGGCACACCACCACTTCACGTAACATCAATCCATGCTGCTGCTGCAAAGGGCAGCCTACATGCCCTCTCACCCAGGAAGTCTTCTATTCACCCTTGTGCCAGAACACACACAGCGGGCTATAAGTGCAGTGGGCTGGACCTGGAAACAGGTCTTGCTAAAGCCAGCCATCAACCTGCCTTTCCTCTGGATCAATTTCCCAACTGGGTTCATCACGCAGCTGAACAACCACTTGTGCAGCACCATGGAAGGTGCTCTGAGGAAGGGAGGAAGAAGCAGTTCTGTGGCAGAGGAACAGCTGGATTGCTTATTTAAGATGCCATGCCAGCTTAAAAAGGGCTTCTAAAGTTTAAACCAGCATCTACCACCAACACTTTTTTTATTCCCCACTTCTTAGATAATATCAAATAAATGAATTTGTTTAAACCAAGGAATTGAACGTGACACGTACACAAAAAGGGAAGTCAGGGAAGAAGAAAGCAATGATCTACACAAATTGGGTGTGCAACACCAATTATTGCTTAATGGCTTTTGTAGGTGAATATGGAAGCTTTGATCATCTTTGAACCTTTAAGGAAGATACTGTGAGCCAGGGTTTTGAACTGGATGAAATTGTGTTCTCTACAGAATCAGAGAGGACAAATCTGGTAAAGTAAACACAGGAGAAGCCTGTGAGGCATGAGGCAAAACCCCCTGATCTAGCGCACACAGCAACAAAATCAGAACAAAAGGAGAAGAAATAAGATAAAAGCAGGGGCAAAGCATGTATTATTGTCTGTCCTAATATTTCACACTCCAAGTGGAACATTTTTTGTTCAGTTTATTTACTTTTGGTTTCTCAACCGGAAAGAACAACTGGACTGCATTAACCATGTAACATTCATAACTCTAATCAACTCCTTTGGCTTTTTCAAAATCTGTTACATTTAATTATGTTTCTATAAGTGCATTAAATAACTAAATTTAAAAGTTGGCCCCATTTTTGGAGATTAAGCATCCCCCAGTCCTGTGGAGATTGCTACATATGGGGCTGCTTGCACAATGAGATACTTTCACTAGGGAGCTTGCACTTGGTAGATTTCCTAGCAATTGTTTACCACCCTTCAGAACTTAAGAGCAAAGGCGGTGCCATTGGCAACTGAATTGACGTAATGGTTTGCTGCAGCAAAATTGGCAGTGTTTCTTCTGCTGTAAGTCCCAGCCCTCCCCCTGCAGCTGTGCAGCCCTACCACTTCCCTCACCAAAGGTCCAGTGTTTGTTGCATCGTTCCAAAAGTCATTTTGTTTACTAAAATTGCAGTGTTTTCTTAGCTTTTCTTAAAATTATTATTTTTAAAAAAATTATTTAACACAACAGTAGAAAACTTCAACTGCACTGCTGAGAGCCCCAGCAATTGTTATTACTGGCAAACTTGTGCTAGGGGCACACGTCATAGCTGCCCAATGGAGCAAAGCAGCTTGGTGGTCCCAGGAGGGCTCACAGAAACACCCCCCTCTTGTTCCCAGGATCAGAGCCTTAGGCGACCTCTCCCAGCTGAGCTAGTCTTGCATGAACTATCCTCATGTGAGGGGAAGCGATGCAGCTGTCTGCCCTGTCTGCCCAGGGTAGCTCTTTGCTAGCCTTACTGAGGGGGACAGGGCCAGCTGGCCTCAGACCGTGTCAGGGTGGCACAATTATTGTTTTCAGGACCAAAGCTTTACTTCTGTACAGCACTGCATCATGCAGATGTGCTAACTTGTTTCTCTGATTGAGAGATTTCTAGTACAATACTGCATTGTACCATGTAAAACAATACACATTCCTACAGCTATCCCAGGAAAACCGAAACCTCAGGCCAGACTAGATAAAGCAGAATACTAACGCAGTCATAAAACTAAACCTGAAGTGACAAAGACTCTTGTCTAGGCATTAATCTATACTTCTGTTATTAACAGGCTTACTGTTTATTACCAGCATTTTTCCACCAGCTTAATTGCTCCCCTCCCCATCTCTGCCCCCAGGATCATTTCAGTATCTCTTTGGTGTACACGCCACATAATGCTTACTATTTGAAAAAACACAGAAGTGAAATTTGTCTCCGATGTCTGTAAGATTAACTTGAAATGTTTTGTAATTGAAATTTTTACTACATAGGAGCCAAGCAGCTGTTAGACTGAGGTATCATTAAAAGGAAGATGCAGTCTGTATTGACAAGATATCCATTCTCTTCACATCTGGGATATTTATCAATAGAAATAATACAATTAATTGGGAAAAAATACATGCAAGCACCTCCTGCTGGTAGTTGTTCACTTGTTTCCCCTCCTACATCACAACAGACCCAGGTTTAGCTTACAGACAAATAATCTGAAAACTGTCATTTACACCTGAGGCCCCAGCACCTCGTTCATCCCAAGCAAATGCAACCTCTCTCTGTCACTGTTGTGTAACTCAGGGTTCTTGCATACACATAGCTTCCAGCAAGAATAAAATAACAGAGCTCAATGCTTTCCAAAGATGCAAGATTAACAACACTAAAAATGAAAGAGCAAAGCAGAGCAGCTTTAGTTGGTAACGTGAGGTTAATACCAGTAATTTCAAGGTCAAGACAAAAACATGTCAGAAACACTGCACAATTTGGTGAGAATGTTATGTATAGGGGTTTTCCCCTGTGAACCAGCATGTATTTCACAGGACTTGCTTTTAATCTACCACATAATCTGTTCCTCAAAAAGACAAGTCTGTCCTGTTTTGTGGAAAATAAATAGGTTGTATTTCAAGCTGATAAACTTTTCACAAGTTCCAATGATTTTTTTCAATTCTTTAAAACATCTGAATTAAAAATGAAATGCTGTTTCAAGTCAAGCAGAGATAAATCCACAATGCCTACCGCAATCTCATAAATACCTTCATGTATCTGTGCAACACCCAGTCATAAAGGGACCTAAGCAGCACAGACCTGCTCATATTATACTGGAGCAGAACCATACCCTAAACAGTGAAATGCACCTATTTTTTTCCCCAATGTGCAGAAGAACCATAAGAAACATGTAAACTTGCTCAAAAAATATTAAAAAACTGCTTTCAAGTCTGTTATAAATAACTACTGTTCAGACAATTGAGCTACTTCCTCTGGCTACTTTGACAAAGTTAACCTTGGTCAACCCTTCAGCTAGAGATACTGCTGTCTTTGTGCAGACATCCTCATGTCCGTATTTACAAGGTCACACAAACAGAAGCAGTCTGCCCTTGCCCAGCTTTGCTAAACAAAAGAGAAAATATGTCTTTCTTCATTGGTATCAGCACTGTCACAAATGTCAGAACATATAAAACTTCAACTCAAACACAGTAAAAACCACAATCCACAAAACCAGGTCTTTGCTAAAGGCACCTCGGTGAAGACAGACCAGAGGTGCTCTGGTTTAGTGGCCGTGTATCCTTTTGCTGCTACACGGAGAATTTGGTTTTCTGGTAAAGACAAGCACCATTCCAGTAATTTCTGCCATTTCCATAATTTCAGGTTCACTGAGATCTATTACTTGTTTCAATTACACTGTTATTTTAGCTGGAAGACCAGGATGACTTATTCCAATTTATATCAGTTACCAATAATAATACAAAAATTTATTGTCATGTTTCATCTCCTGTCCCGTTAATGCACTGACAGATCGCATCAGTAACTTTGGAAGAACGAAAAAATGCTGAAAACCAAAGCCTAAAATTAACTAAATTGAAACTATTTTAATTCTTGTACCTCTCAAGGAAAGGCAGTGAGAGGATACTATTTCAGTTTACTTAAAGTTTCTGAAGGTGTAGCTGAGCTGAACCAAGCAAGAGTAACGTTCACTCTGATTAACAGTTAACTGTCTTGAGGACAGCAGAATCCCCACCAGCTGCACCCTTAAGCCCAAAGTGCTCAAATACCAGACACGTTTATTATAGTGTTTTTGCTTCTGTGCATCACTTCACAACGGGCAGCATTCCTTACAAGTCAGGGTGAACTGTATTAGAAACTACAAATTCATATGGTATTACTGAAATTTACTACATGTGACCAGGCTTCCTTTCTGCTGGTCCATTTAAAAATAAACTTAAATTTTCAAAATTAGATTTTGAATGTGAACAAAAGTGAACTAGAGCAAAGTCTGTCTTATTTCCAGAAACCCATCTCTCATTCCCTCTACTCTGTAATTACTCTAGCCAAGGGTAACTTTTCATTACATAAATACAAAATAAGCTATAAAAAGCTTATGTGGCCTGTTTGAAATCACATGGTTTTAAAATCATTACTTTATAAAGACTTACCTTGCTGAAAGAATGAAGGATCTCTCTACGCTTTCAATGTTCAGTTCATTCTGATATGCTTCCTGGGTTGGCTTTCTAACCTTCAGTCAAAAGAGGAAATACGACATTCAAACTGAAATAGTACTTTTATAGTTGCTTTATTTTTAATTACTTCAAAAATTCTTACATTTTTATTGCAGAAGGGGTACATTGGAGGGAAAGATCTCAAAAACTGGGGATCATACAGCAATCCAGAGGGCCCAGCTACAGTAAGATTATGTGCAGCCTACCATTTTAATTGACTGTGGCCCCACACAAGCACTGGAGATGTACAGAGGAATGAAGCTCAAGAGCTGTCAGACACCTCCCACTGTGCTTCAACATGCCCAGGCCCGTTGCCCTCTAAGCACCTTCTGCAACTGGGCAAAAAAAAGGCACTGCTGCAGGAGAAGATGTAGCTCACCAGCGTACCCCAGAGTGAGCATGTGCCTCATACCCCCAACGGCTGGATCACCCTGCCAATCCCTTCTGAATAACAAAGTTTCAAACATGAGGAGGTTTAGAAGTTAGGAGCAGTTCTCATCCACCACAAGACACCTGCTGGCAAAAGAGATTTTGCAGCTCTGTCTGCGAAAGCCTGTACCTGGGCACCAGATCTGCACTGCAGCTGGACTTGGTGCTGTTCTCTGACAGGACCAGAGACAAGTTACTTGATGCCTAAGGTGACAGTTTGCTATTCCCACTAACTGTCATGTCAGAGACTATGTCAACATATGGTCATGCATGTCCCTTATCCCTACCCAGGGGCGCTCAGGGCTTAACTTGGATGCTTTTCACAAAGGCTCAGAAACAAAAGCTGTTATCTTCCCTCACAGTTAGCAGATCTCTGTAAACCATGGAGATCTGATCCACCAGAAGCTTATCAGGCAGAGGTGCCTAACCTCTGGGTGTGGGCAATAAGAAGCAGTTGCAAGACAAAAGTGAGGCAGTCTAAACAAAATCCAACACAAAAATTAAGCAGGCAGAGTATTTCAGCGTAGAACGATACTGGATGAAATGCAGGTGAGATGATCCTGTGGCAACAGAGTTTATTAGGGAAACCTAGATAACAATACCACAGGCCACATTTGCAAGAAACATTAAGCCTGTAGGACTGCTCTGGAATATAAGCATCTTTAACATCTCTTTCCAACAATAAACACAATTGTGTTTTGAAAATCTGAAGGCCTGAGTTTAAATAGATTTGGAGAAAGAGTAATTTTAACAAGTGACTCACCTTCATTCCAGCCAATGACAACATGTTGTTGAGTTTATACATCCCTGACTGAACTGGAGTAGTATACAACAAGGCATCATTGAACTGTGATATAGAAACAAACTTTTTAATGACTAAAGACTATTTAGAGACAGATAATTTCAGATACACTTTACTGGAAGTACAGAACTCATACAGCACTGAGATCAACTGTCCAGAAGGGCATTTTCTACTTCCTATTATTCCACTTAGAACCCAAGAAACATTTTCATGTATGAATTTAGAGAACAGTAGGTGTCTAGTTATATCCTCCTTGTGTAAATATACATTTGGCACATGAGTAAACAGTGCACGAATGTCAAAGAACAGGCTGTCAAAAAGGACACAAATATTGAGTCTCATGTACACAGCTATAACGTATAACAAATTACTTCAAAAGGACATTACAATTAACCGTTCAAAACAATGCAAAACCATTAACCATTCAAAAAAAGTTCCAGAAACTCAGAGACAGCAGAATTAAGATTAGCAATTTATGATTATAAGGACAAGCATCCATATGTACCATGTGAATTTTACCAGTTTAAATGTGCATCTACTGTTTATTTCCTGTTCTACCAGACTGGATTTATTCAGTGCACTTACTGAACAGCATTTAAGATTTTTTTCTATTTTCTGTGTTGTTTAACACACAGATCCAAACTTCATTTACTGCATGTAAACACAGACCAGAAACTGAACTGTCTCATATAAAGTTTTTGCTATCAGGTTCTTTGCAAAATAACCAAATGTTTCACGAGCCTTACTAAATCTTCACAACGTGATCAATGGAAAAAATCACTGCTTAAGTGTCTAAAGGTATAAAAACTGGCCTACATGATTTATATCTAAAAAAAACCCAAACCACCAAAAAAACCCCAATACCCAAACCCCAAACAAAACCACAACAAAACCCCACCACCCCAAAAAGTAAAAACAAAGAAATCCCTGCTAGAGCCACTGAAATTAGCAACATCTGACTAGTCTAGCTTGAGATAGCACCAGATTTTAGAGAACATTACCTTAAGTGATACAATTTGCAGATATCTCAGTGCTTTATACGCTACAAAATCATCTCCAGAGCATAAGACAGGTGCTTGCAAGCTCAAAATACATTTTCCACGACTGCCTAGGAAAATACTTATTTGTACTACAGTAACTACAAGATAGATTTCAGCCAGGACCACGGACCAATAATGCCACAAATTACACTGGGCAACAGCTGCTTTACTATCTAAACAGAAGAGATAAAAACAGGTTCAAGTGGAAACAGAAACTTCAGAGATACACAGAAGTTTCAAAACAGTAGCAGAGACAGGAAGTGAACCCAGCACCTAACTTCCAGCCCAGTGCTCCGCGCAGGATGCAAGTGGGCTCGTGCAGGGGAAAGAGAGGAAGAGGAAAGATGGAAGGAGGGAGGGCGGGAGGGATGCAATAGCTGCAGCAGAGTTGTAATTTCTAAGACCTGGTAAGGCTAAGTGGGATGGAGTAACTGTGTTAGTTTTTGCACTACCACAGATGATGTCTCTTCATAAATGAGCTCAACTTCTAAACGAGCGTTGTTCAAACCAGTACATTTTAGCAAGAAAGTTTTCTATTAAAATTAGTACATATGCAACACATGATCTCTCTAAATTAGAACTAAGTAGAACAGTAACAACTGCTCATTTTTTCCACTACCTGAAGGTACCAGTTAGTTACGTTTGCAGTGTAATGTTTCAACCACTTCAAATTACAGTAGCATTAGGCACACAGCAACACACTCAGCATCTTACCAGAAAAAACATTCGTGGCTGCATGACTTTCCGGGACAGCTTCATCAGTGTTCCCTCTTTCAAAAAGACCTACCAAATTAAAACAAGTAATTCAAACCCTAGTTTTTCAGGGCACAAGCTGTACAAATGAGCTTTTTCATCACCATTACTATTACTACGCAAGAGGTGATTCAGAAGTTTTGGGATTTAAGGTTCCCTTTCTGAGAAAGGCTGTTCATCCTTAGGTTTCTCTTAAAAGTGAGTATGAATGGCTGCATTACAGTTTTCCATGCTGCACTTGAAACCCTGACAAATACAAGGTTAAGGTTGAGGAAAAAGCCTGACTGCAAGATCTGGCAAAGAATTGTATTCTAAAACGTGTAAGTTTTCATCAGATAAACATCTAAGAATAACCCTACACATATGGAAAGAGTATTCCTCTGACTGTTAGAACCAAATAATTAAGTGATGGACCATTTTCCTTTTCTGTATATGCCAGCTTCAGTACTTTTCTTGCATATCATCTGTGCTGCACCTTTACTGCAGTGTGCTGAATGCCATCTGGAGGACCTACCCTTCCTGGCTGTACAATCTCATGGTGTCCATTTAAACTGTACTGAATCTGCATGAGTTTCTGAAAGTTATCCTACAGGGAGAAAAAGCAAAAGGTAAGTAATTGCCCTTGCATCCATGACTTCCCCCCTTTTCCCCCTCCAACCACCCACCCCCAACTCAAAAAAAAAAAAAAAAATAGAGAGAGAAAAAGCTTGAATCAACCAGCTTCATAAGTCAAAATACTCACTCCTTGCTTCATGATGTCATTGGCATGGTTTGCAACTTCTATGACAACAGCTAGAGCATCTGAAGGATGAAGAAATGATGCTTCGGTTATACAGACTAGTTAGCATTGGTATTATGTAAAGCACAGGTACAATATTGCCCTTCCATATCATGCTAAAATTCAGGGACCTGATTTACAGTCACTGCCTTCAGGAGCACTTCCCATAGATCCTAGAGTCTTTGGATCATGGTTTACTAAGTGTGCCCCAGCAAGTCACTGCTTCAACCAACAGCGTCAATCATTTCTTACAGCTAATCAAAAACAGTGTACAAGCAAAATTAAATTCTAGTTTCTCACACAAAGAATTAGTCTAATTTCAGTATCTCTACTTACAGCAGAAAAGTTACATCGTTTTAACTGAGGCTGTATAGAGATTACGTTTTTTCCATTTTACACAACTGCCTCCCGTGCCAGTCATGGAAGGCTACCTAGAAAAATTATCCCAATCTTTGCAATTTGTTTCTTCTGCCTTTGGTTTTCCTGCACCTCAAGATAACAGTATAAAGTATAAATTTCTAAATTTCAAACTTAGTAGAAAAAAATATCTCTGAAAGAGAAAAGTTAGCAAAGACGAGTGATTTTATTAAGTCCTGATATTTAATAGCAACTTGACTGTAATCTATGCTGAAGTGTAACTGCAAAAAGGGGTTACATAGAAGGGTTAGTAAATTACTGAAGAGTGAGTATATATGACACAATCCATCCAAGGATCTTATCCAAAAACCTGTGACTTACTTAAGTAGAATTAGAAAAAGACGACTCATTTAACTGAAAGCTAGAACAACTGCTCTGATAAAACCAGTCTTTAAAGCTTTTAGCACCTTCTGAGTAACTGAAGTGCAGTCAGGCACTTCAAATAAAGGAACTACATTTGCTTAAAAGTCCACAGAGAAGCCTGGTAGGTAAACCCAAAGCCTTAGGTTTTTTTTCCAGTTAATCATTAGAGTATTAGTACTGTAGGATGTATATACTTCCTTTACTGTTGAGGTCATAGTCAGAAAGAAGGCATGTTAAAAGATACAGCTTTCTGAACTGAAAGGTTCAAAAGGTCATGAAGCCATGTAAGACTAAACTGTGCAAACAAAAAGCTTCTCCTAAGTCAACCTAAGGAGAATTTTTGTTCAAGATTTTCATGAACCAAGGCAATGCAAGCACAGGAGTCAAATAGTTAAAAGGCATAGCACATATCGAGCATTTGATCAAAATTTAAGTTTAGATAGAGATGTCATGATGCCAACTGAGCCTGCTGAAACATAGCTGGTGGCCTCCTACTAGGAAATGTTGGAGCTGCTCCAGCCAAAACACTCCCCAGCTCCCATCCACTTGGAAGAAAACGAAGGGAAATTTAGCTAAATTCACAAAGACAGGAATGAGTACCTGAATTTTTTGTTATACTTTCCTTCATCTATCAGTTATTATATCCATTAAAAACTTAAAATTTTACTGACTGACTTCAAGAAAGATTGAAGAATGTTAGAGAAAATTTGCTGGTTATTTGAAGGGAAAGTTCCACAATCTCAGGGCCACTTACGCAGCCAACACTAAATTAATCTAAACAACAACAGAAAATAATCCATAGGGTCAAAGTCCATAAACAAAGTGGGTTTTGGCAGGGAGAAGCATTCCACTTCTTATACCCCTTAGCTGGAGTGATGTATGCAAATGAAGGTCATCAGGAAGAATTGTGTTGTTTGGGTTTTTTTCCAAGAACACTAACCATAACCAAACTCAGTCTCCCCCCACGCTGCAATGGAATTAAACAACTAAGCGAAGTTACAACTAAGTTAAGCTTAATTCTCACAGGATAGGTCTTGGTGAGTAAAGGTCAGATTTTCTTTTCTTACCCAGTTTCAAAGATAGACTACCAAACATGTCAAATGCATAAAATTAACAGTTATTGTTACAACTAAGCTTCTGCTTTTATCTTTGACATATGAAGTGAGAGAAAAATACTATGGAAGGTACAACCACAAAAAATGCAGAAGCTGGAGAAATCACAAGAAAATATAAAGTAAATATATATTTAAGTTGCTCACTTTTTAAGTGGTCAATTATTTAATGTGCAGTGCAAGCATCAGTTTGTTCACAGCCGTAAGGAGTACAAGACAAACTTTTCTGTCTCTTAGAGAGTCATCATTTAAAATATTTTGGCTTATGTTTTTCAATATAATCAAACAAATATGGCTAAATTTCCTAGGAATTGTATTTACTCACAAGTTTTACAGTACTATACCAGCAGACAAAGCTGTAAGAAAGCAAACTTGGCTCAGTGCATTGAAGGCACTCATTTATTACAGTCCAATGAACTACATCTGCACAACCCTCCTAAAGATAATGGGCTTTGCACAAATGTCACTAAAGAGACTGGAATAAGTGACAGGGGCTCATGCAAATGAAACTGAAACACTGGCTGGCAGCATTTTTAATACTGCTGAGGCACACACATGAAAGGAGGAAACAGTCTGAATGTCCATTGCATTGCTACACTCAAGTTAAACCAGCTTAATCCCAAACTACCATGAAACATGTAGCACTGTCCTCTTCCATCACCTTCTATTCCTTCTCCCTTCCCCTTACCTCCTCTTGCCCCACATGCATGCAAACTTGTGGAAGTCACTTGAGTTTGTGCAACTTGTGACAAGTCAAACTGGAGAACTCCTCAGGGTAAATATAACCCAGAGCAGCTCCTTGATCTTGTTCACTCCCACCACACAAACACTTGTCCTGGCACAAAGAGTGAGGAGGCAGCCAGAAAGGCTCATAGCTGGGGGAGACCAGCTGGTAGACCAGACTGCCTATCATAAAAGGTCTACAGATGGAAGGACTGTCTCTTTCAGTGGCAGTGCCTCAAATATCTGCTTCAGCTGCCCGTGGAACTTCACTCTTATCTCTTGGTTTCCACTCAAAAGTAAGCTGATACAAATGTCAGCTCCAAACGTTTTTGAAACACAAGTCTGCAGTCTTTCAGTATCCTTGCTGAGAAACTTAGAACTAAATAGAAAATGTTTCTATTACTGGCTAAGCACTTTGCATGCATATAACATTTAGAAACATTACAATAAGTATGTAAGCTGTTATTTCTTTAATCTAAAGAGACATTTACCTTGAGTATCCCTATAGTCTGCAGATTCTTCTAAAAGATTCTTTAAATAATCTGTATTAAAAAAAATAGATAGTTTTGTTAAAGAAATAAACAGCACCAGAAAGTAGAAAAGCCCACCTTTTTCCGGTAAATCTGCTTTTCAGGCAGATCTATGCCACAAAGATCTACTACTTAATCTTTTAAATCTGTAAAAGCAATAACAAAAGGAAAACTCGTGCTTCCATAACTAAAGTATATCATAATACCTTGCTCAGGGAAGAGAGGGTTATTGAAGCACTGGCCTTCCCCAAAGACAAATGGTATGTTGTATATATTATTCCAGAACAAAACAAGCAAGTGAAAAATATTTATTGTGCAAAATATTGCAATATTTAAGCTGATGCAAAAATTTTTAATATTATAGATATTTGCCTGAGCACCAAACTTGTCTATAGAAGCGAAGAAAAAAGTAGCCCATTACAGAAGATCTGGTTATGATTAATATTTTTCAACAATGAAAGTATTATACCCCCCCCTAAAGTTCAGTGATTTTTGGTTTTCAGTTACAAACTTAGTTCTTCAACCACAAGATGGCACCCTCAATCCATGCAAGTCTTGGGAGTTTTAAAATTTATTTTACTTAGTTAAAATTAGCTCCAAGTGTATGACTATACAAGAAAACATCCCCCTCGAGTTCCCATTCCCTGGTCAAGCGCCTAGTTCACCAGCAAGTACTGTATCCTGACAAAGATTAACATATATCCTCAGTAAAAATTCAGTCATCTATTCTCTACATGCTACAGCTTTG
The DNA here is from genome assembly GCF_023634085.1 of Falco cherrug. Classification (NCBI taxonomy): domain Eukaryota; kingdom Metazoa; phylum Chordata; class Aves; order Falconiformes; family Falconidae; genus Falco; species Falco cherrug. The sequence continues at coordinate 45,195,644 of NC_073701.1, forward strand.
AAGTACTTAAAATTGAAAGAAATCAAATCAAAAACTTTCAAAGAAATATACGTGTTAGATTGATAATATCAACAAAGACTGTTTTATAATTACCTTTTAAATGAGGTATTAAGATTCTGGCAGATCTACCAAAACCTAATCATGTGTGACCTAGCAAGCGTTCGATTTTGCTTTGCAGTTGTACAAGTTTCATGCAGGGGTGAAATAATTCAACTCCCACATGCTTGCCCTACCCAAATTCATCCTTTTACTCAAGAAGAATCAGGAGCCAACTGTTCCTGCCTTCCTAAGAGGTCTTGCTTCATGCATGCCCCTCAGAGACTGCTCAGTGTACTGTAATCTTTTCCTTATGCAAGAAAAAGGGAATTATGAAACATGTTTCTGCGGTAGAAATGCTACAAAGAGTGAAAACCTTGTCACAGTTAATGAAAGCTTTGAGAAAAACAGAACTACGGGAAGAGAAATATTTGGCACTAAAATTTTATTTTTTGGCAAAGACCTAAGGGAGGATCCAAGAGAGAAGCATGAAAAGCAGGTTGGGGTGAAGGAAGAGGAACCAGATGGGGTCTCCTGCAGGGAAGTGGGAAGGGAGCACTGGGAGGTCTGGCTGGCTGGGCCACAGGAACACCCACAGCTTTCTGCTCTCCTCAGAGTTTTGTCTTATCTTTAGCAGGCACTGGTCAACGTGTGATCTTTTAAGACAAGTCTGATATGGCACCAAAACCTCACTAGCTGTGCTCCATAAATATTGCAGTTTCACATCCCTCAAGATCTTGTGCTGTAGTAGCTACCAGACACTCCAGTGCAATGTTTAGGTGGACGCATATTCCACTAAAACCAAAGGTCATCTTGCTTCACCCTGGGTGATGCTGGTAAGAAACTGGTGTGAGAGTTAAAAAATAAATCAACAGGAGGTATTCTGAAAGGAACTGAGAAGACTTTACATTGTTTTTAACTTGGTTTGACCTGGAAGAACCCATCACACACATAATACCAGCTGCCCTCTCCTGTCCTGCCTGCCCATGGGCGCTCTCTCAAGTCAGATCTGTGCCATACTGCCCAGGCAGAGCACTCCTGGGACTCCACCATAAAGCAATCAAGCTAAAGCTTTACAATTCCAAATAGATCTTCATCAGGGTCAGCACAAAGGACTGCAGTGGGAACCTCCCAGTATAAGAATGAGCGTCTACAGCTTACACAGAAATACCAGCTTCTTAAAGCTACTAACCACACACTCACCCCTACAGGCTGGGAGCAAGAGGTGAGGTGGGTATAATTTACTCATCTGCAAAACATACTGCTGGCACTGTAAGTAAATGTCCCTAGTACATGGAAACATTCAATTTAGCATCCAAAGTGACTGCAGTGGAAACTTAAAACCAGAGATCCAACATGGGAACTAACTGTTTCTTGGCATATTCATGCTTTATGACTTGTTCCCCAAAACAACATGTTATATCCCTCAAAATATTTTTTGATGGCTGTATTCCAGCATTTTAAATCATATGATCAGTGAATAAAAGAGGGAAAATTAGATATTTTTCACTTAAAATTCTGTATTTAAAATGGAAGGCAGCTTTTACATTATAAGACTGAAGCAGCCAATAAAAGTTGCAACTGTAAAATCTTGACAGTGATAAATACATAACTTCATCTTGATACTCTCTATGAACATCTAGTAAGTGGACCTCAGTTCATAGCTAAAACTCAGCTTCAGAGAAGCATCAGAACAGATATTTTTAGTCTCTTCTGTGGATACACACTGGAAGTTTTGTGCTTACAAAAACTTTCTGGAGGTACTGGCTTAAACTATACAGACAAGCAGATTTCAGACATGAGTAACATTGCAGTAAAAATTTAGCAAAAATATTCCTAGATAAAATAAATACAGAGTCAAATATTAAGGTGGAATGGCATCTACTGTTTTGCCAAAAAAAAAAAAAATCTTCCCCTCTGAAATGTGCTTTAGTTGTTCAGACCAGGAAGACCTTAAGCATACCTTCAGAAAGGCAGAGTTAGAAATTAAAATCCATAGCTCTGCTGGATACTCCAAAACACAACAAAAATCAACACAAAAGCACGTAACTACTGTTCCTGTGATGAATAAAATTTCCTTATGCCCTGCTTCTACCCCACAGCGGCCAGCAAGTCTCTCTTCCTTCTCACTGGGGGGCAGTGACTATCACTTCTCCTGCTAAAAACTCTCCTCTGATTCATTAACTGCTTTTTGTCTCAGGTTGTCTGATTTAATTAAGTTAAACTCAGAGCAATCGCTCCCCAACACATAATGGACTCAAGTCTGACAACTCTGTTTCTAACCTGCAAAGCAGCAATGCATCCCCCTCAGCATCCCCTCACTATACCCCAGTTAAGGATAACAAAAGACTCACTCTCTGCAAACCTATGTTGAGAAAGAGAGGCACTTATCATGTGACAATGAAGAGCCTGTTCGTATGGTACAGTCTCAAGTCACCTACTCAAATCAGAGCGTTTTGGAAGGAATCACCTCTACTTCATTTCTGTTAGAAATCAGAGGCCTCTAATTAACCTCCCCAAAACCCATCTAGTATTTGCTGTATAGAGCTCGGGGCTAATACATGGCAGAAGTTAAAGTTCACTTGCTGGACTGGAGAAGCTGTATAATTAAACAGAAACACAGCTGAGCTGCGCCTCTCCTTCGCCGATTTATGAGCCCACCTGCTCCTGCTTTTGTTCGCACAAAAGTAACTCCACTTCAAAGCACAGCAACCATCTTGTGATGTGACCATGTAGCAGCAGGTTACCAGTACAAAGCTGTCCCACTGACACAGAACATCTAAATAGGAAGAAATCCCTGCTGACTCAGGCCTAGCAGCTTCGTTTCCTGGATTATTTTTGCTCCTCTGCTCTTACCCATTGCCCCCTCCTCCCTCGCCCACAGGTCCCCCCATCTTCAGACTGGGCAGCTGCTGCGTTGCAGTGTCTCACCCACTGCAACAACAGGTTCAAGTGTTTTGTGCATCATCCAAGTGTTTTGCAGCACATGTTTACGAAGAGATTGCTCAATATTGCACAGAGCTGCTGGAAGGTAACAGAGCAGATGGGTCATCCACAGAAATACAGAAGAGTGACAAGCTCAAGCACAATGAAATGCATGATAGACTGAGCAGACTGAAAAAGAAACAGCCCAAAATAACACTCCCCAGTTCCAGCACAATTAAATTCTTAGTCTGACCTCCTTTATTGCTCCCATAAAACAAGAAAAAATTACTTTTCTAAATCAGCAGCCAGCATTGCAATCCCATTCCTGTCAATAACATTTGCAGCTGTATTTAAAGCTGGGCAGTCACAGTGAGGTCTGCAGACTGGGGACACCCACAGCAACCAATCACCACAGAATGAGTACTAGCCACAATGGCAGTTAATGATCATGAGGAATTCCCTTTCAACATCTGAGTTTTGTTTCAGTGCCATTCACCCCAAGACCTTTCGTTTTGCCATGTATAACTGGCATGGCATTTACTCCATCGTGATCCGCTTTTGAATCTTTTTAATTAAAACTTTTGAACATATCCAAAGCTCCACTGATTTTGGAGTGTATAACAAGCCTATACCATGCCCTGAGTCAGTATCCTTTAAAATAAAGAAATTCCCCAAACATCCTTTTATGGCTTGATTTCATCAATTAAAAGTCACCAAGATCTTCCCCTACAAAGTAGTCCATTTAATAAGGGGTTTTCACCCTTTTTTCAACACCTGTGACTTTATTAAAATGATAAAAGTTAAACCAGTCAATGTTAATATCTTGGTAACTGCTGTAAAACACTTAAGTCTCTATCTCCCACAGCATCACTAGTCTAAGTACTTGCTGGGGAAATGCCAACAAGCTGCTGCAGAGCCAAAAAAAAAAAAGGTCACAGAGCATTTTATTTTGCAGTTACTACATAAACACAGGCTATTTTTAAATGGCTCATCAAGAAGCAATGGCTTTAAAAACAATGCCTTAAGTATTTCCAAATCCTTACAGGAGCCATCCCCCTCTTACAACAAAGATCTCAAAACACTTCACAAAAGAGGGCTCTATCATTGCCCTCCTCTTACAGAAGAGAAAGCACTGCATCCTGGAGATGACTTGCTCAAGGTCACCCAAACATGCCAGTGCCAGAACAGGGTATAGAGCCCAGATTTTCTAGCCCCAAGCCAGCTTTTCAGCCTACAATGCCCCTGTAACAAGTCTTAAGCGCTTACTGGTAAACACATACTAAACATGTGTTTTGCCTTTAAAAGTGAATGGGTTTTACAGACAAAACACCTGGGTGGGGGAGAAATGGAGAAGCTACTTGCAGCAGTTCATAGCTGCATAGACATCCTTCATTTCCTTCTCCTAGCTCAACTTTTCCATACTACCTTTTTCCTTCATTAAAAAAAACCAACAAACCACCAAAAAGACAAAAAACCCCCACGCCAAACCCAAAGCAAAACAGGAGCAATTCCAACCCTCTAAGAAAATTACAGGTTTCTATTACCACAGAAACAAACAGAAACCACCACAGGTTTCACGCTTTCCAAGTACTGCTGAATGTTCCATCAGAGGACACACCACAGCGTTGGGTATGTTAGCTCCCTGCTTGTGCATCTGACGGCAATCAATATTAACACAGAAAACTTCTAAACCCATGCCATGTTTCTAAAAATGCTTCACATATCTGAAGTCAGATAAACATGCTTTACAGATGGTTCCAACTGCCTGAAAACAAGTTTCTGGGACGTGTGAAGACTGGCTTCCCAAGCCTGCAAAAGAGCTTGACTGTACCTGTCAACAGGAGCCTGTATTGGGGAATCCTCTGAACTGGCTTGAGCAGATAGTGCTTGAGGGCCAGACTAGCACAGCGGGGGCTCATCTGAAAGAAACACCCAAAATAAGTAATGATTCTGTGGTAATCAAGGATTCCAGCAAAAGAAAACATACCTACAAACAACTACTGATTACACTGGAGAAGCTTTATCTTAAGAAGGTGCAACTACAGCTAAAACACTGCACTACAAAGCCAGCACCCTGCGTTAAAAGACACTGGTAAGGACTCATACTCTGTGGATTCAAAACAGGTGCTTTTGCTTATGAGGAAGAGAGATGAAGCTTCCCAGAAATAAAGGAAACATCGGTGGCAAGGGCAACATGCTGCTTCGTAATCCCTCAGCGTCCCTTGGGCAGAAAGGCAGAGAGGACAGCAGTGCTCACTGCAGAAGTTTTAATTAATTAATGCAATTATTTTTAAAATTGATTTAATTAAAGTAATTAATCCACACCTCTAAAGACAACACGGAATTACAAGATCCATGCTTCAAAAGTGTTAATTATCTTGAGTTTGCATTCAAAATAATGTGCATCTGAAACACTGAGTCCTTAAAAAAGCATCATCTTCTTCCCATTTTTGCTCACTCTACCTTTGCCCACTGTAAGTAGCCTTTTGAACCACTCATAAGCAAACAGAGCAGGGATTACCCAAGGGGAAGCCCACATAATAGGGGGTAAATTCAGTTTGTGCAGATCAACTGCTTAGGGAGCTTGCTCCTCTTCTCTGATTTGTTTTAAGGAAGTTACATAAAAATCTGGCAATGCTCTTAGGGACAGGAATCAGCTTTCATCTGATTCCTGCATGCACTGGGTTTGAAACTTCCAGAAACACGCAGATGAGAAAATTCACATTTATGTTTTCAACTGAAACACCGTTCCTATGAGTAAGCCACTGCCCTATGACGCGGTAGAGGAATCAACCTGGTTATAATAGGACAGTTAATCAGTGCATAGTATGATCAGAAGACAAAACTGGGGAAAAAAAAAAGCAGGTATAGATTTTGTTAATGTGTCTTTGATATAATTTGTAGCAAGTGCTGCACTTTCTGAAAATCAAGGTCCTTTATCATATCTCACAGCGGTAGCCAAAATTAGTAGTTACTTCACCAAATCTGAATTTACTTCTTTCCACTTCCACCCTACAAAGTCTCAAGCCAAGACTGCAGAAAAAAAAAAAAGCCCCCCAAAAAATTGGAGGATAGTCTCTAAGACCTTATGGAGGATCACAACTGCTGAAAAGCCACAAAATAGGATATGTCTTACAAATGACTACAGTACCTCAAAGTCTTTGACTACTGAAGCAAACCCGGCATTCTTCTTACACTGTTCATCTAATAGTGCAACATTTTTATCAAATTCTTTGATGTAAGTTGAATACATCTTCAAGTAGGGACCCTTTTTAACGAATATATCAGCAATTCTTTGATGTTCGAGCCTAGAAACAAAAAATAGAGCAATTAGAAAGAGCTAAAAAGAGCATACATCTTAACCCTGCTGCAAAACATCTATCTTTTTCACAGTAAGATGTGCTACTTTAGGTTCTGAACAAAAAGCTTACAGTTCAGCAGATAGCCACCCATCTCAGTAGCTGTTCTGAGAAACCTTACCAGGCACACCTCCACACGCTAGTTTAGTGTTAGATTACAACCACTTAAGACACAGTCCGTTTAAAAAGGTCTTGAACTGTTTGAACACTTCAGTACAAGCTGGATTTCTGAGGAGACAGATCTTCAAATTTCAACATGCAGTCTCCATCCTCTAACAGCAAGCATGGGACTGCAGTCTTTACCTATTTCAGTGCCTTTGTCAGTAGGTTTTGTATAGCTGATTTAGATCCATTTAGAGAATGGATTTCAATGGGATTGTGGCTGTCAATCAGCACCGTGTCTGGTTAGTAGATCTGGACTACCTTTAAAATGCAATGTCCACTTCTTATGGCCATGCATAGACCAGAACATTCAATTAAAAATTAAATTTTAAGTAAAAAAGTGTGATTGCTAAAAAAAAATTTATATTGACGTGACTTCTGGACTTTTCTAGATACATCTAAATGGCAAAAAGTACAGCTAAACAGAAAATTATCTCCTGTACTTTCCAAGTCATTTCTGTCATTTAAGAAGGCATGTGAAACACAAGAGTCAAACCATGGTCACATAGAGTCACATAAGCCCCACAAATAAATTTCAACAACATCAAAGGCATGGTATCCCTTTATTGATAGTCACCAGTGAGATAATCGCTCTTCCAGTTCCCTCAGGAGGTCCCGATTGAGTTCGTACAGCTGAGGTAGGTAGTACAGGATCTGATTCAGGATTCTGTCCTCAATCACTGGCTTTCCAAGCTGCCTAGAGGCATGGGCCACAGCATCCCGGAAATCCTGCCGGAGCACAAAGAGGACAGAACCCCCCCGTCCCTGAGCGAACAGCCTTCAAAGCACCAACAGAGACAACGGCATTCTCTCCACAGACATTCCAGGCGCTGCTCCCTATTACCAAAGGCAAGGCGGGTACCATCTGGGTTATGTTTCCCCACAGCCTCAGCTTACTCCCCTGGGCCTGCCCTTAATCCCTTTGGTTTGATGCTGGAGCTTTACTTTCTTGCTTCCGTATGCATAATATGGAAGTTCTTCATTATTTTTACAACATGCCCTTAAGAAACGTGCTTGTACTGCATAAGAGGAAGCTTAGGAGGAAAAAAAGCTTGTATCTGCAAGGGTGTTGCTAGCCTTGAGTATCTTCTTGCTAATATTTGGGTCAAAAAGCAAAAATGTTGTATCAGCTAATACAGTAATAATATTTTTAAATCATTCTAGTTTTCATAAGTTATCTACAAATACCCTTTTGGAAGATGAGCCTTTTGGACAAAAATGTAGGGTCACAACAGCTCTTCTATATACAGGGAAATGAACATCTAACAAAAAGACAGTGTAACTTAGACACATGGGAATAATGAGATTTCAAATGTTAACAAAGATCAAAACCAACACTGGTACCTTCAAAACATTTACAGGGAGACAGAAACCCCTACTTGCACTTGAAGGATCTTCTTATAGCATTTTTATTGTATAACCAGGCTTATTGGTCCTCATTAAACTATACAGAATTAAAATCTGGGCCCCACACAAGTCAGTATGGCCAGGATTGTATCTACATTGAAACTCAGCATCCATCACAAGAGGTATTTTCCCTGATCACATACAAACAAAATTTTCAAAAAAGGAAATTTTTAAAAAAGGTTAACATTTTCATATTTCACTTGAAAACCAACACTGTCTGAACTTACAAAAAAGAAAATGCAAATTAGGTGGTGCACTGTATTATTGTGTCTCACTTGAATTTGGGCAACAGTGGAAAAAAGACAATCTGCAATAGCTCTTTTCACGTTTGTGGTCTGCTAAAACCTGATAGTGCAAGCACAATCTACATGCATCCTAAAAAAGGTGACCAGCAACATGTTTGTAAGTATAAAGATGAATTACATTTTAAATGTGCAGGGGTTCCATACCTGCCTTTGAAAATCTGTATAGTCCTGGGGGGTGGGGGTGGGGTGGGGGGGGGGTGGTGAGGAAAAAAATTAGCTCCCTCTTTCCCCTCCCCAGGTTTACTGCTACAGGTCTTACCAGCTCTCTCATCTGTCCAGCATCTGGCACTATTTAGGGTCTCTCAAACTTAAGCCTCAATTTTCCCTTGCCCTCTCTCCTCATTACATCAGCTCTGGGCAACGTGAGTTCCAGACACACTTTCTTGCTTTGTGACCCTCTGGGTCATGAAGGCTGTGACTGGGCAGAGTTATGACAAGAAACTGAAAAGAGATACAGGGCAATGGCTGTGATGGGGGAAGGCTGAGAACTAAATGCAAGGGAGTTAAAAAACAGATGGTGTTATTCATATGGAAATGTTCTGGTTTACATCCTCTGTGCAGACTACAGACACATAGGTTAACTACCAGCTGCATCTTATGGGTTTTCCTGACCCTAGGGCATTGCTTAACACTGAAATGATACATGGAATTACAATGGCAAAAGCTCAAATGAAGCATTCTGAAGAGCTTCATGTAAAATGCATCATCATATTATGATAATATTCTTCCCCCAACCCCCAAATCACATGCACACACAATACACTGTATGTACTTTGCCATGGGATGAAACAAGAATTTTGTCTGAATGTTATAAGGCTACTTGCATAAGGAAAAGAAAAGCAGTTTTGTCTGTAGCATAATCAACAACCCAGGCTTTTCCCTGACCAAACAATAAAAGAGCAGGGAACCAGGTTTAAGCACCAGTAGATAAGACAGGAATGTCATTTGTAGTTTAAGAGCATTTATTTAACTTCTAGATATAGAACTCAAAGAGTCTGCAGGATGTTTTCCAAATACAGATTTGGTTTTTCACCAGCTTGATTCAAAGTCCATCAGCCTCATCAGGCTTTGGATCATACCATGAAAAACTATCATTAAAACAGCCAACCAAAACTTTGCTTCATCACTCTCCTCATTCCCCTTCCAAAACTGAGTAAATGGAGGAAGCCTTGCAGAGAGGAAACGCAGGGAAGACAGATAAAGTGGAGCTTTCAAATGATGCAAACCAGCCTGCTAAACAACAAAAGAGCTAGATTTCAATGCTTTTTTATCTTTTTCCTTTTTAAAAAAAAATTATCAAGTCTTCACTACAGAAGCAGTACAATGAATTTGTCACTGCAATCATATTAAGATTTATTTTTAACCTGGCAGTGGGTGTGAAGTAACTGTCATGCCAAGTTCATCTTGAGATAAACTTAAGAGCTGAAAACAGAGAGCACATGCCTGAGGAGTGGGAGTAGGAAAAGTAAAACATAACAAGACAGGAGTTAACAGTGTTTACACTTGAAGGTGCTGGCCTTCTGAGAAAGTAATTTCTTAACCAAAAGGACAAAACACAGAATAGGTCTGTTTTAATTGCCAAATGTAAAATACGTTAACTGAAAAAGTAAATTCTGAAATTTCACTCCTAAGGGTGACTTAGAAGTTGCATTAATAATCATTTAATGCACCAGAATCTAATCACTTCCAAAACAAAATCCCTACACTGCTACATCAAAACAGAATCACTGTTGCAAATTATACATTGTCTTGATATCTATATATAACTGCAATAAGTGATTCATATTTCAAACATATTTATCATATAGTACTATATAACGCTGCTGAAGAGCATTGCTTTCATCAGCGTGTTCAAAGACAGTCGCCTAGGTAGTCCTAGAAATTATTCTGTTTGAAGCAATGCTGCAATCCATAACAGCGAATCCTAAAGACAGAGATTTTCTAATTAAAAATGAGCCTTTCAAATACTACAATCTTACTCATTAAAAAAGCCTTGTCATGCTTTGGAATTAATGTGCTTATTTCACTGAAAACCACCATTTGCAGCTCCAGACAAAAAGTTTCATATGCTGTATGACAGAAAACAAAAGATTATGCTAGTTATACTGAATCATACCAGCTTCTTATCAGGATAATTTTTCCTTTCAGAAGGAGGGAGGCTATTATGCACTTTCTGAAATGCTGGTTTATAGTTTCTAGTTTACATTATATTCTGGTCCAATAATAATCTTCTGATACCACTTTTTACTGCAAAAGGCAATTGTCTTCACACAGCTACTTCAAGAGGACAGCACTCCTTATCATCCCTGGAACACACATTCTTTCCAAACCAGAAAGTCTTAGTTTCTAGACTAGGACAGCATCCCACTGGGTACCTGTCCATATGAAAATCTAGTTTAGGCAGTTTTGAAGGCTTCTGAGTACATATTGTTGCTGAATTACTGTCTGATAAAGCATTCCCAACTTGAAAATGTTTAAAGAATTTTATTTATCCTATTAGTAAACACTCCTCCTAGAGCTGCGCAGGTTTTAAACAATATTTGAGGAAGATACCACCATTGCTGCTTCTATTTCCTCCCACCCCTCCTTCAATGCAGCTTCCTTAAATAAGAAAGAGCAGTGATATCTGAAATAATTTTGACCCTGTTGTGAATCATCTGTGATCAGCCCACGCACTTCCCCTCTGCAAAGGCCCTGACTCACAGTCCCTCTCGGTTCTTCCACTGGAGGATTCCCAGCGTGCAGCAAAGCAACCTGTCTGCATCAAAGGAGCGAAGGAACACATTCAGGTGTAAACCAAAGTAGGTGCTGACCAGGCTAAACCCTCACTCAGCTGCTGGCTGGGTTCAGTGCACCTTCAGGTATCTAATAGCTGAATTAAGATAATTTCAAATGGGTGAAATTAAAACTTCTTGTGAATTTAACCAGAAGAGAAAAAGCGACACTATCTTAAGTGTGGTCACGTGTTTTCTTCCTAAGGCTTCAACCAATATTCATCTTGGATCCGTTTTCCTAGAACATACCATCAGTAAAGCAAAAATAAACCATAATCCCTTCTGCTGAGGTACAACTCCCAGCTAAATACACCTGCAGATAGCTCAAATATCAGTTTAATTTAAGGAAAAAAATATGGTTGCATTTGGACGCTTTTCAAGGAACACACACACACAAATTCCCTATGCAGGGGGAGGAGAGAAGGGGAGGAAGTTTCACACTCTGGGGAACAGCCAAGCTGCTGTATGTGACAAACTGTAAACAGGACTGCTAGCAATACTGCTACAGAAGACTTTACAAATACGTTATTTAAAATATAAACAGGCAGTCTTAACTGAGGTTAGACTATTAGCCATAAACTGTTAAGTTAAACTACGATGATAGTTAATGTAGACTCTAAGTGTGGGTCATGACATTTTTCAAACATATGAGATCACTTCTGGAAAGCGGCCAAGTAGTTCCGCACCTTTTTTCTCAAGTAGTAAAATCATTTGTAAGTCTTAAACAATATAAGATAGATAATTTTTTACAAAAATCAATTATTTGACTGTGGCACATTCCCAGAATGTGATTTCAAGGAATAGGCTGGGTAGTAGAACAATGTTTCCTTCCAAACCAACGCTATTTCATTAGCCTTGTTAACAAGATAAATACAGCTGCAATTCATTGTCAAATGTCTCAATCAGCAATTCCACAGCACTTCATGACTAGAAATGTATCAACATACTCACCTCAGACTGGTCAAATATTGAAGTTTTACAGTGGAGAGAAAGGAGTTGAGATTGACAGAATTTTCCACAGCTAAACAGCAGGTCAGTTGTAAGCCAGGACCAGAGGTCAGGACTTTCTTTGCTTCAATACCCATAGCGATTTTATTTCTCAGTATACAGGCTACATTATTTTTCCAAATCTACTATGAATTATTGTTCATAATATTAAAAAGTATACATTTTTATAGACATGTAAAACTATTATATAGTTTGTGTGTGTATATATATACAAATTTTGCAATTGTTTTCTGAAAATGTAAACATACTAAACCAGAATTTCTCACTCTTGTAAGCATCTTGTAAGATGCTTCTCACTCTTGTAAGAAGGACACACACGTTTGGCCTCTTACCTGCCTTCAATAAAGGACTGATCTTTTGGCTGCAGAAGAGTTAGAGGTGCCTCCTGACAACAGCCTACCTGCTCTCAGAGCCCTAATTAGGACAGAGCTGGGGTCTAAGTCAGAAGCCCAGATCTAAAGGCTCAGGTAAAAGCTCACAGGCCTGACCTTTTCTTTGCTCACACAGCACAGTGATACACTAAGCCCTGCAGCGGAAGGAGTCATCCCAAAAAGCACGTTCCTCTGCTTGCCCAGAAATCTCACTGCCCATACCATAGCAGCAGAGGGAAAACAAAATCAAACAGGATAGGAGAACAAAAAGAGTGGTGGGTTTTGGCAAAACATTTGGAACAAAAATGGACAAAAGAACAGCAAATAAGCCAGGCAGCTTACCCTTACAGCAGCAGGGTGCTGCTGAGGAGGTCCTCTTGCTTGTGCAAAGCAAACTGTTTACAAATAATTCCACAACATACTAGTACAAATAGCACCAATCCCACCTTGCTCCTTTTCTGGAAACACCAGGTGTTTTATGGACACAGAGCACCTCAGGCAGTAGTGACAAGCTTGCTTCTCTTGCATCACCTAGATTTTACACCCAGTTCACTGTTCCTTGGGTTTTTTTCCTGTAAGTGCTCTTAGGGAAGAAACAGCACTTCTCCCATCTTCTCAACCCCTGTTTAGCCTCTGGAGGCCATGCATGAACCATCTCACAAAGGTGCATAGAGATGAGCTGGTCTGATTTGAGCCCCTTTGTTTTCACAAGTTTTTAACAGCATTTTTACTGGAATCTTGTCCTCTAAGAAAGCAATACAATAATTACAGAGATACAGAGAATTCAAGATGACATCTGATGTTTGATTACTCCCTCAGGTAGCCCCATTCACCTTTGAATGTACCTTTGACAGAGCATCAGTGTGCAAAGCCAGTCCCTTATCTCTGTTATGACCAGCTTATTTTGTTATTACAGAAACGTCCCCAAGTGTCTATCATTTTCTAGAGAACTTCTGTAGTCTGTCTTCAACAGAAGTAGTCAGGTGTACTTACAAAGTGTGACAGCTCTTGAAATAGGCTGGCACCCTGCTATCTTGGAAGGGTTGCTCCACTTTTGTCAATATAAAAGAAAAAAATGCTAAAAAAAATTCCCATGGTACTTGTAATCAGTTTGCAGTCACATTCCCACCTTCTCATCTGCTTCAGACTCCACTTCAAATGTTCTAAGCAGTAGCAATTTTTCTTACATCAACAGTGCTGTTCCCTGGCTGTACTAAGAGCCATGGAGCTGCATTAACTGGCATTGGTAAAACAGGCTGCGGAGAACACTATTAATTTCAGTTCATCGCTAGTGGAATTAGTCACTAAATTTCAAGTATTTACTCTTTGGAAAACACCAACAGATGGTTCAGAAGGTATAACAGAGCCTCCCATGACCGGCTAAATCTTTACTGTGGGTAATACAGCCCAGCCTGGGGAAAATCTAAGTTTTAATTCCAGAAATCTATCAGAGGTTGCTTGACTGGTAGTTAGCAGTCCTGACACTTGAAACTAGTGAGCCAAACTGGTTCAGTGCATGTGAAATAAAAAGGATAGTTTTATCAACGTTTAAATGTTATCCACATAAGAAACATATGATTAAACAGATTTAATAATGTCTGCAACAAACATACACAGATCCTACAGCATACTACTCTGTGGAAATAAAATAAAATTAGTTATTCCAAGCTCTCTCAGGTATGGCAATTTTTATTTAACGAAGAATGCCTGCACACAGAGCTTCAAAACTGGTGCCCACTCTGACAAGGACACTCGCCAAGGCTCCTACCACAGGCCAACAGACAGGTTATGGGCAAAGTATTTCCTCGACTCCTAGCCTAGCATCTTCTCTGTTAGACCAGGCTGAATACACGTCAATTGTTATTGCTAGCCAACAAAAACATTCCTAATGGTTTTTATATGGCAGCTAGACACTATTATACTGTCATGAAGAGAGTTGTGACTGAGCCATTAGAAAAAAAGAGAAGAAAAAAAAGCAAAACACATCCTATAGCACTGTACGTTTACACTGTGTGGACAACCTTAAGTTTATGCCAGAAACTTCCTGAACTTCCTATTTTCCCTCTCCCGTATTCTTCCTCTGCTTGCCTGCATCCTCCTCACCAACAGCCTTTTCTTCCAGTACCGTGCACATAATCTGACAAACTGGTACGCTGAAAAGTGAAGACTCCTTTAAGATACAAGTTATATGCCTGAAAAATATGGTAACTAAAAATCATATAGCTTAAAACTTGTCTATACTCAGTAGACAACTCCCTTCCTTTAACCAGTGTTTAAGTTTGAGTTCTGTTACTAGAAACCATGTCAAATATAAATTACATATTAGCCACAACTGCCTGACCCAGCTTTTAAAAACCAGGCTTGAACAGAATAAAAAAATCAATTACTAAAATGGAAGGCAAAAAAGGAATCAACAAGTGGTGTAGTCAGTTTTTTGTTTCCTGAAAGATCTCCCTATTATAGGACTGCATACATTCATCTATAAGAGCCTTTGTTCCCAGTTTCACAGAACATGCTTCTCAAGAGACTGAGATAGACCAAAGCATCTGTTTGCAATATAACCACTTCTATTGCCCAAGGAAAAAAAAATCACTATGCTTGCATTTCATAGAGGCACAAAATAGTACAAACACACACACATCACCCAGAAGTCTACAGAAAACAGAAAAACCAGAGCTAGACAAAGCTAAATTCTTCATTAATTTACTATTACCACCTTCAACACAGCATGTTTAAAATGATTGGTCTGCATAAGCATGGATTAAATACTTAACCCTTGCTGTGGACAACACATTGCAGGTACTACAATCACAGCTGTTATCAGAAAGCAAGCATCTGTCAAAGAATTGCAGCCTCAAAAAATATACTGCCATGGTGATGGATGCACCATTAGAGCTAATTAAATTACCTAAAGAATGTGTATTTTTTTATGTACCATTTCTAAAGGTGAATTGTTCCTGCATCCCCCTGCTACTTTAGAAATTATTCTAACCAAAGATTTTATTTTGGTTGCTATGGTACAAGCTGGCTTATAAATATGATGCTGATTAACATAAATGGATATGTATTCCATTTTCAATATTCAAGCAATATCACCACTCAGTTGTAAGACTGCATACATTAATTAAGGAGATGCAGAAGGAACCACCAAAATACTCATCCACTACATAAAATCTGAAAATTTAAAGTTATAAAGGTTAATCTAATTAAGCATATTTTGAATATGTAGACAGCAGAAAAAAAAAAAGTCACATTCATTACAATAAAGCCTCAACACAGAACTTTAACAAATTAAACAAATAGAACAGGAAACTTTTTTTTAGGTACTTACAATGTGCAAGAGTTTTAGCACATCCACAAACCTACCAGAAAAGCAAGAAAAAGCAAATAGTTACATTTTAATTCCCCAATTAAAATAAACTGAGTAGCTGTTAAGTTTAGCATTGACACTTACACTTTCTCTGAGCTCATGATCTCCTTGGCAATATGGTAAACCTTTGTTTTCTTTCCAGCTGCCTTACTCTGCAAATAAAATTATGTTATACTATGCACCTTCCAAAACTGTCATAAAGATCATTTCCAGCTAGTAGTTCCTCAAATTCAATGTAATTATTCAACAGTTATTTCTAATAAAAACATTTTATACTGCTTTGAAATCTTCCAGACTTTCAGGATCTGTGAGAAAAATCAATTTAGCTTGTAGCTGGAAACAACATTAGCTAAGAGTAGTTTTTAAAATGCTATGAGCCTGTCTATTTAATTATTACAGGAAGCACTGAAGTCCATAAAGAGTGAAGCCCTAGCAAGTAATGATCACTGTTTAGCAAAAGTAGTAAAGTACAGATAATATTTCTACATTATTTCAATTTTTTTTTTATTAATACAGCAACAGTAATACTTCCAGCAAACTCAAATGGGTTTCAGGAACATTTTAAATGAAATACACATTTTCTTTACTGAAAAAGAAGATGAAAGGAGGAAAAAGAAAAAAAATCATACTGAAAAGTCAACTTCTGGCAATCTACTGAAGAAGCTGCTGGAATACATAGCAACTGTACTGCAAAGATGTAGAAGTGTGAGCCTTGTCATCTACCTGAAACACTGTGGAGGCAATGTTGGTTTTTATGCGCACATGCTTGGCTTCCAAAAAAATCAATGCTACTGTTCAACATCAGATAGAAGGAACAGGTGTAACAAAGCAAAAGCGGGTAGGTGTCAGGATACAAATGTGTTTTCTACACAGTGTAGCTCCCCATGTACAATTTCCCTCAGATAAAACACCTTTCTCCATAACAGCTTTCATGGTTTGCCATATGCTTCTCTGCTGCCAGCTGTCACCACATCTATTAGATATTCAGGCTTTCATTTTAATGGGCTGCAAAGAAAGAGTGTGGGTGAGGAACACTAAAACATCACAGGATATACCACACGGGAGTGTGATGGAAGTCCTGGGGAGGCTGTATCAGGTATGGTACTATAATATAGGCATTGAACAGTTTATCTAGAAAAGCAGGTATCAGCAGCATTAGGTACATGAACCTTTGGTTCATAAGCACTAATGTTGCGAGATTTGTCCGGCGTTTTAGTTCTTCTCTGAACCTAGAAACAAGCCTCAAATGCCGGAAATCAAACCATGGAACTGATTATATTCATAGATTGGTTTTAATAATATTGTTGTATTAAAAAAAAAAATAATCTAAAATATTTTTTAATTTGAATTTGACACAGTGCTAAATTACTAAATTAAGATTAATTTATAAATTTAATAATTTGGTGTTGCATCCCATATATGCAAAATACATTACTTATTTTATATAGTACATAGACATCTTTACACAGGGCTAGGATTTTACTTGTAAAGTTACACTTATTTCCAAAAAAATACCCAGTAAGGGTCAATCAGACTCAGGTGAAACTGTAACACCGATCCTCAGACCTCCATTTCTTTTTAGAAAGCACAGCTGACACACTCCCTATGAGACTGAATTCACAAGTAACTCAATTATGCACAGCAAGGTATCTGCCATCACTGTCAGTGTGACAGTTGCAAATGAGATGAAAATTAGTATTTTGAGAACAAGACGCTATCGCTAAACAACTACAAAATGAAGTATCACAGTCTGTTTTCAACCCCATTTGAAAGACTTTTCACGTACCAGCTGGCACTGAAAAGGCCACTTTGCATTTGCTCAGCCAAAGGTACTCTGGGTCTAAGAGAGTCTCTAATGGGAGAACTGAAGGGATGCAAATCCGGCTCTCAGACATGGCACTGGAAAGGAACCCTGTAACTCTTCTAATGGATAAAACACATCAAAACAGCCAGATGCTTGTGGTAAGGAGAAATAGAAACAAGCCCAGCTGATGACCAATGCAGAGACTGCTTCACTCTCCTCTGCAGCTGCTCTCTCTGTTAGGAAGTTGGTTGTTAATCCCCAGCTGCCGGCTGCACGTGCCGCAGGCGGCCAAGGCAAGCCGATGAGCAGATGCTTCACAGCAAGTGCTGAATTGCTCTGTGAAACCTGCCTGAGAAGCCTCCTAACGGGGATGCTTTCCTGTAAAACTCCAACATGAAAGGTTGAGGCCACTTCTAGAGGCACACAGGGTAAGTTAGCTTCTATACAGGTACCATCCTGATTAATTTCACAGGCACAAGCTTTCCCCTCAACTCTCTTTCCCTCCCCCAATTTATTCCTCTCAGAAGGTTTGTTTAAATGACATTCAGGTTTGACACATCGTCGGGTCTTCTTTTCCAGCACTAAAAAGTCTCATTGACTTTCCGTGTTTTGTTGTGGTTTTTTTTAAATTATTATTCATTTTGAAGGAAAGGAAGCGAATATAATCCCTGTCAAAGGAAACACAGCTGCCAGGACTAATGCTGAGGAGAGGCACCAGTCCAAAGGCAGGCTGGTGTCAGGGCATCCAGGACTGAGAAGTAAGACAGTGGGTATCCCCAAGGAGAGGGATAGGACACCCAGAACTTAATTTCATTCTGAAGTAGTGAGCACTGTATTCCTGCTCCTCATCTGAAGAATAAATAAAATCAAAATAGGGGAAATGATTCCAAGCTGGCACTTGCAGAAGCAGAAGGTCAGAACTCAACCCCAACAGCCAAGCGTGGCTTACATTCGCCCAAGGGCCATAGAGGTGGCTCTGCAACCCTACGATGACAGCTCTCTTGCCACACCAATAGTCTCTCCTCAGCACCAAAGGAGTGAATTAAGGAACTTAAAGGCTGAAAAGAGGGTTGAGATCTTTGTGTTTCATGCCATTGAAAAGGAAGAATTAAAAACTGGTTCAGTCACCTGTCCCCTGTGCGCCAAGCAGTGATTTGGCAGGTCAGTATGCAGAACCTGCAAATGCAAGACAGCTGTCTGCACAGAAATGGTTACTGGGATGTGGCCTTTGCTGCATGGCCAAGACCCCTGAAACAGGATCATCCAGGCAAAACTACAGCCTCCCAGAGATTCTTCAGAAGGACCTTCTCAGACCTTGCAACCTTCACCTGTCCCCTTCCCTTGGGTTTCACCAAGGCTGACAACTCAAAGGTTGACTTTAAATGTTCAGTGCAGAAGAGACACCGCACTTCAGGATCTGTGAGGCGTAGACAGCCTCATTAAAAGGTATTTACAGGTCTCAAAACTGAAGATCTCTAAACTTAAATCTGTGCACGTAGCATTTTTAGAGGGGCATGGTAGGCAGGTCTAGAGCTCCACAATTCAGTGAAAGATTAACAAAAAATATGCCAGGCAACACACACTTTGTAGTGGGATATTTCTAAAGTTGACCTCTTAATATCAGGCTAATGTACACATACTAAATTAAAATTTTAGAAACAGAAGCCCACTAAACAATAAGAATGATGAAAATAAATATATAAAGTAATGTTGACTCAATGCCTTTTATTTGAAAATATCCCAACAGGTTACAACTTACAAAATAGCGCAAGAGTGAAGAATAGCTTCAGAGGAGAAAGATAAAAAGATACCTGTTTATCTTCTTGAGGATCAGGCTCCCCTTTGCTGGAATCAGAATTTGTGTCATCATCTTCATCAGAACTGTTCATGATATCTTCTTCATCTGACTGAAGATCTCCAATTACCACGTTAGGATGATCATGGTGTTCTTCTAAGGACCTAAAATTAAAATTATGTATAGTCAATAAATATACCATACCTATTTATGTGAAAAACTTTCTGGTTTACCCCACAATAAACAGTTTACTTGGTATCAAAACATTGAAAACAGTAGTGGATGGTCTGAAGATGACAACAATGGTAGGCTTTTCCACAGTGGACTCATAACTCTGCAATGTTTCATCTATGCTGGTATTGATACAATGCTTGCCGACAGCAAACAAAAGCCACAGTACCTTTGGAATATTTATGTTACATTTGTCCATCAGTTTGCCTGACAGCAAAGTTTAAAATCTATCCCCTTACTGCTATGCACATGCATGGTGCAACACTTGCACTGTGTGTCAGAAGGATAAAGAACAGTCCCAGCCGTTTTGCTCTCCTCTGTCTCATGGCATCATGACTTGTTCCAGATATGGTACTCAGACCGGAGCTTTCTGTCTGAAGTTTTAGATGTCTGTATATATACACAGGGCTGCTCCTCAGGACATACGCTAAACAACTGCATCAGGGATGGCAATATTATAACTGTTCTGTCCAATAATTTTTCTTAAAAACAAGAGAGCAGAATCTTTTGTGATTAAAAACTCCCATCCCCCTGAGATAGACACCTTCCAGGTAGCTGTCAAAGCTATAAAATATAACCTTGTTCACGTCTCTCTTCATTAGCTTCAGCCGTATTTGCAATACGGAAATTGCATGAGGCAGGTGCACAACCTTCTTCCTCTAACTAGCCTTGACAACTTCGGTAGAGATTTAAGGAATGCAATTCTAAAAGAAAATAAAAAAGGGGGTAAGGAAAGATAAAGAAGAAAACAGAGACTAGAGGAAACTGAGCATGAACTCACAGTTATGAGTTACACAGAAACAGCAAATCCCTGGGCTCCTACTTGATGAGCCCGATGTTACTAACTATCCTCCAAAGCAAAAAGCAAATCCAGAAACCCTTGTCCCCAAGCTGTTGCAGCCAGCAGAGATCTCACTATGCTGATCAACACCTCATTTTGTGCAGCCAACACCTGTCAGGGCTACACACTTCTTCAGATAGCTGCCCTCTGCCTCCCCACGCAAGGGATGGTTATGACTGATCTTTTCTTTGCCTAACTTTGAATCACAAGAAAGCAGGGATGGAGGGCAACTCTTTGAGAGTCACCACCTCCAACTGTCAGTTACCAGAAAAAACACTCAGCATGGATCCCATGGGAGGTGGCTGCCAGTAACCTGAACACCAGAAGTAAGGAATACCAGCTGTGTGAGGATGCTTCAGCAGCCATAGCAAGGTGTTGACTATTTAATGCTCAAGGCAGAGTTTAAAAAAAACAACACACCCCAAACCAAAACAAACAAAAAAACCCCAACAATCTAGATACACAAATGCTTATCACAAATAGAAATGTATTTAAAGATGAAAACAAGATAAGCTGGGCTGCACACAGACCTCGGTCAGCCACGAAGACAGGGAAAAGATTAAAAATAGCTTGGTTCTATTAAGACAACACAGGAAGGATGCAGGAAACACCCAAGCAGTTACTGTCTCCCAGAACCAAATGCAATGGGGGGAGGAAGGCGACTGCAAGCTCATCACAGAGTTCAAATGAGACCCTGAGCCAAGACTGCAGCACCCGGGGTGCAGGCAAACCCATTTATTTCAGTCTGGAAATTATCAGCTTCACACGGGAAGAGAGCAGCCACCAGAGAGATGACTGCTGGTGGCAACAGTGCATAGGGTATGCCAGGGACGGCTCCCAGTGAGCCTCTGTGAGCTTTGGGAAGGCAAAACAGCAGCTTTTGACTGAGGCTTTCCCTGGAACCACAGTAGCAGGACGCTAAGACTTCTGCAGTTACTTGTTAACTCCAGCAATCCAGAAAACTCCTTGGCTAGTCTATCTAATTCACAGTCAAATGACCTGTTGGCCTGAGAATGTTTATTTTGACAGATGCCATTTCAGATCCTTTCATTTTATAGATGGCAAACATATTTATTACATCTGTAGCATTACATGAGGTAGATATATCCCCCCGCTTTAGTAAAAACCTGCAACAGAAATAACTACTACTATTCCTTCCTTTACTGTATTACTCAGTTTAACCATCCTCATCTGTCACTGAATCTACATCTGATCTGGGCTATTTTTTTCCCCCCATTGTATTAAGCATTTTATCTCTAACCACAAGGGAATTAACTTTTTAGCCACTTATTCATTAAATATTACTTTTGTTAATGGACATTTCATTGCCCCTTTTCCTAGCCTTAATATTTGTTTTAATTGCTACTTTAATTTCCTTTAACTAAGATTCCTTTCCATTAATGAAACTTTTCACACTTGTGAAATCACAGCTCTTTTGCCTAAGCATATTCTACAGGATGCCCATTCCCAGATTTTGCTGTCATTTTCCATTTAAATTTTTCAGGACAACCACGCCAACACTTACAAGTTTTAGAAAACCTGCCCTTTTGGAAGTCAGAAACAAGCACATTTCTAGCTAAGGCCGTATTCTGCTTGCACAAACATAACCCCCTCACCACTGAAGGATAAGGATCAAAGTAGCTGACCTGTGCTACGTAAAAAAAATTCTAAATGAAAGATTAATCAGCTTATCTAATAGAAAGTTTCAGTAAGAAAACTACTAAAAAAATGTTAATAATTAACTATTGATGATTTAGGATGGTTACTAAGTGTTCACAAATGAGAGCCACTCTACATTTTTTTTCTTCCTGTGAATCACAACAACATTTAAGCAGTAAGCTCCTTTTCTTGCCTTTGTGGTGCATACTATTTGTTTAAAGCAAACAGAGCTGAGAGAACCATATACCAAATCTTGCCTAGGATATCTGCCCCACCAGTCAAGCACATCAGAGTAATCCCCGTTTGTCTTTATCCTGTATTTCCTCAGCTCACAGCCTAACACAGCCCTCAGGTTCTTCCACCTGACATATTTTGTTGAGTGGGTTTTGGTTGGGTTATATTTAATTTTTTTTCTTTATTTGTGTGTGTGGTTGGTTTTTTTTAAACCCACATGGATGATTAGATGATTAATGATCAAAAGCCAGTTCACATCCAGCTATTTTCCAGACTCAAACAAGCTACCAGTTCAGGAATAGGACACAATATTGTAGCCACAGACAGATGCACTCCTAGGGGTAATCTGGTTGTGTCCTCTTCCTCAGAGGAGATGGTGATAAAGTCACTATGTTGATCTGCCTTTATCAGTCATGTGCCACAGAACATGTGCCTCTCCTTGGACCTTACGCCATCACAAATACCACAGCTTTTTTCTTGAAACAGAAAGCAGTTCTGTGTTTACTGATTGCTCTTTCTGTACTTTGACCTCTGAAGTAATCTATAATGTAAGTGTATATACAGTTCTCTCAAAAGTTATCTCTGGATGAAGTGAAACCCTTGTAGCCTTTATAGTAAATCTTTAAACAGAATCTTTTCTGCCACATGTCAATTCCCCTTTTGCAAAATACCACAAGCATGCAGTAATGGTTATTTTTAAGCAGCTCTTCTGATCGGTATTTTGGGGATACTATGAACTATCTCTATCTTGTTCCCTCTTCATCACGGTTCTTTGTCCTGCCCACAGCACTACAAGAGAGACTTCTGCATTATCGGTCATGTGAAACATCATCACTGCCAACTCACCATGCTGCCCACTGAGTAAGAATACCTTGCCCTATCTTGTGAACAAGTTACCTAAATATAGATGTGGGGTTTTTTTATTTGACACATAAAATGAAGGGATCGTTAGTTCGCCTCAGAATGAGCGGTTTATGGGACATAGATTGTGCTGTATTTTCCTAATGCAGTAGTAAAATATTAATGAAAGGACACATGCCAGTCCTAGTAAGACATACAGCAAGATAAACTGTCAAACCTTAAGAACGGCTATCAAACTATTACAGCAGAAAAATAATCCTAGTCAGCATAAAACTCTCTAATTTCTTCAAAAGATGATCAAGACTAGTTCAGACTATTTGTATTATTGCAGAAGCTTCAAATACACTCAAGGCTTCACTTGTAGGCACTGTTGATTCAGACACTGCATAGGACACTATAGCCTGAAGTCACAATTAACATTTCAGTCTCAGTTCCCAATTCATTTAGAAGGGACAGAATCTCTCTGAATCATCTCAGTCAAGCTTGAAATACTATATGCCATGGACTGCCCCAACATTAAGTATTTTATAGTATACTGGAATTACTTCCAAGTGTTAGCATCACCATAACTACTAAAAAGCAAGTTTCCACAGCTCCAACGTATTTTTTAAAATAGATTCAGCCATGCTGCTACTTGTGGCAAGGAAATGCTACACATTTCCTTATGATCTTCATTATTTTTAGATTTTTTTTCTGCTTACAGTAAGTAATCACAAATACGTAGGAACACTGAATAAACAGAACCTTGCACACAACACACTGCTCAATTATTTTCTCATCCGTTATTTTAAAATGAGTGTCCATTCCACTCTTTGTTTTGTAGGAGTGTCCCAGCATCTTTATCCTTCTTCTGCCTCTTCCTCCAGTATTTCATTGCAGTTTTTTGTGGGTGGCGGTGTTTGTTAATTTTTAAAGCAAGCCTTCGTCATACAGGCAAAATTACACACACTGAAGTTCCCACTCAACTACAAGATACACGCCAAAACATCAGAGAGCCAATAAGCATACCCTACTATAATATTTCATCTCAAATTCTTTTTGTACTGTTACAGCATTTCACAATCCTTTCACAGCTGCTTGCAACCTCACTTTCCTCCAGAGAGACAACAATTACTATTGCTGTTCATCCATTTTCACTTTTTAGTATCATCAGTCCCTGCAATCAATTTCAATAATTAAGGAACACATTCAGCTCTTTTTTTATTATTTTTTTTTAAATATTTTTTTTTTTTTTTTTTTTTTTAAGACCTAAAAGCACACTGGCTCTCCACGGAGTCAGTAGCTGACATGCTTACTTATTTTTTTCATAAAGCCTCACACTTGTAATAGCTGTAGGTAAGGCAGCATGCCTCACTGACCGATTCCCTCAATGGATGAGAGTTGTGCACTTCTGGGAAACCCTGAGGATAAAAGACTTTAAAAAGGAGAAAAAAATGTCCTATGGCATCTTTTCTGTTAGCTCCTATCTAAATTCAGAATCTCTTTTGAGGTAGAAAGGGCTGTAAATACAGAAATCGAGTTAAGAACCCCAAACAACTTAGGAAGCAATTATCTAATTTGGGTGCTCAAGACAACAGAAGACGTTCTTGGAAAGCCAAAGCAAAAATGAAATTATTGCTTGGTTAATTTCCTTGATTTTGTTTTGTGAACTTCCTTCTGCTTTAATTTAATACTTTTATTTAAGTTCAATGTCTTTATTACTTATTTACTGCAAGTTTTTAGAAAAAAGGAAACCAGTTCTGGAAAGCAAGCACACTTGGCAAAGCACAAAGATAACCATGAATACAACCAAGATCACTAGTGAGCTCCTATGACATATTAAGAAGATATATGACAGGATTAGTGATCAGCAAGGTTAATAAAGGCATCAATTAATGTACTTTTTGGATGAGTTACATTTTGCTGCAATACCTCTGCTCCACAACCATCCTGAAGAAGCAAACATCAGCATGTTTCCTTTTGCAAACCTGTCTGGAAAGCGTAAAGGTGAACTTCGTCTGGCAAGCATAAAGGTGAACTTCAAATCACTCCAGATGCACCTGGACCCTAACCCATCATATTCACCTCACTGTTAAAACCTCAGATTCTCTGAACAATGGTGACTGTCTACCATTATAGCTAAAAAATCCCCTCCCTCATTGTCCTCTTCACGTCCCCTTGCTTTTATTTCTCCTTCAGGCATACCAGACCATTAAGCAGCAAATGAGGATGAAATGCAGCCTAGACCAGGTGGCTTACTTATCTGAGTTATTCCTACAGCATCAGTCACCTCTGCTTTAATGACAGACGCACCAATGGAAAGAACTGAAGCCGAGATCCTGTCTCTCCTCTCTAGGTGTAGTGGACTGTGTGAAAAAGGGCTGGTGGATACTGCTGCGGCTGTCACAGTGCTGGCTTGGCTGCCAGCACTGGGGACTCGTTGCCTTATTGTATCCAAGCTGCTTGGGCTTCAACTTCTCTGCCAAAAATGGTGCTTTTTCACAGTGAAATACAGCAGGGTGTCCTCTCAAATAGTGTTTTACATGATAGCATTAAAGTTATGCCATTTGTTCTTCTGCAGTGACAGCCCAATGATTTTAGTAAGTCCTTCGTATTATTAGGACTAATAACAACACAAAAGGCAATAGACCAGGAATTTTTCTTGATCTGATGCTAAGGAACACAACAGACACTTAATGTTGATCTCCCTTTTATTTATATTTTTTAAGACCACCTGAAGAGATTGCATCTGTGAGATTCATTAGTGCCTTTTGCAAGCTATCCTTCCTTGGTGACATGGCCGAGGAATGAAATAGACGTCTACAACAGTTTTTAAAAAAACCAAAGCACCACAAAACAAGAGGCAAACAAATTAGACCAATGAATCCATGATTATTTGCATCACTTATAACTGTTGTGCTATATTCTCTCCAGGCCCGTTAGGGAACTTTAAGGATACAATTACAAACATAAACACTTCTCAGGAACCACAGCTAGAAAACAGAAACAACCAGCATCCAGCTGAGCAACTCGAAAATATTTTGTGCGCGTCAGGTTACTTTTTCCAGTTGCAATTTAAAGACTTCAAGAATTGAAACAGCATTATTTTAAACAATGTCATACATACTGTATGCATGCCCAAGCGTCTATATTTTTTTATAGGAAGTCAGGATCATTGGTGACAGTGATATGCTGTCAAAAGAGAAGCTTAAGACAATCTATTTGAAATGGATTTTGGTTCAGAGCCTCTTGTACTTCGAAAGCTGCCTGCTACCTCCTGGGCAACGGGCTGGCTGTAGAGAGGCCAGGTAGGAATGCTGGGAGTTTGTTCCTGCCAAAAGAAATGCCAAGAACTACCCTCTTTGTTCTGGTCTTTACCCCTGGCACTCCCTGCTCACACCTGGGTTTTCTGGGCAAGACGAATATCACAAACACTGCTGAGAGCTGCCACCATATTTAGCCTGTTAGATCATGCCACTGGCAGCTTCTTCTGTACTTGGCTGAGCATGTTGCAAACTGCAATACCTGATTTGCTGGAACCAAGTTATCCTAGCATTTGTAGCCAGCAGCATTTAGTTTAGCATTTGTTATCCTCAGGCCAAGACAGCACTTCTTTCTTTCCTCAACAAGAAGAAATTAAATCTGACTCACATTCCAAGCAAAAAGTAAGGCATTTGTCATATGTGTTTCACACTTAATAAATTTTGTACTTTTTTTTTTTTTAAGCAATCCGTTGTGTCAGTCACCCTACTTCAGGCACACTATTGATCAGTAGTCTTGCGCATACTTCTTTGCACGATTTTAAAAAGCACAGCTTAAAGAAGGTGCAAACAGCTCTCAGATTATCTCCATGTTTAGCTGCGATTTGAACACACAAGCTCCCGCGGGTGGAAGTGCCCAGGGGACCGCTCTCGCCACAAGCAGCCTCCCATGCACAAGGGAGGCATCTTCAGTGAGACCGTTTGTTGACAATTCCTCAGTTCCTTGGAAAGCTCAACATAAACACACATGCATGCTTCAGATGTTTCCACACTCACCATAGAAAAGCCACAATAAAAAAAAAAAAACACCAAACAAAAAAAACCCCAAAAACCTGAGAGATCTCAGTTTTACAAGCCTTCAAGAACACGGGTGCCCGCAGCAGGCCAGTGCAGCTCCCAAGGCAGCACGGCACAGCTGGTATCATGACAAGTAGGAGACACAGTCACACTGCCCTGCTTCTGCTGGGACAGCCCCAGCAAAAGTGCCAAAAGGAGATCATGCCAGTGTAGCAGAACATAATCGAAGAGGACACAAGGGGACAGTTTCAACCATTGATACTGGAAAGTGAAACACTGTGCTGAACCCCTGAGATTTAAATCCTTGCCTGGAGACTTGTACAGGAGAAGGAGTTGCTGCATCAGTTCTTTCCACCACCACCCAAAGCTGTGAGGGATTACTTGCCTTCTCAGGTAGGTAAACAGGGAAGTCTTCGCAGAATTTACAGCTTTTTGCCTTCCCTTATCACCAATTCTCATTTCATAGGGAGAGCTGCAATGCTCATGGCCAAGACCTTTGGAAAAAAGCTCCAGGCATGGAAGTGATAAAGAATATAAATCAGGACCACCAAAATACAGCACTCATTTACAATCAGGACATGCTATTCTAACTTCTCTCAGTCCACAAAACAGACACATAGTGGGAAAAGGTTTATTGGGAAAAAGACAGCAGGATCAGAAGAAAAATAATACTTTACTTCCCAGTCACAGAACAAAAAGAAAAACCACAACACAACTCCAGCACACATTAAATTGACTTCTAGAAAACTATAATAAAAATGTGACAAAATTTCAAACCAAACACATCAAATAGGAAAGGGAAAACCTATACCAAGTGAGAACAAAACCTCCTATTAATACTCATTTCAAACAAAATTGATTTCACCTTGCCAGAGCTACCATGGAGTTCCATTGTATAACTACTACTCCTCCACTAAAATCAGAATTAAGGCAAGGCCCTAAATATCTCCTATATTGATTCATCATTGTTTTTATGATTTTTGGGTGACTTTATCCCTGAAATCAGGGCTGTGCACAACCTATTGCACTCCAATTTTATGTGTTGGATAGCTAGAAGATGACAAGAAAGTGCTAAGCAGCAGAGTACTCTAAAGGTTGTGACTTAGATCTAAAATAAATGTGGAGTGACTTAACTCTTAACTGCTTAACTTAACACGACTGCCGACATGTGTGGGAGCTGATGCGGCTCCAGGCTGCTGGAAAACAGAGGTTGAAACAGTTTGGTTGAGACCAGCACAGACTACCTGTAAAAAATAACTGAGCTGTTAGCAAGATTGGACTTGTGCACTCTCTTCCTCTAATCTTTTGCACAGATTAGAGGAAGAATGGGATTTAGACACTTTTTCTAAACTATTCCGCTCATCTCAAAATCAATACCGAACATCCAGCCCCCAGGAACACCACTGGGGGAGGAAAAACAGAACATAAAAAAATCCACCAAACTCTGCACAGTTGAAATCACTGAGCCATAAGGCTCAGGTTGTAGCTATCAAAATAGCAGTTTTGATAAAAACTCCTTTTATTTATTTACAGGCAAAAATCTTAAGAGATTTTTTTTTAGTCCACTTTGCTTGAGTGAAGCACGAAGATATTTCAAAGAAAAATTAAAACTTGCATAAACTCAGTATTTTTAAAAGAAATGTCTCTGATTCTAGCATCTAAAATAAAGCCTGCATTCCTTAGCATAAATTTTGTCTGAAAAAACACAGCTGCACGGTTTTGTATGTCTATTCGTTAAAACA
Source organism: Falco cherrug (assembly GCF_023634085.1). Taxonomy (NCBI): domain Eukaryota; kingdom Metazoa; phylum Chordata; class Aves; order Falconiformes; family Falconidae; genus Falco; species Falco cherrug. The sequence continues at coordinate 45,224,565 of NC_073701.1, forward strand.
TCTTTAAATTGATCAAATACAGATGTTGGATAAATGAGGCATATTAATATAACTGTTGATATTTAAATAGAAACTGAAGTTAATATTTTGATTGCTTTCTTCCAACATTCATTTTATGCCCCCCAAAATCTTACTATTTTACATATACAATTATATTAGACCTTGCCACAGTTAAAATATCACCATACAAACCAGAGTACCACCAAGCTTCACAAAAATGTTTCCTGAGCTAACACTGAAGAAAACCCACAGGAAAAGGCTGTTGTTGAGCATATAAATGGGTCTTTCATCAGTTCTCATGTCACATTTGACTCTCCATTCTACATCTGCGATACTCTCTGGAGCTATGTGTTAACCTGCAATTTATACCACTGCTGGCAACTGGAGACAGAGTGTGCATGTCAGAGGCAAGGCAGAAATGCCATATATTTGTAGAGTGACAAATATACAACGTTACCTTAGCTTCTCCCATTTTAAGGAAAAGGAAATACATATGAAGAGTGCCAAAATTAGGAAAAAAACAAACACAGAATAAAAGAGGAAAGCAAAAGTTTTTCAGATTAATTTATGAAAGTATGTGACACCTGAGTTCCTGTTATCCATAAACAGGTGGGTTAGGAAGCAGGGTAAAGGACACAGGGGTTTTTTTGTGCTGCTTTGCTTACTTCAGGCTCCCCCACATCATGCTAAGTCACCCTTCAGCTGAAGGGAAGGGCTGACACGCTGAGCTGAGGCGACGTCACCAGGAGGAAAGACGAGGACATCCTTGTATTGTACCAGGGAGATCGATGGGAACAGCACAATTAAGACATTTTTGCCATCTGTGGTGAGCACTTCTTCAATGGGAAACAAAGGACAGCACAGTTTACCCTTAAAATGGCTCTTAATGCAGATGGACTGCGCGGGCTACAAGGTTAGTGTGATGTAATTTTCTGGACTGCACAAGACTGACAAAAAAAGCACCAAATCTTTTGGAGAGTGGCAAAGGGATCTGCCCAGCAGCCAGGGAGCACTCCCCAGCAGTGCTGCCTCATCACCATCGCTGCTGCCACGGTCAGCTTTCCCCGTCTCATACTTACAAACACACCCCACCCAGCCTTGACTACACTTCATGAAAAGATATCAAGAACTTGAACTACATCTGTTTTTATGTAACACTTGTAATGCCATCCAGTAAGTTAGAAGTCTTTCATTATGGCACCTCCAACCCTGCCAAAAGTTTCCCTATGTGCCGTGTCCACATCAACCTGCTTCACCCACGTCTTTCATTTACTAAAACCAACAGGGAGCTCTTGAAAACAGGAATGAAAGGAATACCAAAGACAGAAATTCTCTTTCATTACAATCTTGGAGATCCTCCAACTGTTTTCATTTTGTAAGACCTTTCAAACCTTTTCAAGACTGGATTATATACTAAAATAATGGACTTGGTATTAGAAAAATACAGTTCTCCAACTCCTTTCCCTCGTTGGAGAGGGGAGCATCAGACTTCAGAATCTTCCCCAATGTCAAAACAGATGAAATCATCTCATCTCAAACATTTGGATGAGAATGGGTGAAGATTCTTTCAAAGCAAGAAATTCCTATTTAGTCTGATTTAGGAAAAAAAAAAAAAAAAGGTGAGGGGATGGATTGGCATACCCCTAGATTGCTTTAGAAGATTTAAGTATTGTCCCAAAGGGCATATCTCCTTCTTATAATACATGCATCTTATTTCATGTAGTATAGCAGACTAAACTGTAAAGCTGTATAACCAAAAGACATCCCAAAACTAAAGAAAACTTCTCTTACTGGAGAAGCAGAACATGGAGACACTGACTTGCTTGAAGTTTCTTGCAAGGAAAGGGAAGAAACCCCAAAACACTGCACATGCTTTCCTAAGGGAAAAAAAAAAAAATCACTGTCTCTCATGTAGTTTCACAGGCTATCCTAGTAGTGTATAAAATAATTAACTTGACACTACAAAATAGAGTAATTCCAGACCCAAGGTCAGTGATTTTACTAACCCTCAGGAAAGAGAAGGAACTCCAGAGAGCAGCATACAGCCCCAGGATCAGAGTCCCACCACTGCATGCACCCAATTCCTTCCCAAAGTCCCTGTGTCAGAACATCAGTATCCCCAAGCAACAGCACTACCACTTCTCACCAATATTTCAGTTTCTCATTGATTTGGACTCTGGTTAGACACACCTAATTTCATTACAGAATTTGTTTCTTCACCATCTGTAGAAGCAAAACGGCACATTCCTTATGCTTGGTAGCCAAGAATTTCTTTGTCCATTCCCTGCTCCGGAGCACCAGAGCTGAGACTGCCAGATAGGCTTTGTATTCAGCCTTGGAGGGGATGGGAAGCAGAGATCTGAGCCTTCTGACTCACTCTTTACTGACAAGCCCTTGGAACTGGCAGAAGCCTGCCAGCTGCATGACATGTACGTGAGAAAGCAGGGGGGTGTGGGGGGGTGTGGAGAAAGAGGCAAGCTCAAGGAAGCAGAATACAAAAAGAAAGCCAGTGATAACATGACCGAAGATAAGGAAGCCTGATAGGAAACCTAAACAGTGTATTATCAAAGCTATTCCACTAAAACCTGAGGTACAATTGTGGAGAAAGAATTTAATGAACAACTAAGGGTGGCAGAAGCCAACTAGAATACAGGGGGAGACTGAACACATGGCAAGACTGCAGAGCTGATGGAGGAAAAGGAACCTGCCTTCCTCAGAGCAGAAAGTAATCCACTATCACCTTTTAGTAGTGTATGAAATCCAAAAAATCTACATACCTGGCATCTACTTTTCAGGAAGTTATATCCTTCAATAAAAAGAAAATGTGGTTTTTAATGTATAAATATAACACCTTCAATATCTAAATTTTATTTTGCGCATTCAAATCTCAGTATAAGTGTTTCAAAACTGTTTTTAAATGCCATTTAGACCCTACAGTATTTTATTAATTTAGTGGTTCTGAATGGGATTTTACAACTGAAAAAAAAGCCCTTCCCTAATGCAGCCAATCTCTAAACACCACCACATTTATCTGGTACAATATTGCTCATCAGAAGCATGTCTCAACCCTAACAAAGTTCAGTACATCAAAGAGGAATATCTATCAAAGTGCTTAACCACACAGATTTCAATACTAAATTCAATATTCCAGGAAAGCTTTCATGGACACTTAATTGACCTGTGGGGACTCAGTCACCGAAGCAGAATTTAGTCCAAAAAACCTAAGCTTACAAAAATACCAATGGATTATTCTAAATCCACAGGGGTGGGAAAAATAGGAAGCAGTATTTAATTAAACCAACATGAAGATATCAAAAAGGGTTGTTGTCACATGGTACTCCCCCAGCCCTTTGCAAAGATAAATCCTAGCCACAATCACAATGACACAGCTATAAATCTTGTCAAAATCAATTTGCAGTCATGCACATTTGCAACATTTTGAAGGAACGCCGTCCAAAGTAGTCAGTAAATACAATATGCTATTCCCTGAAGGGTGAAGGAGCAGACTCGCTCAACCTGAAGTACAATTCTCTTGCCTAGAACAATGTAACAAAGACCAAAAGGAAGCCCACAAGATCCAGAAAAGTGTAAGTTTCTGTCTTCTGCAGCATGACACACATTCCAGCGCATGTTCCTTTGCATCTTTAGATTACTGGACAAATATATACTCAATTTTATTTTTAGTTTTAAGGAAAATTTTGCTGTTCTCCTCAGTAAAGGTTTGTCACTGAAAAGAGGAGAGCCAATGCATAAATATTTCTTTCATTAGGAGGTTTTAAGAAAGAAAAAAACCCAACAAAACAAAAAGGTGTCCCTTCAAAACAGAACCATTACAACTACCAGTCTCTGACAACATTACAATGCATTGTGGCCATACCAAGCAGCACTCACTTTTCAGGCCTGAACCATTCATTTCTCAAAAAAAACCCCAAACGACCCAAACCAAAAGAGCTGCTTCCCCTGTTATCTGCAACTAGATAATTACATTTAAAACATCTTTCACATTTAACAGTAAATTTTTCATCCCACAGCATCTATTCTTCACTCATTTTGTTTACAGGGTCCTTAGAATAACACATTAATCTTAATTATCCATTTGAAATTGGTAGTCAGACAGGTAGGCTAGGATAAAATAAACCATCCTTAAAAAGCTGTTTCAAGAGACTGTTTTTCCATAGTGGAAACAAAACATGGATTATCTGCTCCCAAGGTATTGTCATTACTTTGTTGAGAATATTCCCCTGAACTACTGAACACAAGAAAAACCCTTCAGTCTTCCCTCGGCAGCACCTGTCCCAGCTCTGTTGCTCACCCCGTATCAGGACCCTAGTTTTCTTCCTTTCAGATCCAAGCCCACCTTCAGCTGATGTCAACCTCCCTTCTAGTAACTCAAAAAATCAAGTGGTAAGTGACAGCTGATATCCACCATTGATTACGCAAGCCCACCATTTGCATTTATATGTGAGAAGGCCCAAGCAAACAAAATTATATGTGTTATTAAATTCAGATACAAGTTAGAATAAGAGTGTCAGATGCTATGTCCATGCTCCATTAAAGCATAATGGTTTCATCAAATGGGATTGGGATGAAATTTCTCAGCAACCATCGAAGTACTACGTACATTATGAAAATTTTATTTCTTCCTCCAGAAAGAGATGTAACATCAGGTAAAAACACCACTAAACACTTCTGGTAATGGCAAGCCTGGCATTCAGACTTAATATACTGCGTATGTGTTATTATGACTAGAAGTGTAGGCAATCAGTCTACGAATTTCTCAGAAGAACAATCTCATTTGTACATCGGCTTTAATCATAAGATAATTTGCTTTAAGATCCCCATTAGCAGTGCATTACAGGAGTTTTATGTGCCATGATCTAGGAAAAAAAAAGAGCTAAGTGCGTGTTCTGACAGGCTGGGGAAAATGCAAGCCGTAATTATTTCAGTAACATCAGCCTGTTTCTTTAACTGGTTTTATAATACCACCTGGCCCAGGAAATGATAAAAGGCTCTTAAAGAACTATGCAGAAAAGGTAAGATGACATTGATAAAGAAGCTTCAAAAGATTTGAGATAACAATGGATGGGAAAACTGGAGAAGCTGCCTGTCTGGTTCCATCTGGGCAAGGACCCTTACACCTCCCAAGCCAGAGCAAAAGCGAATACCTGTACCTGCTCTTCCAGCAGCAGCTGAACCGGGTTAGGAGACCACTGCCCCATTATTTTCCCTTTTTTTCCTAGGGATTTCTTTGCTCCTAGGATCTACTGAAGTAACTGCATGCATTAACTGCTAAGGTAGTTTCTAACAATATAATTTAGTTTAAAATAAACATTTACATAAAGTGCTCTGGTTATGGGGTTTTGTGTGCTTTTTAAAGAAAACCACAAACCCAGTTATGTCAAGAACATCCAGCTTAGGGAGCAACTACAGATGCAGACGTGCCAGGGTGCAAGAGATCACTGAAACCCTTAAATCATCATTAGTACTGGGCAAGGTTTGTGTGGTGAGGGAATAGATCTCACACACTCAGCCAGGTAAGAAAACTACAGAATTTTACTCAAGGCGCAACTGCAGTCTCATGGCTACCATGGTTCATACAGCAAAACTGTCCTCTTCTTTTCCTAAAGAAAATACAAGCATTCACCTGGATTCAGAACCACAACACAAACCAAAACAGATAGCATAAACACATAAAACATATCCTTATTTAAGTTTGGTCTCACCCTTCTTGGGTAAATCAAATCAAAAGTATACCAAGAGAATGCAGTGAAAACCCCTAAAAGACAGCTGAAGATTAGACTTAAACAAAAAGCAATCACTCAGTCAAGAACGTCAAGTATACCAAAGACAAAACCAAGAAACACTCCACTGTAAACAAGAAAAATACGCAACAGCCACATGAATAAATCTACAAATATCGAGCCCATAACCAGGAACCTTGCTTCCCGTGGTAAGGCTTCATGCTTTCCATCAAACAGTCCAATGTTGAGAATATCAACTCTATAAACAGTTATTAAGACAGGATACCACTTAAAATCATAGAATCATAGACTCATTTAGGTTGGAAAAGACCTTTAAGATCATCAAGTCCAACCATTAAATTTATCTGTCTCATCCTATATAAAAGGATATGCTCCCCTAAAGAACAGCCAGCTCTCAGATTCTTTGGAGCATGTGTTTGCTACACACGCATCCAAAATGAAATGAAGCTTAGTATCTCTCAGTGAAACATGAAGTTAAACGTGACTATCTATAAGCTAGCTCATTTATTCTTGTCATTATGCATATGTTCTCAACAGTGTAAGGAAGTTTGCTGGGGACTATGAAATACAGAGTCTGCATATTTAATTCAAATCCTTATTGCTGGTTTGAGATAAATCTTTAGGATCTGCAAGACCAACTGAGTCGCTGAAGTTAAGAGGTTAAATGATACTGTATTGGGTCAAAACAACGCTTCATCTGTTACCAAACTCCAACAGACACAGTAAATGATGCTATTTAGGGAGAACACAAAAGCCTGGCCACTCTCTGTGGCGCATCCCTCTTCCCAGCATCCACAGTCACAGCATTACAGATATTAAAGAGATATGTTCCTGCCTATTCCATTTAGCATCTGTTTTGGATATATCTATAAATCAGTCCAATCCCTTTTTTTAATCTGCCGATCTTATCTGTCTTCATCACCTTCTGAGACAACGAAACACGACAACAACCTGCAGAGTCACCAAACCCATGCTTCAGCAATATTCTGTAAGTCACACAGAAGTCATGCATCACTACTACCTTTGCTGGGAGCACAGGGAGATACAGAAGACTCACTACATTCAGGGAGAGGCAGCATCTGTTGTTATACCCAAAAAGCTGTCAAGACCTGATGAAGAATTTGCATACCCAAAAGCCTGTCTGCTTTTCCCAGCTCTATCAGCTGATCTCAAAATATATCCCCCTACAAACGTAGCAACTATGCACTCTATGGACGCTTGTTCAAGTTCACCCTGAACCTGTGGTAAGGTTTATTCCTCCCCATTTAAGTATTCTTGGATACAAATACATGACTGTATCCGATTTGCTTTAATTAAATCTGGAAAAGCACATACGTTAGTTTCCCAAAGTTTGATCATACATGAGGAATAACTAGCTTACTTTTGACTCTTCACCAAGTGCAAGCACTTCTCAAAACAGCAAAAGCACATGGAAAGATATACAGCAGTGGCTGTCCTGGTGACATTTAATGGAAGGGGTACAACCTCAAGTCATCCTCTAAACATGTTTACAACCAACAGAGTTACAATGGAGAAGTAAAAACTTCTGGTTTTATTTTACCTGCCAAGTCTCAAATACCTGCTTGTAGCTTCACAAAGCTCCTCAACCTCATAGAAGCCAGGGCTCTGGTCTTCCATGCTGCTGGAGTTCTGCCAGTCAAAACAGAGACGTCTCCCAGCACCCATAGCAAAAGGCAAGTTCTCATACTCGGGTATTTCCTCATAGTGACGCACGTTTTCATACTCGGGAGCACAAGTGCTGGTTACAGAATTCAAATGCATTTGTGACAAATTCTCTCCCAAAAGTACATGCCCATCTAAAGACTCCAGTCTTTGGTTATTCCGCATCTCAGGTTGACTTCTGTTTCTTTGCCTCTTCTTCTGTAATGCTGGACTACTTATTTCTATGGAACGTACCTTGGCAGATTTAGCTTTCCTTTCATTGCCTACAGATGCTATATTCCGGTTGTTACCACTTCCACACCCATCCCCGGTGGAAAGGTTGGCAATAGCACTATCCATTGACTGGCTGCCTTTAGACAGAAATTTTTGGAAGTCGCTTTTCATTAAGCAAACTGACAGCTTCATGTTGAGAAATTTTTTCAAGCTATTTTTCTTCTGATGGTCTTTGCAAGGCTTGTCTGTCCTTTCCATGTCCACAGAAGAGAGAGATTTGGCCCTAGGCTTCGTCACGACGGTCAAGTGGGTGAAGCTGGTAGCAATGTTAGCAGTTTTTAACGATTCAGGATTTCCTGAAAACGGAAGAATAGGATGAGGTAACTTCCAGACAGGTTTCTCAGAAGACCGTTTAGGTATGTCACAGGATGACAGTGCATGTGGCTCCTTGGCTGGCAGATGCGTGAAGTGAGATCCTTCCAGAACACTGTTCGATTTGTCCTCACTGGAGCTGTAAGAACTTTTCTCCACCAGCTCTGCTGATGCAGCTTTTTTCAGCAGGCCAGCAGCTGGAAGGCTGTGCCTCTGTGGTTTCTTAGGAACTGTTTTTGGAGAACTTTCATCCTTTATTTTAACTTCTTTATCTTCCAATTTTTGTGGGGAAACATGAAGGCTATTGGAAGCTGAGTGGTGACTGCTAGTTAATTTGAGTTGCTTTGGCAAACTCATGGACAAAGCATCACACCTGACAAAGTTAGTTCTTTTGTCCACAGCATCTAGCATACTGGTATCATCTATCATCTCATCCATGGAGTTAACTAAGTTATGGTCTGCACCTAAAGAACATTCAACACTTTCCACCAAATCAGAAGTTTTGTGTGACAACTGAGGCAAAAGATTTTGTGAAGCTGACTCTTCCATAGCTGGTTCCTTCACCTGATGCTTTTTGTCTGCGTTGCTTTGAGTTACCTCACATTTTTCAGGATGAAGCACTTCTGTATTATTGTTATAGCAAACACTTTGACCAAGGATATTAATTTTTGCTGGCTTTTTAAAGCTTTGGTCCACAAGCCCAAAGGAATCTTTCTCTGCATTAGATGGTTCTTTTGTTCCTTCTCCTGTGGTGTCTATGCCATCCTGACGGACTAGACATGCAGCACGTGGCTTTCTTGGCTTAGGGATAGGAAGCACTTTTGAGCTCAGGACTGAAGATATTTCAAAGGAGGCTTTATCAGCATCTGCTTTCATACCTATTTCACCTGACAATGTACTATCACTATTTAAATTTTCATTTTCCAGGTTTTCCTGGTCCAATGGGCAAGAGCAACTATGGTTATTTTCAGTCAAACCAGGACAAATTTCAGACATCTGAAACTCATCAGCAGTGAGCTTACCATCAGTATTTTGTTGCTTTCCTTTAGCTACCTCAGAAGACAATGAAGACTGTATAAGTTCCATAAACTCTCTTTTAACGTCATTCTTGGAACTGCTGCCATCCCCTTTGTCAAGTCTGTCTGCATGCCTGTGCCTCACAGGACTGTTATTAGGAAACACACTATGAGTTAGAACGTCCTTAAGTTTCTCTTCCAAAATGCTGGCTTTCAAAACCACCTGATTTCTATTTACTAGTTTTTCATTGTGACTATTGCCCAGACCTGGTGTGGTTTTTTCACCAACTTTGATGTTTTCTAAGTTTTCAAATTGCTCAAAAATAATCTGAGTTTTACAGGCGTTCTCCCCATTTCCAAGCTTCTGAAGGCATTCAAATTTGCAAGATGACATTGGTAGAATATATGCTGTGTTACCAGTACTCCCTTCCGAGGCTTCATTTTTATAGTTCAAGTGGTCTAGCGTTTGAGAAGAATCTCCCCTGTGCTCCTCAAAGCTTTTTGTGCTTTTTTGTATAGACGATGGAGGTTTAACTTCTGGAATGGATGAGCTCTTTAGAACCTTTGGTTTTGGTGCAATTGCTGGCTTGGTTTTCCTTGCTGCTTGTATAACACCAGAAAGTACAACATCGGGCTTCGGTGCAACAGGTGGAGGCGTTGCCTTGTGTCCTACCACAAATTTTGGTTTGGGGGCCACTGGTGGCTTCTTAATTTCTAGAAAGGATGGAAAACAAAGACTTTAGTCACCGTGAGCCCACAGAACAACTTCACTTGCACCACAGTATTATTAGAAGTTCTGCAAAACATTTAAAGCATGTGATCTACAAGATGTCAGTCTGTGTATGTATACATTTTCCTCTTAAAAGCATGCCTCCCTTCCCTACCACTGCTTTTTTACTAGTTGCCTTTCTTTGTTTTAACAGACGCAATCAAGGAATTGTAGGAAAAGTCTTCAAGGGTAACTTATTTGTTAAAAAGCAGTTTAATTTTATGAAAGTGTATCTCCTTGCTCAGATGCTAAGTATGATGCTAATAAAAACAGGGCAGATTAACCTGGTTTTGCAGTTTGAACTACTAGAATACTGTTTAAAAACTGTGTAAATACGTTAAGTGCCTCATGTATAATAAGCCATGAAGATAACAGAACAGCTAGGGTAACTACCAGGACAGTTCAGTCCCTTCCCCTGCCACCTTTGGAAAATGTGTAACCTAAATTACCCCTTTCCCTTCTTCTTCTTTTCAAACAATACTGAAATGCATTATTGTATCAGCTGTAGAACTGGCACGTCATTACCATCAGCTCAGTGAAATGAGCCCATGGTGTGAACACATGTAACACAGTAATGGGTAGCAAGTCAGTACCCTCCTTCCGTGCATCTTATAAAAATTACTCTTCCGAACATGTTACTGTCTGACCTAGAAATAGTAACGACTGCTATGACTTATGACCTACTTGACAGCAGAAGATGACAAACCTGGGGGAGAGTGGACAGCAGGAAAAGGAGTACATGAGGAACTTGGAGATTATAGAGTTTTGATTGTGGCGTTGGTTTGGGGTTTTTTTGTTTGGTTGTTTGGTTTGTGGGGGTTTTTTATTTAATGGATGCCTGAAACACTTTAATATTGCAGGAGATCTTTTATGACCAATTTATTTCCATATGCTGTAATAATTTCAGATTTCTAAAGTGCTCTGAAGTGATTTTTGACATACCAGAACTCATTCATAAAGTAAACAATCTTCTCATTCTGTTTTTTTATGTACTACCTCTATTTACCTTTGTTTTGAATAATATGTTGGTATACTTTCAGGAAGTCACACACATGTTAAAACTCTCAAGAAAACATGCTAATTAATGTTTCACATGCAAAGAGATTGGGTAAGCCATGGATTTATTATTCCCTTTGAACTGTGGTTTTGGTGTTTGGTTGTTTTTTATCACCAATATTATTATAGATGTGCAACTATATCTTAATCTCTAGCCTAGAAATACAAGAACAAAGTTTCAGGCTTGTTTTTTTGTTTGTTTTGGATTTTTTTTGTTTGAAAGAAAAATAGATGTTTAAAAAAAAAAAAAAAAAGCAGATGCCTCAGTTGTAAGCATTTCCCAAACACAAAGCCACTGCCCTGGCAATGACAGCCAGAAACAATGTGTCTACTATAGAAACAGGAAAACCATGTTTTTCTAGGACATGAATCATTAAATGGTATCCAGACTGACTCCACTTAAACTCAGAATAGCTGTCCTTGCTGCAATTACATCAGCAAAGAGGTAAACCCTATAGCAGAGACAATTTTTGAGACATTTTGCAACCAGGAAAGCAGAATTTCTTTCCAAATGTACAGCTCCCTATAGCCACTAACAACAGCCAACAGTGACCCAACTACCAGCTACTGCAAAAGCCATATCGCCTTCTGTTTCCTGTCCAAAAGCCAGTTTCCCCACAGAGTGAAGAGTCAACACTTTGCTAGGAAAAAAATAATTAAAAAATTAACCCTTTGGATAGGCACCTACTAATCCTGAAGAGCAGAAGAGTTGTACGCTCACTTTCAGACAAGGCAACTGCCTGTTCAGATGGAGAATGAAGCAACAGCAACAAAGAAGCCTGTTTTCTGTGGTAAAGAATGAGGAAGGGATACCCAGTTTGTCACAGAACATAACACAGTAGTAGACCTGGGCCACGTTCAGTAATATTTATCAAGGTATTAAAGCTTCCTGAAAACAGGAGAGAGACAGTCTGCTTAGAAATCCTTCCTGATGTGCAAATGAGAGAAACAGATGGCAGAAGATACAGGAGATTAAACACTGGCTAGATAAAGTGATATCCTGTGGCTTATTTGTCCCACTCCGCAAACTGAGGTCCTTAAACCTTGGAAGTTTCTCTCTGTAGTGGGACTGCCTGACATTTTGGATACCGATCAAACTAGACTACCCTGCAGGGCTTTCAACTAGCATTTATCAGGGAGGACATTCCGAAGTTGTATGATACCATTACCTGAACATAAGATTCAAAACTAAAACATGAAAATGTAAAGGGATGCAAAGAAAACAAACCAGTTGTTTATACACCAATAGTGGAAACCTGGATAACGAAGAGAGCAAGAAAAATCCCCTTCTGATAATAAGTGTGATTCAGAAAGCCTACTAGAATGTTTCAAATGACTGCAACGTTAAAAAGCAGTGGGTCAGACAGAACAGTCTGGCAAGTTGCATGTTACAATAGACACCACTATCTGCTTTAAAGTGATTGCTCATTCCATCTAGACTACATATGGGTCAATGTATTAACAGGCACATTATAGTCTCAGTATCAATACAGATTTGCAGTCAACCACTCAATCAGAAAGGAATGTGATGAAGAGCCCTTTCAAACACAAATATGACGTGAGAGGAAAGACTCCAGGAAGGGAATGCATACCAGCAGTTTTCCTCAATAAAATACCTTTAAGTTTCTGAAAAATGCAAGTTATGACTTTTTAGAAAAACACACAGCAGGTAGGCAAGGGCAAAAGGTTTTGATTAGGAATCAAGAATTAAAGTTCAGTTGATTGTAAACTAATAAATCATGTGTGGATAAAAACCAGTTCTACATAACACAGTGCTTTAAAAAGTAAAATTTCACATCCCAAACAGAAAGAAAACTAAGTAGGAGGCAACTGTTTATATATAAAGGTGTAAGGAATGACTGGAAGTCATATGAGGATGACTTTTTGTTAAATGACAAGCATAAGCAAGCCTCTTTGGTGAAAAACAATAAACATAATCAAGGAAATGTTACACAACAAAAGCATGAAGTGGCGAGTTGTTTGGACAAGGGTCTTTTTCCTGGTGCCATAGGGAACTGTTCACCTAAGAACAGAGATGACTGGTTATGCTTAGGAGAGTAAAAACTGAAGAGAATTTGGAAATCATTGTAGATAGTTATTTTATGAAAGCTCCATGCAGGTCAGCAGCTAAGCAGTAAATAATCCTTCAAATTACAAGGAGATAAATATAAAAAGCTGAAGAGAGCTGAAAATATTTCTGTACGCAGCATCTGCCAGACTGTTAGTGACATGCTACATCACGTTCTGGCATTCTTAGATGAAAACTTGGGATGAACGCAAGAAATAACCACAGAAGTATCCAAGGTCTAAAAATCATGCCTCAAATCCCAAGAAAGCTCACCCTGCTTAATTTAATCAAGAAGTTAACAAGTGAGATGGTAATAGCATTTATACTTATGCACATGTTAAAGATTTTTGATAACAGATGTCTCTTCAGTCAGAGCAAGAAGCTGACCACTGAAGTTTGACAACTACAAACTAGAAACAAAGCTTTAAAATTACTATTAAACCCAAAGGATCATTGACTACAGAAACATCTCACCTAGGGCTGTGGTGGAGCCACCAGCACTTACAGTCAACCTAAACTCATTTTCCAAGATGTGTAGAAGTTTCAGAGGAAACTCTGGACTGGACATTTGATTCTCTGGCTTATCTTACTCAGGAGATCAGAACAGAGAATCACTATGTTTTCCCCTGCTCCTCCCTCCAATCTTATTCTATTTCTCAGAGAGAATCCCTGCTTCCAGACTAGCATCATGGGTTACCAGTAATAAACCCAAATGTAAGAGCAGAAACACAAAGTTTTATTTGCATAAACAGATTAAATTATTAGGAGCCAGAGAAGCAGCCAGAGATATCCTCTGACTTGCTTGACTAGGCAAAGGGAGAAATCCATAAATAAAGTGACTTAACAAAGCTGCCATCATCAACAGGAAATCTACTGCTCATCTAAGAACAGCCAACACCACGTTCAGCGCTGAAGAAAAAAAAATCCTTAAAAATACCAATACACCCAACACCCTTAAAGTGGAATAAGAAAGGCATTATTTTTCTACCAATAACCATTAGCATCACCTATGCATGTCAATACACATGCTCTTTGCTCGATTTTAGGTCACAGCACAGAGAACAGACATTTGACCCTCTAGTGAGTTTCCTTCTTCAGCTGCTGAGGAAAAAGCAGCACCCGTTCCCATCCTGCTGAGCTCCTCTGCAACCAACACTCGCTATTGCTCAACCAGCACGTGTTCCTGTCCTACCTCCAAGCTGGTTTAGAGGAAAATGAGAACACCCTGGAGGAACTACTATTCTCAATGCTTCGTCCTTAAAGTGTCCATTTCTGTTCTTCAGATGACAGGATTTGGCAACCAAGGACCTCACTTAAAAATGCTCATGTCTCTTCTCCTGTGCAGTACCATGCATGAGCAGGAAAGCCAATCAGACAGTGCAGTCTTAATCACTATTATTACAGAGCTTTAAATTTTCTCCTCAAATTTTTACATCGTTATCTTGTCGGCCCAGCTCAGGAATAGGCAGAAAAGATATATAGAGTTGATCTGAGGCAAAACCCCCAACCAAATAGCAATACCCCTTCTGCAATAACCCTGCTATTGCTAAAGTTATCTTTAAGCCCACACTTTTGAGATTATGTTAACAACTTCTACACTTAGGAACAGCAAAACAACAAGTTACGTTCACCTGCATCTGTCCAAGAGACAGAGAAATTAAATCTGGAGGCTGTCGTGCAAACACAAACTTGATATTCATTTCCTTGCAATGCTCCTGGCATTCAGGGTCCCCTATGGGACTGTCCCTAGTCACAAGAGCTAACCCCGTGGCAGGATCCTGCAACCCATCCTAAAGCAATAGCCTTTTTGAGACACAAAACAGTAGTAAAACAGTAAAATAATCAGTGTGACATAAGATTTTGACAGCAGCTGGACCTAAACTTAAGGTATAAGTACACAATCTATGTTACTATGGGGTTAGCAAAGGTGTGAATTTAACAGATCAGCTACTTTAGAGAAGGAGGCCATATGTATACTCTTACCTTACTGCACAGTATAGAAGGTAGTTTATTCCTTTTCACCTGTGTGAGGTGAAATCCATTTCATATACTACTTCACATATCTAATACTTTCACATGTACTAGGAAAAGAAAAGGAAAGGGCTTGAAACAGCTACCGCTTAGCAGCTGGCCCACTGCAAGCCTATATACTGCCTTTCTCATAGCACCTTGTTTACATAAGCATACTGTGTTCTCAGAGTTAGGAAATCACATCTGTAGGCTATATATGAAAATAATACGATGCCCAGAAGGTATCTACTGAGGGATTGATATGCTGTTCTTGCTTAGGTGAAGGAAAAGCTCTCTCCAACAGTCAATTTACTATTCCTGGGACTACTTTTGGCATAAAACACTACCACTCACAGACGCAAAACAAGAAAGCCAACCCAGCTTTTAAAGACCATGTAGGCAGAGAGAGAATTACTGATGTATGTTTGGGATACACTCAGAAATTACTGCAATGGCAATTAATACACTGCACAGAGAAACAGAGAAAGTATTGTAAAGCTCCTGATCTACAGCAACTTAAGTTTTAATGACTCACAACAAGGCTTTTCAGTTCAATTACTCTGCTTTCAGGTACAGTAAGTTTCATTAAGTAAACACCTCAAAAAAAGTATTCAGAGATCATTATTTCCTGCAAATGTGTATTTATTTTCTCATTATACAGAGGCTCCGATTTTCTCAGGTGCCACAATGATCAAAAGGAAATAAAAAAAAAGAATGAGTCATGACATCCTGGAAGATAACACATGTAGTTTTTAAAATACAAGGGAAAACGACGGTTTCCAAACCACTACGGTTTTAGAAAACATCCTAAATAAACTGCAAAAGGAAAACATTAATTTCAAAACCTCAGGTTGTTCAATGACTTGTTGAAATAAAACAGGAAAGTTGGGGATAACTTTAGAGTAAGGGCAAGAGATGAATAAACAACCTTTTAAGATCGTATGTGGAGACTGAGCTGAGTAACTGTAATGAGACTTGACATATTAGAGGGTTAAAGGGACGTTAAACCCCGTAGGCCTCATTTTTTCAACCCTTGAAAGCAATGAAGTTTGATTGGAAAAGTCATGTTGATTTTGTTTATTCTGTTCCTGATGGTTTTTTTCCCTTCAAACTACATTTTTGACATTAAAATACACTACATATTTCTCATTGTTGTTGTCAAATCAGATTTCAAGTCTAAGATATACATTCTATCCACATTAAATAAGCTGTATAGATTCACATATAAGGACCGTTTCTCCAGCAAGAAATAATAAATGTCAAACTCATAACTGAGCTTTTGTTTTTCCCTTTTAAAGGCAATGTGCATACTTGAAGGCAGCATAATAGTTCCAGGCAGAAAATGAGTAAATGCACATTCATCAGCATTGTGTATAAAGAATATGCAGCACATGAGAAAGCAATGAGAGGAGAGTAGCTATAAATGAAGGTTGAAACCAACATACAGGTTGATCACTACAATAAGATAATTTTTAAATTATCTATAAGCATTCTAAATAAGTGCTATAGTTCCTTAGTTCTAACAAGTCCAGATTTACACATACCTTCTCAAATATGTATGCAACAGCTATGGCAGAACTCCTTCACCTATCACTGAATTACATCCAGCTCTGGACTGAGATGCAACTGAAACAATTTTGTAGAGGAACTACAAAAGATACACAGCACGAAGCTGAATATGCACTGCATTATTTAGAAAGACAGAAGGCAAGCTGGAGTGGAGTTAAGGCTGGGTTATCAATATTGGACCTTTCGCAACTTCTGTTTGGGGACAGAAGCCGTGTTCGGTATCTCACTCCCTACCGCAGACCCTTCAAATAGCACAGTATCTAAGACTCTTGCACATAAAGCAAAAGTCAGTCATATCTTCAAATCCTACTTAAAAATATTAAAACAATGCTGATGATGCTGTACCAGGAGGCTTTATTCTAAAGGTACATTAAAAGAAGAACAACACTCAAGCCCTTCAAGTTAAACTGAAGGGAGAGCAGAAGGATTTCTAGGCATTTCAGGTTCCACCTGAAGCCCTCACACATAGTAACATTTTTACTGAAACACTGTATTACCAGTTTGTCAGAAAGCTAGCTTAAGTAGCACAAACCAGAGTAATAACTGAATTCAGTTAAATGATTTCAACATAGGAAATAGATCCTATAGATCACAGGACTTAAATTAAAATACAGGAGTTGGTTTTTTATGTGTGCAGTAGCTTTACAAAGCGTGTTTCCATATTTCAGGAGCTAAATTCTGCAGCAATACAAAGAGACAGATATTAAACTTTCCAAACTGTCTACTGACAATCCTCAGTCTTTTCATACCCTGCCTATGAGCTTCTTAACTGAAATGTCAAAAGCTGTAATGACACTGTCACCAGAATCATGAATCTCCAATCCTGTTTTAACTGTTGCCCATATATTTTTTTATCCTCACATAATCCATTACACACAAAATACTCTTCATCCCTGCCTCAGCAGCCTTCACATACCTCTCAGCTTCCCCCTTCCTGCCCTCCAGGACACACTCTCTGCCTTCCTCTTCAAATCCTTTGCTAACATTCACATTTTCCATGAAACTGTCCCACTTTCTTCTTACTGATATTCCTCAGCATCCCTTTCTCTTTTGCCTTCTAAGTGACTTTGTTCACCAGAACCCCTTCCTCCTCACTCACCTTCCCCACAAACACCATTACAACACCAACCGCAACAGAGAGACTCAGTCACAAAACCGCAGCTCTAGAAGTCCTGGAATCACGGTTTAGGGCTGAAAATCTACCCAACTTTCTGAAACTTAGCACCGTACCAAATTTTAACAGCCCAGCTCTAAGCTCTTGAGCACCCCCTAACACATCTTTTATTTGCACAGCTGTTCAAAGAGAGCAGGGGTGAACTGCCCTACCAGCGGCACTAGTAAAGAACATGAATATGCAATGCAGCTGTTAGGTAGAGATGATATCCCGCTTTACTGGATGCTTTTAAAGATCTAAACGAAATAAGTTCCATCACATGTATATATTAAAAGTTATATATAAATATATATATATGTATAAAACCTGGGAATATATTGAAAGGAGAAAGATGCATTAAATAGCATTTTCCAGTAAATTAATTAGGAGAGCCCAGCTAATCCGGTTAACGCTGGACCCAATAACAATTTGACATATTTGAGAGGAAAACACTGAGAATTAGGCAGATGTTTTTGGCTGGTGTCTGTGTGTTGCTCTGTTTGGAACAACCCCCAGCCCTGTCCTCCCAGGAAGCACTTTGACGCTGAAGGTGTGTGCTGTAATTAGTCGCATTTTCACCCCGCACATCATAACTTCAGCGTGACACCTCTTCAGCACAGAAGCGACTCCTGTTCTCATCTGCAAGTGGACTAAGAAAGGAATCTACTGATCTAACGGACGGGCGAACTAGGGTACTAGCAGCACACCACCGTGCAGCCAAATAAAAAAACGTGAGCAACTCCCTTAAACACGGGGAGCTCTCGTTTTAAGCCAGGAATTTGCCTTGCAGCTCTTCTAGGGATAAAGTTGGCAGCGGTCAGGAAAAGGGGGAGGAAAGGTAAGGAAAGCGCTGGGGTAGGTCGGTTCAAACCAGCTGGAGAGGCCGGCAGCAGGCGCTTTCCAGCACCCCTGGCCCTGCGTGAGGGCTCCAGCTGGGGCCGGCTCGACCCGGGCAGGTACACCCCTCCGCCACAGCCGGGGCTCGCACGCTGGCTAACTGGCCGCCCCACGAAGTCAGACGGAGCGACACCCCAGAACCGGGCGCTGGCTCCGCTGCCAGCAACACCCGGCCCCGGCTCCCGGCCGCTTCCACCCGCCGCCGCGCAGCCCCCAGCGGCCCCGCCGGGAGCGAGTCCCTCCGCCGGACACGCGAGAGCGGCCGGAGCCGCACGCCGGGCGGGGAGCGGGGAGCGCCTCAGCCCCGCGCAGCGCCGGCCGCCCCGCACAGCCCCGAGGCCAAACGTGCCGGGGGCACGGGGAAGCGGGGCGCCCGTGGCGGACCCCGGGGAAGGGCCGCCCCCCAGGGCGGGAGCAGGGTGCGAGGATGCGCCCCCGCCTCGGCTCGCCCCCCGCAGGCTCGCCCAGCCCGCCTCCCCGGGCTTCCCTCGGGGCGAGGGGAGGACGCAGCCGCGGCGGCGGGGGAGAGCGGGGCGCAACCGCCCAGCGCTGCCGGGACAAGGAGCGCGGCGACGGCGACGGCTCCCGTCCCGCGCCGGCACGGCTGCGGCGCAGCTCCCTCACCTCACCTCACCCCCCCGCCCCGCCGCGCCCCGCCGGCCGCCACCGGGTGAGGCGAAGCTCTCCAGCCGCGGGGGCACGCGGACGGCCCCCGCCTGCCGCCGGCCGGGCGGTCGGAGCGGAACCGCCGCTCCCCAAACTTTCCCCGGGCACTCACCGGCGGAGCTCATGGTGCTCCCCGAGCGCTGCACCGGCCTCCCCCTCGTCCCTTACGCCACGGCCCCTCTGAGGGCCGAGGAGAAGGAGCCCATTGTTCCCCCGTGCCACCACCGAGCAGCAGCAGCACCGCCCGCCCGCCACTGCATAACAGCCCGCGGCCGGCAGCAGAGTGAGCACCCGCCGCCAGCCCCGTCGCCGCCGCCCCGCGGCGCCCCCTGCCGGCCCGCCGCCCGCCCCGCCCACAGGGCGCCCGGAAGCGCGCGCTCCCGGTGCCTTCTGGGGGCTGTAGTTCCCCCCGGCGCCGGGCAGGGCCGGGCGGGGAGGGGAGGGGCCGTCGGCTGCGCGGCGGACTCCGTTTCCCAGAGTGCCCACAGGGGGTGGCATGGCGGAGAAGGATGACACCGGAGTTTGACGAAGAAGTGGTGTTTGAGGTGGGCGCGGGGGCGACCCGGGGCGGGCTGGGCCCGTGTCTCTCCGCCCCTCGCCGGGGCGTTGCGCCGCGGCCCCCGGGGACGGCGTGTGCCGGGCGGGCCGAGGTGACCGGCGGGCGCGAGCCGGGCGCGGGGCCCGGCCGGGGGCAGCGCCTGCCGCGGGCAATCGGCGGCGGGCGGGGGAGCGGGGGAGGGCGGGAGCCGGCGGGACGGCGGGGGTGTCCCGCGCTCCGGAGCAGCCTGCGGGCCGGGAGCCGCGCCGCGCCCCTCCGCGCAGGCCGAGGGCGGGACCGCCGGCGGGAGCGGGAGCCGGGCCGGGGCCGGGAAGGCTCGGCCGGGGAGGCGGCGGTCGATCCTTTGTGCGGCGGCCCGCCGGGGCTGCGCGGGTCGGCGGCTGCCGGCGTTGCAGTCTCGGTGAGAGGTGCCGGGAGGCCGGTGGCGGCGGGTGTTCCCTCAGAGCGGCCGGCGCCGGCCTGTGAGCACCGTCGGGGGCTGAGGGGGGGCGGCGAGCGCCCTTGTACCCGCGGGTGCAGGCGGCTCGGTGCGGGTGGGATCAGCGCCGCGCCGTGCTGACCACCGACCTCTGCGGTCGGGGCGAAGGTGGTAAATCCCATGTGCAGCTAATAAATCTGGCTTCTGAATCGGTGTAATCCGCGTAAAAGGTACACTTCAGCACGCACTCACGTGTGTAGTAAGTACCGAAACTACCTTATCTTAACAGTATTTGTATTATTTACATAAAACTTTTACGATTGTATTGCATATCTCGTTGGATAACACAGCAACCATATCATTTTGGCCTTATTTAAAACAGTGGCTAAATGTATCAGTTGCAGTTTGGTGACAAAATCAGGTTAGTTTGGAGTGGGTAAATGTAATTGCATCTTCATGGAGGGCACACCTGTTTTTGCAGGTGTACAGAGAAAGTAGTTACGGAGAAATACTGTCTTTAAAATTATTAATTATTTATGATAGTGATAATGTGTCTGGTTTTCCCAGGATGCAAAAAGCTCCTCACATAAGGAATGATTTTTTTTCTCAGCTGCGTAAGTACTGCCTGTATATGGCTTTGGTTTGTACCACAAAGTTTAGTGTTTATCTACAACCAACCTTGAATCCTAACAATAAAATCTGTTATTTATAATTGCTGCTATGTTAAATCACTTCCTTTAATAGCATAAATCCGTGGTGAGAATTTATTTCACTGGTGTAATGCCTGCCGTCTGCATTTCCTTTTTCAGTAATAGTGATACTCGTTTTATAGTTCCACAGTTCTACAGTTCATGCAGTGGTTACCGTTTTGATTGAAAATAATGGCCGCATAGGGAGTAAAAGATAACTCTGCACGTGCATATGCACTTCGCTATTTTCTTTGTGTTTTGGGAACAGATTTCCATCACTAGTAAAGGCTCTTTGGTACATTATTGTATTAAGTGTGTGTGTGTACACACACTTATAGGTATACTAAGTGTCATATCTTTCATATATGAGGGTACAACTATAACATTGGATAAGCAATGGTAGGAAAAATACATATTTTTTTGGTTGGTTGGTCGATAGGTTGGGGTGCAGAGCTGCGTGAGATACCCGCTGATAATAATGGGTATCTTGAAATACCTGAAAAAATTATCTTCAAAAGTGCTCAGCAGGGTTCATGTTACTGTAAAATGAAGGCTCCACAGAGAATTATGAGTATGTTCCACATAGATGAGCCAGAGATGGGAATTAGCAAGGAACTGAAAAGTATTTGGGTGGTTAATGTTACAACATATTTATTTTTTAATTAGCATTTGGATTTTTTTCTTGGGCCCCAGACTCTCCCCCTTAATTATTTGTGGGGTTTTGTAAGCAATTACAGTTTTCTCTGCACCTTAGTAGGTCACTTCCCATGTTGTTCTTTCAGTGGTCATTCCTGCAAGGCCCTGAGCATTTACATCTAGATTACTGCCAACACCTGTTTTCTTTGTGCTTTTGGAGCTCCTGTGAACAAGGTATCAGTCAATATTGTAAGCAATAGTGGTTTGCTAACAGATGCATAATCAGTAAAGAAGTGGTCCTTCATATTTTTATGTGCAAAAGAATGAGTAGAAGGGGCAAGAGAAGCAATGGGGTACGCTTCACCTGTTCCACATCACAGTTATGCCCTGTGTTATTTTCTGCACGTTTTTCAGGTCATAGCTCTGTCCAGCAGGACAGCTGTCCACATTACAGATTTTGCAGCATCACACAGATGATGGCCTGCTGATAGATATTTATGAGCTTCCAAGGACCAGTCGTTTTTCTCACTGTCAAAGTATCTTATATTAATGTATCTCTGAAGCAAGGGAAACACAATCGTGGCATCACTGCCCTGGGAAAGCAGTGTTACCCATCCAGTTCAAGAGCCATTGCAGGTCATTTTGATTGAACAATAATGAATGATGGGCATTTTAATCTATCCAGTAAGTGCTGCCACACTCTATCCAGTTTATAAATTAATTCTTACAGCAGCCAGTGATTTTCATTCACCGACTGCATAGCCCTCAGCACTTCAGTTCTTGCATTTGTTACAACCAGTTGATCCTGTAATTAAAATACTATAAATATTGAGGGGAGGGGGCAGAACCCAAGAAACACAGGGGTGCCCCTGATCTGCTTAGCCTGGGCTTGTCCGCCAGCAGTGTGTCAATAATTTTTGCAATGTGGAGCAGATTGTACTAAAAAATGGACGAACAAAGAATGAGATTCTTTATTAATGTCTGTCTTAATTTATTAAGGGAGATCATGAAATAGGAAATTTGATGTTAAGTTACTTGAGATGAGCTTTTTACCAAAATGGGCTAGAAGACAGAATGCTGCAGTTACTGTATACCCCAGAGTCCTCTGGAAAATTTGACTGTTTTGTGTATTTTGATGTGAAGACTGGAATTGTGTGAGGGTTTTTTGTTGTTGTTTGGACAATGACATCTCCTTGTTTTCTTTTTCTTTTTTAAATGTATAAATTAAAGAAGCTCCTTGTTCAAACTGGCTAAATTTCTGCATCATTATTCCAGGGGGAGGACTATGTTAGAACTTCATTGCTTTGGTAATTAATAACTGCCATCTAATTTCTGACTTAAAATTTATTCATGGCCACTTAATACCTACTTGCACTTTTGTTAATTTTGCCCATTAGCATATATAGTTCTCACATTTCTTTAGAATTTACCTCTCTTTATGTAGTCGTAGAAAGCAACCCCATCCTGGCTAAGAATTTTCCTAAACCAAATAATCCAATATATTTTAGCTTCCTTTCTCAAAACAGATTTTCCTGTTCTTCATTTTTGGTTCTGTTTTTTTATTTGTTTGGGTTTGGGGGTTTTTTTGCGTTCTCTTCAGTTTGAATCTATCTTTCTTGATCTGAGCTTGCAGCATGGTACTTGGTGTTCTTGATGGGGTCTTGTACAACTACTTTCACTTGCTTCTGCTGGGAATACTTTGTTACTTGCATCCTGGGCCTGCACACAACTTTTTCAAGTCTTCATACTGTTTGACTTGGTAGTAATGTGGTAGCGTAACCCCTTACTTCTCATTTTTATCAACAGCTTCCACATTATTGGAGAGTTTGTTTTTACTAGTCCCTGCGTAAGGTCTGGCTGTTGTCTAATGTTAAATTGCATGCCCATTATCAGTACCCACTCAAGGTCATCCAGGTTTTTTTGTATGATGTTTCAATTGTTTTTTGCATGTGTGATGTTATTTGGTGTTATTGGGAAATTTCATTAGTATGCTTTTTTGGTATAGGGTTAATTAAGAAAATTTAAAAGCTTTGACCAAGGACTCATTCTTTAGGAAATCCATTAGTAAGCTACTTTTGATCTGATACCTTTCTGTTCAACATAACCCACTTTTATCTCTGCCATCTACATATTTGGTTCCTTTCCCATCTTTTTTGTCTTAACTGATACAACATGGTATCAAAAGTCCATACCCCATATGGCACAGTATAAAAAGTCCATATAAACTTCCTGCATTTCCTTTATCTAGAAAAAATTAGCTTGTCTTTCAAAGAAAGATGTCAAGTGGGTTTGGCACAATTTACCTCTGGCAAACCCATGTGATACCATCTTTGATGATCATCTGTTTTCTTCTTTGTCTTTGAATTTTGCCAGAGAGAATAATTATTCTCAGTAGCCTGCTGGCTTTTAATCATATTCATAGGCCTGACATATTCCTGATTGCCTTTTTCTCTTGTAAATATAGGCACTATGGTTTTTTCCACTTTTGAGTTTATAGATTTATGAAAAACCCTTTCTGCTGGTTCTGTTATCTCCTGTGCCCATTCTTTCAGAACACAGGGGTGAAGGTGATCCAAATACTGCTCTTTGAGTGCATTTTCGGCTCTCAGTTTCTACTTCCAGCTAAGTCACCTGTCCTATATTTTAATGAGCTTGTGCAAGTTGGTTTGGTTTTTTGTTACATTTGGATAGATATCAAAGCTATGCTCACAGAAACTAGAGAAGATTATAAAGCTAGAGTCACAGAATGGTTGAGGTTGGAAGGAACTTCTGGAGGTCATCTGGTCCAACCCCCCTGCTGAAGCAGGGCCAGAGATGGCTGATTGCCCAAGACCATGTCCAGATGGCTTTTTAATATCTCCAGCAACCTCTCCACAGACTCAACAACCTCTCTGGGCAACCTGTGCCAGTCCTTGGTCACCCTCACAGTAAAAAAGCATTTCCTGACGTTCAGAGGGAACCTCCTGGGTTTGAGTTTTTTCCCAGTGCCTCTGGTCCTGTCGCTGGGCACCACTGAAAAGAGCCTGGCTCTGTCCACTTTGCTCCCTCCCTTTGGGTATTTACATACACCGATGAGATCCCTCAAGCCTTCTCTTCTCCAGGCTGAGAAGTCCCAGCTCTTTCAGCTTTTCCTCTTGTATGAGATGCTCCTTTCTTCAGGTTTGCCCAGACCATCATTGGAACCTAATCCCAGAAAGACTTCCTGTGTCACGTGCATGGTACTGCTGGAAGGATTGGAGCTGACTTTTTGCTGTTTTCCATTTTAATGCTGTGTTTGCAGAAGAAAGTTAATCCATGCAAGATTTTTCACCAGATTGCACAGAAAAAAAAAGAGATTTTGACACCCACAATGTCAAACTGCCACCACCTTAGATTTTTAAGGGCATTTTCATACACAATGTTTGAAAAATAAAGCTTTGCATGTAGAATTGTATAAAATATACCACTGGATTAATTTCATTGCCATAAACATCTCTCAAGTTTTTAAAATTTTAATTAGGAAAGTAAGTTCCCCTCACTTGAGACATTGTTTTAATTAACTCATGAGTCTTGTGCCATTCCTGCAACCAGTTCTGTCCATATTATTTACTTAATATTGCTATTCACTAGCTATTTCAGTACTAATGGAAATTCATGTTAAATAATAGCCCCACTAAAGGCTGGCTGAGTGTGGTTGTTGAATCTGATATTTTATTCTAGATCTAGAGAATCTGATCATAAGTATGGTTCCAGACTTTTAAATTTGGGATTTATTGTTTGTACTGTTAGAAATCCCAAACTGAAAAATACAATATAAATTGTGTGTGTGAGCTTTCCTGACTTCAAGTTTTGTTTTGCACAAATAAGAGAATAATACCAAATTAACAAAATGAGACTTTCTTTGGCTAGCCTATCTGCATCAGACCTCATATCCATACTAATCTGTATCTAAAAAGAAAACAAGCTGGGGATGAACACAAAGAGAGGAAAAAAAAATCTCGTGTCCAAATTCAAAAGTTTGTATCTATGTGAAATACTGAACACAGCTGTACTGAACCTAGAATTGGAACCCACAAACTCAGAACAAAGATTTTGAACGTATAACAGGTGCTCTTGTTTCCCAGCCAGCCCTTGCTCAAGCAGTCATCATCATTGGCAGAAAATATGCACAGAAATGGAATTACCCTCTCCAGGGTTTGGAGAGACATGGTCTGCATTCTTTGTCTTCTTGCTGTGGTGGAAGAAGCTAATGTGAAAAATGAGGCCTGAAAACAGTGGAGAAGTGCTCCATGAACAGCGTGCCATCCTGAGAGAGAAAGGAAGCACCAGGGCCCAGCAGAGCTGGCAGCTGCTTGGCACTGGGTCTGGCCTCTGTGGGGAGGTTGTAGGAATGGTGGAGTCTGTTTAGGAGGGACATGAAACAAAAGTGCTTGGGAAATAGTGGACAAGATCATAATGTGTTCAAATGTCAGGTTCAGAAAGACAGCACTCACTGCTAATTTAGGCTACAAGCCAAGGAACTGCTTGGTGCTGAGAGGCATGGAGAATGCCTACGTATAATGATCTGATATACATACTTCTGTAAGATTTAAGATTCCAGCAAGAGACACCACCTTTCCCAGCATAATACAACTATCTTCAAAACAGCCTTTAGCTGATTTGTTCTCTGCATGCCTACAGTAGTAAAACATGACTCCAATAGGTATTTCTTGGGAATACTGTGCATCATTAAATTGAGATGTTCAAATCCTCATCTGAACCCTTATAACAACCAAATGTAGCTTTTATCGAAACACTCAGTGATGTTTGTTTTCACAAATGCTTTCTCCACCTAAATTGAGCTGTTCTAAAATTAGTTTAAAAAATGAAACAAACCCAGATGAAAACTCCAAGTAACCTAACCTCAGAAACTTTTTGTTGTGATGAAAATTTTAAGTCACATTCATTCAAAACCCTGAAAACATCAGTACTTGCAAAGTAATGTGATTTTTGTCAAGCATCGGGCTTATAAATGAGTATTCTAAAAAATAACATCTCAAATGTTAAGAGGAAGCTGAAAAAGAACAGTCAAACAATGTCAATGGTAGTGTCAGTAATGTTCCCTCAACAGGATTTTTCTCACCAAATATTGGGTGGGCTAAATATGTAGTGTTTTCATTTCATACATAAAAAGCTGAAATAAAGTCAGTTTTAAATGCACAGTTCTGTCACAACCACCGTTCACTTGTCATTCTGATGAGGTGGTTCTGAGACTATGCTTTGTCTGCCTAAGTGTGGGCTGTTGCTGGAAGAGATGTTCAGGCTTCACTCCTCTTTTCAGGCTTAATCCCATCCTCTTCCTTATGCTGGCACCTGGATTTGTGGGTGATACTGTAAATTAGCTCCGGAGACTGGTTAGACTGTAAACTAACCTGGCTAAGAAAGACAAAAAAAAAAAAAAAAAAAAGAGTTTTTATTTTTTTTACAATCAGATCAGTTCCTTGTTCCATCTCACCATTTGACTATATAAATATTGCCATTAGTGTTCTAAAATGGTACTGCAGCTTTCATCTGCACCCACTGGTAATGGCAGCTTAAATTGACCATGTAAATGCAGCTTGGGGAGATATCCCTGCTGCAAATTGCCGTGTACTGTGGAGGTGCCTGGACTAGTGATGGATGGACTGTTGCGGGTATTTTGCTTCTCAGCAGTCCACTAAGAGGAAGGGGAGGACAGACAGTGCTCCTTTTCGTCACGTGACTAGGAGGCAGGTGATACTGGAGAGAAAAATAAATGAAACTGCAAATTTAAAGCTGTGTAAAAAACATTCTTGTTGTGGAGGCAAGTAAATTCATCAGATGTTTTTGGATCGCACTGATGTCATATCTGAAAGGATAGAGAAAAGTATTATATAGGCCATATGGTG
This sequence comes from Falco cherrug, assembly GCF_023634085.1. Lineage (NCBI taxonomy): Eukaryota > Metazoa > Chordata > Aves > Falconiformes > Falconidae > Falco > Falco cherrug. Next base: position 45,251,986 of record NC_073701.1, read on the forward strand.
TGTAAACCCATATTGCCTTTATTATTTTTAATAGAAATTTTGAAGCCAAAAGTACATGATGATCCATAGTACATTTGAGGTCTGTTAGTCCAAAAATTTTTTAATCCTCCTCTATATTAATTGTTCTGAGGTCGTGTTTACAGGAGGGTTAATACTGCAGTACTGCCCTCACAACTTCAAGTCATGAATAAACTTCCTTGAGACACATGAATAAAAAGAATGACTCACTGTACTTTTCTTTTAGTCTTTATCATGTGACAGTCTCTTTAGTTTCTTGGATGTTTTTCATTTCAGTAAAGATATTTGCTTACACTGTGTTGTCATTAGGAGTCAGAATTAACATGATTTATAATGGATAAACAAGTTAATTTTTTGGAGCTGGTGTTTTAAAGAGGTTTCCAAAATGTTTCAGAAATACTCCACTGGTTTACAAGAGGCAATAATTTAATGAATTTAGTTTTGAATGTAATTGAGGGGTAAAAATCTGTGAGTTGTTAGTAAGTGGTATAAAACAAACCAGTTTTCCTGTATCAGCCTAGTCTGATGACCTGCATGATCAGTGATTTCCCATTCAAAGCTCCAGGTACAGAGTCTGGCTGGCCTGTTACCCAGTCTTGCACTTTTATTTTCAATTGTTCAAGGTATTTTTCATCTCTGTCCTTGTCAGAAAGGTCCTGCTCAACTTTTCACCTGTATTCACAGGTACATTTTTGATAAGGTAAATAGTCCAGAGCTCTCGGTGAGTTTCAGTGCTTTGTCTAGTACGTACTATTTTTTTCTAAGACTTTGCCGTTATGGCAATAATATGCAGTCACCTGCTGAAAATGCAAAAAAAAAAAGAGCTTTCCTGTATTACAGATCCAGTGATAAGGAACTATACACAGGCTATAAAACTTTCCTAACTCTTCGGGACATTTGGGTGCATGCAGAATTAGATGCATATTGTGCATTGGAAAATATTTGGGAACAGTAATAGATTAATGACTTCAAAGTAGTTTTCGGAGCCTGTTTCTAAATCAGATGATACAGTGATGCTGGAGAAACCAAGGTCTATGCTCCTGTGGCAGTGAAAGCAGAATAGGAAATTTAAATGACTCTTTCACTGCCTTGAAGTCATTGTCTAATATTAGCCCTGTCAGCGCCTGGCTCTTTGTCAGTCGGAGCACAGGAGGAGGTGGTTACCAGCCAGGAGAATATGACCGAGGCTTTTAGATACTGTTGCTTGGAAAGTCTTATTAATGGCTGCATATAAGATCGATGTGCAATAATTCTTTCAAGCGGTATCTTTTTAAAAGCCTTTAGCAATCTGTCATCCTTGTCTCCCTCCCCCAAGTTAGAAAGGCACATTAGTCAGGAGAAATTGCACAGTCCTGGGAAGTTTCAAACTGCATCCACTGATGCTGTCAGGAAAATGCTACTGTGCAGGGGCACAGGTGCAATTAGACTGACGGCTGCTTCTCATCCTCGGCTCGGGTCATCCTGGAGGGACAAGTGGAAAGAAACGGGGAGGTGGGCGAGTTTCTATCAGGTGCATGGGAGCAGTACCGAAGAGAAAAATGGAATACCCTATTCCAGGAGACAAAGATCGCGCTGTCTGTAAGTGTTAGCTCAACTTCTTCAAATCTGTGTTTCGAGAGATGGGGGAAGATTGAATACTGTTTATTTTGTTCTGAGTTTTGCTACCTGTTCAGCATATCTTAGCCTTTGCTGTCTCTGTGGTAGAAATGTTTAACAATAAAAAAAGATAATTCGTATCTTGTAGTTATTTTGGAGGTGGTTTAAGCTCCCACTGTGTTTTGGGCATATTGGAAACCTCAGCTTTGGAAAAACATACCCATATTTTAAGAGATCTTTAAACCTCTTATTTTGTGCAGTAGCATTAAATATTACTTTTAAGGTTAATCTGCTCCATTACCTATTCTTGGAAACTAAAGCAGGGGGTTACTAGGTGGTAAATTTTATCATAGTAAAGAACATCGGGTGTGGGAAGCTCCTGTCTCTAATGGAGAAATCCTGAGTCATTTACTTCATGATGCATCAGCAAAAATAATTTGGGTGTGGCTTTGATTTTCAGATGCTACTGTAAAAAGACTGAAAGCTAACAGTGTCTTAATCTGATGTGTGATTGCAAATATTTTTCTCAGAACATGCACAAAATGCCTTTACATATTTAAGTGCAGTATCTGTGCTTGCAGGGCTGCAATAGATGTAAGTATTTGAATAGACATTTATCAAAAGTAAGCTCTTTCCTGAAGCTAGGGAATTCACTGCTGTAACAAGCTTTCCATCACATAGCCGTAGGCAATTTTATGTATGTTTGATTAGCTTTCAATGTTTGGCTTGGCTTTGATTTTTTGTATTTGTTTTTACTGTAGGCTTACAGTTGCAAACACAATGTTTGGTCTTCAGTTTAGGTGATGGCTTTTTCTAACCAAGTCAGTGCTGTATTGCAAGCAGCACTAATAAGCATTGGGAAAGTGTTAAAGAACAAAACTAATTTAGTGGGCAGTTCTTTAATCCTGCATAATATATCTTGGGTTTAGAATGAGACTCAACCACTTCCAACAATGAAAAATGAGAGTTGCAATTAAACATATGTATGTGAGTGAAATTTTAGCAGTATGGATCTAAAATAAAGATGTTCAGTGAGTTACGAATGAGGAGGAAAGAATTTTCTTTCTTGATTCTGGAAATGGGATTTTATATAAACCTATACTATACTGTACTATAAATGTCTAGTTACAATTGAATGGCTTTGCATATGACTGACTGTAGTAAATTAGAAAAGTCTCAGAAAGATGGGTGAGTTTTTTGTTGTCAGTTTCTGCTGAGTCCCCAGAAAACCCTAACTCTTCAAAAAGTATATTCTTACTCAGTACATCAGCTGTTTCTGACTACATTGCTTCACTTAATAACAAGATTTTCCATGTATAATCTGTACAAAGTACACCAAAGAATAATGCCATTTTTTCTTCTGTCTGTCCTGGAACTGTTTTCCTTTTGCAGCACACATTTTGAACAAGTAGCATAATAAAAAGATGCCCTGGCTGTAAATGTAATGCCTATCTTTTGTGTCTAGGTGGTCTCAGAAAGTGACTTAGAAGAAACGTAGAAGAAACTGCAGAAATAAATACAGCATACTGCTGAAAAACCTTGTCTTGGTACCCTCACTTACTTTAGATAGTATTTCCCATCAGTAACTGGCAGTGTGATGGTAACATAACAATAAGCTTATTATTAAACCTTTTTTCTTCTTTAATTTGTACATTACCTTGTAATTCTGCCAGAGACAACTAGAAATAAATGAACCTGACTGTCAAACATAAGCAATACTAACTATTCTAGTTATTATCTAAGTTGCGAGTGGTTGAAAGTAAAGATCTCAAAACACATGAAATAATTCCTGTAGAATAATGTGATGCTGTATAAATAGGAAGATGAGATTTTATATTTAAATTTCCTTTTTATAATGGCCGCTGAAACAAATTTGCAGTCCTTTTCATTCACATAGTAACATAAAAGCTTTCTCAAGTAAACCTCTTTATTATTTTTTTTTTAAATTATAACCTATCACTGCTTGCAAGGATAAACTTTCTGGTATGTCCCGAATTTCTTAAACTAAAAGTATAGTATCTGTAATACATGCAGAAATGTAAAATCAGTTGTGCTTCTTTTTTTTTTTTTAATGTTGGACTGTTTGAAAAAGAATGCATGAATTTTGGGCAAAGAAAATTAGGAGGAAAAAAGACAGATCCCTCCTGTTTTCTCCAGCCAAGAAGTACATTATTTTAATATTATCACAGAATTTGCAGCTGAAAACAGCTGAACCTGACAATGCTGATGAATGATGGCATGAATTTAAACCAAGGAACTTTTCTCACAGTTAGCAGTGCATGTGCAAGAATATGTGCATATCTGTGATTTTTTTTTATAGCAAAGAAGGCATTTACAAGTGGAAGGCTTGGGTAAGGATGTAAGCTAGAAATTCAGAGCTATAATTTGTGGGACATCAGACACATTATGAAATTTAATTATTGTTTCTAAAGCTTTGTGGAAATGAAGGATGGTTTGTAAGCATTAAGTGTCTCTTGTACTGAAACAAGCAGTATATAGAATAGGGTATTAAGTATCATACTGCAGTTCTGTAGTTGCATAATTGATAATTTTCTGATTCTTTGATAATATTGGAACTTAGTGTGAATGTTCACATATATAAAATCTACCCTTCAACTTTTTAAGATTCTTTTATTGGATTTTCTACCTGTTATACATGCCATGGGAGAAATTTGCTGTAGACTGGTGGAGATATCCTCAGTGAGTTATACAGACCAAACAGCTTTACAAGAAACAATATTGACAAGGCTGTCACTTGTAAAGCTGTATCTAGGTTGTTGAGCAGTATCTAGGATGTGAAATACAATCAATCAATCAATCCTATGTGCTTTTATGTTAGCATAGGCTAATATATGTATGCCATCAGTGATATTTGTAATGGGAGTGCAATCTTCAGATTATCTGAGCAAAATATAAAGCTATGTGTGCTACACAAAAGCCTTCACTCTTAAAGGAAGAATTTTATGATTGGTTCATTAAGGTATTTAATAATCTAATTTCACGAGTACCTCAACCCACTTCTTATTCAGTGCTTTCTTCACCCACATCTTACATGCTTCTGATGGATTCAGAAAGAGGAACAATGGTGGTTTTACTTACAGCATAAGGGATTTTAGTTGCAGCATAGTTCTTGGTCATTTAAGTTAATAAAAAATGAGATTTTCCAATGCATACTTAAGTTCTGCTAATAATCTTTTAGAAAAAATGTGGAAGAGAAAGCACGTGGAGCCAGAGAAATGTGTTAGAGGAGGATTAATGCACCCTGAGTACTTTCTGAGAAAGCAAAAGAGAACAACCTTTATCTACTTGAAGGAATATGTGCTAAACATTCAAGTTAAATTTTAATTATAATTTGCTAACTCAATAGTCAGAAAACTGATTTCCAGTTCTGAGCAGTGATAAAAAATTGCAATCTACCCATAATGAGACCCCATTAAAAGCCTTCAAAAAGTTAATCAGAAGGGATTTACGTAAAGCTAGTAAGGTGCTTGTATTCTACCTTGATTGCAAGAACAAATAAAATTATTCTTCCTAGCTAGGGGCTGAAGTTTCATTAGCACTTGGAGAGATGGTGTATTTTTCACTATTTCTATAGAGCAGAAAATGTACTAATTACAGTTAAATGGGAGGGTTTGATGTTGTCAAATACGCAGTAAGAAGGAAGAATTGGGCTCTTATATTTGTGTAATTTTTCACTTCATGTAGCGTTCAGGATTCTGCCTAAATCTCTCTGTCTTCAGTGGACAGTCTCCATCTGTGTCTCTCTTTCTGCCTTTCTTCATCCATTTTTGTGAGGAAATAGAACCACTCTAAACAGCATTAGACTGGTTTTCGTGATCAACTTCTAGAAAGTTATCTCATCATGGACCCCAAAGCCAGGTGTACCCTGAGATACTCATGGAAAAACTCCGTGGTATTTTTGGATTGTTTTGCCAGCTGTCTGTATGTAGGCGAGTACCAGTAAAGTACAAGAATAATCACGTGTCAAATGATGACTGGCCTCGGTTATGACAAGTTTGGTCATAATGATGGACAGGTCTGCCAATAGCATAGATACGGTTTCCTTAGAGTCCTGCCTGGAGTGAGCATCAAAACTATGAGTTTGAATAAAACATTATCTGTTCATCCACCATTTTGTCTATGTGTCTTCATCTAAATGGGGAAATTCTGGCTGGTTCTGACTGAAACCTCCATGGTACCCTAAAGTCTCTCATGTTGGGGGTGTTCAGGTTGTTCCAGGTATGCTGGCAGCATGCAGCCTGGCTCTCTATGGAAACCATTTAAGATAACGAGGTCATGCATATTCATTCATATTCTGAGTTTTGTCCTGAAGTTATTAAGCAAATTTAACAGTGTCTTAAAGAAGAGAAGTATTCTAGTCTTTTATGTTTTCTTTCCCATTTTAATTAAGTAATTCTGGTAAAGTGGCATATTCTGCTTAGAGAAAAACATACCTGCTTTCCCAGTCCAGAGCAGCACATTTTTTAATTAGTTAGATGCATTTGAAAAAGTACTCAGCCATGGAGGAAGGGTACTTGGAAAAAAGATAGGACTGAGTTGTCACACTGGCAAAATTCCCACAAGGAAACAAGTCATTAACCTGTCCTAGCATTTTGCACAGTCATTGTCATTGTGGGTGAGGGGTATTGTGCTTCTGAGTTGGTATGAGTGTTTTGAGTTTCGGGTAATGACTGGACAGTGAATCTGTTGTGAGTAACTCAGGCAGAGCATGCCAAAGTATGAATTTGCATGCTTTAAATAGGTAAGAGTGATCAAAAGAGCACTTTGGTGATGGGGTTAAAAAAATTCCTAGAGGTAACAAGTTAATTTGTTTAGCTAGTATGAATGGTGGCTTCCAAGTTTTATTGTACAGCAAGCAATTGTTTGAGATTTGGCCATGTTGGTTCACAGTCACATTAGATGAGCTGCCTTCACAGCTTGCACTAGCAAGTTAATGACAGTTAATGTAACAATTTGTAGTAGATGTTCTGTTGGTGGTTTTGCAGACCTCCACAACTATGCATTATTTACCGTAAAGTTTTCGCTTTTTTTTTACAGTATTTTTGTTTTCTCATTGATAGTGTGTTAATGGTTTGTGTTCTTCCTATGTGGTTTGCTAGCGTGAGATGTTAAAATTTTTCAAAGGTCAAACTGAATCCCTAACTACTAGGTTATTTAAGACTGATTGCTGAGAGGTTTTCTTAAAAACAAAGTCTCTTCACATGTCCTGAGTAGAACTGGAGTTAACATAAGTACCCTTTCCATCAAATCTGTCCCAGATACTGCCATATATGTGGTTGTAAACAGAAAAATAAGTTAAGTAAATCTAGATATTTGATGCAGATGACAAGAAGAAATTTCAGAAGTCTGTATGAATACCTAAACATGTAAAAATCCACTCTCTGGAGATCAGAATTCCATACTTTAAGAAGTTTTATTAAGGTCTATTTGTAAATCAGTAGTTTTGCCAGCAGCTTAAAAAAGTTGAGGGGTTTGGTTGTTGTTTTTTTAAATAAACCGTGATACTCCTTTGTGAGAAGTGCTAGTACCATCCTTGGAGAGAGCAGAAGCCTTTTTCTAATTTGTTTTTCCATTTCTGTAAAACACTCTCTTAAGTACCTAATCACATTACACTGAGGCTTCGTTTATTGAAATTAGAGAAGTGCTCTAGTCTTGAAGTTTATTTCAGTAGAAGTGGTTCAAAATGTAATCAGTTTTTATAAACTGTAGGAAAACGGTGTCATTAAGTGTTCTGGAGCCACACAATAATATTTTAAAATATAGCCAAATACATAATTTATTTATTGAAAAGATGGAAGTTATAAGCTAAAGAACCCTGTCAGATAACCTAAAAAAAACCTTGCTGTGGGAAAAGTTGATCGGTTACGTGCTTACTTCTCATCCCATTGTTTTGTATGTTGACTGCTTTGCAGCCTCTTTCATTATGGTCAGGAAAAGGAGGTATTTAAAGCAAAATTTTGGTTTCTTTGCTATTAACTGTGCTGGGTTTTTTCCTGTTACATAGAATCACAGAGTGGTTTGGGTTGGAAGGGACTTTCTAAGACCACCTAGTCCAGCCCCCTGCCATAGGCAAGGACACCTTCCACTAGATCAGTTTGCTCAAAGCCCCATCCAGCCTGGCCCTGAACACTCCAGGGATGGGGCATCCACAGCTTCTCTGGGCAACCTGTTCCTGTGTCTCACCACCCTCACTGTAAAAAGATTTTTCCTTGTATCTGATCTAAGTCTGCTCTTTTTTAGTTTAAAGCTGTCACCCCTTGTCCTGTCCGTACAGGCCTTGGTAAAAAGTCTGTCTTTCTTATAAGCCCTCTTTAATTATTGAAAAGCTGCAATAAGGTCTTTCTGGAGCCTTTGCTTCTCTGGTTTGAACAGCCCCAGCTCTCTCAGCCTTTCCTCATAGGAGAGGTGTTCCAGCCCCCTACCTTCATGGCCCTCCTCTGGACCCACTCCAACAGGTCCCTGTCTTTCCTGTACTGAGGACCCCAGAGCTGAATGCAGTACTCCAGGTGGGGTCCCACCAGAGCGGAGTAGAGAGGGAGAATCACCTCCCTCAACCTGCTGGCCATGCCTTTTATGCTGCCCAGCGTATGATTTGGCCTTCTGGGCTGCGCACAGGCATTGCCAGCTCATGTCCAATTTTTCATCTGCCGCTATCCCAAAGTCCTTCTGTGCAGGGCTGCTCCCAATCAATTAGTTGCTGGTTGTGTGGCTGCTGTATTTACAGTTGTGTTTTGTGGGAAATGTGGAATGATTTTTAACTTCTTTTTCTCATTTTTCTTTTTAAAATCTCTTTTAGAATTCCCCACTCTACCGCTATCTGCAGGATTTGGGACACACAGATTTTGAAGTATGTTCATCGGTGTCACAGAAGGCAGAGCAATGTGCAGCAGTGGAAAGCCAAAAAGAGCGGACTGTGCATGCTGCCCAGAAAGTGAGCATTCTCCTGTTCCTGAGTGTTTATCTTCTCAAAAGAGAACCACATTACTTCACAAATAGGCAAAATCAGAGGGGATAAAGATAAATCTCTTAGTGTATTAAAAAGAAGAAAAAAAAAAGAACTCCCACCCAAAAAACAACCCCAAAAACCAAACACAAACCCCAACCAGCTGTCCTGTCTAGTCTGGGAATGTGTTTGGAAATGCATGGTTTGCCGGTATAGTTTGGAGTGTTTCTTTGCACTCATGTAAGCTAGGGAAGCAGGAGACTTTGTTGAGGAGGTTTTTGAGTGTTGTAAATTATTTTATTTACTGGATATTATTATGTTAGCCTAGGATGAGATTCTGGGAATAAACCCGGTAATTTTCTGGAACAGAACATTTACAGTTCCCAGCCCTTCTCAGGCATTCAGTTGCTAAATATAGCTTACTCTGTGACAAAACATATTAAGAAAGAGGATTTCTGGGAAGTATAAGTACAATAACTAATATGAATGAGGTAGTAGAACTCTGCTTATGTTATGGTGATTTCCTAACTGTAACAGCTGACAAGGATCATCAGCTGATTAATTCAGACTTCCTGTTTCTCTATCATTTTAAGTAAAAGTTTGTGGACTTTTGGTGTTAAAATGCTTGAGAATTTGGCCATTTAACACCTACTATGACCTACACATTTTTTCTTTTCCTCATTAAAAATGTTATTTTACTGTTAGTAGTAGTGTACAGGCAATGTCATTCAGATGAGGAGCTGTAGTGTGGGTGAGGAAATTCCTCTTTTGAGGCAGCTGATGTAGGAATCTGTTTGCAACAAGTATATTGAAAATTCAGTAGTTGGTCTGTCTTCTCCTTAGCACCTAGATGGAGCATGCAAAGAGCAGTTATGTTCTGCCTGCCTCTCACTTCCACAGTGGAGAGTTCAATTTTCAGTGGACATGCTCCAACTATGTGCCAGGGGAAAGAGAGGCCTCCATGCAGACTTCTCTGTCCTGACCACTCCAGGCTGAGGTGGGCAGCACCTCACAGGTAAGAACCCAAACCAAGCATTCATGGGTTGATGCATTGCCTCTGAAGAATTACTATTTCTTTCTCCTTTCTCCCCATCATCTATGGTAGCTTCCATCTTTGTGCACCTTAGGGCATCTGATTCTTGCCTTCTGTGGCTTTTAACTTTCCACTGGAGCTCAGTTTTCCAGTTATTTGTTCCTGCTTTATATCTTTTCAACCATCTTCAAATTAGAGCTTCACAACCACTTTCCTCTTGTTTGTAACTTTTTCTCCTTTCCTGCTCCACAATGTTCTACCCTCCCAATTAACTGGCGGTAAACTGAGGAGAGCATCCTGTTTTTCCCAAACACAGGCAATATGATATGAGTGGCCCTGAGATCTCCAGATCTCTCTGCAGGTTTTCGTAGATGAGTGATCATATGGCAAATAAGGAGAGCTTATGCTTTAATTAGGATATTTTCTCAAATAATGCCATCTTGACGTATATCTGCTAGTCAGTTCTCAGATGCTGCAAGGAGTTAGCGAAGTAATGGTGGCAGTTAAGCTTTATTTCAACTAAATGTTTTCAATTTTATACATGTCCCTCTTGTTCCTCCTTTGTTTTAGGTCAGAAGTATTTTTTTCTTGTGGGATTTTTAATCTGTTCTGCTCTGTGTAGTATCATAGGTGCGGTAGGATTCAGAAGTGTATTAATTGATGTGGATAACATTAGTCAATATTTTTCTGATCTGGGGGAAGAATGTGATTTTTGAAATGTTTACAGTCGCATGGTGTACATGCAAGGACTGACATGCACAGTGTTTGAAGTGAAATTTTAGAAGCTGCAGTGTGAAGCTTATTCATCTATCAGTATTTAGGGAAGTGTTGATGGATCATTCATCTATCAGTATTTAGGGAAGTGTTGATGGATCATAGTTTCATATAGTGATACTCATTTCAGCTTCTTTCTGCATAGACTATATAAGATTCCTCACACACTCATTAGTCATTTGAAAAAGTCTCATGTGCTGAGGATTTGTAAGCCCAAGAAACAGATTAACTGAGAGGAGGAGGAGAACTGATTCTTACAGTGTCTCCATGCTTCCTTGGCTAGTAATGTAAGATTATTTTAAATTTAATGAATAAATTGATTTCTAGTTACTGTTGGTGTGGGTAGCTATTGCATTTGCAATAATGATTGCTTCTGTAAGTGGTCACAAGACAAGGGTGAATTTAATTCAGGGTTTAACACCATTTTTATACTTTTAATTTAAACTACCTTTAAAAGTATTCATGGAAATATTAGGTACACTGCCCTCTTCAGAATTGTCAGCTGGCATTCACCATAACCCCCAAGAAACCACATGAAAATAAATTTTCCCTTTAAAGCTTTTGGCAATTTTGTGGTCCATTTACATTGAAGATACCTATTCTGGCTTAAAGCAGGAAGACTTTAATTAAACCACTGTTAAATGAAAATTAGAGTGACATATTTAATTGGCTGATTATCTGTTCATTAGTATGAAGCAATGCACGGACTATCACTTGTTAGCTGCATTATTTTATTTTGCATAATTACTTTTGTGGAAGTCAGTAAAAGCAGTATGATGCTTTGTTCACGTATATAATTTCCACTGAATGTAATACAAAAGTGCTGTGGGGTTAAGAACCTCAAAAATATTAAGATATAGTGCTTTTAAAAGCTTCAAGTATTCTGGTTTTTCCCTTCCCTTCCCCTCAGGCATTTTACACTTAATTTTATTGTGTTGGGAGCAAGTCCTCCAGTATTGTGTCAGATGTAGAAGTCATTCGTCATGGTTTGTCTTGCAACTTGAAGGGAGTGGGTGTGTGAAATGGGCTGTCCATTTCTTACAAATACTAGGATGACATTCATATTATCTCATCTCTGTCTAGACAAGGGTATGTAGTGGAAATAAGGAAGAAACCTGTGTGTCATTTCTAGCGATAAAATGTCATAGGTTCTTCCTGCTGCTGTTCCAGTACCACTTTAGGAATGTTAACACTTGTCTTTTGTAATCTGATACCAGAAAGTCTGTTTTTGTCATTTGATTTCGATGTCCCATTTTTGTAGGGTGTCTCAAAAGGAAAGAGAATGAGGCAGGGGCAGTTGGCCACACATTTACAGAAGTAGACTGGATTTTGGGGGATCTGAGGCTTTGTTGCAAACTTTTTGTGACATACAGGCAAATTGTTTACGTTCCCATCCAATCATGTGCTCATTTTTACATGAGACTATTACCACTTCCCTTCTGTCAGCCTTCACTAGCCTAGTCTATTGAAATTATGAAATGTCTGGGAAACAAATGGTTTCTGAGTTCTGAATATGTACCTACCCACAGTCCTAATATAAAATTATCTTAGTTGAGGCTTAGTGTAGTGCAAAATATATGCACAGGGAGTAGATGATGTTCCATGCTGAGTGATGCTTAGTGTGTGTATCATTTTCGTTCTGTTCTGAAAAGCAAGTTTACAAATGCCTTTAACACTTATTAAGATAGAAAAGCTGCAGTATTGCTTTTTCTTTGAGTTGAGATTGTTTACTCGTCTTGTACTTTGTCAAGTAGGAACCCTGTACGGATGCAATCTGGTGACATGTAGCAAGATTTTGGCAAGGCAATGATATAGTTTGGGATCTTCAGTGACTGAAAAAATGAATCTGGAAAAAAAAGAGGACCCTAGTGACTGATACAAGTATTGCTGCTGTGTCTTGCTGTCCTGCCAAGCAGAGCGTATGGTTCAGGTCTAATGAAAGGCAGAAAGCATCAGCTGAATTTAAAGCACATCTTAAATAGTTCTCTGTGTGTGTGGTTTTAGTGGATTTTTTTAATCGGAACATAGTCTTAATGAACATTGAGCTGAAAAAGTGCTTCAAGGTTGTGTTCTGAGGGCTGATGAAATGCCAGTCTCCCATCTGAGGGAGTACAGAGATGTGATTTAGCATGGTATTTATAGGTGCAGTGTTCCTGGCTGTACCCATCTCTGGAGAAAGTTACAGCTAAAGTTCTGGTCTCATGATCACTTGATACTCTAAAGCACTTTTGCAAGAGTTCCTAAACTTGTTTTCTGGAGTTAAATTCTATTTGAGTAACTCTGCTTGATCTTCAAGGAATGTCTTTCCTCCTGTTTACATTTTTCTTTTCTCAGTCATTTTCCTAGACTGCTGTGCATATCTGAATGTTTAAATTGATTATACTGTCACACCTTATCCCATCTTAGATGTGATAATATTTCATCACTAGAACAGGGCTGGTGCTGGAGGCAGCTACTAAGGATGGTGTTGAGGCTAGCTAGCCCTCAGTGGCTGTGCAGGTGACCTGATGAGGAAGGGCAGAGGGACCAGCCCTTTGCCTTTGTCTAGGGCTCCCACTCACTTAATGCTAGCTCTGAGTAGCTGGAAGGCATTTCATATGTAGCATTATCTTCTTTCTGAAGTGCACAGAACTGAAAGCTGCCAATGTGAATGATAGTATTTCAGATACCTGCTAGTTTGCCATTTCAGGTTCATCCTGTACAAAAGAGAAATAGTCCTTAGAATTTTATTTTAGATTTAAATGAGCGTACCTAAAATGTGCATGTCTTATGCTATTTCTTTAAATGTTAGGAGTTAATACATCTTTGTTACTCAGTTTACAGAGAGTTTGACTGAGTGGTGATCTAAAGTTGTAAGAATACTCCAGAAGCATTGCCAACATGACCTGACTTGCATGTTGATGAAAGTTGTTTTACTTGTCAGTAACACTCCCAATGGGAATGCAAACTGTGAGACACTGTTCCAAAGATCTGAATAATTTAATGTGTTACTGTACTCTACTGGGTCACGGCCCAAGACAGTGGGTTGTCTTGTTTTGTGTTTTCAAGCACTGACATGCCTATTGAGTGTTTATGCAAGCTCAGGTTTTTATTTTTAAACTAAAACACAGAAAATAAACCAAAAGGTTACTTATGTAGCACACTAGTATGAGAGTTTCTTTCAGTAATTCCAGTCTAGTTTAGTCAGCTGGCAGCAGTTTAAAATTATCCTTGGTGTAGGTTTAAATGTTTATGATGAAAACTCAAAAGACTTGTGAAGGCTAAGCAGTTGAAAATGGTAGGCTCCAAGACATAATTTTACATAGTAAATGGACAATTCCTTCTGTATTCTGCTTTCAAAGTATGGGGAAGAGTACTTCTGAATGAAGTATCTGTCTGCAACTCAAACGCAGAGCAAGGACCTTTGCTTATTTAATCTTGATTTTCCACAAATCCTAATCAAAATGTTTTATTTTATTTTGCACCACTTTACAAGAAATTTGGAGGATAAGCTAGTGCTGCAGTTTGTGACACTTATTTTCCAAATTCTGTCAGTGCTCTTGAGCAACATCAAAGTACAATCACTTGGATTTATTCCACAGTCTTAAGAAGTGTGGTTTGCTGGGGTAGCTTCGCCTAATAAGCCACGGTGATGTCTGTATATCGGGAAGAGCTGTCGTTATCAAACCCCTGTTGTTGGTTTGTCTCTCCACTGACCTAAAAACACTTCTTTTGGCATAGGTGTGCAGTTCTAAGTGTACACAGAAAGATGAGGCATACATAAAGGAAAGCTTTATATATAGATATAGATATATAATATAGGAATTAGGTTACCTAAATGGACACCAAAGTTATTTCAAAAATTCTTGAAGCATAAAGGCTTTAGGGTGGCAATTCTGATGTTACTTAAAACCATTCTTCCCTGCTTGCTTCATCAAACTTGTGTCACACTGCCTTTCAGAGGGCTGTCAGGCTGATCACAGGGCTAACCGCCAAGCTCCAAGCTTCAGTTGCTTGGTTTTACTCTCCTATTTCCCACCTTAGAGTTGGGGGAAAAAAGGAAGAAAAAAAAAAAGGGGGGGGGGGGAGAAGAAAAAGAACAAAGAGAAAAACCAGAAGAAAAAGAAGCTGATTTAATGCAGACACCCTTTATACATTAAGCTATTATAATCTGTTTGGTTTGTTGTTTTTTTTTATTTTGAGACAGTATGCCACAAAATGTAAGTACTCCACAATTATGTTTTTTGGCATACATTTCATTTGATTGTATTACAGTGTCAGCAGTCTGAAGATTAAGAGGTAGGGCCTTCATGAAATATATGTAAGTAGATATTTTGAAAAATACTTCCTGTCAGCTCAGTCTGAGGAAAGTAGATATACAGTGTGTGTCAAAAAAACTTTTTTTTTCATTGAATGGCTGCAGAGTGAAGCAAAATCATGCATCTATTTAATGATGATCTTCCATGCATCATATTTTAGAAAGACACATGAGTAAAATGTGTGATGACCGAGTGGCAGTCCCGCCAACTAATGGTGTGCAAAGTTGTGTTTTCAGCTCAGATGAAAGTGTGGATTTAGGTTGCATGTGAAGCAGCATGGAGACAAAGTACCAGCTAACACACCCTGGTTGGGACAGGGAGTTTCCTCCAGAGTCTTGTCCTCAGGCTGTGGTGGTCTGCCAAGGAGAGGTTGTTCCTCTCCTGGTCTTTTACTTTTCTTCAGTCCCTGTCAGCAATTTAACCTGCCTTTTTTATACTCAGGGAGAGAGAAAGTCTTTCATATCAATGCAGTAGCTGCCAACTTGAGATCAAACTAAATCTAGCTGTAGTTATTTTTAACAGTATAACATAACAATCCATTATGCTGCAAATAGGTGGGGTTACTGAAAGCTTTATTTCATGCTCTTGTGTACAGGCAAACTAACGGGAAGCAGATGTTCCCTTAGCGTACTCTGAAGTTAGGCCAGACACAGTAAGTGAAACTTCCTTACAGGTACTTGAGTCCCCGTTAACAAGAAAAGCAAATGCAGAAATAAAAGAGTTGTCTGTTGTTATTTATGTATTTTTGGCTTTGGTTGTTGTTTTTTTTTAATTGGAGTAATTTCTGTTCCCTTCAGCAAGGCATCCTGTCAAAACTAGTTGAGTTCTTTAGAAGTTGGTTTCCTTTTCCACAGTATAAGAAAAACGATGACATACTTCACCGACTGGTAAGTGATCACTTTTTTTTTTTTTCTTCCCATTTCCTTTCCTAATCCACAAGTCTTCCTTCTCTGTACCTTGTCCTCTGAGCACCATCTTTAATCTGTATTGTTAGTTTTGGGTCTAAGAGTTTTACTTATTTTTTGGATAATATTTATTTTGGTTTTCAGTGTGTCAGGTCAATTGGACACACGAGAACAGGAACAATATCAGTAGCCAGGTTGAAGATGTTCAAAATGTGGAAGAGGGATTAAAATAAAACCTGTGAGAAATTAAAGAAATTCTGGAAGTCTGAAAGGATTTAAGTTACAGTGTAGCTACCCCCTTTGGTGAAAAACAGTGTGGAGATGTTGCCTGAGCAAGTCTCTATGTTTCAGTTTAGTGCCTTGCAGACACATCTCAAGACAGAATGCTCTTGAGCTTCATCTGAGTATTGCTTTGCCTGCTTTTTCAGCTTGTCAGCTCAGGTGTAGCACCACTACAGTGCAGCAGTACTACCCCTGGACTCATACTGGCATATTTGTTTCTGCACTGCTGTCCACAGTGCTTGTGCATGTGGGAAAAGCGAGGCAAACTAAGGCACCTCCGTTATAATGCTTCAGCAGTATTAATGCATTAAGAGCAGATGACATCTGTGTAGTGGTCTGACTGTAGGGAGAGGCAAGAACAGTTCTTTGTACTGCCTATGTGCTCTCATCTCAGCAGTTCAGAAGCAGGCTGGGTATCCATCTGCCTCACCAGAAGTTGTATTCTGCTACTCCTGGAGCATGCAGAAACTTATAGGGCCCAAGTCAGCCTGTGTGGGGCAGACCTGAAGGGTGATAGTTTTACCCCAGATAGTTAAAAATAGTTTTATGCTGCCTTTACACCTGTTCTTCGCAGTACCACTTTCTATCCACTTCAGTCTCTAGCCTGGGCTTGCTGGAGATCTGCTTTAACCTGCACCCAGCTGCTTCAGGTTCCTTAGTCTAGCTTGCAAATGTTATATTAGTCAGACTGTTCCAGAATCTAAAAGTTAGATTTTTGATATTTTTTTTCTACTGTGATGGAGGGATGATGTCTTCAAATGTATCTTAAAAAAAAGAAGTGAGCAACATGAGAAGTTAGGGGTTTCCATTTCTCAGACAGTTCTGCCAAGCCCAATTGGTGTCACTTCTCCCTTATCTTAAGAGGACAAAATTTCCTCTGAAACCTCTCATTAGTGATCTTTGATAGTCTTTTCTTCCTCCCTCTTCCCCTATGAATTATAGTTATTATCTTAACAGCTTTTTATAGCCTTACTTTCATGAGATGGAGACACAACCAAAGAACATGGAAAAGGTGTTTCTCCTGCCGCATGCTACAGCAGGGTACTGAAATGACACAGGATGCCTCGGAGGATGGCAGAATTTCCTTTTGCATACAGTCCTGAAGCAAATGTTTTCCATTAAAAATAGAATGCAAGTTATCTCAAGTGATATCAATGTGTGGAATTAAACTTTTGACTAGCTGTTTTATGGTTTCATAAAGAATCTCATTCTGTCAATGACAGAACTAAACAGATTTTGTACTGTGAAATGTCATACTTATGTTAACAGCTTCTATTAGAGGTTTTTCAGAAATATTCTCCTTCCCCTCCTGTAATCTAGCTAGATGCAAAGATGCACATGTTCAGTGTTACTTGGGTTGTGTTATGACATTCTTAACTTAAAGTTTTGTAAGTACAGTTTGGTGCGGGATGCAAATTAAAATTTCAAGGGGCCATCTTGGATATATTTGTCTTCAAGAACTGTGTATTTGTCTTGAAGAGCTGTAGTTGCAGGGAAAAAAATAGCAAATGCTTATCACGGCATCAAATCCACAAGTAACTCCCTGAAGTTTACCTGGAGTTTAGCAAGTGTGAGGTCTTCAGAGCCCCTGCTCTTTCATGTTTGGATCAAGTTCCCTTGGGAAAGGCACAGAATCCTGCAGGAGAGGACTTCACTGCCTTGACTCGGGGCTTGAGTCTGGTGCATTGCCCCTACTGTAACCAAGTGTCCCAACAGGTTGCTTTTTGTTGACTACTTTATCTCTCTTCCTCTTTCAGTTTTTTGTTGTTTATTAATGACTTAAAATATGTCATGATGTTAAAAAAAAACCCAACAGTGTTTGCTGTTTTATTAATGATCTTCTAATAGATATAGTACCTTTCTGATTCTTACTGAAATATATTGGCATAATCTGTGGCATGTTTCCAGGTATTGTTACTATCTAGGTCAGATGACAAAGTGCAATGCATCCTACAAGTCTAAACTATTTGGTAGTATGTGAGTTTTTAAAGTTAAGCAAGTTCAAGAAAAATGATGTAGCTATTTGTCATATATCTGAAACATTCCTGTAGTCTTTGGGAACAGATTGTTGTCAGTAAATTGTAGAGTGTCTGGGTCTTTTCCTTGTTCTGCTAACTTAAGAATTTGCATATTCTTTATTAATGCCTGTTTTTTCTCCTTTGTGGTAAGGATGTTGGATTTCGATTTGACACACTCCGAACCATCCTGCAACAGGAAGTTCTGCTGCAGGAGGATGTGGAACTGATTGAGTTCCTTGACCCCAGTATCCTGTCTGCAGGGCAGTGTAAGCAACAGGAAAACGGACAGCTTCCAACACTACGCTCCCTAGCAACTCCTAATATTTGGTATTGTATAGAGAATATCTACCACTATATTCACTGTAAAACAAGCAAAAAATACATTGTGTGGTCTTTATATAAAATGTAGCAATAAAGTAACTACTTTTTTTTCTTAGGTCTTTGAGTCGTTGGTCGAGTAGTCCCCATACTGTTGTATAAGCATGTGGGTTTTTTTTTTCCTTGGGTGTTTTATTGAAAGAGCAAGTTTTAATCTGAGATCACTACACGGACATGAATGGATACTTCCACTCCCTAATATGTGCTATACGCAAGAACTAGCCTGGTGGATTAATTCTTGAATTTCTAAAGCTGTGCAGTGGTGATTTTGATAAATGAGACATGATTGTGAAGTCTGAATTGGAGCGTGTTTTCTTTGCTGTGGTCTTCATAAAATATGTTGGAGGGGATGCAGTTAATTTTCAGACATAGAATACCGGAAGAACAGACTAAAGAATATTTAAATAAGATGCATTCAAGTCTGCAGTGGCTGGTGAAATTCACCCTAGAATACTGAAGGAGCTAGTTGCAGCAGTGTCTGAACAGCTACCACCTGTGTTTGAAGAGTAACAAGGGTGGTGGGTCTTCTGACAGAGTGGCTTGCTCAGAAATGGACAGGAATCAGTAGATAAAAATATGTCATAACAGAGATCTGTACTGTGTTTTCATACATATATTAGGAAAATAGATAAAATTATTATAAAGCCACAGCAGGTTAAAAACCCCAGCTGTTTAAGTTGTAATATGTCATTATTGATGCTCTCAGTCAAACAAGAGGACTTTTGAACCAGATTTTTCCAGTGGTCCTGCTCCTATCATTGTTTCTTTAACTGTTCAGATGATGAAGTACACTTACAAAATTTGTGAATATTGCTCAGCTTACAGATGACAACAAGTTTGTGTTATGGTAGAATGGAGTTCAAAAGTAGCTTGGAGAAATATCTTGAAGTCAGCAGAAAAGTCAATAAAGACAAAAGTCTAAAGCTAGACTTGGGAAGGAAAAATCAAATTAAAAAATAAAGTAGTGAATAACTGGGTAGGCAGCACTACTTCAGAAAAGGGTCGGCACATTGTTGCAGAGTGTAAATGGAATGTGTCAGCAAATTAGTCAAAAGGCAAATATCATCCTGGTGTCCTTGTGGCACAGGGGTTTATTTTTCTGTATGTTTCTAATCCTTGTGTTAGGCTACAGTATCTGGGTTTGGATGCCACACTTGGAGTGGCATAGGTAATTTAGAGACAGTCAAGAGCAGAACAAGATGAATAATGAGTGTATAAAATGTAATCTTTCAGAAACATTAGAGTGTGCTAGGATTGTATGGCCAAAAGAGAGAAAACGGAGGTGGGATAGAACAGTGTTATGATGTGCAGAAGGTAGCTGGTGAGAAGGTGGTCATCTGTCATTGTTTATTCTGTTCAGAAAAGGGAAGGGGATGGGGAAAAATAATGTGATGAATTTACCAGTAAATCAGATAGGACTTTGGGAAAATCAGAATAGTTACCTGGGTGGATTGTGGAGTCTCCATTTTCTCCTTCAGTCTGTCTGTGATGGTCTGGATTAACCAGAAACTGAAAATGGACAAAGTGAGCTCTTAAATCCCGTCCAGTCTTTCATTGTTGAGATTCATTTTTTGTGTGTGTGATTATTTTTTTTAATGCACCAAGGAAGTTCTAGAATGCCTGTCTGTCCTTTTTAAAGTTAACTACATATCTGGAATATTTTAACCCTGGACCTTTACTGAAGCCTATCAGTAGCCCTGAAGAGTCAACACTTGCAAAGCTTGTTTAAATATGACCACAAAACTGTCCAGAAAATAGAAACCCAGAGATCATACCTTATTTTAGAAATCGGAGAATATTCCTTGTGAGTATTTCCAAAACTAAATACAGGATATACAGCTTAAAGGGGTGAAGACATTGAATATTTTTCTTCCAAAAAATTCTGGAAAAGTAAAGCTGTTATGTACCTTGAAGCCCATATCCCATTCATCTCTGTGAAGACTCTCACAATTTTATAAAACTGCAACTATAATACTATATATGAAACACACTGTATTTTCTAGCAGGTTTTTTTTTGTTGTTGAATTTTTCTAGATGAAAGTAACAGCTTTATGAAGTTTTTAAAATTTCCTTGAGAAATAACTGAACTGAGATACTAGAAGATCTTTTCTTTAAAGATTTTCAAAAACTGCCAAATTATTCCAAATTATTATTCAAGCCATCTTTATAAAAATGAGTTAAAAACTAGTGGTGCGTTTGTATCCAAGTTAAATGAGTCAGGGTCTGGAAAAAATAAAGCTGGCATTACTTGAGAGTTTTGTTACCAAAAGAAACATGCCCTTCCCTACTGTACTCTTGAACCTGGAAGTACAGATACTCCAGTTCCTACCCACCCTGTCTTATAATGCTGAGTAGTCAGATTTTTTTTTCTATTTTCTTTTCTTTTTTTCTTTTTTTTTAAAGTATCATGTGTAAGTGAAACTGACATGGTGCAAAAAAAGCAGAAAAATGTTTCCTTAGAGTATATTGACCAAGTAATATCATGTGCTTATGCATCTAAATCTGCCACTAGGAGTAGTTTTTGGTGTTTACAGCTCCCTTCAGGACCTACATAAAAGCCCTGTAATAAGATGGCGTAATCTCAAATGTAACCAAAAGCTTCGTGATTTTTCCCACTTGTTTGACTTCCGGAATCTGTTGATGGTTGATGGTACTTTCTCTGTTTGCAGGGATGTCTCGCTGTTTCTTGCCTTTGTAAGTGCACTGTTTATGCTTCCTTCGTGGTGGAAGGAATCATCGTGGCTGCCGTGGGGACTAGTTCTGCTTGTCTATGCAGTCTTCAGAGTGTGGGGCACATGGAGGACAGCCAAGCTGCAAATGTCCCTGCGAAAATACTGTATCCAGCTGGAAGAAACAGTGGCGAATAGCCGAGCTTTTACTAATCTCGTGAGGAAAGCTCTACGACTCATTCAAGAGACTGAAGTAATTTCCAGAGGATTTACCCTGTGAGTCTGTATTTCACTTTATTTAATACACAGATCCATTCAAGCAAGAAGTCTTCTAAAATTGTCTTGTTCCACTATCACCAATAACAAGTGCAATTCATAAAAAATATAATATTTAAAGCTTTTTGTTTACCTAAAATAGTATAATTACCATTCGTACTAGAAGTATGAATTCTAATAACTCAGTGTTAAAATCCTGTATCCTGAAGGAGAATTAAGTCTCACAAAACTCATATGCCTTTGGAATCTCCTGCTCTGCTAGCAATGAAGTACATGAAAAAATGGAACTTAAACCAATTTTGTTAACTATTTTGGGGAGTCATTTAGAGGGTAGTTTGAGGATTTTTTATATCGTATATTACCAAATCTATGTAAATAAATTGACCTCCAAGTAATCATTCATATTTTAGAAAACAAGATGACATCAAAACCATCCTATTTTTATGTAACAAATAACAGCCTGAAGTAATAAGAATACAGCAATCAGCAAAGACCATCAAGGTCATTTCCCACCTCAAATAAAGTTTACTCTTTTTTTCTTCCATGCAGTTGTTGAGAAGTTTAGATTCTTAAATTATTTACTGCTGAATTTTCCTCTCATCCACTTAAGGGATGTGAAAGTGTTCCTGGTTGTTTAGCTTTTGTAGCTATTTGGTAATATTTGCATAATTCTGTGTGAAAGGACATCAGAAAATGTTCGGTGTATGCAATGATCCCAAAGCCAACAGGTCCGCTCTGTGTACTCTCATTGCCCTTATGCCCTTACAACAACCTATGGTTAGGTATGTAGCTTTGCCAGTCAGACTTAAGGTTAAGGGAGGTGGGAAATGCCAACAGCTAAAATGCAGTCAACTTCTTTCTAAAAACAATAAAAAATGACCTTGTGTGCACCAAGAAATTGTTTGTTCATGCCAGACCAACTATTCTGCAGTCAGGCACATGTTTTTACATGCAAGCTTGAAACTGTAGACTTAATATTTTGAATTAATTTTCTAGCTTGAGATACCTTCAGTATGCTTCATTAGAAGAAATGTTTCATTCTCCCTTTGGAATGCATAAGCATGTCTTCAGTCTGCCTAGCTATGTGTTTTGTTTTTGTTTGGTTTGGTTTTTTGCTGAAGAAGCATATAGTTAAGCAATAGGCAGTCTTATCTTTGCAAATGGGTTCTTAAAATAAATTATTGTCAGGGCTTGTCCAAATTACAAATAAGAAAAACATTTGGATTTTTTCCTAAGTTTAAGCAAATGAACTTGTGGTCAGTATCTAAATTCCTGGTGCCTTGTTCTTTTACTACATATCTTAGATAACAAATTAACAGAAAACAGACTGGTCTTTAAGTTGATGCTTGATCTAATAGCCTCTTTACTTAAAACTTTGGCAAGCTTTTCAAAAGACTTTGGAGTATGGATGGAGTAGAAGTCTGACTGTGCCAACATCCTCACTGGAACAATTGTGCAGTATGAAGAAGTCATTGCTGTATAGGTTTTGGTTTGGTTTAGCCTGGAGGAAGTTCTAACTCCAGTGTCCTTTTCGGCATCCATGTATGCAAGAGATGCTGCTTCACATGAAATTCTTTGTTTGAGGTAGCACTTCATGTATGATCTAAAAAACTAGCTACGCCTTTTTTCTTCCAGAATTTTGCTACAATAAACCTTAGCAGAACAAAGTTCAGTATATTGACCTGTAGTATCCTTGTCAGTCTTAATGCTTGTTCAGAGTCACATAGCAATAGAAATGGTTGCATCTGAAAAGTTAATGAGTATCTTGTGTCATTTTACATCCTTGAAGGAATGGGAATTCAAGCAGGTAGCACAGTATCCAGTTCAATGATATGTATGCTGCTGTTTTAATGTACTGCTAGCTCAGCATAGTTTGGACTGCATTAATGATGTCGTGAATCGAAAGATACCAAAGCTGACATGTAAATAGTACTGAGTTCAGATTTTGGCTAGCTATACTTAACTAAACTCTGATATGGCAAGCCCAGGTCTGTAGATTTGGCTTGAATTTCATTGCATTCCCCATTGTACGATCCATTGCTATATTCTTGTAGGCTCATTTACACATGCTTTGAAGTATCTATGTCTTTGCTTTATTCTACCCTATTTGACCTTGTTAACTGATATTTGACTGTCTCTCTAAACGTTAAATTATTCTTTATATGGTTTTGGTCAGTTGTTTGCTGGTTCCACATCTTTTTGCCTTCATTCCCCTCCCACCCAAAAAAACTCACAGCAGCCACTTAGAAAAGGTACTAAGAACCCTGTCAGGCCTCTATTACCTGCTCTCAAAGGCAACTGGACATTTTGATTTCAGAATGGCCATCAGAAGTGTTTAATACTGCTGTTGGCATTGCAGGTATGACTTTGTGGTACAAGCTCTGCGATGCAGAGATGACTGAGACCTCACCAGGGTACTTTGGATTACAAAAATCATGTAGCCAAGGTAGGGCAGTGTTTCTGCCTAACTGCTTCATTTGTAAATAGACAAATGAAGCCTGATCACAGGTTGTGGCCTGAAATTTCCACTGGGTAATAAAAGTATGTCCGTTGTCTTGCACATTATAGAATGAAAACTATAGGAATACCCAATGAAAGGCTGCAGCAATAAGCAGCAAGTAGTTATTTTCTTGTCTGTCATGGAAATAATTAGCGTTTTCTCCAAAATACTCCCTTTCTACTATGTTTTAAACTAGAATCAAGCTCTACAAGCACATATTGGTGTATAGAGCATCTTTGTAGAAATGCTTTCTTGTTGGAGTGCAGTAAAAGGTTTTTATTAATGTGTCTATACAAGTTTGTTAAAAGTTGAGAGCCTATTTAAAATTTGGCTTGTGAGGTTAACGGAAAAATAACTCACTGTTCTTTACAAGTAAAATGGGTTTGGAGCAGTAGAAGAGAGGAAGTTCACCCTTAACCTTTTTCCTTCTTGCTATTTGTGGCTGATACACAAAGCTGATAATGTTTTGTAAGTCAAATTAAATACATGTAAGACAAATGAAACATTAGGAAGTTGGGGTTATGGCATGTCTGGCACATAGACATTTATAGCAAGTTACATTAATTTAAGATTACTGGAATAAAGAAGAATTATTTTATAAAGAACACTGAGACAAGCCTTCCTAGAAGGAAAGCAAATTGTTTTGCTGACTACTGGCAGTACATGCTGTGCATGAGTTGTGCTGTATTTGCTCTGTGTAGAAGCTGGAAATGCTTATATTGCTGTAGCAGAACATAGATGTATCTCTCTTTTTAAGGTAGAAGAATTTTGCTCATTTTCTTTCAGCCTGCTTCTGATGATTCACCCAGGGCTTGAGTCTACAAACTGATGTCAGAGTTTATGGATAAGCACTTCACCTTCAAAAGCTAGGGAAACGTTAGAAGATTGGCATGTACTATGTTACGTTCTGCATTCCCTAGTGAAACATATGGCAAGACTAGCATTTTAAATTTACATTTAGAAATTGAAATTAACACAGTTTGTTTTTATTTTACTCAGATTTTAAAGTACTTTAAGACGTGTTAGATAAACCGTTTAGTATCACTCCCATAATTTAATATGGTACACAGATATTTTAATAGAGCATTTCAGCTAGTGTATTCAATATACTGCAGTAATTGGCATGAATCTTCTTGTGTTAATCATATTTAACAAACTGATATTGGTCCAGCCTTGCTCACTGGGTAGGCTGCATTGCTTTTCACATTTGACAGTGAAGGTGATAAGCTGTTTCCTCTCCTGGTCCAGCTCAGCACATGCAGTAAGACTGACGTTTTTCCAGCAGGGTCAGGTCTGCTGGCTTAGTGAGATGGGCTACAGAACTAGATACCAGCGTAGCAGCCCACCTCATTCTTGCTGGGTACCCTCTATGGTTTTCCTTTTTAAGTGACTGTGGACATGAAATCACCTCCCCACCGTGCCCTGGGAAAGGTGAGAGCAGAAGCAGGCTTCCAGTCCCAAAACAATCATAATTTATTGTCCTGTTGTCCACACTATGTCAATTCCTGAGTTGATTCTTGTAAAAACAGTCCCAGCAAGTAAGAGTGTACCTAGGCTGTTTTCAGTATCTCAGTTATAGGTTTGGCATCTGACTGTCTATGAATACATATAGCTGGAATTAATCTTTTTTTCCCTTTTCTGCAGTTTAATGTTACACAGACATGTGTAATAATCACCTAATTCACAATTCAGTTTACTTCCAGATGAGGCAATTTCTTAGAGTTCTAAAACCATTCTGAAGTATATTCTAATAGGCAAATGGCAGTTTCTTTTAAATGGTATATTCACCTGAATGTGGACACCAAAATGTATTTTCAAATATGCTTGTATAGTTGCATACATTTCATGTGTTTACCTGTCAGACTCCCACAAAACAGCTGTCATTCATTGCATGATGATAAAATCTGTGTCACCTCTCAAATAATATTTCTGTTGATCCAGAAAAGATTCTGCATGGAGAAGGTTGAAAGAATATAGTGTTTTGCACGAAAACCAATATGTAGTAGCACATTTTTTTCTGCAAAAATTATTGAAGGAACAAATTTGGATATAAAGAAGTGTATGTTAAATATCTGTATGTTAAAACTTCTAAAGCTTACAGAGGGCTTGTGATATCTTGGTATCAGAGATAATGTTAGGTGACCTGTCTACCCTTAGTGTATCATTTTATAACATTTTGGAGAAAACAGATGTCCTCAGGAGTTTTGCCATGGCTTAGATGAGAAGATGTTCAGGCTGTCTACAGAGGAATCCTGGCTACTTATTGGAAATTTTGATTAAATATATCATTAATAGGATGGACTTTTTTTTTTCCTTTTTTTTCTTTTCTTTGTTCTTGTAGTTACTGAGGGTTTGAAAAAGTTTTCTAAGTAATGGAATAAGGAAACTGTTGTACTGTCTTTTAAAAATACTTTAGGACATCTGTACAGTTGTATCACATTTTACTTTTCAAGTTTGCTTGACAGGGTCAGTGCCGCTTGCCCATTTAATAAAGCTGGACAGCATCCTAGTCAGCATCTTATTGGTCTCCGGAAAGCTGTTTATCGATCTGTCAGAGCCAACTTTCGAGCTTCAAGACTGGCTACTCTATACATGCTGAAAAAATATCCTTTTTGTAAAAACCCACAAGTTCAGATATATCATGTTACCTACCTGTAATTGTGCCAATGTGAGTTATGTCTAGAAACATACAATATCTAATTGCATATCTAAACAAGATAAAGGGTAGCCTAGTGAACTGGGGCTTATGCTTGGTTTGAAACACTCTTAAATTTGTCTTTTTGTGTACTGTGCAGTGTGAGGTAAGATTCTGTGCACTGAAAACATTGTCCCCGTTACTGACACGCATGCCTTTGGTGTAAGTACTGATAATGTGTTTCAGGGTCCTTCAGGATTTTGTTTTATAATTCCTCTTAGCCATCTTTTTCCCTTGCACCAAAATACATTTTTCTCTGAACAATGTAGTCTTTCAGTCAACACCCCTGTGTTCAAAGGTAAGTGGATTTCCTGCTTCAGATAAGCTGGGTGAAACTCTGATTATGTTTATTATCCAGAAGGCACATTTAAGAGTGAGGAGTTTCTACGCTGAATCAAAGCAGAAGAATTTATTCAGATTCCATTTTGTGAACTGCCTTCTGTATTTCCTCAGTGAATTGCATACGTTAATGGCATTAGCATTTCAAGGATTTTTTCTGTTTCTTGTACTTATTGTACTACATAGGAAATAACCATGTCTTCACCCTGTATTATAGCAAAAAATAGAACAGATATATCCCTGATGTGAAAAAACAAACGCAGGGAAACAAAAGCTGGTGGTAATGCAGGTGTTGAAAATCCGACATGACAAATTACTTGGTTTGTCTTCCTGGAACATAGTATTTGACTGATGCATCTTGCCTGGCAAATGGATGGATGTGTTGAGTGATGATGTGTACACATACAGAGGTACATGCAGTGCTGCAAGTGCATGCATTCAGTTTGAAGGAAATGAGTATTTGCAAAATAGTAACAACTTGTGTAGGGATGGGCATCCTCTGTCTGGGCTCAAGACTTTACTCTTGGCTGTAAGGAACGAGGTGTATTTGCTATGCAAAGAAAGAAAAAAATACTGACTGATTGAGACACATTGATAAGAGCAATTGATACCTAGGTTGGAAATAATTGAATATGGGAATATGGGAAGAAAGATCTGAAAATGGATCAGTTAACGTGGCCTTCCCAAATACGGAATATTAGTGTGTATTAGACTGTGCATTGGCTTTGAAACTACTACAGGAGTGACTTAAATAAAAGAATGGGAGAGAAGAAAGTTCTGTTTACTTTGAATAATTTGACATTTATATCTGTCTTTGTAAAATTTTTAACATGGAAGTTCCATTATACTAAATTATCATGCAGATATTGCAGCAGTAAGAAATAAATGGCCAAGAATTTATTAAAGTTGCATGCGTAAAGTTCTTGACAAATGGAAAGAGAAGCGTTGTATTTGTGCAGAACATAGTGGCAAAAACAGTGGTAGCCTGTGAGTTGAGATGCAGGCTGGGCCAATTCTGCAGTGCACGAAAACTGCAAGTAAGGCATTTAAGTGTAAGGAAGGTGAGTAAAGGATTCCTTCTTCCCACCAGGATAATTAAGAGCAGCTTTAAAATAGTTCCAAGTTGCCTTAGTTTGAATTTTTCCCTGAGTATTGTGAATGTCTGAAAATGTTATGTGTATTACATGGGTATTGATGGCAAGGAGCATCTTTCAAATAAATTCCAATTAAATATTACTGTTATGCTGGAGGGGCCAAAGATTCCTTCATGTCAAAAGCATTCACAGTTGCCACTTGTGACAACTTTAATGCCCTTGTCCATCATCAGATTGTTAGTGCAAATCTGGCCTAGAGCAAGGAGAAAGAGGAACTGGAGAGATTAAATAAAGGAGGGAGGTAATAAATTGAAGGAACAGAATGTTGATAAATTAAAGGAACTTATATCCAATGTCTGGAAATGAGATCCCAATTCCAACTTTTACAGTTCTTTTTAATAAGTTCTGCTTTGCACAAAATCAGAAGATATTGTCGACTTTAACTCCTCTAGGTTATTTGAGTATAAATTAATGAATTGCTTTTTGAAATGTTTCCTGAGCATTGCGAGAGACATGAGTCCAGTAGCACTGCTAGTGATTTACACTGGCAACAGCAAAACAAAATGCTTTTATTAGAGAAAAATGTATTAGAGAAATATTCCAGATATTTAAAATTTGGATTAATATTACAAAATTACATTTAAAAACCCCAAAAACTATTTTCCCTGGTTGGTTGTAATACTGTTTAAATAAACATTTTTTGCTTTACTGGATATTGCTTTGTACTTTTGTTGCAGAGCAGATATATCTCTCTGCATATTTAGGCAAGTGAAAAACTGAATTATTTTTGCTTGGAACAATCTTCAATAGGAATTTAATATGCAAAAATCTAGTCTCAAGGGCAACAAAAATTGAATTTTCCTAGATTTTTCTGTTTAAGGAATAAGGAAGCAGTAATTTCTAAAGACTGTGAACAAATACGTGGGACAGGCACTGCTTTGAACCACAGAGTGTGCATTTCATGGAAACATTTATGTGCATGGGAAATAAATGTCTGTATTATAGTTTGCTTTCCTTGGTTGATGGCATTCAGTTGGTGCTGCAACATGGGCATGGTATTTGTCATTCAACAACAGTGGTGATCCTTTGACTCCAGGGATCATTTCTGTGTGATGTCCAGATATCAAAATAAGGTCCTAGTCTGTGACTGGGCCTTCTGACTGGTGTACAGGCCTGCAAAAGCATGATGATGTGGCATATGTCCTATTTTCCTTCATCTTTGTGTTTCTTAGTATCAACCTGGAAATCTGAGATTGAAGTTCATAATGCAGTGAAGATAACTGTTCCCAATTAGGCATTTTGGGTTAAGTATTTACAGGATGTTGTGCAGACTAGTCACTACTGGTTCAACAGATCCCTGCACTGTACTCCATTGCATTGTGTAATAACTCAGACAGTACTTCAGTTGGCGTGCTAGTTGCTTAATATTTTTATACTTAAGAGCCTTGTGTCATGGGAATATTGTTCATTTATTGATTTAATTATATGCAAGCTAGATGGAGGAAATTTTATAGCTTATGTTACTTCATGATGCTAATAGTCTCATTGTCAGCTGATGCAAGACGGTGTGATACTCCTTTTTCCATTGAACTATATTGATAGGTATGACCTGGGCACTGGACCATCTAAACTGAAAAAACTTTTAATTTTGTTGTAAGTGTAAGGTGTTGTTCTCTGGTGGCCAGGCATAAACAGTATTACAAACGCAGTCATTGGATAGCAGTGTTTTAAATGGAATGATATCTTACCCCATTAAGGTGGAATAGATATAAAATGCATTCTGTGTCTTAGAGATGCACTGAGCACAGGGCAACTTGCTAATTTTCTCTAGTAAATCCAGTAAAAAAGTGTTCCTTCTCTGTAAAAATTCAGTTATTGTATCATGAAATGTTAGAAAAACACATACCTTTTTAGTTGGGAAAAAGAAAACAGTAAGCTAAACAAAAAGTAGTACCCTTTTGGGGTTAGAAAAGCCTAAATCAGAAATCTGATGCTGGAAGGCTTGAATAAAGATACTTGAGCATTTTTCAGCGTGATGTTTCTTTCTTGACCACCTGTTTCATCACATGCTTAGCTCATCCCTTCCCACCTGGTGGGCTGGTGAGAATTTTATAAAAGAGCAGCTTGGATTTCTCAGGGATATTGTGAAGCTGTTCTTTGGATGGAAATGTGCTTTTGAAGAGCCAAGTATGAATGTTAAATTTCTACATACAGGGGTACATTAGTGTTCTTGATTTTCTATATATAAATAATATTGGCCCAGTGGCAGAGGTTAGACATTCACTGGACAGATAACTTTATTCTGGATTTGTCAGTTTATTATTAAGAGCTTTGCCTTGTCTTCTTCCAAGCTAGTAAAGAATGTAAGTTAAACAGGCGAAAGATATATTTTCACAAAGACATAGAAAAATTTAACTAACCTAAGGTTAATTACTCTATTTTGGCTTTAATAGAAAACATCAACACTAAAAATACTTTTGTTTTACAGCAAAGCACGTGAAGGAAATGTCTTTGTGTGTATGTATATGTTTGTGTGTATGTGTTTAACCTTTCTAAAGGTCTAATCTTTGGGAAGCTAATGGGAGCATGGGATCAGTTCTCTGCTTTCATCTATCCCATAGAGATGGGGGTGGGAGGGCTACAATAGAGGAGGGCAAGGCAGGAGATGTGGGAGTCCACTGGGAATCCCTAGCTGAGATGTAGTATTGGTAAGTGGCTCCTTTGGTCAAACCACTCATTTGAGATGTTGCCTGGAATTTTTTTAGCATGACTTAGAAATTCACATGTCCAAACTGGTTTTTATGTCTTGTTGTGGGAAAAGAATAACAAGAGATATAATTAGTCCCAGAGATAACTGGTTCTGAAGGGGTTTGACCTGACTTTTCAGTCTCTAATACCATCCTCATCCCATGTGCTCCATCTGGTGGGCATGCTATCAGGTTAACTTAGAGTAGACACTGCTTATGAGGCAGCTGCTGGTGGCAACAGTAATACTTTGTTCCTAATTAATTTGCATTGCAGGTTTTTGTCTGAACACTTAATAGGCTTCTTTCTTCATGGACTTTGTGGAGAAATTAGGGAAGAGTGTGTGTGTGTGTGTTTGTTTAGAGCCTGGACACTTATCATTGCTGTATCCTGTGACACAGAATATGATTATTTCTTTTTATACAATGTTCTACTCAAGTGGTGAAAATTTTCTTGAGCAAATCACTTTTACAAGTTCAATCCTATGAGAATTTATCACATGGAAAAATTGGGAGTGAAAGTGGGTGGAACTTGTAGCTTCTCCAGAAAGCATAATAGTTGGACAAGAGATAGGTGCTTCTAATCATCTTTATGTGCCCCAAGAGATGAGAGTATTCAGTTTGTAAATTGAAATATAAATTAAAAAAACCCCATAGTTTAAATTAAGGCCTTATTTTCATGAATGCCTTACAAATGTGGTTTTTTCTATGGAACAAACGTGCTTATGACCATAAGTTATAAGTTTCAATTTTAAAGCAAATTTTACTATTTTGTGACTGGGTGACTATGCAAAATGTGCAGAAATCTTGGACTGTTCCTCCTCCCCTTTTCCCAGCATGAGGTTAGCCTAAAATTAATGCTATTTTAAAATAAATGCTGCTTTGTCTATGAATTATTTTTATCTGTCTTCTGGTATCAGTTATATTGTGCTTGCTCCCTACTTTTTAAGCATTTCTGAGGACTGGAAATGTACATTTTCCTACTGAGAATTTAAATGTGCTGAAGAATGTTGATAAAAAACAGTTCACTGCTGTTCCTACCAAGATCATAGTGGCTTTACAGCAATGTAATCAATAAAGTTAAAGGTATGACAATTGGGGAACTCCTGTTCTTCACGGTACTATCTGAAATGTCAAACACCAATTATTGTCGAGATCTCTGAGCAATTTCTCCACAGACAGAACTTGCTTGGAATTTCCATTGTCCTAAGTTTGGTCTAAAACATAGGCTACCTTTGAAACTTAAAATTTTACTATTGTTTTTCTCTTTCCCTTGGTTTAAGATTGACATGAATGAGCTACATCCTGGGAAGTTAATATTTAAACATAGAGATTTTATCAGAGAGAAAGATACTTAAACATAAGATGTTTTCCTCACTTGAAAGGGATGCAGGGATTTTTCATCAGTCTGTTTTGTTTCATGTGTTTGTGTTTATACCTAGGCGTTTCATCAATGTCTAATCTCTCATCCTTTTAAGAGCCTTTAAAACTTGTGCTCTGAATAAGGGTTGCAAAATGTTCAATTAAACAGGATTGAGGTGGATTTGGGTGGAATGTATGTGCTTTCACACAAATTGCCTGCAATAAGAAACCTTACTGGGTGGGTTTTTTTCCTTTTTTGTGTTTTTAATGCAAAAATTGCTTTGTTAACCACCTTAACTCCAGCTAAACCTACCCTCTGAACTCGGAGAGTGATAATGTGACCAGCTACATCTGTGTAGTCCCCTTTAAGGAGCTGGGTCTGGGACTGAGTGAAGACCAAGTTTCTGAAGAGGAGGCACACAATCTAACAGATGGCTTTAGCTTGCCTGCACTCAAGGTAACCTCTCCTAGAAGGACATCTGCACCAGCACAGGGTCCTAATGAAATTCTCTTTTGGTTGTCATGGAGCCCTGTGGCTTGTATGTACTAGCCTGTAGTAACACAGTCATCTGAGGGAGAGATGTAGTTGGTCTCCTATGATGTGTTTCCACAGTTATTGACATTTAGATGCTTTCTTTTTGCATGTGGTCAAAGAGAAGCTGCACAATACTACATTAGGATTTTTTTCTGCAAATCATGTAAATTGAAGCCAATGTTTTATAATTAGCTTGATCAATCTCTTTCTTAAACATTATTTTTACTCTCCGATTTCACTTGATACGAGCTGAATAAAATAATTTACAGATTTGTACTTACATCTTTTTTAGCTTATCTCTTGACTTGGATAGAAAGAGAGACATCAGAAGATGCAAATCAGTTGTAATTGCCAAAGGCAGTAGCTGCATTTAGTTACACTGAGGAGTAGAAATCATAAGCTTGCACCCCTGCTGCCGTGAGCCAGTGTGGTTCTTTGATCTTTGAAAAACATTTAACTGAACAGAATGACAACCCTATAATGGCCTTTTTATCTATTTGTTTTGAGATGTTAGGTATTTTTAACTTGTATGAGGCAATGTTTGCAATTGAAAGATCTAATTTGAATGCAAAACTTCTACACTCTGGTGGTTCTTTGCTGTGGCAGTTCCCTTTTAACATTGTTTTTCTAGTGGAAAATTGCACATCATTATTATATGACTTCTGTGTTTCTGTGGGGTTGGCTTTTGTTGCATTTTATGCACTTAATTCCTAGATCTTGACTTCTTTTGTTCTGACAGTAAATATTACCAGTAATAGTGATTGCTAAGCTTTGAGGCTTGGTCTAATTAGTTGTAAGCTAAGAGCTACATCAGTTGTAAGCTTTTGGGAATTTTTTCTTGCCTTTTCATTAGCTGAAGTTCTAATTGCAACCATACAAGCTCACTTATTTACCCACTTCTTTTTAAGCACAAGAATTCAGAGCTGCCCAAACTCGTAAGCTAAATCTTTGTTTACCTGCAGTTTGCAGTAATTTAACTAAAATCTGTTTTAGTTAAACTAGTTGGGACTCTTTCTGGGTTACAAATTGAATATCTCAATTTGTGTGAACACATAACTGACAGTAATGTAGGCTGGATGTGGTGTAGTTGAACCAAGCTAAATTAACATGAATCAGTCCTAAGCAGATTCTTGCATATATAATAAAATAGGTATACTTCAATAACCTTGGGACATATTTATGCCCAGACCTCTTCAGGTTTGTTTTTTTTTTTAATTTGAGAGAACTTGTCTTTATATTAAAATGCAGGTAGAATATAGATGTGTATCCAGATTTGCTTAATATTTTAATTTTCATTCAAGCCCATGTCTAGACCATATGACAAATGTAGTCTGTGTGTTTCGGCTACTTTGTCCTTGAACTGAATCAATTTAAAGAATGAAAAATTTTGGCTTAAGAATAAATACCAATTCAAGCTGATGAGAGCCAGTAGGATGTTTTGGGTGAAGTTTAAGTGTCAGTAAAAATCATCAGAAGCCATTGGCAGAACAAGCTATTTGCAACCCTAAATACATCTGGAATTCCCTTTTCTCATCATTGTGCATTTTTTCAGGTAGGTTTTGGATTATTATTGTCACCTAAAGTCCACTACTTTTGTGTGCTACTTTTTCACTGCATTTGCTTTATGTCTCATGGAAGGGATTGGCTTTCTTTTGTGCTTTATTATAGCATGAGCTCTTAACTTTCTATCCAGGGCACCACACCTTCAGGGAACTTGGGTGATCGCTGTCCATTTGTTTGCTTTTTGTTTTAGCACCCAGCCAAATCAGTCTTGCACATGTGCCCCAAATTATTGTGTATCATTCTATGTTCTTTCTCCTGACCATCTTTTGTAAATCAAGAATTATTTCTTTTCTTTTGGAATATTTTATCAGCTTGCATTCAAGTATTTTTTTATGTACCCTTGGGGTATATCAGACCACATCTATCTGAAGGCATTTAATTTTTTGTGTTACTGTTCTGAATGTTTTGTTCTTGATTGTTTGCACACTGGAAAAAACTGCTCCTTGTCCATAGTCATATGAATACAAAGATGCAAATATATTATTCAGATCTCAGAACAAGTAAATTGTTAGTCCTGTTCTGTAGCTGAGGAGGTGGAAAGAAGCATGATAAGTAGTAACTTTGTCTTCTTCGGTGTGGAATGCTTGAGAACAGATTATGGACTACGCCGCGTAGTGACAGACAGTTCATCCCTTTTAATAAAGGCCACTATTGCAGAGAAAAGTGTCATAACCTTTCCTTTCCATTTTAGAGATATTAGATGCTACTGTTCTGTCATGGTCTACTGAGCCTACAGTCTTCCCTAAACTAAGACAACAGTTCTTTTCATTTCATTGGAAGAGGAAATTCTCAGGAAATTGAAATTGTGGGTTTCCTTGCTCCCAGATGGAATGACCTCTTTTGAACCATATATAACATTGTGGCTCGATTCATTTCTCACAAGCCTTTCCCTCGTTAGTGGTATTGGTGAAGTTTTACTTTGGCTGAAAGAAGAATTAAGCTGGCAGCTCAACTTTCTTCAGATGTAGGATGTGTTTTGTTGAAGTACAGTGCAATTAGACTTGTGTTTCAGGGTTGGGTGTGGGGCAGTGCAGTAGTTAGAAATTGTAGAAACGATAGCTTGGCATCATAAAGGAAAAAATGTCTTTGCTGCCACTGGAATTTCTGCAGCCCTTTATGAGCTGTAGGATATGTGGACGTTATAGCAAATAATGAAACTACCTGCTGAGAATACGAGTTTTTAGGCCTCTGACAGCCTTCTGAGCATAATTGTATACAATGTCCTTCATCGACAAATTAACAGTCGCCTAAGGTTCACAAGATCTGAACCTCACATGGTCTGGGGTGCCCTTCAATGGATTTTTGCAGTTTTTCAAAGTTCCTGTTGCTATCTGAGGAATGTTTTCCCGTGGTGCATCTGTACGTTGACTTTGGAGGCTGGCTGTTTTCCCAGGTGCGCAGAGTTAACCCTGCCCTGTTCTGCAGGTCCTCTTTCAGCTCTGGGTCGGGCAGAGCTCAGAATTCTTCAGAAGGCTGGTGCTGCTCCTCTCCCCAGCCAATGCATCCCCCAAGCCCTTGGTCTCCCCTGAACGGCTGCCTCATCATATCTTGTCTGATGTGACTCAAGGCCTACCTCATACACATGCTGCCTGCTTGGAGGAGCTTAAGCGAAGCTATGAGTTTTATCGGTACTTTGAAACGCAGCATCAGCTGGGTTTTGAGCGGCCGGCCAGGACAAAGCAGAAGTCAAGAGAGCTGAACAGTCTTCAGACAGCAGTACGCAGCTTGCAGCTTCATCTCAAGGCACTGCTCAATGAGTAAGTTTACACATGAATTAAGAGGATATGCTGGTAGGAAGAAGGCTTCAGTCCTGAGTTCTTTGGGTTGGCAGCTTGTATCCCAGATTAAAAACAAAAAACTCATTGTAATCATAGGCATATATTCACATAGTATGGGGTCAAAGACCCTTGGTTCAATATGGAATCTGATATTGTTTCCTGGTTATTCTTTAAAGTATCTGGTGAAAATTCAAAGCTAAGCAGTGCGTTAAGATCTTGCCTTGCTTTTGCCACTCCCTTGAAAAAATCTGAACATTTTACTTGTCTTTACATACTTATCTTTCATTGATTTAGCAACATACCGAATGCTTTATAAAAAAGTTCAGCTCATAGTAACTACCTAGAAAATGTTTTTAAATATTCATCACTGCCTTGGTGACAAAACTGTCCTACTCATTTAATCTTACATATAAGAACTACTATAACAAATGCAGGTGAGCAGTGTATCTTGATGTGGAGACACAGTTCTTATTTTTAAAATTTCAGGGCATTTTTGAGGAGTTGGCTGAGTTAGATTCTTAAAACTCGAAGAAAGTAACAGGATATTAAATGAAATACTTCAACGAATGGTCAAGTCAAATATTTACTATTACTTATTTCTGTTAATCTCCTTGTCACTTAGGGTAATAATTCTTGAGGATGAACTTGAAAAACTTGTTAGCACTAAGGAGACACCTGAGTTGACAACAGAAGCCCATCAGGTTCTGGAACAAAAACTAAAGTTTATTCAGCCTCATATCCAAGCAAGCAACAGCTGCTGGGAAGAAGCCATTTCTCAGGTGGAGAAAATGAGTGGAAGAAACCCAAATAAAAAAGGTAAGTGTGAGAGATTAATTTAGCAATGAATGGGATACACTTCAGAGATGGAATGGTCAGATGGATCAAAGACAGCATTCAGCCTGTATATTAGAATTTTAGCTGAAGAAGGTTTTACAACCATACACTTTGAAAAACTATGCACATATGTCAAACTTTTTCATTGTGATGACCTTGGAGTTTTTGTCTCAGCAAAAAATGTAATTTGTTGGTTCAGTCTGTTAGACCTGTGGATTCAGATTTTTACATTTCCAGGTGTAGACCAATAGCGGCTTTTTGCCTTTGCTTGGTGAATCACATGTGAAGGGGTGGGATTTTGATCAGTTGTCCTTGAGATTTTCATTTATTTACTGCATAAAATAGCTAACTGAAATCACAGTGGCACTGTCGTGAAACTTTTTTGGCAACATTTCCTGGTACATTCTAAATTGTAGAGAATGTATTGAGCATATAGTACCTGTTTACCTGCTCTCTCAGAGAGGGTGAGCTAATCTTCTGTGTGTTTAACGGTCATACTGAGCAGCATATCCCAAACTTTTGCCTTATGTCCTTCCCCTTAATTGCCTGTACTGCCCATGCTGTTTTCCTTGTGAATCACAACAAGCTTAAATAATGGATGTGAACTTGGGCTCCTGATACGGAGCTGAACATGTAATTTCTGATCCTTCTTTTTTCCAGGAGCTTTTTTACTGTCTTAGGCAGGCACAGCCCAGCATTTGAAAAATGCTGGTAATGGAGACTGTGTTAGGAAAATTATGGCTTGGGGTTCTCAGCAAGTTACCTGCAGAAATCCAAATTTGTAGTGAGCTATGCTCTTAATGATATATAGGTGAGATATCCAGTAGATGGATGAATATTGCTGTGGGCGTAGAGAAATACAGGCTGACCTTGTTCATGCTTACATCAGAACTGGGAGCACTGAGAGGCCTAATGCAGGCTCTGTGCAGGTCCAGACATGGTGTAGCTACATTTGTGTGTACTTTGCCTGATAGTCCAGTCTTACAACTTCCCTCTTCAGTCCTGCGTAAAACAGCCTATGAGGATATTAGGTGTAGTCTGGTACATCTGCCTGTGCTAGCTTGTTGTGTTTTGTTGATGCATTTCACAGCCAGCAGTTCCACTGATCTTTTTTTTCTCCTTTACTTAAATGTTCGTTCTAGACTGCATGCCACTGTATTTTTAGTTGTTTAAGTTTTATTTTTACTTTGTGTATAAATTTCACAGCAGGCACTCTTATTATAACATCTTTTAAAGTTCAGTATAAAAATAACCTAGTGTGTGACCTAGAAGGGAGGGATTGCATGGGAAATATATAAAAATAAAATCTTCACTTTCACTTCTGCGCAGTGACTTTCCTAGAAATGTGCTGGGGTTGAATCTCTATTTTGCAACAAGTTTACTGAATTGCTCCTTATGAGCTATTTTTACATTTTGTTGGTCATTGAAAACTATTGTTATCTGACTGCATTTTACTTTCCCGATATATTTCTGAGCAGTCCAGCTTCTGTGAGTTGACCTTTTCAAGCTGTGCATGAAATTAAGTCTAGTTCTTCTGCTGTCTTTCTACAAATCTTAACAGCTGGTCTGTCAGTCATGATTATGTAAATAGCTTCATTAAATTATCTGGGTTTTTTTTCAGTGCTTCCTTCCTGCTGAAATAATATAGCTGCTAAACACATCTTTCTTTTGTCTTCACACACTATTAGCCAAAATCAGATGAATCTTTTGGTAAGAGCTGTAGCAAGAACCCCATGATAGTCAAAAATTGTGTCTAAGTGGATGCCCAGCTCTTTTGCTGCAGTAGATGTTTAGTTCAACTAACTAGTTTGACCAGTAGAGCAGTGGCAATACCATTTTCAGTGTCAGTTATGAGCACTGTTGAAAAGGGAGCTATTTCTGATGGCTTAGACCCAGTTTTGAGAGGAAATATTTCATTACATAAAAGCTGTATATATTTGTTAAATATTTTTAGCAGTATCTCATAATTGTGCTTAGTATTTAAACAAAATAAGTCATTTTCCTTCTTCATATATAAATTCAAAATGTATCCAGTATTTAAATTTACTGTTTGCTTGGGTTTCGTTCTTACCGTGTTTATATTATGAGCACAAATGTATCTTTGCTTGTTCTTCTTGGCTCCTAGTGCTGTCAGCACGGGAAGGTTTCCTTGCATAAGTAGAAATCAGCTCAGCAGTTGCAGCAGCAAAGGGTCTGTGCTGCTCTGCAGAGAGGAAGAAATTGGGAACTCATTGGTCCGTTCAGCATCAGAGTGCTGTTGTTGAACCAGGAGTTGGAAGTTTCCAGCCTCTAAGGAGCTGCTTTGAACTGTGGGCTAACCTAGTTGTGGCATTCTACGTAGCTGCCTATCACTACTTTTCAGAGCCCTTTGCATATCTTTAATTGTTCTCTGTATAAACATATGAGGCTCTTTCAGCAAGCACTACCTGCTTCTTGCCCTAAATCCTACTGGGCCAGAGCAGGTTTCTTACAGCTACATTAAATAGCTCTTTGTGTCAAGCTCTGTCAAAGCAAAGCCTTTCAGTCTAACTGATTGAACGTTCATACATTCCCATTGGCCTTTCATGGGTGGTGATGCTAACATGTATTATAGCATATGGTTACTTTAGTAAATGCCGTTTGGCTTCTTTGTTTACAGGACTTGGTGTGTTTCTAGAACCAGAGCTGTTAGTCACTGATCCTGTCAGATACAGGACAGACCCTGAGAGCAAATGGGGCTTTAGCACCTTGAGGAGAATTCACCTCTACTTAAATGCACTGGGCAATGGTAGACTTATCTATCGTTGATCTACATGTAGATCTTTGCTCATTTCCAGCATGAGTTGATTCTAGACTTCCAGCCATCATCTCTTTACTCTTCGACATCTTTCGTCAATAAAACTGATCTACCACTTAAGGCCTCAACAATTCAAGCATGTAGTAATCTGCTGGTAGTTTTACATAATGGAATATCCTCAATGGCTAGTTACAGTGTTGGTTTAATGATCTTTGAAATAATATCCCTCAAACTGTTTAAATGTCATCCTTTTTCCTTTTAAACTGTCTCTGTCTTTGCAAATGTATACAGCTTTTTTTATATATTTATGAGAGCAAGGCCATAGGACTGCTGCAAGATCCTGGATCTTGATCTGCTGGAGAGGAACTAAAGCAGCAGCAGTTTTAGTTAAACACTCTGAATTTGTGATCTTGAAGCATATCCTTAGCAAGGGAATCATCCCATATAGGTGGCAAACAGAGCTGGTTGTACATACTAGAGCAGCTGTTTCCCTCTGATTTGGGAAGGCAAGCTTTTAATTGGTAACTTCCATATACTCTTCCAAATTTTTCTTCATATATGTCTTCATGGAACATATTTCTATTGTTGCTGTCATTATTATTAAAATGTTTATTACAAGGCAGAGTTAGGCAATGGACAAGGGGACTTGACATGAAATATTTATTTTATAAATATCAATTTTCCAATACAGATTTCACTACGTGCTTCACCTTTCTTTTGAACTTTGCATTTAGATATTTCTGGAACATCAAATCTTTAGCTCAGCCCAGGCAACTAGGGAATTACATACTTCCCTTGTTTGCAAAAGCAAGTAACCGAGCACCACTAAAATTGTCATTATTGTCATAACTGCCTACTTTCAGAATACCATCCCTAAGTATTCCATCCATAATTAGAAATTGAAAATAGGGGTATGTGGGGCTTGGCAAGGTCATCTAGCCCTTTTCCCTGCTCAAAAGTAAATTAGTGTGCGTGGCTGAAAGATGTTTACCTATTCCTAAAGGCCTCTCTTTAGAGACATTTTACAGTATTTCCAGGCATCTATTCCAGCACTTAATTCCATTAATAGTATAAAGTTATTACTGAATATAAATATTGCTTGCTGCAATTTAAAAGCAGTACTTTTTATCCACCCACAATGGAAATCCATTTCCTCTTTGTAACTCTTACATTTTTTAAGTCAGTTAATATGTTTCTTTCTGTTTTCTTTACATGACTATACTTCAGCTCTTCCCTGATGACTATACTTTATTTAGTCCTTTGATCATTTCCATTTTTCCTTCAGATGCCCTCTAGTTGGTCCACAATATTGTTGAATGAGAGCCCCAGACTGGGCACTATGTTCCATTCACAGCCTGATCAGTGCCAGAGTAGAAACGTAATTTCATGTGTCTTAACAGTCTGTTGTTTATATGTTGGTATGTAGTTTGGCTTTTTGCTTGCAGCAGGGTAGAGTTGACTACTAGGCTTCTCACATCTTTTTCTTGGTGGTGCTGCTCAGTCAGTTGTCATATATTTCTGCGTTTTACTATTCCAAAGCACAAAAATTCGCAGCCACTGTCGTGAAACTGCTCTATCTAAAATCGAATTCTTCCTGGGCTGTATCTCTGATTTTTCAGTATTATTTTTTATTCTAATCATGCCCTTCAGTATCCTTGCAGATTATCCCAATATCAGCAGATTTAATGAGCTGAAACACTTCTCTTTCACCCATTGGAAATATTGAAGAGTATTGGGTTTGAGACAAATACTCACTCCATATATTGTTCCTGTCTGAAAATGGTAACTGCACTGTGGTTATCCAAGAGATTGTCTATGCACCCAATAGCAACTTCTCCTGGCCTATGCATTTTGCTTATGAGTACGCCATGATACCGTGTCAAAAGCCATACTGAAAACAAAATGCAGAACATCTTTGGCTTCTTTGTATTCATAAGACCAATTACTGCATTGGGAAATGAAATTGGAGTGATTTGACATCTTTTCTCAACAAACCCCCATTGGCTGGCACTTACCTCCTTGCTACCTTCCAAATAGTTTCCTGTAAATTTTGCTTGATTGTTTCTTCCAATATTTTCCAATTATTTGAAGCTGATGTGCCTGTAGTTCTACTGTTTTATTTCTTTTTCTAAACTTGGGCACCAAGTCTCTTTTCTGTTTTTACCCTTTTTTCTTGCCATCTGCAGGTTTTCAAAGTCTATAAAAAATTTGAGATTTGTTAGTTGAAGTAGTTCAAGATGAGTTTCATCAGACCCAGCTTATATTAAAATAGCTGAGTTATTTAAGTGCTCTCTAACAGTGTTTCAGTGTATTCTAACCAGCTGTCTCACCATTTTTTGTATGTACCAATCCTGCCTAATGAAAATGCCGGGATCCTACCTGAGTGAGGCAAAAACATCATTCAACACTCAATCTTTTTCTTTTATTTTTAATCCCTTTTATTCTTTCCTCGTAAAGGCAAACTTGAAGTTTCCTGTGACAACCTACAGCGTACTACAGTACCTTTAACACAGCCTGCCATATACATAGAAAACAAAGATCCAATCCCTGAGGAGCAGGTAAAAAAAAAAAAAAAAAAAAAAAAAAAAAGGACTATTTAACATAATAATTGAGGCTTGTTTGCTGTATCCATTCCTTTTTCAGTTGCTTGTGCAGCGCCCTTCTTGCCCAGACAGATCAAGTAGGTAGCCATGTGCCATTTCATAACTGGACATACGAAGAAAAAAGATGTATATTCCTTTTGCTGTTCCATGGGGAGGTATTCCTAGAAAAAAGAGCAGTAGCATTCACTTATTCTCATATACATCATTAGAAATAAGTGACAAAAGGAGAGCAGCAACACAAGTCAGAGTAATATAGAAAAAAAAGTGTGAATTGCTAAAAGGTGGTATATAAAAGAGAGTCCTGTTTGCATATTGTTAGGTAAACTGACACAGCTGCAGAAGTGACAGGCTTCAGAGCAAACCAGCCTGTTTTCAGTTTGAGTAATCTGCGTTTTTAGATACCTAAAGCAGACTGACACTGAACAGCTTTTTAGGGAACTTGTGTGTGATGGTTGGGCTGTCTTGAAGATCCTCCATCTCAGAACTGAGTGGCAGATGCACTCTGAAAGCAGACTGGAACAGCTGTGCTCTGCTCTGTCCCTCCCTGGCCTTCTCCCAAGCCTACCCCACAAATATTCTTTCTAGATTTTTTTTCCATATCAAAGAACTGGGACTAATAACTTTTCTGTCTGTCTGTTATAACATAAATGCAGCTCTATTTTTTTCATGCTTGTAAGCCAATATAGTTAAAATCAGAGGAGGAGTTTGTTATTATCAGCATCCTCTTAATAAAGATTTACCTAAGTTAAATTAGCAAGGAGGAAGAATTTCTTATTGTGTAAATTAGAAACCTGTATCAGCATTGCTTATCTCCACTTGTAATTATGAGGAAATGGACTCTCATTTTCAAGGTATATCACTTGATCATGGTGTGTATGAAAGTAAATCTTAGGTGACTGCAATAATGTTAACTTTTCAGTGAGTGTACTTGCTCCAAAACTATACAAATATGAGAGCCTTGTCAGATCCACTGACTCTGCTAAAAGAGGGCTCCATCCTAATACTGTCATTGACTTGTGTTGAGATCAATTGATCATGCATCAGATTGTAGGACATGGTCTACACTGACAGTGAAAATCAAAGATTTTTTTTCTTTCTTTCTTTAGGAATTGGAAGCATATGTTGATTATTCAGACACGGAGAATGAATATAAAAGGGAAGATTTTTACTGCTTTTCCCAGGAAGAAAGAGAGAGACAAGAACGAGAGAGACAGGAATCTAAGAGGGTGTTACAAGAACTGAAATCTGTACTGGGATTTAAAGCATCAGAAATAGAAAGACAAAAATGGAAACAGCTGCTATTCAGTGACCATGGTAAGCGTTCTTTTGAAAACTAATTCCTTTCTAAGAAAGGGTAGGTGTCTGTTTGCCATCAGCTTCTGACTATGTTAGAATTCAGACAGTACTTAGCTATAGTAGTGTCAT
The DNA here is from genome assembly GCF_023634085.1 of Falco cherrug. Classification (NCBI taxonomy): domain Eukaryota; kingdom Metazoa; phylum Chordata; class Aves; order Falconiformes; family Falconidae; genus Falco; species Falco cherrug. Next base: position 45,295,445 of record NC_073701.1, read on the forward strand.
TGATAGAGCTGTGTGGTCTTTATTGCTATTCCATCTCTTGATACTCTTTGTAGCAATCATTTTACTATATATTGGAAAGAACTCAGAGAAACAGGAATTTGGCTTTAAACAAAATATTGAGCTAAAATATTAAACACACAAAACATTAAGACAGTGCAAAGAGAACTGTCAGGCTATAAACCACACAAACTGAACTGGCTGGCTTTCATGGCTTTCCAGTAAATATGAATTTTAATTGGGGTGCATAAATAGATTACTTTTCAGAATTTAAAGAAACCATTAGAAATCATCTCAGTCTTACAAAAATACATTGAAGTGGAAAGCTAGACTTTGAAATATTAAAGACTTCCAAAAGAGTAAGACTGGCTTTTGATTCCATGAGTGTGAGTATATACGATATGTTTTAAAAAAAAACAACCAAAAAATCCCAACAAACCTTGCAAGAAGAGTTCTTCCAAACTAGCCTTTACTAACTGTGAGGACTGCTGGGTTGCTCCATCTACAGGCTGCTAGGTTGCGCCATCCACTTGCACTTGAAGGCAGGAATATGAAAATTTCTCTTACCTCAATGAGACAGTCTGTCTGTTCCAGCAATAAGACTGGATGCAACTTGATTCCTTTCACTGCTTGAGCTGTTTGATTTATTATCTTTAAAATTGGCAGTAATTTGTCTTTTCCTTTTTCCCTTCTTTTTCCCATTTTCAATCCTTCCTCTTAGAGACAGGTTAGGAAAAGCCCTCTAAGAAATTTCATGCTCTATGTTATGCAAAACAACCTTCAAGTCTGGCAACATATCCAAGGATTCTGTCTCTGCCAGTGTCTACCAGAAAGAAAGACCATGGATAGCGTCTTTCTGTACTTAAGTGAGAACACACAGTAACAGACCATATTATTTATGAGACTGTTTCTTTTCTTTTGACGTCAAACCCACAAAAATATCTGTTCTTCACAGCTTTCTTCATGTCCATTTAGCTACAACTATGGTAGAAGTCACTTGGCTATCGGTTTTGACTTCTAGCTGAGTCAAAAAACCGTGAGACATCAGATTGCATCATAGTCTGCTCAAGAGTAGGATTTCTGTATTATTCTTCTGGCGTTAGATGCAACAACTCACAACTCTTCGGATGAACCTCTTCAACTCTTCCTTTCCTCCCTGTTAAGGGCAGAAGGAAGGAAGGAATCCTACCCCCAGTTTAAGTGTTGACAGACCTAGTGACTGCTGCAGAAAGAGTTCTTGTCAGGAAAGCTTGCACAGGATGTTCTCTTATCTAAGTTAGCAGCTGATACCTGTCCACATCAGTATGTCCTCAGGCCATTTGCAGCCATAGCTGAAAAGAGTCAGCTGACTCCTGTAGTCATCAGTAACTGTTCACCTGAAAGCCTTTGTGGCTCATGTTGGTTCCTTTCCATGTATAGATATTACATTGTTTTAGCATTAGAGATTCAATGGCGGGGAGAGAGGAAAGTGTGATTTCCTCCAGCTGCCTAGGACTAATCATTGCTTACTTCCGTCTATACAAAACTGGAAAACATGAGGGCAGTTCATGAAAGTAATTAATATTGTTTCTATTTGGCTCAGAGACAGTGTGTCTAATCTGAAAGACTGATACGGACAGCAGACATAAGATCTACTGTTTTTTAAGGACTTTCTCCATTCTTCAGAAGAAACACAAGTCATGTGTTTATGACATACAGCTGCAGACTTTAAGGAATGACTCGTGCATATGGATAAATTAAACATTTTTGTGAGCTGTGCTTTCCAATTTGTGGCTTGCTTTATCTTGAAGATTTAAACCCACAAAGGTTCATATTCTTGTCTCTATTGGCCCAACCCAATGGATGGCTGTGATACCACACTTTTCCATAATCCTCTTAAATACTGTTTTTACAAAGCAGTCATATTCCAGAAACCCTGTCTTCTCCTAAATTGTGATTATCGTGAAAAAAGATCCTGAAATATTCAAAGACTTTAAAATGTGTTAGTCAAGGCACCCAGCAAGCCAATCTGATTTGTTATGGTTTTTGGTTTGTTGAAGGAGGGGCTGGTGATGGTTTTGACATAAAAGAGGTCAGCTCCAAACAACTTGATGCATCTGAGGAACACAGCATAAAGTCAACTGGAGATGACAATAGGTTGGATTCCAGAAGAAAAACATTATCTTAGCAGAGCACCAGACTAAAGCAAATTTGCCTGGGCCCAGCACCATGGCAATAACTGCTTACGGGCTGGGCAGTAGGCAATTTATGGGAGCGTTAAGTGAGCTTCTGTTTTTGGTCCTTTGGCATCCTGTTGAGCCAGTGAAATGGAGATGCTTTTGAAGAGGTCTGTGAAGTTGTTAGTGGCTTTGTTCTCATTTGTTAAACACTGTAGAACAACTTTCTTCTGGTGCAAAATCACTTCTGGCCTTCCCCTAATCTCTCCCCCCAAAAAAGTTCATCCTGTCGGTGGCTGCATTGTACCCAGCTGTTTGCCTTTCTCCCACCTTGTCCATACAACAGTTCTTATACAAATATTTCTCAGATTTGGAAAGCTATGCTCTAAGAATTGATGAATTCCACCTTGCTTATTAACTAGTCAACTCAGCAAATTGGCCAGCTACCAATCTGATGTATCTACTTTTTGAGAAATTTTGGCTTTGGAAGTATTCTTTGGAGGAAGTAGGCAACAAGTTTGCTTCCAAATGATTACTGTGCATATTCCTGCCTCTTCAAGCAAATGGGCAGAAATAAGCAGCAGCATGGTTTTTACAAGTTGGGGGAAGAACTACCCCATTAACAACTGAGATGGGTCTGGTGCAGTGCTCCTTCAGTCTGTAAGGTTTTAAAACAAACAGTACAATACAAATTCGAAGCCAAGGTCTTTCAGTGTGCTAATGACAATAATTATCTAATGTGACAGCCATAATGATGCACCTGCCTTCAGCTAGCTAAAGTGAATATTACTGAAATAGGATGCAATGGAAAAATCCTAATACCATAAATTTTGTTTCCCGTGAAAAGTTTGTGTATTTCCCAGAGTTATTTTCATCTCTGCTTACAGGGGTAAAGTCAGAATGGAATTAGAAAGGGAAATGCTACTTGGGAATCTGCTGTTGCCGCTCTCATTTATGTTCGTGCTGCTACTGTAAAGGAGCTGCTGCAGTTTAGGGAATCTGTTACTTGGAAATGGACATTATATCGTTTTCTTAAAAAGAAAGACGTCTGTTCTTCAAGAAGTGATTGTACGAGTTATACTAACCCTTAACACTGGGAGGAGAGACTTCCTGGCAAGCATCCCGTTGCTGGCAATGGGACTCGCTGCTGCTACTAACTTCAAGAGAGGCTAAATTAAACCACACTTTATTTGTGAGGACACCTTACTTGACTGTATGAATACGTGTTGTATTTATATGTTGTGGTGTATGAGATCAGATATTGCCTATAAGGACTTTTCCATGTGTCAGCTTATCTTTATTGGATTAGGTAAACTGTTGTTTAAAATGAAGACAGTTCAAATCTGTATACAGTGCAGTAGTTTTACTTGTTTTTTACTTTAACATTGAATGCATCATCTGTGTTTGATGCTGGTTTTAAATGTGCTGCCTCTTTACGTCACAGATTTTAAGAAGTAGTTACAACACGCAGATATCACATTTCACTTCAGCTTTGTGATTAGAAAACACTGTTATTTTAAGTTTTGTGGGTTTTGTTTCTGTTGTTTTGAGGGGGGGTTGAGCCATTTTGACAATCTTGCATCTTTTCAAACACAAATAAATCATTTATATATAGCAGTTTGCTTTTAGTTATCATTTAATTTTTTTCCCCCTTTTTAAGCTGCAGTGAAACCCTTGTCTCCTGTAGAACCACTGAAGCCACTAAATAATTTGGAATCACATATGAATTCAGATACAGAAAAGCAGGACTGCAGCCAAAGCTGTGATAAATCTGAAGATGACGACTCTAATCCAAAAGTGAACACTGCTGATACAAGCAGGACAGAATATTTGTATGAAGATCCTGAGATGGAGAAAAACAAAGACGGTGCTGCTGCTGAAGGTATTTCTACAGGGGCCGAAGAAAGAATGTGTTATCAGCGTGAAGGGGAAATTGAAGAACTCAAGCCGAGCAATAGGGATGGGGTAAAGGTTTCACAGTCTCCCTCTAAGGATGTGTTACATTCAAAAATCAAGCATAGGCTGGCCCAGCTCCACATATCAACAGATTTAAACTTCACATCTGGTCTGGCTGCACAAGTTGCTGCCAGGTCTTTTGCTTTTACTACAATGCAAGAAGAGACTTTTGGAGATGAGGGGGAGGAGGAGGGGGAGCAGGAGAAGACACAGGAGCATGAAGTCCTTGTGGAGGACTGTGAGAATGAAGATAGAGGCTCTGAAAATGAAGGAAAAGTATAAGTCTGAGCTGAACTTTATTAAACCAACAGCAGGCAATTTGACACAAAAAACTAAGGTAGGGGTTTGAAGATGAAAATACTGCACGGGAAAAAAAGGAGACCTAAGTATAATACATCTTGTTCCCTAAGTCTGGTACACTAAATAGGACTTCTAAGTATATCAAAAATTTGCAGGTAAGAGAAGTTTAGGCTGCATCCAAGAAATAGTTGGCTGTTCCCTTTTTAAGAACCTAGTGGTGGGTTTTGGAATTTACCTTTGTGTTTTCTGTTTTATTTATTTATATTCTAATGTATTGTGGTTTTTGTTTCTAAAAAGAAGGCAAAACAATGTCTTGAATTACAACAGACATTTTTTTGTTCTCAGATTCCGTTATCGTGGTATCAATGTTTGTTCCAACAAAAAAGCCAGGATGTTTCTTCTGGGAGAACCTGAACTGTTCCCTGCGATATTCCCCCACCACTTTCATTTCACTTCTTGTGTCTGCAGTGTGTTGGCTAAGCCACCGTAGGCATTTGTGATTCTGTGGCTAGTGATGTGGCTCCCAACTAAAATGTAGAATTTTAAATAAAAACTTGAAAGAGCTAGTATTTGATGTGTCTTGGGGTATGGGGCTGACAGTATGAAGTTAGTCATGCTTCAGATTAAGGTTTACTTAGAATTTTATGAAGGGTTAATAAATGATTTCTAGATGTTGTAATTCCTGTTAGAGAAATGTGTAGTATATGTTAGGGAGGGTTATAAGCACGTTGGTAGAAAGTACTGTAGACAGCTAGAAGCTATCTGTTGGATTGATAATCGTTGAGAAGTAAATACCTATTTATTAAAACAGCTATTAATTATTTGTTAACCTTTTGTAAATTGAACCTTAATATAATTGTTTGGTTTGATATTAGAATTGATTGTACATTTTTACGTCCTGAAGTAATTTTCTTAAAGCAAAATTATCTGAGCACTTAACAACATACAGTATTTTGTTTAAACAGCATACTTGCTTTTCCCTAATGTTCTTTCATTTTTCCTTAGATCACACCTGTAACCCGTGTGATTAAGAACCCATGAGAGAACAAGAATTGTGTATTTTCTAAGGTGTATCTTGTAACTTGGTTGACACTGAAATCTGGATGTTTGGTATGAGGTTATGTGGGTTGTTTTTTTTCTCTGTGGTGGCGTTAGGAGGAGCAGCAAAGTGATGCTAACCTCACAGAGGAGCTGGTCAATAGTTTCACTGCCTTCTCTTCCTTTTGCCCTCTGACACAAAATGAAGCAAAGGTCTCATGTCTAATGGCGAGAGAGCTGCCTCTTTGTATGGAATACTCTACTTGCACCTTGATACATTTCCAGTCACAAAACACCTCATCAGTTACTTAGGGTATTTGTTGTCTCTTGATGATTCTATAGAATAAAGGGGTTTTTAGATGCAAATTGTTCAGAGGACGCTGTCATGAGAAGTGGGGAAGCTAATGAAGGTCAGCAGGTTAGGGTGGAACTCTGACCATATGTCAGAAAACAAGCGCTTTTTTTCAACCTCCGTCCCTTATATTAGTGATTTTGTATGAACGCTGTTAAATATGTGGATTTTTTTACAGACCATGAAGAGGTAAATGTCAATTGATAAGGCAAAGGGAGTATGTGACTTACACTGTTCTTTCACAATATAATGCCTGTCTTCTCCCTCACACACAGATTTTGGGAAGAGAATGTTTTGCCGTTCTTTGTTAACCAGTAAGACGGTGTTCTGTGCCCTTAATTTTGTGTAAGTGACTGGAAGCTCAATGGATGATGTCTTGGGGAACTTGTAAAAGAAAAGAGAAGAAAAATGCTTCTCGTAGTGTATTTAGAAGCTAAGCCTCCTCTTAGTGGCAAAGGATGTTCTTCTGTAACCTGTAAAGGTTAGGCTAAAATGATGAAACACTGTTTTATTTTCTCTGTGGTAAGCAATTTATTTTTTTTATCAAGTCTGTTCATGCTTCTGAAAAAGAAGTCTTCCTCATCCTTGGCTTGAGATCCTTGAGTTCACAAAGTGCCCAGATACTTTTTGTTCCTAGCTAACTGTTCTGACTGTCTAAATGTATGTTCCATTAATATTTTTCCACTAACTCATCCACCAGCATCTCGTGATCTTATGTTGTGTATCCCAGAAATGATGTCCTGATTTTTTCCTACGGGATACAAATCTTAGTTTACAATGTGTATGGCTATGATACCAACCTGGAAAAATGATCAGATTTAGGATATTTATTATCTCTGTCCTCACAGTTTTGGATTAAGTCGGTAGTAACCCGAGTGCTTTGCATTGCTACTAAAATAGGTTTCAGATCTCACATTTATAAAAGTTGCTATCTCTTACTCCTTTGCTACAGTCCTTAGCAAAAGAGCTGGAGAATCTACTTTGGTGACTGACTTTGGGACCTAGTTTTATAATACACTGGTCTTGGTGATGAAACTGGCCTAAGAAACCCCATCCATCATTAGTTGTTCATCTTCACCCATCAGCTGTGTCAACACAGGTTTTTGCAGCCATGTTATAAACCAGCTCGTAAGTCCACTTGGGTCTAAATTCCACTCCTTTTAGGGGCTACTTTTCACTGTTCTTATGCATGATGCAGTTTACAGTGTTTACCTCCAAACAGCTGTACCAGCACATACTGTGTTGCGGGTATGAGACTCAGGATTGTTCGCATTTACATTATTGGCAAAGATTGTATAGTGTGAAGTTACAGCCTTGACATTAGACGTGGGTTTGACCAAAGCATGACTTTTCAGAGCAAGTTCTGATCCTACTTTGAACAAACAGATTTTCTACAAGCAATTTAACTGCTTTCCACAGTCTGTCTTAGTGCAGTCTTAGAAACTGCACACATGAACATCTGGGCTCACTTGCTTTTTCTGCCTCCCATCACATCTATATATAACAGCCATCAGGTCATTTATTTTTATTTTTTTTTAATATTCCCTCTGCAGAAAAAATATGGCTAACAGTGTAAAGCACACAAAGCATGACTTCCCTTAATTTGATAATCAGGTTCCATTTACATGTAAATAATCTGTTATAATCCAGGTTTCCTCATAATTATTCCATTTGAAAGGACTGTGCATACATGCTATAGATTCCGTCAAGAACCTGACTGATTTATTGGCAATCATAATTAATTGTTGCATTTAAAATTACATATATGTGAACACACTGAAGTGTGAATTGGCACTAAAGGGTTGTGTGAATATATTGAGCATGTCAAGATCTGAGTGCTGTCCTGTGTTCTTTGGCTCATTACCCTAGGTAGGGATTTTTGTGAAAACAAAACATTTGCTTCTTAGAGCTTTGTAACTTTTTGAAACGTGTTAATCAGGAAATCCATACTAAATAATGGGTTATGCCAAAGGATACCAGCGGCAAAAATTATTTGTGAAGAGCAGGGCTAACACTAAATGCATTTTCCCTATTCTATTTCCAGTTAGCAGCTCTGTGCCAATTAGCGGCTCTGTGAAGTTGTAAAGAAGCAAGTAATTATATAGAGTTAAGTAATTTCTTCTCCTGTCCTACCTGGAAGGCACTCCAAAGGAGATACTTGCTTCTTAGGTTGGATTGCAATCTAGCACTACATCTTTTATGTGACTTTACAGCTAAAGATCTAGGTAAAGGCTTAAATAGGGACAAAGATCTGTGATATTTGTCCTCTTTTTTTAAGTGTATGTCTTCGTGACAAATGAAACGGTGGTGTAATGGAAGCAAATTTTGAGAATTACAGATAACTGAGCATCTTTCAAATAGAGTCAAATGTTCTGTCAACTATAAGCAAGATTCACAAATGTGAAGGCTTCTGCTATCAGTTGCAGTAATGGGACAGTTTTACTCCCGACAGGATTACTAGACATCGCTGAATCCTGCGTTTATTTTTCTAAATACAAGATGGAATCTGGCAGAGTAGCCAGTTTTACTGAGGTTTCAGACTTTGTCCTGAGGACACCTATCTGTGTGTGACCTGACTGTTTACAGTATTGGAGATTTTATGTGTATCTAAAGTGCAGAATTTGCAACTGTCTTAATAATTTCTTTGGTAGTAAAAAAAGGTATCTAAACGGTGGATTGTAGAGTTGTTGGCCAACACTGAACTTCGTAATCTTGTAGTCTATCCCTTTTTATCTTGCTTTTTTTTAAATAGAAGCAAGGGATCAAGTGTACTAAACTGCCCCTGTTCTTTAAAGTACTTAGTGAAGGGCTGCTGTTGCTATGCAAGTGGCTTGTTCCCAGACCCAACTATTTTTTAGAATTAACAGGGTTTCATACTGTCTCATCTGAAAAAGCAGGCAGAGTGTGAGAAGGCGCTTCATCAGTGGAAAGGGTCAGGCTACACTGGGATCTTGTCTGTGGCAGAGACTAATAGCAGATGGTGAGGGAAGAGTTGTGAGGAAAGGCAGATCGTGTAGTGATGTCTCCCCAGGCTGCTCCCCAACAATTTGTGGCTTAGGGACTCCTTGAGCTAGTGGTGGTGGTGGCTGTCAGCTTTAACAGGTCCTGATGGAATTCTCTTCATAAATTTCTTCAGTCTCATGCTTAGTCAGTCATTACTAGTCCCGATGCTGCTATGTGCTTATCTTTATTACAGTGTTTTACAAAGGAGGTGATTTGTCAATAATGGTTTTTAAGTTTCTTTTTTTGAACAGAGCAAGCCCACTTCTCTCAGTCCTTCTGCAGAGGTCATGTTTTCCACCTTTCAGTTGCTTTCCTTAGAAATCTATCCAGTTTTTCAAGTATAATGACCGAAGTGTGGTGCAGTACTCCAGACGTAGCCTCAGCAGTGCCGAGTATGGAGTAGTAATCACCTCCCATAAAACACTGAACCATTCAAATATATTTAAGTCCATATAGGAAAAAAAATCTTTTCAGATCTTTTACCCTTAGCTGTTCAGATGACAAATGAAAATATTTGGTCTGAGAGAGGAGAAATATTTATTCACTGTCATCAGCAGGATTTGGCTGGATAATGTTTTTCTTTGCTAACAAAACAAAAAGTTGTTAAATCAAAATGAACTTCCAGCAGCTGCCACCTGGTCTAACAGAAACTGAAGATGCCAAACAACACTTGTTTAAATTTCAGCTTGACTTTTCAGCAGTGTTCTTGGTCTCTGATGAATAAGCATGTATCAGAAAATGTATTATTGCACAAGAAATGTGGCAGTGGATATATAGATATCAGAGATTAAACTGAAGGCTTCTGTGGGTAATTTTTAAGGTGCCTGGAGGTGTGCTTTATTCATACTCTCATGATATTTAATTCCCTCGTGTATGTGTTTTTATTTTACCACTTGAATTTTAAATGCCAAAAAGTACACTTTGATTTATTTGACTTGGAAATTTGTGCAGTAAACAGAGAAGTGGTAATGGTACTGTAGCTGTGATAATAAGACATGTTCACAGGTAGGGGTGAAAGCTACCTACCGTGAACTTTGCTTTGTAGATGGGTAGAGCAGTGTAGTTTGAGCTACAGATCAGTACGTAACTGTTCTCGATAGTCTGCCTCACCTTTCACGCTGCCGTCTCTCAAGGTTTGTCAGAATAAAACTTGACTCAACAGCTTGGATGTTCTGTTAGCCCATGTTACACTTTCTGAATCGAACATAGGATTCTGAGGAGGTGACTATAATTTAGTAGATGAGGAAAAAGAGTTTGCTTCTGTTACAAATGGCTTATTTTAAAAGGGTTTAATAGGACCAAGACTTGAATACTTTCATATGATCAGCATATTTTGACCTTTATACCTTCTCACCTTTAAATCTTAAAGGCTTCATAGACAGTCTGCTTTAGGGGATGCAGTTCTATAGCATCTTAAACCAATCCAGATCCAGGCTGCCATGGCCATGCCACAGCCATGCAATCTCGGTCCCTCCTTTAGGCTGGCTTTTGTAACCACTCAGTGATTTAGGACGTGGATCTGGCTGAAAATGCACCACTGCTTTAACTTTCACCGGGCTCCCTCAACTAATTCATCATGTGGTTGAAAGAGTTCTAGTAGCATTTCAGGGAAGCAGGAGGGAATACATGCCTGGGTGCTGAGGAGGAATGCCATAGATCAAATTTACATCAGTTTGAATTAATATTTACATGAATTACATCATTCGTGTATGCAGTGAAGTGGGATAAACTCAACTCCGTATGTTGCTTCCTTCATCTCCCTATTTTCTGTTGACCGAGGATGATGCCACTCATCATTTTCCTTACTCATTTTGACTCCATGGGTTTTTGTTCTTCAGGCTTAGGCTGCCCAAGACCTGTTCTGTTTTACTCCACAGAGTTTCTAAACTGTTTATTATACTGCCAGTAAAACTGAAGTTACAATGCATGGTTTTTTCTGCTTACTGTTTTCACCCTTCTGGTCCTCTGACACCTATGGTTTTCCCTTTACCACCACTCTTAAGAGGTCCAGATTTTGAAATAATAACACAGATTCTTCTTGTGTGTGTTTGTGACACAGCTTGATTCTTCTGCATCTTCAGCATTGGAATGTCTAGACCTAGATGTGTATACTGAATTTGAGAACTGAACCAGAAGGTGGACACCAGAACGGGGAGTACTGCAGTCAAAACAGAAATAATAACATATAGCAGCTCAAATTTATACCACATTTTTGGTGTGTACACCAGTTTTGTTTTAGAAATAACTGCGATTCCAGTACAAGGTCCCAAAATAGGTGTCATTAGTTGCCTTGATTTGTGCTTGTCTTAATATTTAAAGTCTGCTTCCTGACCTTCTCCAGTTGTATGGACAAGAACAGAAAATAATCTCAAATTTCCAAACAGAGAGTGAGCAATGCATTCCATTACTTTGTGCTATTAAAAAGAGGTCCTAAATAAACAAAAAAAGTCATTCCTGAATATCTTCAGTAGTCATTACTAACACAGTCATGCATTTGATCTCAATAGAAGCACCATAAATGAGGGCTCTTTATAATGTTTGATATCTGTGTTTCTAAAATAGTATTAATAATAGGCTTTAAATGTATTACGGGATAAAAGCCAAAAACCTATGGATTGTCCTTCAGATCTTTCATCCAAAGCCACAGCTGGTCAAATTTAAACAAGTTCATGCTGTCTGTTCCAGCACTGCTCAGTATGAGACAGTTTTTAATGTCCTAACATGAGTGCTTACAGACAGTTTGCATGCACCTGTACGCCCAAGGTCTGCAAAGCTTGTAGAGATCACGGAACAGTGCTGAGGGAAACCTTTTGGGTTTATTGTCTCTGTCATGCTCCGTTGCAGCACCCATGCCACATGCAGTCCCACTCATAAACTTTTTCCTTCTCAGCTTTCCTCTTCACAGGCCACACAAACTAATTGTGGATGTTTGTTTTTTTCTTGTTTCTCACCTAGGTTACTATGCTATAATGCACCAGGTAGTAGACCTCCAATGAAAGCTTAAACATTCGTGGCCATACTGCAGAAGACAAGGCCTGGGCACACGGGGTGGAGAAGCTCTTCTGGTCTGACCACCTCTGGGAAGAGTTGTACTGAGGTGGTTTGACTATGGGGGTGCTGAGCTACGCTTGATGACTCTGCTGGTGTCTTTCAAAGCTCCAGTTCTTGCTAGGTTCGTTCTTCCCTCTGGTGGTCTCTCTCTTCACTCTCAGCAGTCTTCAGCCCTTCTGCAGCATTCTGCTCCCAGCTCTTTAGGAACTTAGCCACTTTTTCCCTTCATTTCTGAACATGTTCTCTGAACTTTATGAAATGGCAGGCTAGAGGGAATCCACACCAAGGCGCTGCTGTGCATTCCCAGTCATAAACTCATAAACAGAAGGATTCTTAGGGCTGGTAACTTGTCTGTTATGACTTTCCTTCCAGGGAGCTTTGACCTACATTTGAACCTGGCCCTCCTGTTCCTTCCTGGACTTCAGAACATTCACTTCCAGAAATCTCCCTCCTTAATGATCTGATAGTGATAATGATAATGAGATAGTAATGTCTCCTTAGCAAGACCGATCCTTGAACACATGTTCCTCATTACATGAGCTTTACTTGTTCTTTCCAAGAGGAGGGTGGCACAGTTACGGCTGAGCCTGTGTTCCTCTAAACATGTTTGCTTCTTCCTGCAGGACAGGCTTAAAACGAGCTCTCCAGCTGCTACACCAATGTGCTTTGGCTCCACAGCTGCCTCACCTTGAGCTCTGGAAGCTCTGGGATCTAGCAGTTGTGCTTCGGTCTTTCCCGCTGTCAAAGACCATGTGTTTTCAGAACATAATTGCTGCTAAATCTCCTCTGAATTTTGAACCATTTTGAATTTTTATTGAGCAGTGTTAACGGATTGTTTCTTAACTTAATTTGAGGGGTTTGTATGAGGTATTATATATATATATATATATATATATATACACACACACACACTCTTCATATTGTACATGTGTATTGCCAGGTATCCGATTTAGTGGTTTGTCTAGCACAGAGACTGTATCTTTCTCACATCAGACGTTCCAGTTGCTTACTTAAAAGATAAACAAAAACTTAATTTTTGTTATCTAATGGCAAAAGAACTGAATTCTGTTCAACCAAGCAGGCTGTGTGGAGGTATTTAAAATGCATGCTGATTTTACACCCTGAATTAGAAAAGCTATTTAACCTTGTTTTCTCTTATCAAGGCTTTCCACTGGAGCTGCTGTGAGTGCCTGTACACCCATCTGCCTTGCCTTAAACATGTAAACAAATACGTGTTCCTCAACATTTTCTGCCTGCTACGTCTCAGTACTTCCCAAAACGGGGCCTAAGGGCACCATAGATTGCTGAGCAAGCCAGAGGGAAAGGAAGAAAAGAATCTTGATAAGCTGCTGTTTAATTGGTTAATAAATGAGAGCTAAAATATAAGAGGAAATGTTGAAAAGAGCAAACTGCAGCAAAAAACCTTGGCAGGGCTACAGAGGGAAATCACATGTGATACGCTCTGAAGTTTGCAGACACTGGGAAGGATCCACCAATTTCTCTTCAGTGTGGAGACAGGAAACATTCATCAAACTGGTAGTCTTCAGCCGCTCTTAAAAGCCCCTCTATTTTATCTACATTTCATTTCCACAGAAAGACTCAGTCCTGCTGTGCTGGTGTATCAAGCTGTATGTAAATCAATCTCCATATCTCTTCCTTTAAGCTCTATATGATGACAGTCTTTCCTGACTGTACTGAAAACCCATGTGGTTTGGCTCCACCAGGAGCCTCTTCTGCACTTACCCTGCCAGTTGCTGATGCTGCTTTAAACACAATTGATGAGATGGGCCTCAAGCAGGTTTAGATCAGGAAGTCTTTAAAGCAGGTATGAAGCCTGGTGGCTGGCTCTGTTACAGCTCCAAGAACTGAAGCTCTGGGTTGGATGTAGGCAGTAGCAGGAATACATTCCTGGGTTCTGCCCTTTCTGTGTGACAGGTTTTTTTGCCTGTGATATTTTCCCGAACCCTTTTGTTTCTTTTTTTCTTACTTTCCCACTTTACCTCCTTAGTTTTTCCCATGGCTATGAATCAGGACCTAAAGGTTTTTTTGACATATTTGATGACGTGCACCACCAGGATTATATTGAAGCCATTTCTTTACATTTTTGGCTGCATTTCCCTCGTTTCAGAAATAGTTTGCTTAATTGTAATGCTAATCGCTTTCAAAGTCTTTTTGGTTGCTATTGTTTCTTCGGCATCTGTAGTAAAATTCTGCCTCACTGCTGCGTGTATCGCTTTTTCTCCTCATCCTCTATGCCTGACAGCTGCCTAGGTGGCATAGATGTGGCTTATCCATCCTTCAATTAGTAATGATTGAATGGAATAGGGAATGCTTTTACAGGGACACGTAAATGGTGTATCAGCACTTTGTTTGATCTTTTAGACAGAAGTTTATTTATAATTCCTCTTTCATCCTGAAGATGAAATTAATTTTAAGCAATCCTGGCAGTAGTTAGTTTCTGCAGTATATTTTGCTGGCTCCTTAGTACAAGCACTTTAGTAATGAACACTGGTTACTCTTGTCTAAATAAGTGATGACTGTAGAAAGAATGTTTTCTGTGTGTCATGTGCTTCCAGCTGCACCTTCCTATCATCTTTCAGAGGCCTGTATGCCATGCAACCATGGGGCAACTATCAGCAAAATCCCTTTTAGCATCACATAAATAGCTAGGTAAGTGAGGCTTTAGGAAGAGAATAATGCGTCACTTGAGGACACTGGTAGCAGGTCGATCTTTAACCTGGAAACTGAACTTAGGTGCTGTGCAGGAGATGTCTTCTACTTGTCTAACTGGATGATTCCTAAGAAACAGACTTTCTTTGTACACTTCAGAAGTGCCAAAATAGTGGCAGCAGTACAGACTGGCTTCTTTTATCTGAAGCTTTGTGGCTCCCTCATAATGCTTAGACTTTATTATCAGAACAAAGGCTGTATTCTGCTGATGTCAGGAGCTGTGGCTGAGGCACACCTCTTCCTGTGAGCTTTCCCTGTATTGGTTTTAAGGTTAACAGCTGTTGACCACTCTTCTCACTGAGGTATGACTCACCTAATTCATATCCCCAGGAAAGAAAGCTTAGAGATGACTGGGAAAGAAGGGAAATAATTTCTGCTTGAATGGCAAGGGGATGCTTAGTGAGGCAGGAGTATTTATTCTTATGTATTGAATCTTGCTGCCTAACTGGTGCATAATTTTTTGTGCAGTACAAAAGGTCTTGCTTATTCTTTACTGTTTCCAGGTTGGTTGGTTTGTTTTCATATGGAATACTGAACAGATCCAATTGCTGCTGTTAGAAGGAGAAGCCTGTCTACTAAGAGGGGTCCGTAATGTTATCCTTGGAGATTTTTTTGAATGCTAAATTGCCTGTGTGTATTCTTCATAATGTACCATATGCAAATATTCTTCAGGAATTGATACTACCACGTCAGACAGTCAATATTTTCTATGTAAGAACTGTACGTTTCCTATACTGCCAAGAATGTATATATATATCTATGAAGACTTAAGATTGTATCTTTTTGAGCAAGCCTCTTTCTTCAACCATCTGAAACTTTCTTCCTGTTTCTCAAGTTCTCTGCTAATTTAATAGACACTTGTGTTATATTGTGTACTTTTTTGTATCAGCTGTATTGCTGTATTTCTCCTTTCTCTCATTAAAACCTGTTCTTCTCATCCTTCTGCTATGCTGCTTCTTATTGGAAATTCTTGTACTGTATCAGTTAACCTGGTCCAGAGTGGTGTGGCTGGCTGAGATGGAATCAGACCAGTCCTAAAAAGCCAGCCATTCAGACTTCTATTATATCATTTCATTGATCGCAACATGTAATCAGTTGTACTGTATTAACCTTCCCTAGCATTATTTTGCAGCACAGTCCATACTTTTGTAAGACAGTGAAGAAGAAACCTGGAATGGGATACTCGTGATATAAACAAATGGACAGGACACAAAACATGTACTGAGAGATGAAGCCCGTAAGTCTTGTGGATGGTTGTTTCTGCTGACATATGCTAAGACACCGGTGGTCTTCCTGAGTGAATCAAGTTTTGAGGAGAGATTTGAAAGAGCAATCTAAGGGCGTATTTCTTCTAGAAATGTGGCCTTCAACTTAAGTCAGTCAATTCTCTTTGCTGTCTCCATGCTTAACTCATCTTCCAGGTAGATGAAGAGGAAAAAATGAACGCAGGGTAAGATCTGCTTGCTTATTTCCATTAGAGAAACACCTGATTTACAAACAAGAAAATGCCATCTCCCAAGAAATAATTTCGTGAACAGATAGAGCAATGATAGTGCTTCTTTTACCCTCCCAATGAAAAGCAAGATTTTCAGTGTTTCACTGATGCTAATTCCTTTTTAGCAGTGCAGGATCTTCCTTGGCCTCCAGGTGTACTCTTAATAGTACCTGTTCCGCGGCATGGTATCCAGGAGGAAAGAGTTCAGAGGTCAATTACAGTGGACCCGAAGTATTGAAATAAAGAAAAAGAACAGAACATGCACATGCACATATGTGTTGAGTATTTGGCAATTTTCGAGGGTGGGAGATACGCTGGCAAGAGGGAAAATACCAGGAGCATCAGGTCTTGGAGAACTTACTGTTTCATCTATAATTAGACACTTACTTAAGGATTAAATTAATCACATCTTTAGCACCACCTATATAATTATAGTAGCGTATATGGAAATAGCTATGTCACCTAGCCTTGGTTGTCTCTCAGACTCTTCATCACCCTCTCCTTCATTAAGACTGTTTTTGTGCCCCCAGCTGCATCTGCTTGTGTGCTCACAGCCTGTGCATGAAAGAACCCTGTGGAGTGTCCCATTTAAGGATTTCTTGTCGTGGTGCTGTGGTAGCAAGGGGAAGAAACACAGATGCAGAATAACCATGCTGGCTCTGACCACACGTGGCATCAGTTATACTTAGACGTAGGTTAGGCAAACACCCTCTGTGCGACTGCATACATTTACTTCTAAAGTTGCATTTAGGGATGATGCCACAGTGGGAGATATTTAGGAAAATTCTGGTGTAGAGAAGAACCAGCACAGGGAATTCCACAGGCCAGTGCAGCCTTCCCAGTCACTCAGAGAAGCATTTGCAAAAACACCCAGCCTAAAACTAATCTGTCCTGACTGCAATCAAGAAAGCTTGCCACTGACTGAGGGAAAACACGGTAGGCCGGTAATTAATACTTTTGAAAATGCTACTGTTAATTACCTGTCATACTTAATCCCTAACTTCTCTACTACTCCAGTAATTGTTCTGTGTACACATGTGAAGCTTCCTTCAGAGAAGAATGGACTGCAGCTATAATATGTGCTGGTTTCTGCGCTTCAATATAAATGAAATACATTGTTTTGTTAAACCGAAAAAGACAAGAAAGGAACGAACTTTCCGTGACCTGTCAGAGCTGGCTAAGAGCAGCTCGGCAAAAGACTGCACACTTCATTTTGGGTTATATCCTGTGTTCTTTGTTGTCACTGCTAATAACTGCTTCCCAGCTATTAGCACTCATTTAATAGATCATCATCATCATCACACCCTGCAGAATTTATTGGTTAAATCAGTAGTGGAATGCGGTGGCCTTTGCATTCATACCAGGCACTCTGAAGTTCCGGTTGGATTACTGGTTTGCAGCACCACTAAATTAAAAGTAATGATATGGTTCCCAAACGCTATGTAATAAATAAATTGCAAAAGTTGCAATTATTTCCCCTTTCTGCCTGTCATTGTTTCTGCTCTGGAAACTTCTATAAGAGAGCTGACTGTTGCAGCATATGCTTTAACTCCTGGGAACGCTCCCTCCATGAGCTGTATGCTCGGTGTGCAGCTGTGAAGTAGTGGACCATCTGCTGCTTTTTCTCCAGGTTATGCTTCTAAAGCTTCCCTGCTACTTTTAATTAAATGAAGCAGCTAGCTGCCAGAAGACACCTGACTAAAGTAATTGGTCCTTTAATTGCAATTAAATTTTTATGGATAGTGCCAAAATGTAAATATAACAGCCCATAAAATGTGTTATTCAGACATACAGAAAAGAAATGGGGGATGAGTCCAGGACCTTCATCTGTTTTCTCATTTCCTCCTTGCCAGTAACTGCCAGTAAAGATTCTGTAGCTCAGCGGTTAGGGTTAGACAGCCCTAACTGTTGAATGGGACAGAGAGGAATATACGAGATGGAGAACTTGTAAACACACAGAAAAGGTGCAAATGCATTGATATTGAGACTGCTGTACTTGCTGCTCAGAGTCACGGTGCTTTACATTTAAGAAACTGAACAAAGAAGCCAAAGGTCTCAGGATAAAGTGATTAAAAACCATCATGATAGAAATACCTGAACTTGAAATCGCTTGGAAAACACTAACCCATGTGATAATCAATCCTCATCTTGGCTGTTTTTGAAGGTCTTTAGTTGACTTGCTGTACCCATTGAAAATATAGTTGGCAAAGAGTAGCTTTCCTTGAACGTACATCTGCCAAAGAAGAGAACAAAAAAAACGTAGAATTGGCAAGAGCAACCATTATTCTGAATGATGATGATAGGCTGAGAAACAAAGGTTGTTGGGTAGCCTGACTTACAACTTTGTTATGGCTTACAGCTTCATGACTTCGTTATGTAAAATATTTTATTTATTTTATTTTTATATATATAAATATTTACATAATATTAATATAGTTAAGAAATCAAAAAATAGAACTCCTGTTTTTTCTAGTCCCTCCAAGACTGTGAAACACCGCATACTGGAGCACATAGAACAACATTTATCATGTTGCTTCATGGGCTACCAAAACCCACTACCATCCGTCCCAGTAATATTTCAGTTTAGGTGTGGCATAATATGACATATTTGAAGATGAACACAGACAGATATGTTAGGCATAGGAAAAAACAGCTGTTTATTGGGGGGGGGGGGGGGTTGCACATGTTAACTAAATATTATTCTTTTTTTTTTTTTTTCTAATGGGTAGAAGTAGAGTCTCGTACTTCTAAACTTTTGTAAGTAGCAGTGACCTTTCCTGTTTAAATACTGTATTTCATTGGAAATGGTCTTCCAGAGAAGAAGGGTGACCAAGGCCATTTAACAAGTGATTGTAAATCTATAGGAATTAACTAGGCCTGACGTTCAAAGCCATATGGATTCAAAATACGGGCAAAATCTGAAACTTTAGCAATTTTCTCTCCCTGGAAAAGTAAACCAGGAGACTAAAGCTAATTCAGAACTGTTCAGAAAGATCCAGAAACATTTTCCAGCTCTATTTCCACTGTTTCAATCATGCTTTTGATTCTGAAGTATATTTCACGGCATCTCAATCATTTGCATGTTTCCCAAAACTGGCATTTGTAGATTATTATCTTATGACATCCTCAACAAAACAGATGAGTTAAAAGCCAAATTCTGTTTTGTGCTAGAACTTAGAATTCTTAAACAAGGTAGATGATGCATTTTGTACTGAGATCTCAAGAAATGAAAGGGGGAAGCCTTCTGGATTGTTACACTATTTCAGTTTGGTTTGGATTGGCTTGTTGAGTTGGGCCTTTTGGATTTAATGTCCCCAGACTCAAAATTACCACAGGAAGTTCAAGAAAAGATAAATACTTCTTCCACATGTTGCAAAGACAGTTCCACTAAGATACAACATATGGATAATCTCCAAATTAGGACTTAAAAAAAAGACTGTTGAAATAGTAGATATAAAAAGAATGAAGGCGAGAGCATCAGCCTTTTCTCGGTCAGAAAAGAAGCAGTAACGTAGCTGGGCCAGATTCTCACTGATGTGAAAGCCTGTGTCGTTCTGGCAATGTACAGGAGCCTTTGTGTAAGTGCAGATCGGCTTCATTGAATTTATAAGAATCATTTAAGCTGATGGACTATCTAAAGCTGCTGGTGTTGTGGGATGTCCCCAGTGTTACACAACTGGAAGCATCTGGCTTATTTCGTTCTCAGCATGCAGGACTCCAAGACTCTTCGAATACTTCAGGATAACACACATCCAAGTAACAATGGTTGTATTGGCTATGAGAAGATCCAGAGGACCACTGAACTGTTTTCATCGTATGCTCACACCAGTACGTACTCATCTGTAATATAGCCAGTAATGAACATGATGTAGAACACTGCCTTTACTTGTGGGAAATTGAGAGGGAAAAACCATTTTACATCATGCATTTTTCAGTTTTATAGGCAAAAGTTATTATGACAGCACTGTTGTACGCAGCTCTGAAACATTTTGCTTTCAGTCAAGTAGCTTGTCTCATTATTATGAAGAGGTCTGTTAACCTGAGTGAGAGGAGCACTCGCAACCGTGCAGATTTGGAAGTGATAAGCAGTATAATACAGTTACACTGTGACACAGGTCCTCATTTCTCTGCTCCCTTGCTTAAATCCAGTGTTGTGAGCAGCGTCAGCATCTCACCAAAGCGACTCCTGTAAGCTCCCCTTGGGGTACAGTTTTGAGTGTACATCAGCAGGTGGAAATGACAGTAACATTTGGCCTCAGCTACTGATTCTCTGGCTATATGTACCCCTTCATGTCTGTGTGCTTTCCCCTTGAGGCAAACTCTTTCTTATTTGCCCAGACTTTCCTGACTCTCTCTTCATTTTCCTATTCTCATTTCAGTTTCTTCCTCATACTTTACATGTATGTATGTTTCTTTCCCTGCTTCTTACTTTTTTTGTAATCAGTACCTCCTCTTGCTTCCCACAACTGGTCTTACCTCCGCTTCCCTATTGCATTTCTCCTTACACAGACCATCCTGATCTGGCATCCAGTCTCTCATACTTTTCCTCTGTATCTCTGTTATCATTCTCCCTCAGTTGTGCATGTTCTTTCCTTGCCTATGGTGGGAGCACAGAGAGCAAGAGAAGAAACCTGCAGCCACCTGCAGCCATATGCCAGGGATTTGTGCTCTGGTTTGGTCACCACTCCCTGGTCTGTTCTGGCCTTCGGGTTCCTGATACAGATAATCAGAACTAGCTGCTGCTTGCTGCTGCAAACCCTTAGATGTTGTGTTGTCCATTTAATTGCCTTTCATGGCCACATGAATGAGGAAGCAACGCACAACACTTTGGCTTTGTCTAACCACTGGCATTATCATTCATTCTGCCAAAATGTGGTGTGGTGTGTACCGGTTCTGTTATTTCATTCAGAGCTCTGAATCTGTTTCAGTGTGGCTAGTGATGAAAACTGTAACAAGCAGATAGGGAAGGAACCTTTTGCCACTGCAGGGTTGCGCACAGAATGCCTTGCAAATAGCACCCCTGTTCTCTGATACGTATGTGTTCTATAATTGTACAAAATGAAGAGGCTGATAGAAGGGGTAGATAAATGTATTCCAAAGATGATCTGATGCATGAATACACAATACATTGCAACTTTGCTAAGTGAAAATAAATGAGAAGGCTGCCTCTGGCAATCACCATCGCTGTCAGAGGAATGTAGCCCTTTCCATTACAATTCACCTGGCTGATTCTGTGATGTTATGACATGGAGGAATTTCATTATTCCTTCCACCACAAGCAATCAATTTGTGCCTTCAAGCATAAAATTCAAGTATGCTTGAAGCTTTGCTTGCTTGCATAATACATAAATGTTACCAGTCAAAGTTTTCCAATGGTTTTCAAATTCCTGTCACTCTCATTATGGCCTTCTGTAGCATGTGACTTACACAGGCTGGCATTTTATGGCATGAGTAAGAATTTTATCTTCTACAAGGTATCTTTCTGGCTTGGTTCACTCCTAAAACACAAGGATTTTATAGAATAAGAAGGTTCATTAGCAAGTAGCTCTGAAGGTCAACTTTTCTCAGTGGACACAAACAGGCGTAGCAAAACTCTTTTACCCCTTACTGGGGCAAATTTAATCCAGAGTGTTTTAAAACCCAAGACTTTAGTGAAAGCCAAGAGATAAACTTGGATGGCAGCATTTCAGAGTAGGGGGAGGTTCCTTCTCCTCTCAGAGCTAAACATAGTTCTGGCAAATGGCCTCAGACTGAAATTCTTGAGGGAGTCATAATAAGCAAGCCAGGGCAAAGAGGAATGGTTTTTTTCCTCCTTGACTAATTCTTCCACATAAAAAGGCAAAAGGTCAAAGATGAACTTTAATACTAAAGAAATTCTGAACTTCAGAGCAATAATATGTCAGAACATTAAAAAAAGCCAAAATAAAAGATGTTTTATTATTGGCCATGGTAGGTTGGTTTTATAAGCATATATATCTCTGTCCTGATTCCTTTTAACCTTTGGGAGAAAGGGAAATTTTAGATATTAAACACAGACATTAAGCAATCCACAGTAGAGGTTTTGGGAGTTCAGCCCATACTTTTCCCCTTATGTGCCCTTCAACATCTTTCTAGCTGACGGAAGGAGTAAAATGTGGCTGTCTTAAAGTTACCACAAGTTCTCTTTCCCTGGCTTTTTTGACTGAGACGGTCATTCTCAAGGTTAATTTCCTTCTTCCTTCTGTCGAGGAATATTTCATGCAGATTAGCAAACTTCACACGTTCGTATTACAGAAACAACTCTGTTCATTCAGATTGCCCCTTAGAGAAGCAACTTGACAAATTCATGTATATACATGCATGTGCATTCAGATGTTCAAGTAAAAAAAGATTTGCCCATGCTAAAGTTCATTTAGATTTAATCACCAGCATTGAAATACATTCAATGAAAGCTTTGTTATCTGTTTGGGTTTTGTAGTACCACCCTTCTTGGGCTGGTAATGTACAAACAAGATAGTTGAGCTGTCCTTTTCATGTTACAGATTATCTGGGCTGATGATGACATATAACTTTTAATCGTTGTGGGGTGTGCAAATAGGAATCAACCTGTGAAATACAAAATATAACCTGTAAGCTCAGCAGTGCTGAAGTGGCCAAATGCATATCAACCAGAAAGAATCTTCAGGAAAGCGAGGGGAATGACTAGAGGTCCAGAAAATATGAACTATCAAGAAAGGTTGCATAACATCTGTTTGTTTGATATACAGACATGAAAACTGACTATGGGAGTATAGTTATAGGAGACAGAAAGGACATAAAAATATAACCTGCTACAGAAAGGAAGAGAACAATCTCTTTTCCATGTCTATGATAAAAAGAGCAAGAAATAATGGGCTTTAACGACAGGAAGACAAAATTAAATAGAAAAAGATGTCAAGCAATATCAGTATAAAAGCATTCAGAAGTATTTTTGTAAGTATATTGTGGCTTCTCTGTCACTGAGTCTTTATGAACAGGTTAAGCAGCAAGAGTGGAATTCACCTCACCTACGGCTGAATCCCATGGAGCAGAAAAATGCATTTCCAGCATGTGATTCATTTGACCCGCTTCCGTTCTACACTGGAAGGAGATTAACTACAGTATGGAAGTGCCCGTTTCCCTTTGGGAGCTGTGAAAGACTTTAGAAAACCAATTCAAGACTAAAGGTCTGTTTTGTAGGTGTGTACAGCTCTGTCAGGACCATACCATCTCTTGTCTCCGTAATAGCACTGATATAGTTAATTTTGTACTGGTGAAAATGGCAAGGCTAGGTGGCCTCTTGAGGTTGTTTCTAGACCAGGGGTCCTCAAACTTTTTAACCAGGGGCCCGGCGCGCGGATGCAGTGGCAGGCAGTCACCTGCGGCTGCTTGGTTCCCCCCCCTCAACCCCCGGCGGGGGGGGGGTGGGGGTGTCTGTAAATACCGGGGGCCGGATTGAGGACCCTGGGGGGCCGTAGTTTGAGGACCCCTGGTCTAGACTATGGAGGAAATAAAGAACCGTCATTGCAGAAGATCTGCCAAACTAGAGACCTAACTGAAAACAGAAGTTCAGTAGGATGACAGTAACAAAACTTTGTTACTGTTTGACAGCTGCTTGGCTGAACAATTTGGAATGAGATAATGAATAATCTAATGGTTAATAAGCAAACATGTACGTTATCAGCACACAATGAGCAAACTGGTGTTCTTATTTAGTCAAAGAAGTTTAAGAGTAGAAGAAGCATAGAGACTGATTATCCTGTAAGTCCCTGACAATGGCCTTTCCAGAATAGGTTTTGTGAAACAGAAGACTGTACAAACAGTTGCTGGGTGTGTTTTTGGGTTCTGTGTACAAATAGGGGATCGCACATCCTGGGCTTATGTCATAAGCGTTATTTTTACTGGAGAAGAATTACTAAAAAACATTGTAATCTTGATTATCTGCGGCAGAAAATGGCAGAAACAATTTTGAATTATATTCCGAGAAGACTGCCATCAGCTCTTGAATCCAGAGAAGTCCAGACTCACTGAATGGCCTCAATTGCATGAAATCCTTCCATGCTATTGATGAGCTGCACAATCAGCTCAAAGCATTCAGCCTGTATTGCAGTGAGTGCACTGAAGAAGCTGGCAAGGCTGCAAGGCAAATGCAATTATAGAACCTAGCATTCCATTAAAAAGTTTTGGAGATCATCTGGAATGAAATGGACTGTCGTGATTTTCCCTCACCTTTTCCAGGACAGTACTTTATTTTTCAAGGGAGAAGAATCATGAAAACCTCATCTGTCAAGTTTCTTATACTGATAGTTTAGCTTGGCTTGTACAACCAGTTATAAATGTGTACTGCCCCTTATGGCTAGGCTGTCTCAATATTTTCAGCCTGTAGGAACGGCAATAAAAAAGTCACTAGTGGATTTAATTAACTGTGTTACGTTTCCCATCTCAAACCTCCATGCCAGAACACTGGTTGGGGATGGGAAGGTTTGGGTTAGGTTAAAGTCAGGCTGTGGTTTCACCTGGCCTTTTCTGGAA